>NW_026542596.1:95070823-96327038 GCF_028750875.1 Macrosteles quadrilineatus
ATTTTGTAATGCCAAGATCCATTATTCATTGACCTTAAGAAGGGTTTGAAATGGTCAAGTTCAAATCTTTATTGTTTTTACTATAAGTTGTTAGTTTGGTTTAAGTATGAGAGGTAATAACGAGGAAACACGGTGTTTGGGTAATGCAGCACTTTTATAGTATATATTTTCTACAAAATGTTTACAGTTTAAATTAAATAAAACGGATTTGGTTGGAGGATGTATTTTATTTAATATATTCAAATCTTTATTTATAATAGTGATAATACGAAAAAGTTAATGCAAATTATTTCACTATATAGTACCTGTATATATTACGAGCATTGTGGCCAGAAAATACAAAATAATAACACGCCAGCGATATTTTAGCTAAATATTGATAAAGTTAATAATAATCTTAGCATTAATAATCTCTCTAATCAATGCTTAAGTTTTATGGTGGTCATTATAGTTTACAAAGACGGTTTGTTTTAATCGTCACGTTATTGTTATGACTTTATTACCAAGCTCATTGATTTAAGCTTAAATTAACCAGCTTTTACAATCAATAAACAAAGTTTGCTGCGATATTTTATGTTATACATACACACAAGTGAAGCTTAAACAACTATTACGAAACTGTTGCAATTCCCTTCCATGTTGGCTAACGTAACGTTGGGTTTACTTTAGTAACCAGGTCACTTTTTGAGTTGCTGTCATCAAAAGGGGGTTAGAAGGGATGTTAGGGGGAGGGGGAGGTTCTGGGGTTCATTGTTATTAGATTACACCCCTTAATCTCAGCTCCATCTTACCGGTGTATGTTGCACCTGCCAAATATTATCTTCAAGATTTTATTATTTGTATATTTTACTAGCAGTTTTGCCCACGTTTCGTTTAGGTAGAATTATGAATAGATAAATAAATAACCTGAGAAATGCTTCTACAAAAATATGAAATAGACATCGGATGATGGATATAAACTGTCAATCATATACACTGTACTTGTTTTGGACACATGAAGGGACTTTCCGGCTGCCTCAACACTACCTATTTGGTTAACATTGCTATTTTAAGGCATTTAATTCATCTCACACGTTAGCCAAGGCCATTTTGAACCAACAGCCAAACAATTCATGTGCTGCAATCAATTCTCATGTTGAACCGTATGTCGTAAGCTTTGTCTGATGTTGTTCTGATACTAAAAACTTAGAGCTAACTTCTACGGATCAAATAATCGACAATATTATTTACGTGTTGGTGCTTTTATAATATGGAAAGGAAACCCTTTTGTATGTTATCAGACGTCAAAACACACCAAAGAGGTGGTCGTTCTTTGTTTTCTAGGTAAAACGTATTTTTTACAAAAAAATAAAACTATACACATTTAAAACTAAACATGTTTTGTGCTTGTAATGTAATAATAAAGAACAGTAGCATAAATAGAATTAAGAAACATTAGCTGCAGTGTCAAATAGAAGCAGCTAAAAGTGGCTCAAAGTAATAAAATGCGTGGTAGTCAAGCACAAAACACTTGAGAAGTTAACTATTTGACAAAAAAGATAACCTAGAATATATTTATCTTGAACAAGAATAAATAAAATTATAATTTTTAATAAATGAGCTGAACTACAATACATTGCTTTAAAATGCATTGCTGAGACTAGCTGTGGCATTTCATTTAACAATGGAGAGATTACAGCATCAAACGACGGAAGTCCACGGATCGTTAAATATAACGAAGGGTCACGTGATATCATTTAATTTACTGCTCCACTACACTTTTGTAACTGGTTATACTTTTACGTTCACAAAAAAATCAAATCACTGTTGTTAATAAATTGTGTAGCTAATACGTTTTCAGATACACCTACAAGTAAACCAGTGAAATTATACATAATGTACTGTATAGACATTTTTATTATTCAACTGTTATATTATTAACTTATCATTATCACTTGTTATATTATTATTATACCTAGATTATTATTATTATTATTATTATTATCTTATTATTACTTATTATTATAGCTACTAATTACTAACTTATCATCAATTATTAAACTACTGTATCGGTTTCCTTATTAAAAGAAAATTGACCTGGTTAAATAGTCTAATCGGAAAAAATCAGATTCGAAATAAGATTAACACTGTGTTTACTGGGCGGGCGTCTTTACGCTGGAGGAATGAATACTTAAAATGGTGCCTTGAATAAGTTTGATACTATTTAAATGACTCAAGTTTACCAATTTTCCGTTCCCGTTTAGCTATGTCAAAAGCTTCTTCATTTTAATTCAAGTTTGGTCAACTCGTGAGTTATCAATCTGTCAGATTTCAACTCATGTAAACATGTTTTTCTGTATTAATCTTGTATTAAACTGCAATGAAATGGTAGTCAAATGCCACAGAAAGCGTAGTTACGTTTAACCAGTTAGAGGGAACCTGTAATGTTTATCAGTTCTTGATTGCCGTCGTTGTCAAGTCTAGGTGTTGTCGTTAACTAAATGGAGATTACACTTTGATGTCTTTTGTCTTACAACAAGAGATCAGCATTACGACATTTGCGTTGGTCGCCGTTAACATTGCAATAACAGTATAATGTGTTAGGGTCGACTAACAACATTGCAGATATTATATATAACTAGCAGAATACCCGTCCTTCGTACGGGGTTGGCATATAAGTATAAAATGCTTATTGCAGTGATGGGAGAGGAGACGGTTTAAGATTTTTTTTTTATTTATACGGTATCCTGTAGTGTAGCACACATCTACCATAGCCCTAATGCTCTACCACTGCACCTAAACCATTGAAAAAGTAAAGTTTTCATTGTGTACCACAACTTTTTGTTGCTACAGTAGTTGGTTTAGATTAGGTGTTGTCATAAATGCAAAAAACATAATAGTGATATGGTAAGCCTAATATCGTTTTAATGCTATGTAATATCATAGAACCAACTTGTGCAGTTGAAACGGCTGACAAAATTCTTTAATTCCTTTAAATATGAATACTCATAAGGTTAACATTGGAAACTCCAGAGCCACTGGGGCGGAGCCCGAAAGGGGTTTTTTAGGTCAGAATATGTCTAAGGGCCTATACGTTAATTGGGAATGTCAGCTATCATCATACCAAATTTAAAATTTGTCGGTTTAGTTTTTTTTTGCGTTTACTTGTAACAAAGATCCATCCATCCATCCATCCATAAATACAAAGGCCTACCTACATCCAAACTTTCTTACTTATAAAATTAGTAGGGTAAGTAAACTGTTGTAATATTGCTTGTTTATGGATATATGTTTATCAAACTTGGCTAATTGATTTTTTTTATTATACTAAGCTAATAATATTTTACAAAAAATCACACTTCGTTACCCTCCCTGTAGCAGCAAACCTAGGTATTCGTTAAACCTAATCTTATTGAATTGGATTTAATTGAAAAAAGTTACACAAATGTAAATTTGCTTAGGCTGCAGGTTTGCTGCGGTGAGGGTATTATGGAATTGTAATTTATTTAGAAAGAAGACTTTGTGGTAATACATGATTAACTCTAATTTATATAAGATACTAAATAAATCAATCCCGTTGGTCACAATTAGTAGCGCCGGTCGTTTGTTAATTGACTGGCGCTACTGCAACCAGCGCTACTAATGTATTTGCTAGCAGCTATACCCGTGCCTTGCAACAGGGTCAGTATGCAATAGAGACAAAGTTGGTTCTTTGAAAATGCCAAACGGTTTCACTCCTACCGTTTAGTTTAGAAACAAAATTCAACTCTATTACTTAACTTTATAATAGTACGTTTTTGTTAACTCATACTGTGAATACTTATTTAGACTACCTACCATACTAAACCAATGATAGATTGTAAGGTATGATAAAAGAATGTGTTAAATGGTTTGCACTGTAAAGGAAAAGCTATCACAATAGTTCCAAACCTGACAATAGGGCAATTTTCTTACATATGTTAGTGAAATTATAATCAGGCAAATGGGAATTCGATCAGTCTATAGGTTTTCTGCGGTAGCGGGATTATATAACTGTTTACAAACAAATAAATCAAAAGAATAATAAACCTCATAAAACTCAGGATAAGGGCCTAGGTTGATACGGCATTATAGAATACGAATTATTTCTTATATCCATGAATGATTTCATTTATAAAGAATTATTCCCTATAAATTATTATTTCAACATTTTTACAAGTATTAGAACAGACTCAGTATAATAGATCATAAACGTAAACAAATGAAGTAACTAAAATAATCCTACTAATGAAATTACATTAACATATGGTTTGACAGCTCCATTTAAGTAATGTTAAATAATGTTTACATTCGGGCTAGTGACATCATTATTTTAAATTTATAATCCTTACCCTCTCTGTTCTAATATTCATGCAGTATTTAATATGTTTGAACCAGCTGTGTGGAATTGTGAAATCAAAATTAATTTGACAGTTAGTTATTCTGCTTGTTTACATTTTTAAACTTTTTAGGTTCGTTCTTTGTTACCATGGATACCATCAATCAATGTTTACTTTTAAATCTCTCACCTCAACTTTTTGAAAGCCCACGGGGCAGAGCCCTAGGACAATATCGAATCGGGAATAGTTCTATATGTATCCTCGGAGCTGTAGCTTCAATTGTGTGCAATTTGAGCCCAGTCGGTTCAGTAGTTTTTGAGATTATCTCATACAAACACACACACACACACACAGACACCACCTCTTCTTTATAATATTATAGATAGATAGATAACTGCTAGCAGCCAGCGTCACTTCGTGACTTCAAAGTCCGTAATATATTTGATATATGATTGATAAGGGTGAAAACGATTATTTCTCATCATATCCCTATAATTGGCATTGCGTGCGCGATCTCTTCAAAGCATCTTAGAAAAATTACAAATATGTACTAATGAAATATACCATGAAAACAAAATCTAATGTAAGTAATTTTTTTTTAATTTTTGCAAATACATTACAATATTTTACCTGAATTCACTAATACTTCATCGACTGTAACGATCACACCATTTTCGTAAGGATGTAAACAAAATTTTATCACGGCCATCTGTTTTGATGTAAACAAATGTCAACTTGAAAAAGTTCAGATGATTGACAAGAGAAATCAGCACAATCTCTGAAATTTTAAACCCTATAGGATGAAGTGTTTTCACGAGATATCACCCAAACCTGCAAAAGGCACATCTAGAGGATAAGAGCTTTAAATTTACACCTTATATGCCTATAAAATAAATATTTAGGGGTCGATTTTCTGAATACAAAAATCCGACAAATTCTTTTAATAATATAGACACTTTCCTCACAAAATGTAGGCCATTTTAGGGTAAGTAATCTATCCACTCACCTAGCTTTGAAACAGATCAACAGCTGAGGTTTGCCTTGTTGGACACCTGCAACACAAGTAAAAGAAATTATTAAGGAACTTCCCTTCAAACCGCCTACATTTTGGGAAAGGACTATAGGCAATACATTGATGTTAAGTGCAATACTTTGTTTTTAGCGAATTTCCCATATAGGGAATAAGCTATTACCGTAGTACTCACGGTAAGACCTGGACCCGGGACCGATTTTTTTTTTCGTTTTGAGGTCCCTAGAGGTCAAAAATACCATCCGTTCAAATTCATATATATATATATATATATATATATATTAAAATTAAAACATATATAACAAAGTACCCTTTTAGTAATTATTTTATTTTTCATGACGACATGTTTCGGAACTAAGTCCATTGTCAAGTCATTTTTACCATAACCTCATTCTTTAAACTAACAAAATTAAAAATATAATAAATATTAATATATTTATTATATATAATAAATATAATATGTAAAAATAATAAAATATGTTAACTAAATCTTAATACATTTTGGTATTAATTTTTGTCATTATACTATATGAATGTTTTTCATTCTTTCCTTAGCTTTTCAATTTTATCGTAGATAGGTTGGTTTAATTTTGGAATCATTGTGTTGAGTATGTTGTTGGGGTCCTTTTTGTTGTGTATATAAATATTTAGCTCTTCTTTTACATTAAGTTTCTCACGTTCTTTTTCAAATTCTAAAATTGTTAGATTTTCTTTCATGTTTTTATAACTGTGGTCTGTGTTCATTATATGGTCGGCGAAGTTCGACTTCATTGATGTTTGATTTTTTGATTTCAATGCTTGTAGATGTTCCTTGAATCTTGTTTTAAAACTTCGAGATGTTTGACCTATACAATAATTGCTACAGTCACTACAGTTTATCTTATAGATTCCTGATTTGTTGTACTTTTCGTCTTCATTATCTTCTGTGTGTTTGATTTTTTTATTGATTAATTGGAATATATTGATCTTAGTTCTGTAACTTACCCTTATATCCGAATTTTTAAATGTATTTCTTACTGCTTTAGTCATATATTTGTTATAAGGTATACATATATATTTCTTTTTCTCTTCATTTTCCGTTGTTTTATTTTACTGACTTGACAATGGACTTAGTTCCGAAACATGTCGTCATGAAAAATAAAATAATAACTAAAAGGGTACTTTGTTATATATGTTTTAATTTTATTATTTTAGTAGCCCTAAAAATGCAAGAAAATAATATATATATATATATATATATATATATATATATGTGTGTGTGTGTGTGTGTGTCCGTTAGCGCGATAACTCGAGCAAAAATGATCCGATTTTGATGAAATTTGGTACAAACGTGTAAACCTACGTTTATTCGAACCAGCATGATCGGACCATGGGAACGGGGGTTTATGGGGGCTTTTATGGGGTAAAAATGGGTTTTCCCATTTTTGACCCAAAAAACATAAAATTTTGCAATTTCTTTTGAAACTATTTTGTAGAGTAATGGTTACGGAGAAAATTCCAAAAAAATTGTAAATTTAAAATTCCCATGTTATTCTTATGGAAAATAAGTAAACTGTTGTAGTTTGCTTGTTTATAAACATATTTTGCCCAAATTTGGAAAATGTTTTTATTTCTTACTAACTATTAACATTTTACATAAAAAACACTTTTACCCTCCCTGTTGCAGCAAACCTAAGTATGTTTTAAACTGATTCTATTTAAATAGGGAATAAATGTGATATTTTTAAGGAGACATTTTAGTGTAAATCCATTCAGGGAAATGGAAATTCGCTTAGTCTGCAGGTTTGCTGCGGCGGGGATATTGTTATTATAGTATTTGGTATACGTATTGCACAGATTTCCTGTTGTGATTTCTGTTGCAATGCTGTTCTTCATCCATGTTTATACGGGATGCTGTTGTTATGCACAATGACCATTACATGATTTCACTCAGCTCTTGTGTCTTAGTATTTGTGACATGTTGTATCAGTTGATATGAATAAAATTTGGAAACTGCGGCATGAAATTTAAGTTACTAGCATGTCTAAACTTGTGAAAGATATGTATAACTCTGTCTTATACTCTGCATTAATATAAGCATAACTAAAAATCTGTAGCCAATGTTTATTAAAATAATACGTTAATTCATTCATTTTTTGTATGGGTTAGGCTGATTTACGTTAAAATTTTACCGTATCAGTGATAAATTGTCTTTATTATTATCACCCTGCAAAACTTTCAATCAATATAACTGTTTAAAAATAACCAGTAATAAAATTATAAAGATTATAGCATATTTTAATAGCAAAAAATCAAGCTCTACTCGATTAAGCTATATGCAAATCATAACCAAACTACTTCAGATTTGACGACATACAGTCTGGTGAACGAACTAAACAATTGCTGTCTAGGGACTCTCGTAACTGTATTTGAATATAACATTTCCGTAGCAGACTTCTGTTTTAAGGGCATACCACTAATGTTTAGCCTAAAAAGACTATAAATCAGTGTACCGTTATTACTATTATTATTATGCATGAGAATTAAATTTCCACTGGGTATTGTATTGTTGTGTAATGAATGTAAAATTTGTCAATTATTCCGAGTGCCATATCTATGATAATCGCTCACGATTTTAGTGTTTATTATCTAACAATTATACTGGTTTCCAAAAAAATTAAATATCAATATTAAGTTTTAAAAATTTGTAGATAATACTGTGCTAATTTTTGTACGGGATCAGCAGACTTTGATATGTTGAGATGCGTTAATGTTTATTAAATATTTGAACATTTATGGGTCGAAGTCCAATATATTATAATTATAAACCCTGATAATAATATCGATTCTAAATATATTACCCCTATCTTGGAAAAAAACATTTACTTTGAAAGATAGCACAACATTATTTCACAATGCAATATCCTCTCTATCAAATGATATTGAACGGTTACTAACAAAACACGAAATTTGAAGAACTGTGTTATCACTCGCTCACATAGATTACTCAATCCTGTGGTTGATCAAAAGTGTTTAAAATCGACAGTAGGTAAAAAGATAGACGTTTAAATTAGGAGTCCAGAAGTTTAAATTAGGAGTCCAAACTATCTGCTAATCTTTATCTTTATATAACTGTTAAGCTATAGCAATTCATATCTTTATAATCATGTCAAAATAAGAAAGTCCATTTATCGTCAGGTATTGTATTTTTAATGTCCAGATAATCTATCGCATAATCAAAAACCAAAATATAAAATATTATGCAGCAGTTACAAATAGTTTTTGACTGTTTTGCTTGGACGAAATTGATGTATTGAAAATTGCTTTTCATTTTAAATATTTTGCTGTAAAACGACGGCATGGTGGGAGTAATTTAATTACCAATTCTCTGTCGAAGGAGACGAATGGTGGTGGGAGCGAGGCGGAATTAGAATGAGATAGATCGGTCAGCCTAGCAGTCTCCTGTACACAAATGCTGCAGCACCAATGATATAGTACAGTATTTACCACATCCTAATAAGCCGGAAACACATTTTTACCTTATTATACTTACTCTGGTACATGTTGACTAAAAAATAAATATACAATAATTATTCAATGTAGTGGGTGTTCTAATAAGAATGGATGACAAGTAAATTGGCATACAACTTTATTATTAAAGATACAAAGTAAACTTTATATTCATTTTTTTTGCTTCTTAAGTTTTTCTTATCATGGTTTCACCACACAAACTCTCTTGTTCTCTGTTATTTATTCGAAGAAAGTCAAGCCGGTGTCTTAGGACGGACCACACAATGTGGCGCATTTCATTAGAAATCTTTACAAAGGCTTCCCGTATCTTTGCTTTATGTTCATCCATGTTTGAGATCGGCGAGCGATACACTTGTTCTTTCACAAACCCCTAAAAACATCCCACCACAGATTGTTGTCTTTTTGAAATTTTCAATGTCCTGTGTTTCAACTGCACCTATTATGCAACTGTATGTTTTACAAAATCAAACGTGCTAACAACAATGGAACAGCTGATTAATGTGAAATGGTACTGATGTCAGCTTTTAATTAACCATAGTTGAATTTTCTACGGCCCTTGGTAGCAAGTATATTAAGCTGTAGATTTGACCCATTCTTTTTGGACACGGTGTTTTGATATTTTATACTAACAGCCAAACCCAGCTTTACCCGGGCCAAAATACAGCGCACATTAATAGTAAAAAACACCCACCACAGGAAACCTGCAGACTAAGTGAATTTCCATTTGCCTGGCTAGATTTCAACAAAGATATTCCATTAATATTGTAAGATTTTTTTCCTACCTTAATAAAAAACTTTAGTGGGTACTCGGGTTTGCTGCTACAGGGAGGGTAATGAGGTGAGGTTTTATTGAAATATTGACATCTTAGTATAAAATAAACAAAACTGCCAAACGTTACTAAAATATATCCATGTACAAGTAAACAGTTTGTTTATGCTCCAAAGGAATAACGTGGGAATTTTCAATTAGTATTTGTTCGAATTTTCTCCGTAATTGTTAGGCATACAACACTTTTTTTAAAGCTCTACAAAATGATTTAGAAATGTATTGTGGAATATTATGTTTGTAGGGTCAAAAATGTGAAATAACTAATTTTGACCCGACGAACCCCCCCCCCATTAACTCCCGTTCACATGGTCCGATCATGCTGGTTCGCAAACTCATTCGAATAAATGTAGATGTACACGTTTGTGCCATGTTTGATCAAAATATGATCGGTTTTGCTCGAGTTATCGTCCCAGGACTTCCCATGAGACTCATTTCTTAGCTAATTTAGCTTATTTCTTATATGATATGGGAAATTCCCTAAAAAAGGCATTTGAAAGAAACAATTGTATCGAGTATATGTTGGCAGGCCTAGAGGAACGTGGCATAATCGTATATACTCGTATAAATTCCATAGATAATATCCATCGGTCCATTTGAGAGATTTGAGCTGGGGACCTCAGGGACCGAAGACCCATACTCCACCATCAGACCAGATAACTCTCCCTCTGAGTATGCTGCAACAGTATAAAATCTATAGACATAGCCTAAAAGGATAACAGTCTATAATCTATAAACTATAGGTACTATAGCATAAAATACAAACATAACCCGATAAGGTTCATAGTCAGTACCATAAGCAGCATTCGATTTGTT
Source organism: Macrosteles quadrilineatus (assembly GCF_028750875.1). Taxonomy (NCBI): domain Eukaryota; kingdom Metazoa; phylum Arthropoda; class Insecta; order Hemiptera; family Cicadellidae; genus Macrosteles; species Macrosteles quadrilineatus. The sequence continues at coordinate 95,081,343 of NW_026542596.1, forward strand.
ATGCATTTGGGTTAAATAAATACCTTACCTATCGTTATAGGGTATTTATCATTTAAACTACAAATATAATTCTGTGGTAGCTTGTTTACGTTAAGGATTGTATCGTATAAACAGAATGATAAAGTGATTATGATATAAACGGGTAAATATTTTATATATGTTACTTTTCCAAAGGAGTTTGATACATCAGTAATAGGCCTAGTTGTACCATTATAAGAAAATAAGACGAAAACACTTTTGGGTGAAGTAAGGAATTTCTATCAGGAGAAAAATATTTAGATATAATACAGTTAAAATTCTTCTTGTGACTAAAATACAAAATGTGTACCATGTTACGGCATTAAAAATTGATTTAGTAATTCGAGTATTGTGAATATAATACAGTTTTCTGCGCAATTGTAGTCCATTATAACGCTTAATTAATGATTTTGGTGATAAAAAGTCACTACAAAACTCCAACGAAATATACTACTTAAATATTTTCTACCGTCTACTATAATGAACAACTTAAGCATATTCATAAAAAACAAATAAATACGTGTTGCTAAAAAAACACCACATAACAATATTTAATGCATATAGTCGTAATATACATAGATACCATAAGCCAAACTACTGTGCAAACTGTTATGATACAAATTTCTGTATTAATCTAACTTGGCCAATATTCTCGGCATTCCATTTCCTCAGCAATGGATTAGAGTGTTTGTACTTCAAGCCATTACATATCATGAGCTGTATACTGTATAGGCCTCATAACATCGGCTACGTTCCATGAATTAATTATTTTATATTCTTTTATGAGATACTACTTTATAGCGTGTTACTAACTTAAGCAATAAAGGGCTGTGGAATATATTTTAGTGTTTCAATTTTTGGCAAGCTCATTCGAGTAAAGATAGTTTTATCTGATTCATAAAACGATTTCAACATGATTATACCCAGTTGTAGGTTATTTGTAGACTGACCGGGAATCCTAAATGGTAAATATATCCAAATTTTAGTAATTAATACTTAATATAATCTTTAAAGAAAGTTTGTATCTTTAAAAGAAGAAAAGTAACTTTTTTATTAGACAGTTTAAATCATGCGATTGCTTTGATAAATAATCAAAAAAATCAAACAACTATCTTATAAATTTCCTACTTTTATAGAAGATGGTCATAAGGTAAAGAGGTGGTAACATTTTTGCAAACATTTTGGGTTAGTAAGCTCAATAATAAAAATCATTTGTATGATGCAATGATAACTATTAAAGCAGCAATGTTGAAAAGCTTATTATATTAACAATACAATTTGATATACTTACTAACATGACAGTGAATAAGATTGTTACGTTTGTAGACCTAAAGAATAGAATAAAATTTGAGTTGGTGTTTATATTTTTATTTTTGACGAAACACTTAACAAAACATAGCTCTGAGGACAGAAACATGATTTTTCTTACAAATAAATAAAATAATTTGAGAGGTCAAATCCGTTCTTAGACTATATCCTTACGAATCTGACCTACATATAAACCGCCTACTTAAAATATCTGATATACATATAACATATTGTCTGGGAAACATAATAAAAAACTTATGTTGTTGAAAACTATATAAACGCTTGAAAACACACCATAGTCTAGAGAATAATAAAAAAAACACACACACTGAAACCAATTACTATACAATTTGTATTTTAGCATACAATTAAATACACAAAAGAGGTGTCATAAGTCGACTGGCTGATACGTTAAAGCTTATTTCAGTGTAAACACCTTCCTCTGCTCCACATTGGCAGTTATCGAAGTGTGACCGGAAGTGAAGCCGAGTTAACGACGTCACGTGATCGGCTACAGTAACGAGTTACTTCCGGTGACGCCTCTCTTCCGATAATGGACTTGGAAACCAAGCCACATTTTAGTGGGATATCTAATCAATATATTATTCCTGCTGTAGGGTTTCAATAAAAAAAAGGGTTTCAAGTAAAAAAAAAAAAAAAATCTATACGAATAATGGGAATTGAGCCTATGCTAATAAATATTTGGGGTAGCAGCATTTCCTATTTATGTGCTAATTAATTATGAAAATGACCAGTAACTCAAATAAGATTCATTTCACCGCTCTTATATCCAACAAAACATTCAATACTAAGCTAAAGCCAATAATTACAAAATGCTATCCGTCCTTTGTACACACATTAATTGGGCATATACAGTAAAAGGTGTAGGTGCAATGTAAGTTACATTTATAATACGAAGTTCATGTTTGTTACGTGTTTTCATAACCTTTATAATTATAAGTTCAGATGAAGGAAAACCTAAAATAAACGATTTTAGACATACAAACTTGGTTCATGAATCATTAAAATACACGAAAATGAACAATCTGCATTTAAGATGAATTATTAACAGAATACACGGGTCGATTCACATGTCGTAAATTATTTTAAATTTAAACTTCTTTCACCAACTGAAATACGATTTTAAATAAATCGTGCTGTACTAGATTATGTAGCGTCAACTCTTCATTAAATTCAGTTATTCACTAACAACTATTTCTTAAACATTACACTTAATGTGTGTAGTCAAAGTCAGTTTTAACGCTTTGAAATATTTGTGGAAAAATACAATTTAGGTGTGAAATCGGTACAAAGGCTTTGAAACAAGGTTTATTATTTTCATATTAGTTTTAGGATTGTTAAGATTTGCAGTTAACTCTACCCGAATACATTATAGTTTAAATTATTAATTTGTTTATTCATTTTATAAACAGTCCCAATCTATCTATTTGCCCATGTATATGTGTTTATTTATGTATGCAGTATCAAAATAGGCTATCTTTATTGTAAATTTATGTAGAACTAAATAGTATTATATATGTAATTAGGCTTATATATGTTGCCGATATAAATAGTAAAGAAATCCAATGGTGAATTGAATTGGCAAAAATGCCTAATATTACGTAGTGTGGTATATTTCATTGAATATTAATTAACAGAGTACATAGGTTTTCTGAAAAATTTTTGAATATTCTTAGAGGACTGTACAATCTTTTAATTTATGAAACTGGCAAAATAACCTGGATGAATGTACTAATTATTACAAATATTACACAAAAGGAAAACATAATCCATTTCAAATATTTGCAATTTAGGTAATGTTCTATATTTTACCTCTCCGGTTCTGGAGGGAGGAAGGTTAGAGATGTTTACAATGTAATTTAATCACCACTTCCTTCATCCACGCCTCCTCAATTCCCGTCTTCGCCTTTGGATCTACTTTCATCCACAGGGGATATATTTTTATACTTGTTTAGTTTTTTCCCACTTTTTGGAATTTTATAATTGTGTTTGTGGATTACTGAATGTTTTACTTTTGTATCATTTATGTGAATTTGTAGACTTAAGGTGTATGAGTAGTTGTCTATTATGAGAAAACTGTACACATTCGTACATAAATCGAACAAAATCAGTCTAGTAAGAATTTACAATGTTGAAGAAGAGCCATGACCTACGATGAAACTTCACGAATAGAAACATTATAACACGAAATTCGTAATGGGTTCGTCAGGAATATGATATATTTTTTTAAATCATAGATTTATAAAAACCATCAAAGATTTAATTCGTTTTTATTTTACCTCTCAAATATCCTTCGGATTTCAATGCATAATTGATAACTAAAACCATACAGGTACTGTCAATTTTGTAAATAATTCTGTATTCAAAATATTCGTGATAAAACAAAAGTGTTAATTGTATAAAATTATTTTGCTTGACTGCAGAGTAATTTGTTCTATTCAATGGTATTTAATGAAACGAATACCGTAATGGATGGGTTGTAAGTATGCGTTCGATTTGTGGGATACAACTGAAATGGAAATGTGGTTACCAGTGATTGATATTGTCCACTTTATCTAGAGGATTAGTGTGCTGTAACGTTCAAATAATCCCTGTTTGATGTTCGTATATCAACATGTAAGTTGCTGTTAATATTGACATTATTAACCACCATTATATTGCTATTTAACAAAAGAAGTATTCTATTGGTTAATGAATTTTATTGAGTTTGTATGTTCAGTTTTATATGTCATATTAAATTCTCGCCTTCTATTTATCCCGTTTGACCCGTTTTAAAATATGTTGCAATGTTAATAACTAAGTGAAAGTTAAAAAATGATTATTGCCAAATGTAGCTAAATATAACATTTTTTGAACAAAGAGTTTTCGTTTGAAAATATATGAATAAAGTAAAGAACGCATATCAATAAAGGCTTTGAAAGTATAATGTATCTTAAACAGATACTATTTAGTAAGTAAGTATAGGTGAACCCTATATGGATTCCATTTTGTTTGTGATTAATAAAGTACTCGTTATAGGGATATTTAACTGAAGTGAAATCAATCAATAACGTTTAATATCAATTCATTTTCCCTTCCCAAGGTTAATTTTGGTCCAAATACCAAAATAAATATGACTTTTATATATGACCTCTCCAATCCTCAATACATTTTAACCAAAATATAACTTTTCTTTCATGTCTGATAATGTACGAAAACTTCACTCAAAACTAGTCCCTTCTAAACAATTATAGATTCCGCTAGACACATTCTAGTACATAGAAACGTAGCTATAGAGATATTGAATACAGTTTCCAGAGTTTCTTACCAATTATGTTAAGAAACTCCGGTAATATGTTTTATGGCAAAAAAACTAACAACATATGTTCGCACACAAACAAATTCTAAAGTACCAGAAAACCTCTGTAACGTATTGTGTACATCCTAGCATTGACTATAATAGTCAATGATCCTAGCATACACAAAACAAGGTTGTAAAGCCGCGCCTGTGACAGCGGTGATAACGTATCCACCTGACACATGATACTTTCTATTCTACTTCACATATTCAAGATAGATTGTACGGTAAATCCATTATTTTGACAATCTATCAAGTATAATCCATCTACTTGAGACACGATATTCAGTTTTTCTCCCAACCATATCTTATCTTATCTTAAACATCCATATTCAATCTGTCACGTTATTTATTATAAATTTAATTGCGCATATTTCGCATGATTGATTATAAAACAACAATTCTGACGGCATTGATAACATATCGACCAAATCCACAGTCACTGCAGGAGTGAGCTGGTATAATGGTATAGTGTAGGGATATGGTGCCCGAGTTCCCGGGTTCAAATCCCGCCAATCACCAATGGATTTTATCCATGTGATAATGCCGCGACCCTCTAGGACTAGCCTGAAGTAATGTGTGAAACAGTTCTAGAATGGAACTAACGTCCTAGGATGTACAGGTGGGACATAAAAAATCCACAGTCACTGCACGATATTTTATACATAAAACAAAATGGCGGCCATTTTTAATTTTCTTTCTTGAATAACTCAAAAACAGTTGATTTTACAACAGTTTTACAGGAACAACTTTTTAAGACAATTTGATCAGAAATCGATTGACACCTTAATCTTTAAGATTGGACGAGTATTAACTGAGATATGGCAGCTTTAGTGATACTTGACCATGCTCTTCATGCACTGCAACTAACCTCCAGCGGTCTCGTATCCCTAAAGTTGCCATATCAGTTAATACTCGTCCAATCTTAAAGATTAAGGTGTCAATCGATTTGTAATTTAGTTGCCTTGAGAAGGTTATTCTTGTAACATTTTTGTAAAATCAACGGTTTTTGAGTTATTCAAAAAACAAAATTATAAACGGCCGCCATTTTGTTTTATGCATTTTGAAAATTGTCATAATTTTTTGTACCTTTGTCTAGTTGTTATGAATGTTTGTGCAAAGTTTCAATTTCGCATGTTTAACCACTTAAAAAAAAAGAAATAAGTGAAAAAAACAAAATGGTGGCTATGTGAGTAACTAAGGACTTCCGGACAATTTAAATATGATATTTAGATATGTTTCTTACCCAGGAACAATGCCCTGAAATATTGGTAGAGAGTTCCGGGACACCCTGTATAAATAAATAGTTCATCATAATCTTTATTAGAGGTAGTATTTAAACTTTTACAATCTTTACATTTTAATTTACTTCCCCCTAAGAGTAAGTTATACCTCAGAATTTTTATTAATACAAAAAACTTCTTTCTCAATATTGGTGTGGTTATCATATAAAAAAGTCATGGAAAAAATAACTTATCATATGTATTTGTAGTTATCGTATTAGACGAAATTGAATCTATTAAATGCTCAATTACTTAGATAAACCCAAGACGACGTAAAGCCCGGGGATATTGTTAGAGACAATTTCCTTGTTGCGGTTGTATTGATTTGCTGTGACTCATTTAACTGATCAATTTATACTTAATCAATTGCCACCTATTAATTATATAATCCAATTGAAAATAAAATTTATTAATTTAAAATGACATTATTATTGTTTAATTGATAATTAACCATTAATTATGTTTGAAGCATGTTTTATGTTCCTTTTTGGGCAGTTATGTGTCTTTTTTCCCCAATTAATTTATTTGAGCAGAAAACAACCTCTCTAAGTTTAAAAATACAAGCTTTTTATAGCATTTATATAAAAAATACGGTAAGCACCAGGATTCGGTTCATCAAACTCATCGGCTCAAATCAACAATTATATTTATTGATTAAATAAAACACTCATCAAACTATGTTGATTTATCTATTACCAATATCAACTTTTATAAATGAACTTCATAATCATTTTGCAGTTTTTCGAATACATTATTTTTACAAGCTTCGTGGATTCACCCAAGAAGGTGAAATTCTATAATTCATATTATCTTTAGAAATCAGGTTATGAATTTGTTTCACTCATACGTAACGTGTATAACTTATCAAATTCATTTTTATTATCTAAAAATTTTCTTGGAATCAAATCAATTTAATTTTATAGTATTCAAATAAAAGACTTGTACCGTTCAGCTATTGGGTTAAGGCTATAAAAGTTTATCGCAAGCTGAGTTATACAACCTTTAAATGAGACTGGATATTGACTTCTATCTCGAGGCGTAAATTTATATTGTTTTACAAACACGTATTATTGCATTCGTTTGCAATTCCTATTGTTTGTATTGTATGTTTGAATTTATTCCTTCCTTTGTGTTGTGTCAATGTTAATAGTATAAATATAATAATTTCATTACTCGTAGCGAATAATAAATATAACTAAAGTTAATATTATCATGTAGAAACTAGGAGCAGAATTAAAATAAGTAATATATAGGCTAGATGTTTGCCTAAAAAGGTTACATAGTACTTGATGATTTTTTACAGTTCTGAAATAGTTACCATTTGATTTGAATAAAAAAATCATATAACACGCATTTATCTTTGGTGCTCAAAATAAAAAAAATATTTTGGATTTTTCTGAAAATATAGGCATTGGCAATCAACTAAATGATCGATGACGGTCTTACAATAATAAATACTAAACGTCTGACATTAGTTCTTATAGTTCTTATGGAATACTATTTCCATAACATAGGCATTCATTTTTATCGCAACGATATCAATTTAATGGAATACAGTTTTTAAAGAAAGTCTTTCAATGCAATAAACCAATTATAGTTTTTAGTGCATAATATAAATGCATAGTTTGTTCAATTGAAATAAATCTTAAAGACTACACAAAGGTACTAAGCATGAAACTAAAAAAGTGCGATTTTCAGTTGTTTGTATCCATACCAATATTTAATGTGTAATTATTGATGTAATATGTGTTGTAAATTAACCATGAGTGTAAATTAACCATTTATTTATATTTATATTTATATTAATTTATATTAACTATTTATATCTTTATTAATTAGGTCACTTAAAGCACAAAATATCCAGGTATACATAACTAACATTTTACTGTGACAGTGTACGAACCGAATCACAGTTTCACATTGAAACTCTCTTAGGACAAACAGACAGTTAGGATTTCACACTCGTCCCAGCCATAAGTTTGTATGTGGAGGAATGTATTTCTCTGTATGAACTGTCCAGGAGTTGCGGGATTAGAAGAATGTATTGCAGTGAGAAGAACGTGTGCAGACTGCTACAGCGGCTTCAGTTATCACTCTGGCTGATATTTAATCGGTTTTATAACTCAGTTATGGGATTCATTTAAAATCTTTCTCAAATTTAAAATTAATGTGTTTATAAATGTATAAGCTATTAACGTGTTTATAAGTTAGTAATACGTATTTAATTGTACAAATATTTTCTGAGATGAGTGGTTTGAGTTATTTAGTTAAGTGCCATACTTGTTTAAATTGAAAATACATACAATGATGCATAAGCTTAAACAACTGTATTATACCTAGCCTCACTAATATTCCTAAACTATCTTATCGATATTTTTTTCAAAATTTTTGTTTGGGACAATTCAGTTACATTTTATTGTCTCAAAAGTTATTCCACGAACACATTTATACAATGGAAGTTATTTATCTCATTCTTGATTCGTAGATTGGGGTCAGGTGGTATATTTTTAAAATTATAAGAGGATTGTAAGGTAGATTAATAATGTCTCAGGCGTGATACAAACAGTTATTTCATTCCACAATTACCTTTGCGAAAAGCCGATTGTTCTGCAATCAAGGAAAGAGCTTGGTGGAACACTTGGTTTGTACACTAGATGCATATATACTTTTTACATAGAATTTGTACATTTATTCATGGATACATCCATGAATAAATGTGTACATTTAGTTAATCTTACAATTGAAATATGACACGATACAATTCCCTAGAACACAACGAAAATCATAAAAAAAACTGTTAGTCACCAGGAACAAAGTGAATAAAACTGTTTATGTTTTATTTTTTATTTTATTTTTTATCTCCCACCTTTACATTTTAGGACGATGTTTTACACATTAGTTCAGGCTAGTCCTAGTGGGTTGAAATATTATCACATAAGATCAAATCTATTGGTGATTGGCGGAATTTGAACCCCGGACCTCAGGCAACGTAGCCCCCCACTCTACCACTGTTTATGTTACAATTCAAAATACGTACATGTCAATAATAAGAAGACAAATACTGTAGTAGGAATGTGTTTATTTGTGATATACTTAAAATTAGAAGTAGTTACGTGGTATCTGCAACATCAATAAAACAACACAACAATAGTTGAACAACTATTCAGTTCTTTAATGCGGTTAACTTAGTTCTAATCAACGCAAGTTTTCCTCTATGCTGAATAAAGCCAGTGCTGTATTTATTGGCTATCTCGGTAAGCATCGGCCCATTGAACCGGAAGTAATGTGGCACGACCCTTGCTTTTGGGATAAACGAATGTTTTATCTAAAAAAGTTATAAGATTTGTTATATTAAATTATTTGCTTGGTTAGGAGTTTCTTACTTAGTTGGACACGCTAATTACAAGTATGTATCTACATAACATGTTGTATACAAAGTACATTACAACTTTATGCGGCTTTTGGTAAGCCGGGAAACATTTGTAGAAAACACTAAAAACACAAGGTTAGCTTCTGAAAAACGATAAAATATTTACAAGAAATGTTGATTATAGAACTTTTATGAACAGAGTAAGTATTTCAATTAGTTACATAATCTTTGAATTTAGTCCTTTTAACTCTTAGGACATTTACTAAGTCATCGCTAAGAGTGTTTTTAGTTTTGAAATTACGCCTGTATTGCTTGACAATTGCTCGATATCGAACAACGCTGCCCTAAAATATTGTATTTTTTACAATAAAAATGTACTTTAATGAATTGTCATGTTTGGAAATAAAAAGGTGTCATACATAACGTCAGTAACTACAGTTTACCTGTTCGAGGAGAAACGATCAAGTTCCGTTTATCGGTTCTTGATTGTCGTCGTTGTCAAGTCATTATCTACAGATGGAAATGACTCTTTGATGTCTTTTGTCTTACAACAACAAGATAGCAATTGATCGCATATAATGTCGTAGAAATTCATTAAGGAGATCTGGTTTGGTGATGGGATTGTATTTTCATCATAAGTAATGTATAATTTGAACCGTCTTAAATTCCCTGTATATCCATTAATTGGTTTTAACTGAGGGAATTTGTAATTCCCATAACAAAAAGTCCATGATTGGTAGTATGTATATCCCAAATGTGGAACCTCGATAATAAGACCATCGATAACAAATTACTTGAAATAACAAGTGTCATTTTCAAATCCCTTTGAATTAATTTTATGACTAATCACATGCTAATACAAACCTCAATAAGTCGACATTGATAACAAGTCTTATTTTCTTATCCCCATTAGATGTTCTATATCGGGTTCTACTAATTCCAATATTAGAAAGTTAAGAGTTTGTGTCTTTGTTTATTTGGGGCTCAATCACAATTTAACTTATGAAAAAGTCTCTAGATTTCATATTTAACTACGCGCCAACATGGTGGGAGTAATTTAATTACCAATTCTCTGTTGACTGAGATGAATGGTGGTGGGAGCGAGGCGGAATTAAAATGAGACAGAATGGTCAGCCTTAGCACTCTCTTATCCTAAACCGATGTACAAAATACCGTTGTTAATGATTTCCATAATTTCATATATGTATGATCATTAATTAATCTTTTCTGCTGTATAACTTATTTGTGAAGATTAAGTATCACCATTGACTATTAGATACTGAAGTCAATTTGTATTAATAGTCAAAGGTGTCACTTTTTTGTATTATTAAGTAAATGGTAAATAAAGTAACTTATGAAAATTAGTATTGAAAAACTGACTAGTCTACACTTATTTGACTTAGATAATGGAGAATGTAATAACTGTGTTAGGCTAAAATAAAATATTTGCTGTCGCATAGATTTTAGGCTTATGCATTCACTGTAAGATTTCACATTAAAGACCTTTTGGTAAAATTATTACAATTTATTATCTTAAAACTTAGTTTCGTTTTAAAGTTTTCCTTTTTTTAACCTGATCCCATGTCTGGTGTTACCTGAATAAAATCAATATTATCTAAAGTGGCTGAATTTAGGTTTAAATTTAGCCGCTGTGGACAGGAAATTAAAAATTTAATTGTGTCAAACTCTTAAACAATGTATTTAGTAAGATTTAAATTTTTCATGATTTTTTTATATTTTTCCGGTCTAAATCTCTATTCTCCCAGGTGGTACGTGAACTCCCTCTACATCAGGTGATGATTATGATGCAGGAGGAGAGGAGAGGTTTATGATTACATTGTAATTCAATCACCGCTGTCTTCATCCTCACCTTCGCAATACCCAGCTCTTGGTAATTTGCCTTTATTGTAATACTATTTCGATATTTTGATCAATAATTTAACTATTGTAATAATAATGTATTAATACCATCCTTAAATCATGCTACGAGATATAATCTTTGCTTTACCACCTTCAATTTACTATGTTGTAAGCTACCAAAGTTGACGATGATTCCCATGATAAAAAATACCTGGATTCCTGATTAGGATTAGAAGGCTAAAAATTATAAAATATTTAAAGAAAATTAAACAAACTACGCACTGGGCTATGATAGAAGCAGGCAACTGCTGTGTTAGGCTAAAACTTTTGCTTAATTTAAATCAATTTAAACATAAAATTTTACATTATTAAATGTGATTAGTATAAATTAAAAATGAAAAATATTGTAGAATTTTCAAAATAGAAAAACCTGCCCCCTAACTTCAAATATTTTTTCTTAAATTAATTCTTATTTTACATAAATTTATTTGTCAATTGCTAGGTCTTTAATCATTAGAACATCTTTTCATGTTATCTTTATCGAAAATTTCTTAGATCAATATATTTTAAAGTTTTGTTATACAAAATGACGTTTATGACCTTATAATGGAAACGACGTCAGTAAAACCATACCAGAAGAGAATTAAAAGAAATTTAATTACCGATTTCCCAATGACGTTGACGAATAATGACGGGGATGAGGCAGAACCAATGGGATGAGAAAGAGAATAACAACTTTTTTTGAGTCTTAAAACCTTTCTAATTATTTTTATTATGTTGTTAGTTATTAACAGTACTATAAGACGAAGTAAATTAATTAATGTTTTTCAAATTATGGCTTTGGAAAGATTGAAACATAAACTTATTAGGATGAATATCCTGTATAAGTAAAATTCTAAGCATTTGTTAAATTCCAAGTTCTGGTTTTCGATGGCTACCAATGAGGAGGAATGGAGTGGGGGGTTGATTTCCATCAAGTTGTCTATAAGCAATTGGCTAAATTACAGTTCTGGAGTGAACTGTTTTATTCTGCTTCTTATCTATGTTCTAATGTGTTCGGTCTCGCTATTGATTCGTTTTTAAACTGAAGATCCGCGTCCCTCATAATAATTTAATTAATTTGTCCTTAAAATATGATTGGAGTGAAATTGTGTAATCGTATTTTTCCGGATTGATATAGGTACATTTCATAATAAATGTAATTATTGACCATCAGTCTGATTAAGACGAGACAAACATTACTGACTGAATAGCTATTGCAATTATAGTTTCTTAATGTATGACATGTATACTCACTCATATCACATCAAAGGTTAAATCATTGGTTGATAGGCCGCTGCTACATAACTTACTGTTACTAATTGTGCTTATTAACAGTATGTGTTTGGTTTTGTTGATGTTTACTTGACATTTTAATATTGAGTAATGTGTTTACTATCTAAATAATCTAAATATTTAGGATTATTCATTTCAAATATATTTTGATAATTATTTACGTTGATTTAACCTATTCCACAGATTTGGGGTTTTGTTACTTTTGAAAAATACAGGAATATTTACTTTAGTACTTGTACGTAATTAGGTTAATAATCTTTTTGTCCTTTGGAATATGTGAGGTATTGCCATATTGCTATTTAATGTAGTTTATAAACACATTTGATTATAAATACAAATGGCCATACTGTACATACACTCACATAAAAAAATGTCTGACAAATTAGATTACGCACTCATAATAAACGGGGTGTTGCGTAAGTAAACAGCCAATCTTAAGGAAATAGTTCTATGAGTCAAAATAAAAATAAAATCAAGAATACAATTTTTCTTAAAAAAATTAAAATGGCTGCCATTTTGGAATTTTGAATAGTATAAAGATAAATTTTCTTTCTCACATGGGTCACTTCTACTTTAACCTACACACAACGTTTTATAAAGATCGGTCGGATCAATCTAAAGATAATAATGTTTATGTGAACAATTCAAAATGGCGGATATCTGGTTGTTCTTGATTTTCTCTTTATTTTGGATGTTTGGATGTCTACTTAAAGAACACGTTGTATAATTGAGATTGTTCGTTTATGCATATACATAAAAAATGAACTTCCTCTTTTTAGCTTTCCAATTTTTCTAACCTAATTTTATACACTATCCACATGTATCTGGTGTATAACAGGAACGTATTGTAGACATCCTCGCCACATACACAAGGTAGACCTAAAGCCGCGCCTGTGACACTAGAGATAACATATCTACTTGACACACGATCCTTTCTCTTGTCCTCCTCTAAACGTCACCAAAATCTCTCCCAATCAAACCGTACAAAATATAGAACGAGGTAAATACAGTATATCCATAATACTGTAACAATTTTTTCATAGATTTTTAAAAATAATCTTTTCTAGGATTTAATTGTTCAATTGCTTTGTTCATAAGAAAACAACGGAAAGAAAACAAGACAAATTGATAAGAAAATATTGGATCAAATATTATCGACGGAAAAAAACCTTTGTGAGATAACTCAAAATCACAACTTGTCCAGCTTACATAATAGAATCAACTTGTATCATGTATGTACAACAGTCTATCTTTTTGATATATCCAGTTAAAGTAAATGTTAACCGAGTAAGGAACTATTGCAAGCAATCAATTTGAAATAAACTGTAACGGATTATCTATAGTGAAATGTGCTTGATAAACTCAATACAAATAAGAGAAAAAATGAATTCACAAAACAAAAAACCTCTATTTCCAAAAAAATTAAATTCATTCTCATTACTCGATCTATGTTAAAAATGCAGCCATATAAATAAAGTGTGCTGCTGAACACAACTTTCTTAGTCACGTACATAACTAATCAAAAGTCAATGTATGCTCGAAAATAGATGTTTTTCTGCTTGGGAAAGGTTAAATCACTTCTATATTTGTGTTATAAACCAATTAAATATCAGCCAGAGTGATGACTGAAGCCACTGTAGCAGTCTGCACACGTTCTTCTCACTGCAATACATTCTTCTAATCCCGCAACTCCTGGACAGTTCATACAGAGAAATACATTCCTCCACATACAAACTTATGGCTGGGACGAGTGTGAAATCCTAACTGTCTTAGGAACTAACTGAAAATGCCATCTTAAACTAAGAACCCAAATTAATCGATGATTACGTAAGTATTGTGTAAAACGTTACTGTTCTGGCCGTGTGCCTCATATTTTGAGTTAAAAAGTACATAGAAACACGTTGATTGGCTATTTTTAATTATTAGTTTTTTGAACAGTTATACCCATTTTCAAATTTCGCACAATAATTCTTTGACATTATGTTTTTTCATGCTGTACTTCCTAAAATATTGAAATACAATCGTATGCATAACAAACATGAAACAGCTTGTCGACATAATTAATTTTTTCTTTGATGATTACAGCTGTTAAACTTATGTTTTATGTCCATATTAACTGACCAAGACAAATCGACTTGTTTTGTCACTCTATCACTCATGTCTGAAACCTGTAAGATAATAAAATATTTTATCGCATAGTTTATTGATCCTTGTTTATAGAAAAGGAGAGACTTTAGACGAAACAATTGTCGTATTAATCTGCTAGTTACTTTTATTAAATACATAACTCGGTTTCTTAGTGATATTTATTTTAGCACTTGAAAAAAAAAATACGAAAGAATTTAAAGAAGTTAAAATATGTAAAAACAACATAATTGACATAAGTGACAGAATAGTTACTTTTTTAAAAGAAAAACAAAGGACATACTGCAAGATAAAATAAAGTGCTATCGAATGCAATAATACGTGTTTGTAAAACAATATAAATTTACGCCTCGAGATAGAAGTCAATATCCAGTCTTATTTAAAGGTTGTATAACGCAGCTTGTGATAAACTTTTATAGCCTAACCCAACATCTGAACGGTACAAGTCTTTTATTTGAATAACGCATGAATAAATGAAATACATTCCAAGAAACAGATTAGACCTGGCAATGGTCAAACACATAATTTTTGTAAAAAATGTTTCTCATTTGTTTGATATGTAGACCCAGGCCCAGTTAATAGGAGTTTTTCTAAGATTTTATCACATGGAAACCATTCAAGTGGTTTTCTTTAATAATTTTAATTAAATAATTTTATGTTTGTGAAATAACTTATATTTGAGAAAAATTAATGTAATGTAATACTAAATTTTAAGGTAGGCCTACATAAGACCCCATTTAAGCCATCATTTAAGGTACAGCATGAAGATGAAAAATTCGCTTTTGAAAGCGCTTGTGAATTAAAGAAAACATTATTTATTGGCCTTTTGCACATTAAAATTTAGCATTTCATTACAATAAAAGATTAAGAAAGATAAAGATAAAAATAAAAGTATAAACTGCAAATAGTTAAATAAAAAATATAAAACTAGTTTTCAGCAGGCTTATAAAATCCTGTTGCTATCACTTTCAAACAGTTATTGACTTAAAACGTTTGACTATTAGCTTCTTTATCGGGGAAAATCTTGTCACTCTAGATCCTAAAAAGTTTTAAAGTATCTTTATACAAAAATGAGGTTATATTACCTAAAGTAAGCTTTTTAGCAATTGAAGGGAGATTTTATTAAATACTCTTCGTGACTTATATTTAGACAATAGGAGGAGAAATAGTAAATTGTTCATTAGTTTACTGGGAAGAAGTGTTTAAACTATCATGTAATGCACACAGTCATGAAAAAGTAGGAGCTTTGTAATAAATAAATCAGATGGATTAATCACAAACACTTCATGACTTATATTTAGACAATAGGAGGAGAAATAGTAAATTGTTCATTAATTTACTGGGAAGAAGTGTTTAAACTACATATCATGTAATGCACACATTCATGAACAAGTAGGAGCTTTGTAGTAAATAAATCAGATGGTTCAATCCCAATCATGATGCTTTACTGTTACAGGGAAGTTGTCTGAGACAATATCCCAAGGCCTGACGTCGTCTAAGGTTTATCTAAGTAATTGAGCATTTAATAGACTCAATATTGTCAATATTACAACTACTATAAATTATATGTTATGTACATGATTTATTGAAATATGATCAACACACCAATGTTGTTAAACTATTATTGTTTTTTTGAAGTATTTGTAAAGTTATAAAATTAAGGCATTGAACCTTTATCTTGAAACTCGTGTATGTTAGTGAACGTGACCCAAACTGAAGTAAAACTTTTGATCCATTTATTTTTTTCTTATAATTCGGTTCAATGGGATATATATATTTTATTTAATTCTCTAGAAGAAGAAACCTGAACAATGCCCGTAAAAATGTATGATAAGTATTACACTTGTTTTTATGTGCGAGGACCTACAACTCTATTTGTTTATGCTACAACTTAATGTGGGCTCCGAACTATTACGAACAATACATAGGTCTATCTAATCATGATCGACGTCATCTAGACCAAGGAATAAACAATCTGTGCGATTAGTAATTAAGCACCAAGGTAAAAAGTAATCTGCTTGCAAAAGTAAATAGAATTGCTTGTAATCAATATCGTATGAATGTACTTAGAAATTGGAATAACGTTTTTCCTCTTTGCTTAAACTCACCTTTTATCCAAAAATTCCATGAACCGAATCACAGTTTCACATTGAAACTCTCTTAGGACAAACAGACAGTTAGGATTTCACACTCGTCCCAGCCATAAGTTTGTATGTGGAGGAATGTATTTCTCTGTATGAACTGTCCAGGAGTTGGGGGATTAGAAGAATGTATTGCGGTGAGAAGAACGTGTGCAGACTGCTACAGCGGCTTCAGTCATCACTTTGGCTGATAAATAATCGGGTTCATAACTCGGTTATGGAATACAATTAAATATGTTCTTGAGGAATGTTTAATTTATCATTAAAAAGCTATGAACCTACGATGCACTTTTGCACTGTTAAAATTGACAAAAATTGTATCACTGTGAAAAACTCATTGTTATATAGATCGGCTTATGTTGCAAAAACAGAATTTAGTAAAGTTGACAAATTTACAAATTGAGTAACTATATGGACTGTTCGTGTATTGATTGTAACATAACGTATGAAAAGTAAAATATATTTTGTAAAAAGTTAATACCAATCAACTCGTCTCTTTAGAACATACCATACCTAAATTTAACTCCTCACATAAGCTTATTTAATCGCGTTATTTAATTAGTTTTTGTACTATGTGTGATATCATTTTTGAAAAATTTTCCCTGAAACTGATTTTATTGTATAGATGTAGTCAGTTTTATGTACGATAGCATTGATTAAAGAGCGTAGTGTCTACTGTCTTTAATCTGCGACGATAATCATTAAACTTCGTTTCTTGTATAAAATCCGTTGTATAAGCTTCCTTTCATTCAAACAGCACAATTGATTGTTAACTATATGTTACATATTGAATCTTTAAAGTAACATATTTAGATTCTAAATGATATTTACAAGTGACTGTTGAATGTAAGCAGAAAGTTACACATGCAGTGATGAAATCTAATAAATAAATAGTTTACGCGAAATAAAAAAGTCTTAATAAAAGATTCGTATGATTAAAGTTCTATAAATAATTAAGGGGGTTAAAATTCTTTAACCCCCTTAATTATTTATAGAACTTTAATCATACGAATCGTGTCTAAAAACTGTGGGCTTAGGATGAGGAGGTTGAATTAAATGAAGTGGGAGGATCATATGTCAAATGTGTACGTTATCGCCTCTGTCGCAGGCTTGGCTTAAACATGTAACTAGTTCATACTCAGAAAATATCAAAAATACATTTCTGAGACGTATCCTATACATGTGGGCAATGTAAGGATGTAAGGAACATATATTGTAAGATCGTAAGAGGATAGTGTATAATATTGATAGGTCATACACATAAAAATCGTAACTTTACTGCCTTGTCTGTTTGGGAGGATGTGCAAACTTATAAAACTATTTATTTTAATATTTACTATCCTATATGGTTCGAATTAGAATTAATTATTTCTAAATGACATTATATTTAGGTGAGGTCAATAACTATTCAGTTAAATAAATATTTTTGGCATCAATCACCTTAGTTAAATTAAGAGAATATAGTCCTTGTCACCACTGTTCATTGTATACACACATACACACATTTTATGTTGTTTGTGTGTATACAATTAAATGTGGTGACAAGGACTATATTCTCCTAATTTCTATAAGGTGAGTCATGCCAAAAATATTTATCGAACTTTAATTAATTAGTATTAGAGTGACTCTTGGGGGAACTTAATCCAAATAAACCGTTCTCTTTACCACACACTAGTGTGAAATTTGCCTTACTCCATACACTCAAGCTAACTACCTATATCCCATCCCAATGGGTCTAATGTACTTAGGTAATTAAATTAGTTTTATTCGTCTGGAGAATTTATGAATACATCTTGGTGATTACATGTCTTCTGAATACTTTTTGTTTGGTTATTGTTACCTATGTGTTTTATTTGTATACAGTTTCAACCATTCCAGCTAGGAGTGGTAACATTAAATAAAGTTACAGTTAAAGAGTGAAATAATTTTAATCTGGCAATTAACTTGATCGTAAGAAATTATTAGTTTTTGGATCGTCGAAAAATGGTTAAAGTTACTTTCTAGCAATACTTCGTAATCTAGGAAGAAATATAATCCAATTTTTGACACAATCAACGAAAAGTCAAACGTTGACACGAAAAAAGACACGAAAGATGGTAGACTTTGTTTGCAAAGATTAGATACTCTACATACAATATCCCAAAATTGGTTCCAAAATCTTAAAAGAAACTTATAAAAAGTTATATTCACCTTTACTGAACTATGGATTTCTAAGTTATTTTCTGTAATTTGCATACAAAGACTTATAAATTATAAAATATGAATTACATAGCAGCAATGAATAGGCAAAACCGTTATCTTTATTCAACCACCATTTAAAACCCCTAATAACAAATATTAACATTGGCTTTTGTAAATGAGTAGCATTTATCCAGTGATGACATATAAAATGCATCCATTCATGATGCATTCATTCAATATCTTACAAATCATAATTATAATAAATATGTAGCAACATAATAATTAATAAGTAATTTGAACTACATTTTAGTTAAAAACATTTCCAATATAAAGGTTGATTTCATTTAGTGTAGCCTACTGAAGATTTAAATTACTGAACAAATTATAAATAGATTCAAGTTGAATGAAAGCACGTCCAGTGGTATAATCGAGTACTAAAATTTGGGATTTGCAGAGGCAGTAATGAAGGAAGTGGTTATTAAATCAGGTTGTAAACACAGTCCCAAATATTCCTCCATCCAGAGCTAAAAGCCAGAGAGCTAAAGTTTAACTAAATTTAAAGTATTAAATATTTAAATTTCTTGTTTTGGGCCAAAACAAAGAGAATATTATTCACCCAAGCAATTTTTTTATTTTTTATTTTTTTCATGATAAAATAAACTTATAATGAATCAGTACAAATAATTAAACAATTTAAGTGACAACTTAAAAAAATGGTTGCAATAAACTGAATACTTGTTTATTCGCTTTCAGGAAAATATACACTGAACGGTTACTACTTATTTATTTTAAATTTTGTACAAACTTTTATTATATTATTTATATTGGCTATTTTATTTACCAACAAATAGATTACTATGCACATGGGTCATTACATGGTGGTAGTGTATAAATTGTACCAATACACTTAACTTTTAATGTGTTCAGAAGGGCATAATATAACAAAGCTAATACAAGCCGTAATGTTTGATAATCCCAAAACTAATATCAAAGCAACTCCAGTACAAAGCTTATACAGAGATCAGGCTTTGCGCTTTTAATTACATGTCAAACATTAAAGTCTTATTGCCCTATATTACAAGCGTAATTTTTATAGTGGTTTACACATCTACACATCTTTGTTAAATGCAATTTCTTACATGAAAGTTTGATAATTACTTTCAAATAAAATTAAACAGGCTTTTTATTTAATTATTAAATACAACTTTAAAAATATTGGGTAATATACAAGTTATGTAAAAAGGTTAAAACTAGTTTTGGCTATATACAAGCTTTCGCAGTAGGAATAATATTGACTATTCAAAACTCTAAGTTACTATAATAGATAGTAGACGAAAATGTACAAGAAAACTTTCGATGAGTTAAAATCACAAAATAAAAGTTTACTAATTACAAAATGGTATATTAATGTATACATATTATATTACTTACTGTGCAAGGATATGTCATGCAAAGGAATATAGCCTACTACAAAAACAACGTTAACTAAAAATTTCTACGATACGATCACGTTTATTTGATGTTTTTTCACCTTCTGAACTACTAACGCTATGAATACGCAACCTCCTAACTTTTTATTTGTGTAAAATAATGTAAATATAGAATTTTTTATCTACTATAGGCCTATATTAGGTCTAACCATTGACTATTGGATACTGAAGGTCTAACTCATTTATTTGTACGTTAAGCAGATATGGGTTTATAAACTATTTAGTTAATCTTTGGAAAAATTTACACATCACGTAGGCTGATTCACAATATTTTTGGAATCTAAAGTAGCTTTTAAGCGTTCTTGGAGCCTAGATGTTCTAACTCATTAGACAATCAAAAAACGACAAAGAAATTTTCTAATCTCATAGTTTACTAGATATTTGAATAACAATCATTCTGGTTAAAAAAAAATTCGGGATAGTAAATAACTTTTCAGCTGCTGTTAGAAACTAATGAAATTAACTTTGTTCTTGGTGGAC
This sequence comes from Macrosteles quadrilineatus, assembly GCF_028750875.1. Taxonomy (NCBI): domain Eukaryota; kingdom Metazoa; phylum Arthropoda; class Insecta; order Hemiptera; family Cicadellidae; genus Macrosteles; species Macrosteles quadrilineatus. The sequence goes on from NW_026542596.1 coordinate 95,102,312, forward strand.
AAATCCAAGATGGCCGTAAGCTTCCATATGATCCCTTGGAGAACAGTTTAAAAACTACAAACAACATTTCTAATCCCACAGTGTGCTAGATATTTAAATTATGATCACTTTGGTGTTAGAAAAATATTTTTCGACGATAAATAACTCTTCAGTAGCTGATTGAAATTTTCCAAGATGGCCGCTAGCCTCCAAAGACTCTTAACCTTTAAAAACCTATACAGTGGAACCTCGATAACAAGATCCTCGATAGCAAATCATCCTTGATGTAACCATTTTCAAATCAGCTAGAATTGATTTTACCCCTCAACACAAGTAGAGACTTTTAATCTCTATGAGATCCTTGACAAAAAGTCTTATTTAACAATCCCCATGAGTGTCTTATTATCGAGGTTTCAATGTATTTTTACAAATTTAATCAATGAGATATCCCACGAATGTGGCTTGGTTTCCAAGTCCATTATCGGAAGAGAGGCGTCACCGGAAGTAACTCGTTACTGTAGCCGATCACGTGACGTCGTTAACTCGGCTTCACTTCCGGTCACACTTCGATAACTGCCAATGTGGAGCTGAGGAAGGTGTTTACACTGAAATAAGCTTCAACGTATCAGCCAGTCGACTTATGACTTAGAATATAAACAATCTATATCGTCTATAGGATTTCTAGAATATTGGTTTTCGAAACAACGATGCGCTTCCTTAGGCGTTATCTCACAATGCTATTAAGCTTAAGTTAATTGTTTTAATAATTTTTGTGTTGATTTCGGACTGTATTATCTCGCAGAAATATGTTTGCTTTTCATGAGCTTATAACATTTTAAATAATGAAAAATTTTGGCAATTCTGTAAATAATAATTTGATTTTATATTTACAAAATATTTTCCTTTTCAAGCTTAAAAATGTAATTGCTGCAAATGTCATTAAGCGTAGAATTAAAAATGTGTTAATGATGATCGTACTAAATGTCAGTATGCAAAGCTTTAAAATTATGTTTGAGAAACTAGAGAAACTAAGCTGTTTGAGAAAATGCTATACATAGCCTATACATACCTATACCTACTATACATAATATTATTATTATTGCTATTTTATTAACCTTAACTATGACTAATTTGCACCTTTTTGTACTTCGCTGCTAGGCGTGTAAACACAATATACAAATGATATCTTTTAACACATAATATTTATCAATCACAGTCATTCAAATTACGTTTATAGTAATTGCAGAAGTGCTTGCCAATAACGGGGATCTTAAATGTTGAAAGTTAAAAATTAAGCAAAAAATGTTATTTTTTCGCCTAAGGTCTCGCATTTCTCTGACGATCACCATGTATGTGCAAAGGGTTCGCACGTTACCGCTCATTATGCTACCAACTCAAAGTAATCATTGAGGACTTTCTTATTATTGCATTGTGTTAAGGTAAATAATTAACAGGAGAACTTCACATGGGGCCACAGTCTAAATCAAAATATCAAATCAGTTTCCGAGCGAGGACAAACTTTGCGAACAACTTCACGAAATTGCCAGTATTTTGTGAGTGAACGAATAACAAACGAACTTACTCTCTAAAAATTTCATAAATTTAGTTATGATTTAATGCATTTTTTTTTTTTTTTGGTGCATAAATTTTAATTTAGGTAAATAAAAACTAGCCTGACCAAAATCTTTGTTATAAAATCTTCTGATTCTGATCACATTGTTTCACCTTAAGATTTTTTTTATATTCCATCAAATAAAATACTCATAGACAAAGTTTTACTAACTTAAGAAAAATATTATAGCCAAACTTGCCATCCATAGTACATACACAAAAGTACATTTAAGAACGATTTATAAACATAACGATTAGTTTAAATAACACACAATAAACAATACAAATACGAAATAAAATATCTTGGGTTACTATATCATATTACATCTCTTGATTTACAGTATAGTAGACCTGCTGTTTTACCCAAATTAGTTTAACCTAGAATATCTCAATCTTGATAAACAAATGAACTTAAACACTAATTTTGAAACAGATTCTATAGGTATATAAAAATGTTCAATCAGTTGGTATGTGATAAACAAACAGCAAATACTAAATGACTATAAGAATAACATTGGAACTCTAAGGGCTTTTGGGGCACAATCCCTCGGTAAAACCATTATAAAATCTATTTTACCTACGACAATTTTTTATACTAGTTATTTCAATTCGGTTCTTAGAATTAAACAGATTCACTTTACAGCATTGTTACACCAATGCTCGTGTCTTATATTTCTACTCGAGTCGTAAAGACTATCTTTACGTCATCGTTGCGGAACAACAATCTTAAAACAATCTTATTTTAACCTTAATAATTATACATTTCGGACTTGTAGCTAGTCGAGGAATTGGAGAACTATTAATTGAGTCAGTCAGTGAGGGCTTTGACTTTTATATGTTTGAAACGCTCTAATACATCACTGAGGAAATGGGATGCCGAGAATATTGGCCAAGTTAGATTAATACAGACATTTCTATCATCACATCACTCGGTCGTATAGTTTGGCTTTATATGTTTATGCATATTCTGAGTAAATTAGCCGTTTCAGTTTAGTTCTTAGAATTGAAAAGTATCTCATAACAGCAATGTTTACTTTCGTAACAGCATAGTTTGTATAACAACACGGGTAACGGACAAGTCGAGGTTATAGGATTAAGAGAGAAGAAGTAAAATTGTAATGATTCAAACTTCAACTAATCAATGTTTCGTGGCAATGAGAGGTTATAAACGAAAACATAACCTACTCTTTTATGAGTAGTGATTTTTAGTAATTAAAACACTGTCGTAGGTAAAGTAGTGTACACAACTCGCGTAAATATTGTTAACGACACTCGTAGAAATTTTAAGGGACTCGCGAAGGCTCGTGCCTGAAATTTTCTACTCGTGTCGTTAACACTATCTTTACGCAATCGTTGCGTAAACTACTATAATTTCACTTACCCACTTATTGCATAGCCTTCTTATACAAATAATCTAGTTAATAACGGCTAGTACTTAGGATTTTTTTATTTTAAGGTTATGTTGTTACAGTATTTAGCACGTGTTATGTTAAACGTTGTGTTATTTCCAGTGGGACATCGCCTAAGGAAATAAATTTATTACATTTAACGGACTACTGATAATTTGTACATATCAACCAAGTACCATCTTTTGTACGAAAAAGATTAATACAAACAAAACCAAACCAGAATCAATTTACTTTTTAATCGTTACTTCATATTATTTAATTTTCTTAGAATCAAACTAAAAGTTCTAGATCAGATTTTGCACTATTGGCAGTTCAATAAAATTAATAAAATATTTTACTCAACTCTCTAATTTAATCACAACGATGTTTGAAACCTACGAAAATAAAATGTACACTGAATGTTAAATATTATTGAAATTCGTACTGAATGATACAGCAATCCCTGACAAAGTGATAATTATGTGTACTATGTAATCCTACATCAGTAGATTAAGCCTCTGGCAACATAATATTGTTATACTAAGCACGATCCTCATGACATCCCCTATAGCAATATTGATGTTCAATTATAGTACGGAAGGATTAATCTAAGAACATCAATGAATCATATACAAATAATTACAATTTGTAAACGTATCTTACTTGTAGTACTATTAGTGCATGATAACAGAATTTAATAATAAATATAAAAACCACATTGTTACACAATAACGAGAAATTCTAGTTACATCCGTTATACGAACATCAAGTAAATTAACATTTCTATTGTTCAATTTTGTCAGGATTAAACTAATTATGCCGATCTTTATTAAGAATCGTGTTTAAATGCATGAGATCATTGGGTTGTAGACTTACTAAATAGATACACTGTCCAAATATAATGTTTCTAAAAATTTTCTTTTACATAAACCTAAATGATCAAAATTGAATATTCAATAATTTGGGCCATAAGTGAACTGTTTTTAAGTGTACCTCAATGATGTCTCAAACTTTCACGAATTAAGTAGAAATAACGATTTCAGCCCCTCTTCGGATGCATTGAAAACAAAGTTATATTAGTCGCTCCCTCGACATTGGCTACTTCCGGTGTCAATCTTAAACTATTTATATATAAATCAAATTATTGCTGATTAATTTTGAACGTTTAAATAGCAAAGTTTCTCAAGAGTGGATTAAACCTCTGTAAAATTACGGTTCTTAGGTTATTGCAACTTTTTTGATTTCCCCCACAAAATAACTTAATTATTCCCACCACGTACCCATTGTATCGGTTGTTTTTGAGTTGAAGGTAGAACGTACTTGTCAGATAGCTGATACTGTTTCTTTATATATTAATTGTAATGGGATTTGATTTAAAAAAATCACAAACGAAAAAGCAAATTAAATGGAAAATAATGTTCCTGTGGCAGCACTCTTGCTCTCTTCAAACAAGTCTACTTAAATTACTTTGTTCAGACGTTGGCGTTCTCTTGTATTTATTTAATCCGTTATTTGTGTTAGATATTTAAATAATTGCCAATGTTATTTTTGAGATATTTGTAAATTAATTTTTATTTATTCATTTATTGTTATATATTGTAATTGTTGCGAGTGTATGCATTTTAAAGTACCCATTTCTTCAGAAAGGTGAACTTTAACTATATTTATTATTTATCATGTATGTCGAGTAATTTTTTGTGATGTATTAATGCTGGAATGTAATTTCGCTGGACCTGTTTTTAAGCATTGAAATTAAATAAATAAATAGATGAACTATGTTATCTCTAGCTTTAGATGTTTTAATTACAAAATCGAATTTATTTTAGTATCACAATTTTAAATGATGACTTTTATAGTTTTATGCTATTACAATTACATCTCCAACCGATTAAATTGACAATACAAAGTTACTATTGACGTAATCGCTCTAATTCTAATCTATTATTTTAACACAACATACATTAAATTGCGAACTACATTAGTTAACGGTACCATCTAAACTTGACAACGTTGGTAATCAATTTTTACTATAGTTGAAAGCTTTATACACTCCATAACGCTTTATGATCAATGTGGCTTGATATACTTCCAACCGGTCCAAGTGTTGTATCAGTATCAAGCACGTGTAGAGAGCCAAGTTTAGTATTCATCCAGCGTACAAACTCCCAGTAAATCTAGTGTTGATCTTACTTTGAATCTGCTTTTGTTCCGATTAGACTTCAAGCCAAAAGAGTCGATTTCGTTTCAACAAGAAAAGAAAGTATTAATTTACTATATAGTAATACGACTTAGTTAAATGGAATAGTAAGATTAGTGAAAAGTATTCACCTGCGTGTAAAAAGTGGTACACGTTTCAACTACAGAATTTGATAAAACAGCACTACCTCTATAGTTTAAATGTTTTTTCCTCAGAAAAGCATAACCAGTTACAAAAGTGTAGTGGAGCAGCAAACTAAATGATATCACGTGACCCTTCGTTATATTTAACGATCCGTGGACTTCCGTCGTTTGATGCTGTAATCTCACCATTGTTAAATGAAATGCCAGAGCTGGCCTCAGCTTTACATTCACATATATACATTGTAGTTTAATTCATTAATTTGATTATTTATAAAAACTGTATATAGAAATAACATATAAATCCATAAAGATTACATTGAAACTTGAGGGCCCGTAGGGTAGATTCCTTGGAGAATTTTTAACATAATATACATGTTAGCACTCACCAATATGATCTTTATCACCATGAAAAATTATTACAAATTATTACAGTACTTTTGACATTAGAATCATCTGGTTGCATAAATAATATGCCACAAGTGCTGAAGAATCATTTTAAATAAACTTAACCAAACCACTAAAAACCTTCGAAACAATTAAAAGAGAATGAAGTTTACTCAAAATCATACAAATATAGCTACCGAATAACATGAACTATTCGACAAGCCAAGTCGGGGGGCAGCGGCTGTGGTGACGTCAGCAAGCCAGTACTTAAGCTGCTTATCTTCCCTGCTTCCCTTATTCAATATTCTCTATTGGAAGCTACTTCAGAATTTAAGTATATATAAGAAAATTGAAATGGATCAATTCATAAAATTTCAATTTCGTAACTTGTGAGCTCCGTTTTTAAAATTGTTTGAAATAGATTGTTGTTGTCTTAGGACGCTAGGCACGTGCCCGGGAATGTTTTTCACATTACTTTAGGCTAGACCTAGGGGTTACGGCATTATCACTTAGATAAAATCCATTGGCGATTTGGTGGTTTTTAAACTAGGAACCTCTTGGACCGAAGTCCCGTGCTCTAACCACTAGACCAGCTCGCTCACCCGTTTGAAATAGATTGACGTATATATCGCAAATGGTTTGTTTTGTGATTTATTTTTTGTAAAATACTAGGGCTGTACCCAAACCCATATTTTTTAAATCTTTAAACATTTTCCCAACAGATGAGCATCCTAAAAGATAAGCAATCTTTAAAAATGATGATTCAAATCTCTTTTGCTGAACACTAAAACTTTGGTTTTACTATTATTAATAGTCAACAAAGCTTTATAAAAGACAACATTGATGTGTTATCTCTTTAGAATACAACAAACCTTTTAAACTAGATTGGTTTGTAAATGTTTTTTTTTTAGAAAATAAATCATTCTTTGAAGTTGCATTAAAAACAATAAACTAATAAACAAATAGATCTACTGTATAAATGAATATAAGAGTATGTCAATTAAAATCGTATACATTAAAATAAAAATTATATATATTTTTTAATCAATTACGTTATCTAAATTTATTAAACTCGTCATACATGAAAACGGAATCGAACAATTGAATAAAAACCAATATATCATTGAGGTAAAGTTTTGCTAATCCAGCACCACATCATCTCCGGTGTTTGAACGCACAAGTTTAGTATGTTTTGCTAATTATTGTAGCTAACTCTCGTGTATTCCATTTCCTTCGCACTTCCTCATTCTCAGCCGAGTAAGTTTAAATGGCATTCAACTAACTTGACTGAGGAAGAGCAACTTTGCACTTGTCAACTCCACAAGTTCATTGGGTGTTTATACCTTCCAGCCAAAATGTTTATATTATTGCATTCTTGGTGACAAATATTATTTTATTCATCACAACTGTTCTTATAAATAAATTGTTTATAAAGCACGTTTATAAAAGTACCGCTTATTTGGTACCGTTCATAAAAGTACCACTTACAAACTTGTTAAATATAGTTTCAATGTAACTATTTATAGATTTCATTATAGATTTTTTATTACATTGATGTATGTTTGAAGTTTGTTTATTTTTTCCGTGGTTATTCCAGGGAGTGCTTTGACACTTAAAATTCTATGATGATTAATAATTCTAGCTGTTTAGCAGCAACTTTCAAAGACCCCTTTCCCGGGTTCATATACCATTGCGGAACGTCAGTCAACTAACGCTACGATTTAATGATACCCTACTCATTAAAACAAATAATTACACTTCTCAAACAATTTGACCAAATTAAAAGTATTATAAACAAACAATTAAATCACTTTTAAAACCCTTGTAACGGCAAACACCACAACACGATATAGGATTATTTTAATGCATTAAACCAAACCGCATGGACGAGAGTTGAGTGAAGATTTATGTCCGCTAACGAGCATCAACCACGAACATATGTTTGACAGAACCATGCATCAGACTCACAGGCTGGCCACTACACTTGCATACGTCATCGTCATGACAAGCATCAACCACGAACTTATGTTTGACAGAACCATGCATCAGACTCACAGGCTGGCCACTACACTTGCATACGTCATCGTCATGACGAGCATCAACCACGAACATATGTTTGACAGAACCATGCATCAGACTCACAGGCTGGCCACTACACTTCGATACGTCATCGTCATGACGAGCATCAACCACGAACATATGTTGTCAGGACCATGCATCAGACTCACAGGCTGGCCATTACACTTCGATACGTTATCGTCATGACGAGCATCAACCACGAACATATGTTTGACAGAACCATGCATCAGACTCACAGGCTGGCCACTACACTTGCATACGTCATCGTCATGACGAGCATCAACCACGAACTTATGTTGTCAGGACCATGCATCAGACTCACAGGATGGCCACTACACTTGCATACGTCATCGTCATGACGAGCATCAACCTCGAACATATGTTTGACAGAACCATGCATCAGACTCACAGGCTGGCCACTACACTTGCATACGTCATCGACATGACGAGCATCAACCACGAACATGTTTGACAGAACCATGCATCAGACTCACAGACTGGCCACTACACTTGCATACGTCATCGTCATGACGAGCATCAACTACGAACATGTTTGACAGAACCATGCATCAGAGTCACAGGCTGGCCAGTACACTTGCATACGTCATCGTCATGACGAGCATCAACCACGAACTTGTTTGACAGAACCATGCATCAGAGTCACAGACTGGCCACTACACTTGCATACGTCATCGTCATGACGAGCATCAACCACGAACATATGTTGTCAGGACCATGCATCAGACTCACAGGCTGGCCATTACACTTCGATACGTTATCGTCATGACGAGCATCAACCACGAACATATGTTTGACAGAACCATGCATCAGACTCACAGGCTGGCCACTACACTTGCATACGTCATCGTCATGACGAGCATCAACCACGAACATGTTTGACAGAACCATGCATCAGAGTCACAGGATGGCCACTACACTTGCATACGTCATCGTCATGACGAGCATCAACCACGAACTTGTTTGACAGAACCATGCATCAGAGTCACAGACTGGCCACTACACTTGCATACGTCATCGTCATGACGAGCATCAACCACGAACATGTTTGACAGAACCATGCATCAGAGTCACAGGCTGGCCACTACACTTGCATACGTCATCGTCATGACGAGCATCAACCACGAACTTGTTTGACAGAACCATGCATCAGAGTCACAGGCTGGCCACTACACTTGCATGCATACGTCATTGTCATGACGTCAGCGTAACAGAATAATATAGCCACTGATGAAACAGGGGGATAGAATCCTGGGTTTTATTAAAAGTTAATGGGTAAACATAATGTAGGCCTAACACTTTTTACCATCTCTCCTCTTAACTCAAGTTTAGTCAAAGGATTGGATGAAAAATCGTTGTTAAATATAACGCTATAACTCTCATATGGAGAGAATTGTAAGGCCCTCACCTTAAATTTTCTACTCGTGTCGTTAACACTATTTACGCGAGTTGCGTACACTACTTTACCTACGACAGTGTTTTCTAAAAATCACGACTCACAACTTCTAAGAGAGGTTATGTTTTCGTTTATAACCTCTCATTGCCACTGACAGTGATGCAACGAAACTTTCTACCAAACACTAAAGGTAGATTCACACATATCAGTTCAGTCACAGTTCCGTTACAGTCCAGTAACAGTTCAGTCTCAGTTGCATCCGCAATTTCTCAGTCAATAGTCCGTCAGTTGATTTCAGTCAGTCTTCCGACTCTAAAATTCACAGTAATTTACAGTCAAAAGTTTTAAATTATAAACCTATATTCTATCAAGTTTTCATTGTCCATCTTGTTGATTGTTACAAGAAGTACTCAAAATATAAACACAACCATTTAAACAACAATAACACTATTTTCTAACCTTAAACCGGTCCGTCAGTCGTCCGAACAATCCAAAAGTATCGGTGGAAATAAATCTGAAATTAACTGACGGATGCCGGTAGAGCGACTGACGGGACTGCAACGGATAAGTTTAGATAGCGCAATAGAAAATCCATTAAAGAATATTTTTGTTAACTGTGACGTGCCTAAAGTGACTAGACTGTGACGTTCCGTAACTGATGTGTGTGAATCGACCTTAATTGCACCACTCAACAATTAAATTGGCCTGAACAGCTGATCAGTTTAAGTTCGAATCATAAAAATTTTACTTATTCTCTCTCAATTCTCGTACCTCATTGGTCCGTTACCTGTGTTGTTATGAGTAAAACTATGCTGTTATGAAAGTAAACAATGCCGTTATGAGATACTTTTCAATTCTAAGAACTGTACTGAAATGGCTGCTTAAAAAACGGTCATAGTTAAAGATTTAAAAATACCACGGTTATAACAACATTTTCATTTGTAATCCCATAATCACATTAAATGGAACTAAAATAATACTCTAAAACCCGTATTGGTTTATTCCTAACTCCTAAGGTTTACTAACGTTTTTGATTTAGAAGCTCTAACGATTTCACAGCAACGTTGATAAAATATTTATACAAATGTTCAGTATTGCGAAAATACATTTCATTAACTAATTTATTTGTTTGAGCAAAAGCAACAAGGCTTTTAACTGACGATTTTAATAGGTGTACATATAAAACTAAGTGTGTTTTTCAATCATATAAACTATAGCTTAAGCCCAGGAAAAGATTTTCGTTATAATTGACCTCTAGTTTGGACCTCTTCTTAACTGAAGGAAGGTACCCATAAAGGAATAGTTAACTTGGACCATTAGAGTCGTTCTTTGGATATTTAATTCCGCCAAAAATCATACAATACATTTGAAAGTTTATGATAAATATAGTTCTAGTGTGTACTCTTAGAACGATTGCCGCTATAAAATGACAAAGTACAGGTTGTAGAGTTTCGACAAAAGTCTAAGGTTCGTTGGCTAAAACAAAGGGTCACGTTATTTCATTTAGTTTGCTGCTTCACCGGTTTGGCTTCTTCGACACGATTCTTTTTCATTAAGATCTTAATTGCTTTGTAAAACGATTAATAAATAGTTTAGATTGTAATTTAGGTTTAAAACGTTAAGTGAGGTAGGTTGTGTTGTACTTAAAGTAATATATAACACGAACTGTCGTTAATATACCAGTTCCCTACAGTTTCGAGTTTATGCAGAGTTTCATACGGTAAAATTGAGTATTTATAATATAACATTTTAATTTTAATTACAAACTATTTCATCTAATACCTCCTTAATATTGTAATCTGGAGCGAGCTGGTCTAGCGGTAGAGCGTAGGACTCAGGTCCATGAGGTCCCAAGTTCAAATCACGTCATTTACCAATATACTTTATCAAAGTAATTATGCCGCAACCTTTAGCCCTAGCCTGAATTGATATGGAAAAACGATTCTGGAGTAGAGCATAGAACACTTTGATGTGAAGGTGGGACAAAAAAAACTCTCATAAAGAGCACTGAGGGTATTATGAAAGCCTATATAGTCGTTACACTACATTATCTTGCTTCTCAATGTAAGGCTGTGTTATAGGGCTTTATATACAGAAACTGCTCATGTAATATGCCTTTATGCCTACTCTTCTTATGACGTACGGGTATATAAACAAACAATGAATAAGACTTCATATAATTATATTTATGTATAATTATCGTTATATGATTGTTTTGTACATTAAAACTAAAACCTAAAACTAAATCAAATGGTGGCAAACATTGCAAACTATATTAGTAGAAATATATAGTACTTAATGTTGCAAAATAATGGTGGATCTCTTAACAATATATTGAAACTCAAAAGTTTTTGTTTTGTATTTCGACGTTTTAAGCAGAAAATGTATATTTTATAACACCGGACAATGATATATTTGATTAATTATCATTCACACAATTTCAAAGTGAGTGTTTTTCTTTTTAAATGCTTCCTCTCCTTTTATCCAACTTTTATTTTTTACCAGCAGAGAAAATACTACTCTATATAAAAAAAATCTTTTGGTTTAGATGGGTTGACATTTCAAAAATATATTTAAAATAATATTTATTTATAATATAATATTTAGGGTAGCGCTCTGGTCTGGTATAAAAATAATATGTACACGTATAATTTTACTTTTTAGCGTACCCTAATATTTATTTTATATGATCTCTTTACTTATCTCCCTAATCGAGCATAAACTCATATGCTTAACTGGTCAAATTGTAGCAGAAATAATGTTTTCGGGAATTTTCCATAAAGACAATAATCTATTGCCTTAGGTAAACCTAGACCCGAGGCAGATTTATTTTTTATGTCCTCAGCGGCCAATAATACCATTCGTTCAAATTCATACATATAAATGTTTATTTGAACGACTGTGCGACCTAGAATTGGACCATGAAAACTGTGTTTAATAAATTGTAGGGTAAAAATGATTTTTACCATTTTGCACAAAAAAAAAAAAAAACTTTTGCAAATTGTTCTAAACCATTTTGTAAAAGAGGAGCTTAGCAAACAAATCATTCATTATATTGAAACGTTGTTGTAAGCCTAATTGTTTCGGAGGAAATTCCAAAAAAAAAATTTAATTTAAAATGCTTTATATTATTCTTATGAACCAAAGTAAACTGTTTTAGTTTGCTTGTGCATTGTTATTTTGATCAAGATTGGTAAATTGATTTATTTCATACTTCTCTATTAAAATTTTACTAAAAATAATCCTTATCAGGATCCTTGTAGCAAAAAAACCTAAGTACTCAATAAGCCAAATGTTATTTAAATAGGGAATAAATTAGATTTTTTAAGGAGATATTTTAATAAAAATCGAATTATGCAAAGGGAAATACGCTTAGTCTACAGGTTTGCTTTGGCGGAGGCATTTTACATTTCAAGACTGATTAGTTAATTTTCTCACATTCTAGTGCAGTGACGCATACCATGTACAATTATTCGCATTTCCCGGCAATAAAGATTTCTCGTTCTGAATGGCGATTTTCCCGTACATTGGTTATGTAATCAGCCACAGTGACGCAGATTTAATACATTAATAACCACATAAGTACTGTACCATATGTTGCAGTACATGATGCAGATTGTTAATCACAGTTAAGCTCAAAATAGTGTTAACAACCACCTAATCAGGTCCTACTAGGTGCATAATTTGAATTATGCATATTTTAAAGTACACGTTTATGTTTATACAGGGTGGCTGGTCACCGGTATTACAAAACATTGTTGGTGTAAGTAAAAAGTAAATGGAGTGTAATGATGCATACAAGGGATTCCAAGTCTAAAAATTGACGTCCGTTTGTAGGTAAATGCTGAAATTGCTGTATTATGTTTAAAAACATTGTTATTTTAGAGCAAATTAAAATAATTCTTCGGGAAGCAAATTTTTTACATTTGGAACCCCTAATATGCAACATCACACTCAATTTACTTTGTACTAACACCAAAAAAGCTTTGTAACACTGATGACCAGCCACCCTGTATAGTCAAAGTGCAGTTAACCGCAGTTTATGTAGTTTATCATACATTACTGACGCTAGCTTGTGTCTAGTAAGGATTTATTATACATCGTTCATGACTATGTGTCAGACAAGTTTCATGTATCACTCAGGCTGGCCACTACACAATCATCCGTCACTAGGTTGGTAGCACTAGCCACTATACAATCTTATGACAGCTAGCCTGACCATATTACTGGACCGAGTTACTCGCGGGTTGGACCAAAAGAAAGGTGATTGGTACTATACGTGCATGTTTTATTTGTATTTTTAAAATACTTATGTTAATTGGATCAAAAATGGAAATTAAACTTTTATTATTGAGATTTAACATGGGGCTAATTGTATTTATTATAATAGACAAGCATGTTTATTGAAAACCTCTTTTCTGAGGTCCGGTGCATCGCAGGAAAAAATTACCCATACTGTTAGAAAGATAATTAATTGCCTGTTTTTTTTTTTAAGATGTGCACAATCCCTTTATAAATTAAAATAGGCTCAAAAATTAGCACGAAATATCAATAAAAATATAGAAAAAATAGCATAGGCCTTATGGGTTGCCATGTTTGTGACGAAATGACAAAACATATTAACAGAAAATCAAAACAAATTGAAGAAATCCCAACCACCTATTTTATTTACAGCATGGGGTGAAAATAGAGAAGTTTGCACAATACACATGTGGTCGAGTTTTCAACCACGGGGTGAGCTCTAGTTACACATATTAAAAGAATAGTAAAACTAATTCAGGGGCTTTAGGACTAAAACTAAATTCGAGAATTTCAAAATTTGTTTCTACTGGTGTGTCTTAAATACGCATCTGTTTGGTTTTCTAGTTGTTCGTGTCTCTTAACATATAGAAATGCGGGAATATACACTTAGGTAATGATGCTGTTTGTTTTATCCTGAGGCCAAAACTGGAACGGAAATTGTTTAACGAGGTATATTATTTTACTCTTACATCTACGCCCTAGTTTTACTTTAAACTGTCCTAGCTTACATTGAAGATATTTTATAAACTAACAAATGCATTGTTTTAGATTACGTCAAGCCCCTTTGTAAAAGTACCATACAGTTATATGTGTCAGGGTTGCAGAAAACTACAGAACTGAATGCTAATTATAACCTGTAATTAAGCTATAAGATGATAACTGCGCGAATCAAATCAAATACTATCGAACACATTTTCTTAGTTAACTTGTATTTTCGTTATCACAAAAATGATACTTTAGGTAGCCAATGTCCAGGGAGCGACTAATGACGTCTCAGTTCCGTCGTTACATTTAACGAGCCTTAGAACCCCGTCGTTTAACGTTCCATATGTCCCTCGTTAACTGTAAAGTTACATTTTCTTACACGTAGTCGTAGTCGTTAAGTGGTTGAATACATTTACTCTTAGATAAATAGTAGCTTAAATGCACAATTTATTTTTGCTGGAATAATTACTATCTTAAATTATCCGTAGCTATCATACCATAAAATGATTATAAATATTGTATTGCAGGGAACGTAAATTATATTGCAGTTTAGTTCAAAAACATGAAGTAAATTTTGTTCACAACCAGACTAGGAACTATCAAAGTGCACGCTGAAGAGTTAGAGTCATATTTTATGAATTGAAACAAAAGTAGAAATTTAATTGTTCGGTTTTATGTAAAATAGTGACAGGAAAAAGGAGCTTTAGACCTAATTAATGGTCGAATGATGTTAAAATGATGAGATGTTGGAATAAAACATGGCGTTTTAAAAGGAGAATAAGTAACATTGGATATTCATATTTCAAGTAATTTGAAAAATTTGTTCTGAATTTGAACTCTCGCAGCTACACGTATTATAATCTCTGCCTTGACACAACTACTGACGAACTTCCATGAGCAAAGTTTAACAAACTCAGCAACTAAGTTTTCCTAGATATTGAAAGATGCCTGGCTTAAAATAAAAAGATTGAAATAACAATAACGAAAAAGTAGCAATATGTTAATATATCGCTTGAGGAATAATTTAAGTCATCAAAATATCTTAAAAGTTCTATTAATTTTCTACCTTAAAATTGTGTTTAGGTACTAATAGGTGTACTGAGTAAATGGTTTATGAAATATTCTTTAAAAAAATAAAATTGGCGATGTAATAAACAAATTTAGATTTCTTATTAATGTTTGATACACAATTTTAATTAGGATGTATTTACCCCTGCGGTTTTGGGGTTAGAATAGAACCGCAGCCTTCCCGGGCTTGTCGTAAGAGGCGACTAAAAGGGTGACCGACGCTCTCACTGGGAGTCCTTGGGAGTGCCCCTGTTGTGTTTGCAGGGGTTGATGTGTGCTCTGCACTGCCGATGGGTATTCTCAGTGAGTCGTGAGAAGCCAGCCACTTCGGTCCTTGGTCAGGGAGTGCGGCATGGATGTAGAGGTCGGGCTCTACATTGTGACGGGTGACCTCCTTGTAGGACACTGACCTGGCACGTCAGGTATCCGGTGCTGGGAAAACGGAGGTTGGGCCTCGGGGAACTGGGGTAGGGGCGCTGTCCCCGAGGGTATACCCGTTCCTGACTATTCCGGGCCGCCCCTTGCCGCACGATGCGCTGGTAAACACAAGATGGCTTTTATAACAAATACCCTGAACACATCTTTGATAAGTAGCTCGAATGAGCAAGAAAAGAAGTCGGAAGTAGAGCGAGACCCTTTTGGACGAAGCTCCAAGGTCCAGAGATCGCCAACATTGAAAGGCGTGAAGACGTCCCCTCCACCTGCATCTTTCAGGTGTACAAAGGACTTGACTTTGGGATCTCCCTTGACAAGTGGAGAAGGAAACGGTGGACCACCCCCTAAGTCTGGTGAAGGGATGCCGGAGGAATCCCTAACATCAGCGTTAGATTTGGAAGTGTCAGGAATGGTACTTCTGCGTCAGCAATATCTCGACGCAGAAAATGACATTGAAAACCGGCTTCGAAACATGGAGCAGACCATAAAGGCAATGCTTGAAACCTTTAAGACGCAGAGAGGAGTTAACCAAGTGGTTAAAAATGGTATGGCTAAGCTCGAGGACGACCTTGGTTTTGTCTTCGCCTGCCGGCTGGTGAGCAAGGCGGCCATGGAAAGGATCGCCGAGAAGGTGGTGTCCCTACCTGACAACAATGCGCGACCTTCCAAGAAACGCAGGAGGCCTACATCAGAAAGCCCTCCAAAAAGAGAAGAGGTCGTTCATACAGCAAAGCCTAAAGTTAAGGTCAAGGCGACCCAGACTTCTAGGTCCTTCTCTGACGTAGTTGCCGCTCCAGCGAAACCCCAACAGCCACAGCAACCTGCGACACCCATTGAGGGTAGCTCCCGAAAGGGGTCAGTCGTAGAAACACCATCTGGGACTGTGTGGGAAAAGCGCCTTACGAAAAAGGAGAAGAGGAAATTGAGGCACGCGGAAGTCGGCTCCAAGACTTATGTGGCAGTGAGGGCGCAGTCGACCGGCGTGGCCCAAGCTGTGCCTGGCTCGGCACTCGCTAAAAAGTCGCGGCCCAAAAAGCCCAGGACTGAGGCAATTTTGGTCAAGCCTTTGGAGGGAAGATCATTCGCCGAAGTCTTGGGTGTTATCAAGGCCAAGGCTAAGCCAGAGCAAACCGACACGGTTGTACGGTCGATTAGACAAACCCGGGACGGGGACGTCCTCCTCGAACTGGGTAAGTCTAAAGATAAAGCCGCCTTTGCTGCTGAACTAAAGGCAGCTGTGGAAGGTCAGGGCACCGTTCGTGCTCTCGAACCCAAGATGTCCGTCGAGGTTCGGGATATGGATTGTGTGTCAACGGAGGATGACGTCATTGATGCCCTAAAAAAAGCTGTCCCCGAGCTTGCCGGACAAACGGCTAGTCTGAGGGTGTGGCTCACGAAACCAAACCGGAGTCAACAGCGGATGGCGGTCGCCGAAATGGCAGACGCAAACGCCAGTAAGGTTTTGGCACTCCAGCATTTGAGGGTTGGATGGGTTAATTGCAGGTTGAGACGGAGGGTGGAAGTAACGAGGTGTTTTAAATGCCTTGATTTCGGCCATTCCTCCCGAAACTGCGAAGGGCCCGACCGAGGCAAGAACTGCCTTCGATGCGGGGAGGTGGGTCACACTCGTAGGGACTGTAAAGTTGAGACCTGTTTCCTCTGTAAGGAGAAAGGCCTCAATGATAAAAACGCTAAACATATAGCTGGGTCTGGGCAGTGCAGTGCATTTAAAGGCGCACTACAACAAGCGAAAGCCCAACCACAAAGATAAGGATCCTCCAGTGCAATGTAGATCGATCCAGGACGGTTGACGCGCTTCTCAGTCAGCTTGCCCTCGAACACGGTGTTGACGCGCTCTTGGTCAGCGAACAGTACCAGTACCGGGACAGGGACCCATCTCTTTGGTTTCCCGATACACTTGGTACTGCTGCGTTCTGGGTTCGTAATACAGCTAAAGTGCAGGTGAGGAGTCACGCGAAGGGCCGAGGATTCGTTTGGGTCCGGTGCGGGGATGTCACTTACTTTAGTGTATACCTCACCCCCAACGAGGCTATCCGTGACTTTCGTGGAAAGATAGACCGCCTGGAAGAGAGCGTGCGCGATACCGCCGGGCACGTTGTCGTGGCGGGGGATTTCAATGCTAGGGCTGTCGAGTGGGGAATGACTCTCACTAACTCCCGGGGGAAGTACATCCTGGACTTTGCTGCCAGGGCTGGACTTGTTGTCATAAACGAGGGCAACACGCCAACTTTCCAGCGTCCCGGAATGAGGGGAACGATCCCAGACATCACGCTTGCATCTGAGTCCCTCTTGCCGAGGATACGAGCCTGGAGAGTCCTAGAGGATTATACGGCCAGTGACCACCAGTACATCATTTTTGATGTCATGGATAGTCACCAGAGACAAGGTACCGTGTCTCGGCAGGTGCCCGTTCGGTGGAACACCAAAAAGCTGGACGTGGCCAAATTCACCGAAGTCATACTACGGGGAGAGCCAGTGGTACCTGCTGCATCTGGCGTGGCTCACGCAGAGACATCAGTTACATCATTGATGAGGCTGATAGTCTCGGCCTGCGAAGAGTCAATGCCTTGCAGGAGATCCCGGTGCGATAAGCGACCTGTGTACTGGTGGACAACCGAGATCGCAGAACTGCGACGGGCAGCATTGAGAGCCAGACGTCTTGCTACCAGGGCCAGAGAACCTGAAGATAGACGTCTTAAGTCTGCCGCTTACAAGGTGGTTAGGAAGTCTCTTCGCCGGGCCATTAACCGGAGCAAACGCAGTTGCTGGGAGAAATTAAGGGACGATGTCGATTCCGATCCGTGGGGCCTGGGTTACAAGATAGTAACCAAGAAGCTTGGCACCCGCTCTCCACCTTCCGTTATGGACGGGGCCTCTATGGAGAGGATTGTAAAGTCCCTTTTCCCGACTCACACACTGCGCCCATTGCGGGAGTTCGGAAGGGTGGACGACGTACCGCTTTTCAGTCTCGAGGAGTTGGAGGCGGCCGTTCTATCCCTGAAGAACAACAAGGCTCCTGGACCGGATGGGGTACCTGGTGAGGCCCTGAAGAAAGTTTTTTCAATAAATCCACAAATCCTTCTGAGCACGTACAATGCCTGTCTGGCCGAGGGGAAGTTTCCCTTCTGCTGGAAAACAGCTAGGCTTGTGCTCGTGGGGAAGGGAAAAGGAAACCCAGACCTACCCTCCTCTTACAGACCTCTCTGTATGTTGGACACTGCTGGGAAAGTCTTGGAAAAGTTGATCCGTTTCCGACTGAATTCAGCCGTGGTTGCTGCAGGAAATCTATCCCCTCGTCAGTACGGCTTCAGGAAGGGACGGTCAACGGTTGACGCTATTGAGGAGGTAAAGCGAGCCGTAATGAGAGCTGAGGACTTTAACAACTATTCTCGTCGGGTTGTGCTGCTTGTAACACTTGATGTGCGAAACGCATTTAATTCCGCGAGGTGGTGCGATATGCTGGACGCACTGGAGAACACTTTCCACGTCCCGGCATACCTCATGCGCATGATAGAGGACTACCTCCGGTACCGCCTCATCATTTACGACACTAGAGAAGGCTCCAGGACGATGGATGTAACTTCTGGTGCTGCTCAAGGATCCATACTGGGCCCGGACCTCTGGAACGTCGCCTACGACAGCCTCTTGAGATCCGAGATGCCTGAGGAAACTGTCCTAGTTGGGTATGCAGATGACGTTGCGGCTTTAATAGCTGCACGTAGCATTGAGCTTGCCCAGCTGAAACTAAATCGAGTCATGCGAACCATTAACGCATGGATGGCAGAACATGGTCTCTCGCTCGCTCTGAGCAAAACTGAGATTGTGATTCTGACTAAAAAGAGGATTGACACCATCGTGCCTTTGATGGTGGGGAACGTTGAAGTCCAAACCACTCGTGCCGCAAAGTACCTTGGTGTCATGGTGGACAGCAAGCTCAGCTGGCGAGACCAGATCACCCGTACGGCGGACAAGGCCGCTAAAATGGTTTCTTCCCTTAGTCGGTTAATGGCCAATGTCGGAGGTCCACGGTCCAGCCGCAGAAGGCTGTTGATGTCTGCGGTCCAGTCCGTGCTCCTGTACGGTGCGGAAGTCTGGGCAGACGCTCTCAATAAGGAGGTATATAGGATGCGGCTCGCCCGAGTGCAGCGTCAGGCAGCACTAAGGGTAGCATCTGCCTATCGAACAGTGTCCGAACCCGCCGTCCTGGTGGTTGCTGGAGTCATCCCCGTCAAACTTTTGGCGGCGGAGAGGAAGGCAATTTATCAGCGCCGTGGGGAGGACCAGGCAAGAATTGAGGAACGCACCCGGACCTTCCAGCTGTGGCAGGAGAGCTGGGAACAGGAGACAAGGGGGCTCTGGACCAGGCGACTGATACAACGGGTCCAACCTTGGGTTAATCGGCGGTGCGGAGAGGTGAACTTCTACCTCACCCAATTTCTGACGGGTCACGGCTTTTTCCGGTCGTACCTGTTCAGGATGGGCAAAGCCGTGTCACTCGATTGCATATACTGCCCAGGCATTCCCGATGACGTGGAACACACTTTCTTCCACTGCCAGCATTGGGAAAGGCCCCGCCTAGAGGCTCAACAGTTCGTAGGACTGCTGTCGGTGGACACAATCATACCGATGATGATGGAGGGTGAGGACAATTGGACCTGTGTGTCACTTTACATCCAGGGTGTTCTCCGCGCCAAGAAGCTTGACCTCGACCGGGATGCGGTGTAGGTCAAAAAATAAATAATGCCAGAAACGGTGCGAGCCCTGTGGGCTTAGGTCACATGTTCGCCTGACTTGAAGTAATGTGACAAACAATTCCAGCCAGGTCTGTGTCCGACAGAGTAGAGGGGGTTTTTTAGTGAGTAGTCTGTGATAAACTCAGGAGTCTCACACTACAGGCTGGCTACCTGTGTGCGTAAAAGCATTTTCCCTCCTCACCCTAAAAAAAAAAAAATTAGGATGTATTAAAACCATTGATATAGGCGTACTAGAGGTCGTCCAGTGGTAAAATACTCGACCAAAAATATGTAATGCACAGACACCTCTAGTTATACCCCGCGATGTAAATAAAACCATGTGATTCGAATTTCTTCAATTTGTTTAGATTTTCTGTTTATATTTCATTGTTATTTTGTCACTAGAAAGAGGACCCATAAGGCCCTAGTAGTTTTTTAAACATTTTAAATTTATTTTTTGTCCTTATTTTTGAGTCTATTTTAATTTATGAAGGGATTCTGCACATCTACAGGAAAATATCTTTTTGGCGGTATGCGTAACTTTTCCCTGCGATGCGAACGAGCTTAGAAAGAAAATGTTTTAAAGAAACATGCTTGCCTATTAATATATGGATTTTGTTGGTTAAACAAAATTGGTCTATCAGTTCTATGACATACATAGCTTTTTGTAATACTCGATTAATTGCTGATTAAAGTTATAACCAATGTAAAACTTAATGGAATGTGTACAAACTTATCAGAGCAACATTTTCTTCTGTGTACGAGAAACAATCCAAACTGTTACAAATCCATTATCATCATAGTAAATTTAAAGGAAATTATCTGGTCTAGTGTGACTTTAGCGCGGGACCTTCGTTCCCAAGGTCCCGAGTTCAAATCGCGCCAATCACCGATAGTTTTTATCCAAGTAATAATGTTGCAACCCTCTAGGACTAACTTGAAGTAAGGTGTTAAACAGTTCCGGGCTAGTTCTAGCGTCGTAGAATATGAAGGTAGGACACACAAAATATCATAATAGTAGTTTTAAATAAATCCCAAGAGCTATGTAGCACATGTAGCCTACATATCTGGCCTCCAGGTGGTACATCAACTCCCTCTACATCAGGTGATGATTATGATGCAAGAGGAGAGGAGAGGTTTATGATTACATTGTAATTCAATCACCGCTGTCTTCATCCACGCCTTCGCAATACCCAGCTCATGGTAATTCACCTTGATTGTAATACTAATTTTAATTTCAACACGTAAATATATGTTTTATAAAATATTACTCTTTAATTATTAAGTAATAGGACAACCAGAGTACTCATGTACTAATAACTTGTTTAATATAGCCAATTTGAACTAATATTGCCAACATACATTTTTACATGTATTGACGGTAATATAAAACATGCAAAACAGTTAATTGTCCGTGATAACTCAACTTGTAACAATATTTTGTGAAATTTAACGTTACAAACGACTTACTCGCAAAAAAAACTAACAAGATTTAAAACTATTTTTTTAGCGAATTACTTTATTAGTTTAACCATAAGCAAAAAAGTCAAGCATCTGGAGGGTTAGACTTTGTGGGAGACACGAAATTCTTTTTAAACAAATCCGCTTTTTATACTGTATAAATAATTTTTACACTAATAACAATTTTTAAAACATAAATAAAACTATAAAATCTGATCCTTTGTATCTGAATTATCAATGCTTCACGACAAAATCTGACTACCCATTTCTCTGGTGGTAACAATAAGGATGGTATTCTAAATAAAACATGTTCAACACTAAATCTGCCTTATTATATGTTTAGCTCCGCGGTTATACTATTTGTTCAAGGTATAAATAAATTACTGTTTTACACAATGAATAAATATGAAATACCCCCCTGCATTATTTTTGAGGAAATGGTAATACGAAAATATTGATTAAAGCTTAAAAGTAATTTAATTGACAGCTTTCCAATGACGTTGACGAATAGCGATGAGAGCGAAGCAGAATTTAAATGAGATAAGACGGCCAATCAAAACTTCTATTGGGTACCTTAAGGCTCTTTTAATAATTTTAATTTTATAGTTTACATAATACAGTGCAGCAAATTATAATATTACTAGTGGTCGTCCAGTGGTCGAAAACTCGACCAAAAAATATATAATGTCCACTCATTGACCATTGTATAGTGAAGTAGACATCCCTTTTATGGACAAGCCATCGTAATTTGTTTATTAAAAAACATGTAGCTGTGTGAGCCAGTCGCAAAACTACCTTAATTTTGTTGCTGAAAAAGTAGTATAGGTCATAACAGTCACTAAACTCATAATAAGTCATTCCAGAAGTTTGACATGGTAAAAAACATCGTGCATTCGACAGGAATTAGTTATTTAGATCAACGCAATCTGTTAGTGGCTCACATCAACTACGACGAATTTAATTTAAAAACTGACATTAACAACTTTAACATGGGGATGGAATAATGTCTAGTTCTAAGTTAAAGGTACGCTTCTCTATGTTCACCCCACACTGTAAATAAAACATGTGATTGTAATTTCTACCATTTGTTTTGATTTTCTGTTTATATTTCGTTGTTATTTCGTTTCCAGCATGGCAACCCATAGAGCCCATGTAAATTCTTTTTAAATTTCAAATTCATTTTTTGTACTTATATATTTTTGTTAAAGGGATACTGCACATCTACAGGAAAATATTTTCCTAACAGTTAGATCTTCCCTGTGATCTGTGCGTAGATTTTCCCTGCGACACACTCGAGCTGAGAAAAAATGTTATAAAGAAATATGCTTGCCTATTAATAAATAGATAGATTTTCTGGAGTACAGTAGCATTTAACAATTTTCAAATTTAGATTTGCTGTAATGGAATCTAGCAATTAAAATGTACAGGTATGCATGTAGGGGGATAATTTATTCCAGTAGAATGATTTTTAATTGCATTACTCTCACTAAAAGGTGGTTTGTTATCTCCAAATATGATAACAACTGGTTTTTATACACACTATTAACTAGGTTTTAATTATTTATTTTAAAACTGCATATGTATTGTAAAAAAATAACTTTGAATTGTTTCAATTTATTTGATTTATCTTCTAACAATTTTCTATGAAAGCCTCCTCTAGGAAGCCGTCAAAGACATTAATTACAACATAAATTAACTATATGGTTATTATAGGTTATCTCAAATATTCATTATGGAGCACCTCAGAGTTTGCAGTGTATCAAATTTCACGACTAAATAAACAGTTTAATCATGTCAGCTTGAATACAGTGCACGGTTTAAAATAACAATGCTATTAACCAAACGGTTTCAGATACACAAACGCAACCGGCTGAAACAAGATTGCAATAGTTTGATGTTTCACATTATTATGTCAATGGCCGTCTGATAGGCCGTTGCTGCATCAACTTTCATAACTGTTTAGATTATCTTTATCGATGGATTGGAATTTGAATAAGTACTATCATTGACTATATATACCTATATAGTCAATGGACAAACTTCTCTAAATCTAAAGAATTGCAAAATTAAAGTTTATCATTAGTGTATATGAGTATTAAATTGTGTAATACAATTTAAAAAAAGTTTTTTATGAAAATCCAAATTTGGAAAATGACAGAAATAAATTGTATAAATATCATTTCTATCTTCATACAGAATTAAATTATAATCCAACAAAAACTTAAACACAACATGCGGTATGTGTGCCAACAGTTTGAAGGCCTGAGAAGAATTAGATGTTTTTGAGATATCTATTTAAATTTAAGTCAAACTTAATATTTATTTCTGGTTCAGAAGAAAGAGGTTGTCCAGTGGTCGAAAACTCTACCGAAAATATCTAATGTACAGACTTCTCTATTTTTACTCCACGCTGTTAATAAAACATGTGATTGGAGTTTCTTGCATTTGTTTTGATTTTCTGTTTATATTTCGTTGTTATTTTGTCACCAGCGTGGCAGCACATAAGGCCCATGTTAATAAAAAAAATAATTTAATTTTTTGTGATTATTGTTGAGCCCATTTTAATTTATAAAGGGGTCCTGCACACCTACAGTAAAATATATTTCTAACAGCATGCGTAGATTTTCCCTACGATGCACACGAGCTGAAAAAAAGGTTTGAAAGTAACATACTTGGCTATTAATATATAGTTTTTTCGATGTGAAGTTTTTAAACAGTCTTCCCTTCCTTTAAGCTTTGAAAGATAACAAGGTTCCCTTTAACTGAAAAATATAGACTCGGTCCTTATGTATTTTCAGCATTACTCAAAGAGTTACTTACGAAAAACGCAAAAATCTTTTAAATGTATGTGAAATAGCTTGCCATTATTTGTTTTGATATCAAAACGTATATTTTTATACTCAACGATTCCTCAAACAACATTAATACAACCATTCACTACAGTGCAGTACTAACCATACGATTATTAGTCTATCTCGAAAGCTTATTTAACAAACCCGTAACTAATTCTACAGCCAATCAGAAACTTCGGTACGCCTCCATGACGTCAGCAACAGATACATCGGTCGATCACCGTTATAATATAATACATGGCGGGTTTCCAAATGATAACCGAATTTACAAATTTAAGGTAGGACAGTAGAAGCATAATTTATTTTAAACCTATCTTTGTCTTCAATCAATTTAGAACTTTTAATTGATATGTAAAAAATAAAAATTAGTAACAATTATACGTATTAGAAACAACAATGGGATAAAATATCTGTGTAGTATAAATACCAATATAGCGTCTCAAGACAGTTGAATATCACACCATAGCGACGCGGCGCACGTAACGCGGGACCCTGTCATACGGAGCGCTAGCGCTAGCGGGACGCATTTGCCGCGTGAGCACTGTCAGAACAACTGGAACACCTTTGGAGTGATCGATATTTGATACGATGTTTGATACGGAAAATTTTATTTATTTAGTTGAAAAACTGCCACCTCTGTACGATGTAAGTCGAGTGATTACAGCAACAGGCAACTGAAGGCACAGTGCTGGAACGAGGTTGGGGAGGCCATGCACGAAAACTGGAATCAGATGACAGGATTATTGGATTCTTCCGATAATACTATTCATATGTATCTAAAATGTGCAAAAAGCTGATACAACCTAACTGGATGGTGTCCATCTTGGTAATAACATAATTGCCGCGACGGCAAATGCGCCCGGAAGACGCTACGTATGACAGGCACCCGGCGTTTGCGGGACGGCATCAACGTGCCGCATTTGCGGTCACGTATGACATGCAATTTTTCCGGCGCTATCTCGACGGCATCTGCGCGACGGCAATAGCGCTCGTATGACATGGCCCTTAACTTTACAACTTGATGCGTACCAATGATGGCGCGTGGTGTTGTAAACAGCTGTTGTAACACGCTATGTATTGCCCTAAGGAATAAAAGAATATTCATTACGCATTTCAATTCTATAATTGCTTTCTACACATGCCAAATTGAAGAGTCCTTCGAGGTTACCGGCCATTTGGATAATTTCAAACTGCACTGTGAAATTAAGATTAATCTAGAGGTTAAAATACCTTTAATCCGTCAAAGTGATCAGACATCACCGATGAGCGGCGACCGGTTTCAGCCCAGCTGTGGGGCCATCTTCAGGCGATGAAGGAACATAAATATCACTCCGAAGAGGTCGTCATACAGTCCATAAATACGTCACGAGAAACAACACATAGATACATTATTTACAAACACACGTGTGGCCACAAATTAACTGCGCGGCGGACGGTACGCGTAGTACATTAAGTTGCTAGTCCAGACTGTCGTCACTGCCGTCTTGTCCATCTGCCATCCCCCTCCATTCCCCCTCCAGCCATTGAGAATCCCCCTCCAATAGATGGACAAGACGGCAGTGACGACAGTCTGGACTAGCAACTTAATGTACTACGCGTACCGTCCGCCGCGCAGTTAATTTGTGGCCACACGTGTGTTTGTAAATAATGTATCTATGTGTTGTTTCTCGTGACGTATTTATGGACTGTATGACGACCTCTTCGGAGTGATATTTATGTTCCTTCATCGCCTGAAGATGGCCCCACAGCTGGGCTGAAACCGGTCGCCGCTCATCGGTGATGTCTGATCACTTTGACGGATTAAAGGTATTTTAACCTCTAGATTAATTTAAATTTGTGATCAGGAGGCAAAAAACAACAGAAATGAAATTAAGATCATCTTAGATTTGCCTGACATGAGAGCAATGTTCGTGTAGTTAACCTCAAACAGCCACTGAAGAGTTATTTACCATCTTAATTTTTTTTCAGATACCAAAGTGATTGTAATTTAAATATATAGTGCACTGTGGGATTATAAATTTTATTTGCAATTTTTGAATTGGCTTATGAGTTAGATATTCTAGGCTCTAAGGATTCACAGGAAGATAAATTAAATAATAATCATTGCACAGAATCTAGCAATGGGAATTATCTGTGCAGGCTTTATTGGTTCACACAACTATTTTATTTGTTTGTTATATATGTTATTTTACCACCAGAAGGAATACGGAAACTTTATGTAAATAATATTGTATACATTTCAAGTATAAGTTATGAATTTCACAAATCCAACTACTTAGATAGCGCAACAGTTACACAGTAGTGAATACATTTAAAAAATGACAGGATTGTATTTACAGTTAATACTGTCAATCTCAGTCATAATATGTCGGGTAATTTGTGCCCGAAAAATTCTTCGGAGTTGTTTGAAACAGTTTATATACAGCCAAGTATCACAATGTACTCAATACGATTTACTCTGTTCGTTTGCTTTGAGCAATTAAACTCCAGTAGAGTTGAATGGACCAGTGTCAACTTAGTCTCAACTTTGTCGTCGTAAACTAAACAGTCTGCTCCACTCATTCGTTTGTCGTTCTAGTTTATTTTGTTTTCTCTCCTAATTAAAACTAACTCGTAACTTTATGTAAGATTGTAAAAGTTAAAGAAGATTGGATACCTTTAATTGTATATTTTCAAATGCTTTTATTTTCAAAACACCAGAAAGAGAACTACACGTATATGAATTCTTTGCAATCAACACTAATTTTCTTCATTCATAGTGTATAGCCTTTGCATTAATGATTGAGAGATGAATACATAAACATCCATTTGATAAGAATTACTGATTATAAATATTACTAGCTGAACCCGGCAGACGTTGTCTTGCCTTTGACTATTTATAATCCCGCGGGCTTTGCCCCGTTTAACTTCTTAATTTTCAAGATGATCTCGTTCGCATGGCTCAATCACCTTCTGGTTGAAGATCGTTCGCTACGCTCACTCACCTTTAGGTTGGAGCTCGTTCGCTGCGCTCACTTGCCTTCAGGTTAGCTCGTTCGCTACGCTAACTCGCCTCCAGGTTGAAGTTCGTTCGCTACGCTCACTCACCTTTTGGTTGCAAGTTAGCTGTTGTCATAAATGTAAAAGAAATAATAGTGCTACACCCTGTTGGTTATCCTTGTAACTTTAATGCTATTGAACATCATAGAACATAACCAACTTGTTTAATTGAAACAGCTGTTAAGATTCATTAATTCCATTTCTCATAAGGTTAACATGGGAAACTCCAGAGCCACTGGGGCGGAGCCGATTGGACGGATCACGAAATTGATGGTGTACAAACCTATTACATGACATTCTACACGTATGCACCAAGTTTCGTGGCAATCGGTTCAGCGGTGTCTGAGTTTATCACTGCCAAACAAACAAATATATATAGAAACATCCTCTTTTATACTTATAGAAGACATACTTTTGCAGTCCTATCTAGCCAATACTTTTTTATAACTTAGATTACTTTAGATGGTTAGAATTACCTTTCAAATAACTAATAGTAGGAGAACGCCTCACTAGGGTTTGCAATGTTGAGTTGAACATATATTGTAAGACTAAATACGATCAAAGTCTGTTTGTCTGTCTGTCTGTATGTCTATATGTAATCTGTCTGTAATATATATCTCAAAATCTAGCGGAACGATTTTGACTTAACTTTGGAATCAGGGACTTGTAACCTTAAAAATGTTATTTACGACAGCCACCTCGAGAAAATTCGTAGTTGGCCACACAACTCATTTGAAAATATAACATTAGCCTTATGGGATACCAAGTAACTACAGAATGCTGTTTGAACAAAATAACACGTAAAAAGTAAACAAAAGACTTTTAAGACGTATAATTCCAAGCCATCCACGAGTATACTAGCAAATTCTAAAATACATTACGAAGTGATAAACTTCAGTTGTAACTATTGAGCAAAGATTACACTAAAGATTACTCGATATATGGGAAAATAGAGTGTCAGTGTTGATGAGTGATGAGTGTTTCTTGTTGGTGTCGTTTGAGTGCACTGGCGTCAACTCAATGTTTCACTTTTATTTAAGGGCAGATTTTACAACCTTTATGCACACTTTTTATAGTTTATATGATTTAAGCAGCTGTATTCGTAATAAATTTAAATTCGAACTTAAATAATAAAAGTCAGAATTTGTTGTGAAAACGTGAGTTTCCTATATACTTAAAAAATTTTCTTTGAAATGGAGACCATACAAAGTAGGTATTTTAAGCCAAGTATGAATGGAGATGAGTGTATGATGGGTGGCGCGATCTTGTAGTCTTGTTAGTGACTAAGGCCGACATATTCCTTAGACACAGCTGTTAATTAATAGCCCATACAGCTAATGGCGTCTAAGGGACCTACAGTTTATAGTGGAATCCGAACCACTTTTTTCCTTAGTATTTACGAATTGGTCTAATTATCAGGATAATACTGCGGATAGTCGTAGTACTCACCCGTGTGGACGTTAATCCACACCAGGGAGTATCACATCCACAGTGCATGCCTATAAATATCCACAATTCGTTACTTTCAAACTTACGCTAATTCACCTAACTGCGATAAATAGAGTGAAATATTTCAAATTTTGATTGAGTAATAAGTGTAATATATTGCTTTTACTATTAAAATAAACTATACCTAGTCATGGCTCAGTTCCCCAGTATTGTGTAATGCAGTTTATGGAGTAAAAAAAAAAACAAATAATTACTGACCAACACTTTCAACCACAAACATAACCGGTTGAACAAGATTGCAATTATAGATTGATGCTTCATAAAAGCCACACACACACAATCATGGCACATCAAAGCTCAATCGCCGTCTGATAGGCCGCTGCTACATTAACTTTCATAACTGTTTATGTTTGGCTTTGTTGATATACCTCATAGCTAGATAATAGATCAATATTGTGTATAATAACTGTGCTATATTTTCGTGTTCAAATAATGGTGCAATATGACGAAAAATAAAGTTCATCACACAGTCAAAAAGTCTCTTTTCAACTCTCGCTCATTTTTCGACCCGTAAAATTTCAGCTCGGGTCGAAAAGAGTAAATTTAGGCCCTAGTGATGAAATACACTATAATGTTGAACCTTTAATATATTTTGACAACCTCTTATAAATCTGTGTCGATTATTTATTTGTTATACAACTTACTAAAAGATTTGGGAATATCTTTCTGTTAGGCTCTCTAAAATAATATTGAAATAATTTTGTCTCTCCCATAGTCTTGAACAATAAGTCTCAGTTTTAATCATCAGCCAAATCTTTTTTACCAGAAAAGATCGTCTAAACTAGATTAATGAAACGAATTTCCAACGTTAACCTCTGATGTTAAATAAGGAAATAAGAAATTGAAAACCAGTTTATATAATAATGAGTTATTGGTAAAAAAATAAAATCCTTTTATTTGAATGTGAAATCATTTGTAATTATTTGCTTCGACAAGTCTTGGTAACAAAAAATAGTCCTAAGACTTCAACCGGCCTAAAAACAAGAAACAATATACATTTTAAACCACGCTGGTAGCTGTGGTGTATTTTTTAGTATTGTAATTACTTTACGTCGAACGAAGCTCGCTGATAGTTTCGCCTACTCAGAATTTGAGCATTTTAAATGCATAGAGCGCTGTGGCATTCGCAATCCAATATGGAATAGTGCATAGTTGTACGTCCGACGATGCTAAACAGGCCTAAAATAAGCTTCACATGGTCTGTTAGTTTACATTTTAGTTACAAATTGATATTTTTTAACATCCTTAATTAGATTATATCAGTAACGATTCCGTATAGCTTTTATAAATGTAATTTCTTTCCGCAAAGGTAAATCGTACACGTTTGTACTTAGCTTACGCTACCTAAAATAAAATTAATACGACTAAATTGTTCAGTAGTGTAGCTATATCTATATGATTATTTGGTTATATTGAAAAGTCATTTAACGAACAGGAACTAGTTAAACAGCAAATCAAACACTTCACTGGTTTGTCTCCCATGACGTCAGCATCAGAAATCGGTCGATCACCGTTAGAGTGTTAAATGTACGACTGTTCTAGTAAGTACTGTATGTATCTGTGTAATACTACGGGACCCAATATGGGCTCTTATGGGATATATATGTCTCTTCCGAGATCCAAAACTTGCCTCCACTCAGCGTTTATCGTGCATATAGTTGTAATGAAATAACTAATCAACGAACAATTAAATAATTATTCAAAGGACAATTTATATGATTGATAATAGAACATATTAATCTAAGCTGACAAATCACGTCAATGGATTTGAGTGAGACTAGAATAAGGACAATTTGTTTATGACGTTTTGTTTTAAGCACACACAGTTCTTATGATTCGACTCTCTTAATCAGCCTTCAACGTTATCAGTAAAGAACAATTGTAACAAAACTATTATCCAGTTTTGCTCATCATAACGTTCTGGATTCATTCTAGGTTTCATTCATTATACATTTTGTATTCACTGAAGTTTGCCTTTATTACATATCAGTTATTGCAAGGCTTATAGTCACTAGATGGCTTTAGATCTGTGAAGATATTTTAGTTTACAAATTCAAGAAACCCATCTCACAAATAACCCATAAAATATATCCTTACTCCATGCACATTTCACCCGAACTTTGATTTATAAAGATATTTTTTTAACAACATATTTTACATACAATGCTAATACAATAAACATGTAATATGATTCATCAAACTAAATAACAGTGATATATTCAGTGAAATAGGTAAATACAAAACTTCATGTAAGGGAAAAGAGTATAATAATACTTATTATTAACACAGCTTCAAATACTTTGTAATAGAAGTAAATGTATTATTATAACTACATCCTGTATTAAAAATAAAAATAAAAGAACATAATGTACCATTATCATCGTATACAGTACATGTAAATGTTGGCTTATGCTCTAAACCAAAGGCCAATTGTATGCTTACTATTACGTAGATGAGCTGATGGGTCCTTACTCGCGTGAAGTGGTTTCTTAGTTCATTGTTGTCTTGTTCGAGTCGTTTTGAACGGGTTCAATGTATGTTCTAGTTATGTTACTGCAGACAGTGTTCGTTAGTTTTTTAGCGAATTTCCCATATAGGGAATAAGCTATTACCGTAGTACTCATGGTAAGACCTGGACCCGGGACCGATTTTTTTCGATTTGAGGTCCCTAGAGGCCAAAAACACCATCCGTTCAAATTCATATATATAGTATTTTCTTGCATTTTTAGGGCTACTAATATAATAAAAATCAAAAACATATTTAACAAAGTACCCTTTTAGTAATTATTTTATTTTTCATGACAACATGTTTCGGAACTAAGTCCATTATCAAGTCATTTTTACCATTACCTCATTCTTTAAACTAACAAAATTAAAATATAATCATATGTAAAAATAATAAAATATAAACTATGTTAACTAAATCTTTATATATATATATATATATATATATATGTGTGTGTCCGTTAGCGTGATAACTCGAGCAAAAATGATCCGATTTTGATGAAATTTGGTACAAACGTGTAAACCTACGTTTATTCGAACGAGTTTGCGAACCAGCATGATCGGACCATGGGAACGGGGGTTTATGGGGGGTTTTATGGGGTAAAAATGGGGGTTTCTCATTTTTGACCCAAAAAACATAAAATTTTGCAATTTCTTTCCAAACAATTTTGTAGAGCTTAAAAAAAAACAAATAATTTAGTATATTGAAGTGTTATAATGTGCGTAATGGTTACGGAGAAAATTCTAAAAAGTTTGTGTTAAACTGATTCTATTTAAATAGGGAATAAATGTGATATTTTTAAGGAGACAATTTAGTGTAAATCCAATCAGGCAAATGGAAATTCGCTTAGTCTGCAGGTTTGCTGCGGCGGGGGTATCATTGTTTACTCCATTTGGTGTTCGTATGGGATTTATTATCTATTTCGTGTAGTGTTCATTTCGGTTTTATTATCTAGGCTATGTCGTTTGGTGTTTGTGATTGCTGTATGTGTGTCAAGTGAATAAAGGTTGTGTTAAAGACAAGATTAAAAAAGGCGCAATATACAAAAAGGTAAATATTTTTCAATAAGGTAATTTCTGTATGTTTTTGTGATTAATTATATTTTTATAGCCATTGTTTTTCAGTAAATCGCTAAATCACTATTATTTTGTAGGTAATTTACATATGGATTTGTCATAAAAAATGTTTCAAAAAGTCTTAAGTTCAATTAGTTAGATAATTTGTTTATGGTTAGATATTATAAACTCTTAGAATTAAATAATAACGTTGTAAATTTATAACTATCTGAGGATTTCGTAAATCTGGCAGGTTAAACTAAACCATTGATTGTCTGACTTAACTCTTTATTAAATTGTACAATAAATTATTTATGACTGGTAGACAATATAAATGTAGTAGTAAGAAAGTAAAGAAAGAAACAGATTATGAATTTTGTTATGTTTAAACAAGCAAAATCGTTAATGCAGCGAATTGCGAAATGTTATTAAGAATCTAACGCAACTGTTCAGATCCAGACGGATGTCAGCTGATAGTTGCATTGTTGTTCTCTGTCTCACTCTACGGCCGTAGTTGGTCTGCGACGAACCACTGTACTGTAGTTACGATTCACGTGTGTAAATTTTGTATTCTAACTATTTCTGTATCTGTTAAACTAATGCGTAGGGTTCGACGAGAATAATTATAAAGGCGTTAAAACAGATATCAGTTTTAATTATTTTAATGCTTTGTATTATTTCAATGATTTCCCCTATAAGGAAGGAACTTTCACCTAATGTGGCACCTATTATGTTTACAATTTAATAAAAACATATTCCCCATCTTTTAAATTCTGCAAACAACAAATTTACTGGGCAGTCTTCTAAATATACACACACCGTCATATGTGTAGACAAGAAATTAACATTAACAATGTACGGATCTTATTTGAACAAATTTGCCTATTTCAACCTAACATAAATCCATTAGGCCTAGCATCAATTGTCAAATTCGATTAATATGTTCTATAATCAATTATTGAATCCATTAAAATTTTTTGATTTGATTGTAAATTAGTACAATCATTTACAATTGACGGATTGGTATATTACAGTTAGTGATAACATTATAATACCAAGTGTTAACCGCATTTCAGAAGATGGTACAAAAGATGATGGTTTTCTAGTGCCATTTTTTCCTTTGAAAGCGTTTGAATGTACTTTACAACAAAATGAAACGTTTTAATCCTTTTGGGAATAAAAATAATAACAGTTGTTGCGTAATTTAAAATATGCAACAGCAAAAATATATTGTTAGGCTAGATTCAGTTGTAATTAATTATTCACCAAGAGAGTCTAGCGGTCACCTCGGCCTCCCAGCGTAACATGTACGATATTAGATCTGGAATAAATTGTGTGGTTGATTTTGAAATTTAGGAAATGACAAGTTTACCATTATATATATTTTCCTTAGAAGAAACATTTTATAGTTTAAACAGTATATGTTTATTTTGGACATTAAACAACGTATTACGCTACTCGGTTTAATTTTTTTCCACTGCCAGCGTTGGGAAAGGCCCCGCCTGGAGGCTCATGTTCGACTGCTGCCAGTGGACACGGTCATACCGATTATGAAGGAGGGTGAGGACAATTGGACCTGTGTGTCACATTACATTCAGGGTATTCTCCACGCCAAGAAGCTTGACCTTGGCCGGGATGCGGTGTAGGTAATAAATAATCTAAATGCCAGAAAAGGTGATAGCCCTGAGGGCTTAGGTCACATGTTTGCCTGATTTAAAGTAATGTGACAAACAATTCCAGGTCTGTGTCCAACAGAGTAGATGGGGTTTTTAGTAGTATGATAAATTCAGGAGTCTCAGACTACAGGCCGGCTTACCTGTGTGTGTAAAAGCATTTTAAATCCTCTCCCTTAAATATACACGACTAATGTTTTACATAACGTTAATTTTTCAATACGTGTATGATGAAACAAGTAATTAATTTGAAAACTTAAAAATTCTACTTAAAAAAAATTTAAAAGCTTCAAGAAAATAGTGATTCATTACAAACCCTCTTAGAATTTCGCTAACACTATAAAAAAACCACAAAAAGGAAGTATTTAAAAATTAAACTATTGAGGATGATGATAAATCTTTATTACTATTGACTTCCATTATTGTGTGCTCAAGTAAAATAGAGTGCCAAGTAATGTCCGTTCAATAAACCTCGCTATCCGGAGTATTCTAAACGAAGGTTTTCACGACGTTGACGTTCTGTAAGGCGCGAACATAAAAGTTTATCGTCACATGAATAGCATCGTGTATTGATTGGTATCACGAGGACTGATGTGTTACGCTTACAAAACAAGGCGAATCCTGTAAGTGGGTGTAATAAATTAGTAAAAAAACAAATATCCTTTAACTCTTTATATTTTGAAACTGAACGTAACAATGTTTTAGGTTTGTTTATCTAAGGGTAGGAGACAAATAAGTTTTTTACCAAAACAAATTCATTTGGTTTGTTCGGTAAGTTTTAATTATTATATTAAATTTAAAGATATCGAATTAATTCAGAAAACTTATCTACCAGTACGAGGAAAATCTAACAAATAACCCATTGCCAGTTAATATTTACAACACGAACTGCAAACGTAATTATTGAAGTCAATACATTACATTGTGAACATTGTATTTGTAAAGTATTTAGCTAGGCAACGAGCAATGTTCATTCCGCTTGCTATACAATTACCTTGAGTTAGGTAAAATATTACATTATACACATTACATGTAAACGTTTACTGCCGAGTAATTCTAAGGAGTCAATTTTATTTTCCTTTTGTGCAACTTTTTAAAAATTCTATGCCGTTCCCTTTTTTATTTTCATATGTAACTTGTACCATATTTGTCTTCTTGATTGTGATATTAACCAACTTAATATCAGCCTTATGTTTTGCACTAACACAAACAGTGGTATAAATCTTTATCCATACAACTAAATTAGAAAAATGCTAACTTCGAACTTTTTCTGTTCCAAATGACAAAAATATCGTACATCCTAAAAATTTGAACTAGATTTTAGTCGTTTTAAATAGCATTACTAAATAAAAAAAAACAGCAAAATTGATAATTCCATTTTAAACTTTTTGACCATGAACAAATGAAATATAATACTCATAAAAAAATTACCTACACGTTTAGTGAAACACACACCATAAACAATCGTTTAAAATATTATTGAAGTTCCCTATGAAATAACTGAATGTATAACCATAGATGAAACGGTATTCTTTATTTGTTAACACACATTCTTTGAATTGAAAGTTAAACGTCACCCTGTGAATTCGACGTCCTCAATGGGATTCACACTTTTCGTTTGCTTTGAGCAATTAAACTCCAGTAGAGTTGAATGGACCAGTGTCAAGTCTCAACTTTGTCGTCGTAAACTAAACAGTCTGCTCCACTCATTCGTTTGTCGTTCTACTATATTTTGTTTTCACTCCTAATTGGAATTTCCTCTTAAAAGTTTAGCTAAGACAGTAAATTTAAAGACTTCCTTTCATAGTTTAAAATACTTATCAGTAGGGTGACGTTATATCATAACAAGACGAGGGTTTGGACTGTTCCCTTACAAAAAATAAAACATTTACAGGCGTCGATGGACGTGGTAAATAAATCAAAACTAAAATTAACCATCCTGTTAACGTCCTACGTCCTACGTCTAATATGTTGTAAATAAAAAACTGAAGAATCAAATATTTTTTTTAACTGAATTCTCCATCCACGGATCTATGAAGCAATGTATTTACAAGTTGCAATGCAGTCATTAGAACGAACCTCATGCTATTACCGGTGAAGTTAAATTTAACTTTGAAAATATTTTAAACTATGCATTACTTTTGTTTTTTAATATTGTAAAAAGGTTAAAATACCTGTAACTGCCTCGTGATTTCTCTGTTCCTATACTAGACTACGCGCGTTTCAATGCATTGACATCATGATCAGGTCACAAACTTGAAGAACTTAAAGCATTCTTGAATTGGTCGCGTCAAAGGTGGTTGGTTTGGTTTTTTTGTAAGAAAACGCGATGCAGATAAAGATAGAGAGAGGAAGAGATCGGAAGAGGTTTTTACATTGGTCACAATCTTGTTTGAACAAGTCCCTACCGATGTCAACATTCTATGACAACCTTTGCAAACACACGTCTACTTTGCTTACAATGTAAAAACAGTTTTTAATGTCTTAACCGCACTGCAGTTACGCTATTGAATTAAATATATTTCTTTATAATTATTTTTGTGCTAGGAAACAAGGTTCTAGGCCCTGGATCGTTTTTCGCATAACTTCAGGCTAGACCTAGGGGTTGTGGCATTATCACTCATTATCACATCATTAACACAATCCGTTGGTGATTTGGCTGGATATGAACCCGGCACCTCTGGGAACCATGTTCCGCGCTCTACCAATAGATTAGCTGGCTCCCCCAAGTAGGTCGATGAACAAGTACTAAATTGTGGCCAAATTAAAAAGTAAAATCTCATTTTGCAGTACCTTGTTTTATCAGATACTTTATTGAAGAAATTCCAGTTTATTTTCACAATTATCTGCAACAATTATGCATAACATGACAACAGATATGCATTAAAGTTATTCATCAACCATTGACATATCCGTGGAATATTCAGCCAATATCGATGCCTCAGTGAGCCGCGGTTTCATCATTAAGCTGTACAAGTTGAATGTAAATGCGGTCAACCAGCTTCTGTGTAACTGACTACACTGACGTGAGCAATATTACATGTATGGCGTGTATGGGGGAAATGTAGATAGTATGAAATTAAGTTTATTTTGAATTCCAAGGAATCCTTAATCACTTTCTGAATATATAAATAAATGCGTTAAAAATGGAGTATTTTTTTCACACATGATTTGTTTTCTACTGAACCATGTTTTTTTTAATTTCATTTCCTGCAATTACAGATTGCAAACTATCCTGAAGCTGTAAATATAAAATACAGTAGAATATGGACAGCCAAACGACCTTAAAATTTACCTTTATAATTTCAAAATATTTTTATGTATAGCTAAAACTACATTTAACTAAATAAAAAAATACAACATTAAGATATAATGCTCTTAAATAATAGAAATTGACGTATGCATCTCTTGATGATTATCTTTATAATTACACATTGTCTATTGTTGCACCAGCATGGATCAGTTGTGTGTTAAATGTTTCCTAACTTTAATTGATGCCCGCATCCCTTCACAATGATGCCAGCACGAGATACGTTCCCTCCATTTACACAGCTTCGTTTACAGTTTTTGCCACGCAAAATACTTCCTTGGTTTTTTTTTGAAATACCAAAACTGTATTGTTAGTTTGTGAAAGTCTAAGTAAAAGTGTGAACTAAACCGTCTATTAGTGAGAAGCCCTGCCAATTTATACAAATGCAGACTTTTCGCATGAAATCACGTGAAATTTTATGAGTTATTCTATAATAATATTTATTACGTCTACACTCAACATACAAAAACAACAAGAGCAAAGCTTGTTGTTGTTGCAAATGTCCTATAGCGATTGTTTTGACACATTTTAATACCACTACGATACTCAGTAGAAAACGTATTTTTTCAAATTTTACGTGTTTTCTTATTTTGTGATTACCGTCCTAGGAATATTAAGTGCAGTTTAAAACAAGTTTTTTTGAACCATATTTTGTCATCACAAAAACTTCGAATCAAACCAAAAGGAATAGAACTAGACATCGCCAGATAAAAAAAAAAAAAAACTTATCTACATTGTTTGAATTAATAACGGTTTCAATCCAGGCACACGGGAAATATCATACCAATCTAGCTTTGTGCCATAATTTTTAAAACCCCTTGTATATTGATATTAAAAAATAAGTTTTTTCGCTACAATGAAATAACTTGTTTGGTGAATTGGTGGAAAGATCTTTTTTGAATTTTGCAGACGTAAACAAAGATTTATTATTTTTTAGGTAACTGACTCAATTTGCAACTACAAAAACCTTACAGTCAATGTAAATTTAAACTTTGAATTGATGGCCTGGTCCAAAATGTTCTTAACTCGAAATATTCCAACGTCTGTTTTAATAAAAAAATAAATAGTACCGTAATTGGTAGCGAAAAGTAACGTTCATAGCACGAGTGAAAGTGGACATGACATATTCTCGGCTGTATTTCAAGTGTCGATAAAGCTCGCTCTCCAAACATGTTGGCTGGAATATGTAATGACCCATTTTATACTTTTTATACTTTATGAAAAATACCACCGTATTTACTTTATTATCACGTAATCGCTGTTAAAGGTATCTGTTGGGATGATAATTTTTGATTACTTTTGTTTTAGAAATCTTGCATTGATCACCTGTATTAAGGACCAGATGTTTGTGTATTTACAATGGTCCATCCAAGTTAAGTGTTATATCTAATTATGTAATATCAATACTTACAGTAGAATAGTAACTGCACATTATTTACCACTACAAAACCCACAGGATATGTAAATAATTATTTTTGTATCGCCAGAGCGAATCGACGAATCATATACAAACCACATCAGAGACGAGCGTAAACTGTGAATGTTCCGTTACATTTGGATCACACAAACGTGAACTACGTTGCATTCAGTCTAGCGATTCTGTCTGTAACCGATAAACAAACAGAGGTTGTTGTTTTCTGTCATCCAGCATTTACAATGTTTTTTTTTATGTTTTTGGGTACCAATTAAGAAATTTACCAATATTTTTACTGGTATTCGTGTTTTTGACTTTACAATGGACATTTATCGGTGGGGTATGCATTAAAATATAAAATTGTTTCGATGCAAATGTTTTAAATAAATTATTTATATTTATCGACTTACTTTATCATAACAATTATTGTTAAATGTTGACTCTATCTTTAAAATAAAATACTATAAACACAAAGACACAATACTCATATACACATCAATAAACGATTTATTCATCGTGGACTCAATTCTAAAACCAACCAATTATAATATGTACATTTAATAATAAAAAAGAAATACGGGAACGTGTAGTATGTATAAATAAATAAAACATCTCTATGAGCATGAAACGTGAAATGTTTAAAATTATTGATAAATGACGTGTAATTTAATCTATAATAATTCAAATATCAGAACAAAATCGTGAACAAATAAACTAAATTGAAAAAAAAATCTTGTGTCGTAGGTACGTTAGTTAAGAAAAAACTTCACAGTTCTCACGAAAGTATATACTATTAGGTCAAATTTGAGCAAGAAAGAGATGCGTACATTGATGTTATTGGGTCAGTCTCGGGGGAAATGTGACCAGAAGATGATAAAATGGAGCAAGAGGGAGTTATGTTGGGGGGAGGAGGGGAGGTTGTGATCATGAGAACTCCCAGAGGATATTGAAAACAACTTCTTGGATAGCTTTAAATTTTATTGACATTTTCTGGTTTTGTTTGTGTAATGCAAAGGTTATTTGAAAATCTGTATTTCAAAACTGGCAATATGAATAAAACTTAAAAAATGTTATTCAATTTAAGGAAATTTAAATAGAAATTTTGCATTCAAGTCCTAAGTTCAGAAACCAGAACCACCATACAATAACCCCGCAGAACATCTAATCAAAACACGACATCAATATGAAAACAAAATAAGATTTGAAAATTTTGGAATATTTGTTTTGATTCATTATTTAGTCCCTGGACAGTTTAATAATACTTTGATAGGTACATACCTTACATCAACAGTTTGACAAGTGGTGTTCAAACTCACGACATGTTTCGCCTATTCAGGCATTGGCAACTGATCTTTACAAGAACCTTTCACTCAAATTAGATTTGTCTATTAAAATCGGACAAAATAAAAACATTAAATGAGTTATTGGTTTATTAACATTTTGATAGTATTTCAAACCCATCACAGTTTAAAGTAATCACCGTGTCACCTTGTAGCTAATTTTCTACAAGGATACGTTGAATTGATTTAGTATATCTTCACAGTTTCATAAAAATATATGTTTGTGATAAATATCTAAACAATGTCGGTGTCTAACAACTTTAAAAATAATTTTTCAGATGTTTGTATTCAGTTGGATGTACATGAATAGCCAACAAACTGCTTCAAAGCAAATCACACATTGTGAGTTTTCCAGTACATTTGAACGTTGTCATCGCTAGAGTGCCTTTAATGTAACATGTTACCAGCGATTGATAATGCAAATCGAGTGTTGTTACTAGTTGACTACAACAGTGCGTTTGTTTCAATTGAACATAACAGAAATTTGTCAGTTCAATGATTGGTTAATGTTAGTATTTTAAGGTTTTAATTGTGACATCCAAAGAAAAAAAAATACACGTAGCTGGTATATATATGATTTATTTTAATTTAATTTAAATTAAATTGGTATGTTATAAATGATATTTGGAACATGAATATGATTGGATTTAAAACATGAAATTTTGGATCAGCAATATATATACACAAAATATATATAGCAAAGTATATATATCATAAACTCAGGTATTTAATGCCTATACTACTATATAATGCCTTAGACTTTAATGGACAATATGAAATCCATTGTCTAAGTACTCGTAAATATGAAATGCAATCAATTCAATGACATAACACGTTTTACGACTACTATTCACTGTTTTTCAAAACTAAAAAAATATATTAAAATAATACTAGATAACTACGGCAAAAAGTTCATACTAAAATACAATGCTAAGTGGTCTTCAATCTACAGAAACCAACGTTGGAGATTTTAACATGACTCTATTATCTGGAATTTGTATTCCCCTTAAAACACAAAACGATACCTTTATGCGGTGATATATTTTCCTGAGACAAAAGTGTTCGATTTCAACGCCTTTGTGTCTTAAAAGATAATGCAGTTCAGTAAAAATAATATTTTCAAAACCTTACGTCGTTGCAAGTCATTGATTTCTTGTTACAGTTAAATTAAATACAAATTAGAACAAGATCAATTGTGTTTTAGGGTGAAATGTAAAAGTACTAAAAAGTTATATCGGGGTCGAACATTAGTATTTAATTGAAGTTTTATTAAATACTTACTACATGACGTCATAAAATAGTGGATATCCATATATAACCTATTGACTTGATTTAAAATAAATGTATTACTTTCGTAAAAATAGAGGAAAGCTCATGATGCTTTGTGGTGGTCGTACTATCTCATTTTCGTTCAACAGCCCAGAACACCATTCATCTAAGTCATGGAGGAATTTGTAAT
Source organism: Macrosteles quadrilineatus (assembly GCF_028750875.1). Taxonomy (NCBI): domain Eukaryota; kingdom Metazoa; phylum Arthropoda; class Insecta; order Hemiptera; family Cicadellidae; genus Macrosteles; species Macrosteles quadrilineatus. The sequence continues at coordinate 95,144,389 of NW_026542596.1, forward strand.
TATATAGCCCAAGTGTGTTAGACCACATTCTAAAATTAAAAATATTAATTTATTTTTATTGAGTGTGTTACTAGCTTAGTGGTTAGTGTCTTGGACTTTGCTGTGGGAGGGACGGGTTCAATTCCTTTCACATCCACAAATCTTAAATGGTGTTAGGACCGCTTCCCCTAGTTTAACTTTAATTTTAATTTAAACTGCCACTGTCGGAATAGGTTCTGTCTTTTGGATGCAGTTACGATGACAATTATTAACCAACTAACTTTATGGCCATAACAAGCAGAAAACTGCCATGTGAGTCTTAATGCATCGTTAAAAATAATTTTGAAAAGTTCAATTCAGTTAGTCATTAACATTATTACCTTAAAAGAAATAACATATTGATTGTCAATTGCACTCGGATTCCTGCTTATTACCACTAAACTAGAAAGCAAACATATACTATACAATATATAATTTACAACATTTAACAGCACTTCAAAATATTTCTGACTGTTCAATGATGTGTGTATAAGGAAGAAAACGTTGATGTCACAAATAACAACTCATAAATTTCGCATTACCAAAAAAAGGTTTTATGTGCATTTCTAAATAAATCTTTAAAAAGCGTTCTCCCTTTTTCATTTTTAATATTCGATGAGAAAAACTTCATAATCATAATATAATCATAATCATGATATAAACTTTAGAGGAATTTGGAATAATGTAGTATGTTTAGCTTATTTTTAAATAAATAATTTTAGTAGGCCTAAATGTCGATATGTAGCAGAAGAAAAATATTTAGCACATTGGTAGTTTAGAGGCAGTTTTAAGAAATAGAAATATTTTGATAAATGGCATCTAAAAGTAACATAAGGTATAGGTAAACGTGGAAAGTTACAAAACTCCTGACGGACTTATAAATTTGACAAGTACAAAGTTGTTCTGCACTTGAGTCAAGTTTGTTGAATGCCATTTAAACTTACTCGGCTGAGAATGAGGAAGTGCGAAGAAAATGGAATACACGAGAGTTGGCTACAATAATTAGCCAAACATACTAAACTTGTGCGTTCAAACACCGGAGAAGCGGTGCTGGGTTTGTCTTAAGTGATAATTGATTTAGCCCAGTCCTTTTGAAAAACAATTTTACATTTATTATTAATATATTTACTGAAATATTATAGGTATCAGATAAATGCTTTCCCCAACATTATATACATCGTGAACGCAATTCTTTTGTAGATACTATTTTTTTTTTTTTTACTGCATAATTTTCACACAAATAGTTTTAAGCTACAATAGTGTGCGTTAAACTGTCATTATTTAAGTTGAAAACACTTGTGAAGAACTCTCAGCGGCAGATCATAAAAACGTTTATAATTTTACGATTAATTTAAATCGAGTTTTATGTAGTAACAGTATTCCTACATATATGTTACTTTTACATGACAATTTTAGTGTGGTTCAACTGACCACACAACATGACCGCGAAGGCATCGCATTTGTAAGATTCATAATTCATAAACCATAACATGGGTTTGACATTGGCCATAAATCCAACAACTCTCAACCTCACATTCATCATGTGTTAGCGTTGGTTTGTTGTAGGTCAACTTTAATATTGTATTAGGTTGTGGATATATCTGAGATTTCATTGTCTTATTTGATGTAATGCACCCTGATAGGATGGATTAGAGCATTTTAGTTTTCCTTTAACCTCGTTAGGCATATGTCAATAGATTACAATTTATTTCTGTGTAAGAGATAAACATATATTCTTCTATATTTGAAATGCTAGTGTGATAGCAGACAACTAAATTAGTTTGGCCATCAAAACACAAACTGGTGGTTTGATGTAGCTCAACTTTAATATTGTATTAGGCTGTGGTTATAACATAATGAAGTGGTAATTGTCTTGTTTGATTCAGTAGTGTAAAACATGATTTCGAAATCTTAGATAGCTCTGTAGCTTGCCAGCCAAACTGATATGTCACGTAATTTATATGTAAGAAGTTTTATTCTAAATACTATTTAAAAAAATTGTTTTGAATTGTTTGATTGAAAATAGATCTTAGACACAAGGGCTTAATTGTAAAACTACATGTGTTAGAACTAGTTGAGCTCATTACGATTTAAAATGAAAGGAATTAAGTTGAATTTGTAATATTTAATCTATAACTATATTTAGTAATCCATAATCAGTATGGCATGAGGTGACATTCATGTCAATCCTACACACTAATACGATTACTGCTCCATATCTCCCCCCCCCAACCATCTTGGCCCTTACCCACTATTCCATCTATCACATGCTGTATACATCGGAAAATGCTACTGGAGAGTAAATTGAAAAGTCCCAAAACAATATAAAACATTTTATGTAATCAAAGCAATTGATCTTCTCAGACAACCAAAGTAAGCTGACAGCCCTGTGCCTGTAGATCTAGACTATAGTACAATTAACCAGACATCGACATCATTTAGCTATAAAGTAAATATCAATAAAGCTAAACATAAACAGTTATGGGTTTATGTATCAGTGGCCAATCACTGCAATATAATCTTTGATGTGTCATGATTGAGTATATGCGTTCGGCTTAGTATAGCTTTCATGAAACCCTAAACTACAATTTCAATCTTGTTTCAGCTGATCATGTTGGAATCTGACACTGTTTGTAACACTTGTTTTTATAAATGGAAAATCGTACATACACAAATACAGTTGATAAAGTAATTGAGGTACTTCATATACATATTATTACAAAGAACAAAAATCAAATTAGAGTTCCTAATTGGTAACGAAAATGATGTTCCCAGATGTAGGCTTTTGGCAACACTTCCTATAATCTTTTTGGGACGCTATGATAGATTTACGTTATTTAAGCACAGTGTATGACTATGAGGATTTTCGTTGAAAATGTAAAAAAAACCATTTAATATGTTAAAATTACATCAGTTTCATTGTTGCTTTGCAGCAATGTTGAACGAGACACTTCTTCTCCAGCTGACTGTTTTGATCTAAAATGTTTGCCAATATGACACGAAAATAAGTATGCTGTATTTTCAGACTGTCTTGTCAAGAAATCTTTATTATTTAAAACCTACTTTATGAAGGTTTGGATTTATTGTGTAAGTTTACCGTCGCAAAGGTATCGATTTCATCTATTAGGCAAGGTGTATAAAAATAACAGTTTTAAATGATCGGTAGGCCTATTCTTATCGTCATATTTATTCATGAAATTTTATAAAATACCGAACGTTCCAAAGTGTACAATATATACAATTTTTAAATATAAGTTTACGTGTCAAATCGAACAAACAGTGATATTATTACAATGAATACGATTCGCAAACCCGAACTCAAACGGACAAACGAGTCAAAAATGACAGCTATTCAAAGATTTACATTGCTATCATACGCTAGCAATGTATTTTTTTGAAGAAAATCTTTAATGTATGCATAGGTCAATATGCACATCAAATTAAAGGTCTTTATTATTAGAATATAATGCCACAAATTTGAGCTTAAAAGAACCACTTAGTAAAAAATTACAGCCGTTTACAGGCTCAATATGTCTGATTCAAGAAATCTTTGAACGGCTGCCATCTTTAAATCGGTTGTCCGTTTGAGTTTAATTTGTGGCATTGTATTCTACTAGTAAAGACCCGTAATTTGAAGTTCATATCAACCTATGCTTACATTAAGAATTGTCTTCTGACTCCTAGCGGGCCGCCCCCCTAAAGAGGTGTATCACTGAATCATGTGTTAAAACGATTTTAATCCCCAGTTAAATGTGTACAAAAATTTGAAGCTCTACCTTTTATTACTTTTTTAAATATTTAACAGTCCCGAGATTTTTTTCCACCCTGTACACAAAAATTGTATTAATGTATCAAAATAGAAAATTAGTATTACAATCAAGGTGAATTACCATGAGCTAGATATTGCTAAGGCGTGGATGAAGACAGCGGATTGAATTACAATGTAATCATAAACCTCTCCTCTCCTCCTGCATCATAATCATCACCTGATGTAGAGGGAGTTATACCACCCTTGAGGTGTTTATTTACAAATAAGCATTTGTAATATTGTAAAATTTTTTATCTATGTTTAGTATTTAGTTGAATGAGTAAACATTTTGCACGCTTCAAAACATATTATGTATTTTCATTTAGTTTGCAAAACGCACATGTAATATATTACTAAAATTATGGCCTTAAATACAAATACACAAAATCATATATATTTGATTGTCCATGTTTGAGATCGTGAAATTAATTATACCAACTACATCAAATAACTAAGTAATTAGGTGTGTGATTTAAACCATAGCAATAAAAGGAAATATATTTTTAAGTCCCTCCGAATGCCTTGGTATGATATGTTTAGGTTTCTTATGTTATAAGGGAACTGCATAAAGCAAACCATTCACACGAAATAAAATCAACTCAAAGAGAGAGCTTTCGTCTAAAGAAAAGTCCAACACCGTGTATCCAAAACAACTATAAAAATGTCAGTAGTCTTCCAAATAAATTGGCTATTATTAACAAAATATTTAATGTCTTACCTTTCATCTGTTATACCAGGCACCCATCGACAGCTAAGGAAGCTTAGTGGTTTGGTAAACTTTGCTCTTGAAAGTTTATTAGAAGCTGTGTCAAGACAGATATTATATAAACGTCTTCATTAAATCTACCAGGAACAAGAATACAGAGAAAGTAAGTCTATATGATTTATTACCTTGACTGTTTATCAACAGAAAATATTACCGATTGTATAATTAATAGTTAAAATATAAAAATTTTTTTACAATTTATGCAATATATTATTAATATTATAATATTAATATTATTCTTAATATTGTTTAAGCATTTCTTGATATTTAACATAACCATGCAATTTCACAGGATTTTATGTCTGGTGAAAAGTTATTATGATTTCGTTGACACGGATTTATATTGGGGAATTTATATTGGCTTTTTAAATACTAAGTATTGAAAAAAAATCCGGGTTTCTGTATTACTTTAGTACTATTGCTTCATTCTGTTCCTTTCGTTCTGGTTCGTTTTTCTTTATTCCAGTTTACATCAGACCTACCATTTCAAAACTCATTTTATTATTACGTTTACAATACTTAGGATTATCACTTATCATGTCGAGTTAGGTGCGAACTGATTTATTTTACAAAACAGAACAAGAATTTATATTTGTGTACTAAATTGTTATAGAGTTCTCATTGTGCCTCTAAAAATTCTAATTCACGTTTTATATTTAAGTAAATAACAATAACTAACTTTGAAAATAACAATGAAGTAGAAAATTAATTTTTGATTATATAAATCTATGAATAGATCTTCCTACTGTTAAATGACTTCAAACAGGACAATATAGCTTACAATAACGAGGAAGATGTAAAAGTTAAACGACGGGGTTCTAAAGGCTCGTTAAATGTAACGACGGAACTGAGACGTCATTAGTCGCTCCCTGGACATTGGCTACTTCCGGTGCCAACCTTATTATACAAGCTTTTTGAAAGGCTTTAACATTTTAAAAGTTTAACTCATACATTATTCAGTTTGCATTCCGTTTTGTAGTTTTTTTTTTAATTTACATTCACAATTGTCCATTCATTATGCTATATCAGCGCTACCAACCAAGTGACGGATGATTGTGTAGCGGTCATTGCTGCCAACTTATGTAGTACATACATTATGTACACAGGCAACACTGTGTAGTTGCCAGTGCTACCAGCGTAGTGACGGATGATTGTGCAGTGGTCAGTGCTACCAACGTAGTGACGGATGATTGTGTAGTAGTCAGTGCTACCAACCTAGTGACGAATGATTGTGTAGTAGCCAGTGCTACCAACCTAGGTACGGATGATTGTGTAGTGGTCAGCCTGAGCGACACATTGAGTTTGTCTGACACATAGTCATGAACGATGTATAATAAATCGTTACTAAACACAAGCTAGCGTTAGTAATGTATGACAAACTACATAAACTGCGGTTAACTGCACTGTACTGTTTATGGAAACATAATTATAGCCAAGTGTGGTTTTAAATATACAGAACCAAAAAAAAATATTCCCAGTTTAGGTTGTTGTTATTCAAGCTAACTGCTATTTTCGGTTCAACTTGTTATTTAAATATTACCACAATCTATTTTAACTGTTGCTAGTAACTATATTTTCCTTCGCCATCACGGCTGGGTAAATGACTAATTTAAGTAATTAAAGGTTAGAATGAAAATTAGTCTAAATACTATTAATAGGTCCAAAATAATAGGGAGAAATATGTTTGGTAATTGCGCAATAAAGATCCAGCTTTAACAAATTGTATCAACCTTAGGTCTATATTATTTTGAGTTGCGTAACAGTAAATGTTCTTGGTAATTGAATCCTATAGCGGTAAATAACGCTTCAATTTTCTGTTTAACCTAATTGTATGTGATTTTAATTCCGGCAAACCATGAACTTGAGTAAAAGCTACTAGCCCTTGCAGAATGATAAAAAAAATATATAATACCAAAAACATAAGTAAAAGAACTTTAGTAACTCACAGATATTTTTTAAAGACCCAAACAATATTTTCTCATGCTAGTTAAGTTGCAGAGACTGCTAAGCTGACCGATCTATCTCATTTTAATTCCGCCTCGCTCCCACCACCATTCGTCTTAGTCGACAGAGAATAGTAATTAAATTACTCCCACCATGTTGTCGTTTTACATGGATATTGTGCATGTAATCATAAAAAATATACCAAAAACTGAAGCTAGTGTCCTGTGGTTTTAATATCGCTCAAAAAGGTTGAAGAAAGGTGTTCCTACTAATTTGATTATGTTTGTGCTTGAATTAATGAAAATACTTTTTTATTGAGGCGAAAAATTAGGACCACATGGTCCTTTTTTACAGTTTACCTCTTATGTACTAAATATAAACTAAACAATGCATTACAATGCATGCCATACAAGTTATATATATATATATATATATATATATATATATGTTCTGCTAAATAACAATGTCAAACTGTTAAATTACATAAAAAAATATATGAAAAACTATTTCATGAACACCTAAATACAAAGTTCATGAGCATTTTAAAACAAAAACAATTCCTTAGTAATTATGTTACAGCAACATACAAACGAACCTCTCTGGACAGTAATTGCTAAGTTTGTTCACTAAACTATAATTGGTCAAATCTGTGGTCATAGCTAAACATGTTATAACTTGTTATAGTAAAGTTTGTCTCTAATGCAAGTTGTTAATTACGGTGTTGCTGATGTGAAGGAAAACACAGAAATAATTCTCAATGGTTTGCTATTTATCAAATTCAACTTCAAAAAATACATTACTTGTGGTTTGGCTTGAATAAAGGAAACAGCTTTAAAAAAGGGTTTGAATTGAAAAGTATACATATTAAAGCATTAGCATCTTAAACTAATAGCTCCACTACGGAAAAAAATGAAAACCATGGTAATAGCTTACTTGTCCATCAATTTACTAAGTAGGCCTACTTATATGAATTTTGCTATTCACTTAAAACAACATGAGTTCATTTAAAATCTGTTAGCATAGCTGAGGCCGGCTCTCTGGCATTTCATTTAACAATGGAGAGATTACAGTATCAAACGACGGAAGTCCACGGATCGTTAAATATAACGAAGGGCCACGTGATGTCGTTTCACTTTCTGCTTCAGTAGACTAGAATTTTGTAAAATATTTATATTCATCAAACTATTTTAAGTAAATTTTTGAAAGCTTAAATTGGCTGTTAAACGTGATACTCCAAAACAAATTAATCCAAGAGTTTGTCAATATTATTAGAACAAGGAAGACAATCTTGAAATAGGTCCTGGTATCAGAATTTTTAAAACTAACTGAAAGCTGTTTTTTCGCCAAGTATCAAGCAGGTTGAAGTATCAATCACCTTTACATAAAGAACTAGATACTAAATGTAGTTTGACTTGAAACACTAGTGTGTAATTTTAATTTAAAAGTCTATATAAATAAGGTATAACAATTATAACACTTTTGGATACCTAACCAGACGCACGACAAATTAAAAAACATATTTTACCAAAGTTAAAATAAACCCCTCAATCCAAAAAATAGTTTTCTCTTCAATGCCTAGAAACCCTTGAATGTCAAAAAAGGTCTAATGTTACGAAAATATCCATTACTAGCACTAACTAAGTAGCAGTTTGAAATCATTGATGTACAGTAGTTGGAAAGTTGCTTTGACTACATGCAGGTTTACTGGAACTGAGATTTTTTCCATCAAGAAAAATATAAAGGCCAATAAGAAGATTGTTTTTAAATAACTCATATTTAAGAAGAGTTTAGTGTTTCGTGAAATCAGTTTACATCTTATTATTGACGTAACCTTTTACTAGAAAAGCACGCTAATAAAAATATAATTTCTTTAAATTTAAAAGAATTGTGTTTCGAGAAACTAGAATATCAGTTATTTTCTAGGCCTACACTGTTAGTACTTTTTTGAAAACCGTTTTTTCTTTTGCCCTTTTGATTCGGATGGTAAAATATATAAATGTATAAAATAACTTTATCCCAAAAAATCTTTCAAATTTTCGTGATAAAACTTTCGTTTATCCCGAAAGCAAGGGTCGTGCCACATTACTTCCGGTTCAATGGGCCGATGCTTACCGAGATAGCCAATAAATACAACACTGGCTTTATTCAGCATGGAAGAAAACATGCGTTTATTAAACTCTAAGTTACATATAAACTTTCCTTAAAATAGTTCTTTAGCTTTTCAACTATTGTATTTTTCAATCAATGTACATAATTTCACAAATTAACTTACAAAACATAGCCAATGCTTAAGCTTTAAACATTATTTAGTTTTTTCATAAATTATATAGACTGTCCTGAATGAAATTGGTAACATTTTACTAAAAAAATGTAACGCCATATACACTAGGATATACTATTTAATAGTTCACCTTAATAACCCTGAAGATAACTGAAGATAATTAGTGGGCAATAAGAGTTGGAAATGGCTGTGACTATACTTAAGGATTTCTTCATGTTGTGTTGTTTATTTCGAATCACGTTGACAATAATATTGTAAAAAGGCTAAAATACCTGTAACTGCCTCGTGATTCCTCTGTCCCTGTACTGGACTACGCGCGTTTCAATGTATTCACATATATATCATCAATATATATTCATTTCATCATCAAAGTTCTCATCATTAAGTTCTTCAAATTTGTGACCTGATGATGATGTGAATACATTGAAACGCGCGTAGTCCAGTACAGGAACTGAGGAATCACGAGGCAGTTACAGGTATTTTAACCTTTTTACAATATTAAGGATTTCCCCTTTGAGGAAACCCATGTTTTAGCTTTTTCCATATTTTATGTACTGTTTGAATTACACAGTTCAGCTAAATGTAAGATAAAAATATCATTGTTTTGATCTGTAGTGTATAACCCCGAAATATTTGTTATTAGCTGTTTAAGGTTACTAATTATAGGGCTATTAACTGTAGGACATACTCGACGGTTATGTCCTATTCCGCCCGAGTTTTATTTCGCCCGGAGCCTAATTACTCCCAATTCGCCCGCGATCCCTGATTAACCCCTATAATCCTCAGCTCTACCTGCGTCAGGAGTCCTATTCCATCCACGGAGGCGAAGCCCCGCCTCCTAGGACCCCACACACCGCCAACTATGTAAAAGCCCTCCCCTACCCATCACCCCGTTATCCACCTCCGACTACACGGTTATTTAAGCTTAAAATATTTATTTGACAAACCAGACAAACCAAGCGAATTTCCTTTATAGTATTAATGTAAAGTTTAAACACGAAGTTTTAAGCATTAAAATATAAAGAGGCATGTGCCCTTATTGATGTAGCCGTTGTAAAGATATGTTAAATCTTTATAATCTGGAACTATCCTTTGCGTTGAAACGCTTCAACAGTGATATTGATACATGTTTACGACATAACAGATTAATAAAATTTTCTACCTATGTGCTGTTAGTTACTGTATGTTTGTCTCCCTATCCAAAATGTGCAAATAAGCAATTTAATTATTTAAAACTAGCTGTAACCCGCGGGCTTTGCCCCGTTTAACTTCTTAATTTTCAAGATTATCTCGTTCGCATGGCTCAATCACGTCCTGGTTGAAGTTTGTTCGCTACGCTCACTCACCTTTAGGTTGGAGCTCGTTCGCTACGCTCACTCACCTTTAGGTTGGAGCTCATTCGCTGCGCTCACTTGCCTTCAGGTTAGCTCGTTCGCTACGCTAACTCGCCTCCAGGTTGAAGTTCGTTCGCTACGCTCACTCACCTTTTGGCTGCAAATTAGCTGTTGTCATAAATGTAAAAGAAATAATAGTGCTGCACCCTGTTGGTAATCCTTGTAACCTTAATGCTATTGAACATCATAGAACAGAACCAACTTGTTTAGTTGAAACAGCTGTTAAGATTAAATAATTCCATTTCTCATAAGGTTAACATGGGAAACTCCAGAGCCACTGGGGCGGAGCCCGAAAGGATTTTTGAAATAAGAATATGCCTATATGTTAATCGGGAATGTGAGCTATCATCTTGCCAAATTTCAGCCCAATCCGACCAGTATTTTTCGCGTTCACTTGTCACAAACATACATCCATACATCCAAACTTTCTCATTTATAATATTAGTAGGATATTGCGTTTAGGCTAACGGCAAACAGAAACATACGATAACACTGCAATCCAAGACATGGCCAAACAAAGGTCACTAGTTAGCTGCTTCTAGTGTTAAATACCCAACTGCACACCTTTGAGTTTTCTTTATTCTACAATGTAAATAATTCACCTATTGGGTTTGATGATGATTGGAGTGTCGAATCGAACTCGATCACCATTTGCTATCTTTTATGTAAATTTATCGTCTGGTGAGATAACAGTATGAGAGCACAAAAGTTTTAAGTGTTATTAGATTATCTTTTTATACTTTTCATATACAATGTAATATAGTAGTTTATGCAAGGAATGCGTTAAGATAGTGTCGTTTACTCTTTTTACGCGAGTTGCGTACACTACTTTACCTACGACAATATTTTCTTATAAATAACCAGACAGGATGTGGGTGAAGCGCGAGGGATGTTGACTTGGAATTTCCAAGCGTTGTCCGTGCGAAATAACAGGGGAGAAATAGCAGAGTTTCATATTTTTCCACGAGAGGTTATATAAGAAACAAACAAAGTTTGTTTATAAATTGTTAAAGCATTTAAAAGGATCAGAACATCTGTTTGTTTTTGTTTTTGAGATAAGCTTTGACATAACCATATGATTCGAGTCCGTAAAATTTTACGGACTAGTCCGCAAAAAGCTATCTTTAGGTACTAAAACGATCCGTAAGACAGGTGTTTTTGAGACAGTGTAATGAAAATTGTAATTTAATATTTTACACAACATGTGGCAGGTTCATTCATTTTAACATAGTGGACTCTGGTTAATTTAAGTGGTAGAGTTTAGTGGAAACAGAAGGACAATTAGTTACTGTATGATGTTTACAGGATGACTGTTAGTAGTTTATTATTGCATATTGTTGTGTGAAATTTGACCAACTCATATTTTATACTAATAAGCTTTCAAAATTATACAGTAAAGAACTCTTCCCTGTATCAGCACACCTAAGTACTTGTACTGTACTCACTAAACGGCAGCGATTTAACCTATTTAATTTATTTTTTAATGTAAAAATGGTGATACCATTGGTAGAATAAATAAATAATTAAAAACTAAACACTAAAGGTTAAAATATCCGCCGCTGACGCAAGCCTACAGACTTAGCATTAGCCAAGTCAACTTTACATAATATCAACTGACATACAAAGAGTTAGTTTGCCTTGCTGGATTTCTATTGAAAATTTTAAATAATATTAATTTAATGAGTAGCCTTTAGGTTTGCTGCTACACGGAAGGTAATGAGGTGTGTTTTTTGTTTATATTCAAATGGAGATAGCTTAGTGTTAAATGAACAATAATTGCCAAGTTTAATGAAAACATACCCATTGGTTAATACGACACCAATTTTCTTTTTATCTAAAATTACTTATTAAATGTTCGGCTTTAATTTTATGCATAACAAAATCAAATCTGAAAAATGTAAAAATAAGTTATGGATCTTTACTTAAACGTTTTTTTATATGGCTTTATTTTAAGACATATACCCCTTCTTAGAATTAAAAAGATTCCCTTAACAGCATTGTTTATTGACAAAGCAGCATTGGTACAATGGTTCGTTGCATCACTGTCAGTGGGAATGAGATGTTATAAATTAAACGAAAACGTAACCTCTCTTAGGAGTTATGAATAGTGATATAACTAATTAAAATATTGTCGTAGGTAAAGTAGTGTATGCAATTCGCGTCAATAGAGTAAACGACACTATCTTAATGTATTCCTTGCGTAAACTACTACATTACATTGCATGGCCCCCACAAGGGTGGGGCTGGTGCAACTCTGGTCACAGGGCCCGGGCCCTCAGGGGGCCCGGGCCTACCCGTTTTTTTCCATCGAAGATTACTTTACAGCAGATCATAAATTGAAGACAAAAAATAATATATATATATTTTACAAATTTTTTTCTCCGAGACTAATCGCGCAAGTTCGGCAGCTCAGGCATCCACTCCCAAAAAATGAAGTATTTTTAAAATTCTTGATGAAAATTGTCACTGAATAAAATATGATTTCATTGGTGTAAGCTGATAAACTCGATTTACAAAAGTTTTTTCCCTACTCCATATTACAAAGTACAATTATAGAAGTTAAGATAGCCAAACCCTTTTACAGGGAAATAAAAAAGACAAAATATTAATAAGTTAGGCATGGAGCTTTTGTGTATTGATATAATAGTTTTAATTGCGGAATTCCTGTAATTTTAACTCTTATAAAACTCATTGAAGAACTCTTTTCTTCCTTAAAAAATACTGCAAAAGTACCATTTACCACTCACAAATTTAATACCTAGATTGCCTTAAAAACTCACTAAAATACATGGCATTTTCAACATTTTCCCGTGGGAGGACCCCCGGACCCCCCTCTAGGCTGGGGGGTATTCCATACCCCCCACACCCCCCGGTTGGTAGGGGGGCCTGAGCCAGATTGTGGTAACAGGGCCCACAATTAAATGTGGGGGCCATGTTACATTGTATACGAAAAGTAAAAAAAAAACGTCTAATAACACTTAAAACATAGGCTATATTTGTGCTCTTATACTGTTATCTCACCAGACGATAAATATACATAAAAGATGGCAAATGGTGATCGAGTTTGATTCGACACTCCAATCATCATCAAACCCAATAGGCGAATTATTTACATTTTATAATAAAGAAAACCCAAAGGTGTGCAGTTGGGTATTTAGTGTTAAATACCCAACTGCACACCTTTGAGTTTGAGAAGCAGCTAACTAGTGGCATTTGTTGTTTTCCATGTCTTGGATTGCAGTGTTATCATATGTTTCTGTTTGCCGTACAGAAACATACAGTTACCGTACAGTAACTAACAGTTCATGGACAGTCAATTTTATTAATCTGTTATGTCGTAAGCATTTATCAATATAGATTACTGTTGAAGCGTTTCAACCCAAAGGAAAGTTCCAGATTATAAAGTGGTAGGGGTGATGGGTAGGGGAGGGCTTTTACATAGCTGGGGGTGGGTGGGGTCCTAGGAGGCGGGGCTTCGCCACCGTGGATGGAATAGGACTCCTGACGCAGGTAGAGCTGAGGATTATATGGGTTAATCTGGGACCGCGGGCGAATTGGGAGTAATTAGGCTCCGGGCGAAATAAAACTCGGGCGGAATAGGACTACACGATACTCGACAACTGGGTTAGGGGAGGGGGACTGCTAAGACACTTAGGGATGGGCAGATATGGCTTAGTAATTATATTAGTGTATAGCATTGACATGAATGTCACATTCAATCTCATATACCGACTATTGATGACATAATAAATATAAAGTACTATTTCTAAAACTTAAACAAGTTTTAATTAATTTTAAAGTAAACACTTTAAGTAGTTACTTCAGTGAGATACGTATTGCTTAGCTTCAAATTTATTTACAATACACGAACATTGAAGGCCAAACTAATTTAGTTGTCTGCTATCACACTAGCATTTCAAATATAGAAGAATAATATGAATCTCTCTCTTACACAGAAATAAATTGTAATCTATTGACAGATGCCTAACGAGGTTAAAGGAAAACTAAAATGCTCTAATCCATCCTATCAGGGTGCATTACATCAAATAAGACAATGAAATCTCAGATATAACCACAACCTTATACAATATTAAAGTTGACCTACATCAAACCAACGCTAACACATGATGAATGTGAGGTTGAGAGTTGTTGGATTTATGGCCAATGTCAAACCCTTGTTATGGTTTATGAATTATGAATCTTACAAATGCGATGCCTTCGCGGTCATGTTGGTCAGTTGAATTCCATGAACTACGCAAAGTGATCATGTCAAAAACAGATGGAGACAATTAAATTTAATTAACATGGTTATATACACAAAATTCAGTACCGTTGCGTGTATTGAGCATCATCAATGTTCAATTTATGGAAAGATACACACATCATGAAATAAGCGTTTGCCCCAAAAGTGCCAAATGTAAAAAGTGTTCAAAATAGGCCACATAATGTGAAAAACATTTTTTTTTTCAAAATTCGTTAGAAGCCCATAAGGTAAACAAATACCAAATAAACATATACATGTAATATTGCAAGTGTTTTCCCAAAAGGATTAAGCTAAATAAATTATCACTTAAGGCAAACCCAGCACCGCTTTCCCGTGTTTGAACCATCGAAGTATGTTTGAACGCACAAGTTTAGTATGTTTGGCTAATTATTGTAGCCAACTCTCGTGTATTCCATTTCCATCGCACTTCCTCATTCTCAGCCGAGTAAGTTTAAATGGCATTCAACTAACTTGACTCAAGTGCAGAGATCAACTTTGCACTTCTCAAAACTAACACGTATTATTGGGCTTTCTGTACCTTCCAAACAATTCTTATGCGGAGTTCAGCCAAGGTCTTTGGGTAATGTAATATTTGTCGACGAATACGTATAATATGGCATCTATTTCAAATATATCTGTCATGAGTATTGTTTAATCTAAAAAGCTATAAAATGTCATATTATCGGTTTTGTTTGTTAATTTTATTTAGCTTTAAGCTTAAATAAGCTTAAAAAAGCTGAGTTAGCTTTGAGCTTGAAAAAACTCATATCTTGGTGTTGGTTTGTGTTTTTACTTACACAACATGCATATTTGTATAGATTGGTCAGTTAAATTTGCACCGTCTAACTTAACACTACAATATGACAACCTCAAACAGAATTTTATTATAAATCATTCATAAGCTTACATTGATGGAAGAATTATATATTATTAAAACATTTAACAATTTGTATACCTTTAACTTTAGAAAACTACCTAAAATGATTCGGATGTTTAATTACAAATTCCTCCATGACTAAGATGAATGGTGGCTCTGGAATGAAAATGAGATAGGACGACCACCACAAAGCATCATGTGCTTTACCGTCTTTTCACAAAAATAAACGTATATAAAAATACCTCTCTCTATAGATTCTATTGTTTTGTATTACGTAAGTAATGTATTTATGGGTAACATGCAGTATGTATAAAACATGTTTCAATTAATTTATTAAGATAGAGTAATTATGGTGAAATTAGTTGATACCTAGGAGGATTAAACATTAAGGAGAGGACACGCTGTAGTTTCGTTGAAGCCAGCGTACTGAGGAGGGGGGGAGGCAGCGCTACTCTCCCGCCCCCCTCTCATACTGCGTTGTATGCGTTACTGGAAGATTTGGTACCTAACAGAAATATCAATTGACTATTTAAAAATTAGACTTCATCATGCTACGAAAATTAAAAAGTTAAATTCTAACCGTAATATTAGGAACCTATTAAGAGGAAAGTCATATTTATGAACCAATAGTACGTTCAAATGTGAGTAATTTACACAAGGACGACTTTTATTTTAGAATTCGTTGTCCTTGTTTTTATTTTTTGCCATACTTGTATTGTGTATTATTTATAATACTCTAACCAGAGCGCGGGACTCCGGTTCATGGGGTCCCGGGTTCAAATCCCGCCATATCACCAATGGAGTTTACTGTTCATAAATTAAAACTCAAATCATGAGTAGTACTGTATGTGTATTTGAACATTTTCTTAAAGAGAAATAAAATAAGTTTTAATCCTTTAAAAGAATGATTTTAAACGCACTTAGGCGTCAGAAGACGCGATAATTGTTGAACATTTACACTTTTTACTCGAAGTTTCTTTGGGCAAACAGACCAAATATAGGTCAATATGATATTTAAAAAATCAAGAACTTGATTGCCAAGAAATTGTTTTACTTTTTATGATTGTAATTTAATTGTAACGGCTGTTGGTGTAAAAAAAGTTAGAGCGGCTTTGCATTTTTTCTTAACTTTGGCTATTAAAAATCACCTGCCTAGCACATAAATGACTTAAAACTAGTAAAAAATTATATTAACAAATCGAGAAAACTATGAAAAATGCAAATTTAAAATGTATTTCACCACCCGAATTAAAATTTTCATTTTAACCTATTATTAGTAAGATTGTTTTATAAACTGGAAAAATAAATAAAAACGTTATTGTAATTATTTTTCTAAATACCACTTTTAAATATAGGTAAATATATATTTTTTATTTCGAGAAACTCTTAAGGAACACGAATAAATTGTTAATTTGTGTAGATACATCATATTTTTTTCAAAAACTTAATTATAGTAATCATATGTTCAAAGTCCAGGTCAATTCTTTCAACTTTGATCTTCAATAATAAATAATAAATAATAGTTTTTATAGTAATGATTGACACCATTCGATAGGAAATTTAATTTACTTTAAGAATGCCATCGGTGAATAACACAGGTGGTTTAGTTTAGCGGCAATTTTAATTCGAAACAGCGCGCGTCGCGTTTTTCCCTATCTCTCCCATGTTATAGCCGAGGCTTTTTGCCACTCTACGGCTCCGCGTGCCCCTCTAGTATTCTGCTAAAGCTGGCTTCACCGCAACACGTGTATTCCTATTCGCGTGCCCTCTCCTTAATGTTTAATCCTCCTAGGTTTATACTCTCTTTTTATAACTCCAAGGGAAAGAACACGTAAATAAAAAACAAATAAAAGTGTACAGCTATACAAAGTTAATGAGTTTTTGATTGGTAACTAAATGCTTTGTAAAACATGTATAATTCTGTAAATACTTTTATATTTAGTAATATTTTTACTATTTAAGATTATTATTTGTATTTTCCAAACGTCTGATCTCTGAGTTAGTTTTTAGACGATTTGCAACCATAAAAATTAAGTGCTATGCTGTAACGTTAAGGATGTTTAATATATACATTTTCACATCCCAAATCATTACTTAATCTTGTAATTTGAGTTTTAACTAAACACTTGATCAATAAAAGGAAAAGAAGTAAATTATGGATTACATTATTATTTAAATGACACATGAAAGGTAAATTTGATTAGTGTATTTTTTCAAACTAGCTAAGAAATCATATTATTACTCAATATAATTGTTTAAAGTTACTCAAAAAAATTTTAACCTCTGTATAATTTAAGTTAACATTGTATTAAAATTTAAACATACGAAATTATAAAAAAGCAATTATAAACTGTTCATTGTCTCTGAAAAGATTTACCCATGAAGCCTGCAAAGCTAAAAATACTATGTGAGCTACATTATTGTACTGAAGCCGTTTCTAAAACCTGTAGGCACTGAAAGTTAAGGTGCCGGTAGTTGTCAAAAGATTTGGAACTACCCTATAAGTTTTTTTTTTTATTTATCTAGAAATAGAAAGAACGAAAAAGTAAATAGGGCCTGGTTCGAGGTCACACTATGATACCTATGGTAATGAATTATTCCCAAAAGGTTTCATCCACTAAAACTTACACTTCGTCTTTGTGTAAGTTATACAACAAAATAATATATTTACTTTGGCTTTGCATTATAGGCTAAGTAAAAAGTACTAAAAATACCCAAATAACGGTTTTAAAATCGAGATGGGAAATATCAAGTACTTAGACATTTTAATTTGACATTTAAAAATGTAAAAGGATCCTCAAAAGATTGAAATCAATTAACAAGCATCTTTAACATTTTATATGCGAAATCAAACTACAAATAGGTAAAAAATTTAATTCAAAAGACGGATGAATAGTTTATTTGTACATGTTGAGGTTAGTTATACCCAAATAAACAACTGAATGTCATAGTCAACTAGTAACAACACTCGATTTGCATTATCAATCGCTGGTAACATGTTACATTAAAGGCACTCTAGCGGTGACAACGTTCAAATGTACTGGAAAACTCACAATGTGTGATTTGCTTTGAAGCTGTTTGTTAGCTATTCATGTACATCCAACTGAATAAAAAATAAACAAAGTTTAATTATTTTACTATATTTTTAGTTACTTTGAGCCAAACAATAATTACACAAATCATAATTATTCTACATACATTGCTTAATGGAGTGGTCGAAATCAAACCCTTAAAACCCCTTAAAAGATTATCAGTAAATAACATTGAATAGCCTTTAAGGGCCCTAGTGAGGCCCCCTCCCAGGCAGTGGGCCCTACCAACTACCCATGGGCAACCACTAGGGAAATAAAATACAGCATTGGTGAAATGAGGAATCAATTGACGTTTTAGAACCAAGATAATGGTCAATAATTAATTATTTAAAAGTTTTGAGTATAACCATTTTACAATAGTTTTTAGTATAAATTCATGTGCTCAAGATAATAAATAATCTGTTGCGAGGTAATAAATAATAATATAATATAACATGTCTATATAGTGAGATGACCAGGAAAATATTGAGACAAGTATTATAATTACTACTATTTAATTACACACCTAGCAATAATGAGCTATGCTTTAAGTATATAGGCTAAGGAAATATCAATTACCTACGCCCAAGTTTATGCTGCAATTCATTTTCAAAATCACTTTATATGGCTCTTACACAACAAACGATTTTGTTGTTACTTAGAAATTTGTTATTAATAGGTATTTTAAAAGGAATGTCTATTAAACACCTTTATATGACACTAGTTTTTACACTGAATCCATCCACTATACAAGGCGGTCAATAAAATTGAGAGCCATCCAAGAAGTTGTTTTCAATATCCTCTGGGAGTTCTCATGATCACAACCTCCCCTCCTCCCCCAACATAACTCCCTCTTGCTCCATTTTATCATCTTCTGGTCACATTTCCCCCGAGACTGACCCAATAACATCAATGTACGCATTTCTTTCTTGCCCAAATTTGACGCATTTTGTCAAGAAAATTAGTTTGAGATATTTACAAATAATATTTCCATCAAGAAACTACGCTTTATTCGTGCTGAACCGTAAGTAAGTAAACGTGTATCAGAAATATATTTAATATTGTATATAACCTTGGCACAACTACTCAAAATGAGTTATTATATAATAATTAATATAAAGACATACATAAATGGCAATTTGATTGATACAGAAAAAACATGAAAACACACTGGACATGCTGGATGACGGAAAACAACAACCTCTGTTTGTTTATCGGTCACCGACAGAATCGCTAGACTGAATGCAGCCTAGTTCACGTTTGTGTGATCCAAATGTAACGGAAAATTCACAGTTTGCGCTCTTTGATGTGGGTTGAATATAATTCGTCGACTCGCTCTGGCGATACAAAAATAATTGTTTACATCGGGACTGTGTGTATTGTAGTGGTAAATAATGTGTAGTTACTATGTTACTGTAAGTATTTATGATATTACATCACTACATTATTAATAAGTAACACCTAACTTAAATACAGCATGGTAATAACAGAAACATCTGGTACTTATACAGGTGATGAATGCCAAGTTTTTACTACCATTATGAAATAAAACATTATCATTACATTAGATCATCATTTAACAACGATTTATTAATCATAAAGTAAATAAGTAGTATATTGCATAAAAAGAGTATAAAATGGCTCACTATATTTGAGACAAAATGTTTCAAGAGCGAGCTTTATCGACACTTTAAATACAGCCGAGAATATCCTCCCATATATATATGTCCCACTTTCACTCGTGTTATGAACGTTACTTTTCGCTACACTACAAACACTAATAGTGTTTCATTAAAACAGTCATTTTGAATACTAGGAATATCTATTTATTACAGTTAGAAACATTACAAAACTAATAATTATTCACTCCTTCTATTTAAAGTTAATATATACATTGATTGTACAATTTTGGTTGTTGCAAATGTAAACATTCGACTAAACAATAACAACTAAACGTTTTTATATTTTAAAAGTATTTTTCGCGGTAAAAACTTTTAACCGAAGCTGTGTAAATGGAGGGAACGTATCTCGTGCTGGCATCATTGTGAAGGGATGCGGGCATCAATTAAAGGAAACATTTAACACTCAACTGATCCATGCTGGTGCAACAATAGACAATGTAATTATAACTATTGTTGTAAAGTTATTATAATATGTATTATTAGTGCATGAAATTTAACAAAACATGGTTGTATACATACAAATTTTGCGAAAATTAATTAAAATATTTAATTTAATTATATGTATTAAGTAAGTGATTAAGGGTTCGTTGGAATTTAAAACAAACTTAATTTATATTCACATTATCTACATTGCCACCACAATAGACCTACATGTAATATTGCTCACGTCGATGTAGTCAGTTACACAGTAGCTGGTTGACCGCATTTACATTCAACTTGTACAGCTTAATGATGAAACCGCGGCTCACTGAGGCATCGATATTGGCTGAATATTCCACGGATATGTCAATGGTTGATGAATAACTTTAATGCATTTCTGTTGTACATGTTATGTATTATTGTTACAGAGAAGAATGAAACCAGCTTTAAATTTATTAACGCATATTTTATTTAAAGATAGCAAGACCTTGTATAATTTTATTAACATTTTATTTAACTATTTCCTGAGTTAAATTTCATATTATGCATTGCAGTTTGACTTTCAGTATGGTAACTACAATGCAATTGGAAATGCATCAGCATAATCAATGATTTATTGACGGTAAATTAGATTTTTAAAAATACTATTTTTTATTTTTACAATAATAATTTTTATACCACGGAAATATTTTTATTAGGCCCTACAGTATATTCATATTTGAATATGCTTAAACAGAACCTATCATAGATAATAAATTTTAGGCAATACTAGATATTTGATTTATTTTTCAAGATTTTTTTCACCAGGTTCATGGACACATGACTCCTGTCATTTACTTAATTTCTTTAAAATTGATTTTATTCATTAGTAATTTCTTTAGAATTATATCTTCAACAGATGAGAAGCTAAAGAAATTCCACGAGAAAAAAAAATTCAACTTATGGTTTAATTCTTAGGTGATTTGTTTCTGCACTTGGTTCATTATTTCAATACATCCAAAAATGTTTGCATTCAAATAAATAAGGTCCCGTTTTTGATATGGCATTCTGGATGAACCTAATAAAGATCAACACAAAATAATAATACGTCATTAAGTCCAAAATCAATGAACTGTATATTTAATAAAACATAATTAAAGTAATTATTAATAGTTTTCACATTGAATTCAAACGTGGTTTTTCCACTACAGTTACTAATCCTAGTTTTAAAATACAGTCAATGTGATGGTAATTACTAAAACTACATTTTGTGTTGGAAATTCTCCAAGTAACATCGTATCTTGGGGTTTCTTGGTTGCAACTTTATCTATTAATCATCTACTGGGTAATAAATATAACTAACTGAATGGCTTAAAGTTTCAGAACCTCTTTAAGTATGTCATACCACAAAATTGAACTTTGTATGCTTAATCTTAAAATCAAATACCAATGACAAAGCAATATTTAAACAATAAAAAGTTTTAAATCGTTTTGCTATTTAAGTTTCTCAAAAAATAATAAACATTTTATTTTATGGTTTCCTGTGTTCTTGATTGTAGTTGTAGACTTGAGAACACTTTGCTGTGTGGTTTTACACTAAATTAACTGGATATAAAACTAATAATAATAAAAAAATTATGCAAGTGGTAGTTTATTGTTCTGTAATAGTTTTAAATACAAAAGGTTTGCAAACACAAACATTTTAATAAACCACCTGTAAAACCCATCTTTAACAAGGGAGTTTCCTTCATTGAACTGCATTACATAGACTAAAGGGAACGTTGAATTAGGAGAGAAAACAAAATAAAGTAGAACGACAAACGAATGAGTGGAGCAGACTGTTTAGTTTACGACGACAAAGTTGAGACTAACTTGACACTGGTCCATTCAACTCTACTGGAGTTTAATTGTTCAAAGCAAACGAACAGAGCAAATCCTATTGAATACGTTGTGCTAACCGGGTGGTAGGCCTATTATTTTTGTAAATATTGACTTTAAATACCTGCTTAAAATATATAAGAATAATTTATTTGAAATTAAATGAAATGAAATGAAATGAAAATGCTTCTTTATTGAGGCGAACTTAGGACCACATGGTCCTTTCTTACAGTTAACCTATAAAAAAAAACTAATAATAACAACAAAATAATAACAAAGACTTATTTCACGACTTGAATGATTTAAATCCCTTAACGCTCAACCTAAAGTCCACTCACCTACAAAAAATGCACTAATATATAATTCACTTGTTGGTTGTGTTGTCTATTCCAAATTGTAGAATGAGTTTTAAATTTATTTCAATAGTAACGGAAAACATTTTTAAGACCGGTAAATGAATACTTTTGTATGTGGTTATAAAAATGCTTAAACCTCTCTATCATCTGATAAGTTTATATGTCGACTTTTCGATTCAAAGACAGAAGAAGTTTTGTAAATGTACTAAAAAAACCCTTGTAAGTGCAAACATGTCAAGTTGACAAAAGCTCATGCTAAATTGCCTTAGCAAAGGCTATTGCTGTTAGTTGTATTATACATAAATCAATACGTCATTAATTTGGTTAAACTGTACTGTTAAAAATTATATGAATACTTAAGCATAAAATATGGCTATGATTCCTAACACGTAATATAGTCCTATCAATTAATGTATATTTCAATTTATTCTTCTACTGTTAGGTTTTTCGATTGAAACTAACATGTAGTAATTTGACTGATGTATCTGTTACAATCGATTTAATAGAACATTATTATTATTATTGAATTACAAATTACTTTTTCAGTATACTTTAAGTCTTTACAGAGAATAAACCAACTTATTCGGGATTCGTTCTGGAATAAATACTTTTCGCTTTCAAACAAATATTAACGTAATGTATGTGCCTTACAGAAATAAAGATATAAAGGATGATAATACTCTTTCATTAAGCAGCCACATACATACAGGATTCGCCTTGTTTTATAAGCGTAACACATCAGTCCTCGTGATACCAATCAATACACAGCGCTATTCATGTGACGATAAACTTTTATGTTCGCGCCTTACAGAACGTCAACGTCGTGAAAACCTTCGTTTAGAATACTCTGGATAGCGAGGATTATTGAACGCACATTACTTGGCACTCTATTTTACTTGAGAACACAATAATGGAAGTCAATAGTAATAAAGATTTATTACCATTCAGACTTTTATTGTTATGTAATAAACTTGGTGTTTTGTTTATTGATAGAATTAATTAAAAATTAAAAGGTCTTATAATGAATAAAAAGATCTTCATGATTTTAACTGCTGTGGTTAAAGTTTTAAAGTTCTATAATGTTTGATTTTGTAATTCTAAAAATCCTTTACAATATTTATATTCTAAATGAACTAAGACTAGTTTCAACTAGAAATAATGTGAATGCTGAGCACAATTCTGTATTTTGCAATGTCATGTTACGTAACAACATTTTAAATACATTTTTATTCCACAATTTATTTCAGGTCTAATAGCGTACACGTGGTGCTTGGAGGCCGAGGAGACCACTGTACTCTCTTGGTGAATAATTAATTACAACTGTATCTAGCTTTACATTCCACTTTTGCTGTAGATGTTAATTATAAAAAAAACCAAAATAAGGGGTTTTAATTCCTTTGTAAAATTAAAAAAATATTTTGAGGAAAAGGTTTAGTTTAATTCACGTTATAGTTGTGCATAATTTAGTTTGGGACGCAGACACAAAACCTGAAATTTATTCAATCAATAAAAAACATTGGTAAATTTTTTGAATTCCTTGGTGAAGTTTAATTGTTTGTTAGGGAAAATTATTGATTTATTTCCTATGGTTCCTCTCATTAATTAATCCGAAATGCAATTACAAAAACATTGTTTTAGTTAAACTGTCAACGACGTTGGATTATTACAATTTTAATAATTAACCCACAATTCAGTTACGACCCTGATCCAGCTCGACTCGGCTGTTGTTTTATTTAATCTGATACATAAAATGATTTAATATGAAACACATTTATGATCTGTAAAAATAGATAAAATACTTAATATTATACAATACTACCTGGATATAAAAAAGCTCATAAATACTAGGAAACAACTACCGATCACAAAAAAAAACTGGTTGAACAAATAAAGCTCCTAATGAATTTTATTATCAATTCATTTGGACAAAGCTAGGGAGGAGGTTTACAGGTCATAGCAGATATTTATTCCCTTGGTCAATACACAACACGTAAAAACTATGTTTTATAACCGCCCAACGCACCGTAACGCATAACGGGTTACAACTACTGTTTTACAACACCACACGCCGTCAATGTCCAGCATCAAGCTGTAAAGTTAACACAAATAATGAGACTGGCGTGAATTTCAAATAATTTGAGACGCTATATTGATATTTATACTGAGTAAAAATTACAACGTGGGTCTAAAAATATATATCGAAAAATTTCATCGACTTGTCTAATTGGTGCAGGACTGGACTCACAGTACGTATTGAAGAGTAGGGGGGGAATACATAGCTTAGTTAGGGGGGGGGGCAGATAAAGCTTAGTAGTACTGTATATGATTGACATAAATATTACCTTATAAAGCATGCAATGATTATGGATGTGAGAAACGAGCCATGTATTAAACACTATAATCAAATTAGGATTTTGTTGCTTTTTAGAAGATATCAGTTTTGCCATTGATGCCTCATTGATTCAAACTGATCTAGTTGTCTGCTATCACACTAGCATTTCTAATATGGGAGAATATAAATCTCCCTCATACTCGGGAATAAATTGTAAGCTATTGACAAATGTCTGAGGAGTTTGTTAAACTAAAGTTCTTTTATCCATCCTATCAGGGTGCATTACATCAAATAAGACAATGGAATCTCAGATATAACCACAACCTAATACAATATTAAAGTTGACCTACAACAAACCAACGCTAACACATGATGAATGTGAGGTTGAGAGTTGTTGGATTTATGACCAATGTCAAACCCTTGTTATGGTTTATGAATTATGAATATTACAAATGCGATGCCTTCGCGGTCATGTTGTGTGGTCAGTTGAACCACATGAACTAAGTAAAATGATCATGTCAAAAAACAGATGGAGACAATTAAATTTAATTAACATGGTTATATACACAAAATTCAGTACCGTTGCGTGTATTGAGCATCATCAATGTTCAATTTATGGAAAGATACTTTAATATTGAATTTGTTTTCCAAAAGGATTAAGCTAAATCAATTATCACTTAAGACAAACCCTACCACCGCTTCTCCGGTGTTTGAACACACAAGTTTAGTATGTTTTGCTAATTATTGTAGCCAACTCTCGTGTATTCCCTTTCCTTCGCACTTCCTCATTCTCATGCGAGTAAGTTTAAATGGCATTCAACTAACTTGGCTCAAATGTTGAGAAACTTTGCACTTGTCAAACAAAAAAGTAACAAAAATAAACAACATGCATATTTCTTTAGATTGGCCAGTAACATTTGCACCGTCTAATTTAACACTACACATATATGACAAACTCAAACTGGATTTCATTAGGCCTATATATCTTTCGTAAGCTTACATAAATGCAAGAGCTATATATTTTTTTTTACATTTATAAGTTTTTATATCTTTAGAAAACTACCTAAAACGATTCGGATGTTTAATTACAAATTCCTCCATGACTAAGATGAATGGTGTTCAGGGCTGTGGAATGAAAATGAGATAGGACGACCACCACAAAGCATCATGAGCTTTGCTGTCTTTTCATAAAATTAAATGTAAATAAAAATACCCATCCCATAAAAAAAAATGCTCCATAGCAAATGTTTCTTAGCCTAAAGGTTATAAGGGTTTCTTATGTAAGTAATGTATTTATTGGTAACATGCACTTAGTATAAAACATGTTTCATTAAAATTATCTAGATACAGTAATTGTGGTAAATACTTTTTATATTCTCTTTATATAACTCCAAAGGAAAGAACACGTATAGAATTAAATAAGAACGTACAGCTAGCTATACAAAGTTAATAAGTTTGTGGTTAGTACCTGAATGCTTTGTAAAACATGTATAATTCTGTAAATACTTTTATATTTAGTAAAATGTTAACTATTGAAGACTATTATTTGTATTTTCCAAACGTCTGATCTCTAAGTTAATTTTTTGGACAATTTGTAACCATAAAAATTAAGTTCGATGCTGTAACGTTGAGGATGTTGAAAATATATATTTTCACATCCCAAAACATTACCTAATTCTGTAATTTGAGTTTTAACTAAAAACTTGATCAATAAAAGGAAAAGAAGTACTGGATGAAATTATTATTTAAATGACACATGAAAGGTAAATTTGTTTAGTGTATTTTTTCAAACTAGCAAAGAAATCATATTATTACTCAATATAATTGTTTGAAGTTACTCTAAAAAATTTTAAGCTCTGTATAATTTAACTTAAAATGTTATTATAATTTAAATATGTGAAATTATAACTAAGCAATTATAAACTGTCCATTGTGTCTGAACAGATTTACCCATGAAGCCTGCAAAGCTAAAAATACTATGTGAGTTCCATTATTGTACTGAAGCCGTTTCTAAAACCTGCAGGCACTGAAAGCAAAGGTGCCGGTAGTTGCGAAAGATTTGGAATTACCCTATAAGTTTTTTTATTTATCTAGAAATAGAAAGAACGAAAAAGTAAATTGGTCCTGGTTCTAGGTCATACTATGATACCTATGGTAATGAATTATTCCCAAAAGGTTTCATCCACTAAAACTTACACTTCGTCTTCGTGTAAGTTATACAACAAAATAATATATTTACTTTGGCTTTGCATTATAGGCTAAGTAAAAAGTACTAAAAATACCCAAATAATGGTTTTAAAATCGAGATGGGAAATATCAAGTACTAAGACATTATAAATTTTTACATTTAACAAATGTAAAATGATTCTTAAAATATTGAAATCAATTAACAAGCATCTTCTACTTTTTATATGCGAAATTAAAAAGGAAATAGGTAAAAAATCAAATTCAAAAGACAGATGAATAGTTTATTTGTACATTTGCGAGCTAGTTATACCCAAATTAACAACTGAATGTTGTAGTCAACTAGTAACTACACTCGATTTGCATTATCAATCGCTGGTCATGTTACATTAAAGGCACTCTAGCGATGACAACGTTCAAATGTACTGGAAAACTAACAATGTGTGATTTGCTTTGAAGCAGTTTGTTAGCTATTCATGTACATCCAACTAAATAAAAAATATACAAAGTTAAATTATTTGACTATATTTTGAGAAACTTTGAGCCAAACAATAATTTTTACACAAATCGTAATTAAGCTACATATACTTAATGAAGTGGTCAAAATCAAACCTTTAAACCCTTAAAACCCCTTAAAATATTATCGGTAAATAAAATTGAATAGCCTCTAAGGGCCCTAGTGAGGCTCCCTCCCAGGCCGTGGGCCTGGAACTATGTAAATAAAATACAGAATTGGTGAAATGAGGAATCAATTGACATTTTATAACCAAGATAATGGTCAAGAATTATTTATTTAAAAGTTTAGAGTATAACCATTTTACAATAATTTTTAGTATAAATTCATGTGCTCAAGATAATAAATAATTTGTTGAGCCCAATCTATGCTTTAGGTATATAGGCTAAGAAAATGACAATTACCTACGCCCAAGTTTATGCTGCAATTCATTTCAAAATCACTTTACATAACACAACAAACGATTTTGTTGTTACTTAGAAATTTGTTTAAATATTTATTTTAAAAGGAATATCTATTAAACACTTTATATGACACTAGTTTTTACACTGAATCCATCCACTATACAAGACGGTCAATAAAATTGAGAGCCATCCAAGAAGTTGTTTTCAATATCCTCTGGGAGTTCTCATGATCACAACCTCCCCTCCTCTCCCCAACATAACTCCCTCTTGCTCCATTTTATCATCTTCTGGTCACATTTCCCCCGAGACTGTACTACTATGTAAATATTTTAATTTTCATCATTTTAAAACAAAGTAAATTAAATGAGCACTTAGGATAAAATACAGTATATGATATAATTTGTTGTTTGGTTAAGAAGAGCAAATCACTCTAACCTGTTGGCTATCCTGCAAATCAGCTGTTATCATCCTTGGTCAAAGATTAGATTCATGGTAAAGTCATTAGTTCAGTTCTAGTTCATGTCTGGGCCCCATAGCAAACACACACTCGTTGTCATGTAAGTCACAAATTATTTAATCATAATATTAAGTTGAACAAATGTATAATGTATTGTATTTCAGGTATCAAGACTCTTATATGGTCATAAATAATGAATTCATATTTTTGCAAGTGATCACAAAGTGTAATATTATAATGTAAATACAAAGTCAATTTCCTGTTACAGATTGTATAAAAAGCACATGTTTCACAAATATTGAAAATTACTTAAATATTATTCAAGCTATGCTAATTAATGTTAATATGTTTGAATTAATAATTATGTGATGATTTTATATAACTTCACCTTGAGAAACTGTTAAATTAAAATGTAAAGTAACAATTGTAACAGTACTATTCATGATTGTTTTGGTCAGGAAATCACATGCTGTGAAAGGTATGAATATATTTTAAAATGCTCTAATATTAAAATAATGATTACCTTTTACTAGTATTTTCTGGACATATTTCCAGAACGAGTTTCAAGTGTGCTGTGGCTACCAATTTGACAACTCGAATCCGAGCCCTGGGGTACCATTCCGGTGCTATATTTGCAAGTCTACTGACTAAAGTAAGACTGTTCTCATTTATATTAGAAGTAATTAGTTACAAGAAGTAATGTACTTAGAAGGGAAGAATTTTGATTTAATTAAATGTCATGTATATTACTATGAAGATCATTGATTGCTCACCATTTAACCAATTGTAGTATAGCCTATGAATATCTGAAGAAGAAAATAAAATTTAATATTTAAAAAAGGCTAGACAAGGCAAAATTAAATAGTAAAGTACTGTTTGTTCCAAAATTGGCATATAATTGGGCAAAGTGATACATGGGGAAGCAACACTACTGCTATCTTAAACATCTTATAAATTACCCTATATCATCAAGTGTTTGAACAAAAAGTGCAAACTATGCAATTAATCATTTTACCATCAAATGCAAGCACTTGGTTCAAGGCTTGCGGTACATAAAAGTGCGCGACTCCGCTAACTTGTCAACTTGCCAAATTAAAAAAAATTAAATATTTATTTAACAAGCAAACTTCAAGCTAAATACAAATCAGACTGTCAATATTATATGAAGTGATTATATTTCAAGTATAATAATTACAGGGAAATTAAATGGTGAATTAAATTGAATAATAATTTTCCGTAATGGAAAAATTCAATATTAATTATTTGAGTAAGGACGAACTCAAATATGAGATTTTGTGTAGAAATCAAGAATCTACACATGATAATGTAGAGGCATTAAGAAAGGAACTACGGTGTATTATAAGTACATTGCCAGATATATCTAACTTAACTGGCAAACTTAGTGTAAATGAAGAATTTAACACAGTACAGGCCAAAATATACTTACTAGGGTTATTGATTGAACAAGCTGAAGAAAATCCTACTAACCTACAAATAGCTAAGATAAAGGCTAAGTTAAGTCATGTACAGTTAAGAATCACTAACCTAAAACAATGTCAAGTCATCCCAAGTTTAGCTATCACACTAGAGCAGCTAGAATCAAAGATAAGAGATCTGTCAGAGAAATTTTTAATAGTTAAAAATAAAATATCTGATCAGGATTTAGAAATCTATCAAGAAAATCTAAATAAATCATTATTAGAAGAAGAGGAAATAAATGCTAAATCAGATTTAGATGTAAATGTAATGACAACATCCAATGAAAGCTCCACTCCCATTAAACAAAATCAAGTAATAGTTAATGAAGCTAAAACTACACTTGAAGCTAACCCAAACTTTTACCCAATGATTCCAGTAAATGTGCAAGACCCATCAATTCAAATAGCTATGTTAAACTCACAGCAAGCTCCAAACTCAAATCCAAATCTAAGGCCTCGGGTACGATACGAGCGGCGAGCGGTGAGCGGCTAGCGGCGAGCGGCAACCTGAGCGGCACGTGAGCGGCGGTGGTGGCTACGATACAAGCGGCACATTTATACCGCTCATCAAGTTTCCCAAGTTTTATGAGTTAGTTTAGTATAAAATGGTAAACTATGCTTACCTGCAAGACGTATTGCAACTTTTGTTGCTATCTGACAATTGTTTGCCTTTAAAAAAAACTTAGTTTTTAGAAAAACCTTAACCCTAATTTTTTCCCATACTTTTCTGGTGACTGAAGTGTTTTAAAACTTCCTTGTTGGTCATTCCACAAACATTACCTGGACTGCACCTCACGTATCAACTCGTATCGCATTTTTGCTGCTGTTTCCCTGTCATTTTAAGCCGAACTGAAGCATGACTCACCTGAGCGGCGAGCGGCGTTTTCGCGAAAATCGGTTTTGACTTGGAACCATGAGCGGCGCTGAGCGGTGCCGCTCACCGCCGCTCGCCGCTCAGACGTATCGTGGCCACCCTCAACAAATTTACACGCAACTAAATGAGACCCGATGTCAGAGCGGCGCCGCTCATGCCGCTCGCCGCTCACCGCTCGCCGCTCGCCGCTCGTATCGTACCCGGGGCCTAAGTATTTTCAATAAGTTATCTAACCCAGCTGAAGCTTATTTACATAATATAACAATCACAAATGGACTTGACATAAACCCATTACTCGCATTTTTAAGAAATTTGGTTAAAATAAGATCTGAAACCAATTTAACAGACTTCCAACTTTATGAAATTTTGCCAAGCTATTCGCAACCTCCCCTCAGTACAAAAATATTACAAGGGAAAATACAGGGAATAACTTTGGATAAAGTACATGAAGATATTGTCAACACTTTCATTCCAATAACATTGAGAGAAAAACTTAAGCAAGAATTAATATACAGACCCCAATACCCAAATGAACCGTTATCTTTGTACATAAACGAGGTCAAGATAAGCAATCAGATCCTTAAAACTAAGTTATCTGAACCTGAGCTTATTTGTTTCATCAAGAACGGATTGAGACCAGAAATTAGGAATCAAATAATTTTTGAAAGTAATCCTAAAACATTCAGTGACCTAGAGCAATTATGTATAAGCCTCAACAACATTGGATACAATGATTACTTACGGGATAACATGTTTACTAACCAAACTCAAGTCCACAACTTCACACCTCAGCAATATTGTCAACCCACCAGCAATAACTTGAGACCTAATTTCACACCTCAGTGTAATCAGCATTCTAAACCTCACCAAAATCAAGCTAGACCATATTATTCAAGCTCTAATCATGATGCTAGGATTAAAACATGTTTTAATTGCAATAGAACAGGTCATATTGCTAGCCAATGTTATAGGAAGAAAAAAAACTCATAAATGAGGGAGTATTGAGTAATACTAACTTAAATACTTGTATTCCCGATGACACCAAGATATCTAATACTAAAAATCAATCACCTGAATATAAAACTGAGTTGAGAAAAATAATAAAGGATTGGAATAAATTCAGGAATGTAAAACATAACCGAGTGAAAGTATATGTAAATAATAAGCTACCTTGTATTCAAGTCAATGTACATAAAAATTTAATTGTAAATACTTTATTGGATACTGGAGCCAGCCAAAACTTCATAACACATGACCTATATAAGCAACTTAATAAATTAAAGGTTGTAAAGTCATTAACAAATTGGAAAGGTACCATGTTCGCTGCTAACAATAGCGAAATAAACGTGTTGGGTAAATGTAAATTTAAAATCAAGATTGGTTCATTTACTTGGAGGGAGGAATTTTTGGTCATGAAACATGACAACTATGACATGATTTTAGGCATGCCATTTATGTCAAACAAAGGACTAATAATTGATTTAGAGAATAATGTTTGCTACTTCAAATATAAGCCTGGAAAAATAATAAAGCTTAACAATTCATTAAATGAAGAAAATGAATCATTAAATGAAATGTTAATTGGTTGTTCTGATATGAGACAGGAAGTTAACAAATTAATAAATAAGTATCAAAATGTATTCACAGATAAAATTGGTTCTGCATTAAATCTAGAGGTGAAACTTGAAGTTACAGATAACATTCCAGTAAGTTCCAGACCTTACTACTTAAGTCCACCAAACTTACAAAAAATGAAAACCATAGTTGACGATTTATTAGCTCAAGATATCATTGAAGTATCGACTAGTCCATATTCATCACCCGCATTCCTCACCAAAAAGGACCGATTAGTTATAAACTATACAGAACTAAATAAGAAACTCGTAAAAATGGATTACCCTATAGGTGACCTAAATAACCTATACCAACATCTACAAGGAGCCCGATATTTTTCTGTAATAGACCTGAACAAAGCATTTTTACAATGCCCTTTAACAAAGGACAGCCGCCATTTAACAGCTTTTTGCACATCATTTGGTAAATACCAATATAAGCGAGTCAGCTTTGGACTTCAAGTAGGTAGCAGCGTATTATCAAGTTATCTTGATGGTTTATTTCACGACATAAACTTTGTATATTTAATAAAATTCCTGGATGACATTGTAATTTATAGCAAGGACAAAGAAGATCATCTAAAGCATTTAAAGGAAGTAATAAACCGCTTATCTCAAAACAACCTTACCGTAAATGTAGAAAAAGCCAAATTTTTCTGCAGGGAGATAAATTTTCTTGGCCATCGCATAAAAGATAACACTATATGCATTGATCCCGAGCGCACCGTGGCCATTAAAGATTTTCCCGTACCGAACACAGTAAAACAGGTACGCAGATTCGTAGGTATGTGCGGATACTGGAGCCGATATATCCCGAGATACTCAGATATATGCGCGCCATTGCATCGACTTAAGAGAAAGGGTGTTAAATTTAAATGGGATAATGAATGTCAGGAAGCATTTGAAAAACTAAAGCAACACATAAGTAACCCACCGTTATTGCAACTGGCAGATTTTAACAAACCATTTGTACTACAAACGGATGCTTCTAGCATAGGTGCTGGTGCTGTACTCTTACAAGCCAATGACTTAGAAGATTTATTACCGATAGGATATTTTTCCCGAAAATTTACAGATGCAGAATTAAAATATTCCATCTATGAGAAGGAAGCCTTAAGCGCTATATATGCCATGGAACATTTTCACCAATATTTGGAAGTGAGAAAATTTAAACTGATTACTGACAATCAAGCTTTAAGTTATGTCCTAAACACAAAACGCAAGATTGGACGTTTAGCTCGTTGGGTAGAGCGATTAATAAATCTAGATTACAGTGTTAAATTTCGTCATGGTTCCGAAAATATACTGGCGGATTGTTTATCAAGATTATATGCGGAAACTCCTAATGAAGATGATCAAATAACTTCGGAGTCACATCAAGAAATAAATATGATATTAAATAAGTGCAAAACTGATAAGAAGAATGCAACCCAAAATCACAAGAGGGATGCATGACTTGAGTTAATGTGTTGTATGCTAGATGATGAATGGGATGCGAAAGTTGTATATTTGTGTATAAATGTAGAGAGAGAATGAGAATTAGTATTAGGAGACATTAATTGCTGTACATAACACTTCACTACACTGAACGATTAGTAGTGGCAATATGATGGTCCTATGACACTTTAGGCACGTTTTCCCCATAAGAATAACATGGTGAGCTTTTTTTGACCACTTTTTTAAAAATCCAGCTCTCGGCCTATACAAGCCTATATAAATGTTCAATACCATTGTACAACACTATTATTATTTCAAATCCACATCCATTCACAAAATTGAGCGAGGTTTGTATGCGAACTTGGGCGCGCTCCCGGCTCATGGCATGCTCCCTTGGACATCCTTAGTGGAAATCCATGAGTTCTGGCTACTTGGGAACCCAAGCCATTTGACATATAATAAATCACCTTTTCTCCTAATAACCTTTTCTATCAAATACATGTCTTTATATTTGGTTTTTAACAATTCCTCTGTATAGAAGCCTCCCCTGATTATATTACCATTTTCATCTTTCAAGATATAAGTCACAGGCTTTGTATTCTTTACTTCTGCTATTGTAAATAGCTCCCCTGTCCAATTCGGGGTATATCCTTTACTAAAAACATGTTTATACTTGGAAATTCTCACACTATCACCTACCTTATATCTTGGCTTTTTAACTTGCACTACTTTAGAAGTCAACCTCTCATGCACATATTTACTGTTCTTAATATTCACTTGGTTAGGCTTCATTCCTATAGATCTATGCACCTTATTATTATATTTTCGAATTAACTTTGGAAGTAAATCCAACCATTTATAACTCCCCTGAGCACTAAATTCCCTATATAACCAATTCTTTAAAGTTCTCTGAAACCTCTCCACAATTGCAGCCTTAGTTGTAGAAAATGTGTGATAGTGATTAATATTTAATTGTTTCATTAGTTTGCTAAAATATTGATTAAAAAATTCTTTTCCATTGTCAGATTGAATGTTTTTAACCCCCTTTGGTAGAATGGTTTTAATGGCTTCTGTAACCACCAAACCCGTCTTATTCTTTAGCGGAGCAGCATAAGCTTTTTTAGAAAATGTATCTATTAAAGTTAAAATATATTTATTGCCAGAATTCTCTCTAGCATAGTTTTGCATATCAATTAAATCTATTTGTACAGTTTCGTTTATACCTAATACTTTAAAAGACCTTCTAATGAAATTCTTTCTTGCAGGCTTATGAAGTTCGTATGCAATTTCATTCATTTTTTATAACATCACTCTTTCCTTGTACTGTAAATATATTACCATTAGCCCCAATCAATAGATTATCTTCCATTCTTTTAAATACATAGTTTTCTGGTATATATGGTCTATTATCTATATACTTAAATCCACTCAAAGATGTGGGGTCGGCAACTAATAAATCAGGATTGTATTCCATCAAATTAAATTTTCTTCCTCCATATACAAATTTTGATCCATCATAATACATAGCTTGTGACATTAAACAAATATCATCTAAATATTCCCCCATTGGCAGATTTCTTATATATTGTTTTTTGGCATCCCAACATTTTTCTTTTTTATCAAAAGTTATAGTCTGTTCTTTTGTAACACAGTCAGTGTCATCAACGGCAGGTTTAACACGTACTAACCTTTTATTATTAAAATCCCAATAGCCTGCTTCCATTTTTGGAACTTGTGAAACATTCACAGCATCCTTACTATCTGTACCTTCTATCAAATTGCTAAGTTTCTGTTTCTTAGCATTCCAAACACCATTCTCTGATTCTAAAAATTCATAATTATTATCGTCTTGTACAAATTTACCATCTTCTTTTCGTATTAAAGTCTGTTGTAAAGTGGGCACATCATTTAAACTTTCACCCTTTTCTACATTAGTAATTTTCCGTTTCTTAGCATTCCAAACACCATTCTCTGATTCTAAAAATTCATAATTTTTATTGTCTTGTACAAATGTACCACCATCTGTTCGTATTAAAGTCTGTTGTAAAGTGGGCACATCATCTAAACTTTCACCCTTTTCCACATTAGTAATTTTCTGTTTTTTAGCATTCCAATTTTTATTCTTAGATTCTAAAAACTCATATTTAGTTTTACCTTGTAAAAATACATCACCTTTTCTAGTTAATGTCTGACCCAAAGTTGATACATCATCTACAAACTCCCCATCTTTAACATTACCAATTTTACGGTTTAAACAATTCCAACTATCGTCTTGTAAATTTAAAGTAGGTTCATTACTAGCCCTGGGTTCTGTAGGCTTATTATATGGATTATATAAACGATAAAATTTATCTATAAACATATTTTTATTTAATAAATAATTCCACTTTCTCTTAATTCCTCAATAATGGAATCTATTTCATTATCCACTCCTGAGTTACCGGCTTGGCGACTTAGCCAAAGAAGTCTTAACCTATCTACAAGCTCATTAGGATCATCCCAATAAATATAGTCTATTTTATTACCAGTCACTTGTCTCAAACCTTCACCAACAGATTTAAAAAGAGGTTTAATTATATTAAGATATTTAGTATGTCTATTACTTGAAATTGGTGCACCATCTTTGTAACTCTTTAAATGTCCATTTGTGGCTTCCAAAATCTCTTTATAATTTTGCAAATCAACCTGAGTATAATCCTCAGGTTCTTTTAAAGTTAACAACTGCCACAAGCCTTTTGTCCCCTTGTAGGTTTTATTTGCAACTGTGACATCATCATTGGCAATATCAACTTCCTTATTTCCAATAAAAAATTTATTTGCTTCTCGTCTAATACCATATGTAGTGTCTGTCATACTACTTTTACTGAGGTAATTTCCTAAATAGTCTGATGCTAAAAGACCAAAATCTAATTTCTGTGGAGTGGATTGCTGTAATGGTTGTAATGGTTGTAATCTTGGTATCATTGATATTCTAGATGGAGTCATTGGGAGTATCTCCATTTGAGGCCTCTCTGTTTTGCCAATAGCTGTGATTTTTTTTAATTCTTGTAATGGCTCTATTAAAGGTTGGAATGTTTGGAACCTCTCTTCAGCCTCTAGAAACTTGCCACGTTTTAAAGCTCTATATTTCTCTCGTATTTGATTTGCAGAGTCAACCAATTCTTGTTGAATGTTTTTCATCTTTTATTTACATTTTATTTATCTCATTTGACAAAGGATTGTACTCAAACACTTTATCATGTATTATCAAACAATATGCAGATGTATTTGCTGGCACATTTTCTGCAGTTTCAATCTCTAATTTAATATCAACAATTCCTTCCTTCACTGTTTCGTTCTGTCTAGAACAGTCTATTACAATTAGTGGATATTTCTTCATAAACTCAGCCCTACTAATCATAGGATCTGGGATAGTATTATAGTAAGTCTCTCTAAACCTCATAAACATCTCATAAGCTTTAGAGACATCTCCATTTTCAAAGTCGAGATTTAAATCACTATAAGGATAATATTCAGAGTTTAGAAATACTTTGAGATTTTTTAATTTACAGTGATCAAATTCATCAGTTCTTTTTCGTGCACTATTATCCCTAGCTGTTTGGAAACCAAATATAATATACCTAGGCTTCTCTAAACTTGAAGATGTCTTTACTGACCATGTATGTCTTGTGGTATTGGGATATGATGGAAGTTCATGCAGCTCTAAACTTCTAAATGCAATTTGCAAATTTTTATTTTGCAATAACATCTTTTGTAATTGTAACTTCTCTCCATCTGATGGTATCACGTGTGGCATTACCCATTGAATTGAGTTAAGTGTAATTTTGGGAATCGTATCAGCAGTGCCACTGGCTGGAGCACTAGTGGTTGTTAATATACAATTCAAATCATTTTTGGATCTTTTCAACACCAATTCTTGTTTGACATTTACTAATACCTTATTAAAATCCTCAAATACACCCATTAACATCTCTAATGGCAAACAAGTACTAAACTTGCCACCTTTATGGAACTCTTTTAAATTCGTGTCAGAATCAAATGCTACATTTGACAATTTAGTAGTTTTATTGTAAGAGCTCAATATTTTCATAAGACTAGAAATTCCTGGGTTTCTTACAATGTCTATTTCTTTACCTGCAACTTCGTATCTAATTTCATCAAATAAGAACGCAAATGCATTATTTATAAAATGACCTTTATCATGATTTTCAATTTCTCCCTTAATATACAGATAACTCCTACATGGTAGAGTTAGCAAATCTTGATTATTAATACATATTCGAATTTCATCAGAATTATTTATTGCTAAAGTATTGTGGGGAACATAGGAGTGATTTGTAATTTTAACCACACTATCGTCGAATTGGGATTTCCCTGTAACGTCTAGAAAATCTTCCATTTTTATTAATAGAAAATTTTAACTTTAGTCCTATTGATTTTAGGAACCTAGCATTTTGTACACTTATAGATAAATTCTTATAAATTCTCATATCTTTTTTATATGACAAGTAATTGTAGTTTCTTCTCCGTTAAAGTCAATTGCCTTGTCGTGTTGATCGGCAAATGTAATACTGACAACATCTAAACTTCTCTTATTTACAGGAAAATATATAATATTTCTTGGAACTTCGATAATTTTGTAGCCAGGAGGAGCTTCTGGATAAAAGCTATGTATGGTGTGTGATTTGTTTCCGTTTAAATAGGACCCGTTTGCAATATTACATTTTACTCTAATCACATTTACATTATTAATGTTTATTTTATTTGTAGATTCAAACTGAACACCAGGAGTAGATACACCTTTAAATCCCAATAAAACAGACCCTAAACATGTTTTTGTAAAATCAAACACGTGGCTAGAAAGTAGTGTCGCTTTCATAGTTTTATTATTAGCTGTAAGGAAAAAGTCTGGGATTTGCTTTTGAATTTCCTTTGCAAGCTCAACCACCTCATATGTTCCTTCAGAAATTTCTATTGTAACTGGAGCATTGTGGTCATAATAGAAAACATCATCACCTTCTCTAATGGTTAATTTGTTGCCCTTAAGTTGATTTAATTTTGGAATAAGCCCTTTAAACAAAAGTTTGGATTTGGTATTAATTAATGCTTCTCCATTTTTATCTATTATAACTTTAAGTTTACCATTTAATAACTGGTTTAAATCATCGACAGAGATCTCTCCTTTTGGTAATGTCATTTTCTCTACTTTGTAATATGTTAAAGTATTTAGAGGTTTTTTAACATTAAATATAGAATTATAACTTTGAAAATCTACTAATCCAATTACATAATCATCATTTAATTCTATGGGAGGAAAGAACACTGACTTTAGCTCTGACTCTGTACCCGAAAATGTTATAGTAAATGAATCCATTTTTATAAACAAAAATTTTTTATGAATGATAAACATAAAATTCCACAAATAGAACTATTTAAATCTTGTATTTGATCAGTTGTATAGAATATTTTATATCCCTCAAAATATTTAATTACTTCTTTTGGAGGTTGGATTCCAAATGGGTCAAAATAAATTACAATATCTTTATTTTTACGATATGCTGTCCAATGTGTGCCAGATGAACTGTCTAAATTAACTATTCCGCACTCTTTTACTCTTGGTTTTAGATTTTTTAGCTCGTTTTTTAGGTACACCCCCCTGAAGTGAGGCACGTCTTTTGCGGCCTCTAACAGCTGGTAGTTGTCCATCTTTTTTATTAAATTTTAATCCCATTCCCATTTTTGCTTTTGCCTTCATCAAATTTGTTACGGCATAAGCAGCAGCTTTTTCAGCGAGATTTGCATCATTGGCCGTAACTCTAGTCCAAGCTAAGTCTGCTAATCTCATGTCTGCTTTGTTCCGAGAAGCGGTATCGGGATTATTCATGTAGAATATGTCATGCTCTTTACAATAAGAGTCTAGTTTATTTTTTGGAGGTACATTTTTAGCTAGATTCTCACGTATATTCGTTCCAGGTCCACAGTACCGATATGATGGTATGTGAAGTGGGAATGGAAGGTTATTTATAAGAGTATTCAATAACCCTCGACCCCTGTATGGCTTTAGGAATAAACCTTTGCCCTTTTTACATGTTTTCTTATTGACATTTTTTACCATTTTTATTATATAAAAAATGTCTTTTATTCAACAAAAACACAAATTTAAAATAGTACATACTAAGGAAAATATACCAAAGAAGTTGGGTCTATTTCCTACCAATATTCGATGTGTTATTTGTGGTCCAAGTGGAAGTGGGAAGACGGTTGTAATTTATAACTTAATTGTAAGAAAGGAAGGATTAAAATTTACAAACTTATATTTAATATCTAAATCTTTAGAACAAGAAAAATATAAAAAAATAATTGACATATTTAGTTTGTGTGATGAAGTGAAATTACACACGTTTACTGACTGTGAAATCACACCAAATGATGTAAAATCACAGTCAGTTGTTGTATTTGATGACATAAATAGTCCAAATATTACACAATTTTTCTCAATGGGTCGACATAAAAATATTAACTGTTTTTACTTGTGTCAATCTTACAGCAAAGTACACAAACATTTACGTGATAATGTAAATTTCCTAATATTATTCAAACAAGATGATTTAAATTTAAAACATGTATATCACAATCATGTTGGTAATGACTTTTCATTTGACCAATTTAAAAATCTCTGTCATCAATGTTGGGATAAAACTAAATATGGCTTTTTCGTAATAGACAAAGAAAGGTCAAAGAATAATGGTAAATATAGATTTATGTTTGACCAATTCTATCAAGAGGATGGTAAGGGTAAATAAATAAAAGACTGGAGTTTTTTAACATTTGCATTTATTTTATATCTACACATACAATTCATGTTTGATCAATTTTATAATGACCAAGTGCAAGAGTATTGATACCATCTTCCAGAATAAACCTCTTGTCATCGTCAAAGGATAGTACTTTTTTATTCATGGTCAAGGTTTGAAGATGATGATTTGTAGATTTAATTCTTGTCACATTCTCATAGTAATCTTGCCCAGTTGCAAGGCAGTTCAAATAATGTTGATGTCTGAGGAGATGTTTAACAGTGGCACCATCAGCTCCTTTAGCTTTCTTCACCTCTAAAGCTTGCTTGTCTTCTTCATATAACCATTTTAGAGGAATGTAAGAATATAACTTTGGTCTTAAACCACAATATTCATACATAATATGACCACCTAATTCATCTTTAAACTTTCCAGTGACTTTTTTATTTTTATCAGAGTATAAGAAATGGTCTTTACTGTATCCAGAGGTATCAAAATAGTGCAAGTCACATTCTATTTCCTTGTAAAAGTCCTCTGTAACTATAGCATACATTAATGAATCTGTATCTGTCATAAGAAATCTTTTATTCTTAAATTTTGACATATAATTATAGTGGAAATCATACATTATTACTTTACTAATATCTAAAATTGTCATTCCTAAATATATTGGTTTATTAAA
Source organism: Macrosteles quadrilineatus (assembly GCF_028750875.1). Taxonomy (NCBI): domain Eukaryota; kingdom Metazoa; phylum Arthropoda; class Insecta; order Hemiptera; family Cicadellidae; genus Macrosteles; species Macrosteles quadrilineatus. The sequence goes on from NW_026542596.1 coordinate 95,185,896, forward strand.
CTTTACAACTAATTTATTTAAATGTATAGCATGTAAATTGTTATCGAACTTTTTGCTACAGTCAAACCTTGGATTAGTGACATATTTTGTTAATAGTGACTCATCCTTGAGATATATGTCACGGAACTTTCGTTGATTCATAATTGTTCGACCAAAGAGACTATTATTTAACAATTTGTAAAAGTCTTTTTCGAAATCATTATTAGCACTTTTTCGTTTTTCAATATTAAAATTAATATAGGGTGCAAGCCATTTTGATTGTCTAAATTTTAAAATTCTATGGTATTTTGTAACAACCAACCCCAATTCCTTATATTTTTGTAATGCTTTATAATGTAAAATATATTTAGTTTTGTCATTTAAATTTGGTATTAATTTCCCATTCATTTTCTCTGGTGCCAATGGATAGTCATTATGTAAATCATGTAAGCTTTTATCATATTTTAAATCAACTTCTAAAATGTAACCAAACTCATAATTTTGATTGTATTTGTAGTCTATCTCATTAGTCCAACGGAATTCATCCACAGGCAGTGGCTCGCACATTGCTGTAGAGTATAGCGAGTTACAATCTAAATATATTAAATACACACTCTCTTGATTGGGATCATAGTGTTCACCCATATATCTATTATTGGCTTTAGCATAACGTGTGGAAATCATACTGACTCCTCCTCTGATTGCACTTTCTATGAACAAATGCATGTCAATATCTTGAAATAATTGTAATTTTATACCAGTCATTCTAAGACAGGCCTCCCATGTTAATCCAGGAAGTGAATACATATGTACGGGGTCAAGTTTATAATCCTTTAAACACAGGTCTCTAAAAGTCTCAAAGACATCAGCCAGTAGCAATACATCTGTTTTAAGATATAAATCATGATATTCTTGTAAATTATTTATATTAAAATGGGTCCAGACATTTTTAGCATGTTCATATTCAATGGGAGAGATATGTTCTTTAGTTAGAGTACTGTAAAATGCTTCAATTGGGGGTAGAGACTCTGCAAACTTATCTGGTCCCGTCATATATTCATAGGGAAATACACCTTTACGCTGTAGTAGAGGATTGTCTATGAATCTAAATGTATTTAAATTGGAAGCCAATTTATATAATGGAAGTGACAGAAAGTTATAGGAATCTAAAAATATTAAATCATCAACAGAGAATGAAATGTACTTTTCCATATCTTTGGCTATGCAATTTAATTTACGATCATATTTTCCCAAGTGTTGCATTATTAAATGTCCATCGTAATTTTTCAAGTTATGGAAGAATACTGGGATTTTCTTTGTTACTTTATAGTTTAAATTACAATCATTGTGGGCAGCTCCACGGTATCGGCCAGATGAATGACAATGATCTCGCACCCTATCAAAATATAGGGGTTTTTCACAAATATGACAATGCGTTGAGTTTTGGAAAGATGCCTCTTGTTCAGGAGTCATTACAAGAGGAATATATATCGACATTTGACGTTTAATGAAGTCATAAGTCTCAAATAACCTTTTGAAAAATACATCCATAACATTTGCACCACTATATAACTCTTCAGAAATAATCTTAGAATCTCTCACTACAACAAATGCAAATCCAGATGGAATATGGTTGTTAGAGTTTATAAAGCACTCAAAATCAGCATAAATTACAAATGGGGCTTTAAGTTGATATTTATAATTTTTAAATTGTAATGTATCTTGTTTCGACATTTCCACTCGTTGGGCATCAAAGTTTTTACAATATGTTATATGACGTTCTAATTTATCATTAGTGTAAAAATGTTGCAAACACAACTTGCAAAAATGTTTCTTATTCATATGTTTTGTAGAGTGGAACATTAACTTATTAAAATCACAAATTAAACAGTAATGTGATTTACGACCTTCTTGTAATAATAATAAATCTACATGAGTATTACTATTTAGTTTGGTCGTTCTTAATGGATATATACATTTCTGGTCTTCAACTCCAAATACATTAACACTTATATTATTCTGTCTTTCGAATTTATCTATATCAGATATTTTTACGGGATATTTTATATTTGTCATATTCAACTGTGTTTCATAGGGTGCATAGCTAGAGACTCTTTTAACATTTTGATGTGTATTATTCATTGGATATAAAGCTGCTAAAATTGACCAAAGGAAGCATTTATTGTCTGAATTTTTTATATTTAGAACTGCTTTTGTCAATTTAATACTTTCTGGTGTGGGGATATATGACTTTGGAGTTAGGGGCTTATACTTATAAACATGCAGTTGCCAATATTTAGTATGATCATATATCCATCCACTGCCTTGGGCTTGATATTTGTGCATGGATGCATCAATCTTTAAAAGTGCATTTTCAATTTGGTGTATTAAATCTCTTTTCTCAATAGTTAAGGTGGTAAGGCTTCTAAAATCTGCAATACATTCTTTTTCATTAACTAATTGCCCATTTTGATCCATTGAATATTTTATAAATTTAATTCTCCTTACTAAAGTCCATTTTATCGGAAGAGGACAAGACTGAAGAGTATTTTTAAGTTCAGTTCTAATCGATTCACCAACAAATTCAATCATTGTATATGGACAATTATTGCAAGAATTGACATGTCTTTTAAAATGACCAACCACATTTTTCTTACAAAAATTACAATTCTTATGACTTTGTAATATATGCGATTTTAGAACCACATTATCATCACAGATTAAATCACATACCTTGCACAGTTTCACCTTCATTTGATGTACTAGCTTGTAGTGGCGGACCAAATTGCTCTTCTTGGACAGCGAGGCGGAGCAGTGTTGACAGGTCGGCATCACGCATGAGAATGAAATATCACCCGGATGCCACTTCTATATATAGGCTCGTCCCCGGTGACGTCACACGCCTGGGGATTCCCCAGTCGCATGACCGCTTCACTTGGCCCTTGTGACAGTGCCCATAAAACTATCTAAAAACGCTTATATCTCGAAAACGGCTTGAGATACGGCAAAACGGTTGAAATTCTGGTAAACGTAGTGGGTGTCAACTTTTGATTATAAACAATATTACAACATAAAAAAATCAAAAAGTAAGAAAAAAATTTAACATTATTTTATATGGGTAGGAATAAAATTTACCATGAAAAATCGTCTAAGTCCGTAAAAACTATCTAAAAACGCTTATATCTCGAAAACGGCTTGAGATACGGCAAAACGGTTGAAATTCTGGCAAACGTAGTGGGTGTCAACTTTTGATTATAAACAATATTACAACATAAAAAAATCAAAAAGTAAGAAAAAAATTTAACATTATTTTATATGGGTAGGAATAAAATTTACCATGAAAAATCGTCTAAGTCCGTAAAAACTATCTAAAAACGCTTATATCTCGAAAACGGCTTGAGATACGGCAAAACGGTTGAAATTCTGGCAAACGTAGTGGGTGTCAACTTTTGATTATAAACAATATTACAACATAAAAAAATCAAAAAGTAAGAAAAAAATTTAACATTATTTTATATGGGTAGGAATAAAATTTACCATGAAAAATCGTCTAAGCCCGTAAAAACTATCTAAAAACGCTTATATCTCGAAAACGGCTTGAGATACGGCAAAACGGTTGAAATTCTGGCAAACGTAGTGGGTGTCAACTTTTGATTATAAACAATATTACAACATAAAAAAATCAAAAAGTAAGAAAAAAATTTAACATTATTTTATATGGGTAGCATGCATTTTATATGTGGGAGCACGCACGAGTTCACGTGCAAACCTCACACTGTCAAGTTGATGATTTTGTGAATGGATGTGGATTTGAAATAGTAATAGTGTTATACAATGGTATTGAACATTTATATAGGCTTGTATAGGCCGAGAGCTGGATTTTTAAAAAAGTGGTCAAAAAAAGCTCACCATGTTATTCTTATGGGGAAAACGTGCCTAAAGTGTCATAGGACCATCATATTGCCACTACTACGATTGTATATAAATGAATTTTAAACACTAAAAACACACGATTTAACACAAACACAACACGACACACGCACACGTTAAACAGATACATAATGAAAAAGAAAAATGTGTAGCTAGGAATAAAATAATATCTGAAATCACGCGACCAGTATTGCCAACGCAACTTGTTTCCTTATTTGAGAAATACAGAAATGTTGTATTTAAATAAATGTATTACGATTTTAAACTCACAGACATGGTTTGGTTTATATTATATAATAATGAATTTTCTTGTAAATAGAGGTCGTTTAGTAATTTGAAGGGCAAAATGTATCAGTTATGAAACTCATATCGGTGAAATGGATGCAATTAAATAAGTTGTATGTAAAACATGAGGTTGGTATTACAGTAATAATGCAATGACCCGCCGCCTGGTCAGTGCTGCGCTCAGACAGCAAAGATGTGTACTATTGCAGGTTATCAGCTGTGCAGTACGTTGTCTTAGCATTGTTGATAAAAAGGCACGAATTCAAATGATAAATGAAGAGAAGGAAATATTATTTTAAGTTATAATAGTTCATAAGTGAAAGTGTTTAGTTTTAAAATAGCTGAAAATTGAGAAGCGTGGGGATATTTTGTACTACTATGTAAATATTTTAATTTTCATCATTTTAAAACAAAGTAAATTAAATGAGCACTTAGGATAAAATACAGTATATGATATAATTTGTTGTTTGGTTAAGAAGAGCAAATCACTCTAACCTGTTGGCTATCCTGCAAATCAGCTGTTATCATCCTTGGTCAAAGATGAGATTCATGGTAAAGTCATTAGTTCAGTTCTAGTTCATGTCTGGGCCCCATAGCAAACACACACTCGTTGTCATGTAAGTCACAAATTATTTAATCATAATATTAAGTTGAACAAATGTATAATGTATTGTATTTCAGGTATCAAGACTCTTATATGGTCATAAATAATGAATTCATATTTTTGCAAGTGATCACAAAGTGTAATATTATAATGTGAATACAAAGTCAATTTCCTGTTACAGATTGTATAAAAAGCACATGTTTCACAAATATTGAAAATTACTTAAATATTATTCAAGCTATGCTAATTAATGTTAATATGTTTGAATTAATAATTATGTGATGATTTTATATAACTTCACCTTGAGAAACTGTTAAATTAAAATGTAAAGTAACAATTGTAACAGTACTATTCATGATTGTTTTGGTCAGGAAATCACATGCTGTGAAAGGTATGAATATATTTTAAAATGCTCTAATATTAAAATAATGATTACCTTTTACTAGTATTTTCTGGACATATTTCCAGAACGAGTTTCAAGTGTGCTGTGGCTACCAATTTGACAACTCGAATCCGAGCCCTGGGGTACCATTCCGGTGCTATATTTGCAAGTCTACTGACTAAAGTAAGACTGTTCTCATTTATATTAGAAGTAATTAGTTACAAGAAGTAATGTACTTAGAAGGGAAGAATTTTGATTTAATTAAATGTCATGTATATTACTATGAAGATCATTGATTGCTCACCATTTAACCAATTGTAGTATAGCCTATGAATATCTGAAGAAGAAAATAAAATTTAATATTTAAAAAAGGCTAGACAAGGCAAAATTAAATAGTAAAGTACTGTTTGTTCCAAAATTGGCATATAATTGGGCAAAGTGATACATGGGGAAGCAACACTACTGCTATCTTAAACATCTTATAAATTACCCTATATCATCAAGTGTTTGAACAAAAAGTGCAAACTATGCAATTAATCATTTTACCATCAAATGCAAGCACTTGGTTCAAGGCTTGCGGTACAAGACTGACCCAATAACATCAATGTACGCATCTCTTTCTGTCACAAATTTGACACTTTTTGTCAAGAAAATTAGTTTGAGATATTAACAAGTAATTTTTCCATCAAGAATCTGCACTTTATCCGCGCTGGTAAGTAAGTAAACCTGTATTATTTAATACTAGCTGTTGTACCCGTGCTTTGCAACGGGAAGAGAACACGAAATAGAAACATTTTGATCTTTACATCTGTTGATTAAATAGTTACACATAAGCCTTTTAAAAACATAATTTAACCTTTATGGCCTTTATAGGATAGATGTTGTCATAAATGTAAAAAAATTAATAGTACTGTACACTGTTGGTAAACCTTGTAACTTTTTAATGCTATTCAATATCATAGAACCAACTTGTGTAGTTGAAACAGCTGACAAAATTCTTTTATTCCTTTTAAATATGATTACTCATAAGGTTAACATGGGGAAACTCGAGAGCCACTGGGGCGGAGCCCGATAGGACTTTTGAGATAAGAATGCGTCTATATGTTAATCGGGAATGTGAGCTATCATCATACCAAATTTCAGCCCAATCCGACCAGTATTTTTCGCGTTTACTTGTCACAAACATACATCCATACATCCAAACTTTCTCATTTATAATATTAGTAGGATTGTATATAACCTTGACACAACTACTCAAAATGAGTTATTATAAAAAATCAATATAAAGATATTTATAAACAAATGATAGATAGTTAGCCAGTGTGGATATATGTTGATTTAATTGAAAAAAAAAAAACAAAAAAAAAACATGAAAACACACTGAACATTCTGGTTGACGATAAACAACAACCTCTGTTTGTTTATCGGTCACCGACAGAATCGCTAGACTGAATGCAGCCTAGTTCACGTTTGTGTGATCCAAATGTAACGGAAAATTCACAGTTTGCGCTCTTTGATGTGGGTTGAATATGATTCACCGACTCGCTCTGCGATACAAAAATTATTATTTAGATATCCTGTGTGTATTTTAGTGTTAAATAATATGCAGTTACTATGTTACTGTAAGTATTTATGATATTTCATCACTACATTGTTTATATCCAACTGATACTTCTTAAAAAAATGTTATGTTGATATAAAAAAAAATACTTTATCAAACTTTAACAAATTGTCCGATGTTTCGTTATCGCATGTCTGTCTATTTTTCTAATGAAAATTCTGTTAATAAAAATTGTACATGAATAAATACATTTTCTGTTATGTATTTTTAAATAAAACACAATGGTGCTCGCTCCTTTTGAGTTAATAATTTTTAATTGAACACTTAACCTTGAAACACCATTGTAAATACACAAACATCTGGTCCTAATACAGGTGATCAATGCCAAGTCTTTACTACCATTATAAAATAAAATGGTAAGCATTTCAACAGATCACCACGTAACAACGATTAGTTAATAATAAAGTAAATAAGTAGTGTGTTATATATTTGAAAAAAAAAAACTTCAACAATATTTCCAGAATTTTTTAATTTCATGAGGCCTTTCGCCAGCTATGCTGGCATCATTGATGAAGTTCACCTGACTTGTTGAAGTCATCATATTCGTGAAGTTTTTATTTCAAATTTATATTCATTCCAATATTACCGCATAAAAAGAGTATAAAAAGAGTATAAAATGGCTCATTTACATTCGAGACAAAATGTTTGGAGTGCGAGCTTTATCAACACCTAAAATACAGTTAAGAATATGAAATGGTCTATGACGTGCTATGAACTTTACTTTTCGCTTTAATTACATACTCTAAATAGAAGGAATGAATTATTATTAGTGTTAGTGTAAATTAGTATTAGTTTTGTAATGTTCCTAATTGTAAGAATAAACAGTCCTTTTGAATACTAGGAATATTTATTTTTACAGTTAGGAACATTACAAAACTAATAGTAATTCACACTAACACTAAAAATACTTCATTCTTTCTTTTTAGAGACATTATAATAATTGCACAGTTTTGGTTGTTGCAAATTGATCCAGTTGACTAAACAATAACAAAAAAACGTTTTTATATTTTACAAGTATTTTTCGCGGCGAAAACTGTAAACAAAAGCTGTGTAAATGGAGGGAACGTATCTCGTGCTGGCATCATTGTGCAGGGATGCGGGCATCAATTAAAGTTAGGAACCATTTAACACACAACTGATCCATGCTGGTGCAACAATAGAAATGTGTAATTATAACTATTATCATAAAGTCATTATAATATGTATTATCCTTGTGTGTCTATCTTATTATTACGAAGCTTACCTTAGGCAATTTTTAGGCATCCCTTGGGCATATTTACAAATATTATGGACATAAAACCCCTGGTTTGGGGTTTATTGTACCGTGGATTATTATTGGTTGGTTTTTCTGATATTTTGACGTACGGGTTTGAAATTGTAAGAAATTAACAGTAAAATAATTAACTATAACCTCCCCGTTTACATTTACTTAGTGTTGTTTACTAAACAAACATAAGTAATGTAAACTCAGGTTAACTAATTTCTCGTGATTATTCGTAGTTTAAAAACATTTACTATTCATAAAAAAACCTTTGAATTTTAAGACTACATCAACAATTTACCATTCAAAGCATTTTGCACTTATGACATCTAATAAAACATGGTCCTCCTAGCCTGTGTAAAATTCATAAAAATATTTAACGCAAATATTTATATGTTTAGTAACTGATTTAGGCCACTTTTTAATTTTAAATAAAAAAAAATTTACATGTAATATTGCTCACGTCAATGTAGTCAGTTACACAGAAGCCGGTTGACCGCATTTACATTCAACTTGTACAGCTTAATGATGAAACCGCGGCTCACTGAGGCATCGGTATTGGCTGAATATTCCACGGATATGTCAATGGTTGATGAATACCTTTAATGCATATCTGTTGTACATGTTATGCATAATTGTTACAGAGAAGAATGAAACCAGATTTAAATTTATTAACGCATATTTTACTTAAAGATAATAAGGCCTTGTATAATTTTATTAAACTTTTATTAAACTGTTTCCTGAGTTAAAATTCATATTATGCATTGCAGTTTAACTTTTAGTATGGTAACTACAATGCAATTAGGAAATGCATCAGCATAATCAATGATTTATTGATGGTAAATTAGATTTTTTTAAATACTATTTTATTTTTAGAATACTAATTTTTAAACTTATACCACGGAAATATTTTTATTAGGCCCTACAGTTTATTCATATTTGAATATGCTTAAACAGAACCTATTATAGATAATACATTTTACTAGAGTCTAAACCATCGCTAAATCATCACGATGTTGTCCCCTGGCACTGCGGAGTGGGGGAAGCAAAGCATTCTATTGGCTGAGGGAACACCATTACCGCAACGATACGGTTTTATAGCCACCGGCCTCTGTGGTCTAATGGATAACGTGCCGGGCTAAGGATCTGAAGGTACCAGGTTCGAATCCTCTCGGTAGCACTAACTTTTTGTCCAAGATTTTTGCATTATCAGCAAGTTTGGTTAGTTTGGTTAGGTTATGACAGTTTAATTTGTTAATTAAAACATTATAAAATTCAATTTGAGCTATTATAATTTTAGAACTTTTTTTTCTATTAGTAGGCCATAAACCTTCGTTTGATTTTTTAATTATCAGCAAGTTTGATTGGTTTGGTTAGGTTATGACAGTTTAATTTTATAAATATTCATTTTTTAACTTATTGAAAAACTGCAGCATAGGTATATGCATGTAAAACAACGCGGGCTTGTTTGGACGCCGTCTAGAGGGGAGGTGGAGGGAGAATCATTTCCCCCACTCCGCAGCGCCAGGGGACAACATCGCGATGATTCAGCGAAGGTTTAGACTCCAGTATACATTTTAGGCAAGACTAGATATTTGATTTGTTTTTTCAAGATTTTTCTTCCCCAGGTTCATGGACACATGACTCCTGTCATTTACTTCATTTCTTTAAAATTGATTTCATTATTAGTAATTTCTTTGGAATTTTATCTTCAACAGATGAGGAGCTAAAGAAATTCCACGAGAAGAATAAATACAACTTATAGTTTAATTCTTAGGAGATTTGTTTCTGCACTTAGTTCATTACTTCAATACATCCAAAAATGTTTGCTTTCAAATAAATAAGGCCCCTTTTAAGATATGGCATTCTGGATAAACCTGATAAAGATCGAAACGAAATATTAAATATAAAGTTATTAAAATATTAAGTCCAAAATCAATTAACTGTATATTTAATAAAACATAATTGAAGTAATTATTAATAGTTTTCACATTGAATTCAAACGTGGTTTTCCCACTACAGTTACTATACTAGTTTAAAAGTAAAGTCAATGTGACGGTAATTACTAAAACTAAATTTTGTGTTGGAAATTCTCCAAGTCGTATCTTGGGGTTTCTTGGTTGCAACTTTGTCTATTAATCATCTTGAGTGATAAATAAAACCAACTGAATGGCTTACAGTTTCAAAATCCGTTTAAGTATGCCATACCACACAAGTGAACTTTTATGCACAAGAGAACAGCTTTATATCATTATGTTAACCCAGTTTCTTAAAATAATAATATTAAATATTTAATTCAATGGTTTCCTGTGTTCTTGGTTGTAATTGTAGAGCTTGCTGCTTGATTTTACACTAAATGAAACTAAATACAAAACTAATAATAATAAACAATTATATAATATGTAGTTTATTGCCCTGTAATAGTTTTAAATACAATCGGTTTGCAAAGACAATTCTTTCAATATACTACCCGTAAAACTCTTTTTAACAATGGGGTTCCCATCATTGAACTGCATTACATAGACTAAAGGGAACGTTGAATTAGGAGGGAAAACAAAATAAAGTAGAACGACAAACGAATGAGTGGAGCAGACTGTTTAGTTTACGACGACAAAGTTGAGACTAACTTGACACTGGTCCATTCAACTCTACTGTAGTTTAATTGCTCAAAGCAAACGAACAGTGTAAATCGTATTGAATACGTTGTGCTAACCGGGTGGTAGGCATATTTATTTGTTTAAATATTGATTTAAATAGGCTAACTGCTAAAACATATGTCAATAAAAAGTCGTAATCTAAAGTTCTGCATTGAATGTTTTGAGAGATAACGTAATTTAAAACGGGATATTTCCTGCGATCAAACTCTATGAAGATTTTCAACGATATCTTTCTTAGTTTTTGTAAAGGAAGAAATTTGACCTTCTACTCCATACTTGACGACTTGAATGATTTAAATCCTTTAATGCTCAACCTAAAATCCACTCACCTACAAAAAATGCACTAATATATAATTCACACGTTGGTTGTATTGTTTTTTCCAAATTGTAGAATGAGTTTTAAATTTATTTCAATAGTAACGGAAAACGTTTTTAAGACCGGTATATGAATACTGTTGTATGTGGTTATAAAAATGCTTAAACCTCTCTATCATCTGATAAGTTTATATTTCGACTTTTCGATTAAACAAAGACAGAAGAAGTTTTGTAAATGTACACAAAAACCCTAGTAAGTGCAAACATGTCAAGTTGACAAAAGCTCACGATAAATTGCCTAAGCAAAGGCTATTTTTGTAGTTGTATTATACATAAATCAATACGTCATTTATTTGGTTAAACTGTACTGTTAAAAATTATATGAATACTTTAGCATAGAATATGGAATATGGCTTAGTTTCCCAACACGTAATGTGGTCCTACCAATTAATGTATATTTAAATTTATTCTTCTACTGTTGGGGTTTTAGTAGTAAGTATGTAGTAATTTAATTGATGTATGTGTTACAATCGATTTAATAGAACATTATTATTATTGAATTACAGATTACTTTTTCAGTATGCTATAAGTTAGTCATCTCAGAGAATAAACCAACTGATTCGGGATTCATACTGGAATAAATCCTTTTCGCTTTTAAGACAAATAATAACGTAATTTATGTGCCTTCCATAAATAAACAGATATAGGATGATAATTCTCATTCATTAAGCACCTACATATCGGATTCGCCTTGTTTTGTAGGCGTAACACTATCAGTCCTCGTGATACCAATCAATACACAGCGCTATTCATGTGACGATAAACTTTTATGTTCGCGCCTTACAGAACGTCAACGTCGTGAAAACCTTCGTTTAGAATTCTCCGGATAGTGAGGTTTATTGAACGGACATTACTTGACACTCTATTTTACTTGAGCACACAATAATGGGAGTCAATAGTAATAAAGATTTATTACCATTCAGACTTTTATTGTTGTGGAATAAACTTGGTGTTTTTGTTTATTGATAGAATTAGTTAAAAGGAGGTCTTATAATGAACAAAACGTTTTTTATAATTGTAACTGATGTGGTTAAAGTTTAAAGTTCTATAATGTTTGATTTTGTAATTCTAAAAATCCTTTACAATATTTATATACTAAGTGAACTAAGACTAGTTTCTACTAGAAATAATGTAAATGCTCAGCACAACATTTTGAAAGGTCAACGTGTTACGTAAAAACATAAAAAAATGTATTCCCCGATTTATTATTTTATCTCTAATAGCGCAGACTCGGCTTGGAGGCCGAGGTGACCGCTGTACTCTCTTGGTGAATAATTAATTACAACTGTATCTAGCTTTATAATCCACTTTTGCTGTAGATGTTGCTAATTTAAAATGAGCCAAAATTAGGTTTTTAATTCCTGTGTTAAATCAAAAATGTTTTTGAGAAAAAGGTTTAGTTTAATTCACATAGTTGTGCATTATTTAGTTTGGTACGCAGACAAAAAACCAGTAATTCATTCAATCAATAAAAAACATGGGTCCGTTTATTTGAATTCCTTGGCGAAGTTTAATTGTTTGTTAGGGGAAATTATTGATTTATTCCCCATAGTTTCTCTCATTAATTAATCCGAAATGCAGTTAGGCCTAAAAAAAACATTGTATTAGTTAAACAGTCAAAGACGTTGGATTATGACAATTTTAATAATTAACCCACAATTCAGTTACGATCCTGCTTCAGCTCGACTCGGCTGTTGTTTTATTTAATCTAATACATAAAACGATTCATTATGAATAAATCCCACTTAAGATCAGTATAAAAATACATAGAATGCTAAGTATTATAACCGATACTACCCTGATATGAAAAGACCAATAAATACAATTTACATGAAACAACTACCGATCATAAAACAAAATCTAGTTGAATAAAGAAGCTCACAATGGATTTCATTATCAATTCATTTGTACAAAGCTAGGGAGGAGTTTAAAGGTCAATACATAACGTGTTACAACTACTGTTTTACAACACCACCTACCATCATTGGCACGCATCAAGTTGTAAAGTTAACACGAATAATGAGACTGGCGTGACTTTCAACTGTCTTGAGACGCTATATTGGTATTTATACTGAGGAAAACATTGAAAAATTAAACTGTGGAATCTTGCTTAAACAATTTAACATTAGTTACTTTTTAATCAAAATTTAAATAAATGCTAGAACTATTTTGGTGATATCATTTAGTATTTGAAAGCTATTGATTGCTCACTATAATTTAGCATATTCTCCATTATTACTAGCTTTCCTTAGAAGTGTACTTATATAAATTGACTAAGCTTTACATTTAAGGCAAATGCCACTCATACAGTGCCAAAAGAGCTTCTATAAAATAATAAATATCTACATTTTATCACAATTTCAGCAATGCAAAAGGAATAATAAACACATTCCACGTTAAATTGATGTAATTTTACCAAACTCAATAGTTTATTTCATCATACCTAACTGGTCTTCAAGTGGAATAAAGTTGTGTTGTTTTGTATGAGCTGATTACAAATTGCATTGAAATATTACATATATTTCTTGCTCTTTCAAAAGGCAGGCTTCTGAGAAGACCGTAGGAGTTGGTTTAAAATATACCAAGTTGTTATCGTCATACCCGGCAATCATTATTCCATATACTGTATCATAATAGCACTACAATTTACAATATTTTCTCGGTAATTCAAATATAAATCTATTGCTGACGCCATATGAATGCATGGTTAAGGGTTTATAAAGAATTTTTCAATAAACAAATTGTTTATTTTAAATGCAATTAAATTAGTTATTGAGCTAATCATGAACTATTCGGGATATACTTACAGTAGGGCACCACACTTATACCTTGTATTGTTTAACGATTCTGGTTTATGAAAATACCCTGACATTTTTTAAATAACTAATATTTTAATTAAATTCATACCCTGTAAAGGGTGTTAATGGTAGGCCCGATAAGCGTTGTCGGCCAAACAACTATGCACTATTCCATATTGGATTGCGAATGACACCGCGCTCTATGCATTTAAAATGCTCAAATATTGTGCGGACGAAACTAACAGCGGACGCTTGGCCAATGTGATTAAATTACTAAAACAAATTCGCGTCCAGTATTGGCTTGGTTACAAGTGGGATAGCGTGTTATTTAATGCTTTGTATCTAATATAAGCTATTTGGTAAAATCGAACAATCATTTAGTTATAATATATTATTTTACATACAGTAAAATTTTACAGATTTAAACTGTTTAACAAATTATCAAAACCAGGTTAGCATGAATACCTCGTAATCATAATTCATTTGGACAGTAATTAGGATGCATATTCACAAGACATTTGAGTGTATACATATCTACCAAAAAGGTAATTTTTTTATCGGCTTATTTCCATAGGCTGTATTATAAATTTTATTTGTAGGTAGGCCTACTTATAATGAAAAAAATAAGCAAAGCATTTAGCGTATGCGTTGTTATTATACAAACATGAGTTTTTTTCTGTTATTGTTTTGAGCGTGCCATGTGCTTGTATATGACCATACTAATGATTACTAGAGGTCGTTCAAAGGTCAAACCCACGCTTTAAATTAAAACATGTGATTGGAATTTCTTCCATTTGTTTTTATTTTCTGTTTATATTTCGATATTTTTTGTCACCAGCATAGCAACCCATAAGGTCCATGTAAATTTCCTTTAATTTTAAACTAGTGAACCTGTGCGGCTCAATGCCCCGCAAAATAGCATAGGCATTTAGAAAACAAATTCATCGTATTATATATCGACTCGACGTGGAATATTAAATACAGTAATAATGAAGCCTTGGAAGGGAAGCAGTCCAGCCATTTTCTAGCTGTATGTGTATTATATTTAGTAAATTAATAAGTGTTCAAGTTCAAGTATGTTATTGGTAGCGAGCAAGGTTATAGGGTAGTTATTTCTTAACGTTTTTTATAACACATTTAACAAAACATTTTATCATATGAAACCAATAGGCCTATGTAGCATATTTTGAGGGACATAAAAATGTTGCTTGAAGAAAACACACTTTTAAAAATGAGCACTAAAAAAACAATATTTTTTATCACAAAAGCACTTCCATGAATACTACGATTTTAGCCTTAAAGTTACCTCCAGGAAGATTACCCTGGTCAGAGTTTTCTGTAACGAATATGCTTATCCTATTAAAAGATGTAGCCTTACTTAAAACAACATATAATATAGTTGCTCATGACTGAAATTGGTCTGGGTAAGAACAGCGCTGCAAGAAATTAGCATCTTTCCATTTTAAAAGGTAAGTTTGTTTCAGACGGGTAAATTTTTATCCTCGAAATCAAAATATGTCCCCACTCACTTGTTCCAGTTAAGACTTTACATTCTATTAAGTTATTAACCATTCTGATCACATGAAGCCTTGTGCCATTAATGATGCCCTTTTTGATGTATTAATATTCCTCATCCAATAAAACCCCTGCCCCCTTTTATTAGGCTAATCTGTGTCTTGGCAATCAACTGACCTCTATATTTAAAAACTCAGTTGGATTTTCTAGATGGGTGTCTCCACCTTCGTCTGTTTTCAAGGACTCACTGTTCTTCCCCTTGGTAAACTGACAATTAATTACCTGACTTGTCAAGTTCATGTAGTCATTCATTAATACTGTTAATTTAAAAAGAAAATTTGATAAAAGTTACTTGGCTTGGTGCTTTCATAACTGCAAACTCGAAATACACCCACAAGTAAAAAAGAATCAAGATATTGGTTAAAAAAACGATGTTTGTGTAATAACATAATTCACATGAAGTAGATGATTTGTTTGATTTGTCAATCAGCTGTTTAGTTTCAACTGAATTAATAATGTCAAAGATTTGTGATTTAAATAGGCCTACATAGATTATTATAGTAAAGTTTTCTAAATCATGGTAACTTATTCTCCACTATATTTTACTATTCCCAGCATTAAAATAAAGTAGTAAAATACATGATGGGAAAACTTTAAGGTACACAATCCTTGATTGGCATGTTTTAGGTATACATTAAGAGTCATAATACACAGCAATTATTATGTAGTAGTCTTTGACTATTTTCAAGTAACAAACATATGTTTCTGTAAATAAAAATTATCTCCATGTTATCCTTATGGAGAAATACGAAACTTGAAAGGGCTCCAGGGCCCCAATCTCTCATTATTTCCCTAAAAAGAAAGTTTCCTGCACAACTTCACGTTACCCTCTTTCCAATGACACCAAAAACATGGCAATCGGTTCAGTAGTTTCGGAGGAGTAATTGTCACAAAAAACCTGCTTGCGTATTAAATAAGTACTAGTGTACATGTTGCTCGAAATCGAGCAATTACAAGGAAGTACAGGAGTTATTTATAAACAAATAACTTGTTTAGAAACTAATAACAGTCATAAATTCCGATGATTTTAAGAGTCAACTAAATAGGTAGTTTTTAGTAGTCAACTAATGGAAATACTCACTATTTGCATAACAATCCTATTCCAGTTTAAAGAGTTAACTTATAACAATCAACCTGCCCATGGGCGAAAAAAGGTAAGCTTACAATTTAAGTCTACGTAAAAAGGCTGTCAACTTTTATAAGGTACCGTACCTAAGTTATTTAGCCAATTTGTAGACAATAAGGTGTAGGCTACTTTAATCTCTATACTCAAAAACTGGCAGAACTCTGAAATGGTGTTATTTATCATAGGCTCACTCTCTAATTATTTACCTAAAAAGAAAGTTTCCTGCACAACTTCACGTTACACTCTTTCCAATGACACCAAAAACATGTCAATCGGTTCAGTAGTTTCGGAGGAGTAATTGTCACAAAAAACCTGCTTGCGTATTAAATAAGTACTAGTGTACATGTTGCTCGAAATCGAGCAATTACAAGGAAGTACAGGAGTTATTTATAAACAAATAACTTGTTTAGAAACTAATAACAGTCATAAATTCCGATGATTTTAAGAGTCAACTAAATAGGTAGTTTTTAGTAGTCAACTAATGGAAATACTCACTATTTGCATAACAATCCTATTCCAGTTTAAAGAGTTAACTTATAACAATCAACCTGCCCATGGGCGAAAAAAGGTAAGCTTACAATTTAAGTCTACGTAAAAAGGCTGTCAACTTTTATAAGGTACCGTACCTAAGTTATTTAGCCAATTTGTAGACAATAAGGTGTAGGCTACTTTAATCTCAAAAGACCTGGTTGTCACAAAAATCCTGCTTGCGTATTAAATAAGTATATAGATATAGATTATTTGTTTTGATTATTTTTAGGCCTCTTTTAATTTATAAAGGAATTCTGCACAGGAAAAATATCTTTATAGTATCAGACCCGGGACCGATAAAATTTTTCATTTTGATGTCGCCAAAGGCCAAATAAAACACACTATACACTACACTATTTGTCATGCTTTTGTTTGATTTAGATGAAATTTGACTTAAATGTGTAGGGCGGGATTAACTTGAATGATTCCTCGATCCATCGTAATCGGAGAACATTGGTTTTTCCTATTTTCAACCCTGAAAACATCAAGTTTTCTAATTTCTCTCTAAACTACTTTGAAGAGCTTAGAAAACTTAGTGTATTAAAAGTATTTTTGTAGGTACAGTTTTTGGTTACGGAAAAAATGCAAAAAAATTAAAATTTAAAATTCTTAAAATAGAACTCTTTTGGGGATTAAGTTAACCGTTGTAGTTTGCTTATTTATGGATATATTTTGATCAAACTTGGCAAATTTATTTATTTTAAACTAAGTTATTTACCTTTAGCAGCAAACTTATGTACTCATAAACCTAATGTTATTTAAATAGATTTAAGTGAAAATAAAATCTGGAAAATGGAAATTCGTTTAGTCTGAAGGTCTACTGCGGCAGGGGTATTTTAGCATGCAGAGCTGGTAAACTTGTAATACACACGTTTTGACGTGTATGACAAACTAAATACAATTTGTTGTACAAAGTCAATTTTTAAGTATGTTAATCGACCGATGTTTTTAACTAGATAGTAGGTTGGCCGTATGTTTGCTGGACGGTCTGTATCAGCATTTACCTATGTACGCTGCATAAGCGGATTTGAACAACAAAACCGGACCCTCTCTATATTGACGTGGGGTTGACGAGCTCGCGTTCTTGTGGCTTTTTACCCTCACCATCAAATTACATACAAAATATTCTAGTTGGCGTGTAGTTTCGCTGTCTACTGAAATTGGATTACTGTTTAAATACCTGCTTGCACACACAATATTATTTGAAATTGGATACCTTTTTACTAAGTGGTAAGGAAATATAACTAAAAATTGTTATCCTTGTTACTAGGTTTGAATTAGAATAGTGAATCTAAATATTAACTTATTTAAACACCCTATTGATAGAGCTGAACATTTTTTGACTTGAAGTTTGTAACAACTAATTATAAAAGATATTTTAAACTTTGAAACTTTAGTAGTTTTTTATAAAAGCTGTTACTTAGACCAGTGGTTTATTCAAAGGAATTTTATTAGTTTGAGGTACCAAAGATTTTAAAAGAAGTTACCTTTTCTGCTGAATTTCAATAACATCATATAAACATATTTGATTGGATTGGAAATTAAATAATTTTAAAAATTCAATATTCATTATCATCCCATATATAGACAAGCATGTTTCTTGAAAACATTTTTTCTCAGCTCGTGAGCATCACAGGGAAAATCTACGCATACTGTTAATAGGCTCACAAATAAACACAAAATGAATTTAAGATGGGAAAAAATAACATGGGCCTTATTGGTTACCAGGCTAGTGACAAAAATATAACATCGAGATACAAACAGAATTTTTAAATAGATGAAAGAAATTCCAATGGCATGTCTTATTTACCGCGTAGGGTCAAAACAGAGAAGTCTGCACATTTCATATTTTTGGTCGGGTTTCGACAACTAGGCGACCTATAGTTGCAATAAAACTAAACTAATGAGTTTACAAAAGATAAAAAATAAGTTTTACATTTGTCATTCTTGTCGCACATTTGTAAAAGTGCATAGCTGAATATCCCCTCAAAAGCATTTAGACTGATGTTTGCCCTTTTAAAAGGAAACCGCACGCGCTTCAATGTTTATAACATCCATTTGTGTATCCTGGCTTTGTATCGATCCTGCTTTTTACCGAACAACTGGAAACACCTCTTGTTAAATTGAAACATTCCAAATACACTCTTGTCGACCAATGTTTAGATTTAATTAATGTTCGACTATTATTTTTGATATTGTGTCATTTTAAATTGAAACCACCAAGATATGTAACGTTTTAATTGTTAATGTTTTCAAAGGCTTTTACCAATAATGTTTACATACGACCCTTTTCAAAACTAGCCTTTTCAATTTAGTTCTTCGAATTAAAAAGATGCACTTTACAGTAGAGCATCGTTTTGTTACTTTAAAGTACAAGTTTGGACCGATGAGGTTTAAGTGTTGAGAGAAAAAAATTAAAATTGTAATGCTTTGAAGATCAACTTATCAGCTGTTAAGGCCAATTCAATTGACAATACAACGAGTGAGTGGTTGGGACAATGAGGCATTGCATCACAATCAGTGACAATGAGAAGTGTAAAGAAAAGAAAACATAACCTCACTTGGACGTTATGAGCAGTGATTGTAAATAATTAAAAACGATCGTAGGTAAAGAAGTGTACGTAGCTTGCACGATTACCCTTTAAGACTATCTTCACGCGATCTTTGCTAAACTTCTTACGACCAATATTTTATTGCCGGGACAGAACATATTTAAACGTTAGATTTACACGTTTATATGTCAAATTAGTTAAAGATGTATTTAATATATTCCGTAAAAAACACAAAACCGTAAATTTATCCAGACTTCTAACCTGGACTTAAGTTTTGAGTAACGTACTTACTCAAGTTAAGTTTGAAACTATAACTTAAGGGCCGTAACTCCTAGACTAAAGGCTTATCACGGTGTGCATTGCCGTAACTAGAGATATCAATGTTATAGTTAAGCTTACTAACATAAATTATCATTTACAATCTGGCAAATAGAGAACGTTTGATCTGTTGGCTTTGAGGAATGTTTCGTATGTTTACAAGCGTATTGTGTAAGAACCACAGAAAACATACTAGTAATATGTTTTCTGTGGTAAGAACCGTCAAAGCAAAGAGTTCAAACACTGCAGTCCTTTAATGATAAATCTTTTTGGCCAATGTTGTTTGATTTCATAGTTAGAAATGTGTAAATTAATGTCACCTCCTTAATAGATGGAAAACAAACAATCTAATAAAATACCCGCGCCACAGCAAACCTGCAGTCTAAGCGAATTTCCATTTTCCTGATTCGATTTACAATAAAAATGTCTCCTTAAAATGTCACATTTGTTCTCTATTTAAATATAATTAGTTTAACGAGTACTTAGGTTTGCTGCAACAGGAAGGGTAAAAGTGTTTTATTTTATTATAATAGTTTAGTAAAAAATAAATGCTTTCTCCAAATTTGATCAAAATATGTTCTTAAACAAGCAAACTACAACAGTTTTATTACTCTCTATATGAATAACATGGGATATTTTAATTTTAAAAGATTTCGAATTTTCTCCGTAACCATTAGGCGCATAATAACGCTTCAATATACAAAATTATTTGTTTTTTAAGCTCTACAAAACAGTTTGGAAAGAAATTTCTAAATTTTTGGGTCAAAAATGGAAAAATCTAATTTTTACCCCATGTTTTTAAACCCCTGTTCCCATAGTCCGATCATGCTGGATTATCATCGCGAACTCGTTAGAATAAATGCAGATTTACACGTATATACAAAATTTAATCAAAATCGGATGATTTTTGCTCGAGTTATCGTGCTAATAAAGACTTGTATATATTGAGGATATATATGAATTTGAACGGATGGTGTTTTGACCTCTAGGGACCTCAAAACGAAAAAGGAAATCAGTCCCAGGCCCAGGTCTTACCATGAGTACTACGGTAATAGTTTATTCCCTATTATGGAAAATTCACTAATATTCCATGTATGGAAAATTCGCTAAAACTACTATACACATTTTTTGCACATTAATCTTATTTGACAACGTTGACAACAACGTAACATCAGTGTTTAGTTTGCAATATAAAATAATTACATAAACATATTCAATATTTAGGAATTTGTATGCGTACATCATATATATATATATATATATATATATAGAGTCTAGTTACCCCGGTATAGGGGTTTGACAAAAGTAGACCTGGGTATTGGCATTATCGGCAAGTTCATTAAGTTTACCCATAAAAGTAGTTGCTAAGTCAACAGAAAGTTTGATGGACCCTGGCCAAGTTGCGGCGGGCTGTCGTGGTCACAACTTGTCTAAACCCTGCCTTACAAATTTGTGGATAAATTAGGGACTTAGGGAGAAGTTAAGCGATGTTTTTTAATGGGAATAACATCCATAATAAGATTATCAAATCCCTAACCAATAAGACAAAGTTTGTAAACATATATGAAAAAGATTGGCATACAAGATTGGTTGGTAAGATTAGTTGGCTTTTCGCTACCGTCACTTTGCAGTATAATTTATTTAAGTTTAAGTAAAATTAAAGTAATGGTTTGCCTCATTAAAAGTAATGTATATAAAAATCATAGCTGCGAAGAGATAATTAAGTATTTTAAAACTCCACGTGTTTGAAGCCAACAATATTTATAATACCCCCGCCGCAGCAAACCTGCAGACTAAGTGAATTTCCATTTGACTGATTGGATTTACACTGAAATGTCTACTTTAAAATATAACATTTATTCCCGATTTAAATATAATTAGTTTTAAAACAAGTACCTAGGTTTGCTGCATCAGGGAGAGTAAAACTGTTTTTATTTGTAAAATGTTAATAGTTAGTAAGAAATAAAAACATTTTCCAAATTTGATCAAAATATGTTCATAAACAAGCAAACTACAACAGTTGACTTATTCTCTATAAGAATACCATGGGAATTTTTAATTTATAATGTTTTGGAATTTTTTCCGTAACCATTAGGCGCATAATAGCGCTTCAATATACTAAATTATTTGTTTTTTTAAGCTCTACAAAATGGTTTTGAAGAAATTGCTAAATTTTATGTTTTTTAGGTCAAAAATGGGAAATACCTATTTTTACCCCGTAAAACCCCCCGTAAACCCCCGTTCTCATGGTCCGATCGTGCTGAATTGCGGACTCGTTCGAATAAACGTAGGTTTACACGTTTGTAACTAATTTCATCAAAATCGGATCATTTTTGCTTGAGTTATCGTGCTAACGGACATTTATATATATATAAATATATATATATATATATATATATATATATATATATACATGAATTATAACGGATGGTGTTTTTGGCCTCTAGGGACCACAAAACGAAAAAAATCGGTCCTGCGTCCAGGTCTTACCATGAGTACTACGGTAATAGCTTATTCCCTATATGGGAAATTCGCTAAAAAGCCTTTAACTCAGAATAATATGTGCAATTCAACTAATGGACATACTTATACATACAGATTGGGGGAATGACAGATATACAATTTATTTTAGCTACCAGATGATTAACTGAGATATAACTACCATATCTCAGTTAATATTCGTCCAATCGTTATTAAGGTGTCAATCCATTTGTAATTAAATTGCCTGAAAAAAGGTATTCTTGTAAAAGTTTTGTAAAATCAACGGTTTTTGAGTTTTTTAAGAAACAAAATTTAAATGGCCACCAATTTGTTTTTTTGAATTTTAAAAATCATAATTTTTTGTAGCTTTGTCTAGGTGTCTTAAATCTTTGTGCAAAGCTTCAATTTCGTACCTTCAACAACTTTTAATAAAATAATTAATAAGTGATAGCAACAAAATGGCAGCTGAGTAAATAAGGACTAAGGAGTCAATTTTTATTAGAAACTCCAATAAGACTCAACAGGCGAAACACAAATAATATCGACCACCGCTTCCCAATATTTCATGAATCCTGCATAATAACAGTATAATTTGTAAATAGATAAGTGTTATTATACGTCTCTTTGTTTACTTAGTTGATTTTTCACATTAGCACAGTTATTAGAATACATTTCATACACTAAAGGATACAATAAATTATAGTACAAGCTCAGCTAGCAAAGAATTGGCGTAGGATTATTGAAAAAGGATTAAAAGTAGAGATGCAAAATATGTGTAGGAGGTGTTGATGGGGAAATCATGAGATGCCTCGACGTCGTGACGGATATTGAAAACAGCTTCTACTTGCCAACAAACCCTCCTCTCTGTTAGTAACTGCTGTTTTATTTGTTCAAATGTCACAGAAACATGGTAAAACCTAATGGTAAAACTAAAAGATTTATTAGTCCTTAACTCCACGTGAAACCACTGAGGTTTGCCCAATCAATTGTATAGTGAACCTAATACTTTAGAGTGTACAACTCAATCATTTAGATAATAAACTCATACTAAGGCGTTTACCAAATCCATTACAACAATAACCCAATCGCCTGGGATATTGACTTAACATACTACTTGGATTAACTCATTATTTTGTAAAAGATAAACAATCTGAATGCAAATATAAAGGTGTTTGTTAATAATGTCATTTGTTATTTATTTAGTATTCTATAAGTAAACAATAAATTTAGTAGGTAGGCCCGTAGGCTATACATTCAATCTAATACATAATTATATGGAAAGAAACTCAAATAAACCTTAGAGTTTCCACATGCCTCAGTCGTAATCTGATATAGATGCATGAAATAGATTTAACATCCACACACATTAAAAACTAAAAAGTAGAAAATAATTTATAAATAAAAAACTTTTTTAAGACAAAACGTTTTTAAATGCACTAAAAAGTAGAAAATAATTTATAAATATGTGGAGAGTATAAATACTTGTAAGATTTAAAACGAAAAACGTGGGCGGCATGCAATTGATAATAATACATTAGTTCAATAGGTGAAGGTAATTGTAAATTATCTATTGCATGCACCCCACGTTTTACGTTTTAAATCTTACAAGTATTTATACTCTCCACATATTTATAAATTATTTTCTAATTTTTAGTGCATTTAAAAACGTTTTGTCCTAAAAAGGGTTTTTTTTATAAATTATTTCAATCAACCCAACTGTTATCGGGTTGAACCAAGTTACCTGAATTCTTTCCAGCTAAATATTATCGTTCTATTAGGCTCTCTTCTTATTGATAAACCTTAATCATTAAATTATTCTACAATTTTCTTTATTGGACATTTAAGTAATTCAATGTATCAAATATTTTTGGTTTCAAGAACTTTTTGAGAATAAATATAGCATACATGTCCAGATGAACTAACACTTTATAATGCAAATCAAATAATGACAGCAATACATTTTTAACTGTGATTACTTGCCAACTCGAATGTAAAAATAAATATATTTTGGTTACGCAGTAATACTTTTGCTTGATTGAATTCGAAATCTAAGATGATTTTTATTCATTTCGACCTAGTCACGATAATGAAACCATAGTTAAAAGGTCTGCAAAATCACCAAAATGGATTGGCTATTCCCACTTCTAACATTGGCCACTGCTAGGGTTAAACAAACATAATACAGTGAATTATATTAGTTTATTTATGATGAAACTACAGTATCGGTATTCTAATGTCCGCTGGAAAGTTAAGCAACTATTCATGCGGTTAGTGAAGAAGATACAGCAGAACAATATTACCTGTCATCTGTCAGCTGCAAGACATTATGGAAGGCTGACTGCCTGATGTCTTATCTACAGTGTTGCCAGTTCTGCCGAAATTATGGTAAAATTATCGTAGATTCATAAACATTATTGTAACGAAAAAAGATTCTGTTGTATCATTGCGCATTAGAAGTACGTCAATTTTAATTTATTAATAAGAAAAATACAACGTTTTAAAGTAATAGGTACGTTGAATAAAAAAAAAATACTATGCAAATCATTAAAATAAAAAGAACCTTATTCGGAATAGCAATTTATAAAATTTCTGAAAAATAGTAACAGAAACATAATTTTTATGATAAAAAATATTTTTTTAAATTTATACAGTTTTAAAAGTTTTACTTTAGATTAGAAAATGAAAAAGATGCTCAATTACTTTAATTTAGTTTAAGAAAAATCCACTTGCAAGTGTTTAAATTGTATAATTCTCTTTACTTTACAGGAGATGAATTAAATTCATAATTATTTTTTATTACTGTGATGTTATCTAATTGCCATCTGATTTGTTAAAATCCCTTAAAAATAACATAAAGTTTAAGACGAAACATGCTTATTTCTATAATAAGATATACACAAAAAGAAAATAATATGCACTAAAATGTGTTATATCATTCCTTAATACCACAAAATTGTCTTAGCCTTGGTATCAAAAATCAAGTGATCGTCGCTGAATTAACAACGGTGATAAATTGAATAGACAAAACAAACAAATTTAAATAGAGTCAATATGTATAAGCAAAATTCTTTGATCAGTTGGCTATCTGATATATTTCTAATAATTCAAAAAGCCAATGCATTGTTGTCTCTAGAACTACTTCCTACGAATTAAAGGAATTGAGAAGCGCCTGTAAAATACTAGTGACAAATCAACGCACAAACGGCGTAGAGAAGTGACACCATTCTTGAAGGCGAGACGAATCCCCACATATTTATCATATGTTTTTAAAAGTCATTTGCCACGCTAAAAGACACAAGTGCACGGTTACGTAATAAAACATAGCACAAACATAGCGTGGAATAGGAAACGTAAAAAATGAAATTACAAGTTGATGTTGTACACAATTTTCAAATAAGATAGGTTAAGTCACCTTTTTCTGTCAAATGATTCTTTATGCACATTGCTACAAAGGATCACTCGACGATGTTTAGCTGAAATTTAGTGATCCAGAGGCTTCAATATCATTAAATGTTGAATAACAAAGAAAACTATTGATTGAACCACTTTTATTGTGCACATACAGTTTTCTTACACAATACACACTTTTCTTTCGACTATAAATTTAATTTCAATATACCACAAAAAGCAATAAATAATTGTAGCTAGAGCATAATTCATGTCCCCACAAACTACTATATTAAAAAAAAGAAAATACATTTTTTATTCCAAGTAATTATGTTTGCATATGCTCAACTAACAAATTTAATATTGCAGTAAATCCACAATTCCCTTTGGTCTGTGCTAAGTTTGTAGAAGATAGTTCCCTCCGTAACCATACTAAGTAAGCGAGAGCATAAAAGGAAAGTTGTGAAAATCAATAGAAAACAGATTTAAGTCGTTCTGATACAATTCATCTACCAAATACAATTTTTCGAAACGAGTATAAGGTTTAACTTTAAAATTCAATTCAGTGATTACTTGTCCTGTGCTATATTCATGAATTTACCACAATTTCACTAAATTTAAATCAATTTTCCTCCACCAATACAGCAAATAAAAGTTAACCTCAACAAAAGCCATAGATATTTTATACCAGGCTATTTCACAATTGAAGTGGGTATAATCGTTTTCTAATGAAAACATCGAAAATCTAATTTATTTTAGGTAAATTTATATCGTTCAAACTCTATATAACAATTTAAAAATATATTTAAACGTAATCTACTCCAACCTCATAGCGTTCTGCTAACTAGTTCCTTACTATGCATGTTTTGTGAACATTCGTGCAGTTTTCTGCTTCCTGTTAGGTCTGTAATGGAATATTTGAACGCGATTATGTTTCCCTGTTTTCCTCCAAGATAACAATTTTAAATTTGCCAAGGTTCTTTTACAACCTAACGAAATCATATTTATAATTATGTTGTTTACTTTAAAAACAAAACCGAAAACACGATTTTATAAATTTTTACACATTGGATTCCGCCATAGTAATTTATGTGATGTACCACTGACATAGTAATTTATATATTTTTTTCTTTAACAAAATTGTGTTATGTATTAAATTTTAGAATTTTACGAGTCTACTTAGACGACTTGATCAATTCCCCTTTGAATTAAAATGATCTAAAATAAAAACAGTAATACAGTTTTACACTCTAATCAAAAACAGCATTAAGCATACTAAAAATAAAAGTACTCTAGGGTAGGCCTATACTATCTCTTAACAGGTACCAAAGCTGTTATAGCCTTACTTAATAATAAGAAGGTTACAGATTCGATCATTGGAAATTGTTTTTAAACTACCAATCGTTATCGATTACCAAAATATTAACATATCACTGTTATATTTATTCAATAAAATGGTACAAACTAAACAACATTACATGTTTCTATCCAACAGCATTGTAGGCAATTCATGAGACTGGATAAAGTAATAATTTAGTTTAAGACATAATGCAATGCATTCACAATCAAATTAAGAACTCATTTTTTTCATTTTTGCATTGTCTACTGAACTCAAAACCAAGATAAGAGCTCAGAAGTAATCAAGTCTTAGCTTTTAATGCTATGATGGCATTATACCTTCGAGGCCCATATTATATTACTGTGCTGACTTCATCACTGGTTGCGAAAGTAGAACCACCTTAGCGACCACAATAAGTACTGCCAAAGTTCTATTAAGGTAAAAATAAGATGTAACACTTTCGCATGGCAACTAAACTGTATAAGTGCATATTATATATTATACAGTATATATCATCGATTTACATAAGACAATTTGCATGTTTACGTGATTTCCCTATGATAAACTCTGAGTTTTTTTTATATTTGAGCGTTATCATTTAACCAAATCGATAAACAATAAAACTGTGCTAACTGTTAATCACTAATAAAAGGGGCTATCCATATAGTTAATACTGACATTGAATTAATTTGATTCATTAAATCGTTGATTATACAAATGCTGTTATAAACTTACCATGCAATCTTACTAGCTACTAAACTCTAAACCACTAAAATACTTGTCAGTGTTCAATATTGACTAGCAACTTTAATACATAATTCTGAAATGGCAACCATACGAATGTAGGTATTTTCAGCCAAGTAGGAATGGAGATGAGTGTAGGATGTGTAGGATGTGTGTGCGCGATCTTGTAGTCTTGTTAGTGACTAAGGCTGACATGTTCCTTAGACACCGCTGTTAATTAATACCCAATACAGCCAATGGCAACTAGAAACCTACAGTTTATAGTGGAATCCGAACCACATTTTCCTTGTAATTTACGAATTGCTCTAATTATCAGGATAGTGCTGTGGATAGTCGTAGTACTCACTAGTGCGGACATTAATCCACTCCAGGGAGTATCGCATCCACAGTGCATGCCTATAAATTAATATACACCATTAGTGACCTCCTAGTAGCTGGATTACAGGACGATGCCACCGTCCCAGGTTGGGATACGAATCCTAGAATTTTTAGTACCTCAGACAACAATATTAGACTTAAAATTACAAAGGGGTCGTGCTCTCTTCGCCCCTTCTTGGACAAACCTCTTATTGATTAAACCACTATCTAATAATTCATAAACCATTTAAAGGGCAGAATATTGTTTTTACCCAATATAGTAAAATTACTTAACTCTGACAATCGATTGCCGAAAAGCATTCTACGCAGAATTGTATGTTCTTCACACTAATTGCAGGTACATTTTCGTAGCATGTGTCATTTAGGAGTTGTAAACCGTAAACTGATCAATAATTAACTTTATAGCAATGTTGGTGAAAATAGCCCAACTTTGAAAAGCTACAGCGGCTAAACGGCTCAGCCGATTTTGACTTATTTAACATCAATCGCCGCGCAATTTAAATCACTTAAAGACATCTTTGAATAAAAACTTTCGTAGTATTCTCCATGAGTTATAAATTAAAAAAAACTGCAAGAAGTGCAACGTTTTCATAGTTTTTCGACTCCCAAAACCTAAGCAGACGTCAGAAACCGTCGCAAACTCACAGGAACCTTATTTGGGACCCCTAAACGTATTAAAACATTTTCCAGCTTTAGACGATGTTTAGGGAAGCATATGTCTAATATTCCTAAAACTATTAGTGTAAAGACAGTTTGCACTCGGGTTACACATTATATTTCTCCTACAGTTACTTCAAATCATATAAATAATTAGTCTTTCAAACACTGTACAATAGGCTACGTTTTTAAGTTAGGTTAAATCCAAAAACTGAACGAAATGGGAAACGCTGCACCAACAGTCATAATATCTTTTAAGTGTTGCCAACTTATTTTCAATCGTACACGGATTACGTGCATAATAAAAGCACACTGTTTTGTGTTGTTTGGTTGGAATACTGGTGTGCGCCAAAATAAAAAACTGTGCGCCAAAGTAAGGCTTTCTGTAATCTGTGTAAGGAAGCCTAATTTGTCGGGTGACTGTAGGAAAATAGAATATTAACACGAAACAACAATGTTATTCCGTAATCACAGAAAAATTCAACATACAGAATAAGAAGAGACTAGGTAGACACACTCAAGATCATGAACAAAGTAGTAAAACGTTGTTGAGAATGAGACATTACAAAGACAGACAGTTCGCTGTCAACAAAGCGATAATTAGCTGAAATATTCCAGTCCGTTAGTCTCCTCTATAAACGCCGACTCATTATAAGCTTTGACTGAGTACTTTACCGTGTCTATGTGTGTATGTAGTTGTATACATTGTCCTACATACAAGGCGTAATGGCTAAGGGCATGGTGTAATTTGTATGGATCTTTATCTCTGTATTAGATTGATAATTAAATAATTATTTTACTAAAAGAAAAATTTTGTTACAGATTCATACAATGTGAACAAACAAACACGGATGTTAACAATGAAAAAATATAGGTTTCTCAACCTCATCAGATTCAAAGGAAAATGTCTATGCTGCCATTTATTTTTCTAAAGGAACGGAAAACTAAATCTCATATTTTGAATATTAAAGAAATTGCTTAGGAGGCTGACCAATAATTAGAAATCCTTGTTGAATTATACAACTTAAAGAAATTGATTCTTCCACTAGATTAGTTTTCTTAATAGATTTATTGACCTGACACTATGTACTGTATTAGAAGACTTAAATAGTTGATCTTCCTAAAAAATCAAGTTTACTAGTGGCACGTAGGGACATAAGTCCCTAATAAGCTCAATTGTAAAACAAATTATTGTTATATTTAAACAAACTAAGAGTCAAATGACCTAACAGGCAGCAGCTCTAAAAATTGCAAGTTAATAACTTTTAATCACTTTAGTGGAAGCAGAAAAATTATCTAAATAATTTTGTTGATTATTAAACAAACTTCACACACTCTATCGACAGAATTAAAAGTAGAGTACAAATGATAATACATTTTCAATCACAGGTTTAATGTGAACAAAGTCAAAGTTTTTCAATCCCAATGCAATTTAAATGGAAGATATATTTCGTTATTTCTTATTTTCTGGTAGATTTGGTCATAATCTGCTATTTTCCGACCCTTGGAACCAAGACCATTAATTTGGGCCCTTTCCCATCATCATGTGAGCGGTCAAACTCTTACAGTTTTGATTTAAAAAAATTACTCACAGAATTAATAATTAGATATAATAACAATTAAGAAAGTAAAAATTCCAGTTTATAATCATGACAGATTCATAGAGTAAACAAATAAATTAAAAACAAATAGCAACAATCAAAAGCATATGTTTGACAATATGTAATGCAACTCTAGGTCATTATAATTACACAGATGTACTTACTTACGCTATGTGTTTTAGCGGGAGTCTCCTTCCAGAGCGTTATGAGTTAGTCTGTTTTAGACACGTTTAGGTGTTGTTGGGAGGAGTTTACAATACGATGTAAAGCTTTAATAATAAATAAGGAATTTTGCATATTAGGAGTTTACAAATATTCATAAACAGTTGAGCAATTAAGTCAAAGTTAACGTGGCAAAATAGTTGATGTGTACCAAAGTATTCTATAGATAGACGATCACAATTGAGATGTTGTTTATTTACAGACCTAGTATCATGCTTATCGATAATAGCATATGACGGAGAATACCAAAATAATGTAACTTTAATTATGAAGGAGTTTAAATAGGACAACATATAAAAATAGCATAGTACTTAAGTTGGGCATTTTAGTAAACGATAATCCATTACAGTTTTACACAATAAACGACATGAGGTAAAAAATTAACAGGGAATCTGTTCTACCTTTTGTACTTCCGGGTTTTCAACAATTAAAAACTATTTCTTACACTATCTATTGTAACAGTTTGTTAGTAGCTTTGGTCGTCTGTTACAATCCTTAAAACCTTATAAATAGAAAGTACAACATCTAAATCTAAAAATAAATTAGGGGATGCTCAATACTGAATTATAGCTGTGTTCCATCACATTTTTTGTTAACTTAAATGATGATTACAAGAATTATAGTCAGTTTACTTATTGCAAATTTAACAACGGGATTTCAGATATTTGAAATAAATACAATTAATCCTCAATTGAGGATAATACAGCAATACAGTTCTAAAACTATTGTAATGAACGATTTTTACATCATTGGTAAAGATTATAATGCTGAAGTTCAGAAGTGGCTATTGTAGATCACACTATTCTGAATATGTCAAGTTGCTGCTGAAGTTATGAAAGCTTTCTGGTGGTAATTAAATAAATTTACACATCGATGGTGAATTTCACGAAGTATCACAATTCTCACCCACACACCTGATACCTTGCTCACCTCGAATGATAAACCCAGGTTGATAGCAAGTAGCAGGCGATGCGTGGAATAGTCAGCTGTTTAACCAGCTGTTTAGTCAATCAGCTGATCATTCAGTCGTAGGATAACTAGGTGAAGATGGCCAGGTGTTTGAAGATGCTTCGGAAGATATTTGAGACAACAAACACACCTGAAACTTTGCTCACCTAAGAAAAAGGTTTAGCAAGGATTCAGGCCCGCTTGTAAGACTCAATAGGTGGTGTGTTGCTGGGACTAGTTGCACTAGTTGTCACTACAATTATGAAGTTGCTCGGACTAGTTACACTAGTCGCCACTACAATCAAATGAAACTTAACTGTACATAAATATCTACAGCATACATTTATAGCCAGGGATAAAAAATTTTATTATTAGTTAAAAATAATCTAAATTACTGAACCACGAATAAATTATACGATAACAATCAAGGGGACGAACATAATAAACTAAATACATACTCATATTGTTGACAATTATGTTTTCATCTAAAAATATGTTCAAATATACTTTTCATGGCTTTTACAAAAGCGTATTAAAATAAAGAGTTTTATATATGATAATTATTAAAAATATATCTTTATTACATAAACATTTGAACACTAAAACAGCCTTTTCTATATACCACAAAACAAATTGAAAAATGAAAAATTGGAGGTTAAGCCATTATATTAACTATAACTTATACATTTTCCAGGCACAGCCATATTATCAATATTATGGATAAATAAAGAGGCTCCATATAATTAATGTACAGTACAATAAACCGTATTCTGTTTTATGAAAGAAATACGTACACTATGATTCACATACATAAATATCTTAGAATTTACAGAAACAATTTGAACATTTAACCTGATTACATCAAAACATCAAACGATGTTTCTACCAAAAAAGTTACAGGGAGTAATAATAAGTAATTCAGTTAGAAAGTTTCTATCTTGAGCGTTGTAAAGCAGTTATAGTTGCTAACACCCAGTCGCGAACAACATAACTACATTACACGTTGTATCAAGTACGGAAATAAATCCAACAAGATGCACAGCCACCTGAACTGCTCTTTTGTTTGGAAGTAATATTGTACTTTATGAAGGGAGAAGCATATTACGTGACACAATTTGAAGTATTATTAAACGAAATATCGTATAAATGGATGTGTGGTAAGATTTCGTGCTAAAACCATAGCTGATCGAAATTTGGTAATTATAATAAATTGAATGTAATATTTTAACTCAAGTGCAAAATTTTGTTTTCATTCATGTCATTAACTTATGTGTTTAGAATTAAATAAACGCTAGGAAGGATTACATTCGATTTTCATAGTATTCTTTTGTAAAAACAGTAAAATTGCTCTTAGCGATTTATTTAATGATTCAACTACAAATGTATACAACGATTTTGCAAATATAATAAATACAGTTGTGCAGAATCGTATGCACACTAAAAGAACAATGTTAGATATTCCTTTAAATTTATTTACTCTATTTTACAGATTTACTATAAATTTATCTATCATAAACTAACAATTATAAGAACAGATTTACTCCAATGTTAACGCAACGATTGCGTTAACACTATTTTTACGCGAGTTTCGTACGCTACTTTACCTACGACAGTGTTTTACTTACTATAAATCACTACTCAGAACTTCTAAGAGAGGTTAGTTTTTAGTTTATAACCTCTCATTGCCACTGACAGTGATGCAACGAAACATTGTACTAAAAACCACTCAACAATTAAATTGGACTGAACAGCTGTTTAGTTGAAGTTCAAATCATTACAGTTTTACTTCTTTTCCCTCAATCCTTGAACCTCATTGGTCCGTTACCTGTGTTGTTACGAGTAAAACTATGCTGTTATGAAAGTAAACAATGCTGTTATGAGACAATTTTCAATTCTAAGAACTAAACTGAAACGGCTACTTTAAAAACGGTCGTAGGTAAAATAAACTACAGTTTTCTACAAGACTTTGTCGTGTTGCCTTAAACTATATTGGTACCACAATAAAATACCAGACAAGATACTTTATGTCTGTTGACTTTTACAAAAAACAATTTTGAAATTGGAATTGCATTTTGCATCTGTACATGTAGGTCAGTATAAAAGCTCACATATTCAAATCTATTTAGAAAACACAAACAAAACTAAACACATTTAAAGGTTTTTATTGACACTAAAATCCAGATACCGCAGCGGCAAATTATTTACATAGAGTAAACACATGTAATCTAATCCTGTGCTCCATGTGTTCAATAGTGATGATAATGCACAACGTGTTATTGTTACTACGATTATTAACACTACGATACACATAACCGGTAACGACTTGTATAATATTATGTGGACAGTTTTGAAATGCTGTTAACGATTGCAAATTACAAAACCAAACTGACAGTGTACATAATTAAACAAGTTGCAGTGTTGGACGTTATATTTTATTATCATAACTGTTTACGATAACATTGGCGAAGGTTTAATTTTGTAACATTTGTGTTTTAGCTTTTTATACACAGTAGGTTTGTATATAAAATGTGAGTTTTGGTCAAAAGGTTGTGTGGTGAAAAGGCTGTTTTATAGAACAATACTATTGTTTATTGATTTAAATTATCTTTGATTTATACAGGTTTCCGAACATATAATTATTTTTCCATGCTATTTGATATGGTATATGGTAAGCTGTTTCCAATACATTAATAATTAGAAATAAATTTCATTAAAATGACCATTCATTGAGAAACTTGCATTTTCTTTCGAACTTCTTATTTGTCTATAAAATTATTAACACAAAAAACAAAACAAATAATTAATACATATTACCAAAGACTAGAAACAACACTGTTATGGTCTAATCCCTGTAATAAAATTACTATAATTATTTTGGTGTTAGGGATTTGTAATATGATGTTTGAAAACCCGTAAAATGGAGCTAAGAGTAAATGATTTGATGTAATTTTCACATCTATGTACTTCTTCCACTTTGCATTAAAAAAATTACATATAACTTCATCCTACGATCTTACAAAACTCACTAAGTAAATACCAGATAATAACCAATGCTCGGAAACACTTTATTAGCCACTCGACCCAATGTTGGTAACAGAAATAGATTAAAGATGACAAAACAAATAAATAAATAGTTAAAACCACTAGATAAATAGTAAAATTACTGTAATAAAATGACTATTCATAGATTCAGGATTTGTAATATAATGTTTGCAAACCCATAAAAAGGAGCTTAAAGTAAGTTTACGGAAAGTAAATAAAGATACGTCTTATAACACTTAAAACATGTATTTACGCTTATACTGTTACTCACAAGACGGTAAATATACAAAAGATGGTAAGTGGTGATCGATTTCGATTGGACACTCCAATCATCATCAGACCCAATAGGCGAATGACAAGAATCTTGAATGGCGTCTCTACTTATCAAGATTCTTGTCAGTCACCTATTGGGTCTGATGATGATTGGAGTGTCCAATCGAAATCGATTTACACTTACCATCTTTTGTATATTTACCGTCTTGTGAGTAACAGTATAAGCGTAAATATATGTTTTAAGTGTTATAAGACGTATCTTTATTTACTTTCCGTAAATTTAATAACACGTACAATGCTGATCAAGAAGTTATTTAAAGTAAGTTATCCAATAAAAGAGACAAATCTTGTCGCCAATGTACTTCTTTCACTTTGCATCTTAAAATTGCCATACTGTACCTTGCCTATGGTCTTATACATCTCACTCACTATGATATCTTATTATACTAGTCATACATTAATATATAGAAATGTACGTCATACATAATATATATATATATATATATATATATTAACACCACAATAAAATATTTCAGGATATAAAAATCCATACAACTATCACAGCATATGTCGCGTGATTTTAGCTTTACACTTGATTCTCAACTAGTGACCGTATGACGGCGCATATGTCGGTACTGACGTCATTAATTACGAATACCATTGCAGTGACTTTGACAGATGGGACGCCATTCTGGCTGCAAGCTGTATTGTGCTGTGATCAAACAATATAACTCGATAATGTTGAATACATTTCACTCAGAATAATACGTGGTGTGGTGTTTGTAAGCAAATGGGTGATTTTAGCGGAAGTGTTAAGTGTTTCGTTCACTATTATCATAATTAAAACATGATTTGATAAATTTACACCGCCTGTGTTTCTCAGTTACCAAAATCTACTTTTATAATCATATAGCCAGTTAGTGCAAAAAATACTATACAAATCCTTACTGCTCAAACACTTTTTAATAGCCTGTATTGGGCTTAAGGTTATCTTATAAATAAGTAATACTCTAATAAAATATTCTACAAAATTGAAAACAATCTCACTAACCTAACAGTGCCATAAAAATTATGTATGTACTGTATTCATTGTATGGAGTTAAACCAGCTGTTGCTACATCGACTCGAGTAAATGATCCATAAATAGAAAAAAATATGAATACAATACATTTAAAATGGTCTTGTAATTTGACCTCACAAGTAGGATTTTACATCATTATTATTTCATTGAGGTAGCCGAACAATTTATTTGCACTCACCCTGTTTAACTTATTCCACTCCTATTAATTCCAAACGGTAGCAAAAATGTATGTAAATTAATTGTCACTGCTATTTTTTACATTACCATTATTCTTTAATATTTGTATATTAAGAGCACAATGGCTGTTTTTGCTCGTAATAATCTCAAGATATTTCGTACCATTATAATTAACTTTATCATAACACAGATAAACTTTTTTTAGATGTATATAAAATGTCATTTTGGTTATGGTTATTTTAGGTTATGTTATTTGCTTACCTGTTTTAAGTTAACGCACCGGATCCTCCACTAAGCTGTGATTGGTGTAGAAACAACAGTGAAATCAGCTGATTTAGCGAGAGGGAAAAGTCCCTTCCCGCTCTAGAGTGTAAACAGCTTCTTGCGTCATGTTTACATATATGGCAATGTGATAATTTCCCTGCAGTGGAAGGAAAAATATGTTATGATAAAAGGCCTGATATAGCACACGAAAACCATCTCTAGTCTAAATTACTTTGAATCCAGCGAACCAAAGCAGTCAGTTAATAGTAAACCGCAGCGTATTTTGGTGGAGAAAGAGAAAATTGACTCGTGGGTTTTGGCCGCCTTCTCAAACAAAACAAAAGCAAAGCTCGTAAAACATTCGATATTGCACTCGATTTATAGGCTCTATAATCCAAACCGCCGCAAACTCTGGTCGGATAGAAGGTTCCCTTATTGTGAACCCTAACTTGATGGATTCTATTACGACCACAGTTAATGTTGATTGAAATCAAGCTAATCTGTGGCTGAAATGTTTGGTAAATACTTAAACAAAAGAGATATGTAAATTAGAAACAAAAACTTCGCCCATATTTTAAGAATTTTTAATTTTGTGAGGCCTTTCGCCAGCTATGCTGGCATCATCAGACACATCACAAAACTTCTTAAAATATTGGTGAAGTTTTTATTTCAAATTTATATTAATTCCAATATTACCAGTTCTTCTTGAAGAAAAGAGATATGCATTAATATAAATAGTGCAGTTGGGTTTTAGCTCTTGATTTAGTTAACAGAGGGTCTATCTATCAACTGTTTTATCTATATCAATAGTGGATCTGTAACCGATTAGCTAAGTTTTAAAGAACCACAAAATTCTGTTGTATACTCAATCTTTGGAGAACCACGATCATACCGCTGGTTAGCCGAGTGGTATTGTGCTCGCCTGAAAATCAAAAGGTCGCCGGTTCGATCCTGAGAAAAGCCAGTAGCTTTTTTAAGGTTCGAAACTGGACCCAGCTTTTTCTGATCATTAGGCTCCAAATAAAAGGTTCTGGCTAATGCAACAGCTCATCTTAGTCAGCAACAAAGCTACACAGATCAACTCCCATCTCAATGATTGATAATTGATAATTGAATTGATACCAGTGAGTGTAATTCGCAAATTTATACAGTCCAATTAAAAAACTAATAAAAAGGTAAAAAAAATAAAAGTCAGTAAAAGATTAAAATACTAAAAAGATAATACTAAACATTGGTACCCATGGTTCAACGTTACAATCATGCACATGGCTTTCAAAAAAACATTTATACACACCCACTTGTTAAGAAAACCAGTAACTATAAATTAACAGTGTATTATTTATAAACCAGTATAAAGAGATTAATTACTCAAAACACACAACACAAAAAAAAACTATTTGTTAATTTAGCTAGAATATTAACCATTCAATTAGGTACAATTACTAACGAAATAGGCTAAAAGAAATATTCTCCAAATTTTTTTCGTAATCACTTGAAATGTACAGCGTTATTGTTGTGTACAACCATTAGTTTAATGATCTTGTGGCTAGGATTACACTGTTTCATATGGGTTAACCTCGAAAGAGTGGGTTGTGCATAAAAACAGTTTGATATGATTATAGAAAACAGTTCTAATAAACGTTTTGTAGCTTCGGATAAACATTTTGAAACAGTATCGGTCATGATTCTGTTATTCGTAGCATATTATTAAACAGAAATTAACGACGTATGATGTCTAACTCTCGAAGAAAGTCTTCACCTCAAATATTACGATGGTTTTTTTAAATAACACCGATAAGTTTGACCAATGTATAAGAATTTATACCAAAGTATTTTTGACCCACACAATGTGCAAGAAATGTTTTAGATCTTTATAAGCCCTACTAAGTACGTTTATAAAATTATTTGAATAACTTAGGTTTTGATTGTAAGATTTTTATCAGAGTTAAATTAATTTGAATAACAATTTGAACAAGGAATAGTACCGATATGTTCATGATCATGCTGAGACAAACAATAACATTGATGACATTTGATAACATTGATTGCTATTATTGTGTTTAATAATAATACCATTTCAACGATCGAAGTAAAAGCTGGGCTATTAGCAATAATCACACTTACTAGTTCAATACATTTATTATTTAGTTCGTAGTTTTCGTAGTTATTTTTCAGAATAAGACACATACTTATTTCTGATTTATATCAAAAAGTTAAACCATTGTTACTCACACAGGGAATTGCAGTTCCTCTTGTTATAAAACGACCTGAAAAACAAAATAAAATATTACTTCGGCTTGAAAATCATAGGAAATTAATTAAAATGTGATTAAATGTTACAAAACTCTCTTGAAAAACCTCTCCCAACTATACATAGACAGTATTTTTATCATTCTTAACAATTTACCATCTTTAGTTAGCTACAGAATCAATAAATTAAACTACCAGTAAAAATTTAAATTTCATCTGAGACAGTAACAGTTACCCTAGTTTTGGAAATAGTATTACAGTCTGGGATTCCATTGGAAAAGTCTGATAAGCATGGAAGCATATGTGACTTGGAATATACCAAATACCAATTTGTATTCAGTTTTGCGCCGCTTCAAATGGCCTTCGTTTCAATGCACGTTTTGCAACTATGTCTTTGATATTGCCCCCCCCCCCCCCGTCGGCCATTGAGGGTGTTTTCCTTTGGGATTGAAGAAATCATCTTAAATGCATACTGTCTAGCCATGGTATCGTATACAAAAATTGTTTCACTTACATTTGTATAAAGTTTCTCATGTATACTAGGTGGAATTGGTTTAATTCGAGTTTTAAACTCAACTGAATGTTTTATGTGCTTTGGTTTCGCAGCCTCCGTTTACACAGTTTTAGTAATTAACGAATTATGAGAAAAAATTTAAATAAAAACCCGTTATAAATCTCAGTGAATAGTTTGTTAACATTATTTACTTTTACCAATTGAATTACCAAAGCATGAAACTTTAAATCATCTGGGGTTGGTTAAAATGCTTTTAAGATATTACCAAATAATTATACGTTATTATAAGGCAAAAAAAAAAAAAATAATTTATATAAATTTAAATATATATCTTTGACAGTAGACAGCTCCCATAACAGATAGCGAAGACGGTCATACATTTTAACAGTAAATTGTTAGTAGACGATGTAAACGTCGCTGGGGAGTTATAATGGCATGTTTAGATAAGAAGGGAATGTTTAGGAAATGGTCAAGCATGTAGTAAAGACTACGCTGCACAAGGCACACATTTTACTATTATACTGCAATGTCTTATCTTTTACTAAGGTCTCAAACGGACAACTGATTCGTAGTGATTGTGAAAGAAATAAAAACATATCTACAGTGTGTTTTTACGATTATTTGTTTGTATCTGTGTCTTCAACACCAGTGGAATTTTTCGGAAATTGTTTGTAGTGAACGGTCCAAATCTTGTCTTCTTGCCGTCTATCTTCGAACTTTTGTTAGGATAATCATTAAATTATCTCTTAAATATACAACAGAAAAACGTCGAAAAAACATCCATATTTTAGGACAAGGTTTATGATCCATTTGTCGATGTGGTTTTACGAGTGTTTATATGTGTAGCTCAACATTAAAAACTGCTAATATCAGAGAACTTGGAATGGTCCCGCTAAAAATTAATGTAGTTTTAAGAAGTGAAAATTATTTTTCATTTGTAGTTACTATAGTCTACAAGACTGTCAATATTCTAACAAATGAATTGATTTTTACCTGTAGAACGTATACATTATCATCGCATCTAGTGGTAAGAAGCCTTTTATGAATATAGAGTAAAAAGGATGTGTTGTTGTTTGCTAAAAAAAAGGTACTATGCCTCACGTGTTCATATAAAACTTAAGCTTCATCCAAAAGTATTGTTCATTTAACAAATACATCAGCATATTTAATGGTGGTTCGTCTACATTGTGGTTTTAACCACATTAGCGTGGTTTGACTATATTCGAATGTGTAGCCATTAGTTTAGAGCACAGGAGACTTGTGAATGGAGGTGGATGTGAAGAGAGAATCAATAAACAGAGATCTAAGATAGAAACATTTCTCACGGACGGTGCACATGCATAGTAGGGTGTAATGACAGCCGTCTGGGCCCGGGGGTTGGTAGGGGGGGGTAAGGGGGACTAGGGGGGTCTAGGGGGTCTTGGAGATGAGTTCCTCTCACAGGAGCTGAAGTTTCCCACTAATGACACGACAGGACTCAAAACGTTACAAGTATCGTGCGTGTAAAATTTTAAGGCTTTAAACTTTCGAAAGGGATTGGAATTTGTCAGATTACGTTTAAAAGTTGAGAAAACCAATATCGTATGACTTGACTGAGGCAGATAAAACACTTATTTTTACTAAGTTGTTTTTTAAAAGAGGCCAACAAATACTTAAGGATAGCGCTTTAACGAAATGTCAATATTTACACGATCTCAGCTAGAATTAAATGAATCGGTTATAGTACTATAATATATTCATTACTCTAAATTTAGTGTAAAAACGATTTTTTGTTGTTTCTGCTCATACGAGAGGGATGTTTTATTGTCATTTCGTCTCCCTATTTACTATTATCAAACAATATTAAGGTGGAGCAAAGACTTTTTGTGCTTTCGACTTAAATGAACGTACTTAATAAAAATACCTCCTATTTACAGAATGACATATTCAATGTTTCCAATATAGTGTGACTGAAATAATAATAAAACTAGTCACAATCTTAGTATGTACTACACCGTTAAAACAATAATAGTTTAAAGATGCATGACGTTCTCAATCTATTTTCAATTGCGTCCAAAATCTAAAACTAAATTAAATTTAAATCTTGGTGTGTCTCAGGGTTCGAATTTTGATGTTTAAATGTAAAATTTTTGCTCAGATATTAAAATTCGACGACTGTCTATTTATAGTGTTTATTCCATAACAATCAAAAGGTTATCGGTTCGATTCTGATAGAAGTCAGTTGCTCTTTGATGCTTTTAAACTGGACCCAGCTGTTCCTGATCATTGGCTCTTAATAATCAGGAACACTAATAAAACAGCTGATCTTAGTCAGTAACAAAAAGCTACACAGATCATCTCACAACATTATATACTCATCCTTCAATCAGGTTTGGGTTAAACCTTTGACTATCAATACAACGTTAAATCATTAGATTTATCATCCTTATGGAACAGCTGAAGCTAATTTTATTGTAAGTTCTGTCCGGTGCACTGTAGAGGTCGTGTTTTGTTTACAATTTGTTTCTTGTTATTTCAGTCATTTAAAACATCGTTTAACCAAATAAAACTATATAATTAATTGTTAACAATAACTCGTATAACCAAACAGTAAAGCACAAGTCATGAAGTTAACCCTAAAATAATAGAAACAAAGTTTCGTCGACATTAACGCCCAGGGTCACCAGACATGAACTAGACAGGAAAACGTCTTTAAAAATTTACAATGGGATGAGAAGTCAACGTGTGCTGGCGTCCCCATCTCTATAACTGATAATTGATATCATTGATGATGATTTAAAGGTCGAATATTTTGCTTTTTTATGTTCGTTTTTAGTGCTTTAAATTTAGGTATTTAATTGTACCCACAAATCGTATACCTTGGGATCTCCTACCCCAACTAATTTAGGGAGTTTACATGAGTGTTCTTCCATGTACTTGAGTTTTTCTGTACCTCCAGCCCAGTCCGGGGCAACGCTCTCGTCCGTCTGCCACGGCGGCACCTGGTCTCTGGTACAGCACTCTGTAAACACTGTTATGTACGACCTCCTACCCGCATCTGGTTTACATCTTTATCCCCACAAACAAGACTATTGATCTGTCACGAACACTGCAACCGCCATCCCTGCCATAACCAACAGTAGTTATAGTCTGGTCGGATTAGGTGCGTGCGAACCTAGACCACCTTCTGGCGAGTTCCAATCCATAAGACTAAATCGGCTTAATCCAAAATACTCCTGGTTTAATGGATCGAAAGTATAGTTAACACATAATATTTGTTGGTTGTTACACAATGATCGAAATTTTGAAAACTGTGTCAGACACTAGTAGTACACAGTTAAAATAAAATTGGGCATTTGTTTATTTGCTTAAATAATACGCTCATGATACGTGTTTATAAGCCTTGTTACCTGGTTCAAATCACTACAGCCTGTAATATTTATATGAATTCAATAAAACGCCTATTTATCTCAAAAACTATGAGGTGTTTGGCAGTTTAAGACGTTTTCCAATGTAATGTGTAATGTCAATTTGTAACAGAAATATGTAGATTGCGGTAAGACCTATTTTAAATATCCCACTTATATGCTAATACATGTGAATTTCACACAACTGAAGAAATATGTCGAAAATGATCGAAATACAACATTTCAATGAGTATTCGTAAATAGTAGTAGTTTTAACCTAGAAAGTATGAGCTTACTTTTTCATTGGTTGTAAAATTTATTTGCCTTACATTTTTCAAAGTACTCGAACATTTTTAAAATTTAAATCGCATTCTTTGGACGTTTGTCAATGCTATCGTCAGTAAAATATGACTTTCAATCCCTAATAAGTTGAGGTTGATTGATTTAGTATGTCTATAAACAAAAATATTTATATACAAATTTACGTTGTTTTATATACTAAAATTTATAACTATAAAACACACATGATAAAGTAGTGACAAAAACATCAATATCACTACCATTTTATGGTAAAATATTTCCCTAAGGTCGTATACCTAATCCAAAGGGGTTGCTGGTCAGACATGTCAGTGTGTGTGGGAGGGGGGAATGTGGGGGGGGGGGGTTGGTGTGGGGGAGGATTAAGTGTAGGGACGCGGAAGTATGGAAGTGTTGATAGGAAAATCATGAGATGCCTCGACGTCGTGACGGATATTGAAAACAGCTTCTACTTGCCAACAAACCCGGCTCTGTATGGGCGAGTTTTATTTGACACATCACTAGATACTAGGATCAAAAACAGGGGGAAATAGAATAAAAGTTACGTTTTAATTCCTCACGGTTTGTTCTAAAATATTTTTTTTTTCTTTCAACTAACCATATACATACTAAGATAATCTTCATCTTTTCAAACGTACCAAATTTTATTGAAAGGTCTCAACAGCTTAATTCAACATTTATTCACGACAAGTATTTTCATAGCTTAAAATGAGAATTTTATGTAACCATGTATGGCACACCGTCATTTATTGTATAATATATTTGCACGTATATTATATGTTTACAAATATTAAATCAATGTACATATGCAGTAGTGCATTGAGTGCAATATAGTAGCCTACTATCCTACTAATATTATAAATGAGAAAGTTTTGATGTATGGATGTATGTATACACAAACATGTGTGGTTGTTTGTGACAAGTAAATGTGAAAAATATTGGTCGGATTGGGCTGAAATTTGGTGTGATGATAGCTCACAATACCAATTAACATATAGACGCATTCTTATCACAAAAATCTTTTCGGGCTCTATCCCAATGACTCTGGAGTTTCCCATGTTAACCTTACGAGTAATCATATTTAAAAGGAATAAAAAAATTACGTCAGCGGTTCAAATACACAAGTTGATTCTATGAAATTAAATAGCATTAACAAGTTATAAGGTTTACCAACAGGGTGAAGTACTATTAATTTTAATATAAAAGTTCTTTAAAATTATTTTTTCAAATTTATGTCAATGGTTATACAAATCAAGATTTAAAATTAATCAAAACCGAAATAATTGTGATTTTCACTACTTACGAGATTAAAAAGCCATAAATAATTCTATAAAGGCCATAAAGGTTGAATTTTGGGCTGCACTTTAGTATCTGTTCTACACTCATTCGAATGAATATATCGAATAATCTATAGCCTATATCGATATTTTTCATTCGAATGAGTGTAGGACAGATACTAAAGTGTAGGCGAATTTTGTATCTAAAAGAGTTGTAGGATGTGTAACTATTTTGTACAACAAATGTAAAGATCAAAATGTTTCTATTTTGTTTCCTCTTCCTGTTGCAAAGCACAGGTACAACAGCTAGTAAATAATAATTGGTCGTAAATATAATAAATGTTTTTCAGCGTGCAAGAATATTTAATCATGATTTTAATACGATTGGGTTGTTTAGGAAAGAAACAGAGAAGTAAGAGATTGTAATTTAAGTTATTCCAGTGTTA
The DNA here is from genome assembly GCF_028750875.1 of Macrosteles quadrilineatus. NCBI lineage: Eukaryota > Metazoa > Arthropoda > Insecta > Hemiptera > Cicadellidae > Macrosteles > Macrosteles quadrilineatus. The sequence continues at coordinate 95,230,675 of NW_026542596.1, forward strand.
TAATAATTAGCATAGAGACTATACAGTATAAAGTACTACTGCATGTATAGCTGTTAAAAATAACGTCACAAGAAATAATGTTACTTGACATTGAATAAAAAAATATAAACTGCTTCTGCATGTAGCTGCTGAAAATAACGTAATGAGAAATAATTTTACTCGGCATGGAATCGAATATATACTGCTACTGTAAGTAGTTGTTGAAAATAATGTAACGAGAAATATTGTTAACTGCTCCTTCAGTTTCACCGTGAAGCCTTCAAACAACTCACGACCAAGGAATATCTCAACTCTGTGGTAACAGTTACCAAACTTGCATCTATTAATCATCCTTGATTAATGGTTCACACGAATCTATCCTGGAACATTTCAGTTTTTACAATCTCTAGTTTTTACCTGCGAGAATTACTTATAGTCCCAGGTTTTGATGTTACTTATGAAAAAAATATTTTATGATAAAAACATCAAATTATTTTCCATAATAAATTTAATAGAGAATAATTACCTAAAATTATTATATCTTTAAATAGTTACTGCACATCCAGGGACTAAAATGACGCTTTCGGGCGTAATCTTTTTAAACAGTACAAATATCATTGTATAAAACGCTGCACAGCTCAAAATGTACTAAAATAGGGAAATCGGTTAGATTTTTAACATTAGTTTCGTATAATGTGTAACATACGCTGTTTACAGTTTTTACAAGGCTCTAAGTTATTACAACATAATGAGTAAAAAGTGCTTTGCTATTTAATTAAGTAGTAGTTTTTAATTCAATGTGCGCTCTTCATATGAATAAAGAAAACGTCCTTTTTACCGTCTGATGACGGCTTCACATAGAAGTTGAAACTAGTTCCGACTGCAATTTAATGCATTTAAGGTACTGAATTTGAACCTTTTTTTCAATGATTATGCACATAAATCATTCCCTATCCTTAAACTTTAAGCCTATGGTACTATTAAAATAGGTACAGAGTTTAGAAACCAGCGGTAGTCCAGCCAAAACTCGAGGACAGCAATAAACTTTTACTTAGCATAACAATTATCCAGAAAAAAATCTGATACTTGTGACCAAGTTATGTTTATCTTACGAAATAATCGTTTAACTCATCAAAACTAATAAACATAAGACGTATACACAATGAAATAAATCAACACCTAAAAAGCACTTTGAGTATTTTCAATGCAAAGAGAAATAGGCTACAAATTTGAAGTAAATTCACAGTCAGGACATCCTGTGGACAAGTTTCCTTATCACTGCGCTGTCAACCCCCCCCCCCCTCCCCCTCTCCCCCACACCACCGTGCTTCATTGGTATTCACAGGCCTTGTCGATTGGACATCCCTACACCACGTCCTGGCGTCCGTACATTTGCATCTCAATATTTAACATCACACTGGCGATTTGACAGAGAATACAATGCACATCTAATATTGCAAGATTTAAGACAGTAATGTGAACTATGTATGTATAAATTTGGAAAGTGTTCAAAAATATTAATGAAGTTATATTGTTGTAGGCCTATGTATTCCTCCGTAGTTTATATTTTTGAAGAACGTACAACATTATTTTTTCAGCTTAAAATGTATTTTTACTTCACTTTTGTTTTTCGGTAATTCATGACTTATTTGATTTTTACCCAATACAAAATACTAGCAGATTAAAAATGGTATTAACAATTCTTTAAGTGTTTGGTTTTCAAGCTGATTTTCATAGTCATACTTATAAAATTAATAAATGTAATATTAATTTTTTATGGTGTCTTTTGTGTTTTACACACTATTAAGTTTTTAATTCTTTTGCAAGCAGTAGAAACCCTAATATTGGGTTAATAGGGTAAATAAATTGTATCTGTATTCAGATTCGAGTCCACTCGGGATCATATAAGCAACTTTCAGATTTAGAGGTACTACATAACCATTTGGTTTGCAAGACAGTATTATACAGTCTTATACAGTCTTATATTGTAATTAAACGAATACATAACAACTAATCTGTGCCTGATATTGAAAATTCAACAGTAAAACTTGAATGTTTTTAAAATATAAAAATACACGTCAACATATTATGTACCTTTTTTATAAATTCCCAAGACATAAAAATATCAATCATCAATAAAATTTAAATATTTTCTTAGGGAAAAACTAAAAACTTCTTCAATGAGATAATCTTTAAAAGCGATTTGCGTCAACCAATTAATTTGTATCAACCGGCTGCATCATGTCCCTATATCCTCTCCCACAGTGGAGGAGGGGGTGGTGGAGGGAGTGGACGGGTAAAGGTGGTGTTTTGCTTATACACATCAATCACTCTAACCCTTGTATTAATTAAATCACACGTTACTCACACGCCAGAGGTACGTTGGAGCCTTTCAAATACTAAACTGAAAAAATTGAATTTCCTAACATTTAAGTTTTTAATCCATTTCAAGGCTAATATGCAGGTAGATTTTACTTAGTGAAACATTTTTTATTTTTGTGCTTATTACCTGAACCAGATGTATTTTAACATATTGATGACAATACTACGTACTTGTAATTGTTAAGTTCATTTAAATACATACTACGTAATTATTAAGTACTTTTGATATTCACATATTACTTCGTTCATGTATGTACATCTCGTGCAAGACTAAGTAGAGAAATACTTATTCTGATCTTACACACCTAACAATTGTTGTTGAGAGGTTTTCTTATATTATAAACATTTGATCAACACATTACATGAAAGTGGTCACAAAACGTTAATATTGGGCAACAATGAGATAGGAAACGGAGACTCTAGAACCAGAGTCAATTGCACACTTTAAATCAAATCATACGCAATATTTCATGTTTATATTGATTCACTACTCACAGTCAACTTGAACTATAGTTTGCAAACAAAAATTCTCCAATGAAAAAAATATATTTTCAACGGTTGCCCACTCAAAAATAAACACTAAATGAAATAAAAAGTGTGTTTAATGTTAATTCACCGATCCGCTTGTCACAAACTTTTTTTGTTGCCTACTGCAACAGCACAATTTTATTAAACACGAAATATACTAGTTATGGTAATTTACTTTTGTATTGTCATGGTGTACCAGAAAGACCACAAACACCGAAATAGTCAATCTACCAGTACAATCGCTACTTCTACTACTGTTGTTTGCTGGTTGATGGTTGTTGGTTGTTGGTTGATGGTTGTTGGTTGTTGGTGATAACACGTGCTGTTAACCAGCGGCGTCCATTACTGTAGGTCGGACAACGCTCAACGCAGTTTATGACCTCTGAACATATGATACTGGTCACGTGACATGCGATGAGTGTGGAGGGGGGAGTCGACTGTAAAACTAGGAGGATTCTGTAAAACGAGTCTGTGTCATTGTGGAGTGGAAATGTTATACTAGGAGTGGCGAAATGTCTATATCTGTAGATAACAGTAGTTATGTTGTAAAGCGGTAAATCTAGGTTTTATAAAACAATAAATTTATTTTGTAACCTTTTTATCGTTCGAGATATGGATATTTGGTAAAAGTTCGAACAAGTTAAGAAATTCTGAGAAAAGAATAAAACTTCAATGATAATAAACTGGTAAATAAGAAAACAAATGATTAAAAAAAAACTAATTGCACTTAGAACGGCAATTTTATCCTGTTTGTTTTGTGTTTCGGTGCTACGGTGCCTCATCACGTGTTTCAATGCTTATACTTCATTCACTTAGCTAAGCATTAGATATATTGACACAAATTGTATAATTCTATAGAATTGCTGAACCTTTTCCTGTATTATCAGACGGACACCTCAAACATTTAAAGTTTTCTCTGTTTTTGAATCGAACACAATTATTCCATTCTTTCATTAACCATTAGAGTTTAAATCTAAAAATATTTTGGTGGATACCTTTACAAGCGTCACAAACTCCGAAGAACTAATATTCTGCGTAGGAAATATTGCAGAACCCACAAAATACGGTAATTATTTAAAACAGAATCTCGAAAATGTTTTTCTGTCGTGTGAACGATGACCTGCGATCGAGGATGTGGCTACACCCAGGTTCGAGGTCGGGGCTACGCCAAATCCGTGACAACCGGAAAACTACAAGAGGAAGTCGAAAATTGTTCGGAGGAGGAAATGTGCAATTTGAGAGTTGTCGTGGGTGAGTCTACATAGACCTGTTCTTGTAGGCGGACTAGTAGATCCTTGTAAGGAAGTGTTACTTGGCTGCGAGGAATTGTAGAAAATCATCTCTTTATTCCTTTCCTGTCATGTGAGCTTCAATTAATAATCTTTAAACCATCCAAGCACATTCACATGGGATTAACTTTAAAGAAGGCCGTGCTTTAACTGACAATTAATGAATTTGGCGTATTCACATTTTCTTTGGATATAAGGTAAAACTACTAACCAAACATCTCACATCAAATAATTCCATGTTCTCGATTGCACAATTTAAAAACTAGAATAACTTGCTGAAACCAATCTTTCGAGTTTTGGAGTTAATGCTTTCTGTGTTAATTTAGTCCTACCCACTTGGACATCAGGAAATAAATTAAGAAAAGTACAAAGTATCAAAGTGCAAAGCTTATTTAAGACATTAATGTATATAAGGAGGTGATAACCGGCTAGAATGATTTGAAATTAAATGTGGCGAGGGTATTGTATTATTTGATTACATTAAGGTTCATTGAAACTGTACTTGACTCACATTATTAACTAATTCTAACGAAGCACTTACCCATTAACGTAACAGTTTTCACCTGTCTCCCTAAGGATCTGTGTGATAAAATTCAACTGTTAAAAGGACGATATTTTGTTATAAAAACACACTTTGAGTGACATCTGACAAGGGGTGTCAGTGTCTCGTTAAATATCGGGTCGGGTTTGCGGAAAAGATCATCTTTAATATTCTTGTGGATTCCTCTAAAGTATTTCGTTCACAGATATTTATGCCATATGATTTAATGTTAATTATTTTTTCCTGTCGCTTACTCTTAATGATTTTGAGTTTCGCTACTCTCAAATGTGATGTTATGTTTAATATCATTAAACTTGTTCGCGGCCTTCTAAAGAAAATCTAGAACGCATCATTAAAGCACCGTAGTTGCATACATTTTAAGGATAAATTGATGCCACCTAGATTCGTGGCAAATAATTTCAGTGCAAGAATTTCTGTCGGAAAATGGATGAGTTTTGGAATGTTGTACTTATTTAAAACCAGACAAGCACATCTTCATAAACCGAAAATTTCAAAGACGGTAAGTCCCATTTTACTTTCACTGCTTTCTATTCATTTCAATGCCTAAGAACTCATTTAGAACGTAATTTTTCTCACGTTGACTTGCTACTAGAAAATCAATCAATAGTCTTTACGTTCATTAATGAACATTCAAAGTTTTACAGAGGTGAACGACTGTCACTTTTGATTAGAAGACGATAAATTGAATTACATTTTGTACCGGATGGATTATTGTTACCCAGCTTTTTTTGGTACTATAAAATATTCCTCTGAAAATAAACAATAATCACTCACCCATATTTTATTTAATCAAATCATCTACATATTTAACAAGAAGAAAACTTGGATCACAAAAGGAATAACTGGAAAAAGCAAAAACAAAAGGACTCCTGGTTTGAAAGGACGAAGCCGAGCCAGTCAATACTTTGGCCATGTTTATGATGCCTGTAAAGCGCTAGTGCTCTATCTTTATAGCTTTGTACTAAATGGAAACAGCTTTAGATCTAGCAAGAAAACTATTGCATAAACTCAGATTTATATAGCTCCTATTGAAATGGTACCTTACATCATAGATGCATTGCTTATCGAGTTGTTTTAAACAGTCTTTTATCTGGCACATTGAACAAACAAATTTTAATCTGGATTTCTTTTGCTATTTTAATTTTACATATTACGATTGATATTTAGTTTTAAAAATGATTTTATTTATTGTATTTGTGTTTTAGACGCAATTGGTATTATTACTCTTTTAGGAAATGGTCCTAGACCAAGTTTTCATAATAAGTAACGTTAAAATGTGTGAATGAAATATTGCATCTAGCCTAGAATCGAACCTTTAGATTCAAAGGCAATAAAAGTAATTTAGACAATGTCAGATGAAATTATAGATGTTCATAATGAATTGGTTTAAACTGTAGCTAATTGTTTCTTTATAAGTAAAACTAGACTTACCCAAAATTAGAAGCTGGTTTCAGAATCTGGAACATAAAAAATTATGTTAGCACTCTAAAATAAATATAAATACAAGTATTTAATTATCCTGCTCTTTCCTATTTTTAAATATACGCTATTCACACTATGAAACTTAAACAAAGCAAGATTTACCAACACTATGGATAATTTGAAATCTATGTAGTTTACTGGAAATGTTATTAACATTTTTAGATTTTGAAACACAAGCCTTGTGAAAACTCAAACGTGCAACTAAGCGACAACAAAAGACATGATGAAGTGAGCAAATGTACTGAAGTGAGACCGACTGAAGAGTGGTAACAAAGAACACAGAAGGTTTTTGATCCTTAGTCGTCGATGAAATTTCCGTGTGAATGTTATATATTTAGAAATTTAATACCATAATTGTTTTTTAAACTTGATTTATAAAATGTTGGTTCAATTTATTTATTTACTTCCTACAAATCCACAAACGTTTAGAGTGAGCTAATATTTTCAGATCGTAAGTAATAATTATTTTAAGAATAAGCTTTACGGACTAAGTCATGTAAAAACTTGACTTAATCTTTTACTTTAATTGTAACAGATAACATACAAATATGTATTCCCAAAGAGTATACGGGAGAGTTGTTCTAATTTTGTTGCCTTACGGTTCAAAAGTCTTGTTTCCTTGTTGCTAGTTGGTTTGAATAAACAATCTATGCTTTTCTAGGTACCCATCAGTTTCGTTGTTTGTTTTTCAGCATGTTTTCCCCTCGAAAAGAGTAATATTTAGAAGAGATACAGCAAATAATTTTGATTTATTCCAATGGTAACATACAGTTTAGTATAGACAGTTAGTTAACAAAATAACGTGAGTGTAATCCACAATAAATAACTTTCATACCCTATTGCAACATTTTAGAAGTATAGACCTAAGAGTAGGCCAATTCGATGTCTAAATAAATTAAATTATATTTTTAACTATTTAATAAACTATCTGGGTGGATTAGAATGTTAGCCTTCTAATTTAGTTAATTGCAAAATATATGTGGTTCGATTAGAAGCATAGTCACTTTCAATTGTTTCCCCGATGTTGAATGTTTTCCATGATAGAATGATGTTAGCAAAAAGTCAACGGCCGAAACTATAAATTCGTGTTTTAAATTAAAATTAAAACTGTATTAAGTTCAACCGATATGTAAGTTCAACCAAAATCCCGAATAAAAGTTTGCAGATTTCCCATAAATTAATCAAAAAATATTTGTATACTCCCGAACAAAGTATAAGCTGACGAAGAGTTTCGTTAGTTGCGGATTTAGGGGGTTGGGTGGTTTGACGAAGGGTTGAGGGGGTTGGGGGGTTGTAATAACCTGAAGCTTGGCGGGCTGGTGGATATCCGAGGCGACACGTCGGCTGAAATATGACCCATCAAAGTTTACTGGCCAGTGTTATGCCCACAATGCAATAGGGACCGCAAACATATTTTAATTAAAACGCTCCACCACACACGTTTGTCATATTCTTTGTTTTGTAAACATTTAAAACCTTGACGTCAAGATATGGTGTCAGGTTTCAATTAATATGTTTGAATTTGTATTACAAAAGTTCCATAAGTTGCTATCTTTTGATGTCGGAAAGTTTGTTAATTGTATTTAATTGCATAAATGTGTTTGTATAATTAGTTTCAGCCAAAATGTAAAAAAGTAATGTTGAAAAATGTGTCATAAGTTTTAAAATGTGTATTAAGTTTTAAGTTTTTAAAGTTAAAAAAAAAGATGATAGGGGTTTGAAATAAGGTCAACGCCCAATTTTCTTAGAAAATATTTCATCATTTACGTGGTACTATTCTGTAATAAAAATCGTATATTAGAGGTGGAAAATCATTTTTACCAATTAACTATTCTTTAATTGATAATCGAAGAATGTCTAAGTAAAATACACCAAGTTATCAATACTAATATTATTTTCACAACATAATTAAAATTCCAATCACTAACTTGGGTCTGTAATACAAATTCATCCAAAATCTGATTAATACTTTAACTTGCCTTAGTAGCTTTACGATGTAAAATCTAGCAGGCTTATTTTGGTATTACTGATTTTGACTAAGACTAGGAACATAATCCGACTTTTTTTTTGTATACACATTTCTTATTAAAAATGTCGATCAATTTTGATGTCGAAGGACTTGACTGTCTGCTTGGGAAAAGGGTCAGGGAAGATGGAGGGAATCAATAACCGGAATCTTAGATGGAGACATGGATCCATCTCACGGTCTCTGCACATGCATAGTGGGCATAATGACAGGCTCGAGTAGGAGAGGGGGGACCAAGGGGAGCGTTCCTCAACCCCCAGCACGTTATGGGACTCACCACTGGGGAGGAAGTACGATTAACATTTTATTACGCTCCAATTTTAGGTTTGCATTTCCTAAAAACACCAACAGTAACGATTATAAACAACATAAATATTTTTCAACATTTTTGAAATAACATACTATAGTACAGGGTGTTTATAAAAAAACTTTACAACCTTACCATCCTACCATCCATGTAACATAAAAGTTTGAAGCCTAGATCACCAGATATTTGACCGTTTGACCTTTTACTGTGGGGCTTCATTAAGAATTGTGTCGATGACAGTAGGTAAACACCAAAGAAGACCTCGAAGAAAAAATCTGGAGAGCGTTTGCTAAAAAAATTGTCTTATTTTATGTCGTGTTTTGCCCAAACTGGAGTTTATGCTCGATTATTTGCGTGCAAATAATGACAAACATATTGATGCTAGGTAAACTCCTTATTAGACTATGTCCCAATAATTGTAATCATTTCCTAGACTTTAATTGTTATTTCATGGCTTTTAGTGGAACATAAGTGTTTTATGGTTGTTTGAAGTTGTAAAGTTTTTTTATAAACACCCTGTATTATTGAAATTGGGACACAAATGGACGTATAATTACCCGAGTCAAGGATCAGTGTATAGATGGAAGTGAGATGCCTTGTTTAGTTCTTTTTTCGAACAAAGACCTACTGTTCCATTATTAGGACCATTTGTTAAGAGCCAAATTGTTTAATGGCAGCAAGTCTTTGATGATTACTGTACACATGTCGCGATGAAACACGTGATATTTGTAAATCCACGCACCCTCGGGGAGCGAGCTGGTCTAGTGGTAGAGGGACTTCGGCCCCTGAGGTCACGGGTTCGAATCCTGTCAAATAACCTATGAGTTTTATCCAAGTGATAATGCCGCAACCCCTAGGTCTAGTCTGAAGTAATGCAAAAACAATCCCGGGCTCGTACCTAACGTCCTAGGACAAAAAACCCTAACATCATTTAATTAAAAGGGGTTTTTGCATTACCATATTTTCTATTTGTTGATTCATTTATTGTTTTCCTATCTTTTCTGTATTTAAAACTCAATAGCCTATCTAAATACCTGCTTATTACGTTAAAGATGTGTGTTCTGTTGTAAAACACATGAAACGATTAAAATATTGAAAAACTAGCCTCATTTGCACTACAAGCAAGGAACGCCGCTCCGACTTTTAAGCTGTGCCACACTCACACTCGCACACATACACACATACACACACCCGGTCACATAAACATTTCCGAACGTGCCGTTTAACCCGCTAATGGAGCAGTGCAATAAATAAGTTGATGGCCAGTTACCGTAACTTGTGTTAGCTGCTTATCTGCGTGCTGTACCGCCATACGAGCCGGCCTTTGTGTTTATAGTCCCTCTGTACACGATTAATGATTGAATGAACTACGCGCCAGCATGTGAGGCGGAATTTATTTTACTTTTTTACGTTCACTTCGTGCGAGTTGATTTTATGGATCGGTGATAACGTAATCGATAGTTTGTGAATTTAATTTGATGTTTTAGTTCGGATGTAAACACGATTGTCTGTGTTTATTTAAACTATTTTCCCCATTCAAATGCATCATGGATAACAAAAGCAAAACGCACACACACACACGCGCACCCACATATTTATTGTTATGTCCCATCTTCACATCCTAGGACGCCAGTTCTAGCCTGGAACTGTTTTACACATTACTTCAGGCTAGTCCTAGATGGTTGCGGCATTATCACATGGTTAAAATACATTGGTGATTGGTGGGATTTGAACCCGTGACCTCAGGTGCCGAATCCCCGACCGTTATGGACACCAAAAAGTACTATTTTACTAATACCAAAATATTTTAACGGGTCACAAGTGGGAGGTTTTGGTAGGGACAGATGAAATGTCAGATCTTTAAGGAAACGAATTGAGTGACTGTTCTGATGATGTAATCCCAACTAAAATATATTTGAATATATAGCGAGGAATGTCCTGCTTAAAAAAAAATCTAAAGAGTCTGATATTGAATAATTGATGAGTAAATACTTTCTTATGTTCTTTGTCAACTATTCTGCGGATACTTGTTGAAACCTTAGTTTTGATGGGAAGTAACTTTTCAAATCGGTCAATATAGTTCAACATTTTTACTCGACTAAATAAAGCTCTAGCAATAAGAAAACCAAATTTTCGTATATATGTTGTAACAACGTTATTCACAGAATCAACTTTTACAGCTTCAAACCCCGATTGAGAGACTAACAGCTTCGACCTCTATCACCAGTCCCTTTGGTACAAACTTTACCCATAAGTTCCCATAAACACCATTCACTGTAGCCCCATAACCTACGCCAATCGGGGCAGTTCCGAGCAGTTCCCTCACACGAGCTAGTTAATCGCTAGTTAAATGCTTCTTGAATGTTAACATGTGATTAACCACGTAAATGTGCAGTTTAACTTCTACTTTACGATCCTAAATCATAGTTAGCTCTTAAATATAATCGGGTTTTCTCCGCCTTGAGGTATAGGTAAGTGTGTTTTGTGTTGGTTATTTATTTACCTCAGCATAGACTAACCAACACAAGTAGACTTCACATTCCATTGTAAATTTTGAAGCTCGTTTTTCGTATTTAGTTCACGTTGGTGACACTGATTGTAATGTCTTTAAAGTTTGGTTTCTTTGATTTTAGGGTTAATCTAATGATTTTTGCTTTCTGTATGGTTATATAACTAGAGGATGAGTTAATGTTTATGATATAATGTTTGAACAAATTGTAAACAAAACATTACCTCCACAGTGCACCAGTAAAAACGAACAATAACATTGTCTTCAGTTGATCCACAAGGATAGGAAATCAATAAGGGAGTATTGCTAAGTCATCTAGGCTCAACCATATTTGTTAATTTAGTTAATTTGTTTAGTTTAATTAGTGTGTTAAATTTGGTCAATTTAGTATTAGCCGAAGAAAAAAAGTAAACCTTCTCTTGGAACTAATAATGTCTCCTAAGCCTAAACAGCTAACAACTTATATACTTCTCTCGGTTATGTCAAACCAAAAACTCAACCACGAAAAACAAGCTTTCAGAATGTAGAAAAGCGTTATGTTTACAAAGAAAAACTACCCTATTAAATTACCATTATTAAATATACACATTATAGGCTATATTCAATGAATGTTTTGATAATATGAAATACCAGTACTCTAGAGTAACCAAAATAGCACATTTGTTTGATCACACAAACACTGGACGTTCCCTGGTGGAAACAAACAATTGTGGTCAGAGGGGTAAAACAAATATAAACCACTGGTGTTGGTCTATAGTGGGTCACCCGGAATAGAATGAATATCATGCTGAGTAATGTTGTTACGTAGGTTGCATTAAGTATATCTTTAAATATATATGGTTTAGTGTTTTCATAATCTTCCAAACAAAGACAAATAGAAGAAACATAGAACAAAATATAACAAAAATAGACAATAAAAATTAAATCGAAATTTAAAAGTGTAGGGGTTCGAGCGGGAAAACTTAGTCATAGTCGGGTTATTCAGATCCTGGAAAATTACAACAATGCTAGCTGCAGTCTCTTTGTTCGTATTCCTGCAAAGTGAGTCTTGGAAATATAGGTTTTATCTAAAATATGCAAGTGACCTACTTAAGGTGTATACGTTTTACTTTGTATTACTAGACCATTCACACAACAAACGATAGACTTTACACAACTTGTAAACGTATGTGAATATTTCAGCATATAAAATTTTGTGGAAACTCCAATGAGAAAACCCCTATTACCGTAGTATTAGGTTTACACAGGGAACGAAGCTCACACGGACGGTACACCATCGCGGCATTAATCACAGATACAACCATGTGTGACATAGATGTAACCAACCTGGTCACAACACTCTGGGCTAAATAACCCTGCACCGAATATACAAAAAAGAAACATGAGTACAATAATAAAAGCCTAAACACGAGCGGGGGCTCACATTCAGTACAAAGCGAGCTGGGTCGTCCCTTATATTAATTAAACCGACCCGCATACTCGCTCATCGTGATTTCACTGCGCGGGAAACACGGTACAGATTAGGCAGATTTTGTACACGGGAGAGGCTTGTGTTTATTTTACTTCGTATTATCTTCAATTGTTGCAGGATTAACATTTCTTTACAGATTTAACTAAAATGATTTCAAAAGTATATTTAAGCTATATTTAATCATTCTTATTAATTATTAAATCGTTCAAGACAGGTTCTTAGACAATAAATATAGTTATGAAAGGATGTAAAATTGTATTTACAACAAATAAATAACATTTATAAATAAAAATTAAAATTTAATTTATTTATTCTATTAAATTAAAATTAAAAATGGTTTTATATTTTAAGCTAAAGAATAGGGGTGGACCTAACACTATATTAAGTAAAAAAAACAGTATTATTAATAAGTTCAGTATATTATTAAATCTTTCTAATACATAATGTCAGACTTCGTTTAAAACTAATAAAAATACAAAATTTTGGCAATAACTAATTGAGACGGAAAAATAATAGAATTCAAGAGTTTTCACATTCAATATAAAGAGCCCACTTGTATTTAACACGAAACCCAGTCTGAATGTATAAAACTCATGAAAAATGCATGCCTTACCCGCCGTGACCCTAACATCTTTACAGACCCATTCGGCTTCTGATTTTATTTTATTCCCCCTTTTCATCCACCGCATGTGTTGAAAACCATGTTTGACTATGTATTATGTATTCATCGTCCTACATTCTTTCCGTATCGGTTTATAAGCTTGTTGGGCAAATGTGACGTTTACTTCCCTCAAAATCTGATATAGGGTACAGTTATGTTGTGGCAAGATTGATGTTTGCCTCACACTCTGTAATGTGCCTGGTGATACAGTTATGTTGTGGCAAGATTGATGTTTGCCTCACACTCTGTGATGTGTCTGGTGATACAGTTATGTTGTGGCATGATTGATGTTTGACTCACACTCTGTGATGTGTCTGGTGATACAGTTATGTTGTGGCATGATTGATGTTTGACTCACACTCTGTGATGTGTCTGGTGATACAGTTATGTTGTGGCATGATTGATGTTTGACTCACACTCTGTGATGTGTCTGGTGATACAGTTATGTTGTGGCATGATTGATGTTTGACTCACACTCTGTGATGTGTCTGGTGATACAGTTATGTTGTGGCATGATTGATGTTTGACTCACACTCTGTGATGTGTCTGGTGATACAGTTATGTTGTGGCATGATTGATGTTTGACTCACACTCTGTGATGTGTCTGGTGATACAGTTATGTTGTGGCATGATTGATGTTTGACTCACACTCTGTGATGTGTCTGGTGATACAGTTATGTTGTGGCATGATTGATGTTTGACTCACACTCTGTGATGTGTCTGGTGATACAGTTATGTTGTGGCATGATTGATGTTTGACTCACACTCTGTGATGTGTCTGGTGATACAGTTATGTTGTGGCATGATTGATGTTTGACTCACACTCTGTGATGTGTCTGGTGATACAGTTATGTTGTGGCATGATTGATGTTTGACTCACACTCTGTGATGTGTCTGGTGATACAGTTATGTTGTGGCATGATTGATGTTTGACTCACACTCTGTGATGTGTCTGGTGATACAGTTATGTTGTGGCATGATTGATGTTTGACTCACACTCTGTGATGTGTCTGGTGATACAGTTATGTTGTGGCATGATTGATGTTTGACTCACACTCTGTGATGTGTCTGGTGATACAGTTATGTTGTGGCATGATTGATGTTTGACTCACACTCTGTGATGTGTCTGGTGATACAGTTATGTTGTGGCATGATTGATGTTTGACTCACACTCTGTGATGTGTCTGGTGATACAGTTATGTTGTGGCATGATTGATGTTTGACTCACACTCTGTGATGTGTCTGGTGATACAGTTATGTTGTGGCATGATTGATGTTTGACTCACACTCTGTGATGTGTCTGGTGATACAGTTATGTTGTGGCATGATTGATGTTTGACTCACACTCTGTGATGTGTCTGGTGATACAGTTATGTTGTGGCATGATTGATGTTTGACTCACACTCTGTGATGTGTCTGGTGATACAGTTATGTTGTGGCATGATTGATGTTTGACTCACACTCTGTGATGTGTCTGGTGATACAGTTATGTTGTGGCATGATTGATGTTTGACTCACACTCTGTGATGTGTCTGGTGATACAGTTATGTTGTGGCATGATTGATGTTTGACTCACACTCTGTGATGTGTCTGGTGATACAGTTATGTTGTGGCATGATTGATGTTTGACTCACACTCTGTGATGTGTCTGGTGATACAGTTATGTTGTGGCATGATTGATGTTTGACTCACACTCTGTGATGTGTCTGGTGATACAGTTATGTTGTGGCATGATTGATGTTTGCCTCACACTCTGTGATGTGTCTGGTGATACAGTTATGTTGTGGTGAGATTGATGTTCGCCTCACACTCTGTGATGTGTCTGGTGATACAGTTATGTTGTGGCAAGATTGATGTTCGCCTCACACTCTGTGATGTGTCTGGTGATACAGTTATGCTGTGGTGAGATTGATGTTTGTCTCACACTCTGTGATGTTGCTGGTGATACAGTTATGTTGTGGCACGATTGATGTTTGCCTCACACTCTGTGATGTGTCTGGTGATACAGTTATGTTGTGGTGAGATTGATGTTTGCCTCACACTCTGTGATGTGTCTGGTGATACAGTTATGTTGTGGTGAGATTGATGTTTGCCTCACACTCTGTGATGTGTCTGGTGATACAGTTATGTTGTGGCAAGATTGATGTTCGCCTCACACTCTGTGATGTGTCTGGTGATATAGTTATGCTGTGGTGAGATTGATGTTTGTCTCACACTCTGTGATGTTGCTGGTGATACAGTTATGTTGTGGCACGATTGATGTTTGCCTCACACTCTGTGATGTTTCTGGTGATACAGTTATGTTGTGGCATGATTGATGTTTGCCTCACACTCTGTGATGTGGCTGGTGATACAGTTATGTTGTGGTGAGATTGATGTTTGCCTCACACTCTGTGATGTGTCTGGTGATACAGTTATGTTGTGGCAAGATTGATGTTTGCCTCACACTCTGTGATGTGTCTGGTTATACAGTTATGTTGTGGTGAGATTGATGTTTGCCTCACACTCTGTGATGTGTCTGGTGATACAGTTATGTTGTGGCGAGATTGATGTTTGCCTCACACTCTGTGATGTATGTGTACCACGTGACCCAAGGCGACATCTGGGGTGTGCGGTTGCTAGATTGATTACACTGGAACCAGAATCCATCACTTCTGCGGCCTCTTGCGGCATTGTGGCTCCTAATTTGTTTTGTTGACGTTATGTTGATTTAGAGCGGACATTCTCGTATATGTATTTTACAAGTCATTGGCAAAAAATGCCTGGCTCATACAATAGATATATTTGGTGATAAGCTTGTCTTCTGTCGATAATAGTGTTAATACATTGGTCAATACAATAAAAAATATTATTACAGCTGAATGAACCCATAGATAGTAAACTGGTCCTTGAAAATAACATTAAGGGGTCTCTTGAGAGCACAAGCTCATGTATCTAGATAATAGACACAGATCATTCAAATGCTCTATGCAAGACTGGAGTGTTATTAGTACTCACATAAATAAGGATAATGCATTTTTTGACTATACATACTCTATATCTATTACCATCTTAATAGACAGCGTTCACTTTAAAAAAATCAGGGGTAAATTAATTATTAAAATATTCGATGATTTTAAGGTTTAAGACCAATTTCAATTAAGCCTCATCAAAGCGAATAAGTTAAACAATGATTTACATATTTTTATCCAAAATACCTATAAAAAAATAAAAATAAAAAAAGAACAGGAAAAAATAATAACACTAGTACACGTTGTACATAAACACAATTTTACGTTTTTGTAAGCCCTCTTACAATGCTTGACACATCAAAGAATGACAATAATGTTTATTTTTATTGCAAAGAGGGGTTTCAAATAAACGGTGCTTGTGGATGGGTGTGCGGTGCAAACCAAATAAATATTTTCATACCGTGTTTGAGCGGAATACGAAATATACACTCATGTGAAACCGCTATCGGAAATTACCTTGGCAAATATAATTCTACCTTTGCAGTAGTCCAATAGAAGTTTGAATATTTACTTATCGGGGTTTTCGTTTGAGTAGAATCAGCTTTACGGATATCATTTTTATTTTCGATAAAAAATGCGCGTGACCTAAGTAAAGATGGTTTTTATCTTAAAATAAATATAGATTATAATTTAAAGAATTTCTAAGCTTTTTTTGTAAAATGTTGGCAGTGCGCTAAAAAATAAAAGACCTTTCCTATCGATGTAATAAAACGTATAAAGCAGTATATTTATACAAGTCTTTAAACTTTAAGGCTGGTTGAATTGTATTTGTTTCAGGACAAATCCTAGCAATAACAAAACAAAAAGTAATTGGTCGTTGAAGGAAAAGAGACAAACCCTAAGATTTTTTTTTTTTTTGCCTTGATACTACGTTTATACAGCTATAATTTACTTAGCTATGAGATAGATAGTTCAAATGATGCCGGTTAAATCTTAAGTATAATATTGCATACTTATTTGCCTTAACTTTAACATTCCCGGTTCTCTACGAAACGAAACAACGAGTAATAATAATAATTGTCACCTACTTGAGTCAAATAAAAGGTTTTGAAAGACCACCAAACCCGACTAAAAGTTTAAGAACTCTTAAATTATTTATTCCTGGATGTGACAGATTGCGTGAAAATATCAAAATAAAATAAATACATACCGCCTTCACAATCAAAGGTGATACTGCAATATGGCGATTTTACTATGATGAAGTGATCTCCGAAATAGCCATCACCTTTGATTAATACTTTTCTTTATACTTTACTTTTGAAATGGCGACCATACGGAAGTAGGAGCTTAAGCCAAGTGAAGATGAGTGTAGTATGCTTGTAGTCTTGTCAGTGACTAGGGCTGACATTTCCCTTAGACACAGCTGTTAATTAACAATACAGCTGTTTTAGCTGTTAGTTGTCAATGGCAACTAAGGTGTTTACAGTCTATAGTGGAATCCGAACCACATTTTTGCCTTGTAATTGATTGCGAAGAACGTAAGGACTAAGTACATTCTTAAATATTTATACCATGCTTATTACCCTTTTTTCTAAACAATTTTACCAAGAGCAAAGAATTAAGTGACCACTGAGCATCGATTGAAGATGTGTTTATAATTATTTTTTAATTTTCAACGAAAACTCAACTATCCATCTAAAACTGGCATAGGATGCAGGATTGTAACAGACGTGTTTATGAATACCTGTAGTAAAAATAACTTTGAATGAAAAAAATGGACTTTGATCCACGTGAGTTTGGCAAGTCCAAAAACAATTATTATCGGACAAAGGCATATTGTGTAGTGAAAGAAAGTTGGAACATGGCCGAGGGGGGTGGGGAGTTTTTGTTCGGCGAAATTAGTTTCATGTGGGATTTTATCCTCTAGTGGGGAAGACAATTAACCACTGCGATCGATCAACCATTATCCGATACAATTATGTTTTTTGGTTTATTGGTTTCTCCCTCTTGGGATAGTGGTTTTTATGCTATTTCAAGTGTTATTATTTAATTGATTTAGTGTATTTTTTTGTTATTGAACTTCAATTTTTGACATTATTGTTTAGAGTAATTAAATAAATTCATTTTTATAAAGATTAAAGCTGTTTTAATGTTTCTTCTTTGTGTATTGGTGAGATGCTGACTAAAGTTATGAATTTAAATTTAAAAATGCTATATACTTTTAGAATATATTACTTTTTACTTATGTATTTATTTAATTAAGTTCCATAAAATATTTACTTTGAATAAATAATAAATACCCATTTTCAGTAAATTAAATAATTATCCCAGTCAGCTTATATTTATAGTAATCGGTTATACATTGTTTAACAATATGATAATTATGTTTAAAATTTTACGTGATAATATGGAATAGGACACAATACTAATATGCATAAACATAACTATAAATGAAGTACAAAGTGATACAAATGATCCACAATGTTTGTAGTTTAATACACAGTTAAACCAGGCAAATGTTACGTTTAAAATTTATTACAAATTTGATTACTAACCAGCTGTCCTGAAACACACTATACGATGAAACGTATCACCTTTCTAACCATGATTTTTTGTCATTTATCAGAATAGTTTAATCTTTATTCTAAAGTTGATAACATTTGATAAGTTTCTACTGTAAATTGATAAGTATTTAAATTCCAACAAATATTTCAACCACGCATTTAGGATTTTGTTTGACATTTTACAAATGTATCAAATCAGCTGACTTGTAATCAAATCTAACAGACTTGGGTGTAGAACCAACAAAGCAAGATTAGCAATTGTCGCCATGTTAACACGCAATTAGGACGATGGTGACGTCACTAAATACCTGCTATTTGCATTTCACGGCTACCAACTTCGTCACACATTCATTAAAATTCCCTCCCTCCCTGAATAAATCTCCCGCTTCTGCATTTACGTTAATTTAGCCTTTCGCAGTACAGATAAATATAAATGCTGTAAATAAGATGAAAGTTGCTATTCCCTATTATTTAAAATTAATCATTTAGAAATAACGGCTAAAATTATAGTTTAAATGTTCAAATATTCCCACTCTCAGATAGGTTACCGGATTTACCTTAGGAAGTGTTGTAGTGATTTTGATATTTACCTCTTAATTGGATCTAGGTGTCCTTAATTGTTAAATTTTAACAATCCTGGCTAAAAAAAAAACTCGTCATAGTCAGAAAAATTTGCAAAGATACACAAGGTATCCCATTTTACTGTAAAATCACCTATAAGTGACTATCGCTCATCTGTAGCGGTAGTCCTACAATCAGAGCGTACCTTAAAGAGTACAGCTTCAAGCTACAAAATCAACATGAGTACCATTATTATTGTTAATAAACCGTTAGATTGTTGTTGAATGCTTAGAAATTTTTGTTTTGCATGAAGTAAATATAGAAGAGTTTATTTCATATTAATTATAAAAATACGTACAGGATTTTGGATCTGCAATTTGCTCACCGTAACTTGATTTTCCTTTATGCTTGCATGAAATGAATACTGTTTGAGAAAAGTAGAGCAAGTAGGTTTAGAAATATAGTGAAGTAAGATTTGTAGTTTTGTCAAGCCAAGTAATAAATAAAATATGAAGTTCAAACTTTAGCGTTGATCATAAATCATAAGGGTTCTCAAATATGCATGTTTAAAATAAATATTTTAAATAATTAAAAACCAATTTCTGGTGTAAGCAAAATTGCAAAGACAACTTTCTTAATAATTTATTTATATATGGCTAGACTTTTGTAAAAACAATATCACACCGGAATACCAAAATGTCTACATGTTTTATACAATCTAGTAGTTCATAACAGACTCCTCTCTGGCAAAATAGCGTCCAGTGTTTCTGTGTTCTAGAATCTCATTTACACTTGAGACCGAGCCTCAGGCGTTATAAACAATCAACTTTAGATCCCTTGCCCTCTTATCCACATATGCGTGTTCCTAAAACAACCTTATAATCTAAGGGGTGCAACCAAAAAACTGTGTGGGGTTTTGATAATATACCTATTTGTAAGTATTGCTTTTAGACTAAGCAAATGTCTAAAGTATTTCAAATAAAACCTCTTTGTACGTAGAATGTGTTCAGCGTCTATTTAAAATAATGAGGTATCTTCGGAAATAATAAGATGTATAAAATTACTGAATAAAATGAATAAGTCTGTTATGTTAAATCTTTCAGTCATTTATCGTTCTATCAGAGTATATACAATTTAATTAGACAAATTATTTCCACCGATATTAAAACTAGACTAAAGATTTTTGGAAAATATTCCATCGTACTGAAAACCCCCTTAATGGTACTACAAACAATGTAATAAATAAGTTCATTTAATTACATTTACAATACCTAAAACGAGAGGTACAAAAAATAAACAACAAAAACAACATAGAACAAAAAACAAAGAAGGGGTTATAGAACCCCTACAAAAGTAATGAAATCACTAACCGTTTGAATATTATGGTATACGATTATGGTTTTTGTTACATCAATGTGCTATTCTACCTGGAATACAATAATAAACTGAAAACATTCAATTTGCTGAACAAATTAATTATTCTTTGACTGTAACAGGTTAACACCTTTGGGCCTTTGGTTTAGTTGAAGAAGGGATTAAATTTTTTTCGTTCAAACCAATTTCAGATGGTATTTCTAGCCGATGAGGATAATCGAAAAAAATCATCGCTAAAAAAATAGATCCAACAATTAAGCCAGTTGAACTCTACCTTGACAGGATGTCCCTTTATATTCATATTTATACTATAATAACTTGGAATTGACACGCTTTAAGGTATTTTTAAAGTTTATAATGAATGTACAAATATTGATATACTGTAACATAAACCACTTTTCATGTATAATTTAAGTCAGAGGTAAAATAAAAGACAAAAAAGACTCAACAATTTACCTCTTCTTTGTGAGAAAAATTTAATTCGTTATTTGTTGATTGAAACCAAAATGTGATTGTAAAACCGCCCAAAAACATATAAATGGTAACTCTTATTTTACAAACGAAATTATGTTCCGATCAATAATGTATTGTTTTACTTTACGTATATTGACATAAAAAATGATCCACAACCTCCCAATGATTTTGAGTACCATTTGCGAATTCATAGAATTTAGACTGCAAAAATATAATTAAAAATAAGTTTTAGTATGTAATGTTAAAAGACCCATTTCTTCGTCGAATGAAATGTAATTCACTAACCCGGACCACTTTAAGGTGTCATTCAATAATAATGAAATATTTATCAAGTTTCAATTCCCCACACAGGTGCTCCCAGCTGTAATTTTTACGCTTTCCAGGACAGTAATCAAATTCAGGGTCTCGAACCGGAGCGAAAAATAACCAATTTAGTCGTCAGGCGGCAATTGTCGCGAGTTCCCGCGCAATTAGACACTCGCTGACGTCATTCCCGCCATTTGCATCGTAGGCTGGACAATCGCGGCCATTTGTATTCAGTGTAATCGGTGTTTCGTATTGAAGCGTTTATCAGTTGTTTGTCGGGTATTGTCCAGGAGTTTTTGGTGTTAAAAAATACTTGCTGGGCAGAACGTTGATTACTATTCCTTTTACTGCGGGGTATGACATCAATATAGAACACGCTTGTATATAGAAGAAATGTCCTTTAAAGAAAATTGCAACATAAAGTCACAAGGAGAAAAGTATGTTTCTTTCAAAAATCTTTGTATGATTCAATAAAACTAAGTAGACGTTTTTTAAACAGTTAAGTTATTGATTTGACTTGAATGATGAAGACGCTACAAATCAAACGAAAGCTTAGAGACTGGATGAAATGCAATAAATCTTTGGATAAAATAAATTATTTTATAAGTATTATATATGGCAATGGAAAATTTGTACAGTTTTGACTTTTCAAAACGTGTCCAAATTGTATTATGGTGTAAACAGCTGCAACCCACTAGAAAAGCACCATCGGCTGCTCAAGTAATTTGAATTTTGTAAATGCAGTTGTATAATTTTGTAAACGTTGGCTGCATCTGTTTAATTTATGTATGTTTGTTTTACTCAATGTACAAACTTTTAAA
The DNA here is from genome assembly GCF_028750875.1 of Macrosteles quadrilineatus. Lineage (NCBI taxonomy): Eukaryota > Metazoa > Arthropoda > Insecta > Hemiptera > Cicadellidae > Macrosteles > Macrosteles quadrilineatus. The sequence continues at coordinate 95,252,922 of NW_026542596.1, forward strand.
ACTATTGATTGGTACAAATCGACAAAACTTTCTCACATTTTTAAAGTATTGTAATCAGATCAAATTTCTGCAATTAAATGAAGAATAATGTAACTAAATGACACAACACTCTTCTTAAAGGTTATTATTTTTACTAAGAGTTACTGGCATTTCGTCATTCGTTACCTTATTGTTAATTGGATTTTAATGTGACTCATACAATAGTTATTAATTATACAAATTCATAAGATGCTGATACGGATATTCACCTCGTCTCAGCTCTTCCACATCAACAGCTGACGCACGTACACGACTACAGGGAGTAATGCTGATGCCTGCTGAATATATTACTCTCATCAATGGATCAAATATAGCCAGTAGCCGCTAGTAAACCTTAGTGTTCTAAACATTGTAAACATTTAACTGCGATTTGGTTTATTGCTGTAATCAGTCCCGTTTTTTATGCACAAAATCGAAACTATTTGCATAGAAATTGGGGGTGTTAAATTTAGACAATGTCTTAGTACTGTGTAACATTCATTTTTCTATGAAAGGAAGCATCCACATAATATACTATGGTGAGTATAATTGCAAATTAAATTACAAAATTATTGCTTATAGAGGCTGTGTTGTTAATAATGTTGATACAAAATAGAATTTATAAATAAAAAATCTTTGAATGCCCATAAACATGTTATAATGCGAAAGAGGTTTCTTTAGGATATATGAAACCCAGGAATATTTAGAAGAATGTAATTCAAAATCTGTTAACATATTCACTCACAATTATTGATGAATCCTAAAATATTCACTCTTTGGTATCGGTTTAACCCATAACAGTTTGTTATTGAAACCAATATTAAATTGTTAAATTTCAAAATATATACTCTGAAATTTTTTAAAAGAACAAGTAATAACCTTTATGTAAAAGCTTTTGTCTAAAACAAAACAAGTTCGATATAAATGTTTGTCCTCGTATATTCGTGATAAACTTTTATTAGAGAGCCCACACTTGTTAATCTCTCAAGCTAGTTTACAGTGTTATTCTACTGAAGTTAAGAGTTTAAGGACGGTTTTCAACAACCCTAACACTTCTTTGCAGCTGGGGCAAGACATAGTAAACTGTCGTCTATATGAGGATCTCTACTGTACTTCACATCCAACTTCGTAGCTCCTGCGTTTTATTGCTTTTGATCTTAATTCGAACCCGCCAAAATGTTTTATAATGTAACTTGAACCTCGTCTGTAGATATATCACAGTAAGAACAAAAATATAAGTTTAAAAAGTGAAATAGCTACAACATATCGGTATGAATGAATTATTTACGGTAATGTTAACAGGATACATTAGAGCTAGAATTATTTTGAGATATTGCCAACTCTATATTTCGATTGTTAGTAAAAACATCTACAGAAGGGGCCTAGTTAAGCAATGCGAAAAACATTCGTAAAATACTACTAAAGTTAATTCCGTACAGAATAATGAATGATGGTTTGGAAATAAGGTCTACTTTAACGTTTTAATTATTTATTATCTACTGTAATCATGCAATTAAAAACTAGGTTGATTAAACTGATTAGCTCACCTATAATTTAACGTATTTCGCTTTGGTCTCCATGAATATCTGAAATAAAACCAATCTATTAAATCTAGAAAATAAATTTCCATTAATTTCACAAAACATTGTTACATAGAACATTGATGCTAAAATTTGCTTATTCAGTAATAATACAATCAAAAAAGGTATGCAATCTATTAAATATTTTGTAGCGACAAATAGAATTATTTACTATACAAAATATCACCAAAGATAATATTGTGTTTTTTTTCTTGTGAAGAGAAAGCGATTAGCCATGATTGATCTGGTTTTAGACGGTGATTTAATGTTTTCCTGCCCACCGAGACCGAACTTTTCTTTGGTGTAAACTTGTTAAAAACTCCATTACCGTTTTCCCTGATATTTGTCACGAAAAACGAAGCATCCTCCAAGTTATGAACTGTTAAATTGGTCAGAAACAAGTTCGCGTCGCTTCGTCGCTCAGCCTGTAACAGCGTTAGTTTGTCACGTTTGAAATGTTGAGCTCGGCGTTGCATCGTTTCGATATTTTCTAACATACGTCTTAGGGACGAGTTCTAGCAAATAGGACAAATTTGCACCGTACTTTATGATTTTGTCTTAGAAACACACTAGTAAAATAATAAACGTATTAGAGAGACAATTTTACCTGAATAAATTAAATTTCTAATTTACTGGTAGATTCAACAAAGGTTGTTGTCCACCACATTAAAAAAAATTGAGCATAAAAAAAATTAAAGCATTTTATAAAAGGCCAAGTATGTGCTAGGAAGGGCACGAAACGATACTTATTACTTAATTTGTCTTGAAACCATCCATATACATATTCACACTTGCAAGGCCATAGGTTATTCTAGCTTGTTAGACACATGGGCACAATAAATGCTTTTAAACGTTGGATTGAGGTAACTTAGTTTTTGTAATAAAGGTGAGAATGCCCAATTCAACCCTTGATAAGGGTAAAACAAATTGATCACCGTCCAGTCAGGGATTGTCACAAATTCAACGTACAATTACACAACTGCTGACGTCATATTCGCTCCCTCAGCTGACCGCAGCTCCCCCACCCTACCTGTCATTGAGCACGTGGCGTAGTTAGGGTAGATTGATGTGAAGTCTTAACAAAGGCAAAATAATGCAAACAATATTTTCCTTGTTAAATTAAATGTGGACAACAAAATTTACATAGAGCGAGTGTAAAGATTTTTTTAAAGTTAGTGGTAAATTATAAAATGTAATGTTAACTTTGCTGGTAAAAAAAATCAAATTAAAAATTGAATTACATGGTTAATATTGTTTGCATTAAAATTACAAGTAACACTAAGGAGGTAGCAAAAAGTAGCCAAGAAACTTTTTAGAACACAGTTTTAAGGGGTGCTTGGAGAGTTTAAGTCCTGAAAAGTAGTTTTCACGAACTACCCGGCTTTTGGCCGTTTTGTTGATATAAAATGAACTTAACAAAAATAAATCATTTGATGGTGGACAGTGTTAAATTTCTTATTCGTGGTGGTTATTAAAAGGAAATAAAGTTAATAAATTGCAAGGAAAATATAAAATTAAATATATTACTTCATTGTTATATTAAACTATAGACAAAACAATTTTAAACAGTTTTTTTATTACATTATTTTAACAAACCACTAGAAAAACTGAATGGAAAAATTAAATTATTTTTTTTATAGTTTTAATACTGGTAGAAGACAATTTTCGTAAGTATATTTATTACCTTAACCAGAAGAAAATATGCAGGCAATATTATTATAACAGTATTCACAGTAATAAATCCACAAAAACTGCGATTTGAGCAAGAGATTATAATTAAACATTAATTTACACATTTGCTTTATTTTTCGTTGGATTTTATACAAATAATACTTGGATCAATAAAGCACGTTGTAAAGCTTATAAAACAATATAAATGCTAAATCACCCAAAGTTTGCACTAGTAAATTATTTGTATAGTAATAGCACATCGTATAAACTACAATTAATTGTCATTAATGTTTGTTTGTCTACACAATACAAAATAAATAACGGTATTCGCAAATATTTACCAGGAAACGTTTAGAGGTGAGTATATATTTGGAATAGGTGTTAACCCTATCCACACAACAAACACAGTTCCCAACTTATACAATTGATAGTATGTTACCAGTAAATAAAAGCGGTGAACAGTTTGCTTGCATGTAGGCTCAAAATATAATTTCGATAAATTTCGACGAACTAATATTTAGTTATGCAGTAATTACATAGTTTTTGTAGTTAGTATGGAATTATTGTACTTGTCAAATTTACTTTTCAACCTATAATAAAATATACCAGTTAAATTGCAAAACTTACAAAATTCTAACTGAAGTATCAACATGTAATTACTGTGCAGAACGTAACCGATTTGTGCTATGAACCACAAAAATATTGGTTAACCATCAATTCTTATTGGTTAAGTAAATATCGTAGTAGTATTTTATTTTTTTTTGTAACAAACAGTATTTCACAATTCAAATTTATATTTTTGCATTTAAATGTAGTTTAAACATTGTAATAAATAAATAATACTACAAATCCGTTCTAAACGATTAACCTACTAAACAATCTCATACCTACATAGAACTAACTAAAGCTAACTAAACAATTACAATAAATAAACTAAACTAACTAAATTACCTTCCTCGAACACTGTAAGGGTAGAAATAAATGGCGAAAACGTAGTAAAATGGCGCCAGTTGAGAATTAATTAAACTGTATTGTTTAAGCGCTTAAATAAATGCTCGGGCGGCTCGGCTATGCAGGAGCTCCGCATACATTTGAATAGTAATGGAAGCCGCTGTTGTCCAAAATATAGAACACAGAGGCCCATATTACATTCTGGGACCTTATATATGCACATGGATTCAATAGTTTTATGTGAGGCACTATTTACGCTTAGATAAAAATCTATAATAGTTTTGCTGCAATAGATTTCCCAAAAATCATTTTAACAGCTGTGAAAAGTAAAAAGAGTATCTCACAGATGTTTATTTGTTTATAAGATTAAAACTACTCTATTTAACAATGCACAGTATTTTAACGAGATCTGTCAATTAAAAACAAATCTATGCCAACAGGGAAACAAACAGAATCATCGTAAACAAATAGTGTTCGAAACATAAAAATAGAAAGTAGTAGGCTAAAACTCACAAAAAATACTAAATATTAATAAAATAATAATATAAATAAAGTCTAATATTTAGACGAAATCGAGCTACTACCTTTAAAATTGATAAAAGTAATGCCTAATAGTAACCGAAGCAAACACCTCAAAACTGTGAGGGAAAATGTCCCAACTCCTAAAAACAAAAGCAATTATTTTTTTATATGCAAAAATAATAAATCGATTAATTTACAACTACAAACCTATATAAAAAGGTAGAATTTACAATACCAATCCAGAATGCTAGTGCAACCGAAGGGTCTGGGATAACGATTTCTTTCTAACCCCTTTAATTAGTCTCGTTTTTATCTTTGCGCGCAATTGGACCTCCGCTAGGTGACGTAATTAAAATTTTAATCTGCCCTCCCTGTGACCCCCTGCCTCCTTGACCCCCACCTTTATACATACTTCCATCAAATGATATTTCAATTTTACACTGACCAGTGACAGCCAGTTGTCTTTTCAACCGTAGTACGATGTTTGGGTTTCATGTTTGATGTAAAGTTTAGTTGTAAATACACATGTATGTGCTGAACAATTTGTTTGTACATTGTAGTAAGAAGATTATGTGAAAAATAACGAATGTACCATCTTCATGTTGAAGTAAGACTCTCGTTTTACAAAATGAAATCCCCTCAATAATTTGTGTACAATGAGTAACAACTTTAGTAAAATTCTAAGATTTTAGAAGAAGAAATAACTTATTCGTTATTATTTATATTGGGTGGAAACAATTATATACTTTATTATTACTTATTTTTTCCCTAGGCAAAAAGTTATAATTGTTTACTTTATTTAATAAAATAAACGCAAAACTATCTCACAATTAATTATGTAATTAATTCAATACATTACTTTATCCCTAAAGATGAGAAAAAATGTTAATTTTTTTTATCCTTCAATCATTTTAGTGATTAACGTTAGTCAGACATGAATTATATGATGGATTCGAGTAATATACCGGTACATTACAATTAAACAGTTCTTAAGCTATTAAATTACTTGGTTTGAACATAAACACGTTAAATGTAGTAAAAACTATAAGATATGTTCCAGCTCATCGTATAAGCCGCATTTAACCATACACGTGTTGTTACAATTTAACAAATACAATTGTATCATCTTACGAATAAAGCTACTCCATAAATCTAATTAATCATTTAAGTTTGTATACTACTAAAAAAAAATAAATAAATAAATAAACCAGCCTTACTTAAATCTTCTTCATTAAAAGTTTAATTTAATACGAAGACTTTGTAAACTAAAGCGGCTTCAAACGTACCTTTGGTTGGCAAATCCAACCCCCATCCCTGTCAACTTTGCGTACGCATTTAAATGTTATTAGAATCTGAGATACAGTTCCAAAAATCTCAATTAAGCTTAAAATAATAATAATATGAATACCATTTTGAATGCACAATTCGTAGGAAAACAGTTAAATTTGTTAAGGTGTTTATTCAATGGATATTATTTCTAAGTTGTATTTTTGGAGGTAAAAATAGCAACCCTCATCCGATGTTTAAGTTATCTTCTACCACTTATAATAAACTAGGGCATTCTAACGGATTAATACAACGGTATGGAACGTCACTCTTATAATGGTCACAGAGTTAAGAATAAGAATAAGAATAATAATGAATTTATTTTCTTGAAAGCAATGTTACAAAATATTACAAAAGCGTAAATTATAAACATAGATACTGTTGTGTCTTCATGTGTAAAATAAATCAAATTGATTAACTTCATACAAATTAATTTACCTAAAATTCATTTATAGCTATTACATATTATAAAAACTAAACACAACATAAAATCATCATCTAGAAATTATACAACAGCTATCGTCTCTCAAGAAAATGTAGGGCCTCCTAAGGCATTGCCTGTGTGGAGGTTCCTTATCTCTTGAAATGGAGTTGTCTCTTGAACAAATAAATGCAAATACTAAAAAATATATATACTTAAAATAATGTCAAAACCTTAAGTTTCGTAAATCAATTTTAGAATGGCTAGAAGATAGTTTGTATTTAGGTTGTAATTTTGTACAGACAGTTGACGGTTAGAAAATAAACGAAAACTGCCTACGGGTATACTCTGTCACTATCACAGTGTACACCAAAGTGAAAACAAAAAGTAATTAGTTTGAACAGCTTAAAAATTAAACATCTTTACGAAGTTTACAAGTACTAAAGCAGTACGCAAAACATGTTTATTAAAAAAACTACATTTCTTTTTTATTGAGTTTGTATTGATTTATACAAAAATCCCAAAATAAAACAAAAAATAATAATTTTGTAAAATGAAACGGTTTTTGATTGAGATAAGTCGCGCGCAATTTGTTTGTATGCACTCTGTGAGGGGTTGAAAGGAGGCAAATAGTCCATTACAGCGTAGATGGAATTACCATGAGGGGGTTGATAGCCTGTGAAACGCACGCGGGCTTTTCAGAGCTTCATCTCTGCAAGCGATCTCGTCATTAACATTTTTGAAGATGATTAACCAACTCTCTTTTCATCCACAGCGACGTTAATGTAAGAGTTTTTGTATATTTTCATCATTAGCGAGATTAATAATAATGGGGATGTGAAGAAAAACAAATTTAATTTTTGAAATTACGGTTGAAATTTAAATTGTACTGATTTTAAATCAATCATTGTGTGTTTTTTGCGTATTAATTACAAAAAGATGTTGATTGTTAAAAGTTTGAAAGAGGGCCAATATGTAAAGGTTATTATGACAAATGTTATTCACCCTGTCAATGTAATGGTACTTTGTTAATATACCGACCACACCAATAAATATACTTCCAAATATGATTTTAATTAGTTTAAATATCAAAATCTTCCTAATTTAACCTAACCTAACCCAACCTAAACTAGAAAATAGTCCACCCTGAGGTTAGCTTAGGTTAGGTTATAATTATTAGGCGTGGTTGGTATAATACGAAAGTACCAAAATAATTCTAAACAAAGTCACATACTCGTTTATACATATAACGTGTGAACTGAATAATTTTTTCCAACTAAATAATCAGTATTACAGTACCTAAATTAAGAAATAAACTTTTCCACAATCACAACCTTTCATGGTTAGTAAATTATAGTTTTTCCCCAAGAATAGTGCTTAAGATTGAAATTACAAGTTTTAAAATCTTTCTGGAAAAATCATAGCCTAGATATCTTCTAAAAGCAGAGCGAACACAAAAATCTAAAATTGACAAAAGTAAAGTTTTAATTTGCAAGTCGGGATAAAACAGCGTCTCGTGTTGAGTTTCATTTACCCGGAATGTCTGTGTAAAAGCACTTCAAAAGGCGAGAAGCCGAGCGTCACTCCTTAAACTAATTCAGGTTTGAATACACTCTGAGATTAGATCACCTACATTAGATTCGTGTCGAAAGTCTTCTTCACGTGAGTCGTGTTAGTTTAATTCTCGACATTTGCATTTAAACTTTGTAATTTATTGTGCTTATGTTTTAAACACTTTATGAAAGATAAGTAGAAGTAGTAAGGATGTAATAAATATATATATATTTAATGATCTGATGAAAAGGATTCAGTTAAGCTTTAAATTAAAAGGATTGTTTTGTTTTGTTGTACAGGATATACCTTATCAATTTCCAAACTTATTAACTTTTTTATATAAGTTAAAGATAATAAAGTCTCCTACAAAATAAATTTTTATTTTTTATAAGCAAATCAAAATCGTAATTAATGGAAACCTCAGCTATACTAAACAAGATCGTTATTAGCATTACAACCAATTATAAAAATACCAATAGTAAAATTCTTATAGTTGAAGATTCTTTGTTATAATTTTGCTATTGAAATGGAACGAAGAATACAAATCGAGCAAGCTTATCATTATATCCATTTGGTGGAATGTATTTGCTTGCATAAGACAATGACACTAAGCCACTGTTTCTCCTTACTTTATGCCCCAGTTCTAGTCTTGGTTCCCCAGGGGGTAAGCGCCAGACCCCTGGGGGCACAATACGGTTCGGCGACGACCCCCTGTCTAAGTAATACACACCAACCCCATATTGGTGGGGAATCGACCCCAAACCATCAATACTAACGTCGACTTAATCTCATTTCACACTGGCAAGATTTTGAGTAAGATTTATATGAAACATAATAAAAAAAAATACCTTTACTAATTAAGTAAAGTGGTGTTTTACGAGACGTATTTCAGATATCAAATGAAAATTATTTAGATAATATTTTTAGATTAATTCAGGTAAGGAATTTTGCTGTTTGACTAAATAGGACTCTAATGGTTAAAGCATATTTTTTACAGTAAAGGAAAATTGCATTTTAAATTTACAACATTTTTAATTAACATAGCTAAATTGACGCGTGTAGACCTAATAGTGTCCTTTATTTCCCAATGTGGCAGCAAACATATCCGTACAATATGATATACTAAATAACGTGGAAAAGGAAAGATAATGTGAAATAGAAAAGGGACAAAATGAGGAATTGTGTGAGAGAAGAGTTCGGTTTCAAATTGATGACTGAACTGATGCCCATTATTGTGACTAAACTGACGCGAAATTTGAAACCAGGTCGAACACTGGCATCGGTTACTGTGAGCTTCGAAAGTGTTTTGCTTTCGACACTGTTTACAACCATAAATATTACGTGTTTGTAATAATTTACAGTAGATAAATATATTTTCTGTTTAATGTTTTCCTACGTTAAGGATGCAAGTTTAGCATACAAGTTTGGCAACAAAAATAATAATTAGTATGCATTTCATGCAAGTTTCATACAAAATTATAATTTTAATAATTTGAAAACGTTTATCATTTGTTGCCATTGGTGTATTTCAGCTATTAAAATTACCATCTAAATCTTTGTACATCTCAATTAATTAAAATTATAGGTTTTTGTCAATACTTATGCCATTTAATTAACCTTTTGTTAGTTAATTAAGTGTGCAGTGCAGTTGGTGGTAAATAAAATTTGCATACGCTTATAATCATTACAAAAGGTTTGTATACAAATCAATCTTTTAATGTAGTCAAAACAAAAAAAAGTTGATTGCGTAAAAACTATATAAACGCCCTCTCCAACGTGTTATACAAGCATAAACAAACATTGTAAATACCACTTCAATCGATGATATTTATAGACGAAGGATACACAAACCACAAACTAAACAGCTGATCCCATCAAGAATGTATATACAAAGTTGAATTAGTTGAAGAGCCTCGACGTCGTGCCGTATCGGGGGGATTTAAATAGAATCCAGAGATGAACTTTGGTGCAAACTTTTCTATTCCTCTTTAACTACTTCAACTTTTAATTTTTCAGATTAGAACCTGGAAATAATTAAAGGTTTAATTTTAAGGATTGTTTTGGGTATTTATTTAAGTGGTGTAACTGTATTTGCAAAAACTTCTTATTATTTGTGGTATCGATAAATAGTGTTACTAAACTAAAGTCCCTTATTTGAGGATATTTATATAATTTTTGAAATGTCAGGTCAAAAAATAATACGTTATATATTTTACCTACTTTTATCCATAATGTTATAATTACTAATTAGAGGGGTTGTCAGTAGTATAAAAAGCCACTGAGTACATCATGAATGAAACTTTACTCCTACTAAGGTATACATAGGGTAGAGTTTATTTGAGTACTACGTTTTTAGGTGTTGCGAGGTCATAAACAATTATCAATACTGCTAGAACTAAACCACCTGAAGAATCAATAAATATTATTTCATAACATCGAAAGAACTCAGACATAACGTGTATAAATAGAACCACAGACAATAGACCACCATAGTCTATTAATGGTCCATTCATCACATACATCCTATTCGTCACCCAAACGTAAAGGCTGATTAAGTGAGTTACCTTCTTTGTTATAATATATTATTATGCACATTAAACACGAGATATAAATGCCATTGAAACTATCTCAAGATTTTATGAAATTAAATTTATGATCTTTTAAACAAAATACTTTTTCCTTCTAGAACAGATTATCTCAACACGAGCAAATAAAAGTGTTAAGTGTTGTAAAAGTGTTAGTGTAAAGTGCATTTACATTATAAGGGAAATAGACAAATCATTTTCCAACAGGGAATACCATTCACTGTTTTAATTAAAATAATATAGCTGATATAGGACCACTAAAACATATACTTGGTAATGGAACAAAACGAATAAATTTAGTAATGCTATACTATTTGCAGGATTCAGTATAAATAGTAGTTAAGACTGGAGGTCGAGGTATAAATTAAATTGCAAACGTAAGAGATCGGAGAAACCCAATTAAATGTTGGAGAGGGAATTAATCATTTAGTCGCGGTTTGCTGGGCCTGATAAAACTGATCCTCGTGGCAAGTTTTAATTTTTTAAATCATTTATCAATTATTGCTTGTGACAATTAATAAGCAATTAGTATACTTATTGATTTTGATCTAAAACTTTTCCAACAATAAAAGAAAATAATTCTCAAAATTAAATACCCTTGTATTATTGTGGTATGTGTTATTTGAGTTTAAAATATGACGGTCTATACTAAATAAAATAGGTTATTGAAGTAGTGTATATTAGACAATTTCAGATTTACTAATTACGATAAAATTAGTACAATTTTTTCTTTTCCATCTATCTGTGTTTTGTGAGCGAGCTTAAAACTCAAACTGAATTAAATCATTTTTCGTGTGGACCTTAGAATACAATAGCAATGATATAACATATTCATAAATTTATTTCAGCTGTAAATAAATCAACCCTTTAATACGTTACATTTTTCAATTCAATCACTTTGCAACAGTCGCACACACTTTGACACGTTTTAATAGCGAATGATTGGATTTATATTATAATTCATAATCATGTTGAGTTGAGTTTTATTTCTCCTTTTCCAGTAACGCTTACTGAAAGGAGAGGTTGGTGGGGAAAATAGAGGTTTAGGGTAGAACAAGAGATAGCGGGTGAAGCGGCCAGTTGTGCAAATATAAAATGAATATTTCATGGGACTCATTGAAGAGTTGAAAGCAGCTGATCAAAATCTGGATTCCACATCAGTATTTATAGCATGAACGTTTTTGAAAAATATTCATATAAATATAATTCAATGATTAGTTAATTATATTTACTATTCTCCAACATTATCTTTTACAGTAGAACCTTTTTAATGAATACTATACTGAATTAAGATTGTTCAATGTTCTTTACATCCCATTGTACTATATTTTAAAAGTTCGATTTCATACGTACAATATGTTTGCGTTCAAATTTAGCTGTAAGGGATACATTGATACATTAAATCTGCTAGAACCATGTTATTATTATTATATAAAGCAACTAAGGGTCGTTGGATACATTGAATAAAATGCACAAAAGAATTACAATAACATGAGCAATAACTTGTATTCATTTGTCGTTTCAGAATATAAAAGTTGGATAATCCGATATAAAAATATAATTAGTCCACTTCGGTATCCTAGTTTTCTTAAATACTACACAGTATTGCATTTTAGGAATCATTTTAAATATGCCCCCAGACCTAGTTTATTGTTAAATAACCTCGAAATTATGGAATGAGACGTTCTAATATATAAGGATTTCTATATAACAAAAATTAAAATATTAATCCAATAGTCTTTTTTGAATAAATTCTTTTGCTACAAAAGTATAATACATTTTACTGTAACCACGCCATTATTTTGCAGCAACAAACTCCATATTTTATACGCAAGCTTATAGCGTATAATAACGTTAATGCGCGCCATATCAAAGTCATAAATTTTCGCGGTGACAGAAAACACCGTAAATCAAGTTTATGCTTATTTACGTCGTAAAAGGAAATTTGGTTTTATGACATTTATACCTGGTAGGTAACAAAATTAAGTACATATCAATTAATCTTAACCACGTCTGATTGTCCAGATATGGACACGTGGTTTCCCATGAATTTTAGCTTTAAATATGCTATACAGATGTTATATTAAAACATCGTGTGCATAAAAACTAAATTAGTAAGTTTAAATCCTTGGAAAAAAAATATCCAAGCATTTTTCTAAAGACTTAAAAGGGGTTTGCTAGCGTTTTGTTAGCGTCTCGGACTTTGGTTCTGGAGAGACGGGTTCGATTCCCTACACATCCAAACGTATGTGGGTTTGGAGCGTTTTTCCAAGAGTTTGAATACCACTGTCTGTTTCATCTGTACTAGAAAATCAGTATACATGAACAGGAAAAAATTGAAAAAAGATGCAATGGGTTTGTACAGTAAAACATGAATATTAACGCTTGTATATGTGAATTGATCGTCAAAACTTCTAGAGTGAACTGAAAACACCCGCTTTAAATTATCCTTGTGTTAATTATGGATGACTGTAAATCAGCCTGTAAAGAAAACGCTAATCCCAAAATTGAAACGTTTAATCATGATAAATAATGTAATATTGTAGTGCATTTGGACACAAACACCAGTTAGACATGTGTGGTACGAAACCTGTACGTCTATAGCACCAGTGTTAACCTACGTTGTGTATATGATAATGTGAGCCAACGTCAAAGGTAAACACTAATCCTAGTATAGGATAGTTTAATCAGCTTAGGTAGAGTGACATTGTACAGGATTTGCACACAGTCATCACCGAGACATGTGTAGAACGAAACCACACCTGTACGTCTATAGCACCAGTGTTAACCTACGTTGTGTATATGATAATGTGAGCCAACGTCAAAGGTAAACACTAATCCTAGTATAGGATAGTTTAATCAGCTTAGGTAGAGTGACATTGTACAGGATTTGCACACAGTCATCACCGAGACATGTGTAGAACGAAACCACACCTGTACGTCTATAGCACCAGTGTTAACCTACGTTGTGTATATGATAATGTGAGCCAACGTCAAAGGTAAACACTAATCCTAGTATAGGATAGTTTAATCAGCTTAGGTAGAGTGACATTGTACAGGATTTGCACACAGACATCACCGAGACATGTGTAGAACGAAACCACACCTGTACGTCTATAGCACCAGTGTTAACCTACGTTGTGTATATGATAATGTGAGCCAACGTCAAAGGTAAACACTAATCCCTGATAAGGATAGTTTAATCAGCTTAGGTAGAGTGACATTGTACAGGATTTGCACACAGTCATCACCGAGCCATGTGTAGAACGAAACCACACCTGTACGTCTATAGCACCAGTGTTAACCTACGTTGTGTATATGATAATGTGAGCCAACGTCAAAGGTAAACACTAATCCCTGATAAGGATAGTTTAATCAGCTTAGGTAGAGTGACATTGTACAGGATTTGCACACAGTCACCACCGAGACATGTGTAGAACGAAACCACACCTGTACGTCTATAGCACCAGTGTTAACCTACGTTGTGTATATGATAATGTGAGCCAACGTCAAAGGTAAACACTAATCCTAGTATAGGATAGTTTAATCAGCTTAGGTAGAGTGACATTGTACAGGATTTGCACACAGTCATCACCGAGACATGTGTAGTACGAAACCACACCAGTACGTCTATAGCACCAGTGTTAGCCTACGTTGTGTATATGATAATGTGAGCCAACGTCAAAGGTAAACACTAATCCTAGTATAGGATAGTTTAATCAGCTTAGGTAGAGTGACATTGTACAGGATTTGCACACAGTCATCACCGAGACATGTGTAGAACGAAACCACACCTGTACGTCTATAGCACCAGTGTTAGCCTACGTTGTGTATATGATAATGTGAGCCAACGTCAAAGGTAAACACTAATCCTAGTATAGGATAGTTTAATCAGCTTAGGTAGAGTGACATTGTACAGGATTTGCACACAGACATCACCGAGACATGTGTAGAACGAAACCACACCTGTACGTCTATAGCACCAGTGTTAGCCTACGTTGTGTATATGATAATGTGAGCCAACGTCAAAGGTAAACACTAATCCTAGTATAGGATAGTTTAATCAGCTTAGGTAGAGTGACATTGTACAGGATTTGCACACAGACATCACCGAGACATGTGTAGAACAAAACCACACCTGTACGTCTATAGCACCAGTGTTAGCCTACGTTGTGTATATGATAATGTGAGCCAACGTCAAAGGTAAACACTAATCCTAGTATAGGATAGTTTAATCAGCTTAGGTAGAGTGACATTGTACAGGATTTGCACACAGTCATCACCGAGACATGTGTAGAACGAAACCACACCTGTACGTCTATAGCACCAGTGTTAGCCTACGTTGTGTATATGATAATGTGAGCCAACGTCAAAGGTAAACACTAATCCTAGTATAGGATAGTTTAATCAGCTTAGGTAGAGTGACATTGTACAGGATTTGCACACAGACATCACCGAGACATGTGTAGAACGAAACCACACCTGTACGTCTATAGCACCAGTGTTAGCCTACGTTGTGTATATGATAATGTGAGCCAACGTCAAAGGTAAACACTAATCCTAGTATAGGATAGTTTAATCAGCTTAGGTAGAGTGACATTGTACAGGATTTGCACACAGACATCACCTAGACATGTGTAGTACGAAACCACACCTGTACGTCTATAGCACCAGTGTTAGCCTACGTTGTGTATATGATAATGTGAGCCAACGTCAAAGGTAAACACTAATCCCTGATAAGGATAGTTTAATCAGCTTAGGTAGAGTGACATTGTAGAGGTTTTTGCACACAGACATCACCTAGACATGTGTAGTACGAAACCACACCTGTACGTCTATAGCACCAGTGTTAGCCTACGTTGTGTATATGATAATGTGAGCCAACGTCAAAGGTAAACACTAATCCCTGATAAGGATAGTTTAATCAGCTTAGGTAGAGTGACATTGTAGAGGATTTGCACACAGACATCACCTAGACATGTGTAGTACGAAACCACACCTGTACGTCTATAGCACCAGTGTTAACCTACGTTGTGTATATGATAATGTGAGCCAACGTCAAAGGTAAACACTAATCCCTGATAAGGATAGTTTAATCAGCTTAGGTAGAGTGACATTGTAGAGGATTTGCACACAGACATCACCTAGACATGTGTAGAACGAAACCACACCTGTACGTCTATATAGCACCAGTGTTAGCCTACGTTGTGTTTATGATAATGTGAGCCAACGTCAAAGGTAAACACTAATCCCTGATAAAGATAGTTTAATCAGCTTAGGTAGAGTGACATTGTAGAGGATTTGCACACAGACATCACCTAGACATGTGTAGTACGAAACCACACCTGTACGTCTATAGCACCAGTGTTAACCTACGTTGTGTATATGATAATGTGAGCCAACGTCAAAGGTAAACACTAATCCTAGTATAGGATAGTTTAATCAGCTTAGGTAGAGTGACATTGTACAGGATTTGCACACAGTCATCACCTAGACATGTGTAGTACGAAACCACACCTGTACGTCTATAGCACCAGTGTTAACCTACGTTGTGTATATGATAATGTGAGCCAACGTCAAAGGTAAACACTAATCCCTGATAAGGATAGTTTAATCAGCTTAGGTAGAGTGACATTGTACAGGATTTGCACACAGACATCACCTAGACATGTGTACATAGTACGAAACCACACCTGTACGTCTATAGCACCAGTGTTAACCTACGTTGTGTATATGATAATGTGAGCCAACGTCAAAGGTAAACACTAATCCCTGATAAGGATAGTTTAATCAGCTTAGGTAGAGTGACATTGTACAGGATTTGCACACAGTCATCACCTAGACATGTGTACATAGTACGAAACCACACCTGTACGTCTATAGCACCAGTGTTAACCTACGTTGTGTATATGAAAATGTGAGCCAACGTCAAAGGTAAACACTAATCCCTGATAAGGATAGTTTAATCAGCTTAGGTAGAGTGACATTGTAGAGGATTTGCACACAGTCATCACCTAGACATGTGTACATAGTACGAAACCACACCTGTACGTCTATAGCACCAGTGTTAGCCTACGTTGTGTATATGATAATGTGAGCCAACGTCAAAGGTAAACACTAATCCCTGATAAGGATAGTTTAATCAGCTTAGGTAGAGTGACATTGTAGAGGAATTGGACACAAACATCACCTAGACATGTACGAAAACACACATGTACGTCTATATAGCACCAGTAGTAACCAACGTTGACGATAATGTGGGCCAACGTCAAACGTGTGCTCATCCTAGAATAGGATCGTTTTATCAGCTTAGGTAGAGTCATTGTACAGGATTTGCACAGAAACATCAGCTTGACGACGAGCTCAGTGTGTGCCAAAGTAGCCTACAGTAGGTTCCTAGGTCGATACGACACTAGTGCTTAGTGTACGAACCGGTACAGATCTGGAGCTAATGAAAACAAGTTCACAATGATCCCTAGCCTGGAATGAGTCATCCTTGGTTTTCAATTTATTGTTAATATTATGGTTTCAAAATTAAACCATATAAAATAAAATATAAACTTGTTACTACTACTACACATCAGTAGATGAACAGACAGTAACTTGTTTACTTAAAAAATCAGGTGGTGATTACTAACCAAGACTAATAAGAATTTGTATTTTTGACAATATTTTGTACCTACACAAGTACATAAACAGTTAACTAGCTTATAAAAATGGAAGCAAAGATTTTCAACCAGGACTAAAATGTGTATGCAGCTGAACTCTTTAAATTATTTAAGTTGATTTAACTATCCTAAGTACAAATTACACAATATTATCTATACAAGTATGAGTTATTAGTTATACAAAACATTAAGTAGGGAAAATAAAGCAAGCTAATAACAAATTATCTGAATGGATAGACCTTTTTAATCTTGGAGATAAGGAACATCCCGCATTCATAATTGAGCCGTATATTTTGCAAGTCATTGTATGGGTTTTAATTTTCAACTAAACCACTTTACAAAAACTGTAGGCTTCATCATAGTATTTTGCAGTACTTCAACTGTTGTTATGAAAACGGATAAAATTTGATAAAACTGAGAAACACTACGTAATTAAGGTTTTAAATACTTGATACAAATACAGTTTTCAACTTACCGGCAATGTACAATCAATATTTTCGAAGGGAATGCAACCTGAAACAATTTTTTAATTAGTAACAATAATGTATAATATTTAAGGTTAGTAAGATAATCTTAGACTGGTTATATAAAATATGAAATTTTCCGATACTTTGAGTTTCGTTGTAGACGTCCCTTTGTTGCTATATAAAGTACTGAACGGAGGATTTCTGGTATTACAAATAAATTATTTCAGTGCAATTCAATAACAGTATGTTTATAAAACTTTTGATAACAAGAAAAGAACGAATACCTTAATCACAATAAAAACTTGCAATAGATTGCTTTAACTAAACTATTTATCGGAAAAGTTTTTAGATGCCTAGCAAGCTTGAATGTCACAATAGTTAAAGGCTTAACGGTTATAGCCTCACAAAAAACCATTACGTCATTAAAACGCAGGATAACCACAAATGAAATTATCAGTGGAATTCGTTAGCGCGATTAAGCCTTTAAGGTAATGGGCTAAATAAAATGGCGAAATAACTTGTGATCATGTGGCGGTTTTGAAATAGGTTGAATAGAAGCTTCGTCGACGACGCCATTAAACCCAGCAGACGACATAAACTGAGTGATAACATGGCAGATAACAGCTGATGGTCTTCAGTTATGGCGGGAGAAAATGCCTCCAATATGAATCGTTGGAAGAATTTATCACCAAACATGTGATAATTCGTATTTGTCAAATTAATTGAGAAGAAAAGTTCTTTAGGTTATTGATTTTTCAGGTATTTAAATTACAGTAACCATGTACATTTTCAAATATATTTTCATTGTTTTATCCAACTTTTCGTTTCTATAAATTAACTAGAAACAGATTTTATTTATTGAGTATCAGAAGTATTTAATTATACGCTTTGGTATATTATAATAATTTAAATTTGAAAGTGCCTTATTAATAAGAATAGGCTAACATGAAGGACTAAATGGCCGTATACCTTAATAGAACAAGTTGTCAAGGATAAAATAAAAATGCACAAATGACTTTATTTGTGCTAATTTCAATTGCATAGTTCGTCTCAAATGTTAACCGTAGTTTCAAATGAATAAATATCTCACATAACCTAGTACATACATAAACTGCTTAACTGTACATTAACTTCCTTAAACGTTTAAGTTAGTAATACGCAATAATAAAGCGCCACACCCAAACTCTTCCCAACTTGGCTCAAGTTAGAAACTGGTTATTATTTTTAAACAAGGAACCTTGAGGTGCTGACTCAGTTCCGATAAGGAACAGACTTTAATTACAAGAGGCTGACAAGACGAACTTCCGACAACAATGGTTAATTAAGCAGCCAGTGTTTTGGCGAGACAACCACTAACACGATAAGGCGATTTTTATCCAATAGAATCATCTTAATAATGGCTGAGGAACTAAAAGTTAGAACATTTCTTTTGTTAAACTAAATGGACATTTTTTATACAGGCTTACGGAAAACATGTTACTGAACGTGATTTTAAAATGATAGAACTATATTCCTCAGGGGTTAAGTGTTAAATGTTTTAGGTCTTTCCTGTTAAATGTATTTGATACAAATTTAAGATAAATTGTCATTCGATAAAAACTCCTATGCAACATATTTTACTGTAAAAATTAGAATAACTATGCTACACAATGCAATAATTGTCAGAAGCAATGAATAAAATAAAAAACAAATTATTCCTGAGCCCCATAAACCATAGGTCATTCCTAAGGATTATATAAAAACTCTCTGCAATATGACCGGCTTATTTACCTTTGTTATTTTATCTTGTAAGGATATTTAAATTATATTCGAAGATATTATGATTTAAGTTTTTTATTAATTATGTTAATGCTGAAAATAAATCGTTGCATAAAACAAACGTAGAACCTCAATAGGAAACAGTTTATTGAAAAACCTTAACTCATTGTACTCAATTGCAATACCCAATACCCAATAAGGAGTAGTTTAATAACAAGTTGAAATGCATTTTATCCTTAATATTTTTATAATTGAATTTCATATTGATAAAGTTTATTTAAATTAAGGTTCTATAATGGTATTTTGCCAAAAATATTTTCGTATGGTTGATACAAGGTGGTGCATAAAAGTAAGTAAAATATTATTTCTTGGCAGCTTACAAGATCGCAGGTTTAAAAGAATAAAAATAAATCAACGTCCTAAATGTGCAAAGTTTCTGAAGAATACATGACATTTTGAGAATATATAAACTTGTAATTAATGGTGCACAACCCGAAATTGGATTTATTTATTTTTATACAATCTTCGACTTTGTTTCCTATGAAGATTTTACTTGGCATCTTCATCCTCAGAACACGATAAGTTTTCGGTTTTGTTGTATGGGTTAATTTTTTATACTTCCAAAAATATTATTATATAATAGTTAATAAATAAAACTATTCAAATACCACACATACATCTTTAGGCCTAGAGAACCAAATTAGGATATCCTAAATTTAGATTCTAGACCGATAACTAGTACATAAAACCAATTTGAAACCAAATTCACCCAAACACAAATATGAAATGTGGTTACAATTCTGCTCAAAATATGTCCTCACAAAAAAAAACTGTCTTTTATGCTTTGTCGTTCAGTTAAAGGTCAAACTGTGTTTCGTTGTGAGGAAGAGGACCCTTGTTTAACATATATGATAACAAGTAGTTTACATAAGAATGTAGGTAGAGTGGCGTCTGTGAGACGCTCGAGTGAGTTTCAATAGCACTCAGCATGGCTGACAAACTTACTCGTCTAGCGGCGAGTGCTGGAAAGTGTTTGAGGAAAATACATTACCAAAATGGGAATTGAGTAGCATTTTGAAAATTATCACATGGGATTGAAGAATAAGCAATCTTTGTATATGTAAAATGTGTAGTACACTATCAAAGAAAATTTTCTTAAAATTTAAAATTTTTTAATCGGCATCAAATGTTACAACAACAATATATGTAAATTGTTAGTCCAAGGATTAAAATATTAAATCAAATACAATACCATGGCATTAAAAACTATCTGTAAGGTATATATTTGAAAAAAAAAGCTTTTATAGCTTTTTAAAACCATTTGCCTACAATATATATCATTTGCAATTTTAATTTTTGTAGCTGAAACTTTCACGCGTAAACACCATCAAGAAATGGATTTAAATTTATTTCTTAATGAATACGTTTTTAAGTCTCTTCCGTAGACTATACGTATGTTAAAAAAAATATTTATAAGCATAGCTGTAAAGTTGGGTAAATTCTTCTCAGGCTTTTTCATGCTGTACAATATAGTTGTAAAATGCCACGATGTTGAGAAGTAGTCGTAATAAGTTTAAAAACAATCTTCTAAAACGCCTTTACGCTTAATATAATTTTTTCCAAACTTTGAAAATATAACTTAACTAATTACTTTTCAATTAAAATCACAATAATTGTCTATGATGTTTGATTGGTTCCTAAAGTGACGCACCCAACATCAGCTGTTAGTTCGCAAGTTTTGGGCCTGGGGAAAGTAAACAAGCTAGTTTGCAAGATAATAACTTGATACTAAACTCAATTCAGATATCTACAGGGATGATATTTCCTTGACAATTCTCCTCCAAAACTTTGCTTAGGTAAAACAAGGACACTCCTAGAATAAAAAAAACTGTTATAATTCATGACTGATTGATTGTTTATGAAGTAAAGAGAAGATCAAAATTATATCGAAGGTTTTGGCTTTACTAAACAAACATTTACTCTACTGGATTAGTGTTTGAAACACAGCTAATTTTATTACATAATCGATCAAATTGTTATTTACTTTGGTTAATTCAAACTATTTCCAATTGAATTTTGTTATTAAGTAAATTACACACGTGTTTGCATCTAATAAAACATTATTTATTGTTAAAGATACGTAATTGAATAATATCCGTAGTTCTACAACTTCAAGAAGTTGAAAAACACTGCATGGATTCAAATTAAATATATTTAAATATTTTTTGTCAAAATAAAAAAAATAGCTGTCGATTTGCTTTGTACGAGCTTTTAATGTATGAAACTTCAAGTACCTAAACATGTCAGGTATATCTAATGGAAGCTGCTTCATTAGCAGTTTTACCCAATTCTCGTCCCCATGCCCAATGCCTCACAAAGATTGACAGATTATTGTAATATATTCATATTTTTGAGAAATTTGCCTGCAAACAAATTCAATCATTAAAAAAATTAAACTACAAAAAATACAGGATTTCTTATCAGATCATATTTTGAGACTGCTTTTTAGGATAAAATTGCCTGAAAAAGCTAATATTATGTTTGACATCAAAAACAGGTAGACTCAATAAAACTATAAGTATATGCTGTAACTTAAATGTTAAGCAACATGAATAACTCATCTATCACTAGACTGTGTTAACATATTACTTTATAGCGTTTGATAAACGATTTTGTCTAAGGCATAAAATATGTAATTTAAAACTACTTTACTGGGGTGTAAAATTGATATAAGGTTGATTTACGCCTGTTTTGCCGCATAAGAAATTTATGATGAAGAATTTATGGTTTTCGGTATTTTTGTATATTTTTGTAGGTCCCGGTATAAACTTTGCTCACTACATCGTCACCGATAAGCTACTCTACAAAGATATACACAGTAAAACAGCAAATCAAAATTGTAGGCAAATATGCAGTTCTTTAGTCTAGGTCAAACTACTGTGAGTAATTTCTGATTATTTGTCCATGTTTACAGTATTTAAAACAAAAATTCCCACTTGAATCCGAGTTATAATTTTAATCGATGAACATTGTAATAAAATTGCCTACTTTATATACGAGTACTAGACATTAATCTAATAAAATGATTTTGAAATGGTGGTTTGACACGTTTTTCCTCCAACAGGGTAGTAGGAGCTTGACTTAAGAAAAACTACCCATATCATCTACGTTAATAAAGAAAACAAGTAAACAACCAATGCAACCAAGCAATGCAGTTATAACTGTAAATAAGAAAAATAAGAAAAATATAAAGTAATCTTATTCATACATCTTTCTTATTATGGGTTTCACAGTTTTCAGGATAGTTAGGTGCATGTTAAAAACGTATTGCGGTTATAGAAACGTATTTGCAGTTATAGAAACATATTTGCAGTTAAAAAAACCCCTTGTACATGTAGGCATAATTATAATTTATGAAATCCGCACAAAAGGTCTGTCCAATGTTTAATCTTTAAAATTTTCCTTATGAAAGATAAACAATACATTCTGCTATATTCCCTAATACATTCCCTAATAAGCGTTTAGTACTTGAATAAATGATAAATAGAGACTGCTTTTGTTCGAGTATTTAATTATCTTAATGAAACCAGTTAATAAATTAAGACTGTTTGTAAGCTACGTTTGCAAATTTTTACTCTTTGTTTCTAATCACAATGTGTTATATTATGATTGTACGTAAATTGTTTAGTATTATTTAGATTTAAAATTCACACAACTGTAAGTGAATTGAAAACGTAACATATATATTAAATAGTAGGATAATTTTAAAATATTTAAACAGATTACTACATAGTTTTAATCCCACCTGTGTAGCATTTATCTTTATCTGACAATTCAATCGTCATAAGTGTTACCCTAAAGAAAGATTGAGGTAAATAAACATGTGAGACATGACAACAGATTTATTAGTTTTTTCATTTGATTAATTTTACAAAATGTTCTGATCAAAGTTACGACTAAAATCATTTGGTATGAAAGATATTCATTGTTGAACAGAATACAATTCACAGCAACTATGTGCAGTAACAGTAACTTATATATTAACTACATTAAAATACATTTTAATTTCAAAATTAACAGGTAAGGTTGTAATCAAGGAAAGTTTTGTGAGGAAGTAAAGAAAGCCATCGCTGTCAAAGCGTTCAATTCTGTGAACAAATATTGCCTGAAGCATCGATTTATCCTGGCAAGTCGGAGCTCTACGTATTCCGTAACTATTTGATGTGGAACCCATTTACTTTCAGTAGTTCGTTCACATTCTATTTCATATACTAATGTTTCAGTGTCCATCTATTTGAGCTGGTAATTTTTCCTATAAGCTTTGGGGTCGCCGATTAGGAATTAAGCTTTCAAACAAAATATTCACATATATAAGTAATCTTCCCTGATTAACCAATGTTAATATTTTATGTCAGTAGGCTTAAAAGCAAGTTTAAACGCACAACTATCTTAGACTGATTTAGTATTCTTCATGATAAGTTATTTGTACAGGACCAATAAACATTTTAATATTGGCACCCTAGAAACCAAAATCCCACAAAGTTTATTGATATATTCAATACTCTATACTTTCAACTTTTAGTTAGTGCAAATAAATAAAAAAACCTGTAATGTGCAACGTATGTTCGGAAAGAAATTCAATTAAATATTAGATTAGGGTTTTAAAATATAATTTCAAAAATCACAAACTACACAATTTGTTATCTAATGCATTGCTATTTTAAATTGATATATAATGATGATTCTGAGTGATTTGACTAGAGAGCCCATTAAGACTGTACTAGAGTGTCTCTTCAGCATGTAAACCTATTAAACTGGTATACCGAAGTATTTTAAATTATAAAAGTTGTATACTG
This sequence comes from Macrosteles quadrilineatus, assembly GCF_028750875.1. Lineage (NCBI taxonomy): Eukaryota > Metazoa > Arthropoda > Insecta > Hemiptera > Cicadellidae > Macrosteles > Macrosteles quadrilineatus. Next base: position 95,277,299 of record NW_026542596.1, read on the forward strand.
TCTGCTAGGTCATCCTTATAGACAGCACTAAACAAAGTAAAATAATAATAGTTTAGTAGTAGCGAACGCCATTTTTTAATCCTCTATCATGGAGTAGCTAAACCCAATAGTAAGTTTCTTTTGGAATAAACATTATATTTAAATTCAAATAATTATCTGAACATTTGCTTAGTGTACATATTTTAACAACAGTAGTATTTCCCCTAATACAGGATGAACACAATAATTGAGAAACAAAACTGAATTTTCTGATTCATAAAAGTTACCATTCTATGATTTTCAATTTAGGAAATACTGTTTTTCAAACCTAACTAACCGAAATTCTAGAAAACGACAAATTAGCAGAATGCGTTCTGTAAAGTTATAACCCTTTGATAAAATATTTTCTGCCAAACAAATATTCACTTCCGAGAAAAAAATTAAATTGCAATCCTAAGGGAACGGTAAAACCCAATTAAACAGCGTCAGACGAAAATTTATCGTCGAGGGAAACGCGGCTGTTACCAAAGCGAACAATATTTCATTCGAAATAAACTGTTTAAAATAAAATAATTGAATTGTTGTCACTACCTTTTATGGCAGAAATTGACGTGTTCTTCAGTAAAAAATTTTTCGTCTTTAAAAAAACAAGGAATGGGAGAAAAAGACTGCTGGAGAAAGTATACGCAATCAAGTATTTATTTCAGTCACTGTTTTCAGCAATTATTTCCAATAATAGTTAAATATTTTCAATATGGGGATACTTTTAAAATTAATTCACAACTCAAAAACTTGTGTCAATTCGAAACATTTTCTATTATTTTCAACGACCGGCTTATGGAGGCATTAGATAAATTATTATTTATAGTGAATGTAATGTATTTGTTTTAATTATTTGATTGTCATAAATATATATGACAACACTTGTATTGAAGTGTCATGCCCTCTTTTAAAGCTAAACCAATCCTGACCATTGTACTTAGTTTTTGTATTGATCATAATTATAAAACAAAATTTAAAATTTAAATCCTTTTAAATCAGTGGCTCTATATATTCACAGTGATCTTTTAATGTTCCAGGTCCGCAAAACTTAAACTGTGGGGAATTTAATAAAGGATTTATATGTGTAAAACTCTTAAATGTGTTAAATGTGAAACGTAATTACTGGAGTGAATCGAGTCAAGGCTCACACGATTTCAGCCGTAAACCTAAACAAGACCGTAACCAGACATAACACCGCACACCTGTGACCAATAATGGGGCATCACTGTGAACTGGTCGTCACATTGCCAGCCGGGCACCACTGTGAACAGGACGCCACATGACCGGTAGTGCTCTCTGTTGACCAACTGTGAAACAACAGATACCACTTTGGACTGTTATTAAATGGGCTTCTTTTACCTCGGGTCGTGGAAAATGTGAGAATTATGTGTTTGAAAACTTTCCTCTATATTTTTTGTTCTTAAAAATGGTTTATCTCGAATTCTAATTTTAAAATGTCATGAGACATAAGGTGAAATCTTGACTTATCTTTAAAATGCCATTAATTTTTAACAGACAAAATTTATTTGCTGTTTTCTGCAATCATTGTTAAGGGTATTTTTTTGTCCTAGGACGCTAGATACGAGTCTGGGGTTGTTTTTCACATTACTTCAGGCTAGACCTAGGGGTTGCGGCGTTATCACTTGGATAAAATGTATTGGTTATTTGGCGTGATTTGAACCCGGGACCCCAGGAACCAGAGTCCCACGCTATAACCACTAGACCAGCTTGCTCCCCATTATAACGTAATTGATCAAGTTACAGTTAAAAAACTTCTAATTTATAAAAATCTGCTCAAAAACTTAATTAAGTGATGCTATAACATACATGTCAACAATCCGACTCCACGGACTGGAATGGTCAACTATATGAGTTCGGCTATCAAAGTTCCCATGTGGGATAGACCTCTTATACATCATAGAAGGGAGTTACTTTTTATAATATCCATGTTTTCAAATATTATATTTTAACTGTCTTACTGTGTGTGTGTATATTTTTCCCTTATGCTGAGAATAAAACTAATCCAAAATAAGTTCGCAATAATAAGCTGAGTTTATAAAAAATCTTGCAAAATTGAATTTTGTTTTGTGTTAAAACAGGGCAAAGTCTGAGGAGTATAACCAAAACCTCATCCTTACGCGAACACCCTTCTTCCACCGCTAACAAAATAGGTTGAGGAGAAAAGATTGAATTTGCTTTGCTCGTTTCATGCAAGTTTCTAAAACATCATTTTATCATTTTGTATTTTATTTTTACATATCTACGCTAAAATGAGTAAAAAAATGCATTTTAGCCTAAGTTTGTTTCATTATTTTTAATTTATTTTACTTTTCCACTAGTTTAATGTTCTATAGCAATTTTATACCACAAAAAAAGTTGAAACCGTTTAAAATGAATAACAACTAGCTTCCAACGTGTACACTCGGTATATATATAACCTTCCAAAATATATGTAATTTTTGGCATGCTTTTAATTGAATAATCGTAGAACTGAAAATTTGGAATACGTTCGGGAAGAATAAAGCAAAAATACGGTATGTATAAATTAAAAATCTAAATATAAAGATAATTTAACAGCAAGATTACATTGTATTTATTTATTTTTTTTACATACAAAGATAAAGTCTAATAAACTCCTACTAATTTTTTTTAATAATATAAATTAGTGTATCCAACGAAACAATGGAAACCACTGGGAAAATCAGACAGTTGTAAAAGACTTCGAAATATTCCACAATCTTAGTAGCATTAACAATTCATTGCATCTGGTGATTTTACCAGTCTTTATTCTTTTATTTAACGTCTTAAATTAAATGAGGAAGGGAATAATGAAAACTATAAAATGTTTTCAGAAGATAATATGATTAATAGAGGGTATTTATTTTCCCCTGCATTATTACTGTTAATTAATTTAACATTTTTACGCATAAAGGTTGTTAAAAGTCTGTATTATATATATATATAATCTTAAAATACCTATCACTAAATTGAAGAGCACAGAGATTAACAAGTTTCTACATGAAAATTAAATCATATAGTCTTAAAAGTTGAAGATACACACAGCCCTACCTTTCACACCTATGATATCAACGTTTTATCAATATTTATGACAAAACTGTCTTCAATTTAAAACTAATTAACTAAACTACATCCAAGCACATAACCAATTTCAACTCGATTATATGCGGCGTTAACCTGTAATCCGTAATAGACAGTTAGCAGCTCTGAAGCTTAAACACATAACACACCTGACGCCAGCTAATGGGACATCATGTGAACCGGCCTGGTAACTGAGAAGTATTGTGAACAGGTCGGTAGAGTATATTGCTTACACCGTCAATGGTGATTACTTACGTTGGATCGATTAATATTTTCTAACATGGTATTTTGTGTATTTTTTTAAATATTTTGTGTGAGAGTATTTTTTTAAGTGAAGTGGGGACCAAATTAGGCACGGAGTTAATACGGATAAGTTATAAAATATATTAGTAATTTATTGGACGTGTTTAGATGGAACTGCAATATCTTCAAAAAAATTACTCTGTGTATGTTTTTATTCCTATAAATTTAAACATTGAATACTGTTTGATGAACACATTACAAATACAAACAGTCCTAAAGTCAAAGCCTAAAGTTACCTACCCATCAGTTAGTCGCAGGGAGTTTTACTTAATGGGTGTAAGCTTTGTAAAACTTATAAATATGCATTAGATGACAATTAAAAAAATTAAAAAGCTGAAAAATGTAGCATTTTTGCCAAGAAACATATGGACCATACAAATATGTCGGACTAATGTTAAATGCTGTAAACGATTTACAAAGAAAATTGTTGAAACAAAAATATAGACATATTAAAAGTTAAAAGCTTACTTCAAAGTACGATGTATCTTCAAAGTAGAAATTGAAATAAATCATAACGAAAATTAAATGATAAAAGCACAAACTCTTAAGTAACTCGATCTAGACAGAAAAGAAACAACTAAACACTCCATTCCGTTATTACACGCTCAGATATTTGCAATTCAGATTAAATTAAGCTCCTTTCCATTAAAATGGAGAAATAAGCTAATCTTACAAAAAGGAAACCAATTTGCGGGCTTCGGATGATAAATGAATAATCTTTTAATGTTATTTTCTACAAATATTCGTGCCGGAGGTAAAAATTAAATTGCAAGCGTAAGGGAACAGCAAAACCAATTAAACAGCGGAATTATTTCCTCACGAAGTGCGAGTATTAAAAACATGGAAATTCCGAGTTTTATTTAAAAATATATTTTGAAGAGAATATATATTTTATTTGAACATTCGAAATTCGATTTAGCATACGAACACCATCAACGCAACAACAATAACTTTAACATTAATAATTTCTTACTAGTGTTCAGCGTTTTAAAAATACATAAATTACTGTAACATATTTCTAAAAAATAATTCTATGAAAAACTATAATGTAGATTAACGTGAGTAGTATTAATTGGTGAAAAAGCGGCACTTTATTTATTTTAGTTTGAGTAGTTCGTAGAAGCAGATCACGTCCAAGAAAATAATGAACTATTCTATTTAAATATAGTTTAATATATTCCTTTTTAAGGAAAAGATTCAATACTTAGATTTAGATTTCGTAATTAAATATGCAAACAATAATTTATCATTTAATTTGTAAAAACGTTGAAGTCATTAAAATCTGAGCAAACATTTTTATACATATCAATTAGAAATTTTGTTTTAAATGCCATTGAAAATTCAATAAAATGATAAAGGTACCTATTACTGTAATTCTTTACAATTATAAAACTAATAAAACATCATATATTCTAATATTTAATAATCAATATTCATATGTATTATCAACAATGACATCCAAAGAATTACTAAATGAATGTATAGTGTATTTTTTTCATGTAAACGTTACATACAATTAAACATGCACCATAGGCAATAATGCAAATTAGTTTCTTAAACACGTTTTATAATATTGGGACAATATTTCTTTAAGGTCTGAAGTTAAATTATTCAGCCCAAAGTAAAATATTAAAGCCTACCTCAATATTGAGCTTACAATGTATAGCTCCTAATAAAAGAAATCAAACAAAACACTCCAATTCATATAAAAAAGATCAAGTCACAAAAGTTTCTTTGAAATCCGTATCCTCGACTTAATTTAGGTGAGACTTCGCTCTTTGTAAACTTTAAAATCAACCCTTCGCAGAGAATAAGGGCAAAAATGACCTTAGAATATTCGGCAATCTCCACTGCATTAAGAATTCATTGCGCCTGGTGTATTTTTACCCCGTCCTCAACTCTTTCATTCGCTCTTCTAATGACTGGTAGGCGTTGTAAGGGAAGCTTGGGGGGAGGAAGAGCCAGATGTGCAAATAAAAAATGAATATTTCATGATGGCGCCCGTTGTAGCGGTTACAGCTGATCAAAATCTGGATTGCCGTCGGCTTTGGCCTGATGTAATATAGCCTGCAGGATTTGACCGTCGCTTTATACTCTTCTGACGTTTAATAGACCGATTATACATTGTTTTTGTGTATCTAAACTTTTACATTTTTCTGTGCAATAGTTAATCTGGTAAATAGCATATGGTGGACGTATTAAATTGGGAACTCATTGTTTTATGATAATTTATTCATGTACTACGTTGAGATAATTTTAGTTGTTTACCCCTGAGAATTATTCTAATGAGCATCAATTATATTAAAATAAAGTAATAAAAAAACTGTACTAGCAGGAATGTACAGCAAACTTTCATGATTTGAAAGAGGAAATCACCAACAAGAAATACACAACAACACCGAAAGACAAAACGCGATTCTCTTTTATTTTATTATAATGGAAATGTTATTTTTCCTCAGAAATTTAAAACGAAATATATTAGAAGAGAAAAGATGGGGAGATGTCAACGATAATGAATTTTTGGGCGCTCTCGGTTATTTGGCGTTAAAATATTCAGCAGACCTTTAAACCACGGACTCAGTTATTTAAAATATTTCCACGAGCAAATATTTTAAATACAGAATCCATTAATATTTTTAAAAATAGCTTCATAGGCTTTAGTAAAACCACTTACACCATTACTACTTAGTGTGTTTTACTAAACAATGCTAATGTTGTTTAAACAAAAAGAGAGTATAATTTTAAACATTATGCCTTATTGACAATTTTATGTTTTTTCTTACATAGAATAGTAATTTTGTTATTATATTTATAAAATAACAAAAATAAGATGTTATTGTGAAAATGGTTAATATTGAATTAAAACAATTTCATAGTAATTTGAAAATTAATGGGTAGAGAACTATTATAACAGTTGTCTTTACAAATCAAAATTTATTTGTCAAAAATAGTCCTACTTTTAACTATGGAAATTAATTTTATATTTTTATTCCACAGTAAACATCCTGAAAATGATTCTAATTTTTTAAAGTGACAAATGAATTTGAGACAGTTAAATAAACATTTTACCCAGGACAACCCTATAAAACGACGCTATCTATGTTAATCCCACGGGTATAAATATATTGTCTGTGCAGCAATATTTTATCAAGATTGAGTACCTTTCCGTGCAACAAATTAGAATGGCGATTGCGTGGTGTTTGTATATGGCGTGACCTGAAGTTGAAAAAACCTTTTTGTTGTAAAGGTGAAAAGGTTTGCCTCACTCCCGCTGTGTTTTCTGAGAGATAAACTTGATTGTGATATCTTTGTTTCAAAGTGGGGAATTATAATTGGTTCTTGATAATGTATAGGTGTGAAATTTATATCGTTACTGACATTTGAGGTGGCAGCAAATGCTAATATACGATAAAATTTTACGTTTTTTTTACCTTGCTGTCCTTGCCATTGTTTTTGGTGTTTTTAAAAGTTATTCTTGTTAGTTGGTGGACTATTCTGTTGTGAAGCAAATCTGCGGATCCACTTCCTGGTGACGACATTATTTATTAGGACAGTTCATTCTTATGTTTTATCTGCTACCCCTTGCTTTGCTTTTTACGTACAAAGCTCAAGCGTTTGACACACATGTAAAGAGTAAAATTCCAGGCAAATAGCTGCATTTAAACTAGTTACTTTTAAATCAAAAATATATAAAATCTGGTGACCAATTTTATAATAACTTTATGTTACATTCTTTTATATTTTAATGAGCTTACATTAGTATTTTAAAGTTAATAGTTGTTCATCAGAGGTACGTAATAAAATACATAAAAAATATGTTTATACGTCATAAAACGACGTTATGAATCGGTATCGTTTGGGCTTGATAGTTTTTAATTTGACCAAGAGTAAAAAAAATTAAAAATGAACTAACGAAAATGACATTGTCCAATTAATATGGGTGAAAATCCAACAGCCAAAGAAAGGAATCAGTTGGAGAACAGTGGTTACGAAATAAAGGACTTTACTCTGTAGACAATCAAGTGTACCCAAAGGGTAAGGGGTTACTTTAAGCCACATTGGAGGAGGGGGGGGGGTGCAGTAACCGGATTTTGGGGAGGATGTACAGTAACCGGATTGTCCAGCGATACAGCCCCAACACGGCTCTATCATATACTCTATCAACTTTTTCATTTCATATCCCCTAATGGCGTAATGCAATCCAAGGCTCCATTATCAAAACCACCATTTTCTTTGAGAGGTTATTCTCAACGCCAGACTCTTTCTCCACAACAACTTTGATACTTTTCACAAAAATACTGTTTTACGTTTCATGGATATCAACGACATACACACAAATTGAGGTCTTTTCTACACATATAACAAAGGTAATTTATATTTAAATTATTATAATTATATTTAGGTGCTAAAAGATGTTTTATTTCCTATTAACCAAATCAATATACAATTACAATTAACAATTACATTTACAATTTATTCATAAGTTTTTTTTTGTGTTATATAGGATTTCGCTTGACTTCCGCAAAGAATAAAAATAAGTACAAGTTTCAATCAGTTAAATTTCTGAAATTCTCCTTAATGTTCAATTAGTTGAAAAGAAAGATGCTCTACAAATCTATCAAATAAACTAATTGTTTTTGTGTGCCTCAACAAGAACCACTGAATAAATTAAAGTTTCATTGCAAACATATTATTTAGATGACGGTAAATATAATAGCCTACAAACTACTTCGTTTTGTTTTATGTAGTAACACGACAAATTCAAACATTTTTTAAATTTCTTTAAATGTTGACCTGATGATGCATTGATATGTGTAGTCCAATGCAGGAGTAGAAGAATCACGTGGTAGTTACAGGCATTTTTACCTTTTTACACTACAACCTACTATTTAACTATTTAAAAACTAGTTTTTTTTTTTCATTTGAAATTGTAAAAATGAACTAATATCATTTTGATTAAACTATAAACTTTAAAATTTGGTTCATCCGATTTTGAAAAAGTACAAAGTAGGCCTACTGCACAAACTAAAAAGTTGTCTTAAATAAAACTGGTAATCTTCATGAATGCAAAATCTTCTAATAAACTCGATCAAACGGAAAGTCAATACTTGGGGTAAACAAAAGGAGGGAGAAACCCCGCAAAACCAATACACATAAGCAAATGCTCGCTTGGGGACAGAGTTCAATTTGTTTAAAGAGTTTTGCACGTTGATGTGATTGTTTTAGAACTCAATTTGATACTGTGGCTTGGTAAGAAACCGGAAGTGAACTCGGCGCTTCCAAGTGAGTGACATCGGGACAGTGTGGTATGTGAATCTGCCTATGCGAAAATCGGGTTAAGCTGAATTTTCGTTTATCCCGAAATGGTTTAGGCATGGGAATTTCGATCGGATTGATAGATTTAAGGAAAATGCTTGGAATTAAAAATATATACTGTAATAAGATACTAATATTTGTAACAGATGGTATGAAGGAGAATTATATATTTTCAAAGTTTATTAATTAAAAATGTATTCAAACAAAACAGATTGTAATATTTTAAAATTATTGTTTCACTCTCAACGTATTTTAACGTAGGATGTAGACAAAACCCTCATTTAATTCGTTTAGACAAAACGTAACTCTTGTCTCAGACAGAGCCGTTAGTGGGATTATGTGTTGTAGGACTACATGTTTAAATGTTTTTTATTAGTTTATTTATTTTCGTGTCATAATGTAAATATTTTCGTATTTGAAGTAACATGTTGAGGAGTCCAATTTGAATCAAATGTTTCTGTAACCACTTGAGAATGCCATATTTGGCGAAACATATGTAGTGGACTTCAAGCAATATATTTGAACTGCAAGACGAGGTACGTAATACTTTAGTAATAACTCAACAACCAAAAATTAATTCAATATGTAATATTTTAATCTTTTTTAATACCAAACAAACCAATCCCAACCAAAATCTATTTATATTATCGATTTATTGAGCCTATCAAAGCTAGTTGTATTAGTTTTTTGTTTGTGTGGGAACGGCCCCAACCCTGGCCTTGTCACTATCACGTCGACCTGTAACTTGAAATAATCATTAATTGATTGCCCAATGACAAATTAAATTTGGGTGTAGAACCCTTCTCACTTGGGATCACACAAGCGACCTTCCAATTAAAGGTGGACACTGTACCCAGAATATCTAACTCAAGTTGGAAACGTCTTACAAAAAAGTACGATAAGTTTAAATGCAAATAAAAAATACAGAAATCAAACTCATTGTTGTAAGCAGTGGTATACTAAAGCTACACTTACCGACATGGTCCCCGAGTTAATCGTTTACCACAGTTTGCTAGTCACTGTAGCTTGGAACAACTTACGTGAAGTGAGCTCGAAGCTCAATTGAGCTCTCGGTTGTGCCCCGTCTGCTTACGGCCGTAATTAATAGATTCGTGTACAGCATCGAACTCCCCAATCTCCCTCCCTCCCCCAAACCCGCACCTAAATAAATTTCCGACCTCCTGCAACGCCGCCAATACTAAAATGTTTCCTTCAAGGCTTCCGATTAAATACGGCTATTTTCTATTGGTTTAGGAGGAAATTGGGTTTTGCCATCGGACGAAATTTCCTTTTTTTCGACCAAGGGAAAATGTTATTAGGGAGATTGGTGGGAAATATAATTTCTTGTGGTTCTTTAAAAATATTTGTGTAATAACATTTTAATATAGTTGATGGATTTTGTATTCTTTAAAGTTGCTAAAATTGGTGTAAAGACTTTTTAACAGAAAAAATTATTGCAATTAAAAGATGTTTTATCACAACACATACGACTAGTTTGATTTACTATTTGATCTTCAAATACTGTACTTAGATCTACGTTCAGTTTGAAACGTAATTAAAGAAAGAAACCCGTTCTTTGAATGTAGATTTGTCTCAAAACTAATATATTTGACTCAATATATTTAAGCTTGTACTACTTGTACTGTTTATTAGAGTTGTAGTTTAACCTTTCGCAAATTTAATACATATGCAATATTTAATATGTAAAATGTAAATACACTTGACTAATAGTGTATATTATTTGTATCAACCGTGTGTAAGCCTATACGGTATTAAGAATTAACAAAAGTTTTCTAGTTTTATTATGCATGACATTACTTTTAGGTTCCTAATTGTTGTGATTTATTTGGAATCACATGGAGACTGAATCACACAACACAAGCGTTACAAATTGTACTTTATAGTACGTTATTTCACCTTCGATAACTACAATATTTTAGAAAAACATATAGTTCTGCAAATCATATGACGCAACAAGAAAATCGTTTACCTAACTATTTAGGATACTATTTCTAAACAATTATAACAGCAATATGAGATGTCATGATAAAGATTTAAGATACCCTTACAAACAAACACTATTTGCCTAAAACCCATTCAACTTAATCATCAACAATTGTTTGGAAACTTTAACAAGTATATTAATTTTACACAATAATGTACACGTAGAATAAAGTGGAGATCTTATTATTCATTCCAGTATAATATTTAGTCACATATTCGGGAAAAAAACATTGATAATTATATTTAAATTGAAGATTTAACGCAAACAATAAATTCCAAACACCAAACATCGATGGTTGGTGGTAGAACTTGGATTGTTGACTCGCTCGCAGTCCTCAACAAATTGACCTGAAACATCCAACTTCACTGATTCAACTTCACCGACAACTTCACCGGAATTAAACCTCCAGCTCGGAACACTTTCCTTTCACCGGAACCAATATTCTGGCGTCAATATTCCAAAGCGGGAAACTGTGTTTGTTTAGAACAAAAGAGGAATTTGAGATTTCCGAGGGAAAAGTAGTTGGTGAAAATGTCATGGTTGCAATATTAAAGATTTAAGTTTAGAGTTGTAAGACATATTATTTATTTGATTATGAAATTCTCAGAAATAGAAAAGATTTTAAGTAAATAGACAGTCTATTATAATATTTTAAGTAACAGTTAACCTTTTTTCAAATAAATAAATTAGGTTTAGATTACAGTATCAAATATTAACACTGATATGTTTGGTCAGGTTAAATAGTTACCAAGTAAAGTTTGCTTAAAAGTTCCTCTCGACGCGTTCATTTACGTTAATAAATAGGTTGGTTTAGGTTAAGCGCTTGACTAAGTGAATCCTAGGTTCAAGTTTCGAGGTTCACGAGTTCGATTCTAAACCTAGATATTATTTGTCATTACACTATCACACAAAGATGCTTTCTAACAAAATATCAAAGTTAGATATTGAAAAAATGTTATCCTTTTACCGTTCTCTTACGAAATAAGGCGTTGAAGACACAAAAAATCCCGAAAGTATTTGCATTGCTTCTACCCATGTTGATATTAAATTCACAGTCCATTACAAGTTCCTTTCCAAAGACAACTCTATGTAAGCGATAGTTGCACACCCAGGACAGCAAACACACAAAGGCTCGAGTAGTGTTTACAGTTCAGGACAAAGGGGACTAACAGTCAACTTGTAGACAGGTTGCATGCGCAATGGGCAATGCCCACATGGGGCAAACATTGCATAGTAGTTGCAACTTGTGCTTGCAAGAGGTGAATTGTTAGCTGATGTGGCTTATGTTACCAAGCTGTCTGTAACCAGGATGCATTGCACGACGTCCAAGTATCACGACGTCCAAAATATAATTCCCGACGTCGTGCAACAGTCGAATAGTTATTGGACGTCATGAGACAGCTCAAAAATTATATTTTGGACGTAGTGACACTGACTGATATCATTGGACGTCATGACATTTGGACGTTATGCAACACCCCTTGTTTGATCAGGTCATGTTAAGTAATCTATAGGGTTTAGTTTAAACTGGCTGGATTGTACGAATATGAACTGTACAATCTACAGAACTTACACTTGGTTCTATTATACTGTTTATAGTGGCTAACAGTTGGTAAATTAACCAACGAAATGTGTTAAAGATCTTAGAACCTCTGTTTTTGAATGACAGTGTTTTTCTTACTATTTTTAAAGGTATTCGTTAATTAACCCTCTCCTCCCCGATTTAGTTATGTTTCTATACTCCCTTCACAAACATCCAATAAAAAATGACAGATATTTTATACAAGAGTTGCTCGAAAGAACCAACATACTGCCTACATAGGCAGATTCCAATTCAAAAATTTGCTTACATAGTCAATCCGTGGCTTTTATTGTACATACAAACCAGAAATTGTCCAATTATGCGTGACTCAAGAATAACATAATGCAATAATATATCAAGAATAAATAAATTCATCAATAATTAAATGATGGCAGATACATGAAACAAGGCATTGGCTCTAATTTTATACAAAGAATAAATTAGATTAACAAATTTCCAGCTCAAGGCTTAATGTGACTTAAGTTCTCGCAACAAAAGTTGGGTCGGTTAAACTCGGCAAATTGATCAGATTGTGACGTTCAGGCCGATTTGCTGAGGTTCTTACTTCGATGACGCTGAAGTTGAGAACTCTTCAATGTTTACTTTCGCTGAGCTTCAAGTCACATTTATATCCTGCAAAGATCAATGCTGACTTTTCCTTACTTTTTAGTAATGTTTCTTTGTATGCTTCTTCTGTTTTTTGCAAGGTTTTTTTCAACTAGGAGGTGATTTTGCCCATTTTCCAAAATGGTCGGTGAAAAAAATAGTGTTCAGGACGTTTTGGGATCGAGAATTATATCCTGTTCTCTAGTGAGAAAGTATTAAAACATAGTTAGATAGTTAAATACTTTCGCAGTTGAGACAAAGACATGATTTGGATTCCAAAACGTCGAGAAAACAATCATTATGAGTTGTGATTGGAATTTATGGCAATAATCTATATATAAAAAAACTTAAGGTTTTCTTTTCCGAGTCGATTCGGCTTGACTTCTACCCAATTAATTTGTACATTTTATTTGTTCTTAAATTAAAGGTATACACGCAGAGATTTTCCATCAAGCATCATTATTCATTTATCCACTGTATTACTCGACCAAAAAGCATAAGTTAGAAAGTTTTCGAATATTTACTTCGATTAAAGTAAATTTCACCAGATGTATCATCCTATATGTTTTGGTCTAAGAACCTTTAGTGAAATGCTAGTTTTTATTCAAACAATTGATTATTAAGATCAGACGTACCTGAAGCATGCTGTGAAACTCATCATAGTCAAAAATTTACTTTGATCACAGAATTTTTTATAATGGTTTTTATGAAGAAAACTGTTAACACTCCTGTTTATTCCAAGTTATTAGGATAAAGAATCTATCGCAACAGTTCTATTATTATTGGAAGCTAAATTTTCTTCAAAAGTTTAATGAGTAAATTGACACTAAATATCAAATAGAATAGCCCAATTGATAATGTAAATAATCAATTGTAAATCAAAACTTTACTTACCAGTTTGTAGGTGCGGTATCTGAAAAATTGAAAATATTATCAGTATTTCAATTCAATCATAAAACCTACACCAAATTTCGTATTTTTTTACTAGAACAACATTAAAATTTTACATAAACCGTCTACAAAACACTTTTACCAAACTTTTTCTGTATATGTGTGTACATTTTACGAAAAATCCACCACTTTATTTTCCAAGGAAGTAAAGAGACGAGACCGAAATAGTAACAAGATTGGAAGACGGTCAGGGTGGAAACCAAAGTTGGAAGGGAAAGAGTTGTTCAATTGAAACAACACGGCTTCAACAGAGGAAGCGTCAACACCATTCTAGACTTTTAAATAGTTTCCTTGGAACGTTCAAATAAACTCAAGAGTTCTAAGTAATCTTCGAATACAAACAGTCTCAGTTGGAATAATCAATTTGAGGAAACAAGTCTTGAAGTAAGTTAATAATCTGTTTGTACTCGTTTCTCAACATCTATTTATATTATACAGTTGAGAAACAATCAATAATTCCCGATTTATTAGGTTAATTAAAATTTATCCTTACGGGAAAACTAAGTGTTGCCTTTTAGGCTCTTAAAAAAAATCAAGAAATTGAAAATGATTATTTGTTTGGAAACACGTTTAAAAATCATAACTATTTCCATATTTTTTTGCAATCCGGATTAGTGGTTCTCCAATAATATTTTTGATGTATAGTTTTATTTATTTAGGGGTAAAACAAACCAATTATACTTAAATTGCAGCTCATCGCGCTAAAGTAATTAATCAAACATTTTAAGTACGTGTATTTAAATTGGTTTGAAACAATACTTTGATGAATCGAAATAAGGAGTTTTTCTGTGTTAGCGAAGTTTTACATATTATTCATTCTATACGTCCTTACAATCAAAACAATATGTGTTTAGTACAGAATATAGATGAATAAAAAATGTAATTTGTTACAAAAAAGTGATTTCCCTAGGTAATATTTACTCTAAAGAGAGGGAGGAGTGCGCTGGCAGCTAATATTTTACTTGACAATGCAATGTAATTAGAAGCACATCGGATCCGAGCTACCTGCCAGATCTTACAGTCTAGTTTGGAAATATAACAAACAAGAATGAATCATCAAGAAATGTACAAGTTAACAATATGCATGTGAGGAGGTTGGGAGAATTTAGAATAACCTACTTCTAACACAAATGTTTTACAGAAGTATCATTATTCAGTATCAGACTTCATTTTTAAAATCAAATAAAAAAGGGTTTGCAGGCTTGAAATCATTAGTTGCACATCTCTTTTGTTCAATTTGCTTACTCTTCTATTTGATTCGAGTCACGATGTTTAAAAATTATTAATCCATAAACAAGCCACCAAATTTTTCCTTAGCAGATACTGTAATTTTGTCACTGTAAACTATTTAATCTTATTATTTGTGTTTAACAAATCTTTAATCTCCTTTGCTCAAATTTAATCAATCAGCTGCCAAGTATTTCAGCTATAGTAAACAACACTTGCAATACATCATTTACTCAAAATATATTACAAAATTGAAATTTGAAAGTTGATGGATACAATTACATTTAGCTCAATTGTTAATTCCATTATTAAATTTGTATTCAATATTAGTATGTGTTATTTCATATAGATATACATTATTTATTTTTGTATATGTAAGAAAATAAGCAAATCGTAACCTAACGAATTACAATTAAAACAATTATTATAATGGATTGATAAAACTATACGTCCGACCAAATAATTTATGCAGCACAATCATTGTAAATTCTATTCTCATTAGCTTAATATGTCTGTGACCTAAATTAATCAATAGAAATACGGAGGAAAATTCAGCAAAAATCTGCTTAAATCAATTACTAAAACCAGATGGAAACGATACTGATTTTGACAATAGTTATCCTATACTCTAATACGAGCAATTTTTGCTTGTATGTATGTATGCTTGCACCAAGATCTCTAAAACGGCTCCGACGATTTTCTTCAAATGTTGTAAATAGTTTATTTTTGGCCTAAAACGAGTTTACTGCAGTCGGAACTGCCAACAAAAAGCTAATTACGTAGAAAAATGAAACTGAAAGTCACATTTTTTTTAACATTAGTCTTATGGGTTGCTAAGTAACCATGTTGGTTGAATTGAATAACAAAGAAAAAGTAAACAAAAGACTTGTAAGTAGTCTATCCACAGTATACTAGCAATTACAAAATACAGTACAAAAGGAAAAACATCAGTTGTTACTATTGAGCAAAGATTATATTAAAGATTACTCGATACAATGTAGCAGTACTTTTTTATCTATGATTGTAGTAAAGGCTAGCAGTGTGGAGTGTGGATACTGTTTATGACGATTAGATTAAGGTATCTGCAATCCTAAAATGCTATGGGAAGGGAGGGAAACAGGCCCGGGACGTAGGAAGTGGTGAAGGAAGTAGTAAGGGCAAGCAGTCCGGAGTGTGGGAACTGTATATGACGATTAGATTAAGGTATCTGCAATCTTAAAATGCAATGGGAAGGGAGGAAAACAGGTCCACGACGTAGGAAGTGGTGAAGGAAGTAGTAAAGGCGAGCTGTCGGGAATGTGGGAACTGGTAATAAGGATTAGATTAAGGTATAGGAAAATTAAATCCTAAAATGCTATAGGAAGGGAGGGAAACAGGTCGGCAACGTAGGAAGTGGTGAGGGAAGTAGTCAAGGCGTGCTGTCCGGAGTGTGGGAACTTCTTATGACGATTAGATTCATGTATCTGCAATCCTAAAATGCTATGGGAAGGGAGGAAAACAGGTCCACGACGTAGGAAGTGGTAAAGGAAGTAGTCAAGGCAAGCTGGCTGGAGTGTGGGAACTATTAATGACGATTACATTAAGGTATTTACAATCCTAAAATGCTATGGGGAGGGAGGGAAACAGGTCCACGACGTAGAAAGTGGTGAAGGAAGTAGTAAAGGCGAGCAGTCAAGAGTGTGGAAACTGTTAATGACGATTAGATTAAGGTATTTACAATCCTAAGATGTTATGGGAAGGAAGGGAAACAGGTCCGCGACGTAGGAAGTGGTGAAGGAAGTAGTAAAGGCGAGCAGTCTGGAGTGTGGGAACAATTTTTGACTATTAGATTAAGGTATCTGCAATCCTAAAATGCCATGGGAAGGGAGGGAAACAGGTCCGCGTCGTAGGAAGTGGTGAAGGAATTAGTAAAGACAAGCAGTCCGGAGTGTGGGAACTGTTTATGACGATTAGATTAAGGTATCTGCAATCCTAAAATGCTATGTGAAGGGAGGGAAACAGGTCCACGACGTAGAAAGGGGTGAGGGAAGTAGTAAAGGTGAGCAGTCCGAATTGTGGGAACTGTTTATGACGATTAGATTAAGGTATCTACAAGCATAAAATGCTATAGGAAGAGAGGGAAACAGGTCCGCGACGTAGGAAGTGGTGAAGGAAGTAGTAAAGGTAAGCATTCCAGAGTGTGGGAGTGGGAACTGTTAATGACGATTAGATTAGGGTATCTGCAATCCTAAAATGCCGTTGGAAGGAAGGGAAACAGGTCTGCGACGTAGGAAGTGGTGAAGGAAGTAGTAAAGGTGGGCAGTCTGGAGTGTGGGAACTGTTAATGGGGATTAGATTAGGGTATCTACAATCCTAAAATGCTATGAGAAGGGAGGAAAACAGGTCTATAACGTAGGAAATGGGGAAGGAAGTAGTAAGGCTAGCAGTGCAGAGTGTGGGAACTGTCTGTGGCGTTTATGTATCTGCAATTCTAAAATGGTATAGGGAAGGATGCCAAACAGGTCCACAACGTAGGGAGTGGTGAAGGAAGTAGTAAAGGTGAGCAGTGTGGAGTTTGGGAGTGGATTAATGTATCTGCAATACTAAACTACTTTCAGAGCAAACTAATGATTTTCTCCGAGCAAAGCTCGGTCCCCAGGTACTAATTGTGTAATACGACTACAACATATTTTATTTATATAAATATAAAAGAATGCCCCTGAGAAGAAATTATACAGTGTCCACTTACATTATAGATGCAAGTTCGCTCTTTATAAACCGGGTAGTAATTTACTTTATGTACACAATGCGCGATAAAACTGGCATACATTAAGTAGAAAATGCAGCACAAGCGGTCATAATTCTTGTTCGTCGTCGGTGGACAGTGTATCATTGAGTCGGTCGCCTCTCACTTCATTTAGCTTACAATGAACTATTATAAACTAAACAAATTTAATGGATTACCATCCTGTGAAACAAGTAATGTTAGTTTGCTGTTGCGTGGGGCTGTACATTTAGTCAAAACTATGAGACAAACACGTCTTATGGTTATGAGGAAATATATAAAATTTCAAAAATATACGAATTTAGTAACGACGTTGGTAAAAGTTGTATACAACTTTGTAATCGTTTATCAAGACAAAGCTCTAGTCCAAAAAGTAAATACAAATAACACTTTCAACATATCCAAACCTGAAATGAATACATTTAAAAGATGGCAGTGGTGATCGATTTTGATTGGAATCTCCAATCATTGACCCCAACCAGGTGTGAAATTGTATAACACGTAATACACTGATAAAACAAAGCATTAAATATTGTTATGGTTTAAGAGTGATAAAATGATATAAATTATTCAGCTTACTACATTAATTAATACTTTCCATGTCCGGAAAAAACACCAGCTCAGTTAGATATTATTTTTCCAATAATCTGCCACATATATGGCTTCGTCATTTGCCTCCTTAAGATCGAGCCAGGAGCATGTTCTGTCCATATCTGGACAAACTAGTAGATGTTCATGGTCCTGAGGGGCCCCACATGTGCAGTTTGGCTCTCCTTCATAGTACCCCCACCTCATGAGGTTTACTTTGCACCTCGAGACCCCACTTCGCAATCTATTTAGGGTCCTCCATGTGGGGTAAGGCAGGTGACAGCCTGCAGGGAGTTCCTCTCTGAGTTCTACTGGTGGCTGTTGAGCCTCCTGCCTCCATAGCTGAAGCCTTAATACTTCCGGTGTTACTGAATGTATCTCAGTGGTTTTGAGGAAACTCTTTCTTGACCTGAGTCTAGAGGGCTAGAGGGACTACATTAATTAATTAAAATACCACTGTTGCGGCAAACCTGCAAACCAAACAAATAGCGAGTTAACTCACTGTCTTTTAATTTTCAAACGGGTACAAAACCAGAGCAAATTACGCTTAGATACAACTAAATACAAATGACAAAAATAAATGAGCAACTTCATAGGCTTGTTGGCACTGAAAAAACACAAATTTTTATGTAATGTTTAAAACTAATAGCTCCGAGCTACCACCCTGCAGGGGATTTTGGATAAAAACGTATCATGTTAAATAGATGCAACTAAAACTCTTTCTTAGAAGTATGTTTTAAATACTAACACTTGAAATAATATTGCACATTATTTTGATTATTTTTTATGTTAATACAATAAGTTGTAACTCCCAAAGGTAAGGTTTATTCAACCTATTTGAATAAAAAATTATAAATTTATCACTACCCTTTATTGGATGACTGCATATAATTTCAAAAATGTTAAAACACAACAATACTAAAACATCATTTAGGAATTGAATAGGTTATATATTTCGTGAGCAAGATATGCTCTTATTTTATTCAAAAGTGAAAATAAGTTCCTATAAAGACGGCAGCTGATGTAGTTCAAGTGTAAAGTCACAGCCCTTCTTGGCCTACAAAGGAAGCAATTAAATGTTCAGTAAAAGTCTAACTAAGGGTATTAAACTCGAATCAAACGACGAGTTTAATAAATCTAATCTCCTGTTGGTGACATTTTAAACTCTGACAACTCTTTGTTCTTTTTTTACAAAACGGGAATAAAACTCTGTAGGCCGTTTACTCAAGCGTTTGGACTTGGAACGATTAAGTTTCAGAACGATTTGGAAAATGATTTGGAAAGTAATAAAACTGTTGGATGAGTCTAGTTTACCGGAGTGTATGAAGTGAGAGTTTGAAATAGCTTATGGTATAACCAAGAATAAAGAGTAGAGTCTGTTCATTCTGTGGTATAATGTAGAAAATGGAAAAAAGTTAATCAGAGTTAAATTTTGTGGTTATTTAAATTGAGAATTGAGCGTTTCTTATATCTTCATGGCCTTATTCTAGACAAAAACATAATGCATTAAAAAAATTTCAGCCCTATAGTTTATTTGTAATCTTTTGCTGGTGTGCGATTGTAAAAAAAAATTTTCTAAATGCAGCTTTTAGATTTTTGGGTTGCGTTCAAATTTACCGAGTGGAAATAAATTTATTTGGTGAAACAAATACTAGTTAACTGAAGTAATGGAATATTCCAAAAATGCAACGTTTTGCATTTGAAGAAAGAAGTCTTATTTAATCAAATCCTGAAGTCATAAAGTATTTTATTATTGTATTAACGTTTTACCTACAATCTACGTACTGGTTGAGGCGAAATAATATTTATTTAGACAACCAGTTCAATTATTGTTTAGGAATAAAATTTAAATTATTTACACATGTGATGAAAAATAATCTCTTTTTTAAAATTGAATAAGTTTTAAGTAAATTATTATTTTAAATATTCAAAAGGAAAAGAAAATTGCTTGGTTATTATAGCTAACCGAGTTCCAATTACTAGATACAACCCCAGTAACATACCCTTTAACATAAATCACATACAAAATACTTTATTTCTAGTATCTGCGTTAAACGTTTTTTATTGTGTTTCAGGGGTTGTATTTTGTGAAGAATGAAATGTTATACAATGCATTGAATACATTATTAAAGCTATGTTAAACATAATACACGTTCTATTAACGTTTGCTCAAAGGTGGCTTTGATGAATATGATTGAAACCGCCGTGTAAAGGGTTGGGAATCTTAATAAGAGGGGAGGTGATGGTGGTGTAGAAGCCTGTGAAATAGGGCCTATCTTTGATTCCGAGGTTCTGCTATTAATTGCACTTCTCAAAGGATTCTCAATTTAATTACCATTTCCCAAGACATTTCCGTTTCCTTTTGTTTTTGTTAGACTTTTATTACAAATTGCGTTAAAGATTTATGGTTTTAACTAAAGGTGGCTTCTAAAATATGTCTGTTCGTTGAGCATGGTTCAGAAAAGTTTAAAATTGTTGTGTAATTTACAAAGGAATGTGATTTTGCCATATTTAACTAGTGGGACCATCCAAACGCTTTTGGAAAGGTTAACTGACCAATTTTAGACTGTTGATAAATATAAATTTAATCCAAAGTACAATTTCTAGGCTGTTAAAGGTTATGAAACTGTCAAAAGAGAAATCCCCACAAGAAAAAACGGAAATAAATAATTTTAGACAATACCCAATAACTAATTAATAAGCAAATGTTAAAAAAAATATATTAACACTATTTCTTGAAGTGCCTCATGGGGTATGGAAAAATAATTTATCTATCATACAAATATTTAAACATGATAAGTGTTACATCAACGGTAATTTAATACTATTTTAAAAGCTATGAATTTTTAACGGATTTAAACATGGAGGAATTATGTGAATGTTGTGTGAACAACTTTAATACAAATATTATTTTACAAGCTAGTCTAAAAAAATAGGCTTCAACATTCTCAACATGTTTTTTTACAACTAAGTTGTTTTTCAAACGCGTTGCCCGCATTTATATCATTCGAACGCAGTTGATTTTCATAATAATACATTTTGTTGTTAAAAAGGTCACGTTTTATCCCAGATATGAAAACTCAAACTTCATATTTAATTTAGAGTCTTTTTATGGTTAGCAATGTTTTCTGTATAAACGAAGAGTCGTGTCCCACAGAAAATAAAGTAACTTTTGACGCCCTCAAGTAAACAAACACCATGTCTGTCTTTCTCACTTTAATGCCTTTTTATTCCTTTTTCGTTTGTCTCTCTGGACAGAAAAAAAATAATGGACGCAGTATATCATCAAGTAAAGACTCTCCCCGGTTGTCAGTTATAAACGATCTTCGCACCTCGGAACATCTGGAAACAGTTGATTTATTTAATACTTTTTTTACAAAGTCTAGATGGTTTTAGAAGGAGAAAATATTAGGTCGATTCCTTTTTATCTTGTAATTGAAAAATGTCTGAACTTGGTGCATAATGCTGGGAAACAATAAGGCCTATACATTTTTACAAGTTTTTATTGAAGATAATATAATGATTTTAATACTTTTGGAGGTTTTAGAATATATTTCAATGACAATTTGGAGTCTTTATTGAAAATATGTCCCATATAGATATCCTATTGAAAAATCAATTATATAAATATGTAACTTCTTATATTATGATCTAAGCTAGCATTTTACTCATTTTATGACTGGCTTATCTGTATTAATAATTAAAAGAATCAGTCCTACCTTTCATGATTTTTAATTATCCTACTTCACCTCACTACTGAAATAATTGTGTCTACTTCATTCCGAGTAAGTAGAAAATCATAGTTAAATGCACGAACGATAAAGTACAATTGGAACGGAACACGAAGGTTGTATTCCTTTAAGCAATAAATAATACTTAGTATTATTTTCTGAGATAATACCCTATAATGAATCTCAAATGTGTCCTTTAGAACATCTCAAGTGTGGAAAACTTTTCTTCCATCTTTCATAGATAGTTGAACCTGAAGGGTCACGTATAGAAAAAAATAGGTTGTAACTGGAGGGAAAATAAAAAAGCATATATTTCAATACGTTTGTAGTTTCTGAACCTTAGTACTTTTAACACTTCAAACGGAAAAGTTGTTTCAAGTTATGTAACCGAGATGCATTACAACAATTCGTATATACCTACAAAATTTTCGTACGATATTTTCTGACTAAGTACGATAGTCTACAAAGAGAACTCCCATTTGATGTCCTGGACAGTCCCGAAAACTAAATCAAGTCGGAAGAAAAAGACAAAGCACGTGTAAGGAGAGTTTCCCGCAAAGAACAGCATTTTCCCCCGGGAACCATCCCGTGGGTGACTGCCCCTCTCCATTCAATCATAAAGTTTAAGGGACTTGGTTTAACAACAGAGTCCCAGTGGAGGACGGTTTACTGGATATCACGACAATAAGACCGAACAAGAGTCAAATACCCTTCTATAACGTTGGAGTTAGTATAATACAACAATGAGTAAGTAAAAGATCTAATTGAAAATTTAGGAATGTTATTACTGCAGCAATTTGAAGAATGTCGTGATAAATAAATTACAAAATATACAGGAGTAATTTTGTGATAATACATGAAGCGTACTAAATATATTACCATAGTAAACATCCTACTATCTCTAAACTACTAAAATGTATACTAGTGTAGTGGAAATGGAAGAATAGTTTACGAAAACATTTTAAAATTTCATATAATATTATTTATTATGTTGTATTTCCTTTCTGGAATTTTACTTTTTTCCTAGACAAACGGTTAGATGATTCCATTGTTTTGCCACTGTTATGTTTAGACAAAAAGAATATTGTACGAAAGATTTTTTAAATTTCATATAATATTGTTTATTATGTTGTAATTCCTTCCCGGAATTATACTTTTTTTATAAACAAACGGATGATTTCATTGTTTCAACGATTTTTAGAGAAAGGATTTGGAAAATCAAGAATTTTTTCCCGTCATAAAATCAACTTTTTAATAAATAACTAATAAAGTTGTTTTACAACGTAAACAAATAAATGAAATCTAGGTACTCACGTATTATACGGAGGCCACTTATTTTACAGCGCGCTGCGGCGGTTGGGTTAAGTTGGGTTATCATAAATATGTTTGTAGAACTTTCCTAGTTTCGTTATTAATCGAACTATACGAGATGAGTCATAAAAATTTATGATAACCCAACCTAACCTAACCGCCGCAGCGCGCTGTAAAATAAGTGGCCTCCGTATAATACGTAAGTACCGAAATCTATCTCTAAGCTAAGGATATAATTCCAAAATCTAGTTAATGTTTCGATAAGTACGACAAAAACATGTATTATTTATTCCTTAGTAAACTCTAGTGCTATTTCCCACCCCTACATGTTTATCATGCATTCTTTTTATATTTTGTATTTTATCTATATATTTTTTAAATATTCCCAGCGAACTTTACACTGTTTCACATTTACTGAGAGATCCAAGTAGAGCTCCTCGGATCGCTCAAACATTCTCCAAAGTCTTCACCTGGGATGATTGAACGCGCTCCAATCCAATCATCAAATTCACTGCTTCATTTGGAACTGCATTCCAATAGGATTGAGAGAGCTTCAATTTATCCAAGACGCAGAAGTAAGGTTAAACGTCAAACGATATGGGGATTCAATCTCTGGTTGAGGGATTATTGTGATCTTCGTGTTTAATTCTTCAGAAAAGTATTGTAGTTTGTGACATTTTGTGTATAAAATACTTAACTTGAATGTGTTAGGTAAAAGGAATATTTAAATAATTATATTTATAAACGTCATGTTTTTAGATGAGGTATTAATTCTTTTAAATAATTAGGACGTCACTCGAATTTTTGAAAACAGGAGAACTCAGACCTTTGTCATGACACTTCTAATAAACGAAAATACAAACACATATTTAAAATACAAATACAAAAATTGAAATAAATAATGGACATGTTTTTAGTTCCGACGTTTCGCCGTAACAAGTCAACGTGTGGCGTTTTCAAGGCACATGGACTGAGATGTCACATTTTCATAAAGGTGAGTGACGCTCGATGTTATCTATGTAATTATATAACAATTGCTATATAATAAAAATAACTAGTAATTTGGGCTACGTTGTTGGTAATACATTTTGAAAATTGTAGCTTGATTTAAAAGAAAAACCAATATTCTCTTTGGAGAGTAAAATTCGAGATTGAAAATCATCCATATCCCTCTTTTGGTTCTTTTGGTTTTGGTTTGGTCTTTTGGTTTTTTTTTATATAAACATTTGATTTAACTTTGTAAATTTTTAAAAATAATCAAGTGCGTGAAAAATATTTGCGAATTAAATATTCAAACAAAACTACTGTACCTCAGCTGAAATTATAATAAATCTGCTAAACACCATTAAGGGATATGAAATAATATAATTTCTGAAAAAGTTTCTTTACAGAGCAATAAAACAATTTCGTTGTAACAGTCAAAGGTGATCTCCACTTGACAATAGAAACGGGCAAGTCGAGCTGTCAAAGGCCTTAATGGTGGGAACCGGAATCAATTTTCCCCAAATTCGATTCCTACCTGCTCCTTTATGTTCACTCAAGTACTTAAGTGTTTCACAGTAGAGTGAAACAAAATCGGTGAGTGAGTGGTAAAAGGTTCATTGAGTATTAAATGTGTGTTAATAGTTTGAATAGTGGTTAGTAAAAGTGCAAATATTTAAACAGTATTTTTATCTTACCATATGTTTAACTAAAAATTACGTATACCTTAAGCTCCACACAGAAAACATTATTGGATCTTTGCAAAAAGTTTGCCAAAAGCGTTGCATCTTCTAGCAAAAGTGCGGTTTTGTTTTACTGTCTCCAACAGAGTGCACGAGTATAAACGTAAAAGAAATACGTATATAAGCAGGCGTGGCATCATTAAGCGAGGATTCTGGAGAGGGAGGGTGAGAAAAATATCTAGAGAGAGAGAGAGAGGGGGGGAGAGAGGGGGGGGAGAGAGAGAGAGACAGAAAAGCGGGGAACTATCAAGCTCTTTGGGGCTAATTGGAGGAGGCTCTCGAATTTCAGATGTCTTAACGAATATCGATAAATCGAAATAGAACGCGTCTGCAATATAGGGTTTCGTCTGGGAGAAATCATTATGTACCAAAATACGGTACGAAGCACTAATTTTTTCTTAAAGACTGATGTCACTAGTATACAGAGAATTTCACGTAATTGAAAAAAAATGATTATTTTTTTGATCAAACAGTTTTTAATAATGATTTTGACTCATTAAGGCGCATAAGCTAAATAATTACAATTTCCGTAAACAATAAATGCTTAGTGACTTATAAACCGTGATAAGTAACGTTGTGAATATTACATTAAAAATCAAATGAAGTAATGAAAAAATAATGCCAACCAATTTAGTGCAATAAATAGGATAATGGAAACTTGGGAATAAAAAGAACACAGAACAAGTATTTGAATATAGCTGAATTGCGAGTCAAATTTAGTCTTTGAAACACTTATATAAACACATTCTGAAAGTGTAGATATCTCTGTTCATAAATGTGAAACGCGGAGAAAAACTAATCTCAATGAAAAGTGAGCAGCGTTTGTAAAGGGGGGAAATAACACAGAATGCGGTATCTGGAAAAATGGGGAACATATAATATTAGACCAAGTTCGGTTTATAGAACGGGTAAATGTAGTTGAAGGAGAAAATGGGACAGTATCAATATGTGGGGGTTATAAACGAGTCTGTGTTGGGGGGAGGGCACTGAGGAGAATGGGGAGGGTAGTTCCTGTGTAGGGGATGGAAGACTAGAGGGGGTTTTAATATAGCCGATAAAGGATTCAAAACTGACAGATACTTGGTTCTGCTTATTCAAGCGGAACATTTTGTTTATACTTCGTGAAATGATACCATTCTTATAATCATAATAATCATAATAAACCAAACACCAGATTATAACTGAAAACTCTCAAAACAGCAAGTACTGCCAGACAAAATGTATTTGTTAGACTTTACTTGGAATTTGTTTAACATTCTTTGAAATCAGCATATATACATAAACGAACTATCTTAACACTAGATGCTGAAGCTTCTCATCAAAGTAAATGGTTTACAAATAATTTTATTCAGTTGGTAGTCATAAAAAATCGATTCCTTGATCAATCTCTAGTATGATCGCTTTTGATTTTCTCAACAGCTTCAATTAAAATCTCGGGCAAAGAAGGTATAGGTCTGATTGGATTCACAATTCATAGAGTTACCTGCTAGTAGTTTCAACATTAAAAACCACCATTGATGAAATACAAAAGGAAAATATTGCTTCCTTGTAAAAGATCTCTCCGATACAACAGCTTGAAAAAATGAAATATTTATAAGTTTCATTGAATGAAAATACTTGTTTCATGACGTAAATCGAGTCTCAGAAATCTAAGGCGACAAGGGGACAGAAGCGCTGTCTCAAATTAATTGGCAATTTCGTTGCGATCGCCTTTTGAAATATTAATAATTTACCCTTGGATAAAAGTGGATCGTTAAAACGAAACTGATTTTCAAAAACTAGTAATTTCGTCGAGCGAGAATGAAAAGATTTCGTTACCTTCAGCTTTAATTAACATTCCTTTTTCTTTCACTGTGAATGTTCTTGACTTTTATTTCCTTTTTAATTTCCTCCCAGGGATATGACATCTGTTCTGATGAATTAATATTGTAAATCAGAGTAAAAAGTAAATAAGGGAGCCCTACCACAACTAACTTTCACTTGCCGATATAAAGTCATAGGTTTGTGATGAATGTCGGTGTTTTAAATTCTTAACTCACCGCATGCTCATATTAACTTGAAATGTTATGAGTTTTATCATGTGCTTACGAAGAACTTAACTTGAAAACGAAAGCATATATGAAAGATGAAAAGAACATTCTTTCCATTATAAGACACGTGATATAAGATCATTTATTTCCTTAAAAACGCGATTTACTGACTTTTGAAAAAATATTACATCATAATACATTTTAAATACCACTTATTAAGTACAATTTGGTAAAACAATTTCTTCAACTACAACTATATGGAAAATAAATAAATATGGAGATGGTAATTTTAAAGCAATAATTTAATTAAGCATGTGGTAGCCTAGGAGGGTTAACCATTAGTAGCTTCGCAATAAAGACTTTCAGTATTCAAATACAGTTTGCATCTACAAAACTTTACATGATCTCAATTAACAAAAACAGATATCGTTATACCATTTTTTATGATATTCCGGTAATTACAAACATTGATTGTTTACCATTCTTCTTAAAGGTAACAATAGATTGTTTGGATCTTATTCAATAAAGCAAATTACAATTCGTTTGCAAAATGTACGACGGATAAAAATACATCAGAAAAATATGTCTGTTAAAATATTAAAAGAAAATAACATATACCTATTATAGAAAAATATTTACCTGAAAAAATACTCTTGAAATTTAAGGTTAGAAAAATCTTTTTGAACGGACTTCATTAATCAAACACAACACGTAGGAGTAAGTTAGTAAGATAGTATTAGAAATATTATTGAGCCACGGGAAGCACAATGCTGTTACATACAATATTAAAATTCAAACACAAAAAAATACCTGAATATTTCATGGATTTGTTTAAAATAATATATACTCTTGGGAATAACTACCTAAATATTAACGTTATTTACTCATTTCACTACATAGCTACATATTTGAGCTCACGTGTAATTCATAAATATCTAAGTTTTAGCGTACCTGAATATTTTAAGAGAACCAAACAACAGATTAAAACCTAGTCGTGTGTAAGTGAAATCGGAATTTGAATGATTTCTTCCCAGAGTCTCTCGAAGTTACAGTCACAATCCTAAATCGACTGTGATCGAGTGTTGAAGTTTTAATATCAAGCGGAATGAGATACCTGGAAATCATTTCAGGCAGTGTGATATTTTATAATAAGTAAAAAAAAAAAAAAAAAAAAAAAAAAAACAGTGCGTTAGTGTAACAGTTTGTAAAATAGATCATCAATGAATAGTAAAGGTAAACATTGTCGCTTAAAAGTTGCAGGGTCATCCACCTTTTATTGTATTGGCCAATTATAGGAAGTATTGACTTTGTTATAATAGGTAAAAATAAAAATAATATATTGCTGTATTGATAATTTATCATCGTTAGAATTTTTACTTTTAGATACAAAAAAGATCAAAAACTATTTTTAAATTTTGGCTCAATTGAGTTTCGACAAGAACTCTTATCAATTACTGCATGGTATAGTGGATGTGCAAAGATTATTCTTGAGTGTTCACAGTCAACTTATTACCGATATAAACCTTTCAGAACATTAATAATATTTGCCAAAAACAATAAAAAAAGCAAATATCTTTAAATAAAATTTCTAGAAATCCTTGAAACCATACCCTTGAAATCTGGTTTTACACTTTTTCGATTAGTGTAAAGAAATTTAATTTAAACCAAATAATTTTTTTTTACAAAACTTTAAGTTAAAATATGGGTTCAATCTACTTTTGTCGGTTTCATTATTGATTAAAGCACAAACAGGTGTAGTTTTTTTTTCAAACAATCTTTTGTCATTAAAATGCGCAAAAACAATTAAATCCAATCACCGAGTTATCAATCATAGGGGTACATTGGACAACAACAATGCTTCCAAATTTCAGACAGAAGCCTAAAGTTCTATACAATCGACTTTGGTAAATGCGACCGGATTCAAGTCCGTGAGCAATTTAAGTTGAGCAGAACAAACCGAAACATTTGCAACCGACATTCGGTCTGTAAATGCGGTCAACAAACAACGGTGACAGAATCCGAATGAAACAATGTTGTTTCAGTTAGTAACTAGTGCTCTGAAAACGTATGCTAAGCGAAGTTTGTACACTTCTGTGGACAAGTAGACTTAAAAATACAGAATTACATTTTTATAGTACATACTTGTACAGAATTTTAATTGCCAAGGGATAATAGAATCAATTAAAAGGCGAAATAATGAATAATATATTTATATTTTAAAATGAGAAATGTTTTGATATTATTTAATTTTAAGTATGAGTTAATGAGGGAAATTTACCACTATTTTAAAATATTATAAAAAATCTATTTCAATTGAGAATCCAATTATCTATTAATAATTAAAAATATCAAGACGGACGTTTATAAATAATCAGAAGTAAATTAAAGTGTACATTTAGTATCATAGAAAAATTTGGAAATTTTAAATTTAGTTTTCAATATTGGGAAGAGATGAAGAGAAAAATAATTAGCAACTTCCTCTAGCCAAAATCAATACATAAAAATTCTTAGGTATTACTGAACAGCGTAAACCGCTTACTAACATGAAACAAAAGCTAAATTAAATTAAACCCCAGACAAAGGCACGCTACAGAAAGATATTTGCACAGTTTTAGCCGATTTCAGCCGGCGATTCAATGGAGTTCCTGACTCGGTTGTCCCACTCGGATGATTGAGTCTGCTCTCAGTTTTATCATCAAATTCATTCATCTCATTTCCGAGATCACGATTGTGATCGGATTCGAGCTTTGTACCTAAAATCTAATTTTGTGCGGTTTCAGTCGAGAGATGTGTGTTAGTAACTGATGGCAAGAGATAAATATTTCTTGAACATTTCTAAGTAGTAATAATCATACGGTATCTCATAGGCTTGCATTGAATACGATTTTGAATCGAATTAACCCAATAACACTGCATTTCTACAAGGTATTCAAAAATCCAACCAGATAATAAGTTTAAAGAAATCACCATCTAAATCTAACTGACTATACTAGAACCAACCGACTACATTAACTCACTCTAATGTGCAAAATTAGTCTCAGTTAAAATTTCTACTAATAATATGTGTGGAAAATCGAAATTTTGACAATAATCTACGGACGGGAATGTGCTTTACTTATGAGACTAAATTTAAGACATCTTAGATGGGAACCAATAAAGTTAAAACGTTAAATGTTGATGAAAGAACTTTATCGCCACTTAAATGAAAAAGCAATTTAACTTTAACATCCCTCAAGTTGATCGCTCAAAACGGGTTGTTTTTATAGTCTCCGCAACTCTAGAGAACTGCTAAGAGGAAAATACCAAGGTAACTTTATTAATTTGTAACTCTTTATCCTAATTATTGATTTTAAAAATTAAGTAATCAAACCAATATATTTTTTTGGTCTAGGAAATAACATAAAAGATATAACATCGATAATTATTTTCAGCATCAAATTAATAAAGCAACGATTAGTATATTAATATTCAATACGATCCTATGAAATGAAAGATGTAAAAATGTTTCCTATAATCTTTAACCAACTTTATCCATGTTATATAAATGCAATGAACTTTATGACTAGTCTACGAGCCTATTTGACCTGCCGAAGCTTAAACGGATATCAATAACATAAATGGCAGATAAATGGGTTACGATAAGATTGGTAGAGTCCCGATAACAATCCCATTAGCTATCAAAGTGTCCCGGATCGTAAAATAGTATTTCAGTAATAAAATCCTACGTTTTTACAGGAAGTAAAATAGAGTAGGTTCATTTTATAATCTTACAATCCCCCTTAGTCCACTATGCTTGGGATAAAAGGTAATTAATTGAAACCAATACATTTAATTTGCTTTACACACAAATATATACTGTTGAAAGACGTTTATGAAAAGGTAACCGCTTTAAATGTAGTCATGAAGAGAAATTCGCGACTTATATTATTTTATCAGAAAGGCGATAAAAAGCCTTTACGCACCAGTCGCATTCTTTAGATTATTTCGTCCTTGGTTTGTAATTTTTACAAAAATATTTTAAAATACCGTGCACACAATTATGTGCGTTCACATTCCAAAGAAATTTGTTAATTTAATGTTTACCTTTGTTTTAATATTATTTATCGTATTTTTTTTTATGAAAGTGGTCTTAACATTTTGATGAATTAAATTTGGGTATTTTTTTAATTTGTTCTTTATAGAAACCGAGATAACATGTTAATACAGTATATATATTTGATGTATAATTGGTATTAAACATTGAATAATCAATAGGATGTACGGCATCTCCTTGTGTAGAATGTTTGTTTATTATCAACCACGACAAACAAAACAATTAATGCCTAGCAGCCTAATAATACATTGCCTGCTGTTCTGGGTGTAATTATCGGTTAAGCTTAGCATAATTGCCTACCAAGCTAATAATAATAATATGTCTCGCAATTGATATAGTTTAATATATATTGGTCCAGCTACTGGCAATATTTTAAAATTATTAATTAGCATAATTAAGTTATATTACATTTTAAGCAATAATTTTTATTTTGTCATAAACTCGGTACATATATTAATGAAATTTGAAATTTTGTTTACTTCATACTGAGCTATTAATTTAATATTTCAACAAAACCCCCTTATTTTCTTCCCTGTAGCAGCAAACCTAAGTACTCATTAATATTAATGATGTTTAAATAGGAAATAAATCTGACAATTTTAAGGGAACAATTTAGTGGAATTCCAGCTGTGTATATGGAAATTCGCTTAGTCTGCAGGTTTGCTGCGGCGGGGGGTATTTTTATGCTATTTTCCCCTGAGTATTGCATCGCCATAACCTCCATAACCTTAAAATACTTAAAGATTTGTTATTTAGTTTGTGGTTAATTATCAAAGCTACTATTAACAATAAGAATTTGTAAACAGGAATAAAATAATTTTTCTTGTGAAACGTTCATTGATGTTACTTCAAGCAATGCCTGTTATCTTAAAAATAAAATAGCTATCAAAAGAGGATTCTGTCATTGGTTATTATATAAATAATTAAATTATTTGTAATAAACTGATAACATTAACACCCGTTTGTTTTTTGGTTATTTACCTGTTTGATTTAATTTCATTTTAATTTATCATTTAAATGACAAGAATGTTTCATTGATTCATTTTTTTTATTTGTGATTTTCTTTAGCAACTGTTAAAATTTGATTAAAGAGGGGTAAATCTTGAAGCATTTTGTACTTTTTTATTAACGACATAAGGACATTTTGTGAGCAAAACCTCCATATTACCTAATCATCTAATGGTAGGGTTAACATTTTTACTTACATCTTAAAGGAATGTCCAACTGGTTCTGATTTTCTGAAACAAAATATTGAGTTGTTATTTTAAATATATATATGGCCTTAAGTTTTAGAGTAGCTTAGGTTTTGTTTAACTAAAAATAGTAAACATTTCACTATTAAAGAGGTGATGCCAGTATTTAAAAATACATTTTTGCTATAAATTATGATTATCCTTATGAATAATCAAGTTTCAAAATAATAATGGTGTATCCTCACCACCTAGAAATATTTTATACTTAACAGAAAAGTCAAATAAATGTGATTCAACAATATTTCTGAATCTAGAAACTGAGGTAGACGAGAAATGGATGCCCTCTTGGGAACGGAAGACAATTAAGAGTGGTATTCTTCAAATAAGAGACAGAAGATTAAAAAGTAAGAGGTTAGAAAGACAAAAGGCGGTCCGGGAAGTATTTCTTCGTCGAGTAAGAAGCCTCAATATTCACGCTGAATAGAAGGGTGGGAGACTGGTGGGTGGTGATGAAGCAGGGGACTGCTGAAAGTTCTTTCCAATAAATGACTTGAACTAATGAAATCGAACGCTTCGAAGGCTTTGTTCTTGATTAGAAAAAACGTCCAGAGATTACGGGGACATTGGAAACGTACACGACTGTGGATTGGACAAAATATGGAGACAATTTGAATCTAAATTGTTCTCATAGAACAATCTTCTTAGGACTGTAATGTTGTTTAATAAATGGATTGCATTATTTATTTTATAATGTTTTGGTATTTAAATTGATAGATATTTTGGTCATTAAAGCAGTAGAAAGTATCACAGCAAGATGAAGATGAAGGATTTATAACTACATGGGTAATCCCTTACATTCGTCAAAGAATTATTATAAAAAAAAGTAAAAAAGAGTTGACGGTATTTGATATTTTTTCTCATTTTATTTCTGTTAGTTTACATTTTTAGATTCTTATATACACAGAATAGGTACAGTCTATGTAAATATAAAATTCTAACGAAACAATTCAATTTATCACAAAACATTCTCGTAAATTTAAACTCTTTTCCGTCATAAATTTTTAAGCTTATTTTGTGTTACGGACATTCTGCGGTCACTAGAGGGTGTGACGTCATTTAGAGTGGGGGAAGAGAGGAGCTCTCAGAGGCTAATTGGAGTAGCACTCAGATCTCAGATATAGCACGAATGTTCTCTTGTAGAAACTGGTGCTCAATATCATACGTAGGCTTATTACTGATAGAACAGGCCTTTCAATAGACTCAACGGGCACTAGTATAGCAAATCTGCAATTCTCAAAACTAAAGGCTTCAATCAAAACATAAATTTAAAAATATATTTTTAAACCTAACTATTTTAAAATATTTTATTGGTCTTTTCACTCTTTTATAGATCATCTTTGGGTAATTTAAATTATTTATACACTAGGTAGTGTATGAATAGATCATTATAGACCTACACATGAACGTACATATTTTAATGTAATCATAATTAGGTTCCGTTCTTGTTACTCTATTTGTCTCAATTTTTTTCACTACTTATGTACCATACTAGTTAACAAACATAAATCTTAAACTACCCTGTAAAAGGTAAGATCATGACTTAACAGCACACTTCAGTCAATTTGTACCTCAATTGGATCTGTTTTTGATCAACAATGCTTTGCCTTCATTTATTCATGCTGCATGAAATTGAGTTGCTATCTATTCTTGTTCTCTGTCGTTGATTTGTTCTTGTTGATCATAATCTATCGTATTGAAATTTTTCCCCTCTAGTTATTTATAGTAAATAATTTTTTGAAGTTATCTTTATTATGTTATGTTCTGTAGAAATGGTGTATCCGCAAATAAATTAATAAAAATGTGGTTGGATATGTTTATTGGAATGGTAATATGAATACATTACTCTACGATAATGACTTTACAAATCTATAATTATATGAAGAAACATTCCATGTAAACAAAGAAACAAAATAACATGACATTACTATAACAAACTGTACAAGTTCGTAAACTCCTATAATTTATATTTCAAAACAATTGCTCGTTCGGTTCGAATTACCTACTTTATGCAAATCTATAACTTTAACAAGGTCATGAACAGTTAATGGCGAAAGTTTATTACCACTTAAATCGAGAGCGGTTTTACTTTCAATGCCAATCTAACTTTTATTTACAGAAGGCTCGTGGGGGGGGGGGGGGGGGTTTTGCATCGATGTACACCCTAAGCCGGACAAGGGTGGGGATTGACCAGTGAAACTTAATTAGGTCCGGCCAATTTGGCCTGCTTCAAATAAATAGGCGTTAAAATGCTACTTTAGATTTTTTTTTGCAATTATGAAACACATTCACCGTTGCATTAGGACATTAGGACTACATTTGTATTTTAGTTTATATAAACTGTCCTATTTGAATTGGAATTATTGAAGTGATAGAAACTAGTTTGTGCGTGTAATTTTCTATTTCGATACAGTGTAATGTAATAATATCAACAAGAGGGAAATCATTAGTCAAGTTGGGAATCGATGAAAGTATATGTAAAATAACATTGCACGATACCCACTCGTATGTAACTGTAACCAAATGATTGATAAACCGTTGCTTGAACATTACTTTTTTGTACAATTATGAGTTAATCTTATAATGCCAATGAAACTACAATGAGGATTACATGATTGTCTGTTATGATAAATAATTGGGAATTAAATTGAAAACAATATCTGAGAAATAATTACGTTATTATCAGATCTTTGGACTAAGATAATATAATATTTACTAAAAAGGTCCAGATCTTCTAGGTACAACCATTCCCTTTGAAATATATATTGACTGTCAGTTTTGGACTTAAACAGTCAACCTAATGCAATGAGCCGATCACAGAGTGCAGTATTGTCGTGAGTAAAGCATTTTCTCTCTTAGTGTCCGATACATTTATCATGTTTGTGACACAAAATACTGAAAGTTACAGTAATTTGTCTTCTCCGTTAGGATGTGTTAAGGGTCAGTGAATACGACATAAATAAGTAGGCTATATTGACAGAACAATCTACCAATGAGTCAAAAACTTCAATTTTCATTCACAAACTGGCCAAACATTTAAGGGGTATGTCTTCTATTCTGTAAAGTCAAAGCTACAACACAGCAACAGCAATTGCCAGAACAGTTTTAACCTCCGTGAATAAGCGGAGTGACTGTTCCACCAGAATGGTAGATAGAGTAAATGTCATTCTGATAGACACTAAGGACTATATAATGCGGGTAACGGCAACAAAGGACAAACAAAGTAATGGTCCTGGCCGGATGGGCTAGGCGTGCCGGATGCCGACTGATTGTACTATTGACAGGTGACAGGATGCGGCTCACTTCGACCAACATCGAGTTTGACTTAGGGAAGGTCTTCGTGGTCGTTTAATTAGTACAAAGTAGGTGTCCGTTAGGAGGTTTGGGCAAAGTAAGCGAAAACATAAATAAAATTTGCAAAGATTATCCTAGATGTATGAAAAAGTTGTATTTTTAATCAAGCTTACTAGTTTAGGAAGGGGTTTTATGTATGGTCCTATTGGTTTCTTACGTTATGGAGAATATAGTAATTATGTTTCGTGTATGTTTTTTTTTTTGTGAAACTAAGAACAACTTTTAGATCTTTTCAAGAAGCTGGCCACTACAACTAAAAATTCCCCTTTGCAATTGGAGGTGATGTAAAATCATCCTAACTCATTTACATTATCTTTATTTGCTTCGGGCAAATGTTTTGGCGGCTCTCTTCTTCGATTTTTTTAAGTTTAATTTTGTGACGAGTACGCAACTAACTGTAGAGTTTAGACTACATTGAAATATCCTACGTCATATGATAACTAATACGGTAATTAGTTGGAGGGCTCCATACGTAAATTCGTTTGAAATAAGAGTAATGCTCCTAGCAAAGTTAATGTAAAAATAATATTTACATTTGTCTGCATAAAGTCTTGAAAGGAAAAAGTTGTAAGTGTACTTTCTTGATGAATAAGCCTCTAAACGTTGCCAGACAAGTGAAACCCCCTGCTTGATTAAGGCTCTGCACATGATCAAACGAGCATCAGCAAGATTTTGCAGGGAAGCGAAATTTTTAATTTTTTATTCAAAACTGTATTAGTCTAAAATGCGTGTTCATTAAAAGGTTTTATGGTGAGAATCAAACTTCTAACAATTTTAGGGAGTGTAAAAGAGAGGGAAAAAATAACAACATCTTTTGGACAAGTAATATTGTTATATACAGCAAATATTGTTAACAGTTTGAATTCAAAAATGCACAGTATATATTACCATTATTTGTTCATAGTTTAGTGTTAACGTAAATAATAAATTATCAATGATAAAAGAGGCATGAGCAAGCCGGTAGCGATTGCAATAATAAAACAGAGCAGGCGGTTGGTAGTCAACCAATACTACCAACGAGCGACCGTGTTTAGTAGTATTAAGTTAATTAGTTGTCAATTGGTTCTATATTAGGAATGCATTTATTTGAACGCAGCCAAGTAAAACGTAAACCTTTTTTGCAACGGTTATGTTTTTTTCATCTGGAGCAACGTTAATCATCAACCATAAACTTTACGAATTCCAACCACAAAACTCAAATAGATTTAAGTAATCCAATTTTAACTAAACCTGCTTTAGGGTGTTAATAATGGAAGGCACGATTGGTTGTAAACCAATAATGCAGTGACTGTTGTTTCTGTGAGAAATAATGAAATTAGGAACTGATCAGGGTTTTCACTATTACCTCTGAGCAAATGGTAAAAACGCTGATTGTGTCTAAGTATTTCTTTAAAACATATTTTCTCCACACTTTAGTCCTCTAGTCCGTAGGAATAACAGATTTGTACAATTCTTTTTATCGTTAGGTTAGTAAGAAACATAGAAAAAAATATCTTACGTTATTCGTCCAAAATGACCATTCCTACAACCATTCTCGTACAGTAAACACATATTTTCCGGACTAGTAACGTAATAATTATATTACTTCATCTATGGTAATATATACTTACACGTTAGTAGGGGGCTTTGGTCACCCCTGGGTCCATGACTCAGCAGTTTTTAAAATTCTGAATTGCAGATTTTAAATTGCATGACTCAGCAGTTTTTAAATTGGAAAAGTTTGTCTTAAGCTTTAGGAACATCGTTAATTTATCCATCCAAATCTTAGTCATGGCATTTTTATTTTATTTTTTTGTAATATATTCTTATTTTGAGTTGGTAGTTGTGTGACTATGCACATGCTGGAAAAGTAGCATACTTAATCTTTCATATTGTTGCTGCTGTTCCCTCATTAATTTGTTTACTTCCCGTTTTAGAGTTCGGACATTTACGGCATCAGTGTCGTTTACACCATCACCTAAATTTCGTATTTGATTATTAGAAGCATCGAAGCTCCCAGGATTGAAAAGTTCGTTTGGACTCTTATTCTTCATCAAACAATGGTTTTTTAAATAACTTAGATTTATAGCATCATTATCTAATGTTGGTTCTCCAACATTTTGCAATAT
Source organism: Macrosteles quadrilineatus (assembly GCF_028750875.1). Classification (NCBI taxonomy): domain Eukaryota; kingdom Metazoa; phylum Arthropoda; class Insecta; order Hemiptera; family Cicadellidae; genus Macrosteles; species Macrosteles quadrilineatus. Next base: position 95,315,362 of record NW_026542596.1, read on the forward strand.
CCGATTCTTCATGTCGTAATTACCACTAGGAGTTAAGATTAAGCTCTCTTGGGATTGATTGATATTTTCTTTCCGAAGAACATAGTCTTCATGACGTCCGAACTTGTCTACACTCATTTTTGTACTGAATCCTCAACACGTGTGAAACAGTAATAAATACTTTCTTGAAATTAGGTCAAGGTCATTCAGAGTAATTTTTAAAAAATAAACATATTGACCTAACGAATTAGGTCAATATGTTTATTTTTTATTATTTTTTTATTTTTTTATTTTTTTTATTTTTTCTTATTACAATTGTCACACATACCATTTTCTAAGAATACAATGTCTAACAATAATAGATGTTTCAAATTTACAATTAATTATTTACAAATTTACAGGACTAGAGTAGTTGAAGTGTTAATTCTGTCGAGTTATTTCCTGTTTGACCGTGAGAGACAAGACATAGTTTTCCAGCTTCAATCGACTCCACATCTTCATTTTGAAGCAATGTAACAAATCGCTTTGGAAGATAAATTTGAAATCGAGGCATGTCTCCTCCCTTGTAAGGCGCTTCACTTAATGCTGCAACGATTCCATCACCAACAGATGTATCCACTTTTTTCATAAAGTGAATTATGTACTGTTTCTTTTCCTTCAGCTCAAAGCATTTTTTAATCGGTAGTATGCTTGATTTTGATTGTTGATTAAATAAATCCACCAAGGTCTGCAGTTTTGAGTCAGCCATTATTTGTGTTGAATGATGATATTAGGGATGTTGAGATAATACTGTTGAGCTCCTGGCTCCAAAACTCTATTTATGCCTATACCCCCACCACTCTATCCCCTCCACTAAGGCTCACTTTATTTCACTTTCTAGTGTTGCTTTTAAACCATAAGCATTAGATATGGCACAGTTAGAAAATCTATGTTTGTTGCATCTAACACCAATGCATATTCCAGGAAAATTTTGCTCTTTTTTTCTCATAATGTTATAAACTGTTGCTCTTGAAGGGACATACAATGATAAAAATTCACACTTTTCTAAACCTGATGTAAAAATAAACTTGTACTTGCTACAATATTTTATCAGTATGTTTTCAAGTTCGCTGTATTCCACAAATCCTTCATGCCATGATAAATGATGGAAGAATTTCGAAAGCCACTTGTTGGTTCTTGAATTCTTTTCATTAAGATTATGAAATGGAAACGGTGCTTTAAAAAGAAAGTAGTTTGTTACGCCAGATTTTAGATCTAAAATAACTAATTCTTTCACTATGTATTCATCATTGTTTCCTCTGAATGCTTGAAACTCAATTACACAAGAGTTGTGTTCAGATAAACAAGAAAATTCTTTCCATCGGTACTTTTGTGCATCCATCATGAATATCCGTATGCAACTGCAATTTTGCACAGTTAACTTCAATTATATGTGTTTCCCCCACCACTTGTTAAATACATTGTGTAAAAGCTTCTCTGTTTCATTAACTACTTCATAATCATTTCTTCACTTTTTATCTTAACTGATTCTTCTTCCATTACACTCAAGTCATTTATTGTGTTTTGAGGGAGTGTACATATCAAGTTACGGAACAGATAAACCTCTTGTGGCAATCTGTTGTATATTGAATTATCTAACGGGCTATAGATCAAAGGAGTGTCCTGTCCATCTTCAATCGTATTCACCAAATAATCTTTAATTGTTGTTTTAGATGACTCTAGTTGGTGCATGTATCTTTCAATAGCAGGTATAGAATTAATCAATATTTCCAATTCATCTCTGTTAAGAAGCACCTTATCATCGTGGGATGAAAGGTTTCTAACTCGTACAAATAAATCACCACGAACTTTAATATTACCAACTTCAATATCAGAACTTTCCACAGTTATATTAGTTTTCTTCCCATATACTTTGTTAATGAGGTAGCAATGAATTAGGTGTATGGATTTGTTAAAAGAGTTCCATGAATCTTCAAAAAATGTTATTTGTTTTCCTCCATGATTGAGTAAAACACCTGGTGAATAATCCAGAAATTTACAAAATCCAACCGTAACATTTTTGTTGGTGCATACGGATAAGGGATATACAATGCGCAAAAATATTTCACTCAACATGAAAAAAGGAATGCACTCTTGTTGTTTTTTCATACGTTTGTTTGACGTTTTCTTTTCAATGATTATTTTTTCTTGTTGGTTATTTTGGATCATTTCATTGGTATTGGTTGTATCATCTGTGTTATCTTCATTGATTTTTCTTTTCAAATTTTGCGTCAACAAATATTGTTCATTGTTAGAATTTTCAAGATCGTTTTCTTTTAGAAAATAACTGTCGTTTTCCGACTCGTTGTGTAAATTTCCGAAAACCTCCATTTTGTTGAAACCGATGTTTCCACGATGAATGTGCTTTCAAGTCTGAACCTTTTCATGTGTGTCCACTCATATTTATACCGATTTCAAGATATTAGGATGGGGATAGGTGTCATATTACAACACTTTTTTTACAATCCCTGTAAGCGGGGTGTATGTGACAATTGAATCATGCAAGATCAAACAGTAAGCCGTAGTGTTTGCAGGGATATTATCTTCAAACTCTAGTTCCAAACGAATGTCAACTGTTGATGATTTTAACGATTCATTTTGTTTTGAACAGTCAATAACAATTATTGGGGCATCGGACGCAAACATTTTAGGGTCAAGCAGGGGTGAGTTTGTTTTTCCATAGTAGGATGATTGAAATCTTGCATACATATCATACAGTAGAGAAAATCTGTTTTTTGTAAATGTAACATTTAAGTTGTCATATGGAAAAAACTGAGAATTGAGAAACAACTTGACATTTGTAAGATTACATAGTCAAATTTTCCTGCATGTTTAGTTATTTCATTTCTTTTTCCAGTTTGCAATGCAAATATAACATATCTTGGTTTCTCTAGTTGAGTAGAGGTTTTTATGCTCCATGTGTGTCTTTGTGTAGTTGGGAGAGATGGGTATTCGTGCATTTCCCAACTCCTAAAGGGTAACACAATTTCCCGGTCCGAATTTAACTGCTTCAGAATAGCTAAGCGATGTTCATCAGCTATTTTAAGATGAGGTACTCTCCAAACAATCTTATCTAGAAAAACTTTCCACTCCAATTTATCTGAGGTTGTTCCATCAGGTGCAACAATCAAATCATTGTTTGTTGATGAGCGTAATAAAACCAACTCATGTTTTATATTAATTATTATCCTTTTATAGTCCTCTGTAAATCCAAGTAGCATCCAAAGTGGCACGCAAAAATCAAAGTATCCATTGGACGAAGGTGTAAAAGAGTTATGAGAAGGTAGTACCCAACCAGATGTATGTAGACTATTAGTTTCCTTGGATGATAAAGAAACAAGGTTTTTTAAAGTACTAGAAATGCCTACTCGCTTAGTAGAGTCTACTGTAATCCCTGATAATTCATACCTGATTTCTTCGAATAGATACGACATTGGATTGTTAATAAATGGCACAGTTGAGCCTGCTGTCATTCCATCTTTTTTAGTTACCCTACCTTCTATGTATAGGTAACTTTCACAAGGTAATGTGTAAGCATCCTGTTGTTGAATTGGTATACGAATTTCATCGTTATTTCCAAATTTGGATGAAGCGTAAGGATGATGAGTGTGGTACTCTTTTTCCCAAAGGCTCTCGTCGAACAGAGGTCCTTGGCGAATGTTCAATACGTCCATGTTCACTTACAATCAATCCAATTTCTTCCAAGAAATTTATGTTTTCTCTCGTTAACTGGTTGCTAGTTGCTGAAGAAATGAGAGCTTCCTTTGGAGACTCTCTTCTTATAAAGCTTAGCCCCATTGATTTTTTTTCTTTTACGTTGTGGCTCTAATGTGCAGCCTCAATGATATATCTTCACCTCTAAAGTCCACAGGGTTATCGTCTTGATCTAATATGCTCACCTCAATGTCTGAAATAGAAGTGGTATTTAAAGGCAGGTACACGAGGTTATGAGGTTTTTCAATTATTTTAAATCCTGGTGCAACAGTCGGGTAAAATGTGTGTAAAATATGGTGGTTACCACCGTTTTTATACGATCCTTGTACAATATTACACATTATATTTATTGTATTCACTTTTATTATATTTACTGTATCTGGTCCGATATGAGTTTTGTTAGGCTCCAGTATTTCAGTCGATGGGGGAAATCCTAATAACATTCCCAAAGACTTTGGTTGTTTAAAATCAATGTAAAATCTTGATTTAATTTCTGTTCTTAGTATCGCTTTAATTTCAATATTTTCTTTCCCCATTTTCTTTTGTAGTTCCTCATTAATGGATTCAATTTCATAAGAACCTGTGCCCAACGTAACTGTTTCCATAAACTGTGACCCATCACTGGAACGCTTTTTCTTGTAATAGTGAAATTTATTGTTTACATCTTCCGTTATGTTTGGAATGGAATTGTATGTTGTAAAGTCCAGAAGGGTGACCTCCCATATTTTATCTTGTTGTAAATGTAAAGCAGGAAATAGAGTTGTCCGTAGACTTGATGTTTTTCCATCAATCGCCACTGTATATGATGACATCTTAAAGCATACTAACACTTGTCGCTAGAAACTCTAAACATAAATGACCACAGACAAGTGTATTGAAGTTTTGCATCCTATCATAGTTATACAAAATTTCATCCGCTCCAATAAAATATTTTTGAAGCTCTAGAGGTGGAGGAAGATTTCCAAAACTATCAAAGTAGTAAACTTTATTTTTAAGTTTCTTATAACAAACCCAGTGAGTCCCCGGACCACTTGATGCATCTAGATTAACTATACCCGTTTCATTTTTCCATATTTTCTTCGGTAGTCCATCTCTCATGAAAACACCTCTGAAGAATGGGATTTTCAAACATGTTGCATACATGATTAAATCTTCATTTGACAGAGCAATATTCGGTATAACTAGTTTGTTTTCGTTATTTCTTATGCATGATTGTAAGGTTTCAGGTATAATCCTTTTCCAGATTTTATCATGGTCCACACTGATGTATTTTTTGATGTTTTTTTTTTCTTATTGCATCTTTTTTTCTTTATAGTTCCACCACGTTTTGTAGTAACCTTTCGACTTTTTTTCCGATGTTTCCTTCCACCTCCTATTGCTGTTTTTGCTTTCATGGCAGTCGTTACAGCTAAAGCTGCAGCTCGCTCACCAATACTTGAATCCCCCGCCTTCACTCTATCCCAGGCTTTCTCAGCCAAAATCCTGTCAGCAACAGTCCTGTTAAACGAATCCGAATATTTTGAATAAGCTATATCGTGGTCTTTACAGGCTTTATCTAGTTTATTTATTCCGGGGTCCCCTCGTGTCAATCTTTCTTTCAGTTTAGTTCCAGGACCACAATACTGATATCCACCAGGTAAATGAAGCTCCACAGGTAACGAGTCAATCCCTGTATTAATCAGTCTTCCAATTGGGATCTTGCGGAGAAGAGATTCACTTGCTGTTATAATTGTAGAAGCTAAACCACCTCCTTTCTTGTGAGTGACCTGTCTACAACTGACCATTATAATATGTTGTCTTTCCTTATATGTGTTACCATAAAGTATTCAGTAGAGACCAAGTCACGACTGAATGATCTGTGAAAGTGTACTAATTTATATATCCTTGATTTCTAAGTTCTTGAGTTAAAGCAATAATTTCATTATCAACCCCCGTGTGTCCTGCTTGCTTGGCTTCATGAAGTAAACGCATCCTATCAACCAGTTTATTAATATCATTATAATAAATTATATTAGTATTATATGCATTTTTCATTGATATACCGCGTCCAGACTTAGTATTCCGTGGTGGAAATAACTTCACAATAATCTTTTCATATTTTTTTGATTTGTTACGGTATACTGGAGCAAGCGAAGAATACCCTTTTCGATGAGCATTTGTTGCTTTCATAATCTTTTTAAAATCTGCAAGATCCTTGGAAGTGTATTTTGTTGGATCTGTTTTAAAAATTAGCTCAAAAAGGCCTGGTGTGCCAGAGTAAGTCTTTCCTTTGATTGTGAGGTTGTCATTACCACCAGTAGATATTACACTGTTACCAATCATTATTTTGTTATTTTCAACTCTAGCACCGTATACATGACATTTTCTCATTGGATGCTTTCCTTCCAGCATTTTCATAATATACTTTCTTGTTAAAACTCCTTTTTCACCTATATCTGAAGCTATTGCACTGACATTTGAAATAGAATTATCCACAAACACACGTGTTGCTTCTTCATCTACATCATTTGACTCACTTTCACCATTTATCTCTTCATCTTCATCATTTTTGGTGCTATTTTCTTCAGGTATATCATTGTCTGTTACATTGCTACTATTGGTATCATCTCCATCATCATAATCAGTTTCTGATTTTTCTTCTTCTTTTATATGCCTGCTATCACTTGGTAGAAGTGAGATCAATTCATCATTTTTCGGAATTTGTCTTTCAAATTTTCTTGAAATTTCCTTAATAGGATTTATTACCGGTTTGAAAGTTGTTTCTAAGTATCGTTCTCTTTCCTGAATTCCTAACTTCAAATCACGTGACTTTTTCCTTATAGAATCACTAAGAAACTTTATTTTCTCAACTAAGTCTTCTCGATTGTCCATGTTAACTCCGTAAAGGTTAGTATGTAAATGAAATCAAATCAATCTCATACCATGATATATTGGTCAAACCCTATTCTGTATCGGCCTTGTTGAAGTGGATGATCTTTGCTGATAACTAGGAAACCATACTGTTCACTCCATGCTTGACAACAGCATTCCTTAAATTTGGAAAACGTCATATCACAGCCAATATGGTCATTGTAAATGTGTTTTAGGTTCATATCATCTTGTTTGAAAATCACAATCAAGTTAACATTGTCTCGAATTAATTGTTTGGGAATTTTACTATACGTCTGTCCAATATATATCGAGTCAATGTGGTTATGTCTTCCCATGGCGAAATAACTTGATATTGATTTGTGATTTTCAGATGAAACATCATCAAATATAAAAACTGAGTATGGTTTAGCCTTGTTTGGTGCAACAACAGAGTTACTTGAACTAAATCTAAAATATCCAATTCCATCAGCGTCACTTAGGATCTTTTCTAGTAACTGGTATTTTGGTTGCTCTAATGATTTTGAAAATATATAGACATTGTTGAAGTGCAAACCATTTGCCTGGGTTAAAAGATTGAAAACAACATTAGTTTTACCACAATTTGACGGGCCTGATATTATACACCTAATTGAGTCAGGTAGTAAACATCCATGTCTACTGAATTTTGATGATTTTAAATTATCAACTGTCAAATCGTCAATGTTAAGAACATTCAGTTTCTTTTCATGTTGCATTATTCTAAAACTCATTTTTATTTAACTGTGTACATTCCTAGAACACCTGCGAAAGAATAATTTAAACTCTCATATCAAGTCCTTTTTAGACACCCAAGAATCATGTGATTTATCGAATCCCAACCAACGAACGTATACTTTATCTTTCTTTCTTTTTAATATTTTTTCTATGAGATAGATATTCCCAATATTCGACTTCAACAATTCATGGCCATAGAAACTACCTTGAAGTATTTCACCTTTATTATCTTTAAGAATGTATGTCTCTGGAATTGTAGGCTGTACTCTATAAATATTGAAGACCTCATTAGTCCAATTTGGCAAATATCCTTTTGTAAACACGTTTTTGTATTTGCTAATTCTAACTTTATCACCAGGTAAAAACTTCTTTGGAGGTAACTTTTCTTGAGTCGGTGCAGTGTTTTTTTTTATTCTTTTCATGACAACATCTTCATTTTCCTTATTCACTTCAATAGGTTTCATTCCTATAGTCCTATGAAATTTGTTGTTATAAGTGTTGATAAGGTCTGCTAAAATATTGTACCATACATAGTTTCCTTTCAGAGAAAACCGTTTGAACATTAGCGTTTTTAGCGTTCTATTAAATCTTTCAACGATTGCTGCTTTCATCTCACTTTTTGTTGAATAATGGTTGATCTTATAGCGATTCATGAGGTTTGAAAATGTTTTGTTGAAGAACTCCTTTCCATCATCAGTTTGTAAGTGAATCATTTTGACACAGCTCGATTTTATTAATTTTTCCATAGCACTTGCTACTGTTTCCCCTCTTTTATCTTTTAATGGAGCTGCTAATGCCACCTTTGTAAAACAGTTTATTAAAGTTAATATGTATTTATAGTTCCTATTTACTTTGCTGTATGATTTCATTTCAACGAGATCCGCTTGATACAAATCATTTACACCTTTTAATACAGTATTCCGTCTAGGATAATACCTCCTTGCAGGTTTGTGAAGCTCATTTACAATTGCTCGTTTTGTATGATTCATATTTTTTACCGTTATCTCCTTTACTGTTTGACGACTATAACAATACTGTAAGCAAGCTCAAATGTTCGTTGTAATTATATCACTCTTCTATGGAAATATCAATTGCATTAATGAAGTGAGTAGTGTCCATATGGCAGAGTGTGAATACCATCTTGTAATATAACACGTTTATCATCATATGGAGAAAGCGATTTCTTGGTTTCTCTAACACTAAACAGTTGATGGTTGAAACTTCGGATATTGTTGAACGTTGCAGTGTAAGTAATATGTTCTTCCAAACAATGTTTGTAATTTGCAAAAGTAATGTTTTTCTTTACAAATGAATTTTTTATTCCTTTTGCTTTCTTGATACAGTTCAGTTCTTCAAATTCAATAGCATACATCTTTGAAGCCAAAGCAATTATTTCTTTAAGCAGATTACCATTCGCTTCATCCTTAAACTTTCCTATTACCTTTTTATTTTGATTGTCATACAGTAGATGTGTTTTGGGATAATCTGAAAAGTCGAAGTCATTATTGTAAGGAAATACTTTTAAATCATAGTACATGTCATCTGTTTTAATCCAATAAATATATGAGTCTGTATCCATGTAGCAAATTCCTATATTATCTCTTCCGAAATATTTCACCATTTTGTTGTAATGAAAATCATACATTAGGGTTTTTGATATATCCAAAATACTCATTCCTACATACAAAGGTCTATCCATTTTAATACTAGTTTTATCCATGCATACTGCTACTAAATTTTCATTGATTATGATGGATGTATTAAAGTTTGGTTTTGCTGCAAGTTTTTCTAACTTTCTTGCATCGGTCACCAATTTAACATTTTTATGTTTCCTCTTGTTTTCAAGAGTCTTTCCAAATATAGCGTTATTCATTAATTTATAGAAGTCTTTTTCAAATGTAGAGTTTGCTTTTGTTCTCCTTGAAGTATTTGAATCAATGTATGGCTTCAACCAGCAAGACTGTTTGAACTGAATAGCTCTATGTATTTTTGAAACCTTAAGTCCTAATTGTATTGCCTGTTGTATAATCAAGTAATGCGCTACATATTTTGTTTTGTTGCATAAAGTAGTCATAAGCTTTTTGTGTTTTTTCCCAGGGGGTGTCTCTGATCGCGGTAGTAAAGGTAAATCATAGTGATGATCATGTAAGGCCTCGTTGTATTCAATATCACACTCTAAAAAGTAACCCACCTCACCATCAGGTTGTATTTGCAGAATATCACCTATATTGCAGGGGTCAACCCATTTAAATTCACCATATGGTAGTGGCTTGGACATCGCCCATCCATATAAGTTATTGGCATCAAAGTAACCTAGAAATATAGACTCTTCATTTGGATTATAATCGGCTAAATACTTATTATTCGCCTTTACTCTTCTAGTGATACTTTGGGTTATACCACCTCGAATTCCAGATTCAATCATCAATAACATATCAATATCAGTCAAGAGCTGAAGGTTGCATTTGGTTTGTTTTAACATGGCCTGCCATGCTAATCCAGGTGCTGTACAGTAATAAAGTGGATCAAGACCATAAGCCTTAAAACATGTATTCCGAAACTCCTCCATTATGTCACATAACAAAGTCACATCTAATGAAACATAAAAATCATTGTATTCCCCCAAATTTTTAAATTTCATTTCTTCCCAAACACGGCATGCATGTTGATAATCACTGGGATCAATATCCTCCTCTGTAAGCTTACTATAAAATTTTTCAATGGGTGGTAATGACGTTTCATTAAATCGTTCAAGAGAATCAATGTAATCATAACAAAACACACCTTTTCTTATTACTAAATCAAGTTTATCCTCAGGAACTAGTTTTCTGGTCTCAACCAAATTACTTCTCTGAAGATTTTCCGTAAGTTTCTGTAAGCTGCAGGACATAAATTTATATGAATCGATAAATTTTAGTTTCATTTTTCCAACTTTTTTGCTGAAGCTTATAAAATTCTCATTTGTTGTTGCTAGGACATCAATCGATCCGCTATCTCTTCCAAGCTCAGGAATGATCATGTGGGAATCATATTTCTGTAGATTATGTAGCACTACAGGAATGAATTTTGGTAGCTTATAATTAATATTACACGAATTACATGCAGGGCCCCTGTATTCCCCGGTTAAATGGTCATGATCTTTTACCTTCGGATTTAATTCTGTAAAAATTTGATCACAAATATAACAGTGAGCTGCAGCCTCGTGTATCGCTTGTTGATAATCTGTTAACTCTTCCATTGGAATGATATGACTGTACAGTATTTCTACTTTTGCTGCAATATCATAAAGCTCATCGATAAAGTGTTTAGCTACATTTTCACCTCTGTATATCTTGGGTTTGGATGTTAGATCATAGTATTCCAATTGATCATCAGTTAGAGTGGATTTTAACATTAAAGCATAACTATTAGGTTCATGCTTTTGGTATTTAAATCGAGACCCTGCATTATTTACATCATCAACCGATATTAAGGTTGCTTCGAAATCAGCATACAAAACTATTGGTATTCGATATTGATGACTTACTTTATTAAATATTAAATTGGCTCTATCATGTAAGGGTAGATCTATTCTAACTTCTTGATGTTTACCACAGATTCTCATGTGCTCGGACAACCAATTGACTCCAAGTCTATTATTTGATCTACTTACATAGCAGAGGCATCGTTTGCACACAATTAAGGCGTGTTTATTTTTCCTACGAAGCTGACGAGCAACAAGACGGTTAAAATCTTTGATGTATACATAATGAGAGACATCTCCATCCTTAAGTAATAATAAATCAGAATGATCTCTAAGCTCAGTATTTACAATTTTTAAAGGATAAACATTTTGCCTGTCATCCAATCCAAAAACGTTTACTGACACCCCAACATTGCATTTCTCAAACTTGACAATATCTTTCAAGCTAACAGGATAGTTAACACCACTGAAATTATATTTGTTGGATAAACTGGAAAACTTGTTTATATTTTTAGGATGAAAATTTGGTTGATCGTGGATGAACTTTGTTAACATGGCGTATTTGAAACATTCATTATCTTGATTTTGAACATTAATACAAGATTTGGTGTCTGAAATCTTTTTAGGGAGTGGAATGTAACTACTTCCTCTATCTCCATAGCCTTGTTTATGAACTCTCACATCCATTGAGTTTACTTGCGATAATGACCACCCTGAACCTCTAGATTCATGTTCTGTTAACTTGATTATAAGTTCTTGAAAACACTCCTGAACAACATCTTCTAGATTTGTAGTTTTAATTATAGATCTACTCCTTGCAATAAATCCTCTAATAGATGTTTCCCCATCAATATTTGTAAATGTTGCATCCAATAAAATGTTAAATTTTACACAGTTCAATCGTTTCAACTCATTTTTTAAAGTGTTAACTATTACTGTTTGACTATTAGTTAAGAATGTTTCGATCTGGTAATTGTTTACATTTCTAATTCTGTAGTGTCTTACAACAACCCCATCAAGTGATTCAGCGTAAGTTTCAATAACCCCCCTATTTGTATGCTCTGATTGATTTATACATATATCTTGTCTTTCCTTAGTTTTCAATCCACAGCCAGTCTTCTCTCTCTCATTAGAACTACTTGCTGATATATTGTTTGTGTTTATCATTGCATTATTAGGGTATTTAGTGGAACATGACATTTCATCTTCATCAATTTGCATAGGTTCTTGTACTTCTTCAATATTACGATGTAATTCTTTATGATTATCAAAAAGGATATAATCCTCAAATAACTCTCCACATACAATACAGAGATAACTAGAATGGGCTGGACCAATATAACTGTTTGTACTCGAACATGTCTTACTATTTAGGTCGTTATCAATTTGCATAGGCTCTTGTGCCTCTTGATTGCTATGATATAGCTCATTATGAAAATCAAAGAGGACACGATCCTCAATCAACACTCCACATACATTACAAAGATAACTCGAATGAGCTGGACCAATATAACTGTCTATACCCGAACATGCCTTACTATTTAGGTCTTCATCATTTGTGATTGGCTCTTTTGCATCTTCATTGCTATGATATAGCTCATTGTGAAAATCAAATAGGACACGATCCTCAATCCATACTCCACATACATTACAAAGAAGATAACTAGAATTTTCCAATTCATGGTGATTATGGGAAGAACGTACTAAATTATTTTCATGTTTATGGGGGTGCATTAAATCTATATGTGCAATCAACAGCCATTCATCATCGAAATTGATACCACACTCCGGACAGATATTCATTATTCACGAATGATAGTCTCCATCGAAGTGACCTTACATAGCATCATACCTCTATTTATAATAACCACCCCTCTCTCGTTTTTACCCCCCCCCCCCAAACCCCCCCCTCCCCCATTCCAGTAGGTTGTTATGACAAATAAACGATTATATCAACCAGGCTGTAATATCTTCGTAAAAGTTTTGTAACACATAGTGGTAATATAATTTGCAATGAATGATAAACACATGAAAAAAACTGTTTCGACCTAATTGGGTCTCATCAGGTGTGAGGTAGGCAGAAAACATATGATTGTATAAGTTCAATCAGCTGTTTCAAAAAGCCACTCACACGACAGTTTTTTTTGTGTTTTTTTTATTTTTTTATTTTTTTTTATTTTATATATTTTTTGTTAGAAGAAATCGACAGTGTATATGATCCAAATCTAAACGAATTCGAATCGCTTTGTAAGACTGTTAAATTTCAAAGTTTTTTCAGTACAATTTTCTGGTACTATCATTACTTTTGGTAATGTTAAAATAATTATCTTCTTTTCTGCTTCTAATTTCATTTCTCTTTTACCATTAAATTCCAATACTTTGTAAGCCAATCTTTTGTTTAGTTTGTGAATCTTAATTTTGATTCCATCTTTTTGACTCTTTGTGTGGTGATTTGTCATTTTCAAAACTCCAATTGTTTTTTCTAATTCTTGAATTTTGTTCTTCATTTTAGTCTCGTTTTCTTGTTGTTTATTCAGAAGGAAGTCCAATTTGGTAGATATTTCTTGATTCGCCAATTTTAGATCTCTGATTTCTTTTTGCTTGTGGGCCGAATTAATGTTTGATTCCAGACATTCTTTTTTGTCTTCTTTTTTTAAATGAAGAGAACAGAAAAGTGTGTCAGTCAGATTTGAACACCTCTCCCCTCTTCTAGGTTTTTTTACAAAAACATACCTACACTGATTTTTGGATTTCGGGGAAATTAAAATTGATTTTCTTGGAGGATCACCGTTTTCTTCATCATCGGAAATAAATTCCTTGCTTAGCACACGTTTCTTTGCCAGCTTCTTTTCTAGCTTCCCATCTTCATGTTTTTTTTCACTCTCCGTTTCATTTAGTTTGTTAACAGACGTGGATTCTACGGCGTTTTCATCAGTTTTCTTCTCGGATTCTGTTTCTGCCACCGCTTCCTCAACCATAAGTGCCAATAAGTCATTTACCGATGTTGTTGTTTCGTTTTCGTTATCGCTTAAATGCAAATCTTTCTCTAATAGACTTTTTCCTTTATTGTTGTCAAAGCTTGTTTTAATTTTATTTTTAGTTGGAGCTAGTACGGGTCGTGGCATTGTTGATTTCCTTAGACAAGGATCATCCATCTTGCTGTGACTGGAACCAAAAACGGAATAATTGCAAGACAACATCTCTCACTTAATATACCCTAACCCCCTCCCTACCTTTATGCTTGCTCATCACTAATGATAATAAATCTTTAAATGTATACCAAAAAGTAGGTCAAGGTCACGCATTTGGTAAAAAAATAAAACCCCGAATGAGGTGGATCCGTTAAGCAACCGCTTCCTCATTCGGGGTTATCAGTGTGCTTGACCATGTCTAGTATTAATATTAATATTCTTATCATTGTATAAAATAAAAAAAAGGTGCACCTTAAAAAAAAATTATGAAACATTATACAAGCTGACATGATCAAGCTCACTAATAGGAATGATAGGAATCAGGAATAAGGGAAGTTAAATATTTTTATCAACACAAATTTATATTTAGAAATGAATTAATATTTATTTAAGTGTAAAATTTAAATGATAATTTTAAAGATTGTAAGATTGTATCATAAAAATAATTCTAATAAAAATAATTTTTAAACTAGCCTCTAGGGCTTTGTTCCTCTTGGTTAATTGTGAGAAATCAGTTTAAAGGTTTGTTTAGTAGTTATTGATTAATAGTTTTAAATGTAATTGTTTTAATATAGTTTATTTTAAAATCTTGCTAAAAGTCTCTGGTCATACCCGCTTTTACAGCATTGTTCCTCAGTACCAATGGCAAGAATTTTAAGTGTTAGTAATTTAATAAATAGCTTATATTTTATGAAAATTAAAAAGAAAATTGAAAAAGATTGAATATACTTTGTTTTTGGAATCTTTCCAAAAGTCTCTGGTCATAACCGCCTCTAGGGCATCATTCTTCTGGACTAATGACAAAGATTCTAAGTGTTAACCTGTCAGTTAATAATTAATAATAAATCAAATAAGTTAAATAATATTGTAAGTAATCCATCTTAGAATCTTGCAGCTCGCAAAAATAAGTTAAATAATTTTGAAAGTATTTCGTCTTAGAATCTTGCTGCAAGTCTCTGGTCATACCCGCCTCTAGGACATCGTTCCTCTGGACTATTGACAAGATTTCTAAGTGTTAACAGTTAATAATTAATAATAAATAAAAAAAAGTTAAGTAATTTTGAAAGTATTTCGCCTTAGAACCTTGCTGTAAGTCTCTGGTCATACCCGCCTCTAGGGCTTCGTAACTCTGGACTATTGACAAGATTTCTAGGTGTTACAGTTAATAATTAATAATAAATATTTAAAAGTTCAATAATTGTTAAAATAGTTCATCTTAGAATCTTGCTGCAAGTCTCTGGTCATACCCGCCTCTAGGGCTTCGTAACTCTGGACTATTGACAAGATTTCTAAGTGTTAACAGTTAATAATTAATAATAAATATTTAAAAGTTAAATAATTTTGAAATTAGTTCGCCTTAGAACCTTGCTGCAAGTCTCTGGTCATACCCGCCTCTAGGGCTTGGTAACTCTGGACTAATGACAAGATTTCTAAGTGTTTACAGTTAATAATTAATAATAAATAAAAAAAAGTTAAATCATTTTGAAAGTAGTTCATCTTTAAACCTTGCTGCAAGTCTCTGGTCATACCCGCCTCTAGGGCTTCGTAACTCTGGACTATTGACAAGATTTCCAAGTGTTAACAGTTAATAATTAATAATAAATATTTAAAACTTCAATAATTGTTAAAATAGTTCATCTTTGAACCTTGCTGCAAGTCTCTGGTTATACCCGCCTCTAGGGCTTCGTAACTCTGGACTATTAACAAGATTTCTAAGAGTTTACAGTTAATAATTAAAAATAAATATTTAAAAGTTCAATAATTGTTAAAATAGTTCATCTTAGAACCTTGCTGCAAGTCTCTGGTCATACCCGCCTCTAGGGCTTCGTAACTCTGGACTATTAACAAGATTTCTAAGTGTTTACAGTTAATAATTAATAATAAATAAAAAAAAGTTAAATAATTTTGAAAGTAGTTCGCCTTAGAACCTTGCTGCAAGTCTCTGGTCATACCCGCCTCTAGGGCTTCGTAACTCTGGACTATTGACAAGATTTCTAAGTGTTTACAGTTAATAATTAATAATAAATATTTAAAAGATCAATAATTGTTAAAATAGTTCATCTTAGAATCTTGCTGCAAGTCTCTGGTTATACCCGCCTCTGGGGCTTCGTAACTCTGGACTATTGACAAGATTTCTAAGTGTTTACAGTTAATAATTAATAATAAGTATTTAAAAGTTCAATAATTGTTAAAATAGTTCATCTTAGAATCTTGCTGCAAGTCTCTGGTCATACCCGCCTCTAGGGCTTCGTAACTCTGGACTATTAACAAGATTTCTAAGTGTTTACAGTTAATAATTAATAATAAATAAAAAAAAGTTAAATAATTTTGAAAGTAGTTCATCTTAGATCCTTGCTGCAAGTCTCTGGTCATACCCGCCTCTGGGGCTTCGTAACTCTGGACTATTGACAAGATTTCTAAGTGTTTACAGTTAATAATTAATAACAAGTATTTAAAAGTTCAATAATTGTTAAAATAGTTCATCTTAGAATCTTGCTGCAAGTCTCTGGTCATACCCGCCTCTAGGGCTTCGTAACTCTGGACTATTGACAAGATTTCTTATTGTTTACAGTTAATAATTAATAATAAATATTTAAAAGTTCAATAATTGTTAAAATAGTTCATCTTAGAACCTTGCTGCAAGTCTCTGGTCATACCCGCCTCTAGGGCTTCGTAACTCTGGACTATTAACAAGATTTCTAAGTGTTTACAGTTAATAATTAATAATAAGTAACAAAAAAGTTAAATAATTTTGAAAGTAGTTCATCTTAGAACCTTGCTGCAAGTCTCTGGTCATACCCGCCTCTGGGGCTTCGTAACTCTGGACTATTGACAAGATTTCTAAGTGTTTAGAGTTAATAATTAATAATAAGTAATTAAAAGTTCAATAATTGTTAAAATAGTTCATCTTAGAATCTTGCTGCAAGTCTCTGGTCATACCCGCCTCTAGGGCTTCGTAACTCTGGACTATTGACAAGATTTCTAAGTGTTAACAGTTAATAATTAATAATAAATATTTAAAAGTTCAATAATTGTTAAAATAGTTCATCTTAGAACCTTGCTGCAAGTCTCTGGTCATACCCGCCTCTGGGGCTTCGTAACTCTGGACTATTGACAAGATTTCTAAGTGTTAACAGTTAATAATTAATAATTAATAAAAAAAAGTTAAATAATTTTGAAAGTAGTTCGTCTTAGAACCTTGCTGCAAGTCTCTGGTCATATCCGCCTCTGGGGCTTCGTAACTCTGGACTATTGACAAGATTTCTAAGTGTTTACAGTTAATAATTAATATTTAAAAGTTCAATAATTGTTAAAATATTTCATCTTAGAATCTTGCTGCAAGTCTCTGGTCATACCAGCCTCTGGGGCTTCGTAACTCTGGACTATTAGCAAGGATTCTAAGGGATAGTAGTAATGTAAAAATTGATTGTTAGTACCCAAGCACCCCATGCTGCCCTTAGTAAGTCATGCTGTTAAGTGTGCAGTTCGTGGTAGCTACTCTGTCTTTTATCCCTGTGGGACGGCTTCTGATTGGTCAACGGCTGGCCAATCAGAAGCTTGCTTATGAAACGTAATTATAAAACTACTTCAATGCAATATAATGTTGAAGAATATAACATTGTTATAAAACTTTGAGTAAAAATGGTTGAGATGAAAGCAAAGATTAATTTGCACATCTTTATCTTCATATATAGACTTACTGATTACTCCGATGTTTATAATAATTGAAAATTATTAAAAGTAAATCTAACGATTGATTGATTTAAAAATCACCAACAGAAATATTTGAAAACTTTAACTACTTAGCATTTAATAATCAAGTGTTACAATAATATAAATAATCATTGATAGAATGTCTTACCTCATAATAATGTTCACAAAAGAAACGTTAACAATTGTTGTAAAACTGTTTAGAAATGTTATGTGTTAAACAACGTTTAGCTACAAGAGCAATGTTTCTACTTTGATGCACAGCGAGCAACTGATGATCAATAATCCATTGATGACGACGAGCTGGAGCCGTGAGTGAATGAATGACCGCCGTGAGAATGCTGACCACTCGGCGGCGGTGTATCGCATGTCGGTTCCGGGAAGGCACGGGCAAGTGGCACTTGATCTACAGCCACCAAGCGCCGCGCTCTCGGTAACCAGAATGATTATTTTCCATCATCATCCACAAAATTAAGTTTACGATAAGTTAAGTTCATATAGACATTTTATTGAAGAATAGTATAATCTTTCTACACCTTAAACAAATAAAGTACCAATACTTCCACAAACTTTTCCAATTTAAAAACTGCTGAGTCATGCAATTTAAAATCTGCAATTCAGAATTTTAAAAACTGCTGAGTCATGGACCCAGGGGTGACCAAAGCCCCCTACTCACGTTCCAATGACAAAACATCCGTGGAGCAAGCTGGTCTAAGGTAGAGCAGGTTTTAAGAGCAGGATACTTTAGTCCCTGAGTTCCCGGGTTCAAATCCCACCAAATCACCAATAGTTTTTATCTCAGTGATAATACCACTACCCCTAAGTTTAGCCTGAAGTACAGTGAAATAATTCCATACATCTTATAGGTAGGGAGGGGGGAGGGTAAAATATCTTAATACTGCATCCACTAATGTAGTCTAAAGAGAATCAATGTACAAATAATGCTGTTTGCTGTTTTCGTCAATTTATGCAATAGGTAAATAAACCTACGTCCTAATTTTACTTAAAACGTATATTTTCACTTATACTGTTGACTTACAAGACGGTAAATATATATAAAAGATTTGTGGTCAATTCCAATTGAGCATTCCAATTATCATCAGACTCTGAATCTGATGATGATCGGAGTCTCCAATCGAAATTGATCATCACTTATTATATTTAGCATATTTAACGTCGTTTGAGTGAAAAATATAAGAATACATAAGTGTTACATACTAGGTTACTTTTGTATTTAACGTAAATTTAATAGAACGTACTTAATGCTAATCAATAAGTTACTTCATGCAATCGATAATTACTTTGCGCACAAATTAATGACCAAAAATAATATAAAACTTAGGTATATTTTAAAAATTTTACTTATTAATCCACCTTAATATTCATAACCTTATAAAAAGAATATTCTTCAAATTCGACAAACTTTACACCGAAACAGAAACTAGTGAAAAAACGCAATTTCCACCAAAACACTGAAAGAGTTTCGTTATTGCAAAAACAAAAACCAATACCGAACGGGGGTCGGCCGAAGTTCGGACAATAACTGAGTAAAACCAACGCTCGCAACTGACTAGTCAGAGCTTGTGTTGTGTAAATGAAACTAATCATACTGCAAAACAGTTGAGTACACACCACGTGCAAACAGGGACATCTCTGGCATGTGTGAGCGTGTCTTCACCTGGGCGAGGAACTGTTTACTAGCTATGAGTAGAGTAATTACGTTGGGAATATTATTTCCCTACAGTTACCTGACAAATCAAGCTTCCTTGTACTGATTATACAGTAGCACGCAAAGTAGATAATTTCTGCATTACTAACTTTACCGCACTCATTTTACTTTTCCGCACTCATTTTACTTTGCCGCACGCCAGTCTAACCAAACTACACAAAACCGCGTGATTTTATAAGGCACGTAATACGCGTAAGCTAGAAAATAAATTGGACAAACGATACTGACTACGATCAGCTGGTGCAGCGTTTCACAACCTTTGAGTATTGATACTACGACCTGTTGTTTCGTGTTAGCATTCTATTTTCGTTCAACGCTTGGATTTAACCTAACCGGTGTTGTTAAGTGTTTGAGTGGCTAACTATTTTTAGCTCTATAGAAACTATAGGAAAAATATAATGTATAAAGTGAGTGCAAAGTGCCACTTCGCACAATACACAATATAACTACAGCATTTACAACTTTTTATTAGGGCGTAAACCTGTATTCGTTTGTGAGGCGAATGGAAACCCGTGGCTATAATCCGCCAAGGGTACCAAACAAAGAATAGAATAGTTTGTAAGATTCTATCTTTTAATTGAAATCTATATTTTTATTGTATATTGAAGAGTGTAATCTTTTAGCACATAGTCAGACGACCAAGTTATCACGACGTCTTTTTTTAACTTGTTTTATTTTTTATCAGCGCCCAAGATATGACTTTTATCTTATTTCGGTGTGGTATCTTACCTCAGAGGATACACAAACGATAAGTTTGGTAGAACTAGAAAACTTTAAGAGAATTGTAATATTTTATAATCATTGCGTTTCTAAAAAGTAGATATGTTGCTCCTTATAAATACTCTATGTTAGTTTACAATAAGTTATATTATTTTTATCATTAATAGTTACATCCACTTGTTACCGCATACTCATTGCATGGATAGTAATTAATTACTGCAAGTCACAAAACCCCACACCATACCAATTGGTACTTATTATTTCACTGAAATGCAGCTATTATTGAAATATATTTTAAATATTTTTTACGAGGCTAGAACTTAAAACAGTTTTAAACCATGTTTTAACCTTAAACCAAACGTGGTTTTACACCAGTACAACGTGACTTTAAAATACGCACTTAACGATGAAGGACATTTCAATCGTTTCAATTAACAAGTTGGCAGCTACACCGTGTCAAATTTGAAACTGACACCAATTTACAGTATTGATTCATCACGCCGAAGCGAGGAGGTCGGATTAAATTAAACGAAGATGTCAGGAATACCACAACCCCGCACGATAATTCGTTCAGGGGATGGGAAATGGGATGTGGAAAGGGGGATTTTTAAGTTTTGTGTTGGCAGGCCTGGCTGACACCAACGTTGATTAAATATCAGCGTGTCGTCTGCTAGGCCACTTCTGTAGTACTTGGTCCACTTTACTTTCGTATTCTCGGTGGGTTTAACGTGACAAACTCTAAATTAATATTTTGAATTGAATGTATTGAAATGCTTGGATGAAATAATAAACAGAAAAACTTATATATTTAAATTTAAAAAATTTGACATTTTATATTACTACCACCATTTTTTATAATTTGTAATTTGTTTAATAACACGAAATTGACTTTTAGGCTACGCCTCGGTTCTAGCTTAACCCAATCTAACTAAACTTTAAATCAGATTTGTAGAGAATGATAACATTATTTAGGCTAAACCTAAAACAACATTGTGAACTTAAAGGAAAAGATTAGTAATTTTCTTAATTAACCATCACAAAGTAGTTTCGTACAATTACATCCAATCTTTACTGTAATTGGTCCATTAAGCTGTTACATAACCATTCACTACGACAGTGAAATATATTTTGTATACTCTTATTCTTAAACTACCCTGTTCGAATTAGCTAAAATAATTTTAAATAAAAAAAAAAGCTTGGAATAATGTAGAATAGTTACGAAAACGTAAGGGTAAAATAGTTACAGTATATATTGACTTGGTTAATCATTTTTCTTAAAATATGAAAAAGGCATTCAGTATAATTCTGGCCATGTTGTAGGAGGTAGTTAAAACTGCAAGCTAACAGCTATGAATTTCAAAATCTAAGTATAAAATGTATAACAAAGAAAGTAATAATTTGAGGATAATACATCAACACAATTTTAATCGACTAATTCTTATTTTAGTTGTAAAAGTGCTCAAAAGGTAAACAGTTTACAAATCCTATGACACTATTAAACACGAATTAAAACTTTACGAAACCATTTAAACCGATTCGATAATGTAATTAAACGTTTGAATAAAATTTTAACACACATGTTTACCTCAATTAGGTGTTCATTTAATGTACATACGTCCTGTTTGCCGACCCGTCCGCATATTTGTACAACGCGTTTGCTAAACACATCGAAAGGTCAAAGTTCATCAAAGGTACAAATGATGAATTTGTTAGTTAATAGAATCACCCTCGTTATAATTAGAAAACAGACGTGCCTGATGTATTGTGCAATTGGGATTCTCTCAGCATGAGGTAAACATAGATGTATTTTGGAAACATATGTTTTGTTGTATGACTCTTATAACCCTGGAAAATAAGTCTAGATGTATTTAAAAATTACGTAAAAACACAAATTAAACAATAGTTCAGTACATAAACTACTATTATCCACATAACTATACAGCGAACCAGCAGGTGGTATATACTGTATATTTGTAATAAACCATTTTTACATTACAAATACCGGTAAAAATAAATAAATGACTAGTAACAATTGTCATTCAATGAAAAAGCCTTTTAAAGTCGAGTAACTAAACGATTAGTATCACATGTTACAATAAAGCATATAGAACTTTGATTAGGATTGTCTATTTAAATAGGAAATCTACTAAATTGTCTACAAAATTAGGATTGCCTTAGATAAAAAAACATATGGAAATAAATGGACATTTTAAATAGTTTCACATAATGCCTATTAAACTCGTTCACCCAAACGATTAATCAGGTCCCTCAACTCAAGTACGTCCAAGAACACTTAGTTTAAACTCAAATTAGTAAATTAATATAATCCTACTAATTTTAAAACTATCCAAACTATTCCATTCCAATCCATTTCCGATCAAAATGTCCAAACCGCTCTATAATAATCCACCCACAGTCCGTCCCACACTTTTAATTATCTCCCCCATTTCCTATTGTTTCCCAGTGTTTACCAAAAGTCCGTAATTGTGTGTCTTTTTGATTTAATGGGCCCGGGACGTTCCTCGTTATCCGCCGCCTACATCTTCAATTGCGAATTTGAAATTTAAATTGTTAACGGCTCCGAGATATTTCGAGCAGGGTCGTGGCCGGTTTGGCCTCGGCTGCAGACACCGTGAGATGCAGCCGATCAGCTGATTCGCGACCAGACTTGCAGTTTCAGACCACAGTGATGGTTAGAGTGGGGGGAGGTACTCTGGATGGATGAAAATGCTTAAGTTTGAATGTGTTTACTGTCACTAAATGTTGTCAAAAACCTAGCAGTATGTGCGAGAACTAGTACAGAACTAACTGAACTAAGAATAAAATTAATTGATATTATGAGGTCTCACCAGAGCATTCCTAATGTTGTCGATCCAACGAAATTAATTTCAAATCCGATGATTCATCATTTGGGATCTAGATCGAAAAGAAATTCAAAACTTGTAGTCTAGATCCCGACTGATGATGAAACATAGGATTTGGCATCGATGTTGGATCAACAACATTAAAATTGTTAAGGTGATGCCTAAAATATCAATTTTATATAAGCAGTCCAGAGGCTAACATGATTAAGATATGCATTCGCTGAAAATACGGTGACGTGCTATGTAGCCAGTAGAATTAACTTCTACGAGGTGTATACTGTAGCATTATAGCTGCAATATAGCGACTACAGCAAGTTGACTGGGCTAGTTTAAGAGCTGCGAGTATATAAGCTGATTTGTAGGTGGCATACTCGCTCTTATTAATTGAATATTTAGGGTAAACAGCTTATGAAAATGCACGATCTACTAACATGCTACGAAACTGCTTAGTCTAGGCCACCCTACAGTACAGTATTTTGTTAAAAATTCTTCTCGTATAGTTGGCAGTCGTATATTAGTATGACTGAAACATATACTGACCATCGAAGTATGAATGGTATAGTAGGGGTGTGTTGTCAATGGCCAAAGTAAATTATATAACAATCTAAGGAATTTGTATACGATGTGTATGTGTTCCCTTATGTGTCCACGGTTCAGTATTTAGCCTTACATTATATAGACTAGATAGCATACAGGTAATTGGGTACAACTCAAGGAAGCTACAGGCTATCCAGTATAAATAGCTTCTTTAAGTCTTTGACCTTATTTGTTCTACTAATGCATAAAAACTTTGTTTCCCAATCCAACCACTCGAATTTTTGTTCATACTTGTTCCTTGGCGCCAGAATAAATTAGAGTTGAATAAGGTTAATGTTTGAAGTTCTCCTCGGATACGCGCACCTTTCAAATACTTGTTCCAACTTTTATAAATCTAAATTTTTTTTTTTTTTTTTTTGTAGCATCATAATAATCTAATTACCTATCATTAGATAATTCTAGTTTCATTTACATTATCATATGCACATTTTACTACTGATATATAAGTTTATGTAACGATCGCGTAAAGATAGTGTTAACAACACAAGTAGAAATTTAAGTTGCCTTGGCGAGTGTCAAAAACGTCTACGAGTGACGTTAAGATTATTTACGCGAGTTACGTAAACTACTTAACCTATGACAGTTTTTTAAATTGCTAATACAAACAATTATCACGTTATTTTTTGTTTATATCCTCTCAGTGCCACTGACAGAGATGCAACGAATCATTTTACCAAACACTAATTGCACCACGCATTAACAATTAAATTGGTCTAAACAGCTGATTAGTTGACGTTCGAAGCATTACTATAAAAATACACCAGGATAATTGCAAAGTACGTTCAAGAACTGTATTGAACACAAAGGAATACTTTCAAAGGATATATTAATTCGATGTTCACATCAGATTATCACAATCCATGTAGCCTGTAACGAACTTAAAAGAAATTATATTGTACCACTTTTAAGAATAAATTCATCATCGGCTAATTATAAATAACCCTCCATACACAATCTGATAAAAATGACATAACCAAAAAAGTTGATATTTATTTGAGAAATTACTATCAACCAGGCCATGAACGATTAATTTGATAACAGCAAAAACCCGAAAAGGATTGTGGGTACAAAGGATTATGGGACACCTGCTCGGTCTAGAGCAAGAAGTTTAGGGTTTAATGTTGAAGATAAAAAGTTTTACACAGAGATTTAACCAGCTTTCCGTTTTAACCACCTCAACTTTCATGATCTGGAAGTGGATGTTTTTCTCACGTTGTGTTTACACAGTTGGTCGATGATCGAAATAAAGTTTGTGGAGACAAAATTAATATCCCCTTATCGTTTTTACTTAGTTAAATAGACTACGGTACACGCACAATTGAATCTTAAAACACTGGTTTATAAGGATACATTATAAATAAATATATCTTTATTGTCACATTAACGTAAGTCATAAAAGCGTAGTTACTACACAGGTGACATTGCCAATCAAAATTGCACTGTATACACTACATAGAGGAAACAAGAGTCTTAAATAGTCATTACTTAAGCTAGTTTATCATATAAAACAATAGGAATTATGCTTTATATAAATGTACAGTATATAGACGTGTAGCTTTACAATGATATCAATTTGCATCTATTAAAAAAAAAATCTTTTAACTTAACATATCAAAAATTAGTAAATTGATTGAAGAACATTTCTAAACTAATCTACAGACACACATGTACACCTACGCAAGTTATTTGATACATATACTACAACTACATATATACTACATATATATTGAGACATGGTATTGTAAAAAAGTACAGTTCAGCCAATTATCAATAAATTACAAGGAAAGGGAGTTTTCCAGTAGGCCTTCAAAAGATAAACAACATAATCAGCTACACAAGAAGTGGCCGCCCGAACATAGACAGGCTAATAGGAAATCCGGTACCTGGATAATAGGCGGGTCCTCAAATTGGATAAAGATGTAACTACTAAATTATTGTTAATTTTTCAATTACAAGCTAGACAAGAAGGCTGTGTTGTCAGCGCTTTTAGTCCAAAATTTATAGCCTCCTGTCAGAGTTAATAAATTCTCTTCGTGTAATAGAAGGGCCTACAGCTTCGAAGTCACGTTTGGCTCTACTGTACGTTCCTAGTTTATTTTGCAGCCGGTTTCTTTTTAATTACCACATTTTTCCAGTTATACTGTCTTTAGTTGTAGTACTGTGAATTCTTAAGCGTTTCTAGAGTTTTAAATTTAAATTTAAGTGTGTTTTGTATCTTGTAAGTATATAATTTCTATCGTGTTTTTTGCCTTTCATGGGATGGCTTGAGATAGTTATTATATGCATAGCTATGTGTATATGTTTCGTATTATTTTTCCGAATCAAGTTGTTTGAATTCCGTCCTTAGTATTAAATGAAAGTAATTAAATACCAATAAAATATAGTTAAATAAAATGAAAATAAAATACTGTTGTATCGAACGGAATCCCTAGTACGTAATCGTTGCCTGCAAATAAACACGACACAACTTTGCATGATCTTAATTGATTTTTTGCTGACCCCAAACTGTACAAGAAAAATCCTCAAATATCATATCTACATGCAGAATTGTCACACATTCTACAGTGCGTTAAAAAATCAAAAAAAGTAAAATTTAAAAAAATGTTGCTCCTTTTATAAAACGCAGAATTGTTTCTTTTTTTTTAAGACCTCACTGAATAAAGAAATAAGACTTTCCAAAGGTAGGATTGAGGTTTCGTACATTAACTTTACCTCACATAAAAATGTTTCTTATCAGTCTTATTGTAGTAATTCGTCTTCAAAAGAACCATTCTTTGCACCTATCATGAGCCTTTTCCTAATTTTACTTAAAATGATCTAGTATGACTAAAGACCTCTCCAAATAAATAACGTAAGCTTGTCCAAAAGGAGATTAAAGGTTTTAAACGTTCACTTTCACCTCACATAAGGATGTTTCTAATCAGTAACAAACCCATGCAAGTAGATTCTTGCATTTTGTTTATCAAAAGAAGCACTTTTCGCACCTCACGATGCGCCCCGGGAACGTAGCCCATTGTATGTAGCCTACGCTGGGAGGCTGTGATATATTTTACGACATAATGTGCCAACATTGTGCAGCCTGCTTCTGTTTTGAATACCAGTTATGCTGGGCTTGGGTTTACAACGGTAATTTCGTTGGGCATCGCACGTCCGACGCGTTGAGTTCTTGAATAATTTATGCAAGGAAATTTTATATACCACTTAAATTAATGGTGACACTGTCAAAATTGTATGAAACATGATACAAGAATCGAGAATAAGTAAAACTAGAGTGTTTAATATACTACAGGATACATCCAGTTTTCTTTTTTGCAGAGTTAGATTATGTATTTATGCCCTATGCAATAAGGCCTCCCCGCGCAATAGTACCGTAATTGTATTTTAAGAATGTTTTTTGGCAATTAACTTGAGTGGCAAGTGAAATGAATAATTGGCATCATTATGGAGTAGTCTCTAAATATCTATTATATACAATAAATAGATTACCTGGTGTATCGCCAAGTGATACTGCGGCAGTAGTTAAGATCGCTTGGCAAAATACAAAATAATATATTGTATAGCTGATATCAATTTGGTTCCTGTTGGAAAATTAGTTTAAAAAAGTCATTTCATGCCTCGTTTCTCATTGTGTGTAGGTGAGACGGTTAATATATTTACAACAGTATTATAACTACTTCCCTGGTTACAAAACCCAATAAAAAGTCTTTTGTCAAGTTATTTATTCTTACATAGGATTCCGGATTCTAATTACGTAAATCAAATTCTTCATAACATCACGTTAAAGTTAAATTATATCGTTATTTTTTATATACTTAAAAATTTTGAGTAAAGTTTTACCATGAAGTATATACTGATGTTTTACTTTTCTTTACTAGGAACGTCCATGAATATTTTGTTAAGTTTCTGTCCATGCAATATGGATATATTCGGTTTTAATCTACACTACTTCTACAATTACACCTTTCATAAGCAAACATAAATCAGTACGTACTAAATTTTACAAGATTGTGAAATAAAAATGCAAATATCACCAAACATCCCAACCTTTAAATACGTCACCTCGACTCACAGTTAGTCTTTCAAAGCAAACCACGAACGACTTAAATTGTTTTACGTAAATTTATCTTTTCAAAACAATGAGTAAGTTAGTAATTTATCTCGCAAACTTTCCGGTCGTAAATAGGTTTGTTCGGAACTTTCTTTCGTGTTTTCCGAATTTACGTGGCCAACAATAGACAAACAGCTGTGTATTGTTTGCGAGCGTCTCGGGTTCCTCCGTTGTAAGTTTTGGGAAAAGATGAAATGTGAGGAAAGGGAGGGGTTGAGTGATTTATTTTGAGTGAAAACAAAAGAGCTAATCTTATAGATTGGAGACAATAGGATGAGTATTTTGAAACCATACATAACTTGTTCGAGATTGGTTAGTTTAATTTATCATATTCCCTTTCCTTTTTTTACACACACATAAGTTTTCCACTTCTAATGCCCCTAATATTTATTGTTTTCTAGATGTGAAGTTTTAGCAGTTTAAGGTATCTGAGCACCACCGTATTATGGTGGTAAACGACATTGGCCATTGGTGGGGATTGAACCCGGAACAGCAGGATATATGGCTATAAAAAGAAGTCCATTGCTCAAACCACTAAACTAGCGAACTACCTTTAACAGTCGAACACATTGCTTTGAATTTGTACAACATTATTTAAAATTCTAGTTTTAACATGAACTATTTTAGTTATACCCATTTTAGTACCAACTTTAAATGGTTTATCAAAAAAAAAAACTGTTTGAATATAGTTAATTTAGAACTTTTATATAATTATACAGGGTCATGGTTGTAAAACAGTATAATAGAGTTTTTTATTTCTATCGGGTTTCTTCAGTAGATTTATAAAATTTTAAGTAATATAAAAACATAGTATGGTTTCTTAACAGTAATAGACAGGTAATACTTCAACTACAGATAAGGAATAACTCAATTGCAACTTAAATGGAACACTAAATTAAATACAGAAATAATTGTATGTCATAAAACGGCGTAGAGTTACAGTAACATTTTGTAGTAATTGCTGTCTAGCAAATATCCAGTTGGTCTCAAGTTACTATAGAGTTAATTACCTGTATTAATCAACATAATTACATGCTACTGAATAGCGTATCTATCACGGATATATGCGACGTAATTAACACATTTAAATATTTTATTAAATGCATCTACTATTGTGTAGTCTCTACAATAGAAATATTAAAAAGTATTATTTATTGTTGCACAACACAAGTTAAGTAAATAGTAAATGTTCTTATAAAAAAGAACACCTTACAATGGTAAAGTGATTATTTTTTTCCCTGAATCCTAATGACCTTAGCTTAACTAATTACAGTTCTTTTGCGTAAGCTTAGTTTTTAAGGCTGTAATTACTGTACGAACTAAGGCTAGATTGAAATATTTTAAAATTAATACTAGTTAGGGAAATCTTACATTTGATATCTTTCACATCTGTAGTGTTTAAGTAAAGAAAAACAAATGACACGTAAACGTTAATTATTTTTTTTGCGACAAAAACAATTCTTGGTTCTTTATGTCTTTGTTTTTAAAGCGTTGAGTTTTAATGATATTAAATATGAAAGAATACTATCTAAAGTGAAGGAAACAAGAGGAAACTCCTCGTTTAAAGTTTCAAATAACTTCTTTCTTCATTTAATCCAATTAAGTATACTCTTAAATCCATCCTGTCAGAGTAGAAAAGTATTCTGGCCCAGTCCAAAGTTGCGAGTCAAGTTTAGTTGGCGACTACAGTCTGTCAAGTTTTAGTTGGCGTTTGCAGACTGTTGGATCGTCAATACCTGGTTTGTAGCTAAGACGAACTTTTGCACTTCGCTTTGGGACTCTTCGGATAATATTGGTAAACTTTTTCGAACCACATGTAATATGTATAATGCGTACGATTCTTTCCACTCCTTTGGAATTATAATAGCAACTGGTTTACAAATTGATTTTAAAGATTTACTTCATAGTAACGCAACTCTTTAGATGTAGTTAAGTTGATCTATTTCGTAATAAGTAAAATAATTACTTTTTATTCATATATTAGGCCTACGTGCTGGACTTATATTTATTTAGGTTAGGAAAAAATTCTACAAATTGATTTGACAATATAAAAAATATCAATTCGTTAAAACTACATATTGTTAATTCATCGAGTTTATAAGAATTAGTGGTAATTGTGCTATCATGTTTTTTTTTGTATTTAACTTCAGCATTTTTTTAAACAGTCAAATTACTCTGTGTAAGAAACAAAAAAATTGCTAAATAATAAATTCCCAATAAAAATAGCAAACCATTATAAGCCTAGTCAATATTTAGCGTGACTAAAACAGAGCAATTCAATTAATTACATTGATTAACCAAAATTAATTATTAAATTCCAACATGGTTGTGTCTCGCCCCATAATCCCCTCACTACATTTATGCAACATTTTGCTAGATTCACCTGTTGGATGATGGTTGGAGTTTCCAATCTAAATTGATCACCATTTACCATATTTTATATGTATTTGCCGTCTTGTTAGTAAACACTATAAGTGCAAATATATTATTAAAGGGGTTATTTGACGTATTGCTTAGAATAATAGAAACTGGTAATTAAAATGTGATATCCTCTTCAAGCGTTAAACGTTTACGTCCTGTGTAAAGAATTGAAAGATCTGGGCCTGTAATAAACACAAGAGTGAAGAAAGAAGATGGCGGTGGCGGGAAAGATTGGATATTCACACAATGGCGGCAAACGACAGGCGAAGGAATGAAAGGAATTTATCACCTCAATACAATAGAGATGCTGGTGAGAGACGATCTACTTGATCTTCGGCCTTTACTGCAAAAAATTAGGGGTTTTTAGTTTTTTTTTTATTAAATAAAATTATTTGTACTGTCCCACCTTAACATCCTAGGACGCTATTTTCTGTAGTCCTGAGTTGCTAGCCCGGAAATGTTTTACATATTTCTTCAAGGTAGTCCTAGAGGATTGCAGCATGATCACATGAAAAAAAAACATTGGTGATTGGTGAGTTTTGAACCCGGGACCTCCAGCTCCGAAGCCCCGAGCAATACCAGATCGCTAACAATAAAAACTAGGAGTCTCATAGAAGTGCGAATACTATAAGTTGTGTGATAACGTGCATAAATAAATTTTTTGTAGTGATCATTTTTATTCGCGTCATTAATAAGTTATTTCTACAAAATGATATTTTATATTTGGACTGAAAAATGATTGAAAAAAAAAACAACAGTGACGTTTTCAAACAATATATAGAATTTTATCTTACCTGTAGAACAGCGTTTGGCCCCCTGAAAAAAAAAGAATATTTGATTACAAAATTTTAACATTAATCAATCAAAGTACAACATTTCAAAATTAAAGCTTTTTATGATTTTATGATGATATGTTGAATTATTAAGATATTTCCATTTTTGTGTATGTCTAGTTTGTATTTATCATAAAATATTTTAGATTGAGTTTGTAAAAATTCAAGTTCGGTTTGTCGTGCATTTCCAACACACAAGTAGAACCTCGTATGTTTGGGCACTATAGAAACTTTTCTTTGAAAAGAGTTAAGAATTTCAACAAATTAGTTTGTTCCAGACCAAGTTTGCCAGGTTTCGTTCAAACTAGTATAACAAAAGTAATACTTTTCGAACAATCTAGTAGAACTTCTTATACAGTTTAAGGAATTTTTTTGTTTTAAATGCACTTGGAGCCATTTCTAACTACATTTTCACACCAGATTTGAATCTTCAAGAAGATTTGAATAGTTAGTTATGTGCAATAAATCATATTTTGAACGTACCAGTAGAAATACTCTGCGTTTGGACCCAGAAACCTTTATTTCAAATACATCTTAGATTTTATAAATAAACTTTATTTCATACCAGGTTTACCTAGTTTTGTTCAAACTATTTGTACAAAAGACATACATTTGGAGCATACTAGTAGAAGCTCTTATGCAATTGGACGCATTGACAATAACGACGATTGGCTGAGTCGGACACAGTACTTGTCTTACAATACTGTAGTGTCTAAATTGTGTGGTGTCTAGTTTCCATTGTCTAGTGTCTGATACAATCGTCGATTGAACTATTGTCATTGGAGACTTAGCACAGCCTTTTAAATTGGTTGTAACTCTAGAGTTTCAGAATTTCAGAGCAGCAGAGACAATTCAAAAAATATTTCAGTGGTTGATATTTTACGTCTAATAAATTATTTCTGAAGTAATAATGAAACTGATATAAATAGGTAATGGACCAATTGGTACTATTTATAACGAGGTTAGAATGGCAACGTGCATGACCAATAGTTTTTTTTTTAAGTCCCACCTTTACATCCTAAGATGCTAGTTCAAGCCCGGAAATGTTTTACACATTACTTCAGGCTAGTCCCACAGGGTTCCGGCATTATCACATGGGTAAAATCATTGACCAAGGAAACAAAAGGAAACATACAAACTTTGTTTCCCTTGTCTGTGGTAAAATCCATTGGTGCTTGGCCGCATTCAAACCCAATGACATCAGAGAACGAAGTCCTGCGCTACCACTAGACCGGTTCACTGGGGAGTGAACCGGTCTAGTGGTGGCCTGCTGGGGAGCAGGCCAAAAGTAGGGACTATAAGTGGATGGAAATCAAAAATAAAAGACATAAAAAATAAACTCATTTAAAGAAAAAAGTTTTAAACTTCATAAAATTAATATTCAGTGCTATAAAATGTTAAGGAGATCCAAAATAGTCAATTATGATTTGGTAATTACATTAGGATTTCTTATTCCAGAAAATGTAGTACTCGATTCCCACGAATTAAAATTCTTCTATTCAATGATTTGAGATACCAATAACCTATTTTAAGATAGTTGCCTAGTCAGAATTATTGTAAACTTTCAACCCTCAACAAGTTTGTGTCCAGAGCTACATTCAATTAATAGTTGTCTTCAAAATAAATAATATTATCCTATTCCAGTTTACATTTCATGAAATTAAATGAAAAAAAAAAATGAAACATTATTTATTTACACAAGCAAATTTAGAACCACATGGCCCTTTCTTACACATAACCTTCATGTTGTTTTATCATAATGCTAAATGAAGAGTACTTCCTTGTTTATACACCAGAGCGCTATAAGGTTATACAATTAAGCAGCAATAATGTTGTTACCACTATACACGCCATGTGGTGAAAGGGTGTTGTTCTTCTAAGACAAAGGTTGTACAAGATGGCGGAATTAACCTCTTTACTACAAGAGATTAACCTTTATTGGGATCACCGACGCAAAGGTTACCCCTCCTAGTGTCTATTTATGAGGGACTGACTTCTTCCCACACCCTCATAATATCAACCCCCTACTAAACCTTACGCAAAACATGCAAATAAGTAAATGGCTATTGTTCCAGAGGTAATTATGAATCGCTTTGAAATTTATTATAGTCTGTATGATGGAACATGTCTACCTAGGGACTGGGAAATGTTTTAAGTACATGTAGACCCGGTCAGGGTACAGGTGTCTTCATAGAGACTATACTTGATTACGTAATGAGTCATTTAAAATACGGAAGAACTTGCATACTCCAATATTATGTTATGTATTTTTTTTACATGAAAGACTTAGATTGTTGTCTTTGTTTCAATTTCAAACAACCGATTTCAGTGATTTAAGACGGGTAGAATCTTTCCTTTAGAAGTTAGACTTCATTTTAAAAATAAATAAACTAGATTTGGAGTTTAAGTAGACCGTTGGTTAACCTAGAAACCGGGACATTAAATGTTTCTTTCTTATTTTAGGTGTTTTCCACCAAGTGTACACTACACTGCTGGTTACAGTTCCAAAGGTCAACCAATTAAATATAAAAAGAATGTTTTGATTGATTAAAGTAGTTATACATCTGGTGAAATAATATATCGTGAACATTAAAAATGCACATACCAGGATGAAACATAACATAGATTTGTTGAGAATATAACGAATCCTTTAGCAAAAATGTTTATACCATGGTGGTAGACCAAAATTTTGCTTTTAGTGTTAACCATAGTTAGGCTATTTATTCAAA
Organism: Macrosteles quadrilineatus; assembly: GCF_028750875.1. Taxonomy (NCBI): domain Eukaryota; kingdom Metazoa; phylum Arthropoda; class Insecta; order Hemiptera; family Cicadellidae; genus Macrosteles; species Macrosteles quadrilineatus. The sequence continues at coordinate 95,349,084 of NW_026542596.1, forward strand.
GACTAGTTTTATGCAAATTCAACGGTTTGAAACCCCATTTATTGCGTTATTCTCTAAAACTGTAGCTATATATTTTAACAAGTTTAGAACTGAAATCTGAAAAAAAATGTACCTCTACAAATCATGCTGAGTACCAGTAAGGCAATTTTACTCCAGTAATAACAATATTTGAAACAAATTCAGTTAATAACTTGTCAAACAATATTACACATGATATCAATAAAAAGAACAACCTATAAAACATCTCTGATATGAAACAACGGCTTCAGAGAAGTAACTGTTTCACCCTACACGATGAAACAGATAACAGTTGACGAGCGAACCACAAGTGTCGATGGACAAAACGTTACAGTGAAATATTAAAAGCAATCGTTACGAAATTAAACGTTTCAGAATCACGATTGAATCATTGACATTTTTACCCCTTTTACTCGATTTGATCTCACAAAGGTTTAATGGTCATACGGTTTTGGTGGCTAACGTTAAATGCAATTATTCGATTGAAATTGGTTTTATTCTTCAAATGAATTCAAGCTGAGAGCCCCTGAGTGCTTGTGTTTGCTAAATATTTTAATCTCACAGCTTGGCTTTCGTGTTGTGTTTTAATATTTTTTTCCTCACTTTATACATATAGTGTCGTTTACAGGAGAGTCGTTTTCATCAAAATGTTAGGTTTTTTTAGTTTAAAGTTTTGATTTTGAGTTTAGGATGGATATGTCCATTTGGGGTTCTTCTGAGCCAAAAAAACATGATTTTCGAAGTAATATCTGTATGCGTGTGTATAGGTGTACATACCACCCCTGTGGACACATTTGGACAAAATTCAGTATTTTGGTATCTATGGCCTATCACCAGGCGTCCTTCCATCCTTTGAAAATAATTATGACCCTAGAAAACCCATCAAATAACTAAATAATTATATTTCCAAAAAACGCCTCTAACAATTTTGATGAATTTGTTGCATGTTATTGTCCTTTTCACCTTCAACAAAGCGACACAACACCAATTTCTGTGAAAAATACAGTTTGAAGTTGATTAAAACTTTAATAGTTTTCCCCATATAATAGCTACCCCCACCGCAAACACATTATAAGGGTTGTTGACAAGCTAATAGGATAAAGTATGTTTCAGATTGCTGATATCGTTTATTTATTTTTTATTTGGTTTTGTGGATTACTTGTTTACTTATTACATACTTTCTGTAAGTATTTTAAATTGAATATGGACAGGGTGAGTGCATAATGAGATCATTAACTCATCTATGTAGCTTTGTTTCAGACTTAGATTAGGTGTTTCTTCAGTTTAAACCATTTATAAGCCTAATGATTAAGGACTTCAAGGTGAGGGTTCAATCGGGTGAGGGGGCAAATCGTCAAAGTAATCTGTTTTAAAAACAAATACAAACAGCGACTTTCCAATTGATTAGCGAGACTATCCCTCACTACACTGTGATTTGCAACATATTGTCAATAGAAAGTTTAATTATACATCTGATATTTTTATAGCCAAACCCCTAGGAACACAATAAAACTCCTATTCCATAATCTTCACACACATTATTTAAATTTATTGAAACCAATAACTGATTAGAAACCAAACCAGTGGAATTTGACCTTAATACAAATGGCTAAATCGTTCGTAGAAGTAAGTGGATTGGAATAACACAGAAATAAAATACTGTATCCAAAAGGTTTTAACTCCAATCACACCGACCGCTAACCCCGTTACGAGCCTATCTTTGGGTGCCAAACTATTCGAATAAAAGTCGCGCCCCTTTCTTTACAGCCGTTTCGCCGAATTATTGAGTCTCATATTCCAACCCTCTCATCTTCGAGATGTGACACCCTCCTCCCCCTCCTCTTTTCACCCCCTGCCATCGCCTTTCTGTACTCCTCAATGCTTCACCCCCTACGGTAACAGAGTCGATTTCTTCTCAATACTCTTTCCCATTATACGTTATAATGTTACTGTTTTATTGTAAACAAAACGGGGCTTAGAATCTCGATAGTTTTGTATCGCTATTGTATGTTTTTACGGGGGTAAGTGGTGTAAAATATGTATTTTTACCACCAGATTAGTTTTTGTAGATGGTACAATTTATATTCAATCTCAGATTAAAATTACATAAAAGTATCGGCTACAGAAACACGTTTTTCAACAAACTGAGTTTTGAGGATTTTTTACAGCCAATCTTATTGTTATGGAATGGTTGATGATTTTTAGCACGGATATTTATAACGATTTTAAGCAAATGAGAAGTGGTTGTAGTGTGTCTTTTAATTCAGACAACAGATAAAAACGTTATTATCTGGTTAGGTTTATTTTGTTAAACGTGACAAACATAATTATAATGGAAATTTTAAGTAAGAATAAAGTGTGTTTATGGTTAAGACACGATCACTATACATACAGAATGGTAAAAATAAGGTTCTTAGCAATAAAATCAATTATAATTCAGTATTTTCACCCAGGAGCTCAAAGTTCAGAAGTATGTTAGGGAAAACCACATAAGGCTTTCACTTTAGTAGTATGTTTTCTGTGCTTTAACTAATTATATTATCTTAAAAATTATCATTTGTATTATATTGTTTGAGATACACCAATCTGATGAATTTTACTTCATATATGTTCCAAATTTCATGTACTATAAACTCAATAACTTAACAAACACCGCAAACAATAGGGCGCAAACAATCCAATGTCAATAGACGTATGGAAACTGAACCAGAACACCGAAAGATAAAAAGAATTTCAGGTTAAATTTTGTTGCCAATATCTGTATTACATGAATCAAAGGCAATAAAGATTCTTGATTCTTGCTATTTATTATATCTAAATGGAGGAACGGACTGGTCTAGATGTAGGGCGCGGAGCTTCGGTTCCCGAGGTACCGGGTTCAAGTATTTAACTATCTACGGTATATCCTATATGATTATATCATGACCTTGTAAGCATTGAAGTAATGTGCGGAACGGCTATATTAGGGTAATGTAAAAAATGAAATACGCTGTTTATCTCAACTCTCGCTATATAGATAAATAGTAGTTTTATTGATTGTCTTGCAAAGTTTCAATAACTATATGTATTAAAAGGATTACATTATCTGACTAAGTTCATAAGAATAATATTAGAACGTTTTACCATTTTTTACTGAGAAATCAGACACATTGAGTAATTTTAAGATTCGATATATTTTAATTACATTTCGTCATCCTATAGATTTCAATGCAGAAAATCTTATTTTCCAAGAAAAATTTATTTTGTTCCTTTAGATAAAAATAACACAGAAAAAGTAAACTGTTCACTGACTGTATAAACCTTTACTCAACCTAGTTCAAAACTCGGGCAATTAAGCACGGTAGTAAAATCGTGAAAGATTTCTGGATCAAAGAGAGTAAGGAATAAACAAAGCTAAAAGAGGAACTGACGCTAGCAGCGCTCGATTGCTCCACATTGATAACAGAAACTGCAAAGAGCACGGCTCGCCAGAAATACTCCGGCCAAAATATACGGCAATGGAAACCAGCTGGGCTGCGGGCAAAGTTTGCCAAAACTGAGGCGAAACCACGCCACGTTACTGGTGGACGTTTGATGCGTTCTGTAATGGAACTTGTGAGAACTATGTGTGGTGGATTACTGATGCTGAACGGAGGGAGAGTGGATGTGATTTGGATTGTTTAGGGGTGTAGAAAATACTTAATGGATGGTTGTGTGTAAGAAGTTGTTTCTATGATGTATGATGTATATTTGACATACAAAACTAAGTAAACTTAGAAGACTTCTTGAAGTTTGCAAAGCTGATTTTTCATTCGAGAGACAATTTTTTAAATGTCTTAAACTAAGTATAGTTAATTAGATCTGAAAATCGAAACGTACGAGTGAATAATCGCATGGATATATCTTATACTGTCAACTGTTTAGGTCATGGGATATCTTCCACATATAACCCGCGCTCTGGAAAGAAATAATGTTTGTACTAACAGTTTAGTAAGTGTGGTTTTAAGTTAATAATACTAATGGTTTAAAAATTTTAAGCATAATCATCCATAGGCAATGAAACAAATTTAAGAGAGTTTTCAAGTAAAAACTGAGTGACTATAGCAACTAGAATGAAGCTCAAGAGAATATACGTGTTTCTGAACATTAACCCCCGGTCATAAAAAACCAAATGAACACATAACGTTTTCACACCAAAACTACATTTGCAAAACGATTCCAAAAGATTAATATGTCTGCTCAGACCACTTCAAGGCACCAAACATCACAGAGACAACATTGTATTTTTGTTTCTTACATTTCGCGCAAACTATGCGCGGCTGCAAACGCAATAAAACTCCAAGGGCGCATCCAGGGAGAATGGAAGTTAAAGAAGAGCATATTTAAGGGCGGAAATATAGCAGTTAGCTCACTTTGAACCGCAGTCGTTAAAACCTCCTCAATGTTCGCATTACAGTATTTCTGCATGTTCTTTGTTTCACGCCCGCTTTTGTTCGCAATTTACTTTGACTGTATTATTTTGGTTTCCCTTTTGACGAATTTCCTAAATTGTCCTCTTCATAATTGCTATCCTTCCGTGAACATCTTTGAGTTAAATCCGCATTAAATCACATTTTCAAAGGTGTATGTCAAACTTCAAGAATCCTTACTGTGCTGGTAAAATGTTGCTTTAAGCCTTAAGTGTTGTTAGGTGTTTTGAAGAATTTTCATTTAGTTTGTCTTAAAAAAAATTAATCGGCATTTCTCTGAAACTTTGATTGAGTTCAATTACTGCTGTTGATATTTGATTTTCCGTACGGGTTTTCAATGGTAATACCCAAAAAAATTGAGTTTACAGCTCAAAAAATACATGGCTAACAGAATCTGACCATACAGTAAAGCAGTCGAGTGAGTGGTTGCTTAAAGGAACACTAACGATTGATGGTTTACAATTTACATGGTATATGACCAACAGTATATGACAACACAGTATAAAAGGTGGTTACTCTACAGAAACTAACGATTAATGGATTACAATTTTTACCACATATGACCAACAGAATATGACCACGCAGTAGAGCAAGCGAGTGGCTGGTTACTCTAGGATAGCTAACGATTGATGGTTTACAATTTACATTACATATGACCAACAGAATATGACCACACAGTAGATCAGGCGAGTGGGTGGTTAGTCTAAAGATAGCCAACGATTGATGGTTTACAATTTACACCACATATGACCAACAGAATATGACCACACAGTAGATCAGGCGAGTGGGTGGTTACTCTAGGATAGCTAACGATTGATGGTTTACAATTTACACCACATATGACCAACAGAATATGACCACACAGTAGATCAGGCGAGTGGGTGGTTACTCTAGGATAGCTAACGATTGATGGTTTACAATTTACACCACATATGACCAACAGAATATGACCACACAGTAGATCAGGCGAGTGGGTGGTTACTCTAAGATAGCTAATGATTGATGGTTTACAATTTACACCACATATGACCAACAGAATATGACCACACAGTAGATCAGGCGAGTGGGTGGTTACTCTAAAGATAGCTAACGATTGATGGTTTACAATTTACACCACATATGACCAACAGAATATGACCACACAGTAGAGCAGGCGAGTGGGTGGTTACTCTAAAGATAGCTAACAGCTAACGATTGATGGTTTACAATTTACACCACATGACCAACAGAATATGACCACACAGTAGAGCAGGCGAGTAGGTGGTTACTCTAAGATGGCTAACGATTGATGGTTTACAATTTACACCACATATGACCAACAGAATATGACCACACAGTAGAGCAGGCGAGTGGGTGGTTACTCTAAAGATAGCTAATGATTGATGGTTTACAATTCACACCACATATGACCAACAGAATATGACCACACAGTAGAGCAGGCGAGTGGGTGGTTACTCTAAAGATAGCTAATGATTGATGGTTTGAGGCGGGGTCGCTGACGTCACTCAATTACTCATCCTGTTACCGGAGCAAAGTTCAACGAGGCTTTTTACACTCGCGGAAAAAAGTTGACGAACGGTCAGTTTTGCGATTTATGTCGAAAGAAGGAAACGCCATGTCCACATTCGTCACGCTTATTAAAACGCTTATTTACTGAAGCGATGAAAAATGTTTTCCGACACACACGGCCTGACGAACGCATTGCGCAACTTTCATTGTTGCGGCGTCTCTACCATCATCAGTCATCTCCTAATCTGCTTTTTGTTGGACTGTCATAATGGGCCAACTGATTTATACGGGATCAAATTAAGAGATGTCAAATTGGCGCGCATTCCACCCGCTGGAGTTACAAGTTTTACCCGGTGGGAGTAAGTGGAGGTCAAGGTTGTCAAAGTCAAACGATGACTCATCTGACGGCTGAAACTCGTGCTGCAGTTCATGGGTGTTGAACACTGCAAGATATGCTGTTCTACGGATTACATACAATAGTTAACATGTTGTTTCAGTGACTTTGTTGTAGATCTGTGTATAGTCTATGGTTGTAGGTTTGTGCATTTTTGTTGAACGCAAAAAATATTGCATAGTAGATGATTGGACTTGTATACCGATTAATACATTTGAGCTATGTAAGATTATTTCATCACATAAACTATATCTAGTGGCTCAGATCTAGTCCAAGTGTTTAGAATATTTACTTAGCTGTCAGCTATTAGATTAATTCCAAAATAAAAAGCTGAAACCCATTTGTATTTGTGGGTACTCCGGTCCCTACAATTGAACATATGTTTCATTATTCCATGGAGATTTGTGAAATCTTACGTGGGTTACTTAAATAGTTACTAAAATCCACCACGTCCACAAATCTAGCTACTAATTACGTTGATCTGTGTTAAAAGTCCCTAAAGTTTCAGATTAAATGTTTATTGTAGCGATTGTAAAAAACTCGTATCGTTGTTTGTAGTTAGCAATGCACGATCAAGTAATTTTAATTCTCATCAAGGAATTTTATAAGTACTGAAACCGACAAATGTGGATATTAATAATAAAAATAAAATTGATAAAAATCTATGAAAGCAAAATAACTCCTCACACATTCAACCATTAGCATCAACAAAACCAGGAGTGTTCCTCTGAAGTAACGTTTATGGTAAAACCCGCACACGGAAGGAAATAATAGTTTCTCACTGGAACGTTTTGCAGTTGTACAAAGATAAGCTAAGAGCTGTGCTTGTTCAACCGTCGAATTACTGTATTTTCAAACAACACCGACGGGCGTATCCGCTCAAATCAGTTTACTGTTGCCATTTATTCCCTTTTGTGCGCGCCAAACTCAATTATAACAACCCTGGTGATGCGCGGGCCTCTTAGCGCTAACTTTCGCACACAATTTAGGTCTATGTGCGGGGGAAGAGTGGAATTGTTTACCTTTAATATAACACTGAGATTCTCAGGAGCCAGATATTTTCAGTATTATCTACTTGACGATCAAATATTTCAACTTTACATTTTGGCTTATGTGTAAGTAGGATATCTTCGAGATTAAACCATAAAAAGAGAATGGCCTAGACGCAGAAATTGCACGATTCAGCAAATAATACAATAATTACTGTACGACGATAACACAGGTGAAAAATCCAAACGTAAACATTGGAAAAACAATCAGAAGAAACCCTGGTTTGGTTTTAAGCTGGACCCAACTGTCAACGACTGATCATTGGAATTTATATTATAGCTTTGATAAGAAAATGGAAGATCTCACATCTACTATAGGTATGTCATACCTCCCACATTTATAGTTTCTTTACATTATTGGGTGAAGATGGTGAAGATTCGTCCACTTGCACCCTTTCATACTTAAAATAAATTTTAAAAGGGAAATATGATCGGTAGATTATGTGAGCTATACCTAAAATATATACGTGTGTAAATAAATAAGCTTACTTATCAGCGTCAAAGGTGACATTATGTGACTACATTAGAAAACTGTACGTAGAGTTCATTCTAATACAACAATTAAATTTTTAAAAATTAAACAACCCATAAGATAAATTATCTTTTTCATTTTACAGCTTATCCATTCAAAATAACTAAACACGTGTTGTAAAATATCTTTGATGTTCACATAACATATGCATTTAGTTCGAACCAGGCAATATCACGATTACTAGATGATTACTTCACCAATATCACGATTAATAGATGATTACTTCATCAATATCACGATTAACTTCAATAACACGAGCGAGTCCAATTCCCAATGTCCGCACTCAAGTATATTGGATCATACTTGAAATTGATTAATGAGCGTTCTGAGTTTGATGTGAAGTTCAAGTATCTGATGTTATTCATGCGGTTATGATTTATTGTTATTCACGTTTTCGCTACTGAATACGTTTATAAGTGTGTAGTATATTATAACAATGCTTTGTACGTATAATGGTGCACGCAAGAGCAAAATATTTATATCTACGTTATTTGAATACACTTAACTAGCTTAATAATCATATTTAAATTAGTTTAGTCAAAACATTGCTCTAATGGTAATAACGTAATTTTAGTTGTGGTATGTAGTTGAAATTTGGGATGTTAAACCGCTTAAAAACTTAAAAGGTTTTTATTGTGTGATTTTGTTGGTACATTTTTCAAGTACACAAATGGCATCTGCGTTTTTTATGCTTGCGTAATAAACAGAGGTCGCTGGTTTATTTTGAAAAAATCATCAGCCCAAGCTTTTTGATGGTTTGAAACGGGCCTAGTTTTCATTGCCTGATCATTGGGGCTTCTAATAATTGGTTATATCAGCTGATTTATTTAATTAACTATTTATTTATTTTTTAATTTTATTTATTCATATTAACTGACACACCATTTAGAAAATATATGTGTTGTAAGCACATGAGCAGAATTAAAAGATAACAAAAAAAAAATAACAAGATAAGTTTGGTGAACATCTGATCTTGGTGAAAAAAGCTACACATGGTCTCCCATACCTAAATTCCTGTTTCTTTCGTCTTTGGATTATAATACGTCCAGTTGAGTTTCGCATTACATGTTTATATGTTATATGTCCGTATAGTGTTATATGTTTCTGAGGATAAAAACGAGTTTAGAACATTTCATTTCCGTACAAAACGTTTTGCAGCTATAATGAAGATTATTTAAAAGTCTCAGAATTCAACAAAATATTGTTATTGAATGAATGTATGTCGTGTCCAGTTCAAGAAGATAATTCAAATTATATTTTTGTACCTTATCGGTACAAAGTGTAACATAAATACCCCCGCCGCAGCAAACCTGCCGTCTAAGCGAATTTCCATTTGGCCGAATTGATTTTCAATATATCTATTTAAATAACATTAGGTTTAACGAGTACCTAGGTTTGCTGCTACAAGGAAACTAATAAAGTAGTGTGTTTTTAGTAAAATATTGATAGCTTACTATAAAATAAATAAATTTGCCAAGTTTGATCAAAATATATCCATAAACAAGCAAACTACAACATTTTACAATATTCTCCATAAGAATAACATGGGAATTTTAAATTTACAATTTTTTTAGTTTTCTCCGTAACCAATAACCGTACAAAAACACTTTGATATACTGAATTGTTTGTTTTTTTAAGCTTTTTAAGAAGGTTTAGAGAAAAATTGGGAAATTTTGTGTTTTGAGGGTAAAAAGTGAGAAAAACCAATTTTTACCCCATAAAACCCTGTTCCCATGGTCCGATCATGCTGGATCGCGAACTCATTCAAGTTTATCCCGCCTTACACCTTCAAACCAAATTTCATCAAAATCGGATAAAAATTACTCAAGTTATCGTGTTCACGGACACATATATATATATATAAATCTATATATATATATACCTATATATATATACATATATATATATACATATATAAAAATTTGAACGAATGGTGTTTTTGGCCTCTGGGGACATTAAAATGAAAAAGTAAATCGGTCCCGGGCCTAAGTCTTACCATGAGACCTACGGTAATAGCTACTTCCCTATAGGGAAATTCGCTAAAATCAAAAAGTAAAAAAAATTAACTTACTTTATGACAAAATATTATCGAATGTAGGAAGGTCTACTAATTTAAAAAGTGCCAAACTTTTAAAAATAAGGTTTTTACATGTCTACATTATTATTAGCATCATATGTTTTCATCTTTGGTTCTGCTTTAAAACCAAAGCAGTAGCTTTTGATACCAGGCAGCCCAATATGGTACAATTATCCACGAAACATTAACACATTCCGTAGTCTTTATGAGGTTAAATAAACATCACATTAAAAACCTAAAAATGCATCAAAAATCTTAACCTAGGTTGAAGTAAACACACATAATTTATGGTACTCACATAAAAGCTTAGAATTAATTTGATAATTTCTTCCTCCTTACGGTCTATACAAATACACTAGATCTAAGTTAATCGACAACCTTAATAAGCCTATGGTCTAACTCCTAAATTATTTCACATGCTAGGTTTAAAATACTATACGTATTGGTTATGTACAATTAAACACAAATCAAAAATCTACAACAATTAAAATCTAAATATATTCAAAGTCTTCCCCTAAACACGACGTTTAGTTAAGGTAATAAAAAAGGCGAATTAAGGAAATTCATCAACACAATATGCAAGAACTATACATCGGCAAATTGAGCAACTTCACATAATTCCGTTAACCGTATGAGCCATGTTATAATATACCAAAGTAAATATTTAGTAATAAGTAAAAATCGTTTAACATTATCAAACAACATGTATATATCCCTTATCATTTATATAAATATTTTATAGGCCTAACTAAATTATTTCACTGATCATCACATTATCCAACAAGGTTACTGATAGGAGCTTTACTCACAAAACGATTTCGAATATATGTAAATACATCAATAAACTTTAAGTTTTTACCTACCCAGATTTACTTTTTATCATTGCCAATACGACCGGTAAAACATTGTCAAAACCCCTAATTTTTACTAAACACAATACTTAATATTAAATTAATACATTAAAATACAATTAATATAGCATATATAAAATGTTGAATACCTTACCAGAACACAACAATGATTTGACCGTAGGGCGCGATACGGACGTCCTACCCGCACAAGATCTGGCAACCTACTAACGCTGTCCCCCTCCCACTCCCACTCAATAACGGTAACCATGGCAACCAAGAAATTCTCTATTACACAAGATTATTGTACAGGCTGAACTAAACGTCGACTGACCGCGGGTTTCCATGCGTCAATCTTAATTTTCCTTTATTGTGTCTAGCCAATTCAAAACGTCATTGCAATTTTTTAATAAGTTGTTTTAAGAAGATATGATTTGCGTGGTATGCGTGTATTGGAAGTGTCAGTTATGATTTGTTGGAATTTTCATTAGTTTTTCTTTCACAATGTGTCTATATGGTTTATTGTCGTAATAGATTTTGAACAGGTGTTATGTGAAAACACGTGATTTGTATTGTCAAAGAACTAATGTGAGCAAAGTGTACAGATGTAAACAGATGGAACATTCTACAGTTGTTTCAACAATGAACTAAACTGTTTGTAATTCTGCTATAAAACAAGATGAGATAAATAACAGTTATTTATTTGTTCAAAATGATAGATATTCTAAAGTGTAAACACAAAAGAATATTGTTACGGAACGAAATTTATCACACGTTTAAATTATACCACACACTACAATATTAGCACACACATCGTACTAAACTAAATGCACTTAGCAGGACTAAGGTTCGACAGAAGAATAAAATAAAAACTGTTGGTTTCCATTCTCTAACTTAGTTCTCATACTGGTGTGTTTTAACGGTACTCATGGCGTGTTAACCGCATTCTGATAAGCCTTATCGTGGGTCTACAAGATAGTTTATCTAAACTTCTGATTTATGACGTAGAATGCTACAAGTGTGCAAAACTCTTTCAACTAGGTTTGTAAATACTCAAGTGATAGACTTTTCATAGGGTTGTTGTGATGTGATAAAAAATAAAATATAATCAACTTATATTGAAGAATGTAAAACACAATATCAAAAGTTATTCAAATCGCAACTAGAATTTCAATGAGGGGTAAAACATTATACTTATCAATTTAAAACGCTTCTAGCAGCAAAAAACCAGAACAATGAAACAATATATTACAATAAAAAAGTGTTCTTGGAGTTTTGGAAAAAGATCTATTGTTAATTGGATGAAAGAAGATTTAAATATTAAAAACTAAATAAAACCGAATATTATTTTATGGTTGTGATTCCATTAATAATAAAAACAAATGTAGGCAACAAAAAAAAGGCAAGTTGTACCAGTTTTTTTTTTCAGTTGTTTGGCTCACTTTTACTTGATCATTATTTGATATATTTAATCAGGTATTAAAGCGTTGTTGCACAATAGCACCACCATGACCTACCTAAAATTATAAAAATAACTCAACGTTACACAAAAAAGTTATCTAACATATGACACAAATGTTACACGACTGAGTTGGTCCAAGCCAAACAAACCTATTTCAATAAAAGCAAACAAGCTCAACGTGCAAGATTGTAGTAATCTTACAACCCAATAAGCAAACAGTTTCAGTTACGTTTTATATAAACTTGTCAATGCAAAGAGGGCAAACTCCACTTCCGTAGCGTTTGTTGAACTGATAATAATCTAGAAACAACACGACTGAAAATCGTTGAGAGAAGACTGATATAACCAGAGTTTCGCTCGCCTCGGAATTAGGGCAGTCAAAATGGATGGGGGGACCATGAATCAATACGGTCGTGCGTACTGGGCGCTACGCTACAAACGGTACAAACACTACGATACGTACAATACGGCCGTGCGTACTGGGCGATACGCTACAAACGGTACAAACACTACGATACGTACAATACGGTCGTGCGTACTGGGCGCTACGCTACAAACGGTACAAACACTACGATACGTACAATACCCCTGGCGTAGCAAACCTGCAGAAGCGAATTTCAATAAGTCTAAATGGATTTTTCCTTAAATTCGTCCATTGAGAAATTAAATTTATTCCATATTTATCTAATATTTTAAAGAATAAACTAGTTTGCTGCTAGAGTAAAGGAAAATGTTTTTATCAAATGTTAATAGCATAGGATTAAATCAATACATTTTACAAATACGATCAAAATATCCCCACAAACAAGTCAACTACAACAGATGTTTTTTTTTCTCCATAAGAATATCATAAGGATTTTAAATGTACATATTGTGGAATTTTCTCTGAAACCATTGTTTCACTCAGTATTACTGGTATATAAAATCTAAAGGTATTTTAAATAAACAGAAATATAGAACAAATTTTTATTAGTAAGTCATAGTAAAACCATACAAAACATTATACTATTGTTTAAGATTGTTCTTACCTTGTGTTTAAAGAGGTTGTTCATTTTATCTGAAACAAAACCATATAGTTAGTTGATGTCTAGAATCAAGATGAATTCGAATATAATTAAAATAAACATTCCCTTAAAAATAACAAAACCTAGCGAATCTAAAACTTAAAACGTTTAATCGTCAAACTCTCATCTGTAAAGAAGAAACACAATAAAAATAACAGTTTCTAAATTATACTTCTAGTTCATCATAACCTTCTAGTCGTATTATACACAATTTTAAGATTATATAAGAAATCAGAGCATATTTTTACAGTAGTAATATCATTTTACCTCGTTTTTAGAAAAGTTTAAACATTTTACTTCCTCACACGTGTACTCCAACAACCTACAAGTTTCATACATCTCTCGTCGCAGACATATCGCAGATCCATTGTTAAGTCTTTAATTAATTCAAACTTGAGAGAAATTAATTTGTAGAACCTTGCTCGTTTTGCAAGTTGACGAAACTCCCATTGTTATTATTTGTTTCCGGAGGACTGAATTGTTTCCTCGACAAGAGATTTTACTTAAACATTTTCCATACAGTTTTTCTCAAACAGATTTAATCTCAGTGCTTTGAATATTTTTTACCATACATTTCATAGAGTATATTTTCCGAAATTTTTGCTGTATGTAGCTTATTGTTACTGAGTCCAAGCAGTAGAGTTGTAAGACAGCTTGCCGTGTACGTCATAAACAAATTCAGAATAACATTATTAAAATATCAATTAAATACTTATCAAAGCCTATGTTAAAGTATCAGGTTTGTAGTATCTCGTGGGTTTTTATATGTATTACAAAGAAAATTAATCCAATATTTTTCACTAAACTGATAATGCACAAAATGTATTTTGTATGTTATTATTTTGAACAATTTTTAAAAAAAATACGTTAATTTTTTTCATAAAACAAAGTATCCAACAGTCAATGGTATAACACAATAAACACAACAAAAGAACAAATGACAAATAAAACTCACAGTGAAAAATGAAAAAGTATACATTCAGTATTAACATTTTATCGTATTTTATAAATGTCCAAAATACAGTGGCACTCATCATTAAACAGTCAGGTATCCAGCCGCTACTGTCATTAATCGTTGCGAGTTTCGGCTTTATTAATGATACATCATTGTTATGGCCGCACTGGCTAAGGATTAATTTTAATTAAAAGCTCCAACTGTTTATTCACTTGTTATTGTATCCATTAATACTACTTTGGAGTACGTTGAATGGATGGCTTTTGTCATTCAAATTTTTTTGAAAGCAGTTTTTTCTAGGTTTGCTCCATGCTAATGATATTATTTAGCCTGTAAAATTGGAGTTTTACTGGGGGAGTGAGCTGCTCCAGTGATAGCGCGGGACTTTGGTCCCCAAGGTTCCGGGTTTAAATCCCGCCACATCACCAATGGATTTTATCTCTTGATATTGCCGCAATCCCAAGGTCTAGCATTAAGTAATTTAAAAACCAATCCTAGCGTCCTGGGACAAGATATACGAGTTTTACTGTATGGCGGGAAAGGTTATTTTGTAAAAAAAAAGGAATTTCATTTAAATTCCGTTCAGTTTTTCAACTTACTTATTTCATTTTCTTATATAACCATTCGATTCCATGCTAAATAAATAAATCAATACATGGTACGAAAATAAAGGATGCATCGTCGTAGTTTATTGAAAGTTTCAAATAGTTAAAATTTTACTTATTTAAGTGTTTAAATTTCTTAATTGTGTGTTGAATACATTTTCAGATAAATTGAAAGCATTGTACGAAGCCCCCCCTCCACATCGCCTTAGGCCTCTTAAGTTTCCCCTAATTACACTACACGAAGCCAAACTTATTTCTAACTAGAGTGCGAGATTTTATCTTGGGTACAATTAAGAGCTAATAATTAATATTATAGAAAATTTTGGATTAATACAAAATAAAGTTTATTTTTTTTATAAAGTACTGAAATAACAATTACTACTTTGGCTGAAAGTCAAAACATTTGGGTTTAACTGTGTAAGGTTATTTTTTCAATCTTTTAGATGTGTAGATAATTCACAATACAATTCACTTAAAAAAATAATATTTTTATTTTTTGTGCAATTTGATTCAGAGTTTATACTGGTTTTACCTTGTAAATTTTAAGGTTAAACAATTGAATAATTGTATTGATCCTCTATTAACAACCGTAGTAATACTTCTGTAAGGTTTCTTCCTGACGGAAGTTTACGTGAATTTCAATTATTTAAAACATTATCTAATTTTTTAATACTTGTTAGTTAAAAAGGTCAAATCTCTTCTAAAATTAAAACCCGTTTTCCTAGCACATTATGAGGTGAAACAAATTGACATACCAAATAATGTACTATGTATTTAGCATTTTTTAATGAACAAACTGCAAAATGCTCATTTTAGATAGCTAGGAGGATAAAAGTCAAACTTCCAGCAAAATATTTAATTCACAATGAGTTAATTTTGTAAATAATTACAAACAGTTTGTTTTGTTAAAGCTGAGTGAAACCTTTTCTAAATGTAACAAAAGTTGTATGGCGAAAATTCCTAAACAAACAAACCCTTAATCAAATATATTCACCGTGTGTTAGCAGCTTATTAAATTTCCGTTTTGCCATAAAAACGTAGAGACGCGTATATTAACATGTTTTGGGTCCAGAAACAATGTTTCGTGATTTAATAAACCAGCTGAAACAATAACCTGCACTAATGAAGGCAGCGACAATGAAACAATGTTTAGAGTGTAAAAATAAATTATAAGACAGAACGTTGTTTCCACTGTCAGTAGAATAAAGAGACGCTCTGTTCGTGAATTATTTGTCTGAACTGAGTAATTAGATGGGATTATGTTTAAAATGCACCTTTTACAGGATTATCTTCAATTAACCTAGCGCGTTTGTCATTATAATCTGAAAAGGATTTGTGTACGTTATGAAAATATAGTATGGGAATAGACAAAAGTGTGGTTACTCTCTCCTAATCATAAAAATTGATTACACTAGAAAAAATATACTTTGCACACCTATATAGTACAAAAGTGTTACTATCCGATCCAGCATAATCGGACCATGGGAACGGGGGTTTATGGGGTGTTTTATGGGGTAAAAATGGGATTTTCCCATTTTTGACCCTTAAAACAAAAAAAATTGCAATTTCTTTTTATACTGTTTTGTAGAGCTTAAAAAAAGAAATAGTTTAGTATATTGGCTTAGTATAAGCGCTGTTGTATGCCTAACGGTTACGGAGAAAACTAAAAAATAGTGTAATTTAAAATTCCCATGTTATTCTTATGGAGAAAATGAAAACTGTTGTAGTTTACTTGTATATGGATATATATTGATAAAATTTGGCAAATTTATTTTTCATACCAATCATTAGGGAACCTTTGTACCATAAAAGGTGTGTTTTTACGAAATAAAACTGTCCAGAATACTATATCCATTATTTGCCATTTTGTGATATGATAAGTTCAAACATCTAAATTTAGCTTTAGAGTAAAATTAGTTATGAATTTACCGCAAATAGATCAAATATTACTAACAAATTTAAAATGCTACACCTTAATAATAATATAAATATTCAACTAACTTCCCGGTACGACTTATGTCATGAAATATTTGTTTTGCCGAAAAACATACAGACAAACCTACCTTCGGAAGACATTTTAGACTGAAATACAAACAATTACAGAGACAAGGCAAATAATACTGAGCTTAACCCTTGTCTGGAAATGGCGTAAAACAATGAAAACGACTCACAAACTCGGCTGTAATTATTTTTCTTTCGAGGGTCAAATAAAATTTATTCGTAAATTACTATATTTCTGAGACTGTTTATTGCAATTTATTTTATAGCAATAAATTAATAAGATGTGTCAAAAGCCATTAATTTTTGTAAAATGTTGTGGAAACGATTGCATCAATCAAAAGATTTTCTCTTGAGTAAAAAAACGTTTAAAATGTTGTGGGGTTTACTTTTGATGCGATATGCTATTGTTTAACGAAGAAACTAAATAGAATGAACTCCTTTGCGACATTTAAATTTAAATTGTTCTAATTAAGAAAAGTAAAAATTAAGTGATATACCGTGTGTATCAAAAGTCCCACCCACTGAAATTATTATAGTATTTTATTTTATTTGAAGAAAAAACTATGAACTAAAATAAATTTTCATATGATTGACTAGAGACTTTTAGCATCATTCTGCACTATAGAGAGTTTGCATCATTCTTCACTATAGAGAGTTTGCATCATTCTTCACTATAGAGAGTTTGCATCATTCATTTTCTTTCATTATTAACTTTATAATTATGAGTATAGGAGCTAGATAGGGGTGGAGACGCTCGGTATAGAGGGTTCTACCAATAATACTGCAAAGCGGAAAATAAAGTGCCAAAACATATTTTGAGTGCAAGACGTCGTCAAAAAAGGTAGATGATGTATAAAATGTGACATTCTAAGGGTCTGCCATTACACTTTACATAAAGCTTCACTTTAGCTATTTGAGTAAAAGGGTCATAAGTGGGTGTCATAAAGAAGTAAAATACGCGTCATAAGCCGAAGGAAAACATGTAAAGAATGTATGTGAAGCTCTAAATCGTGTTAAAGAGAAAAATACCAAACAAATATTGCACGCAATCACTTGTAAGTAAGATATTCCTTTATGAAACAAGAACAATGCTCTATCATTAATATTGTGCACGATTAATGATCTGCTACACCTGACTGACTATATACAAATCTGATTCTCCCTTGGTTGTATGCAGTTATTAATGAACGAGTGAATATTGATATGACTGTTTGAAATAATTTATCAACAATTTATTGTAAATATCAGTTTAAAAAATGTTGTCATGCTTTTTGGTCATGTTTAGGACAAAATAAAATATTTAGCTTTCAATTATTTATTTTCATTAGATCTTAATATGAATATGTAGTAATTAATAGTTTACTAAACTTATTACTAACTAAAGGTATGTTGAGAGGTTGAAGATTTAAGAGTTCGATTTAAGAATGTTTTATCTCTTTAAAATGTATTCAATATGTATTTGGGATGAATATTATATTATTAAAATATAAATATTCTAAACAATGAAAATGAAGTTTGTTGCATATATGAAATGAGCAGCAGTAGTGCAACCAAATAAAAAACACTTACCTACAATAACCTCCTAAATAAAAATGTAGTTAGTTATTTTTTCTACCACTGTAATATTTGTAATTTGTGTAAGGTAAAGCTATTGCTTGATTCTGATAAAAAGCAAACGCCTGCGATTTAATTTGCAATATAAAAAGCGTAAGAAAAACTAACTTGGAAGCAGTTGTGGTAAGATGAAAAAGTGCGGGTTATGGTTCTCTTTAAACGGTTTACGTTTACAATTTCCTTCTATTGATTGTATTTTGTACATAACATTTACTAATAAGTTAAACAACCTAAACTTAGTCCTGTATTCCTAGGAGTTATTTGTTTATAAGCAATTATATTCTTATAAATTACAAACGAATAAATTAGTTTTCACTAAATAAACTTAATTATCTTACTGCAAATATCCCTGAGTCTTTTGATCGTGGATAAAAGTTTATTGAACCTTACAAAATTATATTTATATTATTTAAGTATTAATTATGTAGGGATTTTTAGATTCAGGTAGGAAAATAGAACCAGGTATAATAAAGACAATGAGAACATAAAAAATGGGATTGGTGTTTAGAATTTTGTGTCATATACATGGGGTAGAGTTTTTATAACACACGCCTATACCAATATGAAATACCTATCACTTTACAGAAAATTTACAGTTGAACTAAACGAGCCTTGCAATATCGTACGGTTATCGATGGGTAGAATAGCTTAAATATTTCCCGAAACTTCTATTACACCTCTAAGGGATAAGAGGGAACCGCCCTCCAATGTCTAAGTAGGAATAAAGGATTGTCATAAACTAAAGAGCAAGACTGTTCCAAGAAATAATGTAATTTAACCTTTTCAGAAATCCCGCGTCAGAAAGGATTGTCATCTTTGCAAGCCCATTCTGCACGAATTGAGCACAAATATTTAGGTATTATGTTAATTATTATAAATAATTTGATAAGGGAGTTTGTTAAAATAAATCCAATTTTTTAATATATTCAAGAAAAGACATCGAAAAAATAACATTGAAATGTGTAGTTCTTTTGATATGTTGCTTCAAGTGCCGACTGCAATTAAAAAATCACAACACAAATTGGTAAAAACCTGTACTTGACATGAAATGAGTATTTTTTGCCTACCTTTATAAAATACCAATAATGTGGTGGTCATATAGGTTGGATATAAAAGCTCGAAAGAAGTAAATGAAGTTTTCTCGGAAAGCGAGCGTTCGTCGCAGGTGTTTCATAGGCTTGCTTTAAATAAAGGCGAGCGCGAGAAATATATTAGAATTTAATACGTGATGAAACGTTTCAACACCTACTTTTGTTTTTAGACTCAATCGTGATTAACGTATACACGCTTTCTAGGCTACACATTTTAGAAAACTAAGTAATAACGCACATATTTCATCGTAGAAATGTTTAGAAAAAATCTAACATCATTATGACAAAACTATTCACATGGTAATATTTTAACGGTGGAAGTAAGTAAGATTTTTTTGTAGCTTAAGTATTACAGTTTGCTTCATATTAGTTGAGTGTAAATTTTTACTTATTGGTACTTATAAAGTGGTTTGGACGCATAACAAGATTACAGAATTACGGACTTATGTCAGACAACTGGTAGATTTGTTTGACCAACTTTATTTGTTAGATTACTCTCAAATACAACTGAAACACATTTTAGTAATATAATTAAAATGTTTGACAACATCTTTATATTCAATTATTTAAGTACTTTATCAATAAGATTTTATCGACTTTCAGACCCAAATTCACGCCCTAGGACGCTAAGGCTTGGACCAGGACTGTACAATTTAACTTTAAAACAAAATCAAATTTTTACTACAGTAACCTAACTATAACAACCAAGCATGCAAACTACTAGTAGGTAATATACCAGAATGGAATGAAAAGTATGGTTATTTGATAAACTTAATTGAATCAATGCGCAATGTAGGTGTTGGATGATTGTGTATAAACACATTACCCAAGTGTAGCAGGTTTATAAATAGTGATGCCGCATTAGTAATCATTACTCTATGTGCGCTACCATCTTAGGAAACCTGGCAACCTTGCAGATCATGCGCAGTGCTCACCTCACCTAGGGAGGTAATTCATTTGCCTCTTATAGTTACATAGTCAATCGTTTGACTATAGTAGTTATGTAATAGTATATTACGTTACTAGCCCGGTGATGTTTTACCGTGCGCACGACAATTCCCGCACGAGGCGTTGGATTTTTGTGCGAGTACGTTAAAGCTTACCGGGCGAGTAACGTACGATACTTAACATCATACACAGAATAATAGTACATTTTAAACGCATAACACAATTTATTTTGAGCACAACATAAACTATAATATTTTTATATTAAATATATAAAACAGGACGTCGCAGTTAGCTGTTTATTTCATCAGCTGACTGCACGGTAATAGTACGTTACTTTTCTGTATTTTGGCACGGTAAGGACGCTGAATTTTTATTTCAGGATTAGTGTTGCCTTCATTATTATTTTGAGGCTTCTGATTGGCTGAGGGAACATCATTACCGTAACGATACGATTAATGCCAACGGCCTCGGTGGTGTAGTGGATAGAGTGCTGGAGTGGTGTGTAGTGGATAGAAGGACCAAGGTTCGAATCCCACCCGTAGCACTATTTTTTTGTATTGGATTTTTTCCTTATCAACAAGTTTGGTTGGTTTGGTTAGGTTATGACGGTTTAATTTTATAATTAAAACATTATGAAATTGAATTTGCCCCATTTATAGTTTTATTTTATGAACAGAAATATTTTTTTCGGTTAAACCTTCATTTGATTTTTTATTGTTAGCAAGTCTGGTTAGTTTGGTTAGGTTATGATAGTTTAATTTTATAATAAAAAAATTATAAAATAGGATTTGAGGCCTTTATAATTTTATTTTATGAACACAACTATTTTTCCGATTAATAAACCTTCATTAGATTTTTTCACTGTCAGCACGTTTGGTTGGTTTGGTTAGGTTATGACGGTTTAATTTCATAATAAAAAAAATTAAAATTGAATTTGAGGCATTTATAATTTTATTCTATGAACAAAAATAATTTTTCAATTACTAAACCTTCGTTATAGTCAATCAGAAGCCTCTAAATGACACTGTTGGCAAAATTAATCCTGAAAAACAAATTGTGCGTAAAAGACAATTTTCCAGCCTATGAAAACGGATGGAATTTCTGTGTAGTATAATGTAAATATAGAATTCGTCAGATATTAACGTCGATTTGTATTGACAATAGTCGATGTTATTTTGTATATAATTGCCACTATATTTTGACAGTTTGTTATGTTCTGTAGATAACATTGAATACGGTGGAACCGCGATAGCAAGAGCCTTGATAACAAGAGCCTCGATAACAAGAGCCTCGATAGTAAGTAGCCTTTGTTAACAAGAGTGATTTTAAAGTAACCTTGAGTTCGTTTACTCTCAATTACACGTAATTGAAAACCTCGAAAACAAGTAAACCTTTTTAATAAGTTTTATTTGATAATACACCTATGAGACAGAATTTGTCTAAAAAAGACTGAGTGTTTTGTTGGCAAATAGCACTCTCTGCCCCCCTGTTTGGTTGCAAACAAAATTGTTAACTGTTTCATCTACGTTGGTGATATTACAGGGTGTCCCGTATATAAGTACGAAAGATTCAGGAATAGGTTTATTGGGTCAAAATAAAACAAAAATCAAGAAGAATTCTTTGTACATACTTACGGGACACCCTGTACATATATAAATTATACTATATTTTTTATGGCACAATATTGCAGCTTTATGATAAGGGTTGATTTCCCTTACAACCTTTACTCATTACAATTAGCCTGGTGAGATAATTTCGATCGAATTATTCCTCTCCCAGAAGTACCAACTTAACGATTTGTACAATGTTACCAACACAGCACTTACACAGCACTGCGTGTTTTCACCAAAGTGTTTGTGTTACTCTATGTGTTTGTGAGAACGCGCCAGGTGTGTCAAATCCCGCCAAAACTTCCACAGCGCTGCAATGCACAGATTAACCGACGCTAAAATTATATCACAACACAATTTACATATCGGGACAAATATGGTTTCCAAATATTGACGACGGTGTTCCTCGTTGCCCGAACGTTTTGATCAAACAGTTGATAACTGAATTGGACGTCGATTTTCCGGTTTAAATTTAACGTACTTCTGCTTTGAAATATGTATTTGAAAACATATTCTAGTCTATCTTCACCTTTCAATAAATTGTTTTAACCATTAACCACAAAAATTATAAAAGAAAGATTCAACTTGTACATCAATATAAGTGTAAACTAACTGGGGACAGTTTGAGCCACCTAAGTGAAACTGTAATTTACGGGAAAGTTTAAAACTAGAAAAACTTTAAGTAAAAAAATTGTTTCTAAATGTTTCCTTTGGTGTTGCGCACTACGTCTTATGCACATCGTGTGCTTGTGGTAGAGTGTGAACTGTGCAGGAAACACAAGGACTCATTAACAATATAGGAAAATATCTAAAAACCATCTTAAAGGTAAATACAAACGGATACCATTTGGCATTTTCACTCTAGTTAAATACTCTTCTTCGCATGCTCATGCAGTCAGCAGCGCAAAAGACCTGACTCATTCTTTCGATAGCAACAGAACTATCCCAGCTTTCTCGAAAACAGTCTTGTGGTCGCTTCCCAAAAAGTGCTCTATTTAGTTGATACTCGTATTAGCTATGATTTTCGCTTTGACTTTGGTAGCAAATTTATAGTGTAAAAATGTATAATTATTATACCAAGAAATCTATTTTCAGCTATGTCTTTGATTCAAGATAGTAGATAAATGCCGCAGCCTGTAAAGTAGATATAGCAGATAGCAACCAATATCAGTTTGTTTCTGCCTACAATCAAAGACCCTCACGCCCACATGCACAGAAATGCTTTTGATTTAACAAAGAATTGAATACAAAAGCTCAAAATATTGATCAAAAGTGTACAGTACTTGTAAACCTTAGCCAAGGCATTTATAATGTTAAAATAAAAGCTTTCTGCCAACAAGGAAAACAGTCTACCGTAAATGTAAAAGGGTGAAATTGAAATCTTTTGTATACTTTGGATCGAAGAGAAACCCTTTATATGGAAAAATTCAGGGAAATAACAAGATTAAAATTTATTAATAAAGCATCTAATAAGGACACTGAATGCGTATGCCTCTTACATATTATTTCTCAGCCATTATTTTATATAATTTTCATTTAAATAGGGGCTATAAGAGGACTTAGGCAACTATTCATTATCATAGAAGTACAATGTATTTATCAGCTAATAGACAGTGTAAGAATGTTTTGTTTCAAAATTTTGTATTACGACTATTGTAACATGCGCATGCTACAATAAACATTTCAAAAGTGAAATTAAGTTCCATACCATGTTATTCAAATGAGTTATCATTCGCATGAAGCTCAATGTGAACTCCAGGTGAGCGAAAAATGCAGTGAGATCGTCTAAGAAGTTTTCTTTTACCGAAAGTCAGCAGTTCTTGAGCCAGAACAATTTATTTAAATCTTCAAGGTCAAGCATTGGTTGGTCAAAATTTTAACCATAAGAGGTTTCTAATTTTTTTGAAGATCGAACCTTCAGAATTTTAGTAGGCCACCATTATATATCAGCTACCATACAGACTAACATGTCCTTCAGTAGATTTTAAGGTGGATGCACGTTACACTTTAGGGACAAAAATTTTAATTTTTTTTCAACAACGTTACAGACCAAATATTTTGCAGCATCGAATATACATTGTGAATACAATATTTGCATCACGTTTAAATGAATCGTTCTAACGTTTCTAATTCCCGGAACATCTATGCAGATTACTAGAGCAGCGAACAAGAAAATCCTGAGTTGTAAGGCGCAATTATCAACATTGGAGAAGTTGATGAAGTGAACCTAATTGATTAAACGACATCAAACAAGTCACAGACTCAAACGATCCATTTATGCAAATACCAATGATTCAGTTTGAGGAGTTTTCAGACAGAAAGTGAAGCTCATTAAATAAAGGGGAGAAACAGCTGTAAGTCGAATGTCAAGATCAGCTGGGGAAACTAAGATCCTCGGAGTTCTGGTCACTGATTAGGAAAGGACGGCTGTAAATTAAAAGCGTTAATATCTTGATTCCTCTAATTCTGACTGTATGTGACTTTGAATTAAACCATTTTTAAGTATAAGGTGTAAACCACTATGTTGGCGAAGTAAAAAGCCTAATACTTTAAGACTAAAAAGGTATTCCAACGAGAATTTCCTAGATGTTAATATTGAATTGTGTCCTACTAGTTTTAACGAACTATAGATATTTTCTGTAGTGGTCACGTTTTAGTTGAAGAATTAAAATAAACTAGGGGTCGTCAAGTGGTTGAAAACTCGACCAAAAATATGTAATGTACAGACTTCTCTATTTTCTACCCACACTGTAAATAAAACATGCGATTTGAATTGCTTCCATTTGTTTAGATTTTCTGTTAATATTTCATTGTTATTTGGCCCCCAGCGTGCCCCAGTGTTGATATTTTTTATATTTTAAAATCATTGTTTGTTCTTTTTTTACCTATTTTAAATTATTATAAATAGATTCTGCACGTCTACACGAAAATATCTTTCGAACAGTATGCACAGATTTACCCTGTCATGCACAAGAGCTGAGAAATGTATATTATTATAGTTAAATAAATTATGTAAGTGGAAATGTATTTTCAAATTGATTAAGTACATACACGTTTGATAAATTTTTTCATGTGATGCTGTTACACTCAAAACATTTGACATTTTTACCTCAATTTTACGACATCTAAAAAAAGATTATCTAAATAAGGGGAGGATTCCATCATTAATATCGTAAGCATGGTTTTGTAAATTGAACTGTTATTTTTATGATGTCAGGTTTAACACTCTACGTGCTACAGAAACTGTTGCTACGTTTCTAAATCTGTAAAAACGAAACTATGAGGGTTGTGACATTGTCTTTTGGGTTTAGTGAAAACCGTGTACAAAGGTAAGATTGCCGTCTGCTGGACTTCCTATAGAAAGCACCGAGATTCAATTTGTGCTGTTATCATCAAGGGGCCAAGAACCCCCTGGTGGTGCTGTCATTCTTTGGCGTCCGATCCAATTCCATTCTTCCTCCATTTGATCAAAATACCGGGGAAAATGAAGATGGAGAAGTTTCATAAACAAAATAATCTTACAGTTACAAACTTGGTGGACATTATTACTAGAAGTGACATGGCACTTCTTATTGGATTCTGGTTATTTTCCTAGTCAGTGATATTTTATTTTCCTTTGCAACGAAATATAGTTACATGTTTGGTTGGTTCTTTTTGTACAGAAAACGAGCAAAAATTGATATAATGGTCTTAAAAATTGGTTTAATAGAGAACGATAAAAAAGTCATCCTAAGAAGAGTGATTACAGCAAACGTTTCTAAATTATTTAAGCCATTCAACCCCTATTTAACTGAAATAGGCACTTCTGGACAAGAAAGTTTAAACGCCTAACGCCGTTAGCATATAAATGGGCTTTTGTGAAGCGAAAGGCAGTTTGCCCTGAACACATTGGTGCATTTGTCAAACTTACAATTAGACACAATTGGGGCCAACTCTTTCACACTTCAGCGCTTTATAAACTGCCGGGAATTAAAAGTAACTCTTGTTTTACCCTTTAACTTTCTGCCATTAATGTCTTCAAAACCACGCAGAAGTCATCGAATTAATGATCAGACGTTGTAAAATGATCATGTTGTTATTCATTAATACTTAGCCTAGTGATTAGCATTTCGGATCTTGAATGCAAGAGTGCGAGTTCGATCGCCGGCATGTACACTAAAACAATGGGTTTGGACCAATTTAGCTTAAAAGCTTTTGTATTTATACCATGAAAATGCCACTGTCGTAGACACGAAAATCTATAAATATAGGTCGCCCAGAATACGTTTTAGCTACTTACGAAATACAAAATAGCTATTTGTGTATTAAGAGCGCAAAAGTACGAGAGCGGCAATGACTGTTTGTGCTCGTGATACACACAATATTATTCCTACCGCCATAATTAACTTATCATAACACTGAGTTTAACTTTTTAAACTCAGGTTTAAAAATTTTAAACTTTTTAAAAATTTAGGTTATGTTAGTTTTTTAGGCTATGTTATTTGCTTACATGTTTTAAGTTAACGTAACGGATCCGCAGATATGATTGGTGTATACAGTGAAATCAGCTGATTTAGCGAGCGCGGCGAAAATGAGGTATTTTGCGTCATTTTACATGCATGGCAATGTGATCGTTTCCATACAGTGGTAGGAAAATGGTATTAATGCAGATCCAAATGTAAACACAAAAGGAAGGAAAGAGTATTTCCATTATTAACGAGTCATAATAATATTAATAAAATGTTTCTAAGCATTATTACACATAGACTACATTAAACTTTACTCAAATGATAGGTAAGTTGAATAAAACATGTTAAATGTCAACAATAAAAAAAAAACTTAGATAAAGCAGGAATACCATATTTTATTTTCATTATACTTTTATTTTATTTTAGGGCCTAACATATCTATTGCGTAAGTGTTTTACCGTAAAACGGTCAATTCTGACGCACCAACCAATTTTTGATGTTACTTTCAATACATATTGAGCCAATTTAATCAGTTCAAAGCAAACACTGCAGTCAAATGCATGCTTGTGAATAATGCTTGATGACGTCTAGTTCATTATGCTGCCTGATCATCATTATCGGTCAAACCAATCTCACGTTCATTAAATAATGAACCCCTTAATGATGCTAACTACTGGATATCATATGCACTACTCCACCACCGCATTATGGGACTAAAATACCGGCTACTCTAAAATTATAGCTTGCACTCTATTGAGTTTTTTTTCGTTTTGTAAATTTTTAATTTTAACATATTTAAAACCTTTCTGCGAAAACATTAAAGAATATTTAAAGTGCGAACTGAATTCTTAAACTAGATAATCTTTGTTATTGATCAAACTAAATCTTGCATCATTATCTTGATATGTAGGTTAGTAAGCAATATATACGTTTTTATAATCACCAAAACTTTACTTGTCTACAATTCCTTATCACTTATTATTTGCGGTTGTAGTAATTCAATAAAAACATGTGCTAAAAACGTCCATCGACATAAAATTATTTAATAACAAAAAAAGTTTCTAATATAACTCGACATATGTTACAGCATTTTTAGCAGGGGAAGTATAAACATGTAGTTAGGAATTTGTGAGGTTACCAACTAAAATTAGTAGATTAAAACAAGCTAGTTAGTAGATTATTATAGATGAAATGTAAGAGTCACACGATAAAAGTCATACAAAGCTACAATCGAGAAGTTTTGATGACAAAGCTTCTCCGTGATTCTCAAAACACTTTTAGGGACAATTAAAATCTATTTCAGGTGAAAACTGAATATTTCGTCATACAATACACTTTGAATTCAACAAATTTGTATGAAAATAGCTCGTTTTACCTTTCCTTGAATCATTCACTGCTAGTTGAGTCCAGCGAGTATTGTTTACTCAAACAGGTGAGATGAATCAAAAGCATCACAAGTATAAAATTATATTAATTGTACCAGAAGATTACCCATCAATTAATTTGATCCCACAAAATACTATACTTTATTTGAAAAATCCCAAAGAGTGGTTATTGTGCGGTTAAAAAATATTTCATAAAATATGTATAAATTTTAGCTTGGACTGACAGTAAAGATTAATGCAATTTTCGGTTCACTTTTAATTTTACTATAGCAATAATGATTATTAATAACCTCAATATTATTTTTAAAGTATGTTTTTAACTTTCTTAAAAGTCTCAATTCTAAAAATAGTAAATTTATTTTTGTTAAATACAATAATGTCTTAGCTAGCTTGTACATTCTAAACTAAAAATTCGAAAAATGTTTTGTGTTTGTCACAAGCACGATTAGAACATATTGTTCAAGCTAAGAAACAGTATTTCTAATTAGTTTCAGACTTTTGTAGGGTTCGGATGGTCCACGAACAAATATGTATAACTGGCGTAAATACTGTTTATTAACTAAATTCAGCCGTAATACATTTAAGTCCATAAAACCATAAGGAGGATTTTGTAAGATTTGCCTACAAACTTGTCTGTCAAAACACAAACCACATCAGTTGTTGTAATAATAATTTAAAATTCAACAACTACTTCAGCCTACAATATACAATTTAAATTTATATTTGGACAAATTAAAAAAATCTTACAAACAAATATTTTATAAAAATTAGAAAGTGAACGGTGCGAGTCTCATTACAGGCAATCAATGCGCGGTGTTGACTGGTGGGTTCAACATTCAAGGGGGTTCAAAGTGTTGTAGAGTGAGGGGGTGATGGGGGGGGGCTCTCCCTTGGCTCTCGACGGTACTTAGGTCTTGCTTACAAAGAGTAGTCAATGTGAAGCACCGGCTGCTAGGGGAGACAGCAGGAAGCTCGAAATATCTTCCGTTCCTTCAAAAGTCACAATCCTCCCTGCCGACTACACTGTGATTATTCTTCCTTAGAGTATGTATGTTAAACTCTGAGCTGTGTTCTGGATTTGTTTTTCGGTGATATTTGGGGGTTGGTTTGTTCGTAAAAGTGAAAAATTGGTTAATTTTCAATTTCCGTACAAATTACTGAATAGAGACAAAATCTTGATGTTAAATCGTAATGAGACAAAGGTTTGGGACCGTTTCCTTGAAAAAATAAACACACAAAAAAATATGTTCTTTGAGAGTGCAATTTTCCCCCTTCATGGTTTAATTATTCGGCAGATGTTTATGAAAACAGTACAGGATAATTAATGGTGGTTTACCTAACCCGCCATGTTAAACTTCCCTATCCCAAGCGTGATGTATACAACTTCCTTACTTCTTGAGTGATGTAAAGTAAAAAAAAAACTCACTCGGTGATGTAATGAAACCCATGTTTAAATAACATTGAGTGCTTAACTTAAAAAAAATATACCTCGACGTTCAACGCTAGAAATCAGCTGTGCGCTTGAATGTTATTGTTATGCTCTAAAGTATTTTCCTAACCTAGATTTTGTTTGTAAAAGAACGTTACTGTTAGACGATGAGTGAAATGGATAATGAAAAATATTGTACGTAAACCCATGTATATTGTCGGGTCAGGTAAAATCTTGTACGTTACTACACTTGTAATGTAAATAGCTATAATTCAGCAACATGTCAGAGACAGGATCTAAAGAAGTGGGTTCCTTTATTGCATGCCTCTGTTAATAACAATTCAAGTATTTACCTTAAATGTAAAAGCAATATAGTTTGTCAATGAAAATAAATAAAGAACACCCTAATTTTTCTCTTATTATTTAAATATCTTTTTACATTATTGCAAGTATGAATTTAATAAATACAGAGCTCAACGCCAACATAATTTCAAACATCATAAGCAGCAAGAGTAATTCCTAAAATATGCTTACTCAGTTAATCCAATGCTAGGCCTACCTTTGTTCACTAAACAAAACACCTCAACACGCGAATCTCGAAAACACCAAGAAAATCGAGGGAATCGTTTGTTTGGACTGGTCAGCTGATAAGGAACACCCACGCAAGAGCTAATGCAGTAACTTGAGGCAGATCTGATGTCTGATGTTTGTGATTAGAATCGGTGTAGTAAATGGCACGTAATGAATCCCATCCAGTGCTACTGCGACGTTCAGTGTACAGCGCATGCTAAGTGTACAGCGCATGCTCAGTGTACCGCGCATGCGCACAGATGGCGTGGGAGTGTGTCTGCGCGTGCGTGCATTGCCATTGTTTTCACCGGGCGTTGCGCATCTCCGCGCCAGTTATGGTCTACAATAGAAGCTAGTCTACGACCGATCTGTTTCGTCTCTGTGAATAACGGGAACCATATGTTCCTCAGTTGTACTTCCTTGTGTCATCTGTTGATTTAAAACTAGTGTTTAGGAAGGTCAACGTTGCAGTCGATACTGTCTATGATTTACTATGCAACGAAATAAGTAGTATTTCATGGTTGTGTTTTCTTCACCACAAAACAAAGGTAATTGGACCTTATGTATAGAAAAGTTTAAAATAGATTCAAGTTGTAAATTTACGACTAAATTATTCAAATTGTAAAATATTTAACCCAAATTATGCAGTTCACGTGCTTACCTTGTTTTAGCTATGATAAACATTAGGTGTTCATTAAGATAAATTTTGGGGTAAAAGAATTAATGATTTGGGTTTCCTGATTGTTAACTCATAATGTTAACATTCCCAAACCCATCTATCTTTAAGCAGTAGGTGAGGTAATTAGGTTTAAACTAAATCAAAAAGACGGTATTGTAGCTCAAGGAGGGAGATGTGTTCAGTTAAATCTTGAAATGATAATTACTTACATATATTATTTCGTGGTTTCTTAACTCTCCGTCTCCCTCAATTCTTTTCGACGACCAATTCTGAAAGCAAACATTTTATTCAGTACATTTTAACAAAATATTTAGGAAATAACTAGAAAATACAACCATTTTCGATCAAATATATATTCATTTCGATCGGGTGGAAGCTAGATAATGCAAAAGGTGTGTGAGGATTAGGGCTTGGAAGTGAGAACAGAGACGGAAAAGGGAGTCTCGAAACAGGGTTGCATGCTAGAGGTTAGGCTAATGAGGTCAAATAGAACTGCTACGGTGCATGCAAGACGGACCATATGGTGGGGCATTGTTGAACTAAACCGTATAGAGTTGCACAAAAATAAAGACTTTAAACAATAAAATGGGGTTGGCTCTATTTTAGTGAAACACATGAGGTATTTTTTTTATCAACCACTTCTACTTGTTTTTACAAGGTAACATAGGATACAAACTATTTTTTAATGAAATATTTAAATGTATTATTTTAGGAAGTATTACTTTTTGAAATATAATATTATATTTCTAAAGTTTTTTAAGACGTTGGGTTCTTTTAAGGAGTTTCTTCGTGTACTTTTAATCCAGTTTTACTGTCTATGATCTACAAGCCCTTTTTTAATGTTCGCAACACGATTTCTGAATGCAATTTTCAATATGTCAAAATCTCACAAGCACTTAAGAATTCATAATAATGAATTAATTGACACATGTTTTAGCAATAACTATAGTCATGATTTTTTTCAACTAGTCTGAGTTCAAAAATTGCAGTCCTCAGCGACTAAGTTTGTTCTAGTCTTTAGATAATTGAATTTTAAGAATGCACTGATATTGCAGCAACAATCAGGTGTCGCCTCTGTTTAGTTTCAGTACCATTTTAGTTACAGTATATTCATAATATTAACTCTATGTTTCACATGAAAAACTCTTTAGCACTTTTATAAAACATTTCAAAGGTGATTAATGTTTTGGAAATATTTTAAACAGACACATTTGAATACATGAGTACAATGATGTTTTAAATGTATGTAATAAAATCCATTAGAAATGCTGCATAATTTCAGGTGCAATATAATGTCCTCTGATGCAAGAGAACCTAGGCTCGTATTGGTTGGCTACGGCTGAAGTAGCGATAAAGGCACCAAACCAGAGAACTATATGCATGTGTTTCGGCGTTCAAAGCACTTTGGCTACCTCAGTATGTCGAAGCAGATATTGCTCTACAGTAAACCAATAGTCGGGGTGGCTATTCAAAGCTATTCAAAGCCAACGCATCGGTCCGCTCATAGCTGCAGAGCCCCTATGTTACTGAGAATTTTAGGTAATTAAAATTTATAAAAGATGCTTCGTTTGTGAAACTGCTAAAAATATTTAACAAAAGTATGACTTAGTTTCTGTAGATTCCTGTAGGTCTTTCTGAGGTCTTCTTCGATTGAGCCTAATGACCGGTCTGACTGGTCATAATCGATCGTCTTTGTAACATATTTTTTACATATATACATATTATCAATTTGTGCATCCTTATAGTATCAGTGTAAACATATTAAAAAGTGTTGGAATACGTGAAAATTCTAATCAAGAATTCATTTTAGTGCTATAGCTTACAACAATGTATTTAGTAAATAAGACATTTCGGGAAATAGTGTTCATATGTGTACACTTTCTGTAGGCTTTTCGAAAATACATTTCAAATATGTTGTATTAGTTACAGGAATGAAAATAATTCTAAAATAATACTTTGGTTGCAAGGATGATCACTTAGTAATCCACAAACATCGGCAAAAGTAATTACTGGACGCAAGTAAGAGACTGGTTGGATCAAAATAAATACCGAATACCGATACCGGTTGAATAAATAAATACCGATTGGAAAGCATACGATATAATTATATGATTTATTTGGTGATTGGTTTAATCAAAAATGTTTCAGGGGGAAAAGAAAAATATATGTGAAACTACTTTGGATGTCAATTCCTATCCAATTAATTATTTGCAGTTGGGTGATGATTGTAATGTTTTGCCATGGCAATATTTTATAGTTTTCATAGATCAGAATGAAAATCAGCTGATTAAAACCCAGCCCAGCGTCACATTATGCAATATTGGCTTGTCAGCTGACCATAGCTCATTATGGCTTATTGGTATGAGCTCAGTAATAGTTAAACGATAATCAACGATTATCTGTGACTTGATTGGACCTGTCTAGATGACCAGTTATTGTCCCATCGGATTCAAATTTTAATAACCAACGCAAACATGTGTGTTTTTATGTTTTCGCTACAAAATTAGAACTGATAATTGTGTATTTGACAATTACTAAAATAGATGGGACACAATATGGAACAGCAGGATTTCAATGTTAAAAGGCTTAGTATACAGTTTTTTCTTTAACAATGAATAATAATGAAGTAGTTTACTAACCGTAGCAAATATTGGACGAAAGCTTATAAATCTGAACTACAAATGTTTGGCAAATAAGATGTTGTGCATTTTTGACTGTATAGGAATGGATACACTAACATGCATATTCTCACAAGCCCTAACTTAGCCTTTAAATTTTTGCAAATGTACAAAAAATTCATGCATAACGCAGTAATTTGGTCGTCCAGTGTAGTATAACAAGTGTATAGATTTAATTAGGCTTCAGTTACAAAATGTTTACTCATTAGGGAAAATTAATGAATTTACGCATCTTTTAATACTTATTTAACATTGCACTCATTTCTACCAGATAGAACCAGTGTAAGAGTTACTTAAACAACTTCTGCATCCGATGCCTGTGATGTCTTTAAAGTAAGTTTATAATTTATAAAGTTTCAAACTAACCTGATTTCCGTATAACAGGGACATTTGAAAAATCCATTCACCAAGGATTTTATAAACTGATTAACCAACAATCAAAAACATAATACTAATGTAATTACCATACAATCGTTAATTAAGCAGAGATTTTGAGGTGAGTTTGGATACAATATCCAACCAGAAGAAAAGCAGAATCAATGTTACAATCACGCGCCATATTTGAAAACCACAATAGAGGTTGTGGAATAAAACAATAGAGAATCACGCGCACGTAGGCTCCCACGCACACACGTTCAAGTTTAGCTGACCACGCACAGTCAGTGCACGCACACACACACACACTAGCGTGGTACACAGCTGGAGTAACTGAATACAACAAAACTTCTAATCAATTACAAATATTGTATCTGAATATATTACAAGAATATATTCATGTAAACCAATGTAGCATAAAATTCCTCTACCGGTAACAAACCGGCAGACTAGTAAATTTCAATTTTTCCTACTAGATTTTAATCTTAAACATGTCAAAACTACTTGAGTATACAACTATACAAATTTGAACCAAAATGGGGTTTTTGGCCTCTTGGGACATAAAAATAAAAAAAGTTTCTCTCAAGGAAAATTCACTAAAATTAAACAGTTTTAGGAGCAAGATACATTAATATGTTCATATCCGGATTTTCTTTTGAATAATGCCTACAAGTACATGTACAATGCTAGAAGTATTTTTTACTTTGATCATTTACACACGCTACAGTGTGTGTACCGAGAGAAGGGCTGCGCTGGTAACAAGTGCATTGTTGACCTTATTAACCTTCAACACGAATGTGTCGCACAATTACTACAAGCATACTACAGACTACAGAGCCGCAACTACTGAACGTCGTACACGATGTTTTGTACTGCTCAAGTGAACGTGATGTTGAAAAAAATATTATCCCTAAGGGCTTAAACTTCATCATACTTAGTGGAGCTAATCATTATTTTTGGTGGAAATAATTAATATTTTTTATGAAAAGAAACATTTATTTTGGAAACTACCCTCCTAATTGAAATATTCTGAAAAACTTGGTCAGGTTATTATTTAACATCCCTTGGTTTAGAGGTTAGGATGAAATGTACTAATTTGTTTGTTAGGATAGGTCTATAGGGTCTCATCGAGATTCAGAACGTTTTAAAACATCGCCAAAGAACCCTCAAACCAACACTAATACAAGTAGACTGTGTGAACAATAAGATTACATATAACGCAAATACATATCTCCTAAATTTCTCTTCTGTTTGGTTCAACCCGGTTCTCGCGAGCTCGTGCTCCCGCTAGTATGGTTGTAAAAGAACTTTCAAGTAAATTTTTTAAAAATAAACTAAATTAAAACTCGAAGTGACAGCCATGGGAACAATTATTTTAAATAACAGTAGCCTCGGGCTTAGTCTTACCTAGAATATTACGGTAATAAATCATTCTCTATCAGCGAAACCACATGCAAATAATTAAGTAAATATCGCGAGCAATTAATAAATGAATAAATTATGTTTATCCCAGCCTGACCTAATTTCTTTCACAAAGCATTTGCCTGTTTGAAGTGACTGTAAAAGAATCAAGCATGTTCAGGGCTTTTGAATAAGCCGCTTATATTCGTCTGCTTAGTTACAATGGCTATCAGGCAAGTCAGCAGCTTTGTTTTGTTTTCATTTTATTTCTCCAAGTACTAGGAATTACTCAAGCTGTCCGATTGTGTGTTTTAAAGTGTTTAATCTAGTTAAAGCATAAAGGTATTATTATAATTTCAATTGGAATTAAAAAGCTTAAATCCTTTAGTGGAATAGAAAAACCCGCTTAATTTTAATACTTGTTTAATGAGTTACCAACCTTAATTAAAAGGAACTTGGTTATTAAGTTACATAGAAAGACAAAATACTGTACGAACTACGGAGCTAACATATCACCAATTGTTATTGCTGTTTGCCTTGACCCATCAATCAGTGGATAGTAAGAAAGGCCATAAAAACCACTTCTAGGGCATTTAGGCTATTTCTAGAGGGTTGTGGCTCATTATATCCATTAGGATTTGAACCCTGTACCTCGAGCTTCTAAGACCTTCTACCTACAGACCAGCTTACTTCCTAGAAAAAGCCTAATTGGAAAGTGGACTCATTAGCAAATATTTAGTAAACATAATGAAAGAATTTCATCATTTTTTTGTGAATCAACAAAATAAAACGTCCCTCAACACCAATTGAACCTCCAAAACTACCCACACTCAGCATAAACGCACTGATTCTTGATCAGAACGGATCCGATCAGACGAACCTGCAGACTGAAATGTCATCGTAGTCGATCAATGAAGTCAACACTGAGGTAAATAGATAGCGAAAGGCGGGGGTGGGGGCGCAAGAAGGGTGAGGGGGTAGGTAGTCAATGCAAGACAATGTGATGAAAATAAATCGAGCGCGGCAGCCGACTGCCGGGGGTGAAATGAAAATGTGTCTGAATGCCGGTTAATTTAAACGCAATGATACAGAGGGGCAGGTGTCTGCTTTGCCGACATCATCGGCTTATAGCACCGGTTTGTGTCGGTATTACAGTTTATCCGATACACACCTGATACGAGGATTTACCGGTAAACGCTTTTATTTTATATTACGCTAGGGGTTTTAAGTGAAGCTCCCAACTATGCATTTACAACGATTTCTAGGAATTGTTAGGTTTTCTAGGTAAAAAAGTGTTTATAGTTAAATTATAATTGATAAGTAATTTATTTGGCCAGATTTACATAATATTGTGATGTTAAAGTGAGAATTCAGGTGGGTTTATAAACTATAATGGATACAAATATAAAATTATTCTATCACTAATACGTTTAAGGGTAAAAAACAATTACGTTTTTCGAACATCACAATTTTAAAGTTTACTATCAACCACCTCATTTATAAATTAACTTAACCATCTCTTTGTGAGTTGGCTTACGTTTTGACTTAGCTAACATTCATTTTCTTAATTTTACAATTCCCTAAAACTACTTACATGCAAAGTATAATAAATCAAATAATGTAATATCGATGTAAAAACAATAGTATATGATGACGTAGTAAATAATATTACTAGTTATATCTTAAAGTAATTGTGGTGTATTTTGTTAATCTGCATTTTTGTTCAAAATCTTTTTCGCAATCCTAGCACGTAGCATTGTATAAACGGATTGAACATGATGATTGACAATGAACATATGAACATTGAAAGCACAAGTATTGTCACATTTCAAGTTTAGAGTTAAACAGTTTTTACTCTCACTTGTGTATTTAAACCTCTGTAATGCTAACCATTTTTAAAATCCACGTGGATAACAAGTTTACATCTCTAATCATTTAATATTCAAAAGTCAACAACTTTTAGTCATTTTAACTAACAAGAGTCCCCCAACGAATTTCACAGGTGAAGTTCCGTTTATAATACGATTAATCTTTGTTTACCGTGAAATGTGCAAGTCATAGATTTGTGAGCCAGACAGTCAGGACAAGTAGCAAGTCATGGCTATTGTAGCAGACTGCAGTCTACTTGGTTGACTGAGGGGACTAAAGAGTAAACAAATTTGTTACATTAATTTATCAGCATCTAATTCGTAAAGTAGACGTAACATTTTGAATTGCGTATGTGATCAGTATGAGTTTTTCCCAACACTTCGACACACATAAACTCATTTTAGGCCTTTGTACACAACTTAGATAAAAATTCTTATACAGTATAAGGAGAGGGTTTATCTTGATATTCCATATTCATTGAACCTTTACTCGCATAGTGGTAGTATTGATGTATAAAAACAGAGAGTTGAAGCAGGAACCTATTAATCGTAATTACTTTATTAAGACAGTGGAGCACTGTTTACGCAATCTTATCTTCATGTAAATGCAATAATAGTGTACAATGCTCCATGGAAACATGAACACATGAAACACATGAACACATGAAATGTTATATCAAGTAACGTCCAAGTCCCAACTATAAAAAAATAGTCAGTTTCTTTATTTTATTAAGCAATTCAAACCTCGAGCATAATTTATAATCTACACTGCATCAGCCTTGTTTGAATTAAGTCGGAATTGATTTATTTTATTTAAATTGTTTAGGAAAATGGGCGTAGAATTATGTATGTTAACAAAACAATAATTGAATCACTTTGTGTACATTTTTTTATTTCTTCTCTATCAATAGATTTTACTGTCGTAGTCAATATAATTCATTCTAGTTAGTTTAAACAAAAAACTAATATACTATACCAATAATAACGCAAATCGTCTGTCAATGTGTTTTAAGGGTCCGGCAGGAAATCTGCTGTAGTGTTTTAATTTAAAGTATATGTTTGTATCCCAAACATGTCTTTGTCAATGTAAAACATATCCCTCAGTGTTTTAATACTGTGTTATCTTTAAGTAAAACTGTATGTAAAATTTAAACTGTGTAATAAGTAATAACAAATATGTCAAGGCTATACTTTAGCATGGGCTTCGTAGAAACTAACTTAATAGGTCAAAAGATACAAAACGTGTTATCAATTTACATTTCGAGCGCTAAATCCTCATCGGCAACGAGTGTAGAGATCAAAGAAAACTTCTCACCGCACGAGATGAGTTTTCACCAGGAAATGAATGAAAGAAAAGTATTCGATGTTTCAGAGGCTCGGTGATTGATAGGGTCTGAAGTATTTAAGATGGCAGGTCTCAGTTACACATCAAGGTTAACTTACTGTATAACATTTCCTCTCCTCCCACCATTCCCACCTACCCCATCCGCTCTCCCTTTCTCTAGCTCAAAGTGTTTAACACAACATTTCACTTTAACTCGAGAGTTTTCTGAATCAATGGCTCCAAGGGGGGATTTATTTGGAAATGTGTCGGTTTTGGTAACGATATTACAGTTATAATGCAAGGAGGAATAATTAGGGTGTGATTTCATTGAAAGTGTAGAAACAATTGATTTTGGCTGTAGAATAAAAATCAATCGTATTTAAGTAAAGGTTAACCTGTATTTTATTTTCATTTTATGTTTGCTTTTCAATAGCAAAAATTGGAGTCAGATAGAAATTCACTGAGCTAAAAAATGAACTGTAAAATATTCAAAAAGATCCAAACCATGCACTGGATCAACTGAAACTTCGTATTTACAAAATCATTTTTAAAATCTATTAATTAGTCTTTTTCACAAGTCATTTTAACTTCTAAATGATAAGTTGAAAATTAATATATCTCCATTCATTACAAGCTCTGGTATGTTAAACGCACAAAAAGCACACGATTCTTGGAAACAAACTAGTTGAATGTTGAGAGCTTGTTTGATAGAGGCATGTTCAATCCCAAACTATATTTCAATCCATATAATCTGCAAAATTGAATTTAAATTCAGGCTTCCGGATAGAACCCTCTTAATTTATGGAATGAAACTAAAACATACAATAAAATGTAATTTATCAGAATATATAGTCTGATCATTAAATAAGAAACCAAAATATAGGTACTCTTCATTGTTGACTGATTATTTTTTGCTGTTAATATTTACTTAGTTGTAAAATATAAGATTTCGAACGGTAACAGTTTCAAAAATAAAAAGCATAAAACCCCTATAATATAACCCGTTCTTTGCGTAATTCCATCAATCCCATTGACAGTTCGATTCAAGTTTATTTCAAATTCCATTACTACTTGACGTTCAGTTTTGATTAATTGTGTCCCGCTATTGTTTACTGTTGACCAAACTTGGCGCTTGCATTAGTCATCGATGTATCAATAGACGCCCACACCCGCAAGCACGGGCAGGCGCGCGGGCAAACAACAACTTGCTTAATATCCCGGGGAACTTGGAGCTACAAACTTGACGTTGCTGTTATGATGACATATTACACAAAGGGAAAAACGTTGGCAACTGTGATTAATTCTGTTTCTTGGTGTAGTTAATTTCGTGACTAAAATTTGTGTTTGCAAATAATGTTATACGTCAAAATATGGAACGTTGGTATTTTAAGATCTATTTTGGATTAATCGGAAGTCATTTTCTAATTTACTATATGACAAATATGTTCAGTAACTACTCCTGCCAATGCCAGCCAACGCACATTCCTCATAGGCTACATGAATTATTTTAGTTCAGACACTAACTAACTTCCTTCATATTACAATCATAATCCTTCGTAATCATATCCCTAAATACTGATTGTAAACCCATACTTTTCTTTATAGATATACATTCTTTATACATATTTTTTCATATATACTGTGACCAAATTTTCATTACTAGCCCCTACAGAATATTCAATAGACTAGAAAATATTTACTAAAGAAATGCCATTTCTTAAAGATCAATTCTTGACATATTTTTAAAATGCATACTTTTTACAGATTAAACATTTTAGTCTGATGTGCTACAAAATAATACAAAGTTAGGTGCAAAGTGGAAAAATATTACCTAAAAATCGGGATCGACTTTTTTAAGTAGTGTCCCATACGCCACCTCAAACCATGTGACAAATTAACTCTTATTTATTGTCCGCAATATTTCACAAAGCCATTAGACCAACACCTGGGAAGCGACATAACTCTAATGCCAATTAATGTCTTCCGATACCGAATGTTTATTTTCCAACAGCGGTCGCAGTTTATAGCGCCAATACGTCTGGCAGATAAATGCGTTGCCAATCCGACGGCGCTTATCCGATTTGATAATCCGACCGGCAAGGATTTGTTGTGAAATGACCTCTCTGGACTAATCTTATTCCTGGTATTAATATAATTAGCCGTAGGCGGTTTCCACGTTTAAAAACGTACAAAACAAGTGTATAAAATGTTTGTCTAAATGTACAAGGTACATGCTAGACAGCCATAAATTAGACTGACGTTAGTCACAGTAATTAGGCCTAGTGTGACAGGAACTAATATTTTGTAAAGTTGGTGGTATAACTGAAGTATTCGCATGATAAGCTAGTATTGGTAGTAATGTTAGCTAAATAGTTTAGTTAAATAATTAAACATTTCATTCACAGTCAAATAACATAAAAGGTATTTAATACAAATTTATAAAACTTGAAAAACTGTATTTCTTGTTACACAAAAAAAACGCACAAACTAATTTTTCACAACTCATAAGCACACACGACAATAAGCATACTGCGAAATGTAAATTTCAACCGTGACAGTAAATATTAATCGAACCGGACATTTGCGAGATAGAAAAGTTGGAGCGGTTTAATAATTCAAAGCTTCGCACAGAAAAGTTTCTTTCTTCTGATACCCGGGAGAGCTGAAGTGAATGAGCGTTTTGTTGTCTGTATTATGCGCAGGGTTTGTTCTCCAACCGAACTCTCCGTCCTCATGGGATATCCGTCTCTCTACATTCGTCTCTGAATTGTTTATGTCTGGGTAATCACACGCTACAAGCCAACAATGGAGTCCGATCTGAATCTAGACTTTGTAATAGGGTTCAGTCCAATACTGTATAAGACTGGAGACTAGTGTTCAATACAGTCTGTGTAGAAAAGGTTTCATATCACACGTTTGTGGATACAAGTACATAGTCTTCATAGACCGTTAAATACATTGGATTTTTTTATTCAATGTTACATTTTAGATCATCCTATATTTCATATCTGAAAAAGCAAAAAGTACTGATTAGATGAACTAATTGGTGCATAATGACATAGTTTATTTAAATTTATACAGTTTATGTTTAATTTGTAAGTGATAAACGGTCAGTTAATAAAATTTCACTAGGTTGAAGCAAATACAATTTTATAAAACATTAAACATTTTATGAGCGTTTATATTTTATCAAACACAAAAGAAAATTTTGTAAAAAAATTTGATTTCACAAAATTCAAACGGTAGTCCTATGAACAATTTAAAAAACAATAACAATAAAAACACAACACACGAATAAAACTAGTAAGATGGTTAAATAATGTGTATATATGTTAAAAACCGCCATTTTAAAACGGATAAAAATACCTAAAACTTTGCGACATAGTCAATACTACGATCCCCGCTTGTCGGATTATCAGTTTGGATAAGCGCCGTCGGATTGGCAACGCATTTATCTGCCAGACGTATTGGCGCTATACACTGCGACCGCTGTTGGAAAATAAACATTCGGTATCGGAAGACATTAATTGGCATTAGAGTTATGTCGCTTCCCAGGTGTTGGTCTAATGGCTTTGTGAAATATTGGGGACAATAAATAAGAGTTAATTCTGTCACAAATGTGACACGATAGCCGCGAGTATCGGGCTAAAGTTTTTCATTTGTGTGTAGCTCTTTTTAAATATTCCATTCTTTGAACAATTATAGAATCTTGTAGACCTAAAAAGAAAAACATATTTCTTAATTGGTTTTAAATAGCAGAAAAGGGAAAATCGTAACTAATTCATCATTTCAAAAGAGATACATTGTAAGGATTTACAGTGTAAAAACTCCTTATATTAGTACGAAAACTAAATAAGTAGTGAGAACTCAGATTATGCCAATGCTACTGTAGTAACTTGTAATGCGAGTTGATTATTAGTATGATTTGTTAACCATTTCGACCCACCCTCAAAAAGTAAAAAGCTTCTATCTCAAAAAACTTTAGTCTAATTTTATTTCCAGTAGGAAACTCTTTCTACTGTAAAATATTTCTCTAAGACGATTCGTTACAGAAGTGCAATCCAATCATTATATGAAAGTACAAAATACGTCAAATAAGACTTAATTTACACTTATACTGTATAATCACAAGACAGTAAATGCATATAGTGGTGATCGATTTAGATTGGCGCCTGTTGGGTCTGTTGATGATTGGAGTGTCCAATGAAAATCGATCACCACTAACCAAATTTAATATGTATTTACCGTCTTGTGAGTTAACAGTATAACTGTAAATATATTATTACGATTTTTATTTAACGTATTTTTGTGTTTTCGGATAATTTAATAACACGTACGATGCTGATAAAGAAGTTATTTTACAAAATACTGTAATATAATGCTTCAAAATTGTGATAAAGATATTAGTTGACCGAAGACCCAATATTCAGGTTCACTTTGATCGTAGAAGCCTACCTCCTACAGCAATGGGAAATTTATCCAGATGCCAACAGCTCACGTTATAAATTAGTAAGATATTTGGCCACAACAATTCATCATTGAGTAAATTCAATATGTATAACTTTTTTAAAGATATGCAAACATATATATTTACTGTAGGGAATTAACAACTTTCCTTTGACATTTTGGTCACGCCCTCTATCTCTCCCTGTCGCAACCGCCTGCGTCTTTAATAATTTCAGTACTTTCTTCGAGAACTGTACAAAGTTTTGTTTCGACGCTGCGACAGCCGGCAGCGACTGGGGCTGGAGATGGCGGGTGATAATTGCTGGAATATAACTAACTTGACGAGACGACGACGCTCGTTTGCATAAGAATAAATCATTACATCGCGAGACGAGTTGTGTCTTATTATTCTTAACTTAAGCTAGCACTTGTGTGGGTAATTAGATCGTGTAAATATAGAAGAAAGGTGTCGTAGATTAAATGCTGCAAAAGGTATTCTAATTAGTTGTGTGTGTCTATTACCTATTTGTTAAAATAGACTGAACAAATGAAATAATAGCTTAGTGATGTTGTGGATGTCAATTATAATAAAATACAAGAAAATCAGACATGGTACAAATTTTTCTTTAAACGTATAAAGACTTATAAATACATTCTCAATTATAAAAATTCAAAAGGAATCTAACTCGTGAATTAATTTTTTTTTAATTCAATCTGAAGTTTTTGCGATACTACTGCAATTTATATACCTAAGGAAACACTCTTGTATGCAGTATTTCAAAACAAACTAAACTTTAAGTATTTCTTGTTCAAAATAGTAAAAATTGACTAATATTTGGATAAAGAAGATTCACATAACAACGTAATATTTCCCAACAAAAATTTCAGAATCATAAATCAAACTTTAAGGGATTTTAAACCTCATACTTAATAATATAAAATATGACAATCTCACATAAAGGGAAATAAAAGGAGGATGACATGAAATCTTCGTCTGGGAAAATCAGGTCTTTTGGTGTAGAGAAGGAAGGCTCAGTTTTATGGTCGTGATCATAACAAATGAACTCAATCTCAACTCGTACGTTCCTCGCCCCTTGCTCCTCAGATAAAACTTTAAGGCTACACATAAACCGTCTTTAGATTTTTATGAACAATATCAAGAGTTTTATGAAATCGGTCGAGTAAAATAAAAACCTAGTTTAAGGTATTTTTTGTATAGTTTCATTTTGTAGGTCTTGTTGGATATTTTGATGCAATGCCTACCCTGTCAACTTATAATGCTTTAGATGAATAACTAGGCAACCAAGCGATGGTCCACAGTTTAGTTTCATAATTTCATGTTTTTAATTTAAGTAAAACATATTTTCCAAAGAGGAATATTTGGACAAATCATAATAACGGACAAAAACTAAAAGAAAACTCCTATTAAATTGTACCTTTGAAATTCTGAAAGCCAACTAGTGTTCCATCGAAATTAAGTGTACAAATTCTTTTTATCGAAGTATCAAACCTGAACAGAGCCCCTTACAATTTGTTTAGTGCAAAACTCACTAACTAACTTTCACGGGGGTATCAAAATGTCATTGGATTCCTCACGGTTCAAAACCATAAAATATACGTTTTCAAGTAAATGTTTTTTTAACATTTTGTTTAATTATGACGGGATCAAAATATTTTACTTTACAAAATGTTTTCATGTGTTATGTAACATTTTTGGAAGTATATTGTGAATAGGTACACTTTACTATGAGTCCCACACGCAACTCTAGAAACAAACCACGACTAAAGGGTCCCGGCTAGTAGACCCCTGGCAACAATTACACCCAGAAAATAAAAGAGAAGTCTGTCGTCTTGTTAGTGGCGAGTTGGAAGACCCTTGAGTCGAGGGCCCTTCACTGTGGAACAGACTGTACCTAGCTCTCAGCTGTGACTGTACTTCTTCAGCATGAACTTGCAGATGTTCCGTTGCCCATCAACAACTACTTGTGCCACTGTACTTACTCGTGCACTTGTAACAATTGTTATGGTTGTGTTAATGTTTGCGTGAAAT
The DNA here is from genome assembly GCF_028750875.1 of Macrosteles quadrilineatus. NCBI lineage: Eukaryota > Metazoa > Arthropoda > Insecta > Hemiptera > Cicadellidae > Macrosteles > Macrosteles quadrilineatus. The sequence continues at coordinate 95,393,962 of NW_026542596.1, forward strand.
GAAAAATATGATTTTATAATTTATTGAAGATTATTTAAAATAACTACGATTGAGCCCAGTTTGTGGTTTGCACAGGAACACTTTGTTTATTTCTGTTATTTTTCCATTTTTGTCTTTTAAAGAACACTCCAAGCCCTGATCTTGTAAAAAATCAAAATTTTGTTGGGTACCTATTACCACGAATTGATATCCCGATGGCAATCTTAACCATAACTACTGATGTATCTTAATTATATCCCTTCTATTCTTCTGATAAATTTGGTTTATAGCAGAGTAGGGTTGATAGTTATTGTATTCTGAGGAGCATGAAAATATATGAGTCAAAATGTTGAGAAGGCGAGTGTACTTATAGTGAACTCATATACCTAAAATATATAACACAATTTACTTACGTACAAAATCTATAGAAAATCAACCACCACCGTAACCAACAAATCCTGCCAATCCACGATCAGTGTTGAACAAGTTGGTTTAATCACGAGGATTATGTCGGGGTGGGGGGATATGAGGTACCACAACCCCCACATAGTATTGTAGCGATGATTTGATCGATCTCAGTACAGGGTAGCGGGCACTTAGGGGATGAAACACCGCTACGCCTAGTCATTTGTCAATAGGGACAGCTTTGGAATGGTGTATAGGTATTTCGAAATGTTCCACTATTGAATGATAAAATCCATGTATACATGCTAAAATACAAAAATAAAATGTTTGTAAATTGACTATTTACCTAAACTGCTATGTTTGTAGTTTTTTTTTATTTTATATTTTCGGAAACCATAACAAAGTAGAAACTCCAATAGATTCATAATAACAGTTTATTCATGAAAGGATATTAATTTCTTAATGTTAATCATACGAAACAAATGATTAGATTGATATTTCACGAATAGTTTGTATATTATGTCTTATGTAAATACTTTTTTTGTTTTTCTAATAATGTAGCTAAACACTGTTTTGGCAAATATGCATCATTACTACGGCATGCCACGTTTGATTTTAATCCATTCATATTTCCATTTGAATATAAACAACACTAAAACATTTGCTCTCTCCCTACTGCTAATCGAAACATTATCAAAAGAAAAACAAATCTTAACACCTCGACTAAAATTGAATTAAACACTTTCCATAACATCCTGCCAACCCGTTACGTAAATTATTGTTTTCAATAAAGAATTATCTCCAGTAACCGACGTATCCAGAACGTAGGCAATATCGCAAAGTATATTGGAACATTAAATGGTTAATCCTGTTTCGAGATTTAATCAATTTTACGAGCAATAAAATTAGTGCACATAAACTGTTATCGTGTAAATGATGGTTCAGCTTATTTATGCGATTAGAGAGGCCGGGAGCTTATCCGGGTCCGGCAAAACCTACGGATTTACCTCTTACCCTTAAAAACACACCTCTTGAACGTTTTGTCCCGTTTTTCGTTTTTATAAATTCCTTCATTAAAATTGAAACCGTACATTTGCAAGTGGAGTTGGCTTATTATACGATTTTTGAAACACCAGAAGAGTGTGTAATACAACGAACATTTTTGTTAAGACAGTACAAATGCTATTATACCAATACATTGCACTTTTTAAAAGTAATATTTTCAAAAAGCGAGTATATCATATACAATGTAAAGGTAAGCTAATATTTAAAGAGGAAATAGAGTGAGCTTACAACGTTGATAGAAAATGCAAAAATATTCAAATTGTGTTACAGTATTTACAATGTGCGTAAAACATGTACATTATTTAAAACGCACACTTTAAGATAAGGTATAAAGTTGGTTCCTGGGCCAAAATTCCGTTCAATGCATTTGAAGTTTATTGAAAATACTATCTGAAGTAAATATATTTTTAAATACTAGTACTATCCAAAGTATATATATTTTTAAATACCAACAGTAATTGAATTCAAGCAATTGATAAAATGTTTAACGTCCATTTTTTTAAAACTGCTTTAAAATTCAACTCCACGTATGTTTCTTTTAACTAAAAAAAAAAACTATAACGTAAAATCTCCAACACTATTTGTCAGAAACACTTTAAACGAGGAAAAAAGAACTAGTAATAAGGGTTGGTTCTGCTGTGGGTTGTATGTTGTATTACTTGAGACAAAGCAGTTTTCTACAAACCGTTGTTCTGTGTCTGAGTTTCTGCAGCCAGTGTCCTGAATGGTGATACTCTTATTTTACTGGGTCTATTGAATATCTTTAGGTTATTGTCGAGAAAATCCAAACTGATCGGAATATTTATTTTAAATTTATAACCTTTAAAGTTATAGAAGTAAGTAAGCATAATTTGTGTACAATCGTAATAAACAATCGTAATAATAAGTAAATAGAATTTGGCTAGTTATTTATTTTACATAATCTTCATAGACACGAAGACTTGCAGCACGTGATCGAAAACAGGCACCATTTAACTTAAATTGTGATCATTTTGTTCAACATGCTTTTAAGTATTAATATTCATTGACGATTTTTGTATCTAATACGTTAAAGAGTAGTATATTACCTATCAATGTTTCTGACCTGAAAATTGAAATTTGCAGTATGCAATTTATATGTATGTTTTAGGATAAAAAAGGGACTCGAGCCATTGTAATGGATCTACAATAATGTTCTCCGCCCACCAACTACTGATAAGAATGAATTAAGACCCTCGCTCAACATTAATCTTTAAAACTGTTCCAACATTGACGCAGACAACTAATCAATAAGAGAAGACAATCCGTGGAAAAGTTTAAGTACTGAGGGATAAACGACTTTGAAATAATCAGGGCCGGAGCTGACAATCCAGAGTTAATAAATGACAACTGTTAAAACGAGACGGTTCTAGCATAATGGACGTTGGAAAAGCACTCTGTCTAACATTGAAACAGTAAAGGTAGTGTTTGGTGTTTCTCGCCAAGTTGAAAGTTGGATTTTGATTTGAGAAGTTCATGATTCGAATTCGAGTCATTTTCGAGAGGGATAAGTGGTTGATAGTTTGAAAAGTCTTCCGTCTGAGGTTTTAATGAAATTTTAACCACAGTATAAAAGACCAATGGTAAACTAAAGTGGTAATTTTTGACTTCGGATAAGAAAACACTAATTAAAAAAAAATGTGAGGGTGGAGGGGTTATTCGAGTATTAAGGTGTACCTATAAGAAATTCTGGAATATTTTAAACTGTTCTGAAACATCTAGTTAAATTCGGGGATTAAAAAAAAAATATTCTGTTTGCCTCAAAATAGATCATTGATTTATCTTGGTTTGAAACTATGGATCGTGACAATGTGTTTTATTTATAAATTCATCGCTGAATTGAATAGTTATTATAAATGTAGCATACAGTTAGAACAACAGTAACAGAAAAAAAGTTTCAGCCTAGATTTAACATTTTTCAACCCTAATATTCTACGAATGAAAAAATACAGGGATCAGTGAATCCTGAGACACTTTTTTTACCCAGACTGCCAAATAAACTCTCGTTTCGTCTTGGAAAACCGGGAAATATCGAGATATACAAGTGAGAGAGACACAAATACAAGCTTCTGCCATCACAGCATCTCCGAAAGATAAGTGAGGCATACAGGGGAATACATGAATAGAACTCTGAGCACGGACAATACATAAAACATACCGCTTCACAGCTGATTTTATTTCAAACTAGCTCGCATCGGTGATAAGCACGACTTGGAAACTTCGTTTTCCACCCGAGGATTTCGTATTGAGACGATATTTCATGCCTTTGTTTTATAAACCATCCAATTTGCTTTGTGGATGCTGGGGGAGCGAAATCTGTTTGGAATAACATATAGTAAAATCTGGGATTTTATTTTGTATGAATACAAAGAGTTCTGATTTGTTTGTTATGCATGTTTTGCAGGGGACCTAATTTTACTTTGAATCTAGAAAAAAATCCTAACCCTACATTTTAAACAAATTAATTTAATCTAAAAAAACTCAAACTAACAGTTCTGTTTTTAAATATAAGTTCAGTTAAACACCCTTTTTCCGATGGCACAGAATAAAGAGTAATAGTGGTGAAACAAATTGTAATAAAACAATCTATAATGGCGCTCGAATACATAAAAATGGCGGCCAAAACTCGTTGTACAAAACCCTATAAATCTAGCATTCTAAAACTCACCAACTTTTGGATCGCAAGAATTTGAAAAACACATTTGAAGAAGAAAGTTCATGTTTTATAATCAACCTTTTGTACCTGGAGACGAATAAAAGAACATCAATTCCCGTGAACTCTAGACGGTCACTCTAGTAGATGTCAAACTTGTTATTCAAACCATCGTGTACTTAGTACTGTAGTATAATAGAATAAATTAGTCGAAAATCATTTAGTTAACCCAATTGCATGATCCATCTGCTTTCTCCGTTCTCTTAGCCCGGTCAATAAAATTTTCCCAACTCCCTGAGTTTATTCTTTTCTTATTCTCCTGGAGTTTACTCGTATCACCTCCTGTCCCGCAGACCTGGAGTTTCTCCAGTTCGCATGTCGGAGGTGTCGCTGGAGGCTCCAGCGAAGGATCTCTGTCCGCTTGACCGGTGACCCATGACGAGGTCGTCGTCCTCGGAAACAAGATCAACCCGAGACAAAAGAAACTCGTCGTTTAGCAATCATTACGAGGGCCAGAGCGTGTGAGGTCAACAGTCAAGAACAGAAATGTTTGTAGGCCAAGACGTGAGGTGCCGCGATGTAAAACAGAGGCAGTCGTTGTACAAATAACTGATATGTTGGCCAGAGACTCGTAAATTCGTATGATTGATCTTTTGATATACTGTTTACTGGCTACCATGTTGATATATGAGATTTCAAAGGTAAAAGCCTCTCTATATGACTGCAGTCAAAATAACTATTGTTGGGAGAAATAACGGCCGAGGATATTATTTGAAGGTTGTATACTCAGAGGATTCACGTATCATGAATGAAAAAAGTAGTATGTACTTTTTAGCATAACAATAACGTGTTAAACTATTTAATTCTCTAAGAAACCTCGCCTTCAAACAGAGCTCGCTGCACGAGATACAGGCGGGGGAGTGCTAACAAAGAAAGCTAGGATGTCCCAGACCTACAGTAAAGCTCGGCCACCAGGTACAGTACAAACAGAGCTTACTGCACGAGGCACAGGCGGGGGAGTGCTAACAAAGAAAGCTAGGATAACCCAGACCCACAGTAAAGCACGGCCATCAGGTACTGTACAAACAGAGCTCGCTGCACGAGATACAGGTGGGGGAGTGCTAACAAAGAAAGCTAGGATGACCCAGACCCACAGTCGGCCATCAGGTTCAGTACAAACAGAGCTCGCTGCACGAGATACAAGCGGGGGAGTGCTAACAAAGAAAGCTAGGATGACCCAGACCTACAGTAAAGCTCGGCCATCAGGTTCAGTACAAACAGAGCTCGCTGCACGAGATACAAGCGGGGGAGTGCTAACAAAGAAAGCTAGGATGACCCAGACCTACAGTAAAGCTCGGCCATCAGGTTCAGTACAAACAGAGCTCGCTGCACGAGATACAGGCGGGGGAGTGCTAACAAAGAAAGCTAGGATGACCCAGATCTACAGTAAAGCTCGGCCATCAGGTTCAGTCCAAACAGAGCTCGCTGCACGAGTTACAGGCGGGGGAGTGCTAACAAAGAAAGCTAGGATGACCCAGACCAACAGTAAAGCTCGGCCATCAGGTTCAGTACAAACAGAGCTCGCTGCACGAGATACAGGCGGGGGAGTGCTAACAAAGAAAGCTAGGATGTCCCAGACCTACAGTAAAGCTCTGCCACCAGGTTCAGTACAAACAGAGCTCGCTGCACGAGATACAGGTGGGGGAGTGCTAACAAAGAAAGCTAGGATGACCCAGACCCACAGTCGGCCATCAGGTTCAGTACAAACAGAGCTCGCTGCACGAGATACAAGCGGGGGAGTGCTAACAAAGAAAGCTAGGATGACCCAGACCTACAGTAAAGCTCGGCCATCAGGTTCAGTACAAACAGAGCTCGCTGCACGAGATACAAGCGGGGGAGTGCTAACAAAGAAAGCTAGGATGACCCAGACCTACAGTAAAGCTCGGCCATCAGGTTCAGTACAAACAGAGCTCGCTGCACGAGATACAGGCGGGGGAGTGCTAACAAAGAAAGCTAGGATGACCCAGACCTACAGTAAAGCTCGGCCATCAGGTTCAGTACAAACAGAGCTCGCTGCACGAGATACAGGCGGGGGAGTGCTAACAAAGAAAGCTAGGATGTCCCAGACCTACAGTAAAGCTCTGCCACCAGGTACTGTACAAACATAGCTCGCTGTACGAGACACAGGCGGGGGAGTGCTAACAAAGAAAGCTAGGATGACCCAGACCTACAGTAAAGCTCGGCCATCAGGTTCAGTACAAACAGAGCTCGCTGCACGAGATACAGGCGGGGGAGTGCTAACAAAGAAAGCTAGGATGACCCAGACCCACAGCGAGGTGGTCGACCTCTACTCCTCCTCTACGCCAACACTCAATTTCTGCCTCAATCCTTTATTGTTCTGTTGTTTGACATAGTATCATAGATCTCTAAACATGTTATAGCTGACGTCGATATAATATCATTGATAACCGTTACACCCACACATGTATGCAAAGTTTTACTATTTTAACAAACAATTACCGATCAACATTACGATTTAAATCAACTTTGACAACTGACGTAGAAATTAATCGTGATCAATAACTGAAACATCCACAAATCCTTTGGTCGTTTACGTATACTATATAGGTCGATTTAGGCTAAACCTGAAACAATCTACATGCATACAATTCTTTTAAAAGTAATCCGATGTGAAATAGATAATAAATAACTGTTATTGACACACCTACTATTTGGTTCGCATCTAAATTGGCCTATGTTACAGTATGTAACGAATATCATAACTTCAAGGGATTCATATGTCCAAATTCAGTTGAGCCTTTGAAATCCGTAAAGAGGTGTACTCTTCATGACGTATACTGTATCTTCATGACGTATACTGTATATGGACAACTACTATTCAAGACCAATGGTTTTATCAATCACGTGTAAATGAAAATCAGTAACTCTTACAAAAACGACAACAATACTAAACATTATCCACCAAGATCGTTGATACACCTACACAGATTCTACAGATTCAGAATCATCTGTTGAGTCGTATCCAATTTTATTTCACAGAGGAACAACAGCTTCAGATTGTATCTGCACGATGCATACCCCAGATATGTTCAGCTACTTGACAATAAGAGTAGAATCGAAGTTTTAGCACGAGAAGCTTGTACCATCTGCTGCACTTGACTTCAGTGCAAATAGTAGTGATTGCAAATCTTCAAGATAAAAATCTTTCAAGTTTGCATATCTTTATCTATTTATACATTATAATTAATTAATTTGAAATTTAATATCCATTTTCATCATTATAAGGACAAACCAATAAAACAACGAGCCATCAACAACACTCTTTAGCAACAACATATAAACACCGATCAAATATTTGAATTCCGATGTTTTACGAACCATTAGATATACAAGTTTGGATAGCTTTGGCGTGTTCAGCTGCGACGAAGCTCTAAATAATTCGACAAGCAAACAGTCAATTGTAGTGTTCGATGGCGGACGCTCACTCTATGTAATGTGTTCCGCTCACGCCAGCTTCTCAATTCTGTGATTATAGTCCAGCTGTTCGTAGCCACCGTGACAGTTAAAAGTTATGTTTATAACTGCAGGTACGCTGCTTTCTTTATTTCAAATTTGCATATTATACAATATTCAATGCTCGCTTTGTTCACTTATTGTGATCCAAATGTTTACCTAATGGACTAATAAACCAAAAATGTGAAGTGAGTGAGACAAAAAAGCAAACAGCCACCCTTTTTACTCACAAAGCCAAAAATTATGTTTGTGTGTTTTTAACGTCATCAACATGTTTTAAATTATTTGCATGTGGTCCAAACTAATTTTAACAGGTATCTTGATGATTGAATTTTACAGTTTTTGTATTAGGAATAAAAATATCAATGATGTCATCTAAAAAAACTGGCATCCATAAATCTTCTGTTCAAAATATTCGCTAAAATTTGTAATGAATAACACTTTTACCGTCAAAATGTTCTTTAAGAATATATGATGTTTACTTAATCCTGTTATTTTATAAGAATGTTATGATGCGCATGGTTAAACTATCTTAAACAACATGTTTATTTAGAATAAAGAAAACAATAAATTATAATCTCACAACATTTTACTGTAAAGTAATACCAAGCATACGTTTTAATAGAAAATCAATTATAAAGAAATGCATAATCTTTGTTTTTAAATTTTAATACAAAAATTCTTTTGAGTACTTATTAAAAACATAATTACTTTTCAGGACATAAAGCAAAAGAAACAATACAATCTAAAACTGGGGACCTGCAAAACAGGAACATTAACACTCACATAGTAATCAAAGGTAAGATAATTAGGGTTTGCTCACACGGTCAATACAAAGGTATTATTTTAAGGTCCGAAAGGAAAATTAGAACAAAACATCCTAACTGTAATATATGCATGAAGATACACCTGGGCGATTTAAAATAACACATACGGGCGACCTGGGTTTGCACAGTGCACCGGTTCTCGGGAACCTGAGTTTGGAATATTTATTTAGGAGTTTGCCTCATTGCCCTGCGTTTGTTTTAACCCAGCTCGGGGCAGAGTCCCAAGAGTCGGTTTAAGGCTACAGATGAATATCCTGATACTCTAACATGGTCATGTTTGGCTACCTCTCTTCTGTGTCTCATAACCATTTTTCTATAGAAACAAGTTGGAACATTTAGTATTCGTTTCGTTAGTGTATTTGATAGTGTATCGTAGGAGTATCACATCTTGTCTCCTGATATCCTCAAACAATCGTAACCACTATTACGTTTTAGCTGCATACTTCTAATCTCCTGTGTAATTGATGATGTATTGGGACCGGCCATTGCATCGTTATTGGAGCACCAGATGCGTCCCCTGATATCCTGATACAATTGTAGTCACCATTACGTTTTATCAGTACACTTTTAATCTCCTGTGACATTGCTGATGCACTGGGGCTGGTTATTGCATCGTTATTGGAGCACCAGATGCGTCCCCTGATATCCTGATACAACTGCAGCCAACATTACGTTTTAGCTATACACTCCTTATCGCCTGTAACATTGCCAATGGACTTGAACTAGTTATTGTATCGTTATTTGAGCACCAGATGCTTCCCCTGAAATCCTGATACAATTGCAGCCAACATTAGGTTTCAGCTATACACTCCTTATCGCCTGTAACATTGCCAATGTACTTGAACTAGTTATTGCATCGTTATTTGAGCACCAGATGCTTCCCCTGAAATCCTGATACAATTGCAGCCAACATTAGGTTTCAGCTATACACTCCTTATCTTCTGTAATATTGACAATGCACTTAGTTATTGTATCGTAATTGGAGCACCAGATGCGTCCCCTGATATCATGATACAATTGTGGCTAACATTACGTTTTAGCTATACACTCATTATCTCCTGTGTCATTAGTGATGCACTGGATGTAACTACATCGTTATTGGAATTGGAACACCAGATACATCTCCTGATGAACTGATACAATTTCAGCCACCATTACCTTTAAGCCCTTTATTACCTTTACCATTACCTTTATTTTATCCTGTCACATTATATCTGATGCGCTTGAACTGGTTACTGTATCGTAATTAGAGCACCAGATACTTCTCCTGATATCCTAATACAATTTCATACATCATTGCGTTTTAGCAGTACACTTATAATCTCCTGTGACATTGCTGATGCAGTGAGACTGGTTATTGTATCGTTGTTGGAGTACCAGACGTGTCTCCTGCTATCCGGATATTGCAGTCACCATTACGTTTAACGTAACTGCACTCTTCTTATCTCCGAGATATTATTCCTGACTAGTGACACAGTCGGGTCGTTCCTGCGAACGATTATGGCTTCTATTGTTTCCCGCAACGTTCCTTTGTATCGTTTAGTAGGAATTGTGCTAGGATTGCAATTCAAGTATTGTCTCTTGCTAAACCCCCTAAGCAAGAATTTTTATTCAACCATCAATAAATAGTTAATAAACTATGTCCATAAAGGTTTTGTTTGATTACTGAGTTTGAGGTAAATAAATTGATAACTTTTAGGGGAATACTAATATGATTGTTTTACCAAAAAGGGCCACACGCCCCCCTTGTAACAAGGGGAGAAATTTATTCGAATTTTAATATCAAAAAATACTAAAAAATAAATCTAAAAATACTAAAGTTTACTCGTTCAAAATACAATTATGCTACATACTTTTAACTCTTTTAACCAGCAATAATGCTGTCGAGATTCTGGATTTAGCTAGAAGAGGGAACAAGAGCCTTCTTTCAATATTTGATTCTCAGACTAAAAACAACAAAAACAAAGGCATAACGACTTCTACAAAATGTCATTTGATATTCTGAGCAAACTCTTAGAAACAATCGTTGATACTTACCAAGCGCGAGAGAGCGAAAGAGAGAGAGAGATAGCGTTGGAGTGAGAGGGAGAGAAGCTGCGTCAGCATCTGTAAACAAAGACGCTGTCAACATCTCGGCTGAGGCACTCTTTCTCAGAAATAAACAGTCCAATGGCTTACAGGCTACAGTGTATTTACCAGAGGCATCGATTAAACAAACAGTGGCTATTTTAACTGCTTGAGGAAAAGGGTTGGTTCCCGTGTTTTTGTTGCAGAGTTAAAATCGATTGGGATTAAATTATAATCGGGGTGGGTCAATGTTTTAAAATTAACTAACGTTTTAAACCTCTGTGCTAAATAAGATCTTACTATGTTATCCGATAATTTTGGAACCGAATAATAATGTACATTATGACGAGCTGTTATACTCATGCTTTGCACCTCGAAGAAAATGTTACCTGTACAGATATTACAGTGTGTAAGTAGTGTAAGTATGTTTAAAAATAAAGCAACTCTTGATTTAATTTAAAAGGATAAACTGATCTAAAGAGTCCTACTTACTTTTAAACCCCTAATTTTGATGTCAATAGTTCCAAAAGTATAAGACAACATACCTTAGTGTGGCAATAACATAAATTACTTGGTATTGATGCTTCATGAATGAGATGTTTTACCATAATCAATCGATTTCAGTCAAGCCTCTTTACGTGTAGCTTACGATATAAATTACAAAAGAAACTATGGGCAATAATCTGCAAAACTTATACAACCTTTCTTTAACCAAAAATAATTCTCACTAATTTATGCACATATTCCTTGATCGAAATAAACCGTCAGAATCATCTTTTTCGAGTAAATAAACAAACACCACAGCATCAAAAATACTACAATATGCAGCACAAAAAAGTTTTTTAGATTGAAAAAATTACACATTGTCATTGGTTTTCCTTTCCACCAGACATGAACTTCCAAACAATATAGTTTCTTTAGTAACCATCCAGAAAATAACATTTCAACGCCGCATCAAAATGAGAGAGCGCAGATGGATGTATATGGAGCAAGCGGGCAAGTAGCTAAATAAAGACATCCTACAGAACCGTGACATTAATAATTCAAAAGAACACGTGTGGCGCTGCACATTACACAAGTCATCAAGCGCGCTTATTGAATACCAGCACCAGCCACCTCGGCTGCAACTCCGACCTGGGGGATCGGGGCTCTGCCCTGCGGGGGAGGTGGGACAGCGGTAACTGCAGCTACCGGTGGAGAAGAGTAACCTAGTGGGTTTTTATTTAGTCAAACTGAACGTCTTACTCAACATCTACAGTACTTAATAACTTTTGCTCGAAAAAATATATTTTTTGTCGTAAAGTATGGTGCAGCAAAAGTCAACACAAATAAAAAAAGTCAACCATAAATAGATAGCACATTAAATCAATAAAAACATTTTTTTGAGCATTTACGAGGTGTTAAGTCGTCCCTTCGGTATCGGACTGTAAAACCCATAGAACGACTATTGGACAGCTCGGCGCAGTAAAAAGTCCATAAACGGAACGGAAATTTAGAGGAAACGGAGTAATTGGGGGGCAGCGAGCGGAACGTCCCAGACAAAGCGTTGATCATGAGACATCCAGGCCTGGTACCAGGACATCTAAACATTGTCTTGCGGATGTACATTGAACAGGCCTTGTCTCTGAAATTGTCTGCGGACACCCACGTCTCGTCCCAGGATATCTAAACATTGTCTTGTGGACATCCAAACCTTCTAAGTATTGTCTTGTGGACGTTCTAGTCTTACTCATGATATCCAAACATTGTCTTGTGGATACCCAAGCCTTCTAAATATTGCCTTGTGGACGTTCTGGTCTTACTCAGGATATCTAAACATTGTCTTGTGGACATCCAAACCTTCTAAGTATTGCCTTGTGGACGTTCTGGTCTTACTAATGATATCTAAACATTGTCTTGTGGACATCCAAACCTTCTAAATATTGCCTTGTGGACGTTCTAGTCTTACTCATGATATCCAAACATTGTCTTGTGGATACCCAAGCCTTCTAAATATTGCCTTGTGGACGTTCTGGTCTTACTCTTGATATCTAAACATTGTCTTGTGGACATCCAAACCTTCTAAGTATTGCCTTGTGGACGTTCCGGTCTTACTCAGGATATCCAAACATTGTCTTGTGGATACCCAAGCCTTCTAAATATTGCCTTGTGGACGTTCTGGTCTTACTCAGGATATCTAAACATTGTCTTGTGGACATCCAAACCTTCTAAGTATTGCCTTGTGGACGTATTGGTCTTACTAATGATATCTAAACATTGTCTTGTGGACATCCAAACCTTCTAAGTATTGCCTTGTGGACGTATTGGTCTTACTAATGATATCTAAACATTGTCTTGTGGACATCCAAACCTTCTAAATATTGCCTTGTGGACGTTCTGGGCTTACTCAGGATATCTAAACATTGTCTTGTGGACATCCAAACTTTCTAAATATTGATTGCCTTGTGGACGTTATGGTCTTACTCAGGATATCTAAACATCGTCTTGTGGACATCCAAACTTTCTAAATATTGCCTTGTGGACGTTATGGTCTTACTCAGGATATCTAAACATTGTCTTGTGGACATCCAAACTTTCTAAATATTGCCTTGTGGACGTTCTGGGCTTACTCAGGATATCTAAACATTGTCTTTTGGGCATCCAAAGCTTCTAAATATTGCCTTGTGGACGTTTTAGTCTTGACCATGATATCTAAGCATTGCCTTGTGGACGTTCTAGTCTCAATCATGATATCTAAGCTTTGTCTTGTGGACATCCAAACCTTCTAAATATTGCCTTGTGGACGTTCTGGTCTTACTAATATAAGTACAAGACTACTCAGGATATCTAAACATTGTCTTGTCAAAACTTCGTTGTAGCCATTGAGGACGTCTAAATTGCCCGGCGACAACCAGGTCTTGTCCCGCCGGGACCTTCATATTATTGCCTTATTGGACATTCAGGTGCCAGGGATATATACACATTTTCTTGAGGATAACTTGAAAACATACCTTTTCCAGAAGTATTCAAGCCTCATTGACATCAAAGACTACGTCCCAGAAAATGAGCATGATTTTTTTTGTACTTTTTTCCATTTTAGCCTGACTATTGTTCTATGAATATCCATATTTTCGAGACGAGAGTGTCTAAACGCTTGTCACATAGACGCTGACAGATCGTTCCGAGAGATGTTCTATACACGTTAGGTCTGCTCTCCTAATTGTAAAGCAGTAGGCCGGGCAGAATGATGCATTTGGGAACGAGGGTTAGTTTTGTTATTTAAATAGGCCGAGCTACTCGTTACATATTCGGAGAGGTGTTTCAAGTCTTTCAAAAGATGACAACTGACAGAAAAAATTATTTTTTATAGAAAACAGATTTCAAAAAGATGTTACTACGCAGAAATATTCTCCGGTTTTCAAAATATATTTTTATTTCCAATTGATAAGTAACTGGCAACATTTTTTTTCGTTTGTCTTGGCTTCTAAAGTCAATAATATTTGAAAACGTATATCAAAACTTAAAATACTAATTCACAACTAGGGATATAAGTGTATAATGACAATAGGCATACACAGTACTAGGAAACCTTACAAAAATATCTTGTAGAAAAATAAATATGTTAAATTTAAAACACGTATGAACTAAAAAACCAGAATGTGATAAGGGAAGGATTTCTCAAAGAACAGGAGGAGCTCTCAAAGCAGGTTTCCAGCCCCTTGACTTTTCTGTAAAGCAAACCACTTCAAATTGGTAAGCTAATAGAGTTGGAACGGCTTTGGTGCCGATAACGGTATCGCATCGACTGAAACGGATCAAGTTTGGACACACTTTGCCTAACAAGTGTATGCTTCAGTTTCTGTGTTCAGTTTCAATGTTTTTCAATGCTGTTTTAACAACAATAAGCCATTATAACGTTGGTTTGAAAATGTGTTTAGTTATAACTACTAATTTTCACTTAATTTATTTTTGAAATGCAGTGTAGGGGGACTTAAGTTAAAATATGGTTATCTATGTCCAAGGCAGCAACATTTATATTTTGTTTGCTTAAGTACTTTTGTAAGTAATATTTATTTTTGCAGAAGAGTGTTTCACGTACAAACGTACTGTATATAAGAAGGCTAAAACACATAAAGACATCTTATGAGAAAAAAGGTTGTGTAACACAAAGCAAAATTAATCTTCCAAGAAAACTCACACCTGTTCAAACGCAAAAAACATTATTTATAAATGTGAAGCAAAGAAATAAAAACTTATCTTTTAGTGATCTATGCAAGTAAAGAAAGCCAACGAGTACATTAATTTAGAAATGGCGGATGATCGATCCACAGACCTATAAAACAACGTCACGCCCGAGTACACACCAAAGACGTACAAAGGATCTCGTTAAATCTTCTCAGATCTGATAGTTTCGCTGCAAGGATTTTATTTCACTTTATAAACGAATGCTGCGTCAGTGGTTTGTATTGGCAAGCAGTGTTTGTGTAAAGTGTTTCAATCTGTTTTCATTTATGTCCCATTTCATTTCAATATCCTATAAAGCTTCAGTTCCATAGCGATTTTTATGTGGATTTTGGACAGTGATTAGGTGAGGGGAATTCATATTGTAACGTTTGGAATTACTTTCTAAAAGTAAAAAGGTTTAGTAAGTTTTAGTTTTTTTTATTGATTTAAAGAGTACCCTTAGCCAGTTTTGACTGATGTTTGTTTGCTATTTTTATAGTTTGTTATACCTCGTTTTAGGTAACATAAAGGGTGTACAAAATAAATTCTGAGGTTATTTAAAATAATTCATATGTTTAAGAAGGGATCTTAACTTCTTTAAACATAAAAATATTAGTATTAATTGTGAGGAATATTAATTTTAATGTAACATAATAATATTGCGGTCAATTTCAGTTATAACTAATTTTTTATAATATGCTTTTTCTACATTTTCACTGGGCAATTAACTGAAAATTATTTTAATTATTAACTAGTAATATCGCAATACGTGGATTTAATATTAAGTAGGTAGTTATTAGTAAATATATCGTGCTCTTCTAGTAATCATAAGTTTCCCATTTTGATCCTAAGTAGAATAGACTATCCTTTTTGATAGCTATAAAAATAAATCCATCGGGGTTTTATGTGTTTAGCCCAGTGTTCGCTAACTTCGGACAGCAACAAAGCGTTTTATCTAATCAATAAAAAAAACTTATTCTTTACTCATCTTCTACTTAAAATTCACACGCCAGTGTTTTCACGTTGTAGAAATCTTATCCGATTTACTTTCACAGTGTGTCGTTCGTTTTTAGTTAGGCGTGGTTAGGTTGATTTAGGTAAAATTTGGTTACTTAGGTTCCTCAGACTTATTGTTTATTTCCATAACAAAGGTCATTAAAATGACAACTATTTAAGGACCTTCTGAGTTTGCCACTCGTCTGAAGAAATGCACTCTTCTACAGAAGACATTCTTTTTATCTTCTCCGATGGACCTAAGTTATCATAAAATGACGATCAAAATTTTCACACCACTGCGGTAGACGAGAGGGCAGACGAGACTGCAGTCTGGGGTCTCCAGTGACAAATAGAGTGAACCTAATCGTGACCAGACCAAGGTACAGTCCCTTCCAACACCCGCCACTGGTGTGTTCTGCACATGGAGTACAGGGTGGGCCAAAAACTACATACTCCACAGAAGAACGAGGTAGGCACATACCACTCCGTATTATTATATGTCAAGAATATTACATCAAGAATAAAAATCTGGATTTGCCTATCAGATTAAAAGTTTGCCTTAAGTATTTTCAACATCTAATTGCCTAGAAATGTTGGTTCTTGGGTTCACCTAACGGCTTTTAAAATGTTTATGCAATCTAATACTGGCCTAGTAATGTGATCTCTTTTCCTACCTGTAGGAATAAGTTTTTTTACAAAGTATTAGTATTTTTATTTGCCTAAATAAACAAACGGTTAAATAACAAACGGGATAGTCAGTGTGCCAAGATAGGGGTAAATGTTAGGACACAAGGCTTGTGCATAAAAACATCTGTGTTTGGAATTAACATTATGTGTATTTTTAATACATATACTACTTTAATTTGTACTACGACATTAGTCTTAACTGTCTTTAGAACTTAATCTTAAGACTCAACCCACGTAGAGTAATAATATCTAAAATAATGACTTGGTGGTTTTAAATTTTCCATTGAACAAATACGAATTTTAATCCCTCCAACGATTGAGCCACAATAATTTCTGCTTAACAGACAAATTGCTGATGATGGCCGACTTAATAAATACAATCAGCATCCCAGAATGAACAGTTTGTTTTGTTTTCAGTTTGTTTTGGTCTCAGTTTGTTTGCGTCCCATTAAACAGTATTCAGGCAATTACTAACTACGATAACTGTTTGGTGGATGTTTCAAGCGCAGATTTGTCACATTCATTGATGAAGTCAGAATTGTTCGAAATAAATTCCTGTACGCCTATTCTTTTTTGGTAAAATTGAAAAATTTCACAATTTGGAAACCAATCAAGAAGATATAAAACAAAGAGTGTCCCAAATATTTATTTCCGTGGATAAGTAATTGCTTCCTCTTGCAGATGCAAGCAATAACGTACGTTTCCGTGGTTTTTAGTACTCGTATACATACTGTCTACTGTAAACGGGTTCACACTAACATTCTGTCACTGAAAACCTGAAAAAAATCAAATAACACTTGTAAAAATATATTTACACTTATACTGTTTACTCGCAAGATTTCGAACACATATAAAAGATGGTAGCGGTGATCGATATCCTTGAGATTCTTGTTATTCACCTATTAGGTCTGATGATGATTGGAGTGTCCAATCGAAATCGATCGCCACTTACCATCTTTCATATGTATTTACCGTATTGTGAGTAAACAGCAGTGTAAATATATGATTACAAGTGTTATTAGACATATTTTTGTATTTTCAGGTAATTTTGGCAAGTACTTTATGCTATTGGATCAAGAAGTTATTTCTTTGTAAGTTTTTAGGATTGGTTTCCTTACGTTATGGTACATAATGTTACGGTATGTTATAAGAGCACAAAGATTAGGTAAAAACTATATAACTACTCCCAAATAATTTAATACAATTTGGATCGAAATAGGATAGTTATTCCATGTTTATAGTTTTCTAAATTTTCTTTTGGGTTCCCTATCCAAAATCCATCTATTCACGACCCAAAGTGTATTTAAAGGTGTTAGGGGAAGCCTAGCGGATTTTGGCCTAAACCCGTTTTTAGCCTACAGGTCAACGACGATATCTGATAATTGGAAAAACTACAAAATAATCATGTGTCCTGTACACAACCATTATCTGATCGATTGAAAATTCAAAATCAAAAGTTTCGACTGTACGAACCCAAACTGTTCCTCACATATCGAACATTCTGCAATATTTCCTGCACTTTTACATCCCATGAATTATGCAACGCCCACTTCAATACATCAGCTCCACTCTTGTTTCTAAAAGAGCCTATTGTTGTTTTCAATTGCAGCAGACGAGAAAACGTTCCCGGCTTTTCTGTTATTACTCGCGGGAGTTTCACAGCACGGTGGGACGTCGACAATCGGTAGTATGCGTTCGAATTGTTAGTAAATATTGTCGAACTGACTATCGTATAAAGTGGATTGGTCAGTAAAATGTAGTAAAACAGAATGTAGTATGCATTCGGATAGTCAGAATGTTGAAGTCAGTGGTATGCGTTTGTAATGTGAAAGAACAAGTCGGGAGCTGTCGAACTCACGTAAATAGTATAGACATTGTCATTGGCTTTTGGGACCCTAAAATAATGTGTAGTACAGTGTTGTCCTAGACCTGTATAGTTACGACAGTAAACATTACTTGAGGAAAACTCGCTGAATGCTCTCAAGAGGAAAAGATTACTATATTAGGCTACGGTTGTTTAAATATTGTTATTGGTTAACAACCAACAAGAAGTGTTAGGGTATAAATAGTGTACTACAGACAATCGATTTGAAAACTTAGGCACGATTAGAATATTTGCTTAAGAAGTGGTTGCTGAAGGCAAATAAACATGTACAATCATTCTTGATTGTGGTTATATTTAAAAACTACGACGGTGTTCAGCCTTTCATGGAACGGCTTGTAATGTGAGATGATAAAAGAGTAGTATTTGATGTACGAATCAGGAGACTGTAAAGATTCTCCTCATTGGGACATGATGGTTTCTACAAGTTTTTAGCTAAATCATTATGACTCTTATTTTCTAATCTAAACAGCTGGGTAGCACAGTGACTATAGTGCTCGCCTGACAATCAAAAGGTCCCAGGTTCGATCCTGAGAAAAGTGTGTACCTTTTAGAAGGTTGGAAACTGGACCCAGCTGTCCTTGATCATTGGGTATTTAATGAATGGCCCCAACTTATGAAACCACTGATCTTAGTCAGTAGCAAAGCTACACAAGACACCACTCTCCATTCTACTCACCCTTCACTCATATTTGGGTTAAATAGGCAGCTAGATGGAATCTCTCAAAAATACCTACATTATACTTAACATATGTCCCGGCACCATAGGAAAACACCATTTACCATTCCAGTTGTATCAATATGGTTTCGGTGTCCTCGCAATCCCATCTCTTTCTCCTTGGCTGCGTGCACTTCTGAGACAGACTGTACGTGTAAAGCCCGGGTACAGTCCCGGCCGCGATACAGTTTGCAGTTGACATTAGCGCCTAATGTCCGGGAAGCAAGTCATGGTGGGTCATTGCACGAGCGTCCACGGACCCACGGGCGTCGCGTCGCGTACTTTTCCAAATGCGCAGCATAACAAATGATCCCAAAGTGGGTTTCGTTCCATGACTCGGAGTCGTGAGCTTATTGCGACCACCATTACTCAGACAAGCTCGGCGTTTCTATTCATTTGTCTCTCTATGACAAACGATTCTAACTTTTTATGTTTGATCGAACCGTAAAACTCGGGTTTTATGCAGGAAGGCTTGTTACTTTTGATTTATTTACCGCGATGGCGGGATTATGCTATTCGAATGGTGATTCGTACGAACGAGTGATTGTTGGTTAGCGAAAAGGGTGTTAAGACTGGTGTGTAATAGGTTGTTAGCTTACAAGCTACACGACGGCTTGGACAAAGATGAATACACGCTTGTGCTGAGTGAGATGATATGTGCTTTGTTTTTTAATACTTACCCGATTGTTTGTTATAGAGAAATTAATGTTTGTTTCTTCTATTCAGTTTAAAATCTTAAAAGCCCGCATTCATTGTAAATATTTCTAATGACGACTTTTGTGGCATGCACACTGTACTTAATATCACAGCTTTGTAGCATGCAAGTGTTTAAAAATCAATCAAATGTACCTCTACACAACGAGGTGTCTAAAAAAACGAGGACACAAACAAATCATGATAAAAATTAGTAATAAGTAAAGCAAATGTTCATGTAGAAAAAATTTCAATTAAACCAGTGAAACAAGTAAAAAAAACTTAAGAAATCACATTTAACTGACGAAATAAAACACAAAAACCATTACGTCATTCACCTTTGGGTATTCATTTTTGTAATTGGGTTATATAACTCAATTACGAGTTTGATCTCAAAAACTCATAAACCGCCTCAAATAAAACGTTTCCGAAAGTAATTAAAAGATAACTGAATATTAGTCTGGTGAAGTTTTAATTCAATAAAGCGAGAAATAAAAAATGTGACGCGATACCCCTCAAGTGTTACGGGCGGTAAAAAGAAACAAGTGGGAGAAAAGTTGGCTGAAGAAACTTAAATGAACTTAAAGCCAATTAGTGAACAGTTTAGGAGCTGGAATTAGACAATAGCCGTAATCGACCAAGTTTTATTTTTACGAAACATTGCGCGGCTGCAGAATTACTCAGTGGTTATGTAAATAACAGTGACTTTGTAATTTGGTTACGGTGAAGAACTAATTAAAATTTGGCGTCTTTGAGTAAGAGAAGCCTAAAAAGGGTTTCTATAAGTTTAGGATTTCCAACAGTTTATTTCGTTATAAAAATGATCGGTGTGAAATGTTTCAAAAGTATTAAATGGTGTAATTTATCTTAAACTAAATAACCCTCATTTGCGTAGTGAACAACATTGAGTTGTACGGCCACGGGTATTTTACGCTAATGCATTTTCACAAACTCCTCAACTAATTTTTTTTTAACCATTCAAGGGTAAATAAATTGTATTATTAACTGTAGTAACAATATTAGTGTTATACTATAAGAAGTCCCCTTGAAGGTGCCACACAACCTGGGAAAATGTATACAGAAGGTAATCTACAAACTAATGGACACAGGCATCGACAAATAAAAAGTTAATATACATATACCAATGTATGATTTGCATACCCTACGAATATGCCTATGAAAATATCACAATCTCAAATCACATAAACCTGATTTTTGAAGCTTAACCACGATTTACCATTTGGATTAAATGGTTTACGATCTAAAAACAAAGTAAGACATTAAGGGAAGAAACGCAAGGGTAACGCCTGTTTAGCAATTATTTTCTCTTCTTGAAGATCGCGTGCACATTAATCACATGTGCAAAGGCGTGGCTTCCGCGCTTGAGGCACACGCTTAAATCCTAATAATCACCAATAATCTTTTAACATTCTGTCACGATCTGGTGGTTACTAACCAGGTGTGGGCATATAATATATCCATCATACACACCTTGAGCTCCTGATCCACCTATATAGAAGGTCATCTCCTGGAAAAGGATACATTTGGATAGCATTCGCAGGAATTGGAATACTGGAATACAAAAAATGGGTAACAATGGAAAATTGGATTAATTTGTCCACTTGGGTTGGATACTGTCAATAAATTGGAATTACTCTGAAATTAATTGGGATTGCGGTGGGATACTCAAGGAATTTGAAAATGTCTTTGAAAATTAGCCAGTTAAATGTCTTGGTTCTTTGCATTTCATTATGAATGAAACAAAACCAAATGAAATTATAGCGTGTGGTTTTCTTACTCTTTCACAACCCCTGCCTAAACTACCTCCAATAAAAATCCTTCATTGGGTAGATGTTTTCCAAAGACTTTCAGCGCGGTTTTCGTCTTCCTATTGAAACCTCGTCCTCCACCGCTTTTGCTCCTACATATCAACATAACATTTCATGAGCAATACGAATTATCCACAAACAGGGCATAACAACAGGTTTTTCTCCTTATGACCTACTCCATAGTTTTTCCTAGACGATTCATCGAAAACCTGCTCATCCACGACTGAAAACTCTTCATGAGCTATAACTTTCTTTTTGCACTATGGGTGATCCAAAACCATTGGCGAATTTCAAAGATCTACAGAGTCGTTTTCTCCTTTCTCTATCGACCCCTTCTTCCTCCACCGCCTCCTAGTCTTCTGGCTATCAGATGTTCCTAGGCACGTCCAGCCCTCACGAGCTCTACTTCCCACGATGCCTGTAATAACTACGCTCTGTTCTGCGGCGCATTTGCAATTCATATTTGTCCACCTTCTATCCTGACTCCCGTCCGACAAATGAACCTCCCGCCTTCGCTGGACATGTCTCCGACGTGCTCAGGATTATACGATAACTCGGAGTCTCAGGTAACAGATTAAGCGAAACTTAAATTTGGAATGAAAAACTAGGTACGTCATTAGTCGCATTTTCAAATCATATCATATGTAAAAAGAAAAGATCCATTCTTACTGAAAACAAGCTAATCGTATCTTCTCACCCCAAATTGAGAGGGTAACCATATTTCCAGCCTTTATTAATCTAAATTTACCTCTATATTTATTATCTTGTTTCTAGTTCGTACTTTGTTATTTATTTAACTAAGATTAATTGACAAATAATAAATTCAAAGTCAGATATATTTTGGATTATAAGTCACACAGTGGCTATAATACACATGATGTCCTCTGGCTCGTTGCGGCGGTACTTGTTCGAAAATAAACACAATATTTTTGAATTAGTGAAAATAGTTGTCTTGACTGACTATCTATTTCTAATGCTCCGGCATCACATAGGGTTAAAGCGTCCCTATACTCAAGACATAGTTACGCGAGTACATGAAACCAGGCTAAGCTATACTTATTCCCGTTGGTACGGTGGAAGGTGTTTTAGAATCCAACCGAGAATATGATTTACACAATACAAGTACCTAGAGTTACGTCATGCAGTAAAAGCTCCGCCATGAAATCTTATCAGAAGTGTGAACACCGTGAGCGAGAAACGGAGGAAATCCGGATTAGTTTGTTGGCAAACATGTCAAACGAGGTGTGTTGTTTAATCTTATGTTTCCCCGGATTATGCTATGTTTAGAGCCCGGTGCTGTTTATGTTCAGTCGCGTTAATGCTGTTATAGTCTGGTAATTCCAGCTGAGGTAACATTTCTCCTATACTTTGATTGCGAAATGAATTTTAGAAAAGTATGGAGCAGGGATTTTAGCACAAAGGAAACGTTCAAACAAATTGAGTGCTTATAGCGAAGTAAGGTTTGTACGTGTGTAGTATTTGGGATCGGCCAAGAGTTGTTGTAGCACTTACTTTACCAACTTTCGTTGAACATCGAAATCAGTCTTAGACTATTTTTCTCCTGTGCATCCCTTGTACGTGAACAGTTAGTAACTGTAATCATTGGATCATAGGACAATACCCGGCTAGGTTTGTAAACATACAACGATATTCCCTTTATATATTGTCCCCGTTATATTTTTCTGAATTGAAGCAAAAAGTTTTCGAAGAAAAATGTCCGTAGGCCAAAATACAAATAAACATCATGAGATACGTCTTGACAGTTTGAGAGTTGCATTTAGGGTGTGCAGCTTATCCAGCTTATGCTGATGGTATCAAACCCAGGAGGAGGTAACAAGACAATAAGGATTTTAAAACCTAGTTGCCTAAGGAGTTAGTCCAATTACTCAATTTACTATTAACGTTTACGTGGTCCCAAAAGTAAACGGTGGTTTTCCCGAGACACTGCGGTTTTTAAGAGATTAAAAACGTCAACAGAAGATCGCTTGTAAAAAGTCAAAAAGAAGACGAAAATAAAATCACGTTTTTACAAAGTAGTTAGCAACATCCATTAGCAAAGACGACGCTAACAACACTAGACATTTCTCGTAATTTCTACCGCGTTAACAGAAGCGGTTGTAAGAAGTTGAAGTCACCGGTGGCTAACTTTCTTTTGATTGAAATTTTATCCCGAGGTGTCACGTTTCATTTGCTCACAAAGTAACTTTGTCGAATAATTTACAGATTAATCGAGAAGAAATCCAATTTAAAGTTTTGATTAAAGAACAAGTTTGATGATTAGGGATCGACGTTTGATAAGAATATGAATGAAAAGGTGTTAGAGATAGCAAAATATATTTTTTAAACCTTTAGCACTGAAGTTTGTAAAATCGAGAGATCTGAGTAAGGAGGAATGCGAAGCCGGCGTATTACGCCTCATTTGGTTTTGGATTAACTCATCAATAAGCAATTTCTCCAACCTTTTCGCCTATCATCAATCATGCTCTACATTATGTATTATGTACACAAGTTTCGTAAAAATTACAGGGAAGAACAAAGATTCATTTACTTGCAAATTATATTATAATGCCTAGTCCAAAAGTTTGATTTTTACTTCTTTACGAAAAATTGGGATTCTTAGAGGTATAAAACACATGATATAATGTTAAAGTTTTAATAATTTTAAATATTTAAATTTGAGCAACGGTTGTTACAATTTACGTAATAAATTTTTCATTGTTAAGATTAGTTTCTCAATTGAAGAAGAGCGGTTTCTATTTATCTTCATATTTTGGGTACGTTGAGAATGATTAATTACAAATGTCTTCTTAAAAAGGTTTAAATACCTGCTATCAAGCAATCCGTTTAATTGCAGTCTTATTGTCTTCTAATTTAAAATGTCTTCTGTGACTTCAGATTAAAATAATACTAAAATTAACGTCCTATATCCAATTGACCTAAATAAAAATGCTTACCAATTATAAACTATGCTGGATTCTTTCAATTCATGTAAGATAGGTATTCTTGATACACATTGAACCTCTTAAGAAAATTATACTCCTGAGAATTTTTTTCATCTTATGATTAAGTGTTACTATATTCAATGAGGGAGGGAGCTAGTCTACTGTTAGAGCGCAGGACTTCGACCCCTGAGGTCCTGGGTTCAAATCCCACCAAATCACCAATGGTTTTATCAATGTGATAATGTCGTAACCGCTAGGCCTGAAGTAATATGAAAAATAATGCCGGGCTAGTGTATAGCGTCCTAGGGAAAACAACTATGTTCAAGTTTATACGTATAAAATTTAAAATATAAATGAACATACACCTGTCACATTAGGTTGTGTGTTTCACACAAACACATTACTCAATAATGGTGTGTCGTTGTCAATATTTGAGTCGTAAAGGCCACATTAGCACAGGGGAGGGGGTGGGGGCTGGACAGGGCGTGGCCGGAGGTCACGTGATGTGGTCGGTCACGTGACGTGGTCAGTCACGCCATCCACACGTCACACGTGATACCTCATGTTGCTGTATCGATCTGACGTGGTTGTGGTTGGAACTTTTTTACGGTTTTTACGGAGTTTTTTACGGTGTAGGCTATGCTGGAGGGCTGTTGAGAATGTTGAAATTAATTTCAAGAAGAAGATTAAGTTGAAGAAAGATAAAAGAAGGTTTTAAGTAAGGCCTGCCATACACGTTCCGTCCCGGCCTCAAGGCCTGGCCTTTAGGCCGGAACTGCACAGTTTGGCCGGAGTCGTGACCTCCCCACACACGCTCAGTCCGGAACTGCACAGTTTGGCAGGAGTCGTCTTGCCTCCTCTTGGTCTGATAGGAAGTTAAGCTCACTGAAGTACCACTTTTGTGAAGATTTTACTTTTTTAACTCTTTTCTAAATGCACTCCGTAAGTTGTTTATTTTTTCCACAGTGTCCTTTGTTCCTTATGTGTCAGATTTGTTCATAAATCTATTCACTCTTTATAAGCTGCTTCCCTCATGTACCTGTTGTGCTATTCTTTGCTTATTGAAGTAAAAAAGTCACGTGCACATGCGATAATGCTGAAAATGTGGTGGGAGGGGGGAAGCAGCACTGTCTTGGACTGCGGGATTCGCCATACACGTTCAAATCGGCCTCAAGGCCGGGCCTGGCCGGACGTGTTTCACATCCGGCCGTCCGGCCAACGATCTGCCTGAAGGAATCGACATACACGTTCAGTTTTTCCTTCAGTCCAGGACTGTACAGTCCGAGACTGAAGGAAAACCGGAACGTGTATGGTAGGCCTAAGATATTTGTATGGGGATGTTTATGGACATTGAAAGAAAAAAGGGAAAACTGAGATGTGTAAAGTAATTATTGGTTGCAAAAACAACTACGACTTTATTTTTACTCATCACAATGTTCTCAAGCATTTAAAATATTTTGAAGGTAGGTATTCTAGGCCAAGTTTGAAGGGAGATGGGTGTAGAATGAATTGTTAGTAACTAAGGCCAACATGAGACAGGACTGTTAATTAATAGCCCATACAGCCAATGGCAGCTAAGGGGCCTAACGTTTATAGTGAAATCCAAACCACATTTTTGCCTTGTAATTTTATCAGGATAGTACTGCGGATAGTCGTAGTACTAGTGCAGATGTTAATTCACAGCAGGGAGTATCGCATACCCAGTTCATGCCTTTAAATATACAAAATTCGTGACCTCCAAGTAGCTGGATTAAAGGACGACGCCACCGTTCCCAGTCTTTAACTTTATGTTGGTCCTGTAATTTAATACATCAAATAAGTAAATAACTAATTATTGCTTTGTCCCATGTTTTGACTTGAAGTATGACCCTATCTTCTTAAAGAATAGCCCGTGATGCAGCACAAATTTACGTCACAACAGGCATTTTAAAGATTTGGTAATTAACCATTTGAGCAATAATTCCTGGAATAATCAACAACAAATCTCAATAAGATACAAAAAACCTCTTAGTTCCGTTGAATATGCTTAGGAGAAATTCTTTTATACTTTATGACATAGTCCATTGTAGGATCTGAATATCTCCAAGAAGTTATTCCAGAGAAGAGTCTGTTGGTCGAATTATTTAACAGAGTTGATCACCACGAAATAAAGTTTGAAACTTGATCGTTTTATCGTCTTATTTTAATACAAGATCATCGTATACATGTAATTTCCTAAAATAGTTGGATGATTCACGAAAGCCTCGAGTTAGATACGTCAGTGTTAGTCATGACAATGATGTAACCAACTGTCGGAGAGATTGACAGAATGACAATCACATACCCGGAAAGTCTTAATTAACATTTTAGTTCCCATCTTTTTAAGTTCGTTTTTACACAGGAAATCAAATGGTAGACATTCAAGCCATTATTAAGTCTTTTTAACGATGTTTTGAATGTCTAAAATTTGATTTTCTGTGTAAAAAAGAACATTATATAATACTATTATTATTCACGATTACGTCACTGAAGAAGATAATGTTATACAACTCTAGTATGAACGAAGTATGAATTCAAGACCTTTTTATTATCAGTTGGTCATAATAAGCTACCCGTTATATACAGCTTTTCACCGTTGGTGGGGTTCGAAACACATGATCTACTTAAATCTTTATGGTGCTAAACAACGCTTAAACTTCAGTTGGATATGTTTGCGTTCATCCAACCCATTATTTTTCATTGCCAAGAACATTACATATATTGAACCATCTGCAAATAGCAAATTATTCTTTTTATACAAAATCACGGGAAAATCAACGAACAATACAGAGAACACGTCATGATTACTTTAAAACATTGATTGCTACCAACTAACACGCAATGGGCGGGTAAAAAGTAGTTGTTTGTTAGCAAAATGCCGGACATCTTCACTTATCAAGTATTAATCATTATATACATTTTTGACAGTAACAGGCTCTACTTAAGGAATTAACATTTTCTCTAACATTTAAAACTTGCTATTAGAAACGTTATTTTGAATTCTCCAGCTGTTATTTATGTTTGGCATTTTAATTTCCGCGTTTAAAAAACGCACCCAGACGGAAACATGATAAACCATTGTGTAAATAGATTGCTAGATATTTCTTTAATCATCGCCGCCACTAGGGCAGCGGCAGCCCCCTCGCTGAGGTGTTATCTGATTAACATGGGTTGATGGCCTGGGGGGAGGGCGGGGGGGGGGGGGTTATGGTTTATTGTTTAGATTGTATGTTTATGTTTACGTATCACGCACCTCCTGACAGCTTTCAGCTTGTACAATAATTACCTACGTTGTAGCGACAGGATTACAGCGATCCAAAGTTACGTTTGGAGTTAAACTTGCGCTGTACCAGATGTGGTATAAGTTTGTAGTTTTGGTATTATATACTTTTTTTATGCTTGATGCGAATTTGGTGTTACGTTTTGTGATACAATGTAGTCTTTAAGATTGATAAAAACATTAAATGATGTACTAAATATAAGAATATATGAAAGACACAGTTATAATATAGCTTTATGCCCAAAAGTAATTTACGGAAAGTAATTGAAAAAACAAACGTAATTGATAACACTTGAAAAGTATAACTACACTTATACTGTCAACTCACTAGACGGTAAATACATATAAAAGATAGGAAGTGGTGATCGATTTAGATTAGAAATTCCCATTGTTTTTATTCTGACCATAAGGCGAATCAAGAAGCTATTTACTATAGTAAAAAACTAAACTCATTTTTGAAAAATTGATATTAATAACAATGTGATATTGTTTGAGATTATTCTGATTTTGAGGGGGAGACTGCTTTCAGTGTAAAGAATGGTTTAGAAAGTTAAACGAGTCTCGAAGGGGTTTATTCCCTTATTAGGGATGTAACTTTCCTTAGAACATAAAGACACAGCCTTAGTTTTAAGGTATAAAGGGTTTTATGTAGCCTGGGCATGTAATAAACAGTATTTTTGTAAAGATTTTTGTAAATCCAGATATTCTTAAAATATCCATCGGAGGAAGCGAATGGTTTTAAACGCCTATTAAAAGTATCTTCTATTTTTGATTTATTCTGGAAAAGCACATATTTTTCCGACTCTTGTGTCATAGCATTGACTTTGGTCACTGTATAATTTTTTACGGTAGGCAAAATTTGGAATAAAAAGAAACCCAATCAGTTTATCAATGGGAGAAACACATTATTTAATGATTATTAAGTAGGAAGCATACAAATTTATTGTTATACAAAATAATACTTAGGACCGCATTAGTTTTAAACAGTTTAACTCAGTAACTACGAAATCTTCAAAATATGACTAAAGCCTAAAAAACAATAACAAAAAATGTTATATTGAAAAAATGCAATATTCACCAAAACACATTTTTGCTACGTTAAGCTTATTCTTTGCGTTTACAACGCTCTAACGTGGTCAACATAGAACAATGAAACACATTTCATTCAGAAAAATTTTCAGTTAGTAAAAATCCACAAAGAAACCAAATAAAATAACAAAAGTTAGAAATCTAGACATAAAAGATGAAGTATCTTTGCACAGGAAGCAACCCGCTCAATCTTGACTGGAGACGTCAATCTTTGAAGAACGCGCTCCTAAAAGACCTTAACCCCGTCTTTTATTTCCAGAATATTTTGGAGGCCTCTCGTAAACGTTTTATTTCACTCAACTTTACATTGTGTTTAACGACTCATAAAATAATATATCCTAAATATGCTCGCGTTTCTCGTGATATGGTGAATCTTGAGGAGAAATATGAGTTTGATGAACATATCTGAGAGATATCATTTTATGTGTGTTGAATATTTTATGTACAGTGATGAAAACAATGAAATAAAATGTTTAACTTATTTTGTTAAGGAAAAATTACGGTAATTTATTAATTTAATGAAGTTATTATTTTAAACTCGTATTTTCTAATTTACTAATAATTATAAGGAAAAGCGAGGAGCAACAGGCTACTGACCCTCAATGGTAAATATTTTGAAGGCGGTTAGGGTTTTGATAAATGCGTGTTACAAGAGGGTCAAAAAGAAAGTGAGCGTAAAAATAAATGTATTTTCAATTTTTCTCTCATATAAAATTTTTATTGGTATTTGATACCCACAACATTCTAGAAGTATATCTTCTAGAAATCAAAATCAAAATTGAAAATATTACCTTCACATATTATGTAGCAGTGAATATCGTTAGGCCCTATTACAAGAAACAGTTTCCAAACTTTGAAGTAGAGCTGGAGTGGTAAGAGCACGGGTCCTCATTTTAGAGGTCCCCCGGGTTCTTATTCCGCCAAATCACCTATGTATTTTATCCAAGCGATGATGCCACAACCCATAGGTCTATCCTGTAGTAATGTGAAAAAACAATCTCGGGCTAGATAGAGCCTAGTAAAGAAGATTCCACTTGGTGATATAATATGTTTTGCTAGACATTAAAGAGCAAACCATTCCTGACTCATGCCTAGCGTCCCAGACAAAAATAAATAGCTCAAATTCCAATATAGGTATTCAAGTGCTTCTACAACCAACTAAACAGTTTCCTTTTACTTTGGCAAAAAATAAACACAAAGTAACACAAACACCATAAAAATAACTTACTTCCGATTGTGGGTTGGTAGGCCGCGTAATTTGGGAGGGCCATAGCTTGTCATAAAACCGGTTCTGGTTTAATTGAGTGGCTACATGGCTACAGAGCACGTGCCTGCCTCTGCCAGTTTCTGGCCATTGTCCCGGGCAACTGCAACCGCACAGTGCACAGTTCCGAAAATGTTGCAGTTACTGAATCATAATGTACACTCATTCGTAACATCTGGTTTGAACCTTAAAGTTCCGTTTAAATAGTATGAGCATGATTTACTTTCGGGCCAGTGACGTAATTTGTTTTATATTTATGATCCATATAGTTTATGTTCTAATGGTCGTGCTGAATTGCTAAACAATGCCTAAAAATCTACCAATTAAGATGACGTTGGGGACGAATATGAGAAAGGCTCTTAACAATACCAAGTCGCACAGCTAGACCCTTGTGGTATTAAATTCCAACTGCAATTAGCTGTTAAAATTACTGTGCAAAATATCCAAAGCGACGGTGATAAGTTAAAGGTTTTGTGTGCACAATCGCAACCTCAGTGCCATTGTAATTGACACAATATATACCGGTTAAGGAATGGTACAAGGTAAATTTAGTAAGCGTTTAAAAGCTCAAAATTACGATACAAATTGCAATATTTCAAGTAAATTTGAAATATTCCAGTTTTTAAAGTTAATTACTATGAGATGATTTTCTTTGTCAGAAAGAGGTGATGTAGAGAGACTAAAAGGACTATTACTAAAACAGCCTCAGAGGGCATACCACTTAGCTAAAAAACAAGATATCACCACGGCATAAAGAATCCTCAATCGAAAACCCCCAATAATTAGTTGAGACATTTGAAATTCAAACATTGAGTATATATAATTGTAAACTCTATCGCAAAACGTTTGGCACCGAAGCAACTCCGAAAATATCAGTCCTTAAACCTCCTATCAATATTCAAAATTTGGTCAAGTTTAATCAATCAAATACAACAGGTATTATTTAACCATTTTAGCCTCACTCAACCCAATCTGGTCCATCACTAACAAACTTCAACGTAACCAACATATCTTTTTAACACCTTTCCACACGTAAAATCCTATGTAATAAGGCTGCAACGCCAATCGTTAGCGCGTCCCGCAGTAACCTTGGGGCAGCTGGAGTAAAAGTTGATGTCACGTAGAGTCACGTCCAGGGTTAACGTGGGGAAGCGTCTACGTGACCATCGGACATAACGTTCTCGTATGACATAACGTGCGGACAGCGTCGCAGGACCCTCACAACCCCTGTATCAAGTTACCGGGTCTTAAAGGGGTCAATAATGGACTTGTGGTTGGATAATAGGGGTGAACAGAGTTTATTTATGTACAATTATATATAGGAATAATAGAAATAATAGCCCTAATCACAATAATACTTATTATCGAAATAATGGTATTTTTAAAATGTAGGTATTTTTTATTAACTCTCTTAACCCTTAATGTTTAGCCAAAAATATTATACCACCAAATGGGAATTTCTCTACAAGGCACTAGCCTGGGATTGATTTTCACATTGTTAGTCCTTGAGATTGCGGCATTATCACTTACATAAAATCCATTGGATATTTGTGGGATTTGAACTCTACATCGCAGTTTCGTGCTGATGGGGATGCCTTTAACGCTTATTTTAACCCAAATATAAATTAAGGATGAGTGTAAAATAAAGTAGCATGCTTTGTGTAGTATCTTTTGGGGAGTCTATTAAAATCAGCTTTTTCTTTGGCCAGGACAATGCATAACAAAACAGCTTCGTCCGATTTCGAATCTTTGAACAACTAATGATTTTTCTCAGGATCTGAACTACTGACCTTGTGAATGTGAAGTGAGCTTATAACCACACTACCATCCAGTTACAACATTCATTCTTAAGATTAGAAAAATAATTTATTGATTTATATTAAGTATGTGATATAAATTTGGTTGTTTAGGGTTGTTCGCCGGATTAATTGTACTAAACCAAAAAGGGTTGTGAACGAAATCTAGCCTGCAAAAGCATTTCGGAATCCGAAAAATATATAAATAACTATTAATTTGATTATGTATAGAATAATAAGAACATTTTAAAAATAATTTAAACCAAGCAACTAAAAAGAAATTAAATAAAAAAGAATATTTTACGTAAATTCAAAAGTGTAATTTTTTCGTTATTTAATACTTATAATATTTAATTATGTATTATGAGCTGCAGTATTGAACATAACTAACTTTCCTCTCAAAACTTACAAAACCAAATCGCTCCTTTATAAATGTTCGTCCCTAAGGTGATTTGAGTTTGGAAAGCTCCACTAAGAAACTTATTTCATATTCAAGTTGTTTATCCACACATACTTTCCAACATCTACGGCACTTTATAACATATTGTTAAAAGCTTTTCTGAAAATACATTGTTGGATTTGTTAGTTTAGAAGTATAAGTCGTAGCATTAATTGGGGAAGGTATATTGCTTTCTACGTGCAACTAAAATGGTGTGTTTAAAGTAGAACGAATATTTAACATGGCTTTATTTACACTATACTCACTCAAATAAAGGCAGAGCATGATTATACAAAACCTACATCATAACGGTAAATGGAGTCGATGAGGTCAATAAATTAAATGTTAACCAATACTAATTTTCAAAAAGGACACCAAGTAAAATCAAATTATAGAAATTATTTTCAATGAATATTTTATTACCTCGGTATAATTTGAACCGAATTCAGGACGGATGCCAATTGAGTCCAAATTAAATATACAGGCTCACTAATGAATTACATTCCAGCTGGCTCTCTGGCCCGCTCGATGTTCACTTCGGTTATTTAAATCATCCACTAAAACTAAAAAAAATCCTTTATGTTATTTGAGGAAATTACAAATATAATTTCCAATCAATAATTTCATTAAATTGACGCTCGTTGTGATTTATTGCAACTAAAGGTTTGTTTTATTAACATAAAGAACAAAAATACAATAATACGTATATAGTGAAACCATTCATTTTGACTAAAATTAATCTCTGATTCATTAATTTTACTTAGTACTTTGTTAAAAACATACAATTAGTTTGGGGTGATTAAAATAATCATAATTGTGAAAATATATTTAACGTCAAATGCACACTCTATTCAGAACATAATACGTAAAAAAACGTTCATAAAACATAAATCTGTGATTTCAACACTTTAAAGCTGACTCGATACAATTTGACCTGCAAACTTATAAAGGCAGCATTGCAGAACCAGTGATATAAAATGTAATAGTCATTCGGGCGTTATTTTTACTACCACGTTATCTTCTATGACCTCAAATGTCACCAAGATGTTCAGAACCGAGCTTTAAATGTTATAATAATGTTTTGCAGCCTTTATTAACTGAGGTAGGATTTTGTTTGGCTTAAAATGAAAATAAAAAATATAGAAGTTAGTTGAGCTATATTACTACGTCATTAATTAATTAAATCAAATTTAGTAATTAAATTTGACTGTATTTTAACTATAAAAGTAATGTTTTCATAAAATAAAACACTGGTTAACATTTTGGCAGCTGAACAAATAAGATAGGTACTCTTAATATGACCAGTACCTTCGACATTACGTACAACATATGTCTTTAAAAATACCAAACATACAGTACAGGAGAGGAAAATATCCGTTTTAGTACTTGGTAAAATTAATAACTCAACATTTATTTGAAGGCTAGTAAAATTTTAAAGGTGTTTTTAGTGTACGACAATTAATAAATCTAACATCATATATTTATCTAATAACTATATTTATTTTATAGTAATGAAATAAATATATTAATGATTTAATTATTTTATAGGCACTGCACACTAGTGCCTACATAATTAATATATTTTTCAATAACATTTTCTTAAAATCAATGGATGGATTTATTATAAATAAGAACCAACCCTTCAATTAATTACCCGAGCCGATATTGGTTTTTCGTCCGTCGAAGATTTCTAGCGATATATCATCGCTTTAGCAAGGGACAAAAAGATAAGAAAACTTCCATCGGATGCTCGTTAAAACTGTTGGCTCTTAAAACTTTTTTATTATATTTAACAAATCACAACTCCCAAAGGGGTTTGTTTTGTGGCGAGTTTAATTTGTTTTTTCTCGACACTTGTTAGAGTTTTATCGTTTTAAAATTGTAGTTGTAGAAAAAGTTTCACTTAATTATTTTATTCACAGGCGTTTCCTAGATGTTGTTCTGCGGATGCTTAACAATGTGTTGAAAATCTAAATAATTCTTCATTTTTAACTTTCTGCAATCAATAATTTAGAATAAAATTATACAGAATTGTTTTATTTTGGATTTTTTCAACTTTTTAATTTTACCTGGTAGTGTTTTTGTTGTTGTAACATATTTTAAGCGTAAACATAGAACATACGCTCTTGAAAAGTATACCTTTAAAGAATTGTGTATATGAAATAAAACATTTTGAGATAGGAAAAAGCTGTTAACAGTTAATTTAATAGTGGTGTACGAAAATAAATGTAAACTACAACTGTCTGTAGAACCATTCTATTGGACCATTCATAATTCGGGTTCTATATTTTGTTGTTATTTAGAATAAGGCTGTGCTCATAAAACTGCACAAAACCAGCGAAATTTTGTAAGAACTTGGAACAAGAGTTTTATAGACCAATAAAAACAAAATGTAAGGTCAATAATTTGCAAAAATTATTTGAAACAACAGGACCTATTGTTGAAATCATTCTTGCTAAATATTAAATTTTAACAACCTGAAACGATCTAAATAAAAAAATCTAAATCAGCTGATAAACGACTCTATGCGCTTCATGCGTACCTAAAGGGTGAATAAAAAGTCAAGACCCCCCCCTCTAATATTTTTTCAAGTAAAAATACAGAGATATCGGGAACCGGAGTTTTGCCAACGGGTGTCAGGTAGATGGGGGGGATGCCTTCGGCCACCTCTTGGTGCGGAGATTTGCCAACGGTGGTGGTGGGAGAAAGATTGTGACGGAGGGAGGGAGAGCGATTGTCAGGGTTGTCTACGCTTGGCAGTTATGCGCTTGTCGCAGTGGGTTAGGTTAGAAATTCAATACATTTCCTTTCACAGTCAGAGGTGCATAACTCCATTACTTTGAATACAGTCAGCATCCTGCCTGGTTTGTCTACCCCTAGCGGAAGCCACTCTCACGGTCACGTGTAATCGCTCTCGCTCAACCCACAACCGTTGGCAAAACTCCGCAGTATGTGGAATTCATGGATGGGGACCCTTTCTACCTGATACCCGTTGGCAAAACTCCTACACTCAGAGATATCCGTTTGGTGGTCGTGCAAGCTTAGCAGGTTGTTTCGTTTTATGATTTTGAAATTTTTCAGTGTCCCCCCAAAAGGGGGGATTTGGGGGGTAACTCAAATATTTTAAATGTAAACCCCCCTCAAGTGACACCTCATTTTGAAGTGTTTACAAAAACTTAAAGAATGGTGAAAACTAGAGGTCGCTATCTCTTCTTTATCCAAAATGGTAGCCCGTCAAATGTTGTAGAAAACCAATGGTAAAATTGGTTCGTAATGGTAATATTGGCTACCATTTTGGATAGAGAAGAGTTAGCGAACTCTGGTTTTCACCATTCATTAAGTTTTTGTAAACTCTTCAAAATGAGGTGTCACTTGATGGGGG
Source organism: Macrosteles quadrilineatus (assembly GCF_028750875.1). NCBI lineage: Eukaryota > Metazoa > Arthropoda > Insecta > Hemiptera > Cicadellidae > Macrosteles > Macrosteles quadrilineatus. The sequence goes on from NW_026542596.1 coordinate 95,429,728, forward strand.
TTTACATTGAAAAAATTTTAGTTGCCCCCCAAATCCCCCCTTTTGGGGGGACACTCAAACATTTTAAATGTAAACCCCCATTTTTTAATACTTTGTTTTTAAGTGTTTACAAAAACTTAAAGAATGGTGAAAACTAGAGGTCGCTATTTCTTTTCTAACCAAAATGGTAGCCAATATTACTATTACGGACCAATTTTACCATTGATTTTGTACATTTGACGGGCTACCATTTTGGATAGAGAAGAGATAGCGACCTCTAGTTTTCACCATTCTTTAAGTTTTTGTAAACACTTCAAAATGAGGTGTCACTTGAAGGGGGTTTACATTTAAAATATTTAAATTACCCCCCAAATCCCCCCTTTTTGGGGGACACTCATAAATTTCAAAATCATAAAATGAAACTACCTGCTAAGATTGCACGACCACCAAAAGGTTATCTCTGTATATTTAATGGGAAAAATGTTAAAGGGGGGGGGTCTTGACTTTTTATTCACCCTGTATGTTCCTTGCGTCGTCCAAATTAGTAAATTCAACCGCAGCGCGAAATAATCTGTACTAACCTACTTCAACAAACTGATACAACCGGACTATACAGCTTAAACTGACTAGACCCTATAAATGTTTGTGATGCAGGCCAATCGTGTTATAACGTTATATGTTAATGCTCGTAGTCTAGCTTTGTCTGGAGCCATCACGCAAAAATGTGCACATCCATATATTTTTCATACAATATTTTTATTTTTTTATTAGGAAATACAATGGAACATGAAAGATAAAAACTAGTGATTGTTTAATTGATTTTTAAATTTTACTAGTAGGTTTCTTCAAGATGTAATTCAAATTGGAATATAACGATGATCTTTGGTAGAAATGAAAAATAATTAAAATATAATCAATATACGTCTCAGAACAGACTTGGTTCCTAAGTTTAAAATAAAATACTACATTGGATCCCTTTTGCTTGCTAAAATTATTTGACAGATTTTAACCACCCCCTTAGCCTGGTAGAATTTTGACATTCAAAGTAAAGGACAAATTCTTGTGTGATACCGTGATAACGAATTATTATTAACTTCTTTACGGACTCTTGAGTCATAAATTGGCTGTATATATGTGGCACAAATAATTCATTAAGGGCACACGATGGTAAGCAATTTACTTTTTAATTACATACGGGATGACCTGTAAAAGTCTGCACGAATATGAGGGGTTGAAAATGTCTCTGGGGATGACTGGCGTCTGGGGTTGGACATATAATTTATCAAGTGAACTTTTATTTTGTTTTATACAGGGTCTTACAAGATTAATATAATTTTGAAATCAAATGCACTGAAAAAAATATGGATTAAGATCATAGTTGGATGGTCATTGAGTCAAAGGTACAATGTTTTTCCTTTTAAAAAACGATAATTCATTTAAAAGTTTACTAAATATCCATTGGCTTATTGAATTGTTCATTATGAGATTGTTTAAATCGTATATTTTCATTTTCATTCATAATTAGTCTACAAATTAGACAGCTGAGCATCAATTTGTAAGATGTGTTAAAACAATTAAAAAATATTTAACTAAAATCAAAATATAGGTAAATAAATTCATCTTCTCTTCAACTTTTTTTAGTTTAAAAAGGTTTTGGGCTAAAAAGGTAATGCCAATTTATAACTTTAATGATAATAATTAACATGAGATCCTGAGCGAAATGTAATTATAATTATAAATGCATACTACACATTTTCAACCTATTAATAAAAAAAATTCAATTCCGTTCAAAATAACGTTAAGTACATATGAACCCAAAAGGGAAATATATTTTCATGTAATACAGCAAATTTTAATACGTATTACCTTGGTATTAGCAATAGTATTATATCTTTAACAAGTATCAACTACCTATTGAATTTGAGGAAAATCTTAAATATTGTATAGCAGTCAATATTGAATTAGTTTTTAATCAGTTGTTAGGGTAAAAGCAAACACTCAAGCTAAAAGCAACCCTTCCATCATTGTCAAGTTTATTGGTTTCGATATATCATCGGGAGCACAGAGAGGTTAGGGCAAGTTCTCCCACTGTATTTTAACCTGTTACTTTTCAAATTGTATCTTTACAATTATTGTTTACCATACAAATTATTTTAACTTTCGCTTTAAATATAAGTTGTAATGTTCATTTTCTAGAAAAATATTTTTTAGAAGATAAACATCAAGTGTACACACTGAATTTGTAAAAATCTGTTATTTATTTAATTTGTTTACTTAAGCTTCAAACAAGTTTTGTTCATTTATGGCTTACGGCTGTGGACCTTTTGAACTAGAAATTTCCTCTTAGTCCTTAAAATATTTTTTTCAAATAACATTTGTATAAAACTTTCCGCACAGTGAATGCATACTAATGTACAGTTTAAGTTGTTAATTTACCTTATTATTTCTCGTATTCAAATTCTGTGATTTCTCCACATTTTCAAACCTTTATTGCTGGTAGGGAAATAACTACGAAAATAAATTATTCATCGTCCTGAGCAACAATGAATAAACATTACGTAGTCAAAATGGTGTTTCTGAGTGAAATTGCAAAAACGCTTTCCTCTTAATTAAATAGTTAATGACAACATTAACATTTTGCTGAATCGGTTTATGAAGGAGAGAATATTTCAGTAAAGATTTTTACAGATCATTAAACGCACCGTAAGCAGAGTGGGGGAAAGGTTCGCAAGTGCCTTGGAAATATGCTGGAAATAAAAGTCGCTTAAGAGCTTTCAAGAGCATGCTTAAAGATTGGCGGACCAAGTAAAGATTGAGCATAGTGGCTTCTTCGACGGGACGTACTTAGAGTTCTTTTGACTTGTAATTACAATTTGTTAAAAGCAGTTAAATTAATTAAAATTTGAGTCAATTAAATCTTAATGCATACATAAGAAAATGTTGTAAATTCTTTATTTTAAACACTTATTCATCATGGTGTGTAAAATATGATGAAATTTAACCTTAAGAATATTAAGGAAAATCAAACTCGAACATATTTCCTGATTAGATTACATTTCAAATAATGGACTTTTGAGAGTGGATTTTTTAGATTCAACATTTTTGAATAAATAAATAGGTAATGAGAAAGTGCATGTTATATTTACATCCCATATTCCCAAGGGAAATTTTCCAGATGGTCCAACGACTTTGATTACTAAACACAGAAGTGCAATTTCTTGTTATACCTTCTTAACAGAATGGATAACTATTTGCCCATTATTTCATCACATAAATAATTTATATAATGAAAAAAAATTGATCCTAGGGCTTGGTTATACACTAACAGTTTTAACAATATACTAAGTATATAACGTAAACTTATTACCATCCCAGTTCAATGCTGGACCACAACAACACAGTATTTCAAGGTTTATTTCTACAAAATAATTTATCTTATTTCCACACCAAAGCGAAAGATTCCTGAGGGAACAAAACCGTCGGATTTTACGGTCGGAGATAAGAGAGCCGAAAGATTATCGGATTAAGGCACAAATCCGACCAAGGAAACAAACACAAGTCTGGAACTGGGGAAATGTAAAACACGACTAGTTTAAACCCAATACACAACTCGCAATCAAATAGCATAGCAACAGTATGTAGAAACAGTAATCGTAGAAACTCTTACCTGTATTTATGCGAAATGGGAATGCGAATCTCTGGGGGAACCGAAAGATCTGAAAACAACAAAAACACATTAGGAGCTGAAGAAACTGTTTTGTAAAATATGGTGTAAAGTAAAATATCAAAAGTAATCTTTTACATTTTTTTTTTGTAATAAAACATCTATTTTCATATATTCCTTAAATAAAAATAAATAAAAACAAATAAAATAAATAAACAAATAAATAAAAATAAAAATTGAACTAACATGGAGCAAACGGAAACTAGTTGTTAGTTTCCGTTTGCTCCATGTTAGTTCAATTTTTATTTTTGAAAAATGTTTGTTTAAACATTTTTTGTTTGACTGTTGGTATCAAGTAGTTTAAAAACTGTTGGAAATAAACTTATTGTATACTTAGTTAGGATTATAAAGTTTGCATTCTACTAGAAATTGTAAAAACCATTAAATCAATATTTAAAATGTTGCTATACTGTTTTATATTTTATGTCCATGTCTACTGCTCTACATAAGAGAGCAGTCTATAACATGGTATTTTTTCTATAAAGACCTGGAAAATAATTGTGTAGTCTTTTGGTATCTTGGATCAACAAAAAATCCTGATGGGAATGAAAAAGAAATCTTCGGATAATCGCAAACTGAACCTACGTAACTACTTTTAAAACACCATTCAATTCTGCAAGTAATGGTTTTTATGTATAATCTTTCATCACTAACACAATTCAAGGATCGAATATGAAATATTACAAGGAAACTCCCAGCAAACTACTCCTATTAAAATTGCAATTCTCCAACCAAATACAAACAAGCTATTTGATATTTTAATTTCAGTGATCGATGACAGTATTATTCAACGCCGAAGTGTTCACTTGCAAATCAAGGGGAGCGCCGGTATAACCATGTAAATGGGAGTACACCCATCATAGTATCTGATAAAACCATTAGGATGGGTAGGAAATGAGGGAGGAATGGTAGGAGAGGGAGGATTGCGCAGCTACATGGGAGGTAGCAATGCCCGCGTTTCAGGCATCAAAGCAAACATTCTATCATTGTCAGGTTTATTGGAAATGATAAATCTTCCGGAGTGGACGAATCCACTCTCCCTTCCACAGCTGCCAAAACGACGATGAATGAAGTTATGGGGTCTCATGGTGAAAAATGTATCCCCATACCGCAGGGGGAGGAAATGTTCAACTTGTTTGTAGTGTTTACTGTACGTTTTAGTATATACTCTGCTAGTATTTAGCCGTTATCAATATTTATATCACTCATTAGTGTCTCGTTATGATTTCTTAGTTGGTTACTTTTCTAAAAGACAGTACAAGAGTTAATGTTCAAAAAGTAATTTTTTTGTGTTAGGCCTAAACACCAAACCTGTCAAAACTGGTTATTTATTTTGTTATTCTCAAAAGTTTAAATTTTAATATTAAATAGTTGATCGCGTAATATGTTTATGTATAGAAGAATTTCTTTACTTTAGCGCAACAATTTAGGTTAGGACATAGTACAAAATAATAGCATGAAACTCTGATTACAAAGTAGTGAACGGATACACAGTACAAAAGATAAAATTTTATTTCGTACGTTTGATACAATTTCTTAAAAAGATAAACTCAATTAATTTATATATAAACTCTACAAAACTGAGATGAGCCAATAAAACACGGGAACCTGAAACCATTTCAACTTGGCAATTTCGACCAAATATTAAAAAATACAACTACTTAGAAAATCGTAAAAATCTGACTCCTCTAGGTCAGCAACAACGTAGAAATCGTGCAACTTTCAGTATGCGTAAAAAATCTTAATTCAACTTGTATATAAATAATGTGTTTAGAGCTCCGATCGCAGCCGAAAGCCTACTCTTTGTGATTATATAGAAAATAGTAAATACAACTCAACAAACTTTTATTCAATTGCAAAATTCCATGACATGAAATACATATACTGGTGTGAATTTTCTTTCCCAATGTTAGACCAATTTCAGTGGTACAGTATGCCGTTCTCTTTTTAGAAGTACGTGTCACCCAATAAAATATTTGTCAAACTATACTGTTGAAGATTCCTGGTCACAAGTAAGGGTGTCATGACAGGTAAAATATTATTTATGACTCAATTAACTGTTTTATATCTACAAAAGTCACGATACACAAAATTCCAACAAGGATATGTATTTACAAGAATACTGTACTGCAATCCCGGCCTCAAGTGAGGATGCCACAGCGCGGGCGTACTGCGAGGCCACGCCTACTGTCATAGCGCAGACACCGTGAAGGCCATGACGCAACTGTCCACTGTGTCATTCACGTGTCAAATATAATTACAATCCAATTAACCCCACCCATGACACGCCTAAGTGACGCCCACGTCTTCTAAGTAATTGAGTTACCTTCACGTAATTGTTTTGTGGCGACAGGTCGAGTAATTAATTATTTGTTTATATGAGTGGATGCGGTTGAACAGGTGAATATTTGGGTTGGTTGTTTCTGCTTGGACATGAGTAAAGTTTTTTCTGGACTAATTTGTCTGACTTTGTTACAATGTAAAGGAGTTTTTTACGTTGGGGAGATATTTATGGAAAACATAAAAGAGTTTATGAGACTAAATTCAGTTTATTGTGTTGAAAGGTTTTGTGGAAAAGATTTAGGATTTTATTTGTCAGTTGGTTGACTATCCTCGAAAATTAATCAACACTTCATTCTGTATAATGTTTTTGAATTTGTAACTCAGTAAAAGTAAATGTTGAAACGCCGTTATGTGAAAAAATATACAAAATTGATAATTGAAATGAGGTGCAAAGGTTAATTTGGAATAATGTCTCAAAAAAGTATACTCAAACAAACACAAAAGAGAGAAACTATTAAATATATACGCTAAAATAACCCAAAAGTGTGTTTAATAATTATTTGTTTATACTTAACTCATATGATTACTAAACTCATAGGAAATACAAACATGCACCAAAATCTTAAGCCAGAAAGTATGATTACACCCGTAATTTATTCTTCACTTAGTTAAAAAATAAATGTTTTGGTTTACGATCTCACATGACAAAAACCACAACTAAATAGGAAATCACGAGGAAAAATCAGCTAACCTGGATATTATTGTAGCCAAAGGGAAACAATGAATATTTATAGAATAGTGAGTTCATAAAACGAAAATAGCCTGGAGCGGTTACGGCCAAGTGCACGGTTGCAGTTTTGCATTTGTAGTTTGATTTCATCAGCTGCAGGCTAGCCAACTGTGACAGCAGTGGAGCGTTACTTAATTTTTCAACTTGCATAACATGTTATTTACATAATCAGCGTATTTTGCTAGATGATAAATGTAATATGTTTTAACTTGGTTGGTTTGATATTACCCCGTCTTCTATTTCAATGTGAGTATGTGTTTTATGTGTGTATTATTGCTAGGTTTTGAAGCTAGAATTCAAATCAGGTAGTGAGCAAAATTTGAAACATATCAGAAGTGCATTTAATGAAATGGAGCTTAGCATAATTTGGTGTTGCTTAAATTTTTAAATAACTGAAATATTTACAGGTTTTGTTAACTCGCTCTCATAATTTATTGGTATTACATGTTAAATTGCTTGCAGTTAGTTTGAAAATATATTAAAAGACCCATTTTACTTTATAGTCGGTTAGTACTAGTTTGTAGCCTAAAGGAGTGTTATTATTGCTAGCTCAAAGTTTGAAACTAGTGGCCACACGGTATAAACAGTATCACTTTTATCCTTTATTATAAATAATAGTAATGTGGAGGCGAATACTGAGGATTTCGTGACATTGAGGTATGTTTCAGAGGTTTTCCTTGTCGTGAGAATACAGAATACGTGAATACAGACATTAAACTACATGTAACTTAGAACTAATTATGAGACTACCTTTGCTAATACAAGACCACTCTGATGTAACGTACACGTACCGAACCACATTTTCTGAATAACGTTGGTATTCCACTGTATGGATGATTGGCTATGAATCGCTCTTCATAAGCTATTCAGGTATGAATAGTTCGTTATTTAAATTATCCTTGATTGTTACTTTTCGGTTGATTTAATACTTCAGAAATAGAATTTAAATGACGAAATTGAAATGTTTTCATCATGTAAATAATTTTAATTTTAGTTTGTTTATAAACAAAAACATTTTGATATATTCGTGTAACCTGGTAAATTGTGCGAGATTAGTTAATGTACAAGCTTGAAATAAATTTAGTTAATCATATTTTAAATTATATATTTCTTTGGAAATTTGTAGGAATTTTCTTGAAATAGAACTAGGAGTTTGGTTCGTTTTTATTCGTAAGCTCTATTAAAGCTTAACCTAAATGTATCCTATGGTGGTATAGAATTGCATGTTTTCTATAACATAAGACTTCCGTGAGAGATACCATCAAGGAATAAAGGCTATCTGATAGCACGTTTTTTGTCCACGAAAATTAAGTTGCAAATAACGCTTAACTTATCCCCTAAGAATAACTTGTGCTTCAAACTAAATAATTATAACATTTCTTTATTAAAATAAGAAATAAATAAATAAAACCTTTCTACAATCATAATTGTTAAGATTTTATTAGAAATGTTAATATACGTAAGACGAAGAACGAAAAAAATAAGAAGTGAAGTATGAAATCTGAATTCAAGATTAAAACACCAAAGTAAATATAATGAAGCGTCTAAGAGAAAAATAAATGATATTTTCTTCAAAGAATTGTTTCTTTTGAGAAACAGACACATCGAAGTTTCTTGCTTTTATGATCTGACGGCATTTTTACGCGGAATCTTTGGTTGGGCGATTGCTTGAAAAACAATGTTTTTTATTTAGTCTCAATGATTATCAAGGGTCTTTGTTTGTCCTAAGGAAGTGGTTAAGTGAAATGTAATCGTTTGAAAACTTAAAAGTAAATATGCAAACGCAAATGGGTTTACAATGATAAGTAGTAATTGTTAAACTGTATTGTCTATATTTTGCTTTTAAAGTCTAATTAAGTAAAAAAAACTGTCGTAATTTTTCGTTTGGTTTCATAAAAATCTTGTGGTATATACAAAAAAGATTACTCATAGAGATAAAATTTTTTACCACGAAAGAATTATTACTGATTTAGCTCATGTTTGTATTATTTCTAAACCTTTACTAAGCAAGGACATTCATTTCTTATATTCTTCTGTCTTTAACGTCCTTTGTATCGATCTATAGGTATTCTACAATCAACTGTGGAGTCATAAAATAAAAAAAAATAAAAAAAATTAATAAATTCAACTAAAACCGTAACCTTTTTGCTCTATTTTAAAGTGAATCGTAATTATTTTTCCAGGCAAACTGAAATCATATGCTGAATTCATAGTTGTCACCATAGAGGCAACCCGGTACAGAATTGAGGGAATTTGATTGTTGAAAACCCAACACAATACACATAACATCGTTCCAAATACATCTGATAGGTATAATTGAGTAGGGCTGTCGTCGTTGAAGTATGAAGCCCGTTATATAGATATTCACCCACATGGGCAACAGCATATGTAAATGCAACGCCCCTATAGGAGGGTGAGGTCAACAACCCACACAGTAGATTGATAATTAAATAACGGGTTATGGTGTGTAAGGCTCCCAAGACACCATTACATTACAAGGTAAGGCAAATGGAGTATTACGTGCAGACTATTTTGTTTGTGTTTATAATTATTGCATTTTATTATTTCCATCTACTGCACCACCCTATTTTCACCTACTACATTAATAAAATTGTCCAAATAAAAATTGGAAATTATTTTAAATACAGAAGTTTTTTTAATGCTCATTATATCCCGTGCAATTAAATAGTCACTATATTAAACAATACTCTTATAGTAGCTGCAAGATAGCATGCCCAATTATTTTAGAGAACACATTAAAAATAAATCGTATTATATTTAAATAAAATAAATATAATTTAAATTGGTATTTTATAAATCAGAGTAAAATGTAACCTTTATAAAATATTAAAATATTAACATTTTAAATTGTGTTTTATGTAACTGATACCAATGCTGATTAAACAACTTTTAAAACTACCCCTCAAAACATTTATGACTCGAAAAGGGTGGTCAATAAAGAAATCGTACAAAACTCATGCTGTTTGATTATAAACTATTTGTACTAAATTTCTTCTAGTTATCTTGTGTATAGCTATTTCATGGTGAAAACTCCAACAGACAGACGTCTAATGTATTTAAGCACAGACAGATATTTCAAAGTACAAAAAAATACACAAGTAAAGAATTTATGTATTACTTTTACTAATTTGAAAATAAAATGTTAAGCCAATCAAACTTTTAAATAACCGTTAATTTTAAATCATTATAATACAATGTAACAAAAACAATTAACACAATGCTAAAAAAAGAAATAGTACTGTATTTAGGTTCCCCGTACAATTACACTGAACAATAAACATTATTGGAAATGTTCAAAATAATTACTTTTGACATTACTCCATTGTGCTATTGGTTTTGAATGTATTCTATTGCATTTTGTACATTATAACACGAACGATACAATGGGGAAGTTGTGCTGAATGCATATAATTATCTTTACCGAGACTAAACTTAATTAAAGTGAATACATTACATTATTAATGAGTTGGCTTAATATATGTCCCATTCTTAACTGATGTGACATGCTGCCTACTGGAAACATTAATTAATTTTTACTGGGGGAATGAGGAAATGGATTAGTTAATTGTAATCCTAAAAAATATTCGATGTAAAATTCTAATAAGAATTGTTATTTGCTGTAAGAAAATAACGGTTAAGGGAACAGAGAAGCATAAATTTAACTCTTTAGTAATAATTTTTTTTTTTTTAAATACTTCGGCCGTCTAAAAAAAAGATAATTATTACTAGTATATTGTTTATCAGTCATAAAAACTCTAATCTTTCGCTAAGTATTAATAAAGTATACAATTCTTCTAGCAAAATATTTTTGGTTGAGTTATAATTTATTAACCTGTTTAATACCTTAAAAAATCATCATAAGCTTTAAACATCCCGTGAATTATTGTTAACTTAAAAAACTACAAAAAAAGACAAAAACAACAATATAAATCTAATCTAAACCATTTGCTATATGTCATACATAGTTCATATTCAATGTCTAAGTAATCCTAATTGTATATATCACTTATAATATATAACTCGACGAATCTAACCCAAAGATTATTTTTATTTAGCTTGCAACATTATCTTAGTTTAAACTAATATTTTCACAACATTATTTGAAACGAATTAAACAGAAAATACTTACAACCATGAAATACTTAAGTCATATACGTATTAAAGATGTGTTAAATGTATAGTTTGCATATTTAAAAGCTTACTTATTATGAATTATTTTACGTTATTTTACTTGAAGTTTTGATTGTTTATATTAATTAACTGTAAATTAGTCTCTTAGCTTCCAGACAGAGTTGAGAGAAGCTTCTATCTTAACTTGGTAGTTGTCGTGCTCCTACCACATCATAATGGAGTTATTGGTTTAAGCTTCACTTCTTAATTGATTATATAAACTATGTTATTTGTACTATTCCAAGTATATTTTTTTGGTGCAAGCACCATGACTTTGATATTAGTATGACAATAAGGCTATTGTCTTACAAACTACCAGAATAGTTTGTGTTATTTAATCTAATAATCGTCTTTCACAGGGGAACCAAGATTAATTGTACTAAAATGAAATTATATCGATTAATATTTCTTAATTTCCAACATGGTTAAGCTTCAACGTTGACAGTTCAATTAGCCTGAATGTAATATAATAATGTCACAAACGCTGGTGAAGCTATAATTAGTAGTGGTTGTCTCATAACGCATTAATGATGAGTCCTGCATCCCATGACATAATGATCTATTAGTAATAGTAATTTTTGTCAATAATTATTAATTAGATTTTTTATACAATTAAAATTATTTAAAACTCTAAACATCGTTGAAATGTAATTGATACTTTATTGTAAGCCTCTGTTTTTTAATTATGACTCAGCACGTCAATTTTAAGGTCAACATTCCATTCTTATTGTTAATACAAACGTAGCATTAGAATATGACTATTTGTTTGGATGCAAAGAAAAAAAGCGAATGTAGCTCAATTCCTTGTACTTGTACTGTAGTAGCCTTACTACTTACTAATTACCTTAACCTTACTACCTTAGCCTTACTAATTACCTTACTAATAAAGTACCTAATACCCTTACTTTAAGCTAGAATACATCTCTAATACTAAGTCATATGTTATTCAACTGATTTAGAGGTTAAAGGTAATTCTTTTTACATTTAACAAGTATATTGCGTATTATTTCATAACTATAATAACATATGATGACACGTGAAAAATTATTACACTCACCATGTTATGATAGATTATATATCAGGAGTTTAATCGTTGAAAATGTCTTTTAACACTGTTAGGTATATTTATATTGACACTAAAGGGGTTATAAAAGTGATTGATTTTGACCAGTCATCAAAAGCCCAATAGCATAGTGAACAGAATTAAATCTCCTTTAATTGCACAAAGCCATAAACATGGATGATAACTTTACAATATTTTACGAGATTACACCACATTATATGCCATTTAATTTTTCTTTCCATCAATACCGTACTTATACAAAGCTACCTTAAAAATGCATTTCAAAAGAAAAAATACTTTGAATTCCACTGGAAGATGGGTGAAATCGCAGTTCTATTCGGCTACACGAGTAGAAATAAACAGGATAAAAGCCAGAGAGAAAACAAAACAGAGCTGCTGATTCGTAGCCTATACAGTACGTGACAAGCTGGCAGCGATGAGATTCCTTTCCATCAACAAGTAGAGAACACGACACGTTCAATCAGCTGTTATACGGAGTTATATTTAAATGGAGGGAATCAAGTCCACTTAACTGTGTTGAGGTTATAATATAAACTCGATTGACCTATTCATAATAATAATACAAAGTAGTGATTTTTTAGAAGATGAGGGTTTGCACTCTAGGTTCTAGCCGGGAATCCTTTTTTACATTACTAAATACAGAGGGGTCGTGGTATTATCATTTGGATAAAATCCATTGGTGATTGGCGGGAATTGAACCTGGGACAACAGGGAGGTACTGCGCTCTACTACTACACAAGCCCGCCCATAGGAGGGTAGCAAAGAGCTCAATCAAATATGTGCAGTATGGTCATATTTAAATAAAGTTTATAGTAAAGTCCATCAGCGATATGGGTTGGTTATATTTAAATAGAGGGAATCGAAAAGGCCTGTAAAGTGTGTTGTAAACAGACGTTGATAAGTTTAATTACCCACGATTAATAGTAGTTACATTTGAATGGAGTATTGTAAAACTCTATTATACAAATACCATATGTATTCGAGAGAGATATATGTAGAGAGGTAGAGAGATATTTTTATGTCACCGAAACATCAGGGTATTTTTAAGGCGAAGGTAAGTGAACGATGAGGGTTGGATGGATAGGATATTGGGAACAGCTTTGTTACTGACAAAGATTAGCTGTTTCTTTTTTGTCAGAATCATTCATAGCCCAATGAGCAATCCAGTTCATTAGAACAATAAGATTTCTCAAAATCAAACCGACAACTTGCTGGCTAGGCGAGCAACATATCCACTCAGCTACCTAGGTATATATTGATCGATATATACACTCAGCTACCTAGGTATATATTGAGCGACATGTCAACTCAGCTACCTAGGTATATATTGAGCAAAAATAAACTAAGCTACCTAGGCATATATTGAGCAATATATCCACTCAGCTACCTAGGTATATATTGAGCAATATATCCGCTCAGCTACCTAGGTATATATTGAGCAATATATCCACTCAGCTACCTAGGTATATATTGAGCAATATATCCGCTCAGCTACCTTGTTATATATTGAAAAATATATCCACTCATCTACCTAAATATACAGGGTGAACATCTTTGAACATCAATTTATCGAAAACTACGGATCTGACATCGCTGCGGTTGGTACCAGTGAGTCGGAAAACACCTTAAGTTTTGTCTCAAACAGCTGATTGCTGTCAACAATACAAACAAGTGACAAAAGATGTTATTTATTGATTTGTTTAAAAATGGTCAAACGCTCTCAGAAAAGTCTTTTTGTGTGTTAGAATTAGAGAGAACTCAGTCTGCCACCCGTGTCCAATTGTGACTTTTTTGTGGGGAATGTGAAAGACAAAGTTGCTGTTCCTCCTTTGCCATTGAACCTTATGGAGCTCCGAAATCGCATTACTACTGCAATACAAAAAGTCAATGAGACCATTCTTGAAAAAGTTTGGGAAGAATTTAGTTTTAGAATAGATGTGTGTAAAATAAGCCGAGGATCCCATACTGAGCACTTGTAATATATGGGGAAAAACTTGAGAATCTTAGCTTTCTAATGGTGTATTTCACATTCTCCTAGGTGGTATAACTTTCCTGTAATCTTTTATTAAAGTTGTTCTCTTCTTTTGTGTTCACCCTGTATATTGCGCGATATATCCCCTCAACTACCTAGGTATATATCGAGCAAAATATCCACTTAGCTACCTAGGTATATATTAAGCAAAAGATCAACTCAGCTACCTAGGAATATATTGAGCAATATATCCACTCAACTATACCTAGGTATTTATATTAAATAAGGGTTTAATGTAGCACGAAGAGTCCATTAATATAGAGTAGTGTTTCGTAAATAAATAAAAAAATACTGTTATCAATGATCAAAAACTACTAAAAAGATGATAAACTGTAAATCGTATAATTTATTTTAATGTTTATGTTTGGTTAGAAGGTTTCAGGAAAGTTCAATCGACTGTAAAATTGTGTGATTACCTTCAAGTAGAAACTGTTGAAAGGTTATGTCGAGTGTAGTGATATTTAAATTGAGGAGTAACTACAAATAAAGTATGTCATAGAGTTATGTTATGGAAGTTTACCAAAATCAACAGTTTGATCGAGCATTTATTTATTACTCTGTATTCTCTCAGTTAATCAAATTTAGTTCATTCTATGTTGGAATTTTAAACTTCAACTATACTAGAAACCGACAAAGAAACACACATCTATTTGGAAATCAAGAGGGAATTTCCCATAGAATATTATATATATATATATATATATATATATTTCCCATTTATATCAATTACTATAACAGCATTAAATTTAAAAACAATCATGCTGGTACTTTTCTTAAAAGTGGATAGAACAGTTGAAATGTAAAGACAGCTGAAGATGACGGATTGTTCAAGTTCTCACCAAGTGTTTGCCTCGGGTTTCAAGTGCCAACTTTTCCACTTAAGCGTTTCTAACTGCACACACAAACCCTCAAAGTAAATACACACACTTGGTTCACAACAATGAGTGAGCTACCTTCATTAGATATAATTAAAATGTCTTGGTATTTAGAAATAGATTAGCCTACTTGTTAGCGGTAATATCTTATTATTCAAATTTTCCACTGAACATTTCTTATCATGGAAAGGATTGTGTAGACCGACAGAAATCCTTAACGTTCAATAGTAAATTGTTCAGTTGATGAAATATGAGAAAAATAATAATTTTCCATTTAATTTTTTTTTATATATTAAGCCAAAAAATGTGTAACATTGGTAGGCATTTAGACTTATCGGCATTAATTCAGTCTGAAGAGTTTCGTTTGCGCTCCCAAATTATACAGCCACCCAAACGTCAAACGTGCAATAGGCAGTATGATTGGTGTTTGTAGACTACCACCTTAGAAAAGACGGATAGCTAACCAGATAGCTAGACGGATAGAGAAGACAGACATAAGTCTTTGGACATATCGATCAGAAATTCGTATTGCCATTTGCAAACTATTAATCTAATAAAATGTGTAACGTACAGTAGGCGGTACGCGTGGTGTACTGTATACATACAACTCTAATCATGACAGTTAGCTAGCAAGTCTTTAGAAATATTGTTTAACAGTGTTTTGACCACATTTTGTAAATCCTTCAGCCACTTAAACGTGTAACATACAATAGGCAAGGGAGGTGTATGGTCAGACTGCCCTAGTCATGACAGATAGCTAGAAAGTCTTTAAAAAATATTGCTTATCAGTAATTTAATCACATTTTGTAAATCCTTCAGCCACTAAAACGTGCAACATACAATAGGCAAGGTTGGATTATGGACTGACTACCCTAGGCATGACAGATAGGTAGCAAGTCTTTAAAAATATTGTTTAACAGTGTTTAATCTCATTTTGTAAATCCTTCAGCCACTAAAACGTGTAACATACAATAGGCAAGGGCGGATTATGGACAGACTACCCTAGGCATGACAGATAGCTAGCAAGTCCTTGGACGTATCGATCAAAAGGGGTTGTTTTAATTGGTAGTGAGGGCGGGCGCCTTCGGTTATGACCATGGTTAGCGCCTTTTACTGTCCAGAAACATTTAGTTGGCGTTGTAAAATGTGATCTAGTGGTTGAAGGAGAAAATCCAATCCTAATTTTCAAGGTTGTTTAAGACTAAATGATCTAATCATTGTAATTCGAAATTCGTTGGTCAGGTGAGCCATACAACTGTCTTTAAAAAAATATACTGTATTTCCATTCTTTCTACTACCTTTTTAGAGTAAATGCTTGACAAATCTAAATTTAAATATTTCAAATTTTTCCTAAGTATAGTAAAATATTTAAAATGCCAAGGTAAATGGTTTAAATGGGCACACAACTTTTTATTTACCCTATGCAAACATTTATTAGGCATACAGTATATATAATTGATGCCAGAAAAACTCTCCCCAAGCTAAGTTAAATATTACTATATAAATGTTGTAATAGTTGTACGAGTCCCACTGGTAATATGATAACGCATTATGCGCTATTTACCTTGTCCATTGTTTAATGATAATCCAACAATACAATAGAGTACACTACGATCCGTCTGATATATTGTTTGCGCTTTTGCGTCTGAAAGCCACGGGGTTTTTGTGTAATTTATCGCATTGAGTTTGATCCCAGATCATCCGGTGTCTTTCGGTTGTTTTGATAATCGAGTTAAAACCGACTATTCGAATAAATTATCGGGATTAATGTGATTTACGTTGATTATGGTTGGGAGTTTAATGATTAGTTTAAAACACATATGGTATTGATATCGATTGTTAATACAGTAGGCCTACACATTGTAGTGAATATTTTTTAATTTATCGCATTTATTATTTTTTCGTACCAAATAAGAGTATGTAGTAACGTCCCTTTAATACTTAACAGCCCAGTCACAATATAAAAATGTTTTTTTAACAGTGCCTCATATCAAAAAGTTAGTCGATTCCACTTTTACATTATTTCGACTTTTAAGCTAATAGCCCAGTAACTTAAGTTAAAAATCAAGGCCAACAAAGACATGAAAGATGTAAAGCTGATTTTTTGCATGGTGATAGTGTATGATAGGAAGGGTGTTTTCTGAAAGTTCCCCGAATTTCCCCCCCTTGCTTCCCCTTGAAACCCCCCCTCCCCCAAAACACCAGGTTGAAAGTGTAGTGTTTTACTAAATCACCTATATCTTTTGATGTAAACGAGCTATCAGCATAATTGTTTTTTCTTTGAACTCCCCGTTAAATTTACTTTAATAAAATAACCTTACATGTAGCATGATCTCTATTGGGTGGGTTTATATCTGTGATATAACAAAAATATTATTTTTTTTACATAAAATTGTAGATTAGGTCAAACCCTGGTTTTTGCAGTAGGTCGTACGTCAATGTGTTTGAAACAAAACTTTTTACCTATTTTATGAGCTTTCCAAAAATGTATAACAATATATATTTTAATTTAAGTTGTTACCGAATGAAGCTATTTAAATCCATGCTTCACTTAGCACATCATTCCAAATTGTTCAGTAAATATTACTAAATGATTACTTTTTATTTATTTATTGTTCACACACTCTGTGTGAATGCTTAACAAGCAAAATAAGAACACTGAATTACAAAAATAGTAAGAAAATAAGTACTCACAAGGATAAAAAATTAAGTAATCGGTAGTTATAAGAAAAGGCAAATATATGCTCAACAGGTTTAATTAGCCTACAGTTAAAAAACACTTAAGTAAGGCATAAACAATACAGTACATATCAACTTTCTTTTCCCTCATCATCGTCAGTTCCTTCGTCAATGAAGGGTGGGAGTGAATTTATACAATCAATGCTTTATACAATCATTTATACAATCAATTTAGTTGTACAAAGTTAAAAAAAAAACAATTTAGTATTTTCTCACCAATTAAAATTTGTAGATCACTTAGCTTATTACCAATAACTTTTAAATGGAGGGAAAATCTACCAAAGTGGATGTGATATTCTGAAAGAGAATACAATTTACTACAAATAACTACCATGCATTTTTTGAAAATTCTTAATAAAGGCAGGCAAAAGCTGGCTACAAATAGAAACTTGAAAACAGAAACTTGAAAAAATAAACTTTCACCACAAATATTTGATAAAATCGCACTTTCATAACTATTTGCAAATCTACATGAATTAGGCTTTCCAATGACCCATTAATTAACAAAATCGGTCTAGTAGAAGTCTAGATTTAGTTGTACAAAGTTAATATGCTGTAATATGTTGTATTTTCGTTAATATCCCTTACTCAGTATTTTATCATTACTATAAATTCAGAGGTTGCTTAGCCTTTTAGCAAATAATTTTTAAATGGTGAGGAAATCCACCAGAGTGGAAGGTGATATTCTGAAAGAGAATAAAGTTTCCTACAAATTGGTACCATGCACTTTTTGGAAATACTCAAAATAAGTAGCCAAAAGTCGCACCCAAATAAAACGTGTGAAAACACAGTTTTCAATGTATTTCCTATGGAAAACATTTTTTTTCACCATAAATCATAACAAAAACAAACTTTCATAACTATTTGCAAATTTACATGAATTAAGCTTTCCAACGACTCAATAATTAATAAAATCGGTCCAGTAGAACTCTAGATTTAGTTGTACAAATATTTTTAAAACTGAATTATACAGGGTTAGTCAAAAGTGTGGAGACCCCCTGTTATTTTTTTAACGGCCCATACTAGAAAAACTAAACTGGGCACACCTTTATGGCATGTTATGAAGTATTTTTTGGGCATAACCACCACTTGGTGTACATCCCCAAAATGGGGGATTTTGGGGGAAACTCAAACAACCCTTTAAAAACAACATTTTAAATGTTAAGCCCCATTGAGTGGCCCCTCATTTTGAAGGTCCTGGTCAAAGAAAACTAACAACGCAAACTAGAGGTTTCTATCTCAATCCAGTAAAAAAATGGAAGCTGATTGAAATCTTTAGAAATCAGAAATAACTTGCAATTTAATATTAAATTGGCTGCCATATTTTACTGTGTTAAGATAGAGACCTCTAGTTTGCTAGTTTTCTTTTATTATGATCTTCAAAATGAGGGGTCACTCGATGGGGCTTATCATTTAAAGTTTTTGAGTTTCCCCCAAAATCCCCCATTTTGGGTTTGGTAACCAAGTGGCTATTAGGCTTCAAAAGTACTTCATAACATGCCAAAAAGGTGTGTAGAGTTTAGTTTTCCTAGTGTGAGCCGTTACAAAATTTACAGGGGGTCCCCAGATTTGAAAAGCTGTAAGTTAAATTTAACTTCTGAGAATTTCAATTGGCTGCCATTTTTTACTGGATTGAGGTAGATACCTCTAATTTGCGTTGTTGGCTTTCTTTTACCAGGACCTTCAAATTGAGGGGTCACTCAATGGGGCTTAAAATTTGAAATTTTAGAGTTTCCCCCAAAATCCCCCATTTTGGGGATGATCACCAAGTGGCGGTTATTCCCAAAAAGTACTTCATAACATGCCATAAAGGTGTGCCGAGTTTAGTTTTTTTAGTATGGGCCGTTAAAAAAATTAACAGGGGGTCTCCACACTTTTTACTAACCCTGTATATAGAATAGATATTTACTGGACAAGTTGGAATGGTACGCTAAATGCGCTTTGTGGCTGTTTGAAGCATGGATTTAAATGGCTTCATTCGGTAACAATTTAAATTAAAATATATATTGTTATACATTTTTGGAAAGCTCATCAAACAGGTAAAAAGTGTTGTTACATTGACGTCCTACCTACTGCAAAACCGACGTTTGGCCTAATCTACAACTTCACGTTTTAAATAAAATAATATTTATTTTGTATCACATATAAAATCCCACTCAATAGAGATAATTCTACGTGTAAGGTTATTTTATTAAAGTAAATTTAACGGGGAGTTCAAAGAAAAAACAATTATGCTGATAGCTTGTTTACATCAAAAGATATAGGTGATTTAGTAAAACACTACACTTTCAACCTGGTGTTTCGGGGGAGGGGGGTTTTAAGGGGAAGCAAGGGGGGGAAATTCGGGGAACTTTCAGAAAACACCTTTCCTATTATATACTATCACCATGCAAAAAATCAGCTTTACATCTTTCATGTCTAGGTTCTTACCTAAAGTGACTGGGCTATAAGTACTGCAGTTTAAAACAGAATACACTTGTTAAAACTTTTCATCTCCGAAAGCTTTTAAGTCTTAAATTAAATGGAAACTAAAGAGAACGACAGAGAACAAAAAGCGGAGAACAGGTAGTTCAATAACAATATTTATCTTGCCTTCTACTTTGAATTAAACGAAACCTTCCGCTGTCCTTCCTTGTTAAATTAAAACGATTCCGTATTTCTGAATCTGAGAAATAATAAGTCTGTGTACACTAATTTATATGTTTTAGAAACGTCTACGGAGGTTCTTTTAAAGCCTGTTTGTACTAGGAATATTAAATAATTACGTTTGGCCAAATAAACATTCTTATTTATAAGACGAGAGTTATTATAACGTGTATTGGATAAAAATTGAATCCGCCATCATAATCCTAAATAATTATTCCCTTTTCAAACAACACTTTCATTCGAAAAAAAGTGTTTACTAAAACATACTTCTTTCATTTATTCTGGGTTTCGATAAATATTGAGCCCAAAAAATCATTGCCACTATTTCCAAACATCTGACATAATAGTCCTCGCAAACCAATATGTCGCGATGCGATCATAAACCAGAGCTTTGTAGTTTGTACTGTACATGAATGTGTTCAATTTACTGCAAATGCTTGTGGTTATCAGTGTGCCTCTAACGTCATTTCTTTGAATTTACTGCTTGAAATAATAGTTATGCATTACTGTAAATCATCTTTAGAAGATCGCTGTAAAAATTTTCTTTCCTATAACTTCTTGAGAAGCGGTAAAAGTGGTAATTCATCCATATGCTTTATCCATATGCTTTATTGTTTTGAAAACAGTTTAAGGAAAAAATGTATTTAAGTAAATAGACATATTTGTAGAAATACTATATTCAAAATTGTGTTCCAACTACTATTGTGATTGTTTACAACATCTTTAAATGTATATTGAGTAATAAGAATTATTCAATTCAATTAAAAAATTTATTCTAATTTATGGCAAGTAAATGTGTATTTATTATAAACATCTAATTTCTTTTTAGTAGCATTAATTTATGTCGATTTATATTTATATTTTCAAGTTCATGTTTTTGTAAATAAAAGAATATAAAAGTATGTAAATTTGACATATTTGTTTGTTGAAATTACTGGGACGACATAAAGTCATTAATTATTTACTTTTCTATATTATATACATTACTATATTTTTATGATCAGCTTATAATTTCATTCGAAATCTTACGTGGTGTCTCCTCTCTGAAAATTTTCCACGTTTATGATGAGTACCATGTTATTGTATAAATTCGTCTAAAATTGTTAGCTTTTTAGTAGATTGAAAATATTTCAAACTATTTTTCTTCTGTGCTATCACATAGGAAAAATGGTACAAGTTAATAACATAATTCAAAAGTGATTTAATACAAATAGATCAAGCATAATAAATAATTATATGTACTCTACATCAAATATACATGATGGAGTAAACTAATAAACAAAATCTTTAATTATAATATATGCATAACATTTTGAACGTAATATTTAAGAAAATTCACAAAAGCCAGTAAAAAATACAGTTATTCGAATCATTTAGGTAAAAATAAAATTGAGAGACCGGATTAAAGCTGAAACAGGGGCGCGGTGACAAATATTTAGAGGTCGGGCGCCATTTTTTATGCTACTCGTTCCTAACTGTACCGGTTTGTTCTCATGTAGGCTAGCGCTATGTTTCTTACTTACTGAAATGATTTCTTTCCCTTGGAGAGAATTGCAGTAAGCTGCCTACACCAGCGCAGAAACACTGTTAAAATCTATAGGTTTATCTTTTGCATACATATAATTTTCCTTCATTACACTAAATGTAATTTTAACAAGTGCAACCTTGTTTATGAGTCTACGACAATTAAATGAAGCATCAAAAAAGATATGGTTTCATAGACAAATTACTTAGCAAATTCTGTAAGAACATTTATAAAAATGAATGTATATTTTATTGTATTTATTTTATTATGTATATTTATTTCCCATTAAATTTTGTGGTTAATTGAATTGTTTACCTTTTATGTAATTTTATTAAACAGAATAATGTTCTAAGTGTACATTTTTGATTAAAGTATTTGTCTACACTTAGTACTAACTATAGGTCATATACTATGTCTCAAGGATGCACACAATTCAATTACAATACGGTTAAGCAGAAAAAATCTTTCGTGAACACAGTTTAAATCTCTGGAAAATTCTATAAGGATATTAGTGTAGCCTACCTAATAAATTATATTAGAGGCTACAATATATGATTAAACTATTGGTTATTTCCCAAGTTTATAATAAATGGTGGTTAAAGACGTCAGTTAAATTTTCATAGAATGAAAACCACTAAAACAGTTCTCAATATCTTGACGGTTCAATATACATGAATTATTTCAATTTACAATTTGAAATGTTTCTAAGTAGTAACCTCTAATACATCTAGTACATTACACTGATTTTCATGCCATGATCGACAATTGTTTATTTAAACTTACAATTTGCACTATATATGATTTTTTACACATTTACTATCGTTAATTAATTAATTTTTTAACAAACGTTTTAATAAACGTATCTCTTTCAACCAAACCAATGCGTGCTGTAAGAGGAGGGACATGTTTCCATTAGATTAGTGGCATTGTTTATTTATATTTAATTAACTCTAATCCATTAATGGAGCGCACATTGTTACTCCGTTCAATAATTCCAGTAACGCAATTAAAAACTCATGCAGCTATTAGGTTTGTAATTAGAGCATTTTATCCATGGAAACCCTCAAACGATGATCTTATAAACGAATGATAGTATTACTGAATGGTAAATGTAGGAAAAGGAGAATAGATCAAAAGTATTCTTTCAGAGTACGTTTTTTGCCCCACCTTCGCGATATTCCCTAGAAAAAAGAGACCGGAGGCCTACTGAGGAAGTTGGTCTTAAACACATGACCCACGGTCCATGTGGTAATGGACATACCTGACTTCCTCTGTTGGGACCCTGCAAAGGGTAACCGCCCAGGTATTTCCCCAAACCCAGCTGTAGCATTACCGACAATCAATAAAACAGATTTCATTTGGTAATACCACTTACCATGAAAGACTATCTAAACAGATTGCACCACATTTTTTTAATTTTACATTACTTGGGAAGTATAATTTCCCTTCAAGAAACATGCTTTGTCATTCTGTAATATTCAAGTTTCAACAAGTGATAAAACACTATTTGTGTGTAAGATATGCATTCTAAAATAAAATATCAGTGGAGAAATCACATTCTGTTTGCCGTGTTTTGCTGTGTTGCTGTGTTCTGTTTCGTGTTGTTGTTGTTGTTGTTGTCCATTATTCTTATTTTATTTTGTCAGCAAAATTTCGTAGTTTTAACCCAAAAAGGTATATTGCAAACATGAATATTGAACACAATAGGAAATCATACTCCCTTAGTAGATTTGGCATCCCTATGGAACAGCTGAAGCCAATTTTATTGTTAGTTCTGTACGTCCAACTGTAGAGGTTATGTTTTGTTTACAATTTGTTTCTTGTTATTTCAGTCATTTAAAACCTCATTTAACCAAATAAAACGATGTAATCATAAGCAATAACTAGTCTCCTAGTTATATAACCAAATAGTAAAGCACAGATCATGAAAATAACTCTAAAATAAAAGAAACAAAATGTTGTCTACCCCAGCGATCAGTGTGGACGTACATGAACTAGACACGAAAAACAAGCTTCAAAATTTACAATGGGATGAGGAGTCTACTTGTGTTGCCTAGTCTATAGGTTAATGATTTCTAATACAGTTTCAATAATAGACTAAACGTATTGCAAATTTTTCTCCAACACGAGTACGATTTTCAAATGAAAACCTTAAGATTTAAAATATATTTAGACGTATGCATTTCCATTTGAGAGTGTTGCAAGTAATCTTTTGCAATATCGTAAAATGTTTACTCATGGGAAACTCAACCCCTATATAAACCGGCCTATAAAAGCTCGGTTGTTACAACCTATGTTGGACCCCAGCCGTTGGTCATCCCTAAGGAGTATATTTCAACCCCTCCCCTCCTATTTGGCCAGATCTTTACAGGCCTCCTACCCTTATGTAATTAATAAAGGAAGAGGTTTGCTGTTGTACGCCGTTAAAACGATTGGTGCCACATTATCCTCATAGAATCCACCAGTTTGTGACGCAGGGTATATAATGAGTAGTTATTATCACCGATCCCGTAACAAACCAATATTTGTCGACATCATGTTCTGCGAATATCAATTGTGAGGGGATTTCGGATGCGTAATGATACATTTTGCGTTAATGAACACATGTAGTTTCCCGTTTGATATTAATGGAATAAATTTATTTGGATTAAGCGTTTTTACAAACATTTATACACTATTAACGGCAGACATGACTAATTACACGTATTTAAGGATTATGTTAAGTTTATTGTTGCAAAATGTTTGGAAATAGTTCTCTATGTATGCTTCACTTACCTTCATAGCTCAGTAATATCCAGGACTCGCCAGATACACATTGCACACAATTGAAAAATTAAGTCTGACGTTTCGTGGAAACCGAAAAACGTCCCACTTCCTCAGTGACGCTTTCCTCATGAAAATTTACTTTCGTCCTGTACGCGGGTCGAACTCCTAACTGTAACCAAGACTGTCGGATAAGTTGATCTTGGAGGTGGACTGGCAAGGAAGGGGGGGGGGTACTATTTTTGTAGTCTTACCCACCTTGTTACTTTTACAAAAATACGTACTCCAATTAACACTAAAATGCCATTTCATTTTAATTTCATGTAACGCACTCTATTCACAAAAAGGTGTACAATTTTTCAAATACAGTACATGTAATGATAGATGAAGCTTACCAATAAAAGAGAAGCATACGTCAACGACCTCATTTTATGCTTCAAAAACTCGTGATATAAAAAAATCCCGTTTCGAAAGAGGTGCAATCGTGTTTTGTGAATTATTACTTTAGTAACAAAACTCTACTTGGAAAAGCATTCAACAATCAGCAAACCTATTAATGTGTTTCGTATTAAATATCGGCGTTTGTAAAATATTAACTTACGTGTTATGTGTTTTTAAATTGTATTCAGTATTGGTAAAACTCAAATTAAGAGCCATACTTATTGAATTGTTAAATTACTATTGTTGAACATTTCAACTTCATAGTTGATAACATTATTTACTTTGATGAGAGGATGAATTGAAATATTTTTAAATTTTCTCACAATTTTACTAAAACTTAAAAAAAAATATATCTTATCTTAAGAGGTCTTTATAGTTACAGAAATAATAGAAGGTTTCAATATGTAAGTACAATTTTCTATGTAGGATACTTAAAAATAGGTTTTATAACATTGTATTTGATAGAAATTAAAATACTTTCAAAGAGACCACACCTAAAGTTCTTTTAACAGATAGCACAATGTACTGTTTTCTATTTATGTAACACTTAATAATCTCCTACTTGGAAGTTAATTGGAAGTCAGGGTCTTAGGAGTGTCCCTACCAATTAGTTAGCTAGTTAGCCTAATTGCTAGACAAGTTGCAGCGATAGTTGCAATAGTAAACAACTAGCTGTATACACAATGCACCACCATATAAAAAGGCTCGCTTCGTTAGGTTGGTCTTATCCTAGAAATAGAAATAAAGCAAAGCAATTATATTAGAATTAATATATTAAATATGTAAAATTATCTTCTAATGGATATGTTTTGAGCAATAATAATACTAATCATCACAAATATAAAATCACAATAATAATCAATAATAGTTGAATTTCATTACTTTTTCGGTTTCTTGAAACCAACATTTGAATACTGTTGTAGAAGAATAAAATTCAAGACTTTAACCATGTTTAATAATTTAACTATTTAAGTTATATTACTAGTTATAATGATACAACGAACATCAGTTGCATCTGAGGATTTTATGTTTAGGTCGCTATCACTATCATTAAGCTCAACAATTAACTACGCAAAATATGTTTAGGATTAGAAGTGGATTTAAAAAAAATGTAGTTCATACAATTTTTTTAAAAATAAAAAAAGTAATAAAAAAGTACGTATGCCATGCAGTCACTAAAAGTCTAAACTAAATGTAGTCACCCACCACTGTTGAATTCCAGAGTCTTTTTTTATACAAACTCTTGGGAAGATACTCTTTATGATTTATTCTTTATTATGGTGATATTCATAATATAAACAACGGTCATTGATTGACGTTTTGACTTAAGTGATCAAAATATTTATCACCTAGCATTGGATAATGCGATATAACCATCAAATATGTTAGATATACCCAACAAATAACAATAATACAGTTAAGTTGGCGGATCATAACTAAAAATTTGATTAATGGATAATTAAATATTGTCAGAATATGAGAGGAGGTAAAGCAATACTGGCTATTCCTGTAGCCGACTGCCAGTGATGAAGATGGGAGTAGCCGCCACGCCCTGGCAAATGGCAAATGGCAACGGTAAATGGCAACACCGCATCACGTTAATTGGCAACATCGCATCACGTTAATTGGCATTAGCTCTAAACGTTCTAAAAATATAACGAATTATTTTGCAACACTTAGGATAGTGATTACTTAATAACAGTGTAACACTGTTTACAATCATGATTTACGCAAAAATTTACTGCTTATATCATAATCTTGTCACTTTGAAAACTGTATCATAGCCAACGCAATACGTTATAAAAAATCCATGAAAAATGCACTTTTTGATTTTTATTTTCATAAAATAGCATTACAGTCTCCGATACTATTGTTAACCAAGTATATAACTGAGCGATACCATGAAATCAAAACGGTTTCAAATTTCAAAACCGTTATTTGCATTCATAACAGAATTACTTAAGTTTACAATAGATATACTATGGCGTTTAGTGCAAATCCAAGATCGTAGGTAAAGAAATAATTATAGTAATATACCTAAAACACCAATGTAGCATTCTTTCAGCAACTCTTGGTACTTACCAAATGCAAGAATAGACCTGACGCCTGGCCATTCGCAAAGGTAATATCCGGCTGTAAAACTATTGTGGGTTTCCTAGATTGAATCTGTCAAGACTTAAGTAGCTACTAAAGAAAATTGAAATCGTGTCACCGACAAATTTAGACACTGTATGCAGGTGTGACAACAGAGTTAATGAGATTTATTTTGCGCTGCGATATTTTCAAACAGGTTAACGTCTGCCATAAACCAGAAGCAATTTATTTGTTGGCTGTAAAGCTACACATAAACCAGCTAATGTAAACAGATCTATAAAGAGATCTATGAATGTGTCGTAGAAGTAGGCGCCTGTGATTTCAGTAAAGCCTCACACACACATGGGCACGCTAAACACGTACGTTTATCCATTTTTATCTATAAAGCACTTTAATAGATTTATTTACACGTCAACACTATTAAACGAGATATTCTCCCCTCTGAACTAAATCCACTGCCGATCACCCTATTGTGGCTCCTCTATTCCGTATTCATTATGCTGCGCTCCCCTTTCCTCTCAATATTTCATCGATTTTCCATCCCCAGGTTTCCAAAGGTTTTGACTTAACTACAAATAATACGTTTTTTCTAAAAGTAAACCTTTTGAACAGCGCTTTGCGGTTTTATATATTTATCAACAACGTTTTTACCAGTTCATATTTAATCTAGGGGTTTTTCAACGCCATCGGGAATTGGCACGGGTCTTGTAAAGGAACGGTTTAAGCCTAGTCTTGTTACTATTCAAAATTAAATATATTGCAGAGTTTTGCAAAGACATCAATCAATGTGCGTTCCTTCTAATCACTGTGACAACATGTTCATTTTTGAGTTACAAGAAATATCGTCAAGTCCTAAATAAGCAGATAACAGTTTGGCTCTTAAAGGTTATGTCGGAATCCTGGCGCCACTTACCCTAGAGACATTTTCAACCCCTTCGTGTTAGTGCAGACCTTTACATGCCACCTACCCTTTTATAATTAATAAATGTAGGGGCTGCGCATGGCCCTAATAACGATTGTTTTTTGACACAATATCCAAGTATAGACTACACATCGCTCAGACTAAGCTCATAATTAGTACTTGAGTTTCAATGAACGGTCAGATGATGCATTGTTGTTGAGCGGTATTGTAATGATTGGAGAATTAGGGAGATCGCATCGAGGATAAAGCTTAATTTAATGAGCCGGAGGTGTAATAGTTTGCTAATACATTTGCTGGGTTCATTTAAAAAATTTATTTCCAGCATGTCCGTAATAGAATAATATACAGTAGTGATAAACACGTAGAAATAGACAAAACGAATTACAGCATTCCTGCATACTGTCTCCATTACATACAATATTTACAAGCATAAAAATGTATTTTGTGTAGTATTATCTTTCGTTATAGTATAAAGTGTACAAGAATTCAACGAAACTCGAGGGAAAAGCAGACAACGAGTTTAGGTTGTGACTTTAAAAGGTTGTGACATCGTAAAAATCGTGAAAATCAAATCAAGAGCAAGAGAAAGATCGTGTTTGATGCCAGGATTTATTACTTTAGCGAGAAAGCGTCGCTTGTAAAACCTTTTAATAAAACTATTTTTCTATAAACCGATCAGTTTGGAGCAAAAACATTTACTGTACTACCTTATCGACAATTTATTAAACTATTTAACTCTATTGAGTAGTGGTAATAAGCTGGGTTTACCCCACTTCCGGCGTTTTTTGGCCCAGAACTTTTAAAATTTTCGGCGAAAAAAATGTCCGAAGCCCCAGGAGCTTTTTTTGGCCACTTTTCTTAAGGACCTAGCTCTCGACCTATACACCCATATATAAATTTTTTACTTTTTTAATACTGAAAAACACGTCTGGAAATGGTGAGCTTTTTTTGACCACTTTTTTAAAAATCCAGCTCTTGGCCTATACAAGCCTATATTAATGTTCAATACCATTGTACAACTTCAATCCACATCCATTCACAAGTATATTCTCAAAATCGATTGAGGTTTGTATGTGAACTCGGGTGTGCTCCCGGCTCATGGCGTGGGTATGCTCCAGGCTTCTTGCTCTCGACCCATGCTCCCACATCTCGTCTCTAGTGGTGACGCGCTCCCTTGGATATCCTTAGTGGAAATCCATGAGTTCTGGCTACTTGGGAATCCAAGCCATTTGACATACAATAAATCACCCTTTTTCCTAATTACCTTCTCTACCAAATACATGTCCTTATACTTGGTCTTTAACAACTCCTCTGTATAGAAACCTCCCCTGATTATATTGCCATTTTCATCTTTCAAGATATAAGTCACAGGCTTTGTATTCTTAACTTCTGCTATTGTAAATAGTTCCCCTGTCCAATTTGGAGTATAACCTTTACTAAAAACATGTTTATACTTGGAAATCCTCACACTATCACCTACCTTATATCTTGGTTTTTTAACTTGCACTACTTTAGAAGTCCTTTCATGCAACCTCTCATGCACATATTTACTATTCTTAACATTCACTTGGTTAGGCTTCATTCCTATAGATCTATGCACCTTATTATTATATTTTCGAATTAACTTTGGAAGTAAATCTAACCATTTATAACTCCCCTGAGCACTAAATTCCCTATATAACCAATTCTTTAAAGTTCTCTGAAACCTCTCCACAATTGCAGCCTTAGTTGTAGAAAATGTGTGATAGTGATTAATATTTAATTTTTTCATTAGTTTGCTAAAATATTGATTAAAAAATTCTTTTCCATTGTCAGATTGAATGTTTTAAACCCCCTTTGGTAGAATTGTTTTAATGGCTTCTGTAACCACTAACCCTGTCTTATTCTTTAGTGGAGCAGCATAAGCTTTTTTAGAAAATGTATCTATTAAAGTTAAAATATATTTATTGCCAGAATTTTCTCTAGCATAGTTTTGCATATCAATTAAATCTATTTGTATGGTTTCGTTTATACCCAATACTTTAAAAGACCTTCTAATGAAATTCTTTCTTGCAGGCTTATGAAGTTCGTATGCAATTTCATTCATTTTTTATAACATCATCCTTTCCTGTAACTCTAAATACATCACCATTAGCCCCAATCAATAGATTATCTTCCATTCTTTTAAATACATAGTTTTCTGGTATATATGGTCTATTATCTATATACTTAAATCCACTCAAAGATGTGGGGTCAGCAACTAATAAATCAGGATTATATTCCATCAAATTAAAAAATTTTTCTCCATATACAAATTTTGATCCATCGTAATGCATAGCCTGTGACATTAGACAAATGTCATCCGAATGTTCCCCTTTTGGTAGATTTCTTATAAATAGATTTCTGGCATCAAAACAATATAGTTTTTTATTATAAGTTATAGTCTGTTCTTTTATAACACAGTCAGTGTCATCAATGGCAGGTTTAACACGTACTAACCTTTTATTATTAAAATTCCAATAGCCTGCTTCCATTTTTGGAACTTGTGAAACATTCACAGCATCTTTACTATCTGTACCTTCCATCAAATCACTAAGTTTCTGTTTCTTAGCATTCCAAACACCATTCTCTGATTCTAAAAATTCATAATTATTATCGTCTTGTATAAATTTACCATCTTTTTTTCGTATTAAAGTCTGTTGTAAAGTGGGCACATCATTTAAATTTTCACCCTTTTCTACATTAGTAATTTTCCGTTTCTTAGCATTCCAAACACCATTTTCTGATTCTAAAAATTCATAATTATTATTGTCTTGTACAAATGTACCACCATCTTTACGTATTAAAGTCTGTTGTAAAGTGGGCACATCATCTAAACTTTCACCTTTTTCCACATTAGTAATTTTCTGTTTTTTAGCATTCCAATTTTTATTCTTGGATTCTAAAAACTCATATTTAGTTTTACCTTGTAAGAAGACATCACCTTTTCTAGTTAATGTCTGTCCCAAAGTTGATACATCATCTACAAACTCCCCATCTTTAACATTACCAATTTTACGGTTTAAACCATTCCAACTATCGTCTTGTAAATTTAAAGTAGGTTCACTACTAGCCCTGGGTTCTGCAGGCTTACTATATGGATTATATAAACGATAAAATTTATCTATAAACATATTTTTATTTAATAAATAATTCCACTTTCTCTCAATTCCTCAATAATGGAATCTATTTCATTATCCACTCCTGAGTTACCGGCTTGGCGACTTAGCCAAAGAAGTCTTAACCTATCTACAAGCTCATTAGGATCATCCCAATAAATATAGTCTATTTTATTACCAGTCACTTGTCTCAAACCTTCACCAACAGATCTAAATAGAGGTTTAATTATATTAAGATATTTAGTATGTCTATTACTTGAAATTGGTGCACCATCTTTGTAACTCTTTAAATGTCCATTTGTAGCTTCTAAAATCTCTTTATAATTTTGCAAATCAGCCGGAGTATAATCCTCAGGTTCTTTTAAAGTTAACAATTGCCACAAACCTTTTGTCCCCTTGTAGGTTTTATTTGCAATTGTAACATCATCATTGGCAATATTAACTTCCTTATTTCCAATAAAAAATTTATTTGCTTCTCGTCTAATACCATATGTAGTGTCTGTCATACTACTTTTACTGAGGTAATTTCCTAAATAGTCTGATGCTAAAAGACCAAAATCTAATTTCTGTGGGGTGTGTGTTTGTAATGGTTGCAATCTTGGTATCATTGATATTCTAGACGGAGTCATTGGGAGAATCTCCATTCGAGGCCTCTCTGATGTGATTTTTTTTAATTCTTGTAATGGCTCAATTAAAGGTTGAAATGTTTGGAACCTCTCTTCAGCCTCTAGAAACTTGCCACGTTTTAAAGCTCTATATTTCTCTCGTATTTGATTTGCAGAGTCAACCAATTCTTGTTGAATGTTTTTCATCTTTTATTTACATTTTATTTATCTCATTTGACAAAGGATTGTACTCAAACACTTTATCATGTATTATCAAACAATATGCAGATGTATTTGCTGGCACATTTTCTGCAGTTTCAATCTCTAATTTAATATCAACAATTCCTTCCTTCACTGTTTCGTTCTGTCTAGAACAGTCTATTACAATTAGTGGATATTTCTTCATAAACTCGGCCCTACTAATCATAGGATCTGGGATAGTATTATAGTAAGTCTCTCTAAACCTCATAAACATCTCATAAGCTTTAGAGACATCTCCATGTTCAAAGTCGAGATTTAAATCACTATAAGGATAATATTCAGAGTTTAGAAATACTTTGAGATTTTTTAATTTACAGTGATCAAATTCATCAGTTCTTTTTCGTGCACTATTATCCCTAGCTGTTTGGAAACCAAATATAATATACCTAGGCTTCTCCAAACTTGAAGATGTCTTTACTGACCATGTATGTCTTGTAGTATTCGGATATGATGGAAGTTCATGCAGCTCTAAACTTCTAAATGCAATTTGCAAATTTTTATTTTGCAATAACATCTTTTGTAATTGTAACTTCTCCCCATCTGATGGTATCACATGTGGCATAACCCATTGAATTGAGTTAAGTGTAATTTTAGGAATCATATCAGCAGTGCCACTCGCTGGAGCACTAGTGGTTGTTAATATACAATTCAAATCATTTTTGGATCTTTTCAACACCAATTCTTGTTTGACATTTACTAATACCTTATTAAAATCCTCAAATACACCCATTAACAACTCTAATGGCAAACATGTACTAAACTTGCCACCTTTATGGAACTCTTTTAAATTCATGTCAGAATCAAATGCTACATTTGTCAATTTAGTAGTTTTATTGTAAGAGCTCAATATTTTCATAAGACTAGAAATTCCTGGGTTTCTTACAATGTCTATTTCTTTACCTGCGACTTCATATCTAATTTCATCAAATAAGAATGCAAATGCATTATTTATAAAATGACCTTTATCATGATTTTCAATTTCTCCCTTAATATACAGATAGCTCCTACATGGCAGAGTTAGCAAATCTTGATTATTAATACATATTCGAATTTCATCAGAATTATTTATTGCTAAAGTGTTGTGGGGAACATAGGAGTGATTTGTAATTTTAACCACACTATCGTCGAATTGGGATTTCCCTGTAACGTCTAGAAAATCTTCCATTTTTATTAATAGAAAATTTTAACTTTAGTCCTATTGATCGTAGGAACCTAGCATTTTGCACACTTATAGATAAATTCTTATAAATTCTCATATCTTTTTTATATGACAAGTAATTGTAGTTTCTTCTCCGTTAAAGTCAATTGCCTTGTCGTGCTGGTCGGCAAACGTAATACTGACAACATCCAAACTTCTCTTATTTACAGGAAAATATATAATATTTCTTGGAACTTCAATAATTTTGTAGCCAGGAGGAGCTTCTGGATAAAAGCTATGTATGGTGTGTGATTTGTTTCCATTTAAATAGGACCCGTTTGCAATATTACATTTTACTCTAATCACATTTACATTATTAATGTTTATTTTATTTGTAGATTCAAACTGAACACCAGGAGTAGAAACACCTTTAAATCCCAATAAAACAGACCCTAAACATGGTTTTGTAAAATCAAACACGTGGCTAGAAAGTAATGTCGCTTTCATAGTTTTATTATTAGCTGTAAGGAAAAAGTTTGGAATTTGCTTTTGAATTTCCTTTGCAAGCTCAACCACCTCATATGTTCCTTCAGAAATTTCTATTGTAACTGGAGCATTGTGGTCATAATAGAAAACATCATCACCTTCTCCAATGGTTAATTTGTTGCCTTTAAGTTGATTTAATTTTGGAATAAGCCCTTTAAATAAAAGTTTGGATTTAGTATTAATTAATGCTTCTCCATTTTTATCTATTATAACTTTAAGTTTACCATTTAATAATTGGTTTAAATCATCAACTAAGATCTCTCCCTTTGGTAATGTTATTTTCTCTACTTTGTAATATGTTAAAGTATTTAGTGGTTTTTTAACATTAAATATAGAATTATAACTTTGAAAATCTACTAATCCAATTACATAATCATCATTTAATTCAATGGGAGGAAAGAACACTGACTTAAGCTCTGGCTCTGTACCCGAAAATGCTATAGTAAATGAATCCATTTTTATAAACAAAAATTTTTTATGAATGATAAACATAAAATTCCACAAATGGAACTATTTAAATCTTGTATTTGATCAGTAGTATAGAAGATTTTATGTCCCTCAAAATATTTAATTACTTCTTTTGGAGGTTGGATTCCAAATGGGTCAAAATAAATTACAATATCTTTATTTTTACGATATGCTGTCCAATGTGTGCCAGATGAACTGTCTAAATTAACTATTCCGCACTCTTTTACTCTTGGTGTTAGATTTTTTAGCTCGTTTTTTAGGTACACCCCCCGGAAGTGAGGCACGTCTTTTGCGGCCTCTAACAGCTGGTAGTTGTCCATATTTTTTATTAAATTTTAATCCCATTCCCATCTTTGCTTTTGCCTTCATCAAATTTGTCACCGCATAAGCTGCAGCTCTTTCAGCAAGACTTGCGTCCTTGGCAGTTACTCTAGTCCAAGCTAAGTCTGCTAATCTCATGTCTGCTTTGTTCCGAGCAGCGGTATCGGGATTATTCATGTAGAATATGTCATGCTCTTTACAATAAGAGTCTAGTTTATTTTTTGGAGGTACATTTTTAGCTAAATTCTCACGTATATTCGTTCCAGGTCCACAGTACCGATATGATGGTATGTGAAGTGGAAATGGAAGGTTATTTATAAGAGTATTCAATAACCCTCGACCCCTGTAAGGCTTTAGGAATAAACCTTTGCCCTTTTTACATGTTTTCTTATTATTTTTTACCATTTTTATTATATAAAAAATGTCTTTTATTCAACAAAAACACAAATTTAAAATAGTACATACTAAGGAAAATATACCAAAGAAGTTGGGTCTTTTTCCTACCAATATTCGATGTGTTATTTGTGGTCCCAGTGGAAGTGGGAAAACGGTTGTAATTTATAATTTAATTGTAAGAAAGGAAGGATTAAAATTTACAAACCTATATTTAATATTAAAATCTTTAGAACAAGAAAAATATAAAAAAATAATTGAAATATTTAGTTTGTGTGACGAAGTGAAATTACACACGTTTACTGACTGTGAAATCACACCAAATGATGTAAAATCACAGTCAGTTGTTGTATTTGATGACATAAATAGTCAAAATATTACACAATTTTTTTCAATGGGTCGACATAAAAATATTAACTGTTTTTACTTGTGTCAATCTTACAGCAAAGTACACAAACATTTACGTGATAATGTAAATTTCCTAATATTATTTAAACAAGATGATTTAAATTTAAAACATGTATATCACAATCATGTTGGTAATGACTTTTCATTTGACCAATTTAAAAATCTCTGTCATCAATGTTGGGATAAAACTAAATATGGCTTTTTCGTAATAGACAAAGAAAGGTCAAAGAATAATGGCAAATATAGATTTATGTTTGACCAATTCTATCAAGTGGATGGTAAGGGTAAATAAATGAAAGACTGGAGTTTTTTAACATTTGTATTTATTATATATCTACACATACAATTTATTGAACATCAATTTTATAATGACCAAGAGCAAGGGTGTTGATGCCATCTTCTAGAATAAACCTCTTGTCATCGTCAAATGATAGTACTTTCTTGTTCATGGTCAAGGTTTGAAGATGATGATTTGTAGATTTTATCCTTGTCACATTCTCATAGTAATCTTGCCCAGTTGCAAGACAGTTCAAATAATGTTGATGTCTGAGGAGATGTTTAACTGTAGCACCATCGGCTCCTTTAGCTTTCTTCACCTCTAAAGCTTGCTTGTCTTCTTCATATAACCATTTTAGAGGAATGTAAGAGTATAACTTTGGTCTTAAACCACAATATTCATACATAATATGACCATCTAATTCGTCTTTAAACTTGCCTGTGACTTTTTTATTTTTATCAGAGTATAAGAAATGGTCTTTACTATATCCAGAGGTATCAAAATAGTGCAAGTCACATTCTATTTCCTTGTAAAAGTCCTCTGTAACTATAGAATACATTAAAGAATCTGTATCTGTCATAAGAAATCTTTTGTTCTTAAATTTTGACATATAATTATAGTGGAAATCATACATTATTACTTTACTAATATCCAAAATGGTCATTCCTAAATATATAGGTTTATTAAACTTTACAACTAATTTATTTAAATGTATAGCATGTAAATTGTTATCGAACTTTTTGCTACAGTCAAACCTTGGATTAGTGACATATTTTGTTAATAGTGACTCATCCTTGAGATATATGTCACGAAACTTTCGTTGATTCATAATTGTTCGACCAAAGAGACTATTATTTAACAATTTGTAAAAGTCTTTTTCAAAATCATTTTTAGCCCATTTTCGTTTTTCAATATTAAAATTAATATAGGGCGCAAGCCATTTAGACTGTCTAAATTTTAAAATTCTGTGGTATTTTGTAGCAACCAAACCCAATTCCTCATATTTTTGTAATGCTTTATAATGTAAAATATATTTAGTTTTGTCATTTAAATTAGGTATTAATTTGCCATTCATTTTCTCTGGTGCCAATGGATAGTCATTATGTAAATCATGTAAGCTTTTATCATATTTTAAATCAACTTCTAAAATGTATCCAAACTCATCATTTTGATTGTATTTGTAGTCTACCTCATTAGTCCAACGAAATCCATCCACGGGCAATGGCTCACACATAGCTGTGGAGTATAGCGAGTTACAATCTAAATATATTAAATACACACTCTCTTGATTGGGATCATAATGTTCGCCCATATATTTATTATTGGCTTTAGCGTAACGTGTGGAAATCATACTGACTCCTCCTCTGATTGCACTTTCTATGAACAAATGCATGTCAATATCTTGAAATAATTGTAATTTTATACCAGTCATTCTAAGACAGGCTTCCCATGTTAATCCAGGAAGTGAATACATATGTACGGGGTCAAGTTTGTAATCCTTTAAACACAGGTCTCTAAATGTCTCAAACACATCAGCCAGTAGCAATACATCTGTTTTAAGATATAAATCATGATATTCTTGTAAATTGTTTATATTAAAATGGGTCCAGACATTTTTAGCATGTTCATATTCAATGGGGGAGATATGTTCTTTAGTTAGAGTACTGTAAAATTGTTCAATTGAAGGTAGAGACTCTGCAAACTTATCTGGTCCCGTCATGTATTCATAGGGAAATACGCCTTTACGTTGTAGTAGTGGATTGTCTATGAATCTAAATGTATTTAAATTGGAAGCTAATTTGTATAATGGAAGGGACAGAAAATTATAGGAATCCAAAAATACTAAATCATCAACTGAGAATGAAATGTACTTTTCCATATCCTTGGCTATGCAATTTAATTTACGATCAAACTTTCCCAAGTGTTGCATTATTAAATGTCCATCATAATTTTTCAAGTTATGGAAGAATACTGGTATTTTCTTTGTTACTTTATAGTTTAAATTACAATCATTATGGGCAGCTCCACGGTATTGGCCAGATGAATGACAATGATCTCTCACCCTATCAAAATATAGGGGCTTTTCACAAATGTAACAATGAGTTGAGTTTTGGAAAGATGCCTCTTGCTCTGGAGTCATTTCAAGAGGAATATATATCGACATTTGACTTTTAATGAAGTCATAAGTCTCAAATAACCTTTTGAAAAACACATCCATAACATTTTCACCACTATATAACTCTTCAGAAATAATCTTAGAATCTCTCACTACAACAAATGCAAATCCAGATGGAGTATGATTGTTTGAGTTTATAAAACATTCAAAATCTGCATAAATCACAAATGGGGCTTTAAGTTGATATTTATAATTTTTAAATTGTAATGTATCTTGTTTAGACATTTCCACTCGTTGGGCATCAAAGTTCTTACAATATGTTATATGACGCTCTAATTTATCATTAGTGTAAAAATGTTGTAAACACAACTTGCAAAAATGCTTTTTACGGTTATCTTTTGTAGAGTAAAACATTAACCTATTAAAATCACGAATTAAACAATAATGTGATTTACGACCTTCTTGTAATAATAATAAATCTACATGAGTATTACTATTCAGTTTAGTTGTTCTTAATGGATATATACATTTATCATCTTCAACCCCAAATACATTAACACTTATATTATTTTGTTTTTCAAATTTATCTATATCAGCTAATTTCACTGGATACTTTATGTTTGACATATTCAGCTGACTTTCATGTGGTACATAATTGGAGACTCTATTAGCATGTTTAGCATTCCTTGGATTTAAAGCTGCTAATACCGACCAAAGAAAGCATTTATTATCATCATTTTTTATATTTAAAACTGCATGTTTTGATTTAATACTCTCTGGTGTAGAGATATATGACTTTGGAGTTAGGGGCTTATACTTGTAAATATGTAACTGCCAATATTTAGTATGGTCATAAATCCATCCACTGCCTTGGGCTTGAAATTTGTGTATAGATGCATCAATCTTTAAATGTGCATTTTCAATTTGAGGCTTTAAATCTCTCTTCTCAATAGTTAAGGTGGTAAGGCTTCTAAAATCTGCAATACATTCTTTCTCATTAACTAATTTTCCATTTTGATCCACTGAATATTTTATAAATTTGATTCTCCTTACTAAAGTCCATTTTATTGGCAGAGGACAAGACTGAAGAGTATTTTTAAGTTCAGTTCTAATCGATTCGCCAACAAATTTTATCATTGTATATGGACATTTATTGCAAGAATTGACGTGTCTTTTAAAATGACCAACAACATTTTTCTTACAAAAATTACAATTCTTGTGATTTTGTAATATATGCGATTTTAGAGCCACATTATTATCACAGATTAAATCACAAACCTTGCACAGTTTCACCTTCATTTGATGCATTACCTTGTAGTGGCGGACCAAATTGCTCTTCTTGGACAGCGAGGCGGGACACAGTGTACAAGTCGGCATCACGCTCATGAATGAAATACCACCCGGATGTCACTTCTATATATAGACTCTCACCACCTGTCGCATGACCGCTTCACATGACCCGTGTGGCAGTGCCCGCGGCCGGGAGCGCACCCGAGTTCACATACAAACCTCGCACTGTCAAGTTGATGATTTTGAGAATATACTTGTGAATGGATGTGGATTAAAGTTGTACAATGGTATTGAACATTAATATAGGCTTGTATAGGCCAAGAGCTGGATTTTTAAAAAAGTGGTCAAAAAAAGCTCACCATTTCCAGACGTGTTTTTCAGTATTAAAAAAGTAAAAAATTTATATATGGGTGTATAGGTCGAGAGCTAGGTCCTTAAGAAAAGTGGCCAAAAAAAGCTCCTGGGGCTTCGGACATTTTTTTCGCCGAAAATTTTAAAAGTTCTGGGCCAAAAAACGCCGGAAGTGGGGTAAACCCAGCTTATTACCACTACTCTATTGAGTTGTAATTTTGTAAATTGAAACCTTTTCTTTATAAACAAGCATATCTGGAAAATATGTTATGAAAGGTTTACTTTTGTAATTTAAAATTATAGACAGATAGTTGTTTAGAATGGCAAGGCCTTATAGTTTTTAGTAACAATGTAAGTTTGTTATAAAATTAAAATGTGTGCAATAAATTATTAGGATATCAGAAAATATAAAACGTATTCATGTTTTAAAAATCGTCAGCCTGTGATCACTTTAGATGTTGTTGAGTACGTATTGCTTGTTTATTAACTGTTATATAAGATTTTGGAATGATTGCCAACTAGCATGATAATATAAGAAATTTGGTAAATAAAAATAGATGTGTACTGTATCATTAGACATTAGAAAACACCTTTTAACATTGTGTTACTTAAAGACGTATCACAAAAATTTCGATTTAGATTCAATTATTCAACTGATTAAACTATCTTGACACCATGGGAGTAGAACGAACTTACCGATTGCATGTAAGTGACAAAGGCTACTTGAAATATTGCATTGAACTGTCAGGTTACACAAAGTATTCCTATATTTAGCTTGAGTTGCAATACTAAATATAATTTGTTTTATTTTAAGCAAATTTGATAATCAACAACGAACACTGTATTTAGCGCCAACATTAAAAAAATACCCCCGCCGCAGCAAACCTGCAGACTAAGCGAATTTCCATTTGCCTGATTGGATTTACACTAAATTGTCTCCTTAAAAATATCACATTTATTCCCTATTTAAATAGAATCAGTTTAACACATACTTAGGTTTGCTGCAACAGGGAGAGTAAAAGTGTTTTTTTATGTAAAATGTTAATAGTTAGTAAGAAATAAAAACATTTTCCAAATTTGGGAAAAAAATATGTTAATAAACAAGCAAACTACAACAGTTTACTTATTCTCCATAAGAATAACATGAGAATTTTAAATTTACAATTTTTTGGAATTTTCTCCGTAACCATTAGGCGCATTATAACGCTTCAATATACTAAATTATTTGTTTTTTAAGCTCTACAAAATTGTTTTGAAAGAAATTGCAAAATTTTATGTTTTTTGGGTCAAAAATGAGAAAAACCCATTTTTACACTATAAAAGCCCCCATAAACCCCCGTTCCCATGGTCCGATCATGCTGGTTCGCGAACTCGTTCGAATAAACGTAGGTTTACACGTTTGTACCAAATTTAATCAAAATCGGATCATTTTTGCTCGAGTTATCGCGCTAACGGACACATATATATATAAATATATATATATATAAATATATATATATATAAATATATATATATATATATATCAATTTGAACGGATGGTGTTTTTGGCCTCTAGGGACCTCAAAACGAAAAAAAAATCGGTCCCGGGTCCAGGTCTTACCATGAGTACTACGGTAATAGCTTATTCCCTATATGGGAAATTCGCTAAAAACACATATTTTAACCAACACAAATACGACATACTGTATAACAAGTTTGATCGACAGTGAATACCGTTCAGATAACAAAGGTAGTGAAGCAGTACGAGCTATTTTCGTGGCCGACTGCCAGTGACGAAGATGGGAGAAGCTCGCCACGCCCTGGCAAATGGCAAATGGCAACGGTAAATGGCAACACCGCATCACGTTAATTGTCATTAGCGCTTATCAGTGCTTATCACCTCGCGTGCAAATTATCACCAGCTTGCACCGTCAGAAAGTTTACGAGGTTCTATAAACCGTCAAACAAACTGTGAGAGCGACTGTTACTTTGTAAGAAGTAAATGAACAGGGTGTTTGGCGATGTCAATGATATGAAATAATGCTGGAATAATTTCGGGAAAAGTCGAAGGGTTCAATTTACATACATTATGTTACCGTAAGTGATGCAAAGTGTGTACCACAATATGTTAATTCAACGGATGTCAGAGCAAATACATAAACCGATTCATTATCTCTCTGGAAGACGTAACGTTTATAAAATGTAGCAAAATCAATAAAATTAATGTCATCTTCAAAGAAACCGTTAAGATTGTCATCCAGCTGATTGCAATTTTGTGAACATAGATTATCTGTTTATTGTAAAGTTTTTTATTGTTAAGTGAACTAAAAGAACCCATCATTGAAATTTATCATATAAACTAGAAATTCCCTTAGGCACTACACACTTATGAAATGGCCTTAGTCTATTTTCTGATCTTTACCAGATACTTACAATGTACGGTGGTTGATATATTTTTCTCTTCCGATATTGGAACTTAAACCCTTATTACCTATTCAAGAGAAATTAATACCAACGACATAAGTTACGTTAGCTCCAGGTGCGACGCCATGAAGCAAAATAATTCTCCACCTAGAAATTTCGAAACGGTTTTAACGTCTACCATAAACCAGAAGCAATTTATTGGTTGGCTGTAAAGTCACTCATAAACAGGCTGGTGTAAACAGATCTATAAACGGATCTATGAGTGTGTGTCATGGCGTGCGTGACAGTTGTTGTAGACCCAACTCCACTGGCTATTTCTCTGTTATTTCTCTTATTTCTCTGTTACTTCTCTGCTTTACTATCCAGAAATTTTCTTTTTAGTATATTTTATTACTCAGGGTTTATTTGAAATGTTTATCCTTTCTTAAATATATTTAATCAATCTTCCATTACCACTTTGTTTCTGTATCCTCGCATATATTTTTTTCAACCAACTTCTGCAGCTCCCGATGTTTTCTCCGTTTTATTTCTCACTTAAATTTATTTTAGAGTCAGAATATAACTGAATATAAAGCATATTGCAGATTATTTCAAAATTAAGTCCTTACTATCCATTAGTAAATTCTTGTAAGCTGTAAAATTAACCAAATTACCCACAGATAAAATGAGAAATACATTAAGAAAGAATTTACTGATATTACCTTTTTTACTTTAAAAGTAAATTGGGTCATTCTTGTGAAGGAAATTTAGAAAAAATGGTTTAACACAAAATATTAATAAACCTTGCAGTTTTTAGAAAACATCTCATATAAAGTTGCATATACTAAAAACAGTGATTGTATTGAAAAACCATAATTCCTATTGTTAATTTTTTAACCATGAAGCTGAACTAACCTATATTGTTCGCCTATATCATGTTATGGACATATTGTGGCCTCCCCCGTTTCTGCCTCTACCCTGACCCCAACCCCCCTTATTGCCACCCCTTATCTCAGAAATGATCACCGTCAGGGGAGTGTCACTATCAATTAGAGCCCTAATTATCTTCAGTGTCCAACGTATCGGTGACTTTGTGGCTCTATGGCACAATACTGCCATGACACAATGGCATTGCGTTCCTACGAAACTGTGACTTTATGGCATTATGGTACAAAAACACCATGGAATAATATTACAGCATTTGACAATGTTATTCTTAATAATCTCGTGGGTCTGTCATATTACAGCTGGTTCTCGGTTTTTCAATCTGAAGTCCAACAACGATAGTCAGTAGCTAAAAATCTACAAAAGGCGTCGTTGAATCTACAATGGTTTAGGGTATTTAATATCCTGCCATATTAGGCTATCATTATTAATAATATAATATTTGTATGCGTAAATATTAAAATAGTACAAATAAATACACCAAAAACATTAAAATTTACTTTTAAAAGTAATTTAACTTTGGTTTGAAATAATTACAGCGTAATTTTAATTCGAGTTCAAAATTAGTGAATTTATATTTATTTTAAATGTATTTAATATATACCAGAAACACAAAATTTCTACAAACAATAGTTTATATGCAATTTTGTATTGTAGTAAATCCTAAAGTACGTCTTTATTGAATTTCGACTTTGCATGATTTTCTTAGAGAAATTAATGATTTCACGATCAATAAAACTTACCATGTTGTCGAAATCGAAAGCAGCTAGAGCAAGATACAAATTTTGCATCTGAAAAATAAAAATATTAATTAGTGTGTGTACTTTAATGGTATGGTAAAAATTTAATACAACGTTAAACAAGTCTTCATTCTATACAGTTTTATGAACTAAATACGAATTTTTATTCACAGAATACATTACAATGTTTTATTCTAAGCACGTTTTCTTTCATAAGGAAACATCTCAAAAAGTTGGAGACGGATCAATGTGGAGCGGGCCTGTTTGAATTTCGGATTCGAAGAGACAATTCCGATAATCTATTTGTTCAGTATTAGCGATATTGCCCAGCCCGCTCATCCCTAGAGCACACAGACCGTAAGAAATTCTTCAGTTTGGGGCAGGAAAGCCAAGGTAATATTTGTTGGACCCCTTCCCATTGTCCCCATCTATCAATTACAACAGTAGGTTGACGCAACTCCCTCCAGAACCCTTCCACCCGCCATATGTCCCTGTATGAGACCCACGTAATTGACTTTTCCACAACAAAAAGAAGGTAATTTGCCGCATCGAATCCCACCAATTGATAAAGGTAATTATTTAATAAACAGGCCTAATTTCTTCGGGCTACTACTTTCGTATATTATTTCGCCAATGGTCATGTAATGACCAGCTGAATATGGTACCAGAAGTGTTTTAGTCTTTCATTTCCCGCAAAAATTTACTTGAAAGGAAATCAACATACATGAAAAAAGGTTATTGGTCAAATTACAGACGATTATATTTTGTGTAGCCCTGGACGGAAAATGTTGCTATATCGTAAAGTAGATCTTCAGGATTACTTTTTGACAACGCCAACACATCAGGATCTGTAATTTAAGGCGGAGGTAAGTTAAATATGAGTGTTGAATGATTGGGGACAGCGTTGTTAAATATATTGCAAAGGTGGTGTTATCACAGTAGCTCATACAAATCATGCATTTTGTTTTATCTATTTTATATCAGATAATACTGATGT
Source organism: Macrosteles quadrilineatus (assembly GCF_028750875.1). Classification (NCBI taxonomy): domain Eukaryota; kingdom Metazoa; phylum Arthropoda; class Insecta; order Hemiptera; family Cicadellidae; genus Macrosteles; species Macrosteles quadrilineatus. The sequence continues at coordinate 95,474,191 of NW_026542596.1, forward strand.
TCGATGTGGTTATAGTTTTAGGGGCCAAATTGGCAAAAAATACTACCTTTCCATCAATTAACCGTTTTAGTGTACCGTATGTTAGTATTTTTGGTGGAATAGTAAAAAGTGGTCAATAATATAGCCTAGAATTTTCTTCCTAGATTGAAACGTGTAATAAGCAACCACGTAATGAATTACACTAATCTTGTAAGAGGAGCCGAGTGTAGGATGCAGGCTACGTGATAGCCGAGTCTGTAATCTAGCCGCAGCTGGCGAACTATCTAGGATAGCAGATAACTCGACACGTGCCTCCTGCCTGCTGCCTGCTGCCTGGTCTAGCCTGGCGACAGCTGCCTGTCCTGCCTTCCCCAAACTTCCGGACACATCCCCCTAGGTCACTCATCTTAATAAACCCAGCCTTCAACACGGAACATCGGAGTTTGTACTACGTGTTTTGCCCTCTTTTTTATTGAGATATCTGGCGCAATCAAAAGTATATTGAGCTGCGAAAAGCTCAATATTGAGCTGGAAGTGGAATTTTTAAATACACTAGACTGTTTTATGTTTTCAGGTTAAATTTGCAATCCTTTACTAACTTTGCCAACTAGATTTTGGCACTCTACCTAATTTCATTTGATACTAGGTTGAACATGTGCTACACTACAATAATAATATAATCTCCACACTAGTTTATCCTATTACAACCCCCTATCGAAATTAAATAAAACAATTTAATAGAATTCGCATTTTACATTGCGTTTTCGGTGTATTTCTGATTAGAGAAAATTTGTCCATCAGGGCTTTCGCGGAATAAAATAGGAGTGTTACATGTAAAGTGTGTTTGTTGCTATTGAAACTATATAATATGTATTCACATTTTTGTGAACTGTCATTCATACCAATATATCAATATAATTTATCCACCCTCCCCTTTGAAGAAGCCTAATTATAAATTACTTTTCTATAATTGATACGCCAGTGTTTTAAGAACAAATATAACAGAAAAGTTTAGGAAAAGTGATGCCCACCATCAAATTGTTGCGGACAAGACTTGGATTGAAGTTTAAGACACTAGACAGACACCAGAATACTAACTTAGGCAGCACACGTGATATTTTATTTTTAGCCTATTATGATCTGTAGTGACGTAAGATACATATGGGCTAGGTTAAGTCACCAAAATGTATGTCAAGATTAGATTAGGATTGAAAACTGCATGTTAGAATCGGTATTTTTCATATAATTTCTGCCGGCTCGTTATGTGAGACTTGAAATTATTTTTCATATGCAACATTCAAACATACTCTTTGGCTAAGAGATAAGAAAAGTGGAACGTGTAAATGAGACGTGCCGCTGAAAAGTAATGAATTCCCGCCATGGCGGATGTGGTTATGAATATTCCAGGTGTTTACTGAGATAACGAGGGCGATAAGAAGTCGGATGTCACCAGCATTCCCGCCAACCCGCATCGCTGTCGGCGTTGCCAACCTCACGACGAAAATAATCGCGGTAAACATTAATACTGTTTATATGCTTTGCAGACAACGCTTTAAAAAATAATTTTTTTAATCACTAAGCGATAAATACAATTTCTGAGACTGATACGTGGTTCAGCTCCAAAACTTGTACCAGCATTTTGACAAAATTGCCACTTTCAAGCTCCATAAGTCCTAAATCATTTGTAAGACTTCAAAATTTACCAAACACAAATTTAAATTTCGAATTTAGTACCTAATCCAATAAAAATACCATTTCGGAAAATAATCTTTTGACCGAACGCCATAATTTGTGTATTTAGACAACATAAGACACCCAAACTGTAACACTGCATGTTCTTCAATCTATTATAAACATTATTTCAACGTGAAGTGGTAGTCAATACAATACCAAGTGAATGTGACCTGTTCCGTATTCTGTAACAGCAATTAATATAAAATAAATACATATCAACGTGCTAACTAGGCCTATTATTATATCAACAGAAACCTTAGTATTTAATCCCAACCGAGAAAAGGTTTTAAATAAGTTTAATAAAACAATATACAATGAAAAGATATAATGGACACTAAAGGCTTTTTCCACAATACACAGTTTTCATTACAATAAAGCCTAAATAAAACAACAAAGGGAAAAGCTAACGAATAAAACATTACAGTTTGAAACAAAAAAAAACTTGGAATAAAACATGAAACAGAGTGCTTTGGGAACTCTTCCCTATTGCAAATCATATTATTTTATGTCGCCATTAATGACACATTGATGCTGTCCGCTCCCCGCTGACTACATTCTATACAATGTTTTTCATTGTTGTACGTCCATTAAATCGCCCTGTTCATTGGCAGTTTTATTGAGAGTTCTTTTCAAATTAACAAGCAATAAATGCTTAATTATCACTGTTTCGTGGCTAGTTTGGTGGCGGACACTCAAAGTGTATTGATTTTCGCACTTATGGGGTTTCTATTTAGTTGATGTTAGATTGACAAGTATTCATTCAATGTAACGGCTACATTGTAGTAACGGTTACAACGGTTTAATCCCTAAACAAAAGCTTTACCAATCCTATTCAAGAAAATTTTTTAGCGGAAATGTCAAATTTGAAAACAGTAAAAATTCAGTGCACTCTTTTGTATGTTTAGGTTTATGTTTGGGTGGATGAAGTGTAGTTGCTGTCTTATCTCTGTAAAAGTGAAGGTCCGTATGAATTAACAAGAAAAGTCAAATTAAATCAGTAGGTAATAATCCGTAAAAATATGGTTTTAAAATACTATCACAGAATACAGATTAGACACTCTTTATTCTGATATTGTTAATCGAGTTTGCAAGTTGTTGATAATTCGTTAAAATGTGTCTGAAAACAAAATACTTACGGCTTTGGTACTAAAAACCACGCTCCTACAAATATAATAGTTATACAATTAAATTTCATGATTTGTTCCTATTCTACGTTAGTATTTACAAACGTTAATTTCATTTCATACCTAATAGAGATCGCTTATATTATTTACGTTACACAAATTGTTTCAGAATACTCAGCCCTCACAACATAGCTTTTAGAACGACCAAGTAGCGTTCATCCACGCTATTGAGTCTATGATAAGGGTTGCTAACGTCACTTGCAGCTGGTAAAGCAAAGACTGTCGAGTCGGATATCTCTGCGGGTGGTGACAAAGCCATTCAATTCCGCTGTCTTTGCATTTGGCCAATATGAACTAACACCGTTCAGTAGAGGGCAAATAATGTTCCCTCTATTATTCATTGATTGAAGTGGTCACGGTGTGAAATTTATCTGGAAGAAATTAAATTAAATTTGTGAATATAACAAAGGTTAGACGTTTGAAATAGTGACAAAATTTTACAACCAATTAGGTAATTTAAATTTCTACGTAATTGTATGATAATACTGTCTGAAACCATTATAAAGCCGAATAAGTAATAACGCAGATAGAATAAATAAATTAGTAGATGATGAGGTGTCGTAATTTTTAAATTGTGTTATTCCTGAACAGTCTAGATGATAAGGGACTGACGTAGCCAAAAATGTAGGTTTTTAGTTATCAGCTGCTTATCGTAAAGATACAATTGTGTTATTCCTGAATATTCCAGATGATAAGGGATTGACGTAGGCAACAATGAAGGTTTAGTTATCAGTTGATTATGACTTGTCGTAAAGATAAAATTGTGTTATTCCTGAATATTCCAGGTGATAAGCGACTGAAGTAGACAATAATGAAGGTTTATAGTTATCAGCTGATTATGACGAGTCGTGATCATAAAATTGTGTTATTCCTAAATATTCCAGGTGATAAGCGACTGAAGTAAACAATAATGAAGGTTTATAGTTATCAGCTGATTATGACGAGTCGTGATCATAAAATTGTGTTATTCCTGAATATCCCAGGTGATAAGGGACTGACGCATGCAACAATGAAGATTTCTACTAGTTATCAGCTTATTGTCACATAGGCGTCGCGTCAGGCGTGACATTGATAACGAGTTAAAACTTGCCAATTAATTCCTATAGAGCAGATAGGGAGCTTGTGACGCTCTGGGACTGACTTACGTCATCCGTTTCCGGTAGGGCAGATCCCGAGCAGCGCATTGTGGCTCTAAATAAGGCTCAGTGAATGGGCAGCTGTCAGTTGTGGCGAGTAGCCTTGACTCGGCCGCCCCGCTCAACTACACTGCTCGTTACATGTTCGGTTGGCATTCAATTATCAATTGTTGCAGGCTAATTTGCCGTACTTGCGACAAGCAGATATCGTGCACAACACCGCACATGTTGGACGAGTGCTTTGCAACTAACTAGTTTAAGTTAGGGGATGTACATGGATTACAAAATAGAAAGTTGATATACATCGAAACTAGGGTGCATTTTCACTGTAATTTCTCGATGTATCTGAATTTAATTCGAGTTAAATAAAATTATTTCTAATTTTTCAGGTCAGTTCTTTAATCTGGCTACTAGAGTCTTGAAAAGGTTTTCGAGTTTAAATAACCAGATGGTTCTATGAATGTTTAAGTTTTACAGGGTGTGAGGTATTTTGCGCACTTTTCAAGGTTTACTTGCAGGATCCTATAAACAGTGATGAGCGACATTTAGTAGTCTAAATATGTAAATCGGGTTACAGAAAAAATTTTCCCCAATACATATGTTGAGGTCTTTTCATTATATATTGATAATATTGCTACTCTCAGATTTATTATATCGGTATTACAGCATACCTTGATGACCGAATCAAGACAGATCTAGGAATCTCTATTGTAGCTGCATTTCAGGATAGCTTTATTACGACATATACAGCATAGTGGATCCAATAGTACAGCATGATAGTACATAAGGATTCAGGCTCCAGGCTATATTGAATGTCAACACTATTAAGGTTATCGACTAATAACCCAATTATGAGTATTGAATTACCACTTGCCTCAGGAAGATTAATGACTTCCTATAACACCAAGGGCCTGAGATGAATGCTAATCAGTGCTTGAACTGTTCCTGCCTGTTAACGCAATCTTCGTGGTAAGTCCATGACCGTTAAACTGTTAATTTTAGAGTATACATAAGTTAAATATCTTGATTGTGATGACAAATTTGTATTGTGTGTTTTGTAGTACAGAATCCATAAAGTAAATACATTTTTCTGGCACTTCGATCAAACGTGTTTTAAACTAGGTTTTGAACAAAATTGCTAACTAATCAATTTCGTCCTCAGGAAGGATATTTTGGGAAAAGGGAATTGTACAGGTAACTTTAACTGAGAAAATAGAGGTTTTACGATTTGGCAATACTCTCTTTCTCCAATTCAAATCAAATTAAAACAATACATACAACAGAAATACTGTACTTCAAGGTTCTAGCGTGTCAAACGTTAAGCATTTTTTTACAAACGCTTATTATCACAAAGAAATATTTGTTATTAATATAAGTTCGTACAAAAGAATAACGTTGGCGTTTATTTTTTACACATTTATTTACAAAAGTTTTCAATATTTTGTCAATGAAAGTGTTTTATGTATAAAAAGAATTGTTATTTAGTAGTCTCAATGTAATTGTTACTGAGTGTTATTCTGTTCTTATAGACACAAAACTAATAAAATAATAATAGTTAATAATAGTTAATTAATAGTTCACTACATAATTATTAAAATTAATGTGCATGTTTTTCCCTACAAGGATATTGTAAATTTGATAACGAAAAACAATAAATTTAAAGTAAAAATGCCACTATTCGAATAGACTAAACTTCTGCTGTACTTCAATAAGGCTTTTATAAGGCTTCATAATATTTAGTATGATTAAATATTAAACGTTACACATAGTTTTAATATGAAGGAAATCTCAGAATAGATATAAATTGTACAAATAATTTGACAATGTATTAGAATCCCGAGTTTTTAACTAAATAAATGGACTATAGTAAAAGGAAATAACATTTTATATTCACCATTATCAGTAAAATATGCTGTTGATTGAAACTACAAAGTGGTAGTTGAATAAATAATTCAAGCTCTTTTCAAACAACGGCAGGACAAATAACAGATTAAAGCGTGTTACATTCAAACGAGATTTCACATGTCAACGGCCATCTGATTTAAAAAGGTTTTAGCAATACAACATGCGGATGGATTTCAAATGTACATACCCGAATATGTGTCTATCTAACATCTCAAAACTTAATTATTACAAACCTTATGTATATGTTCACTATATGCTTATTAAATTAAACAAAAACAGTTTTAATTTATTTTTTTGTTTGGATTATGGAGATAAAGCTTGTAGTCATTTTCAGAATGATTTCCTAACGATTTCAAGATTGAAATGTTTTCACCAGACTGAGTGAATGGAGGCTTGGAAGAGACCTGTGGTGGGTTTAAATAAATCCTAATTCTGGCACGAAACCTTTACCGCGTGATTTAACGGCACCCCCTTGTTTAACTTGGCAACTCTCAAACCCACCGAGGCTCATATGGTCTGAGGTATAGGTTTATACTTAATAGTTTAAGCCCAAACCAAGGGTATTTTCTGATTGAATCATAAATTGATATATGATGGACAGTACAATGTAAAGAATATGTTGGAATGGGGAGTAATAGGATGTGTTTGAGATGGGAATATGGGTAGAAAATGTTAGAGATGTTGACTTGTAAGATGTATAATTACTACACCAAGATGTGACAGTGTAAACATTATTTAAGCTATATTTTATTGCCAATTGGTAGTATCCATATGAGCTTAACTTTTTAGAAGATCGGATACAAATCAATAAATGTTTATCAACACTTGCAACGATTAAAAAACTTAAGAAGCTCAATTAATAATCAACTTGATCTTTTCAAATGTGAAGACTGATTTGGAGATCTGATTTACAATACAGATAATCATATTACCACTTTCAAATCTTTTATAAACAATAGAGAATATCTGATCTATACTGTTGCTATTATTATAGAATCAAAGTCATAATAATAAAAACTCTTGTTATTAATTAAAAAGCCTCAACTTCACCGTTTTACCTTAGCCAACTTAGAAATCCAAGAGATTCATAAGTTAAAATCAGTTGCTGGTTCAGTTCCGTATGAACTCGATCCTGGACGCAGGTGGCATTGGTCGTTATGTTACCATAATGATGCTTTCTAGCGAGATACTGTATTGACTCCCAATAACAAGTCGAGAGTATAAACTGGTACCTTAGACTAAATAAAAAAAAAAACAATGCCGTAGAAAACTTCAAAATAAATAAACAGTATCAGTAATCTGACACATATCTTCTCCCATAATCTTTTGAACACGATTTTTAGCAACAATGGAGGTTGTACTGTTTTTTAGAGTTACAAGTATTTTAATTGCAATTAAAATGATCATTGATCAGGATGTTTCTTTGAAAATCTGGTTTCGTTGGTATTTATGGGATTTTATGTGAAGTCATTCATTAAAAGTCTAAATTTATAAAATATTTTTAAATGTCTGAAGATACCATTGAATTGTATTACCCCACATACCTAGTTTAATCAAAATCGGACCATATGTAGGGTCAGTAGATCTGTACACATCCACCACACACATACATACATCATTTCGTAAACCACTTACCTTCTCCATATGAGGGAGGTAAAAATACAACTTGTATACCATAGAGAGCTACAATAAAATAAAACTTAACGTTTTACCACATTACCTTTGAACAACCATGGCTTCCCGTGGTCCAAATAAGGAACATATCATATCTCCGCACCGGTAAGGCATCGGTGATACTCTATATGGCCTTGGTAGACTTAAGCCTCCTACTTCTACCTACAGCAGGTAGTGTTGTGCAATCTCACAGTAACTACTATTAGGGATAGGCTCTAGGCAAGCCTCAAGGTTGTCTTTTGTCGCCGTTCCTTTTTCACATCACTATCTATAGTGCATACTATTATGTTGTAGTCAAGCCTCTACATTTTCCTGCTAATGTGTGTCCTTGGTTGGTTATGTCTCTGGGCTTGCCAGTGATGTTGGGGAAATATAGGTTTCACTTTGTGGTTATGTTGTGGAAAATTGCGATTTCATGGAATCGTTATTGTTTCAAACATTGAAATTTTCTTGTGATGAAAGATTTATTTTATCACAGATATTGACGGTGAATGAAGGACGGTGTTGTTTCTAGATAATTGTTTGATATGTCATTGTTAGGTGGTATTTTATGATCTATATTTACTTAGTGCATGATGCAATAAATTTGTGAAATTGTCACATTCGAAACTAGTAAAAAGCTTAATATTAAACAATGTTGAACGCAGCCTTTTAATAAAAAGTGCATGGCATTATGTACATAAGTAAATCCAAACCATTTTAAAAATAGTATGTAAGTGTAAAGAATAGAAAATAGGCTAGAAAGATTTTTATGTTTCAAAACTAAAGGTGAGTATTTTTATTGGGCAATGGTAAAAAAGGCATATAAACGAAGGACCACCTTCCTACATAGTTTTGCTATTCAGGGAAATTTGATTTTTTCTTTATTTATGTATTGTACCGAGGAAAAATAACTTATATTTAGTCTATCAGCATTCATTAAGTGGGATCACCATGAGTGAAACATTTAGAGTGTATTTTCTCACAAACTTTTAAAGAGTTAAATTAGTTTAATAAAGTATTGAGATCATTATTGGCATATTATTTAGTTCATTCTCCATTATCAGTAAACTAGGCCTATCCTCTGTTGCAAGTAGTGTTGCAGTCGCGTAAAAACGTATTGGCAAAAACCGCACGTTAACGGCACCCCCTGCATTTCCACTTATCTTGGTTATTCACATGTCAAAAAAACTTGCACGTCAAGCACAGTAAGTGCTCAACTTCCTGCCGTTGTTTTATGTGGGAGTGAGTTTTGCCTTAATTAGTTGTACAGTTAGTGCGTTAGCGTGTGGGGGGGGGGGCAGGAAGCAGATAGGGTATCGGTTGCCGCTTGACGCTTGAAACTCATAAATATGCTAAACCCTTAGGTTTATAAACAATGCATATGGGAATTGCAGGTTGCGATTTTGGTTGGTTGGTTTTTACCATGTTTTAACAGATAGTTTTTTCCATTTATGGTTCTAACGGAAGTATTGCAGCAAATAATTCTATGATTTTAAATTTAATTAGAAACATATTATATTAAATTCTTTAAGACAGTTGTACACATTTAGGTACGCATTTTCAGCTAGCTGACTGTTAATTCAATGAGATGAAGTAGTGTAGCTTCGTTTAAGATCAGCTGTTTGCTAGCCAAGACCATTATTTTATTAAAAGCTCAGAATGATCAATGACAGCTGGGTCCAGTATCGAACCATTATAAAGCTTTTATCACGATTGAAATTGCAACCTTATTTCACGAGTTTTTATTCAGTTATATACTTTCCTCAGTATGTACATGCTGTGATCATACAAAACATAAGAGTTCCTGCGCTTCAACTTGTACCCTTCTCTATACATTGGCAGACTTACTGAAACTAACTATATTACGCAAATGGATTTTTAATTTGGAATAAGTTTACTTTCATATCGATGGAGTAGTAACCCTATATTTTATTGTACAGTAAAATACCAATAAGACAGCCAAGGTTGCAATCAAAAATGTCTTGCATGGAAATATATGGTAAACTACGAGTAGTAGTATTACAAAGTATTTTATCTGTAAAATTATTGTAAAAATTGGTATATTAAAACATTCTCTTTCAATTACAAAGTTGTTGTATGTAAGTATTACCTCCCCCCAACAATCAATTTAACTCGATTTAATTAGATTTAATTTAACTTATTTGAATTCAATTAGAAATTAAAGAACAAGGCCATAGGAAAGAGACTTAGCCCGACCTTAAAGAACTCCCAAATCTTATTAGTATAGGCATACTGATTTGTTTAGCTATATTAATATATAATTCTATTTCCAGACAATATTTACGTTTTTTGTTAAATTCTACAACAGGGTTCTCTACCATTGAGTTACATATTTCATAAATATTAAATATTATTAGGGTTGATCGGTTAAGTTTCCAATGTAAATACTACAATTTATAAATATACGTAATAATATGAGAAAGGTGGCATAATTCGAAATCAATAACTGTACAAAGAGCTCTCGAATCAAATATGAACAAGTTTCAGGAGTTTCTGTAATGCGAGTTGCAAGTTTCTCAACTGTTTTAATAAGATCAAAACGACGAAATTGTTCTTGAAAGAACAATTATAACTTTTATAGGATTAGATGGATTAACTTTTAATGTCAATGATTTTTTTGGCGAGATTAATTAGAAAAATGAGAAGTTTGTTTGCATTTATACACCTTGGTCTATGAACCCTGAATGCATGTAAATGTATTATGAATCTTTGAAAGTGTAAATATTATGTTTCGGTCATATAGTAGGTCCAAACTACTATTGAGTTTGTAGGAAAAGGTGTAATAATGTATTATGAGCTTTAGAAGCTAAGATGAATAAATGTATAAATTTATCAGGCTGTAGTGTAAAATGGTGCGATCTTGGTAGGAAATAGTATAAATGGGTTGGGCTTTGCTGCGTAGCATGTAAATAATGGTTATGGATTTAAAGTGCTGAGTTTTTAAAGGGTTATGAGGTTAATACTATCTTGTAAATTGGTAAAGGAATTTGTATGTTATAATATGTGTTTTTGACATTGTATACTATGGAATAGATTGTTGATCCAGTTTCATACGAATTCATAGGCCGACATGTAATAGTGTTATAGGCTAAGGACCTTTTAGGCTAATATGTAAAGGCTACAGTTTAAATAGGTTTTGGGACTTTTAGAATGAATTATACATTATTTATTGTTTTTATGAGCAAATATGTAAATAGTTTATGATCTTTAAATACTATGGTTTAAAAGGGATCTTGTACACTATAGTAGAAATTGTTTTTGGCATTGTGACTTAACTGGATTATGGTCTTCAGAAGTGATGGTCTAGATGTGTATGCCACAGTCTTTATTAGGCAATCCCCCTCCACCCCCTTTTCGATCGATATCAAGCGCCTTTTTAATCCGGCGCGCGTGGCTCGTGAAGTGAAACACTGAAAAAGCTTTGTACTTTGGGACAAAGCAAAGTCGTGATACGCCTGTTCCGTCCAAACAGTTTTTGTATTATTAAATTGATCCCTGAAGTATTTTCCGATCTATTTATTTTATTTCCAGTTTGTCACAGGTTATTTTATGCAAATAATTTTGAATTAATTGTGGTAGATAAATAATTAATTGATTTTAACTAATAGTTTATCAATAACTAACATTTTGCTGTACAATATATTTATTCGTAGTGGCCAGAACACTTTACTTTTAATAAAATACTAAATATATAATCTAATTGAGTATCGTGTCTTGAAAAATTTTACAAAAAAGATTATAAAAGGTACAATATAGTACCAGTCTTCTCCGAGTGAAATATTTAATTTGTCTACGAAATCTGAACATTTTTATAAACTAAAAATACCGAATTTCGTAATATTGTAATATCCATCGTGGATTTAGGAATATATATTTTTTTCATGAAATTTCACAATTATGATTAATCACTACATAATGAATAAGAATATTCAACATTCAGTAGTGGTTCATGGCAGTGACTCTTGTATTTCTATGTTATGCAAATGACGCCGTTACAAGGTGGAAAAAGGGAAGATGATTGCAAGACGATGATGCAAATGCAATCACGAGCTACAAACCCACACACGAACCCGACGATATTTCGAGCTCGTTTTGCTTTTACTGAACCAATAAATGCGAGGAAGACCTTATTGGAGTGGCTTCGAGCCAGCGATAAGATAAGCCGGCTTGGGTTTAAGTAATAAGTTGGAGATCAACTGTTAACGCCGTGGACTTTCTCGGAAATAATTTTGTAGGAAATACATTGGAGACTATTGTAAACATTACTTTGTTAAATATGTTGAAACATGGTTTAAAATTAGGAAAGAAATAATTTACCATATGTAGCCTATGGTTTGGTTAGAAAATAAAATGTAGGGAAATCTTAGAAAAATGTATACATTCTAGTTTTTGTAAATAAAATGTGAAAAATATAGTTTTTGAAGGTGATAATTTCATTGCACTTTCTTTGCCAACTAGTAAGTTCAGTTATAAAGCGTTTTTATTAGCCTTTTCCAAGAATTTTCTGGCAAAATCCTTTCTCTTATATTATTTGATAAATATTCATAGAGGCAGCAATCAGTTTTGAATTTCAATAAAACCAACCGTTTCTTCTTTAAGAACATTTGACGGTGGCTTTAGACGAAAAATAATAGCTACAAACCCTGCTATACCTAGATCATAGTTAAAACCCAATATTGTCTTATTCTCACACAATAAAACCAAAAACAATAGACTTTACAAAAATCTCTGTTGAATGCTTCGGGACATTCATGGATGTCCTACAATATGGGGTTTTAATTGGTCGCTTCTACGCAAAATCTAAGCCTCCCAAAAGGGGGAGTGGGTAGAGGCCTACAGTAGACTACTCAGTACAGTATATGGAGTATGAAAGGGAGAAGGTGACGAGTTTAAAATTGCATTAACACCAGAACTAAGCATTAGGAAATATTCTAGTGTGCAATGTAGATCTAGAATAGATAGACGTGTGATATAGATTATGGAAATTCAGTTGTAGAAAAAAGCACCTTTAAAAATTTAAAAATTTAAAAATTTGTGGCCAGACTTTAATGAGTTCAAAATTTGGTGTGAAAACTGTTCCGGATATTAGATAGTAAAAAGTACGATAATTTGGTCAACTACTCTTTAAGTTGCAATATAAACATGTTTGTGCATTTTCATTTGAATTTTTACTTCAGAATTTTTTTTACGAGACGGTTAAGTGTAAAAAATACGTTTTCTATAATAACTAACTAGTAGCCTATTTGGTATTTTCTATACTAGATAAACCGATAGAATATGAAGGAATAAGTCGGCGAAACAACACTTAACAGTGAAAGGAATTAGTTCAAATCCCCATCTCGAATAATCCATGCATGATAAGCAGAATACACAAACGCACTGACACTGACAGAATATTCCAATCCGTTATTCCGTTTACTCCGAAATATTCCAGCTGAAAAGGGACTGACGTAGTAGACAACAATGAAGGTTTAAACTGGTTATCAGCTGATTATTACATCTCGTGATGATAAAATTGTGTCATTAAGCTGATAGATAACGAGAACTAAATTAGCTTATTCATACCACAAGTCTTAACTTGGCTTAAGAATTCAACTTGTAGTATTACTAAAGTTACTTTATAGTATTTTTCCTACGTACGTCTACAAATAAGATTAATAATTTAGTTGGGGAAAACTTTTGAATTTTTCTTTTATTTTACTTGAAAATAGGTTACATATAACTGTTTCATTTTTAACATGACGTTTATAAACAAATTTATAATTTTCGCTTGGAAATATTAATATTATTTTACCACTCCAATTATAAATTTTCATAGCCGTCTTAGAAATATTATATCTTTTACCGCTCACCAATATTATAATAAATTCAACCCATTCTAAAATATAAGTAGATCAGTAATCGGGAAAATAAATTTCTATTAAGTAATAAACTACAACAATTAAATCCGTAACAATGAAATATCCCCCGGCAAAATCGATACGACAAAGATATTTGATCCCAATAACAAAATTCCAGAATAAACCCAAATAACAGACATTTAGAACACATAGACACAAAATTGAATAAAATAGATACGCACTGTTGGTGACTGCAGCTGGAGCAAAGCACTTATCACAACACAAAGAACGCAAGGAGTCCAAAGGATACTGTCAGTTTGGGGTCCGCGCGCGCTATGGCGCTACAGCGGGAGTTGAGGGCTCTAGTGCTGAGAAGCGCCGCTGGAGCGCTAGCGCAGCCCCTGGCGGCACCCGCCAAAACTAAACCAATATTAATGATCGGGCAAAAACTATGTCATTAGGCCGATTTGTCGATAATGTCATTATGTTGATGGATCGAGGCACCAAAGTTAGAGAACAATATGGTGAAATAAATTCTGTTATGTATTTAAATTAAGGGATTAATAGGACATAGTATAGGACTTAAGATTAGCACTATACAATGTTTATAGGAAATCTTAATAGATTTTAACCTAATATGTTTTTTATGTATTAGACAGTTGCAAGAAATAAACATTTGAGAGATAAATTTTTCCCCGTCACAATAAGTAACATTTCGACGTTTTAGAATGTAAAATTTCACCCCATCCTCAGGTGATAAAGTAACTTAAACATCGAGATTCTGAAACGTAACGAAAACGTTTTTACCAACAGTTTTGGTTGATAGGATATATTCACCAATACCAAAAACAAATTATAACGAAGGACTAGTATATGCTCATGACACAGGTATGCCGTCAAATTGATAATGTAATTAGGAACACATACATTTACCAAGACAAATTGTACATAAACATACACAAAAGCTTGTCAGAGCACTATAAACTCTTGTTTGTGTCTGTAAAGTTTACTTATTTTAGTATTACTGTATGTGGTTATGCACATCTAAACTGTCTACTGTATAATGATTAGACAACTATTATTGTGCTGACTTTAGTTTTTTAACCGTGAATAAAACATTATACACTCTATTACATAATTTACTCCGTAGAACATGTTTGTGAACATTATACTCTAGAAGCGTTAATAATAAGTGTTCTTCAAACATTTTTCTTCAAATATCAAATCTTCAAATATTGTTAACCTGCTTAAAAACTTTATTTTCGCATATTATTTTCTAAATTGTAATTTTTATGATTTTTGTGCATAGCCATAATAATACGTTATGAAATATTTGTCAACCATATGACATTGGCCTATTGGATATGATGATGATTGGAGTGTCCAATCGAAATCGTATACTATTTTGGCTGATTCTCTAAATATTTCTTTACATAACCTTAAAGTTGTAGTTATGTGAATTTATTGTATATATTTTCTCAATTTTGTATAGAGTGGGGAAAAATAGCGTTCGTGCCCTTAGCCGAAAGGGGTTTGCAGCTCTCGATCATTTTGAGTTCTTTACTTCGTCTCGAACTCTTAAAAATTATCTCCAGTCGGTAAAACCTAATTTTCAGTTCTAGGTACGAAATATACTATATTAAAAGTGTTATTTGAAGTATTTTTGTACTTTTAACTATTTGAATCTAGATCAAACAGGTAAACCGGCAGATTTTTACACTATTATATAAAAAATATATTATTTTTCTTAAGTATTTTAAATCTTGTTCATATCATTGCGCAGATATGAATATGTTTTTAAACACGTCACTACTTTGCAAACTAAAAACTTGTAAAGCATTGTTAGTACTTAGCTATTCAAGCTTAAGCCTCCTAAGGCAGAGTTTATCCAAATCTAACGTTTCATACATTTTCTAAGTTGGTTACAGTTTTGTGGAGGAGATTGTAAAGAATGTTATCTTGCCTTCTGGTCCATTAGGTTTCGATCTGGCAGGGAAGCTATTCAGCGCCTACTCTTACAGCTCGAGTTACAGTTTTTCCCAAACCGAACCTATCATTCTATTTTTTACTTTGTTAATTATAAAAATCTTGGTCTGTAGCTGCAAAATATAAATGGATGTGCGGTATACAATCTTGTGTTACCTAGTTTAAAATTGTACACAGAATATGGGTTCCGAAAGCTAGTACAAGTTAGGCATTTTTGATAATTTCAAAACAAGCGCATAGTAATAAGGAAAAAAATAATGTTGTTGTGCAAATATCATACAGATAAATCTCACATTCATTAGTTTACCAAATAGCTGATTTCCAATTTTTTACTTTGCACACTACTTTGCCTACCACTTTGTTCGTACCTTTTGCATCATTTTGGATGATGATAGAGACATTTAAAATAATTTTAGGTACGTTTATTTAGGAAAATAAGTAAGATGTAAGATGCATAGATGCAATTTAGTGACCTGGAAATAATTCGTTGATAGATTAAACTAATTCCTACATGTATATGTATAATGTTTTAAAGAAACAACAAAACCAACGTTTGAGAAGAATCACAAGAACATATAATAAAAAAACTAGAGGTCGTCCAGGGATCGAAAACTCGACTAAAAATATGTAATGTACACTGTACAGCCTTCTCTATTTTCACATCAACGCTGTAAATAAAACATGCGATTGGAATTTCTCCCATTTGTTTTGATTTTCTGTTCATATTTAGTTAATTTCATCACCAGTATGGCCCATGATAATTTTTTATTTTATTTAAAATTCATTTTTGGGCTTTTTTTGCCTATTCTAGTTTATAAAGGGATTCAGCACATCTACAGGAAAATATCTTTCTGACAGTATGCGTAGATTTTTCCTGCGATGCACACGAGCTCAGAAAAAAGGTTTTGAAGGAACATTTGCCTATTACATAATATATAGATAGATAAAAATATATAAACGGAGAGTATTTTTTCCCCATTTTTGTTGGCCGTTGAATTTGTTATAATATTTTTCGATATATATCACAGCGCAGCCAAAAGATATACATAACATCAATATTGCCAAATGATTCTTCAAAAGATTGTAGCCCTCGATATAATCTGCTCAATGTTTGATCTATTTTAAATAAGGGGTACTTTTCTTGCCGGTTTCCCCAAAAAACTATTTTTTATACTATAAAAATACATTTTATACTCTGTGGCAAGTCGGCCAGTACAGTTAACACGGTGGTGAGCGTTGCCGTTTGGTCATTAGTATTTATTATCTGTCGGACGAGGACGGAAGACCATTGCAGGTGTTACCCGCATCATGTAACAGCTGGCTGAATCGGACACCTGTCAAGCTGCAGTGATGACAACATTAACATTACCTGCAGGGCTGCCAACATTGTATGTATAATAAATACAGGAACAGGATTATTAAAATATTATTGCCAATTACCAATAATGTAACAGCTGATTAACTCAGACAGAAGTCAACCTGCAGTGATGCTAACGTTAACATTACCTGCAGGGTTACCAACATTTTATATAAGAGGAATTCTGGAACATAGTTCTAAAGACATTATTGCCATTTACCAATAATGTGACAGCTGATTAACTTAGACACAAGTCAACATGCAGTGATGCTAAAGTTAACATTACCTGCAGGGATACCAACATTGCAATTAAGAGGAATTGTAGAACATGATTATTGAGCCATTATAATCAACCACCAATAATGGTGGGGGTAACTCTGATACAAGTCAACATGCAGTGATGCTAAAGTTAACATTACCTGCAGGGATACCAACATTGTATATAAGAGGGATTAAAGAACATGATTATTGAGACATTATTTTCAACCAGCAATAATGGTTGTGGGTAACTCACATATAAGTCAACATGCAGTGATGCGAACGTAACATTACCTACAGAACTACCGACGTTATGTGAATTTGGAAATAGAGGCTAAGTAGTATTATTGAAGAATATTGTAGAATAACCACGTAAGGATGTTTGGGGTTAAGAAAAAATAGTTCACGTTATTTGAGACTCGTGTGGTAACTCATGCAGTTCTGAAAATCCTCAGATTCTCTTGTTTACATGTTGTACCAACTCATATCTAAATATTTTATACCAAAATTTAGAAAACTTTTAATTTGAATATTTTAAATATCTCACTGTTTTTTCATGCAATATTTGTAATAGCCAATTTAACTACTGCCAGATTAAAGATATGTTACTAGTATAAACAAATTAATAAGTTTGCAACTAATTTCAAGTGGACGTTTTAAATTAAGCAGATGAGCACAATATAGCTAAGTGTAGCATGGCGTGCATGGATGGCTCTAGCGGGTTAATCCCATTATGTTCATCAATTAGCGTAAGTGTAGCGTGCTTATGTCCAGGAATAAATAACAACTCTAGTTCGACCACTTACACCGGGAACTAACAGTCCGGGGTGGGAAATTAGATAAAACCTATCTTTACGTCGCAGAAGAACAAAGTTATCAATCCAGGTTAATTAATAAAGAGATAAATGGAGAACGGGTTCTGATACAGCTTGTAACTATTGTAAAAACATTGATTTGTAATAATATCCGGCCATGAAATTATAAAAAAAATTATTTAATAAATGTCCTTTTAAAACAATCGGTGAGTCAATGCAACCATGTTTCAAAACAGATGAAGTAGTCTGTACGGTTGATAAATACAAACTGTTAAACTTACAGGAAAATGTTTCTTTTAATACAGAGAGAGATGACAACTAAACACAGTTATTTAATAGAATGGGATCTTTTCTAAAGGACAATAATGAACTAACATCTGATTTAAAACAACTCTAGTCTACGCACAGGCCACTGAGGTAGACTTATTTTATACAGTACGTTATTATTATCGGAGGTAATACATTTTTAGCGAATTTTTCTCTAGGGAAGTAGCTATTATTGTAAGTCTCATGGTGAGACCTAGACCTGGGACCGATTTAATTTTTCGTTTTGATGTTTCCAGAGGCCAAATAAAACACCATTCGTTTTTATATATGTACATCTGGACGATAACTTGAGTATTTTTGTCCGATTTTGATAACATTTGGTTTGAAGGTGTAAGGCAGGATAACTTGAATGAGTTCGCAAATCAGCATCATCGGACCATGGGATCGGGGTTTAACGGGGGGTTTTATGGGGTAAAGATGGGGTTTTCTAACTTTTTACCTTTTTAACCCCCAAATTTATCATTTTTTTGTACGGTGATTGGATACGGAGAAAATTCAAAAAACGTTACGGGGAAAATTGAAATTAAAATTCCAACGTTATTCTTATAGAGAATATTATAATATGTTGTAGTTGGCTTGTTTATGGATATATTTTGATCAAACTTGGCGAATTAATTTATTTAATACTAAGCTAATGATATTTTAATAAAAAAAAAACTCTTTATTAGTTTCCCTGTAGCAGCTAACCTTAGGTATTCGTTAAACAAAAAATATGTTAATTTAATTGATTAATTGTTGTTTGTAATCTGTTGTGGAGCTAAATCAGATTTTATTTGACAGTACAACAAACTCAAAAATATTAACATAACTATCGTACTGTGGAATGTTTTTCATTGTATGGTTTATTTTGGCTTCGTGCAAATGATTTACTAGTTGCATCAACTACAATAAATTTATTAACTCAAAAGCATAAATTTTTATTTACTAAATTAATTTTAAACCAATTCTCATTAAACAAGAGATTCAAATTCTGGGTGTGGAGAATACGTAAAATGATTAAAACTAAAAACTATTGTAGTACATGAGCTCTTTAAAGTAGTATAAGTTTCCTGCGAACCATATGGAACTTCTCAGATTTGAAGTAAGTTTAAGTTAAAGAAGTTGTTTCTGAAGACCTGTTCTGAATTTTGCCTCAACCTCAACGTCAAGTTTGCAACAGTCTTCATATAATAGTTTCTAACAATGATGTGAATATGAAATTCAAAACGGAAATTAATCTTTAGTATGAAACAGATTATTGAAGTTTTATAGACAATTATTTTTTTTATAATATTTAATATAACTTTGTATTAGGAAATTCGTGTGGCTATATAGAACTAAATTATATCCTTTTTTGATCAACATGATTAATGTTTTCAGAGTTATATAACTGAAACTGCAGAGTTTTGGAGATGAATATTATCGTATTTTTTTAAAAACTTTACATATATTCAATGCTCAAAATACTTTTGGTAATATTGACAACAATACCACTTACAGTATTAAATAATAAAATCTTCAAAAATATTTTAAAACATGAAAATACCTGCTTGGATCCATATTTTTTGTTAATAAAATATTAAACACCTTACTTAAATGAAATAAAATTATTACTTAAAAAACATTTTTCAACTTTAACTGTTTTCTTGTGGACCGTCTTTTTTCACATATATTACTTATGTTGATGACTTTACTGACCAAAATATATTTTTTTAAAACAACGAAGCACGCATACCTTAATTCTGTTCAGAATCACTGCAGCAAATTATCATTTTTTACTTTCATTTTACTTTTTCATCGGCTTTCATTGTTGACCAGCATTTTATTAAAGGCAAGTTTTTTTTTTATCTGAACATGATTGAAAACAGAAATTAAATATAAATTCAATAGATTATGTAGATGTAATGTTTTTGTTAGATGCTTTGTCAAATTGCTTAGGTTGCATATGTGTGAGGTAACCCAGAAAACCGAAATCTATTATCATTATTGCAAGAACAGCTTATCGGATTACGTCTAAAAATAAACTCCCGCTAGAGAAATTAAAACAAACATTTAGGAAAGAAATACTTCTTAAGAGGTATAGAGGTCAATGGTAAGGTTTAAATCGGATGACATAATCGAAGAAAGGTTTGTAATATTTTTTTTGTCATATCAGTTACGTTTTAATTACAACTTTTTATGCTAGAATTTAACAGTAAAATTACTTAAAGAAAATCTAAATGTAATAAATATACAAACAAAATATCTATTTATATACAGTAAATATCTAGAGAAAAAAAATTGAAATATTTACATTAGGGTAGGCCTAAATAGGTATTGCACTTCAATGATATTATATTATATGATATTATAATGATATTGTGTGTAGTTTATTTTGCTTAATACGATTAGACGGTTGAAGGGGGTATGAGAGTGGTTACGGGGAATTAGAATACATTGCTGTAGTAAAAAATACTTTTTTAACAGCTTTACAATCAAAGCAAAAGCGTTTGTTCAAATCAAAGTCGGGTTTGTATTTCGATAATGCATTTAAATATTTAATGGAATATTACCTACTTCGGATGGATCATAAGTTTGTGGAAGATACTGTTAAAAATCATTTGAATCTAAATCAATATTTATACCGAACACAAACTAATCTTATAATCCAAACATTAGTGAGTAGAAGCAAACGCTGTGTTTCCATTCAAACAATATTGACTCGTATTTGGTAGGGTGCTTTCTACTGTATAATACAGACTCTTGTATTGTATATGATAAGAATACACATTTCTACAACTACAATACGTACAGATATATATGTGAAGTCGCAATATAAATATGCGAATACCATTATGGGGTAAATATATTTTATTATTCAAAGGGTACTAAATTCATTACAAAGTACATCGTCCAAATCTATATTATGTATAGGAATAATTTTTTCCTACAGTTACCTAACAATGTACATGTTCTCTCACTGATTTGAGAAAGCAAAGTGGCCAATTCGCTCACCAGTGAGACAATGTTAACATTGTCTCACTCTAATTACTTTGTCTCACTCCAGATTTGCAACGTGAAGGCACGAAATAGTGAGCGCGTAACATGCAGGCAACGTCGTATGCGCGCGAAATACGTTGGCAGCACTGGCTGTAAATCAGCTGGTCAGCTGTTGTACTGTTGTATTTGTCACTTCACATTAAATGTTATATTAAAAGTTCACTTCTGTGTAAAAATAGGTTATGTTTCTTCATGTTTCTTCACAAATGTTTTTGTTTTATGGTAACTGTAGGAAAAGTATAATGTGCAACTCGAGTTCAAAGTACAATTGCCTCACTCGAGAAACCATTCCTCACTCGCCTACGGCTCGTGAGTAAGGATTTCTCTCGAGTGAGTCAATTGTTCACTTTTCTCACTAGTTGCACAAATAACTATAGGTTGCTATACTTAACCTATTTTAAAGGTATGCCCTCTACTATAGTTTTATTAAAATGTTTACAATAAATACAATAAAAATGCAACAACGAAAAAAACATAACAGAAGACTAGAAAAATAACAGTATTACTTTAGACGTTATGAAAAAACTATTTCGTAAAATTTATAATTTTGCATTAATCAACAACATAAACGATTAAAAGAAATAGCAAATATTATTCTCCATTCGATTCAAACAGAATTTAGTTCATTAAATTAAATAAAGCACTTATAAGTTTTAATTAAATTTTGAGTAATATAACTTTGAATTTAATTTAAGTTGCCCCAAAACTGCCATACTAAGTTATATGTATTAACAATTCTTTTTTTGAATAGCTGAGAGTGTTATAAATAAATGCGAATGAATTAATAGTAGTTTACGCAACGATTGCGTAAAGATAGTGTTAACGACACGAGTAGAAAATTTAAGGTACGAGCCTTGGCGAGTGCCTTAAACACTTCTACGAGTGTCGTTAACACTATATTTACGCAATCGTTGCGTAAACTACTTTACATACGGCGGTGTTTTGATTACTAAAAATTACTACTCATAACTTCTAAGAGAGGTTATTTTTTTTCCTACAGTTACCTAACAATGTACATGTTCTCTCACTGATTTGAGAAAGCAAAGTGGCCAATTCGCTCATCAGTGAGACAATGTTAACATTATCTCACTCTAATTACTTTGTCTCACTCCAGATTTGCAACGTGAATGCACGAAATAGTGACCGCGTAACATGCATGCAACGTCGTATGCGCGCGAAATACGTTGGCAGCACTGGCTGTAAATCAGCTGGTCAGCTGTTGTACTGTTGTATTTGTCACTTCACATTAAATGTTATATTAAAAGTTCACTTCTGTGTAAAAATAGGTTATGTTTCTTCATGTTTCTTCACAAATGTTTTTGTTTTATGGTAACTGTAGGAAAAGTATAATGTGCAACTCGAGTTCAAAGTACGATTGCCTCACTCGATAAACCATTCCTCACTCGCCTACGGCTCGTGAGTAAGGATTTCTCTCGAGTGAGTCAATTGCTCACTTTTCTCACTAGTTGCACAAATAACTATTGTTTATAACCTCTAATTGCCACTGATAGTGATCCAACGAAACATTGTATTAAATACTAATTGCACCAATCAACAATTAAATTGGCCTGAACAGCTGATTAGTTGAATTTCAAATCATTACAATTTTGCTTCTCCTCTCTCAAGGAACCTCATTGGTCCGTTACCAGTGTTGTTATGAGTAAAACTATGCTGTTATGAAAGTAAACAATGCTGTTATGAGATACTTTTCAATTCTAAGAACTGTACTGAAATGGATACTTTAAAAAACGGTCATAGGTAATAGTTATTTGTGCAACTAGTGAGAAAAGTGAGCAATTGACTCACTCGAAAAAAATCCTCGAGTTGCACATTATACTTTTCCTACAGTTACCATAAAACAAATAAATTGGTGAAGAAACATAACCTATTTTTACACAGAAGTGAACTTTTAATATAAAATTTAACGTGAAGTGACAAATACAACAGTACAACAGCTGACCAGCTGATTTACAGCCAGTGCTGCCAACGTATTTCGCGCGCATACGACCTTGTCTGCATGTTACGCGCTCACTATTTCGTGCCTTCACGTTGCAAATCTGGAGTGAGGCAAAGTAATTAGAGTGAGACAATGTTAACATTGTCTCACTGATGAGCGAATTGGCCACTTTGCTTTCTCAAATCAGTGAGAGAACATGTACATTGTTAGGTAATCGTAGGAAAACGTTTTTACCTACGACCGTTTTTTAAAGTAGCCGTTTCAGTTCAGTTCTTAGAATTGACAAGTTTCACATAACATCATTGTTTACTTTAATAATAGCATAATGTTGATAAACAGCTGATTAGTTGAAGTTCGAATCATTACAATTTTACTTCTTCTCTCCCAATCCTTGAACCTCATTGGTCCGTCGGTGTGTAGTTAAGGTATAGTTAGAAAAGGTTAAGGTAGTTAAGGTGTTTAGGTCAATTTAATTGTTGAGTAGTGCAATTAGTGTTTGGTACAATGTTTCGTTGCATCACTGTCAGTTGCAATGAGAGGTTATAAACGAAAACATAAGCTCTGCTAGAAGTTATGAGTGGTGATTTTTAGTTATTAAACCACTGTCGTGGGTAAAGTAGTGTACGCAACTCACGTAAATAGTGTTAACGACACTTGAGAAGTTTTTAAAGCACTCGCCAAGGCTCGTACCTTCTTACCTTACATTTTTTACACATGTCATTAACACTATCTCTACGCAATCGTTGTGTAAACTACTATAATGATCTCTAAAATAAAATCAATGTAAAAGCGTTTCTAATTCCTAAAAACTATAGGGCTAAAGAAAGTCAAATTACAAAAGAGCACAAGCTAGCCAAGCTAGTTCAGGTTTTGCCAAGGGATTGGTTGTTTGTATTCAAGTCAAAAATACCTCCAGCCTCACCTTTGGATAAATTCGTAAACACAAACACGATCAAACCTAAGCTAAAGTCACCGTGCCTTCCTTACTGGATGTGTTGAGTTTATTTTATGCAGTTTGATTTGTACATGTTAAATTTAATGCTTTTATGACTTCGCTTATTGTACAATCTGTCTCTAATGGCCAAATAAAATTATTTATGATTTATGATTGGATAGTTGTGGCTTTTACCAGCTAAAAACTTTATATCAAACTTTTTATGTGTGGTATCATATTTGTCATTTAACACATATTTAAGAGTTTGTTATACGTAAACTTTAAAATTAATTTACTTCTGGGATTAAATAAAAAAAACCCTATCAAGTTAGGAAAGCATCAACAA
Organism: Macrosteles quadrilineatus; assembly: GCF_028750875.1. Taxonomy (NCBI): domain Eukaryota; kingdom Metazoa; phylum Arthropoda; class Insecta; order Hemiptera; family Cicadellidae; genus Macrosteles; species Macrosteles quadrilineatus. Next base: position 95,498,644 of record NW_026542596.1, read on the forward strand.
AGTGTTGGGGGGAATTAAAGTTTTACCTTTGAAATTTTTCGACACAAAATTTAATTTAAAAAAAACTAGTAACTCTCCTATAACACAATAAGGGTTTTCAATTTTACATACATTTTACAGCTTTTCCTACTTAACCAATTTTCGCAGTCGATGGGTGATTACAAAGCTTATGATATATTACACCTGCGAACGTTACATAAAAAGCTAATCATTTAGTTTAGGGTTTCGCACCCTAGCATTTAATTTATTTCTACAGTCCATTTTCAAAAATCCAGTTATGCTCACCAGTTTCTTAACTGGACTACCCTAATATTGATTGAAACCATCGATTAGATTAGCAAAATAATTATTCAATTTTTTCATAATTAATTTTTAATTTAATTTTTGTTAGTTAGGTTGGGTTATAACAGTTTCATTTTATGATTGATATAGTTACAAATATCGAATATCTCCATCTGCCATCTGTCACTATTGGATCATCCTAACAAATGACTCGAATCACCCTGTATGCCCGAACTCCAATTGAAAAAAAAATTATGCAAACCGCTATGAAAATGTATTTTAATAGGCCACATGCTAACAACTAACTGTGACCTAATTGAGGTAGGTAAATAACTCTTGATAGTGAAGATCTAATATTAAAAAAATATTGTAACTAAGTTATTTTATTCACTTGAATACTGTTATAAGCAGACATAATATTGAAAAGGCAAATGTGTATTGCACTGGATTAATTTTGCCCTGGAAACAAGTATTAGACCCTATTTGTGCACGGGTCCACTCGTATATAGTTAATGGTTAAGGAACTATTCATTTACAGTTGCACATTGGTAAGAAATTAACGGTAGTGGCTCACATATCATATAAGTTTACCTTTTACACTAAGATTTGCTGTAATACACTTCATTATCGCTTAATATACCTTCAATATGACTTATATGCCTGGAGATACTTTCACGCAATTTTTTTTTATTTTAGTTTTTGGGTCGGTATGGTTTAGGTAATAGTAGGCAATCCTAACGTTATAGAATTTTATTTTTTTTTTATTTCAGAAAATACAATAGTCCAAGTAGAAGAAGAGCAGCGTACAATGACATTCACATTTCTCTTGGAGATTTTGGATATACTTTCATAAAGATTCCTCTAGGGCCACCCCAGTGAATTTCAATTCAAGAAAACTCTTTTAAACGTCCTAAATGCTTGTCCAAGCTATTCAATTTTCGTAATTGAAGGGTAAATTGTTCCTCTGAGATTACGATAGTGGATAGCTGTCTTCATACCAACCTCTGTTCCGTCGGAAGAAGTTACCATTATATGGGCGAAAAGGGAATTTAAATACGTTTTATAACACTTTAAATTTAAATTTATACTTATATTGGTGACATTAACCTAGTGCGATAGCATATTTCAGGTGACATCAGCCTATTGGGTCTGATGACGATTTGAGTGTCCAATCGAAATCGATTACCTTATTTTATATGTATTTACAGTATTGTTAAATCAGTATACGTGTAAAATATGTGTTTAAAGTTTTATTAGGATATTAAAATTGACTTAATATAAAATTAATAACACGTACTATTCTGTCTCAGTTATAAGGAAGTAATAATGGAGTTGTATAATAAATTAAACATATTTACTATATTGTACTAGTTGCAGCAATATTTTTTATTATTTAGTATTTAAATTAGGTATTATATTTTATACTAAATAAAATATTATATGGTTTAGAATTAGTTGTCCTTTTAATTTGGCTTGGTTGATAAGTTGCCAATACTTCAGAAATAAGCAATTGACACCAACTCCCAAAATAACGAATAATTTGTATTTATGTTAATTACTAGTCAATTGTGTCATTTTACTATTACATAGTATGCAAATACTGGAAAAAATTACTATTGTACGGGTTAAGGGTTATGCTAAAATAAGTATACCTTTGTATGATTACGGGCAAAACGAATTAAATAATTGCAATCGTATGTTTTCAAATATCCTAAATATACGACGCATTTCAGCGAAATACAATAGCAATATTTGTAGGCCTAATTTGGAACTTTTGTCCAGTCATACAATACGAAATAGTTTTAATAGTTCTAAATGTTACATAACCTCGCTAACCATAGCAATGTGAAGCTTAATAAGAAGAGGTAACAAACTATTTTAAAGGGGTAAAAAGTAGTAGTAAGGGGTAAAATATGAAACACGTATCGTGGGGTTTAAGAAACACTTTTTAATAAGATTTTCTCACTGACCATTTTACTTTTAAAGTTAAAGATTTAAAATAAATCTGTATTTCTTGGAGGAATATCGAAAGTATTTTCTGAATATTGTTGTAACGAAGCAAAAATTTAAGATTTACACAAAATATCCACCAACCACACATTATTAGAATTAAATTTCATGAACATCTTAGTAAAAAAAACATATTTAAATTGAACATAGCTCGTTACAACGGACTTTGATTATGAGTATCTGCCAAGTTTTATAAACCAATTAAATCAGGCAACACTCAGGTAACTAATAGTTAAATAAAGACAAATTATAGTAAACCTCTTGTGTAGCCTAATCTATAAAATCAAATGCCTCAGACAACAATTGAATGCATTGCCTAAACAGCTTGGCTAGATAGAAACTTGCGAGTCGTCCCCTAGAGATGTTTTGGATTAGTTTGTTTTCCACATTCGTTTGCAATAGAGCGACATCGGATTAAAATTTATTCATTTTACAAAATTTGTAAAAATAAGTTTTCACACTTTAACTTTATACAAAGAAATAATACTCATTACTTTTTGTTTTCAAATAAACCTATGTAGCTTATGCATAAAATTCATTATAAACCAGGTTTGAATAATGTAAAGATTCCACACTAAAACATAAATGTAGACTAATCACTCTTTAAATAGAGTGATTTCTAGCAATATTATCAGTTGTCCTAGGTTTGACTTAAAAAATATAAATTTGCTAACTCTAATCTTGGTTATATAGTGGGAACACATTATTTTATAATTCATTCACAACAACTAATTATAAATATTGATTTAACCACCTACCAGCCATTTAGGGCCTAGATTTCTTCCAAATTGTTTTTTAAACCCAATTAATAACCAAACTTACTTTTACAGAATATTTATCCTGTAATATAAATAGCTTTATTCATAATTCAATGTATGGTGTAGAGCCATCTCTATAGTCTGTGCGAGGAACCCTGTCTCCCTGGGTACAGGCCGATGTTTTAAGACCCGGACTAGTCCTACAGGTAGACGAAGAGTAATTATTTAGACAGACTTCATCATGCAGACTATAATGATATCGTTTTAATAAGGAAATCTTTTTACTACTCGTTGTTTCAGTTTCACCCCATCGTCATAAGGCTAATCCATAACTTTACCTATACACAATTGTAAAAATCCCACAGCTTAAAATGGAGCAGCATTCAGCCTAGGACTATTTAACAACAGCGATGAGAAATTACGGGATAATTTATAATTAGATTTACATAATTTCGATAATTTACGCTCGCTAATCAACTGATTTAACATTTTCGTTTCTACACCAACCACAGCCGCATATCCGGTACCTTATTTATCAACCAGTAACCTAAATTACGTATTATACAAATCTAAAACTTAATCTGTTTCTTATTATAAGTTAATTGTGGTGGTATGAAAAGTTGTTTGTGTACTACGAGCACAGTCAGTGCCACCCTCGAAATGTATGACCACACTCAGCTGAAGCTACGTGTGGATACAGTTCTAGAGTGGCAATGAGGTACTTTGCGCTCTTAATACACAAATATCTATTTCACGAACACAAGTAGTAATAGATAGGTTCGGAAAATGTTTTCCAATGTTCCCAACGGACAAACAACTAATGTAAGAGTTCAATTCAACAATGCACGGATGCACAGAACTTTTCGTTTTTTGTTTGTGTATTGAGGATGAAATTGTGTACAAAAAATTGAGTTTACTTATGGAAAATGTAATTCTTTCACTAGGGTGATAATATTTTCCTAAAAACTCATTAACTCTGACTCGTCCTACATGGGTTCTGGAGACGATAGTACAGCTACGAGGGGATGGGGAGGCTAAGATTGGTGGTGGGGGACTAGAGCTCCAATCCCCGGGGCCTACTTGCCCCTCCAATTTGGAAAATTGAACGCCTTGGGCAGCCACAGAATACCCAGAATAAAGTGGCTTACTTAATAGAAATCCACCGGATTAGAAGCTAATATTTGCTCGGGTGGCATATCTAAATGTTGCATTAAATATTTAATTCGTAACCATTTCTATACCCTTTTCTACACAGTTTACTCCTGATCAAAATTTAAATTTAGAATATACACATAAGCAAGTTAAAATTCGTAGGAACCCTAATTTTCCTCTTGATACACTTATTTTAGGAGTTCCGGAAAACCTTATTCAATTTATTAATGTCTCGTTTATTATCTCATATTCATATTTTATAAAATAAATGTGAAATATATTGAGTCCCTATAAGCTGCTCCTCTTGGGCTATAACAGATGCTTGTAATACAGTGAAAACATAATGACCATAGTCAAGTATAAATTCAACTTAATCTTGATAACCAGAATTTTAAATCCGGCAAAAAAGGTAAATTAAACTACCAATGCATACAGAAAATTTTACTGATTCTAAATAAAATAATAAAAATTACAGAAGCAGGAAAATATTTTTAAAACAAACTTTCTCTTTATGGTCGAGCATATTACTCACTAACGTGCGTCATGTTATGTAGCATACATTTTGCGTTTTTTCTTACACATTTATTGAAACCTAACATTTTACCACCTAATCATGTACATATTTTTCTATTTATTGCTAAGTATTTTTGGAAGCCAAAGAGCCGACTCTCAAACAACGCGTCAAAAACACTCTTTGCGGACGATTCTCCTGTAAACGTTTGTCACAATTGGAGCTAACTAGCATCTCCATGAGAATAACTGCTCATTATCATATGTGGGTAACGTAATTTTGTATTCCTAACAACACACCGTGTCAGATACAGCCTAGCCCATAAACGTGTAAACCTACTTTTCATTCCGTTGGATTTGGCGTTGTAACATTTTTTTTTATTTCAATGTGTATTCTAACGAAAAAGAAAGCTAGAATTCATAAAACCATTTTGAAAATAATTTTAAAATGGTTTCATGCATTTCAACAGTTTTTACTTTACATTATTAGCTTATAATAACTTTTATAAATATGAACGAAAGTTTTAGCTGTATTGATTTCAGTTAAAATAATTTTACGAGTGCAAGTAGTTCTAATCCTTTTGTAAAATATGAGGTTCTTGCGTTTGTTGATTGTGATGTTTCAGTGTGCTAACACCGACAAAATGTCTATCTTATATGTTTTGTTTTGAATTATTTTCTTTACGGGTTGTAATGGCAAGAATACAAGACATTGATTTTAAATTCTTCGTAAAATAATTTTAAAATTTTACAAATATCAAAGTTAAACGACAAAACGTTTACTATATAAAACAGATTGAACTAACCTTGAAATTGTCTTGAGCTTATAAGGTTGATAAATCCATTGGAATTTTATTTTATTTATGGATATACTAAGAAACATAATTTGAATGATATTGAAAAATGTATGACAATTTATTGGTACAGATGGATTTGATGTTAGCAAGTTCTGTTGGGAATTACTGGGCGAGTATCGTCTAGTCGGAACGGGAGGCTATTCTTACTTTAAACGTAAACAAACATTCCCCATACACGACTTGGCATGTGTTGTTCGCTTTAATCGTATTATATTATACCCTGGTTCCAAAAATACCTCCCTCTAGATTAATAGATTCAAACTGTACTAATTTTACCTTTATTTCTTAGACGATGCAGTAAATAAGTATATTAAGTCTCTAAATTAACACCCACATCCTTCGATATATTGGTGGACGAAAGAGGGATAGAGAAAGATATATTCAGCACTATTACAATAGGTATGTATTGTTGCAAAAAGTGGTATTAGGCATACTTTCAACGAATATTGTTAAAACTTAAAGGCTTAAAATTAAAAAGTTATGACATAGAATGAGGTTACTATCCTGCCGTCAATCAGTCCTATATTTATCATGATGACTATAGTTTTGGGGTTAAAATCCCATTTTCAAATCTTTGTCAAGACGTCTGGTTTTGTCCTCGTCCGGCCTCGCACGCTTTTACATAATTTTTGTAAATCTAAATGTTTCCGTGTGTTTACGTGTGATGTATTATTGACAACGTCAAGTGCAGAAAGATATGTTTAACAACTGACGACTGAAGAGAAAGATTTAAAAATGGGGTCTTAAACCCGAAACTATATAATCTAAAATGAAAACAAAAAAACTGTAGTAATGACGACAGATTAGTAACCTCATTTTATGTCAATAAATCAATCCTGGAGGCAAATTATGCATAACAAGTTATTTTGTTTAACATTTAGCTGCTATTTTATCGTATAAAAAATTACCATATGTATTTATGTTCCCTGAAAATGATTTTGCGAGCGATTTAGAGAAATATAAACGGCTGTTTCTGACGGTATAATGAAAAAGCATCGTTACTAACTAGGTTATATGATTAAATCTCTAGTCAAGACCATTTATAAAAAGCCTTTCATCAAGGTTAGCTGTAGGCCTATCCTGTTTCAAACCAAAAATAGTAGTTGTTACATTTTACAGGATCGAACCTGCGCCCTTTTAACAACGCAAGCCCAATACCTAGTTACTTTTTACTGTATTTAACCTCTTAGATATTTGACGTAACAAAACGCAAACAATCGATTTCATACTAAGTAAATTAATAAGCGGGAAGTTAACCGCACCAGTAAATCTAAACAAATCAACGACTATAGTAAATATTGTGTGAAATCTACGCTGGGTGAACACTGAATATTAATGGGCTATTTAGAGCTAATGTCTCGCGTACCGACTAATGGCCATTTAACGAGGGCTAATGGCGTTCGCCTCTTCCAATAATGTTAACGGGCCGTTAGCGTCGAAGGTCCACCACAGATGTTCGGCGATCTTCGATGGCCATTGGCTGAAAAACAAATGGCGGCTGCGATTTTTTTAACTATCTTGCTTTATCCGGTAAGAGAGTGGCTTTACTTCTAGTGCACTATGGATATTACTGTGGAATGTTTTACGATGCGTTGATAAGCTGCGGGTGGATAGCAGAGTGAATATTATCATTGTGCAACTAGGCCTATTATTCGTCGTCCTGAAATGCAACTACTTGGAGGGCCCGAGTTGTGGATATTTGGCATGCACTCTGGTGTGGGTTAACGTCCGCACTAGTGAGTACTCATTTATTCATTTATTCGTACATACGGCAATCGCCATTTTACAAAATCATACGAAGTACTACGACGATCCACAGTGCTATCCTGATTACTAGACCAATTCGTAAATTACAAGGCAAAAATGTGGTTCTGGTTCCAGTATAAACTGAAGGTCCCTTAGTTGCCATTGGCTGTGTAAGCTTTTAATTAACACCTGTGTCTAAGGAATAAGTCGGGCTTAAGTCACTAACAAGACTACAAGATGGCGCCACTCATACTACACTCATCTCCACTCATACTTGGCTTGAAATACCCACATTCGTATGGTTGCCATTTCAGAGTTTTAAGTATCAAATTTGTTAGTTTAATATTGAAAACTGACAAGTATTTTAGTGGTTTCTAACAGGAGCCTTCAATCATCGGGATTTTAAAAAACGTCATGACTAAAAAGCCCTTTGACCAGTTCGTAGTTATCATTCGTTTCGCTGTATACATTCATCCTCCACACATTCTCATCTTAACTTCACACCCTGACTTCGAAGTTTATGTAATCTTAATATGGCATTGCACATAAAACTGGTATAAAATATCGGTAATTGTTACGCTGAACTACTGAAGTTTCAAATCGCAAGCTATAATTTTATAAATAAAGCCAAAAAACAATCCTCTTAGTTATTTCAGTAGGTTTTCAATTAATAGACAATATCCTTATGATATAAAACTCCTTAGGTACGTAAGTTACGATGATTTGTTGTTGAATTTCAAGTTCCACGAACTTATGTCAAGTTTAAAGTAAAATGTTTATTTTTTAAACTTAATATTGTCTTAAATTTTTAACTTGAAAACTTGAGAGAACATAAAACTGTTAAAAAAGCAACGTAAGAAACTATATTATGACAGAGTCTTATTATGTTAGTTGTGACACTTGGCATACTTGGCATGTTAACACGAACTCAATAAGTTTGAAACCCTGCAGAGTTCTATAGAACCATTAGAAACAAGATCCCGTGATTTGAGGAATTAAATAATCTATATTTAACATTTTTTTAACATTGTGTGACTGAGTGATTTGTTTTTTAAGTAAACCGCTGAATCTGAGATTTTTAAAAATGTATTGTATTTATATAATGTCTGGGACTTTTGAACATTTAGGATATCCAAAAAAGCAAGATGTTTAAATGTATTGACTTATTGAATATTTCTTAAGGTTAGTCGACAGTGATATGTAGAGAATTTTTGAAAAAAAAAAGAATTTAGTAATAAAAAGAAACATGTCTGTCATAAAAAAAGCTTGCTAATGACATAAAAAAATATACACATAAAATATCGAATGATTATGCAGCTGTAAGACTGATTAGTTTTGATGTTTTCCATATAAATGATTTCTCATTACAGTCAATAAACCTCTTAATGTTTCATGTATAATTATTTCCAAAAGGGATTGGTCCAAATCATCCTGTTTCCAAAAGTTTACAAAAAACAAGTAACGTACTTATTAACGGCGTAAGTAAAGTACTTTTGATAATGTTTTTCTAAAACATATATTATAAAAAAAATTATTTAAAAGTGGATAGTTGACGTTCCAACAAAATCCCTATTCGCGAGCAAAGGCTTAAGACAGCGGCAGCGTTTTCAATAGCTTTGAACAATAGATCGATGAGAGGATGTTACACAAACAATTTCATCTTACTAGTTCAAACGAACCATGATAACCATTTAAGAATTACTGTGAATAAGTATTTCTTAAGTGCCCCAAGATGTTAGAGCATTCTAATGTCCCATATACAAAGCATCTTTTCTCAAACCCTGATTAAGACTATGATATATATTTATGACACACGTTTTATTCTGTGGAGTAGTGTGACTATTGATATCGTTTGATACACGTGTTTTGAAACAGATGTCAGCAATACTAATTGTAAAAAATTGGCTAAATTAATTTTTTATGCCATACATACTTGTAGAAAACTATAATGTACATTATATCATGGAACCTCTCGTAAAAAACTCGAGACAAAATACTCTAGACCAATCATTCCAATATCATAATAAATAAAACATATATATATATATATATATATATATATATATATATATATATATATATATATATATATATATATATATAATTATATAATAATATATTATATATAAATATTTATAAAACATTGTAAATAAAACATATGTAACACTAGTCATAACAGGACACCTTACTAATCTCCCTATTAAATAATATATATTATAGTCAGATATAATAGAAGTAAACACCAGACTGAATATGAAATTAATAAATAAGTTTATTTAATGCCAAAAAATATACTAGTTAACACCAGACTAATTCAATTCCAGTGACACAGTTAGTAACTATCAGACTGAATATTCAATGCCTGCTATGGTACTAAGCACCAGACTAAATATTCAATTTTAGTGATATTATTATAACAAATCTGACTATATATATAATGCCTGCTATACTAGTAAAGCCCCTGACAAAAAATTATACTTCAGTGATATGCCTACTAGTAGTAATTGTCGGACTGAATATTTAATTACTGTTATAATGGTAGTAAACAACAGGCGAAATATTTAGTGTTAATCACACTGGTATTCATCACGTCACATTTTATTACTTCAATTACTTCTAAACACAAAAGCTAGTTTATTAAATTCCAATGAGTTAACCAAGGCTGTAATCAAGCACTCTCTTTCAATATTGTTGGTTGACATCGGGCTTTAGGCCACTTATAACACACCATTAAATTTATATAGCCTTAACTAACCTCAGTAATTGTTTAGACTCCATGAATTGTAAACAAAAAAATACTAGATCCAACTTTTATGAGAGTTTTTTCCTATTTCAAGTCAAAGTCAAGTCAAAACGATCTATTCCGTAAAATAAAAAATATCATTACAATACATTGTAAGTAAAAGGAATTATTCCCCCGAATAGACTATTGATCGGTGATCGGGGGAAGAGTTGACAACAGTTTCTTAACAGTTACTTGGTTTGCTGACTTTAGTGACAGACAAAACAAAATCTATTTTTTCCCCGAGTTCTAAAATTACATTTTTTCACTAAGCTACTGTAACTTAAATGGAATTTTTTAGACGTTTTTACTAAGAAAGCATTAATATCGTTTGCATGATAATTTATGAGCTTACGCTGAATATGCTTAAGTGAAAGGGAATAAAATAGATGAAAATACATAATTATTTTAAACTATTTATTAAACTTGCTAAATTTAATATTTGAGGTCAGTTTAGTATGCGATTTCTTTACTATGGTCAAATTTATAAGTTTCTGCATTGGTAAAGATATGCATAAAGATTAGCTTCAAAATAAAGGTGTACCTTTATATTTTAATATCCTCTCCAGATTACCATTGTTAAAATAAAAAAAATAGTAATAAACTGAAATGAATTTCTGTTTTACGGAAAACTGTAACAACAAAAAATAAAATTGTATTGACAATTCTAATGTTTTCATTACAACTGTGATTTTACAAATATACTGTTCACCACAAATATTAAACACATTTTGTCAATCTTTCGGTAACTAAAATCATCATACAAAGTTGTTTAGGTGGTTTGAAAATGATCATCAGGGTTGCTTAGGATTAAAATTAGTATTAGAGCTATTATAAGGTTAGTCGTGTAAGTCTAAATTTAGTAGACTGATACTATAAGGAATGTACTTAGAGGATTTCAACAATATTCCTGATTTATACAGGGTGATTTGTACTCAGTGTGACAAAATTTTTTTGGTGTAAGTACAAAGTAAATGAAGTGTGATGATGCATATCAAATGTTCTAAGTCTAAAAATTAGCTTCCCAAAAAATTATTTTATGTTTTTTCAAAAATAACTATGTTTTTAAACTTAATACGGCGATTTCTCAATTACCTGTATATGTATTTGAGTAGATAATGTAATTTTCGTGTTCTACATAAAATTTTGAACAAGAATAATAGAAAATGACGGAGGATCAGTTGTAAAAACTCCATTGTAAATAGATTCAAAGATAAAAATTAAGATGTTTGATAAAAAGTTTAAAAACAATGGTCTATTGAATTTTTTACACCCTGTATACAATAAAGTGTCGGAATATATTAAAAACTGCGCCATTTTATAAGCTTTCCAACGATATGCTACACTATTGAGGTTTATGTCTGCTTATGTACGCTTAAATGGTTTGAAGACTACAAAGCATGGTGTCTTTAGCATTTAAAACATAGAAAGTCGGCATGTATTAAGCAAAAGTTGTATTTTTGATTCAGCTTGAACAGTCAAAACAGTAAAAAAGTTCTGGTATTCAAACCACTAATACAAACAAAAAAATATCTAAACCTCAATAGTGTAGCATATGGTTGGAGAGCTTATAAAATGGCGCAGTTTTTAACATATTCCAACACTTTCTTGTATACATGGTGTGAAAAATGCAATAGACCATTGTTTTTAAAATTTTTATCAAATATCTTAATTTTTATCTTTGTTTAATTTTTTAATTTTATTTACAATGGAGTTTTTACAACTGATCCTCCGTCATTTTCCATTATTCTTGTTCAAAATTTTATGTAGAACACGAAAATTTCATTATCTACTCAAATCTATATACAGGTAATTGAGAACTCGCTGTATTAAGTTTAAAAGCATGGTTATTTTTGAAAAACTTAAAATAATTTTTTGGTATGCTAATTTTGAGACTTGGAACATTTGATATGCATCATCACACTTAATTTTCTTTGTACTTACATAAACAAAATTTTGTCACACTGAGTACCAATCACCCTGTATACATAATATATTTACATAGATATTTTTTACTGAAATTGAGAGCTCGTCTAGCTTTAACTCCTTTATATTCTCACGAACCTACACTATTTTCTGGCCATGTCATCGATCTCTAAAGTGAGCTGGGTGGGGCACAGTTGGGCTCACCACTTAGACGATCCATTTGGTGAATTGAAAACCTTTGTTACTGCCAAACAGCAAATTCTTCCTTATTACTTCTCTTTTATTGCACGAGATATAACAGGATCGTGATTAAATATTTAAAACTGCTAATAGCTAACTCGTATTAGACACTGTTGTGATATTGATGCGTTGTTTGTAGACTAGGATTGGGGGTTTACGAAAAAGAGTGATTTGAACCATTTATCATAAATGTGTTGAAACAAAGGTTTTAATTTTGACTTAAAATGTTTAACTTTTGAAATAAACATGTTAACACATTGTGGGATTTCAGATACAGGATTCACCTTTCTTTTAAGTACAATCTCAGAACAAATTGTCTCATATTCATTCCGTGGGACGAAATAGTTAATGAGCCTTGGTCAGGATGGTAAAATGTCATATGTGTCATTATTGTAGCTTAGACGCTAAGATTTAAGCCAAATCTTCCACATTAATTACGTGTTATATTACAGCGTGGTCCACAATTGAACCTTTTTTTAAAAACTGACTATTTGTAATATACTTATAAGCCACTAAACAGTCAAGTGGTCGGGGGATAGAATTTGATGACATAAAGTAATAATAAACCATAGTAGAGCAAACTAGCATACCATTCAAACAACCAGACAGTTTATCTATTAATCTTGCGCTGTTTATTACATAAAATTACATTTACTTATGCATTACCTATAGATGAATCAACTAAGTATACGTTCAAAGTTAGTCAACAGTAAGAGACTAAAGGAATCGAGATAGTAAAACTCTATCGCACTTTAGGACTACTCATTTCTCTAGCATAAAAAAAGAAATCGTGACTAGAATTTCAGGTTCATTTAAATTATGCAATATAGACTTTATGAGTCATAATATTTGAATCTTGTAGCCTACCTAAAAGAGGACAAGGGAAAAAAACCTCCACAATAGTCGTATGGACCAAAAATACTGTAGAATGCCCATTTCCATGAGAACAAAACATTGCATTGACTTGTATAGGCCACGCATAGTTGGGGCTTTTAAAATGCAGATGGAGGTGGATGACCTTAAATGGTACGGAGGTTTTTGACCTGAGGCAAGAATAGACTTAAAAGATGAACATTTACCTACATACTTTAAAAAGTAAAATTTCTGAAAGACAGTGTCAAACACCACCAAGTGAGCAAGGCAAACTTTCTTGGTAAAGAAAAGGATTGTTTTGGGAATTAAACCACTATTGTCATAGCAATTTAGTTACAATATACAGTTTTCTACATTTTACATATTTGATTTTCCTCTACCAACAGAAAGAAGAAAAAAATTGAGAATATTGCTTATGAATAAGACATCAAACCTTTTTCACCTTATACAGGGTGTCCCGGAACTCTCTACCAATATTTTAGGGCATTGCTCCTGGGTAAGAAACATACCTAAATATCATATTTAAATTGTCCGGAAGTCCTTAGTTACTCACACAGCCGCCATTTTGTTTTTTCAGTTATTAATTTTTTTCTAAAGAATGGTTAAACATACGAAATGGAAACTTTGCACAAACATTTATGACAACTGGACAAAGCTCCAAAAAATTATGACGATTTTTCAAATTCACAAAACAAAATGGTGGCCATTTAAAATGTTTATAAAATCAACGGTTTTTGAGTTAATTAAGAAACAAAATTTTAAATGACCGCCATTTTGTTTTATGAATTTGAAAAATCCTCATAATTTTTTTGTAGCTTTGTCTAGTTGTCATTAATGTTTGTGCAAAGTTTCCATTTCGTATGTTTAACCATTCTTTAGAAAAAAATTAATAACTGAAAAAAACAAAATGGCGGCTGTGTGTGAGTAACTAAGGACTTCCGGACAATTTAAATATGATATTTAGGTATGTTTCTTACCCAGGAGCAATGCCCTAAAATATTGGTAGAGAGTTCCGGGACACCCTGTATAAGATTCCACAAGAAAATGATTTTGGGCAAGCAAAGAAAATAATTTTAATCGTTGTACATATTTATATCAAAGTTAATGTTTATTCTAAATTTAACAGTGCCACTTTTACTTTCTCCCCCTATACCATAGTATATGGAGAAAGTATTGTTTTCGTCAAAATTTTCGAGTTTGAGTTTTGAGTGGATATATTCGTTTTGGGTCCCCCTGGACACAAAAAAGTGGTTTTCGAAGTGATGTGTGTGTGTGTGTGTGTGTGTGTGTGTGTCTGTGTGTCTGTGTGTCTGTGTGTCTGGATGTGTACAGAGCTAGAGACTACACCTGTGGTCCGATTTCGATGAAATTTGGTATGTAGGTTCTAATCCATGGTATCTCCAGGCATTTTTTTCATTTTTTTGAAATTTTGATTTTTAATGGGGATTTTCCCATAAAAACCCATAAAAAACCGGAAAAATCGGATTTTCTCAAAAATGGTACGAACGATTTTGATAAAAATTTAGTATGTTGTAGCCCTTTAAATCCTGAACAAAATGGTACAAATCCCATTTCTGTAAAAATTACGGTTCAAAAGTTATGGTAAATTATGTTATTTTCCCATAAAAATCCCAAAAAATAACGAAAAATAGGATTTTAGACAAAAAAAATCCGTTTTTATTTAACATAGTATGTTATGATCCTTACAATTTTGATAGTTTTTCTCATTTCTTAGATATGTTAATTTTTAATGGGTATTTTCCCATAAAACCCCATAAAATGACGGGAAAAAAGATTTTCCCAAAAATGGCCTAAACGATTTCGATAAAAATTTAGTATGTTATAGTCCTTTATATTCTGAACAAAATGGTACAAATCCCATCTCTGTAAAAATTACGGTTCAAAAGTTATTGTAAATTATGTTATTTCCCCATAAAAACCCCATAAAATAACGGAAAATCATATTTTCCCAATATTGGCTCGAACGATTTTGATAAAAATTTAGTATGTTATAGTCCTTTAACACGGATGTAAGACAAGGAGATGGCATATCTCCCATACTATTCAACTTAGCACTGGAAGAAGCCCTGCAGAAAACAAAAGAACTAGGATTGGGTGTTAAGCTTGGGGTAGATCTAAACATTTTGGCATATGCTGATGATGTGGTCATTTTGTCAGAAACAGTTGAAAACTTGGTAAGTTTGGCAGAAGTACTTATCACAGAAGCTAACAAAATAGGATTGCAAGTAAATGTAGAAAAAACTAAAATCATTAACTTTGGAAGACAAGCAAACAATAGAAACAGAAACATACAGATAAAAAACTTAACTATAAATTGTACAGAAAGTTTCAAATATTTAGGAGTAACTCAGATAATAGTAGAAACTCAGAAGACGAAGACATACTAACTAAGTTATCAAATGCCAATAAGTGTTGGGGAGCCTGCAAGAAGTTGATCTCATCTAAAGTATTATCTCACAGAACCAAAATACAGTTATATAAGACAATAATTCAACCTATTCTGTTATATGGTAGTGAAACATGGGTATTGTCCAAGAAAAATGAAAACCGACTCATGGTGTTTGAAAATAAAGTACTTAGAAAAATATTTGGTCCAGTACAGGAGGGACAAATGTGGAGAATAAGGAAAAATAGGGAGTTAAGATCACTATACACCTACCCAGATATTGTTGCAATAGTTAAAGGAAGAAGGTTAAGTTGGATAGGGCATGTGCTAAGAAGAGAGAAAGGAACAAGACTATATGAAGTTTGGAGAGCCACACCTGAAGGTAAACGTCCATTGGGAAGGCCGAAATTGAGATGGACTGACCAAGTATTGAACGACATCAGGACAATGGGTGCAAGTGTCAACTTGGCAGAAGACAGAGAAGGGTGGAAGAGGCTGGTACACGAGGCGAAGAATCAACTGAGATTTGTGGAGCCACGGCAGTAAGTAAGTAAGTATAGTCCTTTAAATTCTGAAGAAAATCTTACAAATCCTATTTCCGTATATTTACTCTCACCGTTTACACATGATAAAGGTTGTTGACAAACTTATGGGAGAAAGTATGTGTCAGAATGCTGATACCGTTTATTTTAAGTAGTGTTTATTGATTGTATGAAGCAACCATTTGTTGTGGAAATTAAGTCATTTGGCCCAACTTACAACCTTATAACATAATGCCATTTATATTAGTCACATTTCGATTATACAGTTAAACACGTTATTTTCAAATTACAGGAAACTAGTAAATACATAGACATTTAAACTAAATATATGATAAATGTATTCCATTCGCAGAAAAAATGCGATTTCAAGGTTTTAAATGATTGTTTGGGCACACATCAACTATTACATAAAAAAAATCTATTATATCATCAATGTGATTATGCCACTTAGGTATTAAAGACCAGATTTTTTTTTATATTCATACAATTTAACTTTAAATTAATCATACGAAACGACTTACAAATTAACTGCCTTCATATAAGATAGACATCCGTCTACATTACATTGTCTAATTTATCATAGTAAGGTAAATAT
Source organism: Macrosteles quadrilineatus (assembly GCF_028750875.1). Lineage (NCBI taxonomy): Eukaryota > Metazoa > Arthropoda > Insecta > Hemiptera > Cicadellidae > Macrosteles > Macrosteles quadrilineatus. The sequence continues at coordinate 95,515,324 of NW_026542596.1, forward strand.
GAAATGGTAAACCAGAAGGGGAAAATGTTTGCTATAGGTAATCATGGTTGAAAATGTATTTGATAAATTTAAAAAGGTATGAATCTATAAACCAGTGTATAATAATCCACAAGAGTTAACAATTAGTGACTGAGCTTTGCTATTATTACATCCTTAGTAAATATGGTTTGTAATAATAATAAAGCATTAAATTCATTTTCCCCTATTGTTAACTCATGCAAGCAGCTTGGTCAATGTTTTTGTTAAATATATTGTCCTTATTAGTATTTGGACACATTTTATTATGTTGTTAAAAACATTAAACGTAAAAATAAAACGTAAAAGTATCATCGTTGAAAATAAACCAAATATTGAACAAGAGGTTTATTTTATTAATTGTGTACACGAATACCTACTTAAAATGAGCTACATTGCATTGCAATTTTTATACTTAAATGTAAACCAATTGGATCCCAAATCCATAGATAACAGTATTAGTTTAATTTAATAAGAAATCCATAAATAATCAAGAATTTTTGTTAATAATAACTTGTTAATATGTTTCTTGTGCGTATACACATTTTTTCGAGGTTAAGTGAATAGGTACGTAGAATAACGTAAGTATATGTAGGTTGCAAGTACATTTTCAGTAAAAATACCTATAATACATTTTAGTTGGCTGCATAATTAAAAAAATGATTGACGCCATTTGTAAGTCCCTAGTACAGAAATAGTTTAATGATACTAATGAACAATTAATCAAATATGTATATTGTGTAGCGAGTCCAAATCCATTGTTTCATAGTACTAAGTACTGTATATATCCAGCGTCCTTACAAACACATTGTAATAATGCAGTTCCAAGCACTGTGACTGTAATAACCGCATGAAAGGAACACTGGCTTTGCTGGTCAGCTGGAATGTTAACACTTCAGCAGCTTTATAGATACGTGAAACCGATATACCGATATTACAATGTGAGTGAGTGTTTATGTAATGTACATATTACCCATTATTATATTTCGTATTACTAAATATGTAATCCTTTGGACACTGTAATTTTGTCTATGTTTTCATAAAACCTCAGTCACAGAAAAAAAATGCAGACTAGAAACATTTTCAGTTGTTTAAGATGATTTAAATTCATACTGATTCATCATGAAAGATTTTTACTCCTAGATCAAGGTCCAGTAAAACTAACATTGCCCCAACAAATAGGTTTGACGCTTGGAAAAACACAATGAAATCCTGGTTTTATTATATAGTATATTGATAGTATTTGATTAAATGGACATTTGGTAAAGAGAATTCCTACCTACACAAGCTATTTTTAGTAAATAACTAATCACCGTTAGGATTATACATAGTGGACACATTGATCAACATTTTTAATACCTCGGTTACCATTAGGCTTGGAATTAAACTCTAAATTATGTCAATAGTGTGATTTAATTTTTAAACTGATTAGAATTATTAAAACTCATGTTTTCAATTTTACACAAATAGAACAAAAAGACCCGCTGTATTACCTAATAAATTAGACCAAACTGTAACTCATTCAATAGATGTTGAATGGCTACACTTTCAATCAAATTCCGTACAAACTAGACATACACAAAAGTAAAAACACATGTAAACATTGCTTTAAGTTATCTAAGACTTAGTGTAACTGATGAGGTTAGGGTTTTATTTTAAATTGACTCACGAATTATTTATTTATTATTTAATAGTTGTCGTCTGTGCTATTTGTATAAATAAATAAGTAATACATTAATTAAAACCGATTATGTTACTGGATTTTATACCGGACTTAACCAAGCATATTTTCTCTTACTAAATTCATCTAGTTTGAAATATATTTCACATACCTTTAGAACACAGCTTCAAGAGGGGTTTTCACAATTTCACTAAACTATGAGTAATATAAAAAATAAATAAATAATAATTGAACGCCTATAAAATGAAAGAAGATTTTGGTCTAACTTTTGTAAATCTCAATACATTAATATTGCATATTTTCATTGACTATACATACCTACAGTTATACCTACAGGGTATAACTGTATTTAGGTATTTAGGTATTTAGGTATCTACATTTATACCTACAGTTATACCTACCTACCTATAGTTATATATAGTCAATGATATTATGGAGGGTTTATCAACAAAGATGTTCCTATAGGATGAGTGAAGCTAGTGCAACTAAGATTCCCCAAATGTTGTGGTTGGGATTACCTTTAAGAGGGAGAGTTAAACCACTAAGGTCCGAGGGGGCCTTGCTTGGTCTAGCCACATTATCCTAAGTTACCCAAAATAAGTGAGTGGAAATAAGTTTATTAAAAAAGTAAAACATATACTCTTTGCATTTCCCTTGTATTTTTTAAAATTGATTTGCCCATTTTCTTTGGTTAGACATTATATGATCCTGTTTTTAATAACATGCACTGTTTAAATCATAGCTTGTCAGTAATTTATTTGACAAGCCGTAGTATTCACATTTTTATCAACTAACAAAACCCGTAAGTCCAATTAATTTTCATATAAAACAACATTCCGCAGAATAAAATAATGTCATACTCTACAATAGAATGCAGGTACACTCCCATAATACAATTGAACCACTTATTTTTATAATCGCACAATTAACAGAATTCGTTGTAGTTTTACAGTACTTTCTTTAGATATTTTCTGAAGGCAAATTTTATTATACTATTTTATATATGTTATATTACCTTGTACATTGCCAAATGATTCTACTATAGTGTTAGGATCACTTCGTGATTCATTTCTTTATTTCTCACATTGATTTAGAGATTATTATAACTTTAAAAGAGTTTCTGGTTTTGTAGAGATTGCTTTTCTTTATACTATCAACGAATTATTGCTTAAACAACTTCCTAAACAAGTTTTGGAAACATCGACAACTGTGTTTTTACAATTTGGAAGATAAAACTATAATTTAGAAATTAATTTGTTAAAAATGGCAAAATTTACATACAAAAATAATATAAACACAAAAAAAATATCCCACCTACCAAAAAAAATTTTGTTACTTTTCCTTGAAAAATTAATATTTTCTTTGTTATTTATCATCAAGACTCCCTATTTTTAGTATGCGGTTGATGAGTGTCAGGACTGTAGTTTAAAATAAAGTTAAGGGTCCCTTATGAATATTATTAATAGATCCAGAAAAAATCGTCTTATAGAAGTTCCGTCGGTACAACAATGTTGATTAGGCTATAGTATTTTACGATTATATTTACAGTAAAAACAATCATCAGCCCTTCTTTATGGCTAACTAATAAATTTTCTACCTGATTAAATCACATTAGTAACGCGGACAGCAAAATTCGCAAATATTTCATTCCCTAAGTCAATATAGAAACACAAAGCAAATATGTCTCTTGGAACGAACGTTACTAATAAATTACAAATTACAAAGCAATTATAAACGTAGGGTCTTAAACAACGACATACCTTTACAATGAACAAGGATATTGTGTATTAAACATGTTCTAGCAATGACAGAGCATGTACACTGAAACGTATTGACTAATTAATTACGTAGTTCAAAGCAATTACAACATAGTAGTTGGGTAATGACGTCACAGCTACACAGTACATAGTGAAACAGCTGATTGTGGTGCGAACTGAGCAAATACGTCTGCTTGAATGTACCTGACTGGGCAATTACATAGTACAAAGCAATTACAACATGTAGTTGGGTAATGACGTCACACCTACACAGTACATAGTAACACAGCTGATTGTGGTGCGAACTGAGCAAATACGTCTGCTTGAATGTACTTGACTGGGCAATTACATAGTACAAAGCAATTACAACATAGTAGTTGGGTAATGACGTCACAGCTACACAGTACATAGTGACACAGTTGATTGTGGTGCGAACTGAGCAAATACGTCTGCTTGAATGTACTTGACTGGGCAATTACATAGTACAAAGCAATTACAACATGTAGTTGGGTAATGACGTCACAGCTACACAGTACATAGTGACACAGCTGATTGTGGTGCGAACTGAGCAAATACGTCTGCTTGAATGTACTTGACTGGGCAATTACATAGTACAAAGCAATTACAACATGTAGTTGGGTAATGACGTCACAGCTACACAGTACATAGTGACACAGCTGATTGTGGTGCGAACTGAGCAAATACGTCTGCTTGAATGTACTTGACTGGGCAATTACATAGTACAAAGCAATTACAACATAGTAGTTGGGTAATGACGTCACAGCTACACAGTACATAGTGACACAGCTGATTGTGGTGCGAACTGAGCAAATACGTCTGCTTGAATGTACTTGACTGGGCAATTACATAGTTCAAAGCAATTACAACATAGTACTTGGGTAATGACGTCACAGCTACACAGTACATAGTGACACAGCTGATTGTGGTGCGAACTGAGCAAATTCGTCTGCTTGAATGTACTTGACTGGGCAATTGCATAGTCCAAAGCAATTGCAACTTAGTAGTTAGATGATTCGGTGATGTCAGCATGGTATGCTTAGTTGTTCGAAAAAGATAGCGAAAAATAAATGTTGAGTTACACCTTACTCCCTTACTCTGTTGCGAATTTATTTACTTACTAAAAACAAAGCAATTGTAAGTAATTAATTAGTATAAAATGCTAAAGTTACACAGTTCATAATGAAATAGTTGTATCATATGAATATATGTCATACTTAGCAACTATGTCTGCTTGAATGTACCTTACAAGCCGGTCAACGTATGTATGTATGTTCAAAATAATGACATCAAAGTGGTATTATGATAACGTCATAGCTACACAGTTCACAGTGACATAGTAGTGTTAACGTGCCTGTGGTACAGAAACAGCAAACATTTCTGCTTGAATGTACCTTGCAAGTTAATTGCTTAGTTCAAAGCAATTATATCAAATTGGTATTGTGATCATGTCATAGCCACACAGTTCACAGTGACAGAGTAGTGTTAACGTGCCTGTGGTACAGAGACAGCAAACATGTCTGCTTGAATGTACCTTGCAAGTTAATTGCTTAGTTCAAAGCAATGATATCAAAGTGGTATTATGATAATGTCATAGCTACACAGTTCACAGTGACATAGTAGTGTTAACGTGCCTGTGGTACAGAGACAGCAAACATGTCTGCTTGAATGTACCTTGCAAGTTAATTGCTTAGTTCAGAGCAATGATATCAAAGTGGTATTATGATAATGTCATAGCTACACAGTTCACAGTGACATAGTAGTGTTAACATGCCTGTGGTACAGAGACAGCAAATATGTATGCTTGAATGTACATTACAAGTTAATTGCTTAGTTCAAAGCAATTATATCAAATTGGTATTATGATCATGTCATAGCCACACAGTTCACAGTGAAATAGTAGTGTTAACGTGCCTGTGGTACAGAGACAGCAAACATGTCTGCTTGAATGTACCTTGCAAGTTAATTGCTTAGTTCAAAGCAATGATATCAAAGTGGTATTATGATAATGTCATAGCCACACAGTTCACAGTGACATAGTAGTGTTAACGTGCCTGTGGTACAGAGACAGCAAACATGTCTGCTTGAATGTACCTTGCAAGTTAATTGCTTAGTTCAGAGCAATGATATCAAAGTGGTATTATGATAATGTCATAGCTACACAGTTCACAGTGACATAGTAGTGTTAACATGCCTGTGGTACAGAGACAGCAAATATGTATGCTTGAATGTACATTACAAGTTAATTGCTTAGTTCAAAGCAATTATATCAAATTGGTATTATGATCATGTCATAGCCACACAGTTCACAGTGACATAGTAGTGTTAACGTGCCTGTGGTACAGAGACAGCAAACATGTCTGCTTGAATGTACCTTGCAAGTTAATTGCTTAGTTCAAAGCAATGATATCAAAGTGGTATTATGATAATGTCATAGCTACACAGTTCACAGTGACATAGTAGTGTTAACGTGCCTGTGGTACAGAGACAGCAAATATGTATGCTTGAATGTACATTACAAGTTAATTGCTTGTGCATTGTGTTCAAAGCAATGATATCAAAGTGGTATTGTGATAATGTCATAGCTACACAGTTCACAGTGACATAGTAGTGTTAACGTGCCTGTGGTACAGAAACAGCAAATATGTCTGCTTGAATGTACCTTGTAAGTTAATTGCTTAGTTCAAAGCAATGACATCAAAGTGGTATTATGTCATAGCTACACAGTTCACAGTGACATAGTAGTGTTAACGTGCCTGTGGTACAGAGACAGCAAATATGTCTGCTTGAATGTACCTTGCAAGCTCAATGCTTAGTTCAAAGCAATGATATGAAAGTAGTAATGTGATAATGTCATAGCTACACAGTTCACGGTGACATAGTAGTGTAAACGTGTATGTGGTACAGATATAGAAAACATGTCTGCTTGAATGTACATTACAAGTTAATTGCTTAGTTCAAAGCAATGACATCAAAGTGGTATTATGTCATAGCTTCACAGTTCACAGTGACATAGTAGTGTTAACGTGCCTGTGGTACAGAGACAGCAAATATGTCTGCTTGAATGTACCTTGCAAGTTAATTGATTAGTTCAAAGCAATGATATCAAAGTTGTATTGTGATAATGTCATAGCTACACAGTTCACAGTGACATAGTAATGTTAACGTGCTTGTGGTACAGAGACAGCAAATATATCTGCTTGAATGTACCTTACAAGTTAAATGCTTAGTTCAAAGGAATGATATCGAAGTAGTATTGTGATAATGTCATAGCTACACAGTTCACAGTGACATATTAGTGTTAACGTGCCTGTGGTACAGAGACAGCAAATATGTCTGCTTGAATGTACATTACAAGTTAATTTCTTAGTTCAAAGCAATGATATCAAAGTGGTATTGTGATCATGTCATAGCCACACAGTTCACAGTGACATATTAGTGTTAACGTGCCTGTGGTACAGAGACAGCAAATATGTCTGCTTGAATGTACATTACTAATTAATCGTGTAGTACAATTACATCAAAGTATAATTTTGTCATAGCTACACTGTTCATATTGACGTGTCTGTGGTAGTATCAAAGCAAGTCTGCTTATTATAATTGTTAGAGTTTAATTCACAGATACATAGCATGTATCATACTGTGCCCTAATATGACTCAGACAGAGGAAATACTTATCATGTGCAGTACCTTAATAAATAGTAAGTTTCCCAAAGAATTTAAATCAAATTTATCTTGCAATTTTGTAAAAAGTACAGAACTCATCGTTACAATATAGTAGCAGGTTCAACCGTTCAACTACTCGTGCAGAAAACCAATTATCTCTTCTGGAATGTGTCTTACTAGTTAATACCTTAGTAGCAATGACATGTGGTTGTTGGTCTGATATGACAATATGGTTCTTGTAGCATACCTGCCTGTGTTGTACTACATACAGAGAAAACAATTGATGTTAGTAGAGATGATGAAAGTAGGGTTTATTGGAAAAATATTATATTTAGCCAACTGTAAAACACATGTACTGTCACGTTACGACTATAATATTTTAATAATACCGTCTAGACTCATTTTACTAATTACTGTTTGTTAATTACATAGTATGAAATTAGATCATTAGGCTGAGTGACATCTGTATCCAGTACACAGTGACATAATTGTAGTGGTGGTAGTGGTACACTTGATTGTGGTAACTAATTAACCTATTCAATATTTTTCCAGAAACAGTCTTAGTAACGAATGTGTTTTGGTATTGTTGACCATCGTTTTACAATCATGGTGAATTTGTAGTGTATTTAAAAACATTGATATTTTCGTTACTATTACTCGTTAAGCCTACTAACCCTAAATTAATAAATTGGTAGAATGAAATGTTTATTAACCGACTTCCTTATTCAATAGCACGAAAAAACACATAACACATCTTATTAATTCGACACTATGACTGATGCATTTTACAACAGTGCTAGCCAAAATATTTACAGAACTGTGACCAGAAACTTTACAAAATTCCAACTTCACTTTAATAAACGTTTTATTCGGATTACTTCATGTTGATTAAGTAAGCTTACGCAGTAGCGTGCTCAATGCAAAGTTGTAAAACTTGGTTACTGTTGGGCACTTAACCGTTCCATTTGCTTAATTGAAAACCTTTGTAACAGCTACGGCCTTAGGCATCATCAATGTCTGACAATAACAGGTAGTTCTTGAGTGACCAACCTATCTATGATTGTCAAATGTGAATGTATCTTAATGACAATAAGGCTGGAAGTAAAGCACGACATAAAGAAAATATGTTTAAACATCGAATCTCATCAATTTCTTCATTTTGAAGCTATAAGAATTATAATTAGAATGAGAAAACTCATTAGGAATCTTTGGCAAAACTCAATTTTCAATTATGAGTGATTTATATAACACGACTAAAAGACTACTTATTTTAGTCACCGGTTTGATCCTGAGACAATTAAGTAGCTTTTCGATGGTTCGAAACTAAGATCCAATTGTTCTTGATCGTTGGGCTTTTAATTAATGATCCTGACTAATGAAACAACTTATCTTAGTAACTAACAAATCTACTCACATCATCTCATTCCATTCTAAACTCAAATTGCATTCATAATCTACTTAAAATACACATCTAGGTGTGAAAAATACATATGTTTAGGTTTGGTGTGGCCATTTTTCATTCGGTTGGATCGAGATTGACCTGGTACAGTTATATTATTTCAGTTGGTTACAAAATTCCAATCACAAACAGGTTGATGTAGCTTATTTATTGGCTTAAAAACCTAAATAGTTAATTTTTTTGCAATTTCCAGAGTCAATTTTACCAAGGTAAACATCAGTTTTTTCATAAAAAGGCATTTTGATAGTCGATTCCTAACTACAAAAATGAAGAGTTGCGATGCCTTTAAATTCAAATTTTTAAAAAAATCATAAACACTTATAACCTGTCGTAGCAGGATGTCAAAGGTCTTTTCTGTCCTGTATGAAAATCACAATGATGGATAATTTTTAAAGTGATGGATGGAATTTTGTCATTACAAACACGTCAGCACATGTCATGTCGTCATGGTAGCAGTGGCTCCAATGAACAAACCAGCTTAGTCCAAGACACACTAACGCCTTAAGATAATCATTTACTAGTAAAACTAAGCCCTAGTTGGCTTTTCATAATATATTTAATAACTACTTGATCAGCATCATACTTGTCATTAAATTTCCTTAATGTTGTAAAAAAATACGTCAAATAATACTTGTAATTATATATTTGTTTACTCACAAGACGGTAATATATATTGAATAATAAATTTAGGTAGACGAAACAAGATAGATGTTACGCCTAGATCAAATCACGTCAAGTACTGGGGGACCGAGCCTTGCTCTGTTGTGGGTTTAATTCACAGAAATACCAAGTGGTGCATACAGGGAGCATTTTCAATCCTTGGCTTGGATATGAGCATAATCCGAATGTAATAGTCTAAATATAACTCCGTAGCTATTAATTTTAATAAATAAAAACCTTTATCTAGTGAAATTAATCTTGTATTCAGTTCAATGATTGGTTACTGTTTGATTATGTTTAAGTAATAAAGCTAACAAATTCCAGGTAAAACCAGACACAGGAATGTAAAACAATGTTCTAAATCATTATTTTGATTATAATTTTATTACCATTTTCTACAAAATATGGTTTTTCATGCAAAATATAGAAATAAACCAGTAGTTAAGAGTATCGCTAAGTACTTAAAATCAGAACCATTATGTTTGATTTATTAAGAAAGGTATGATCATATTTTTTATGTCATGGCCTTTCCCTATCCTTGCATGAAGGCAATACGAAGTCATATCATCGGATAGACTTAAGGGTATCTGTATCAAAGCTGCTTTTGATAACCAAGTGTGACGTTTACTTCTCGGAAGTGATTGATTTATTGTGTATCAGGGTTGTTAGTTCTGGTTTCCACTACACCGTCAATATCTGATTTTCATAAGAAAGTAGAAAACTATGGCTAAAAACGCAGTTCAATTGGTTTTTTTTTTCATCCAAAGCTTATGAGATATATTTTTAAATTCCTCATCTTCTGGCTAATACTTGTTGTTTCAATGAATTATTCAATAGAGTAAAATAACAAGACACAAATATTCTATTATTTTTCACATTTAAATGTAATTGTATTGTTTACCTTACGTTATATATATGTTTAGGATGTCTTTCAATCAATAGTGATAGATTAAAGACCTTCAATAGTGTTAGAGCCGAAATTGTTCATTGTTTCACACAATCGCTGTTTACACACGGATTCACCCAAACTAGACCATAATCTTTGTTAGCAGATGAATAGGTACTATTTGAATTTCACTTACCTGTTCAAAACTAAACAATACTATATTTTGTAAACCACCCAGAACACGTTTCAAAATTTTATGAATAGAATCTTGCAATATGTACGATGATATAAATGAAATACTTACCAGGTCTCTTAAGATCAGTTAAGTATTAGATTTTATTTAACCAAAATGATACCAATTTAGCAGGAAAAAGAAAACTTAAAAACAATATAAAAGTCGTTATGCTGAGCAGTGTTGCCAAAAGTAATTTTACAAACTCCAAGTTGTCTTGTTACTTTACACATTAACAACGTCCCTCCTTTGTTGCTAAGATGTTGAATTACTACCAAGACAACGTGTGCTGTAACATACAATGTAATCCATGTTGTGCTACGCAGTGTTCCCAAGTCTTTTTACAAACTCCAAGTTATCTTGTTACTTTACACAACGTCCCTCCTTTGTTGCTAAGAAAGTTGAATTACTACCAAAACAACGTGTACTGTAACATACAATGTAAGCCATGTTGTGCTACGCAGTGTTGCCAAGTCATTTTACAAACTCCAAGTTGTCTTGTTACTTTACACATTAACAACGTCCCTCCTTTGTTGCTAAGATGTTGAATTACTACCAAGACAACGTGTGCTGTAACATACAATGTAATCCATGTTGTGCTACGCAGTGTTCCCAAGTCTTTTTACAAACTCCAAGTTATCTTGTTACTTTACACAACGTCCCTCCTTTGTTGCTAAGAATGTTGAATTACTACCAAGACAACGTGTGCTGTAACATACAATGTAATCCATGTTGTGCTACGCAGTGTTCCCAAGTCTTTTTACAAACTCCAAGTTATCTTGTTACTTTACACAACGTCCCTCCTTTGTTGCTAAGAATGTTGAATTACTACCAAGACAACGAGTACTGTAACATAAAATGTAAGCCATGTTGTGCTACGCAGTGTTGCCAAGTCATTTTACAAACTCCAAGTTGTCTTGTTACTTTACACATTAACAACGTCCCTCCTTTGTTGCTAAGAATGTTGAATTACTACCAAGACAACGAGTACTGTAACATAAAATGTAAGCCATGTTGTGCTACGCAGTGTTGCCAAGTCATTTTACAAACTCCAAGTTGTCTTGTTACTTTACACATTAACAACGTCCCTCCTTTGTTGCTAAGAATGTTGAATTACTACCAAGACAACGTGTGCTGTAACATACAATGTAATCCATGTTGTGCTACGCAGTGTTGCCAAGTCATTTTACAAACTCCAAGTTGTCTTGTTACTTTACACATTAACAACGTCCCTCCTTTGTTGCTAAGAATGTTGAATTACTACCAAGACAACGAGTACTGTAACATAAAATGTAAGCCATGTTGTGCTACGCAGTGTTGCCAAGTCATTTTACAAACTCCAAGTTGTCTTGTTACTTTACACATTAACAACGTCCCTCCTTTGTTGCTAAGAATGTTGAATTACTACCAAGACAACGAGTGCTGTAACATACAATGTAAGCCATGTTGTGCTACGCAGTGTTGCCAAGTCATTTTACAAACTCCAAGTTGTCTTGTTACTTTACACAACGTCCCTCCTTTGTTGCTAAGAATGTTGAATTACTACCAAAACAACGTGTGCTGTAACATACAATGTAATCCATGTTGTGCTACGCAGTGTTCCCAAGTCTTTTTACAAACTCCAAGTTATCTTGTTACTTTACACAACGTCCCTCCTTTGTTGCTAAGAATGTTGAATTACTACCAAGACAACGAGTACTGTAACCTACAATGTAAGCCATGTTGTGCTACGCAGTGTTGCCAAGTCATTTTACAAACTCCAAGTTGTCTTGTTACTTTACACATTAACAACGTCCCTCCTTTGTTGCTAAGAATGTTGAATTACTACCAAGACAACGAGTACTGTAACATAAAATGTAATCCATGTTGTGCTACGCAGTGTTACCAAGTCTTTTTACAAACTCCAAGTTATCTTGTTACTTTACACATTAACAACGTCCCTCCTTTGTTGCTAAGAATGTTGAATTACTACCAAGACAACGAGTACTGTAACATAAAATGTAAGCCATGTTGTGCTACGCAGTGTTGCCTAATCATTTTACAAACTCCAAGTTGTCTTGTTACTTTACACATTAACAACGTCCCTCCTTTGTTGCTAAGAATGTTGAATTACTACCAAGACAACGAGTACTGTAACATAAAATGTAATCCATGTTGTGCTACGCAGTGTTACCAAGTCTTTTTACAAACTCCAAGTTATCTTGTTACTTTACACATTAACAACGTCCCTCCTTTGTTGGTAAGAATGTTGAATTACTACCAAGACAACGAGTACTGTAACCTACAATGTAAGCCATGTTGTGCTACGCAGTGTTGCCAAGTCATTTTACAAACTCCAAGTTGTCTTGTTACTTTACACATTAACAACGTCCCTCCTTTGTTGCTAAGAATGTTGAATTACTACCAAGACAACGTGTACTGTAACATACAATGTAATCCATGTTGTGCTACGCAGTGTTGCCAAGTCATTTTACAAACTCCAAGTTATCTTGTTACTTTACACATTAACAACGTCCCTCCTTTGTTGCTATGAATGTTGAATTACTACCAAGACAACGAGTACTGTAACCTACAATGTAAGCCATGTTGTGCTACGCAGTGTTGCCAAGTCATTTTACAAACTCCAAGTCATCTTGTTACTTTACACATTAACAACGTCCCTCCTTTGTTGCTAAGAATGTTGAATTACTACCAAGACAACGAGTACTGTAACCTACAATGTAAGCCATGTTGTGCTACGCAGTGTTACCAAGTCTTTTTACAAACTCCAAGTTGTCTTGTCACTTTACACATTAACAACGTCCCTCCTTTGTTGCTAAGAATGTTGAATTACTACCAAGACAACGAGTACTGTAACATACAATGTAATCCATGTTGTGCTACGCAGTGTTACCAAGTCTTTTTACAAACTCCAAGTTATCTTGTTACTTTACACATTAACAACGTCCCTCCTTTGTTGCTAAGAATGTTGAATTACTACCAAGACAACGAGTACTGTAACCTACAATGTAAGCCATGTTGTGCTACGCAGTGTTGCCTAATCATTTTACAAACTCCAAGTTGTCTTGTTACTTTACACATTAACAACGTCCCTCCTTTGTTGCTAAGAATGTTGAATTACTACCAAGACAACGTGTACTGTAACATACAATGTAATCCATGTTGTGCTACGCAGTGTTACCAAGTCTTTTTACAAACTCCAAGTTGTCTTGTTACTTTACACATTAACAACGTCCCTCCTTTGTTGCTAAGAATGTTGAATTACTACCAAGACAACGAGTACTGTAACCTACAATGTAAGCCATGTTGTGCTACGCAGTGTTGCCAAGTCTTTTTACAAACTCCAAGTTGTCTTGTTACTTTACACATTAACAACGTCCCTCCTTTGTTGCTAAGAATGTTGAATTACTACCAAGACAACGAGTACTGTAACCTACAATGTAAGCCATGTTGTGCTACGCAGTGTTGCCAAGTCATTTTACAAACTCCAAGTTGTCTTGTCACTTTACACATTAACAACGTCCCTCCTTTGTTGCTAAGAATGTTGAATTACTACCAAGACAACGAGTACTGTAACATACAATGTAATCCATGTTGTGCTACGCAGTGTTACCAAGTCTTTTTACAAACTCCAAGTTATCTTGTTACTTTACACATTAACAACGTCCCTCCTTTGTTGCTAAGAATGTTGAATTACTACCAAGACAACGAGTACTGTAACCTACAATGTAAGCCATGTTGTGCTACGCAGTGTTGCCAAGTCATTTTACAAACTCCAAGTTGTCTTGTCACTTTACACATTAACAACGTCCCTCCTTTGTTGCTAAGAATGTTGAATTACTACCAAGACAACGAGTACTGTAACATACAATGTAATCCATGTTGTGCTACGCAGTGTTACCAAGTCTTTTTACAAACTCCAAGTTATCTTGTTACTTTACACATTAACAACGTCCCTCCTTTGTTGCTAAGAATGTTGAATTACTACCAAGACAACGAGTACTGTAACATAAAATGTAAGCCATGTTGTGCTACGCAGTGTTGCCTAATCATTTTACAAACTCCAAGTTGTCTTGTTACTTTACACAACGTCCCTCCTTTGTTGCTAAGAATGTTGAATTACTACCAAGACAACGAGTGCTGTAACATAAAATGTAAGCCATGTTGTGCTACGCAGTGTTGCCAAGTCATTTTACAAACTCCAAGTTGTCTTGTTACTTTACACAACGTCCCTCCTTTGTTGCTAAGAATGTTGAATTACTACCAAGACAACGTGTGCTGTAACATAAAATGTAAGCCATGTTGTGCTACGCAGTGTTGCCAAGTCATTTTACAAACTCCAAGTTGTCTTGTTACTTTACACATTAACAACGTCCCTCCTTTGTTGCTAAGAATGTTGAATTACTACCAAGACAACGAGTGCTGTAACATAAAATGTAAGCCATGTTGTGCTACGCAGTGTTGCCTAATCATTTTACAAACTCCAAGTTGTTTTGTTACTTTACACAACGTCCCTCCTTTGTTGCTAAGAATGTTGAATTACTACCAAGACAACGTGTGCTGTAACATAAAATGTAAGCCATGTTGTGCTACGCAGTGTTGCCAAGTCATTTTACAAACTCCAAGTTGTCTTGTTACTTTACACATTAACAACGTCCCTTCTTTGTTGCTAAGAATGTTGAATTACTACCAAGACAACGTGTACTGTAACATACAATGTAATGTTTTGCTACGCAGTGTTCCCAAGTCTTTCATTAACCAATATTATACCATAGTTATGTTTAACAAGGTGGTGTAGTTCTTCAGCAATGTTCGCCCTTTGAAATTTACAGACAAACATGAAAGTGTTAGGACCCAAAAAACACTTAATATTTATTTATTCATCAGAACTGAACTGGCAATATAACTTAGATAGGTCAATTCAACTAAAAACAAACAACTGAGATATGTATATTAGTCATAGCTACAATATTGGAACAAACATTCTTTCAGAACATTTAATATTTTTAGAACATTTTTAGAACATAAAATTTTTAGAACATTTAATATTCAAATTTGTATATCATATCAATACAAATTATTTTCTAACCCCACTAAAACATAACATCTAATTGGTATAATTAATTTAGTAAATACACAAAAGTACTTGAAACGTAAAACATATGTTTAAAATAGACTAAGTAACTATCAACAAAATTGTGTACAATTAATATTCAGTACGTAGCAAAAAAGAAGTATTATACTGAAAAACTTGGTGACAAAAGTGTCTAAAATATTATCTTTGTCTCACAGACAGCTCGTGCCTAAAATAAACTGGATTTTGTTGAGAAAAATGTTAAAGGCAAACAGTTGATGGAAGCTGCAAAGGGGTCAGTCAGTCGTGTATCTCTTGTTTAGCTTTATTGACATTTGCACACGGAAAGCCGTCCATACGCCACCCCTTGATCACGGATTTGTTATTTTTAAACAGCTTTTTGTTAACATGTTTTCTTCTCCGTGGATGTGCAGTATAACGTAAATAATTAATATATACCAAAAATTAAATGGAATTATCAGTCAATATTTTTTTATGATTTAAAAGTGAACTGTAAGTTTTTGTCGTGACTTCACTCCTTTTAATCTCAGTTAAGAACAGACTATTAATTTTTAAACCAATTTATCAATAAATATTAAGTTAGCCTATTGTAAAATTTTAAAATGTGTAGGTTAGTAATCTACATCACAATACTAGGATTTTACTATTATAGTAATAAGGTTATTCTTTAGTGAACCATTAAAATCCTAGCTAGTATTCTATATAAACCACCTCTAAACATTTCATTCACTTGAAATTATCAATAAACATTATTAAGTATCAACTTGCGACCTTTTGTCTCGTCGAAAATACCAACTTTCTTCCGATTTTGATGGTAAACAAAATAAGAAGTTAACAAGTTATAAAACTTAATAGAATACAACTAAGTCAAATGTCTAAACACATTTTCCTTAAACTCTTTTGTCATTAGTGACTAGGTAACATTTTGTACAACAGTTATGTACAGTAGTACTAAAACCTCTGTTTTAATATTTTGAGACCGCTAAAATGTATTATCAGTACCATTGTTATCAGCTTCTATATTCTATAAGAGAAATTGAATATCTTACTTTCACTAAATTGGCTGGTGGACGGAAATTAAAAGATGTCTTTATAATTTAAATGTAATTTTTAAATGATCTATTATATTATGGATTATAATGTATATTAATACTGCCTAACCACTTGAAGATCTTAAGAAATAAATTCTTGAAGAGGAAACTCAAAGACTGGCTAATGGATCAACCATTCTACTCACTAAAGGAATTCTTTGATCAAAATTGTAAACAAGTTGAAAAATCTAATTATAATCTATGTACACTATTGTATTTCTTAAAGAAATCTCAATAATGAATATTGATGAAAACAAACATTATATAGTGTAATGTATGTTACCTAATTCACCAAGTACTCATCTTATTTATTATTCACTCGCTCATCTTGGTCTTAAACTATGAGAGTAGCTCTTTAAATATGCTTAGTAACAAAAGAGTAGTAATGAAATTAAACTTAGGAAAAAAGAGGAAATAGTGATAACGTACCGGCAATGAGAAAAATAGCTCAATATTAGTACCGTAGTGCTATTTTTTTATGTTCATAATGAAATAACTATTATACAGCTAGAACTCAAAATGGTATCAGAATCAATACATGGAAATTAACCTAGTAAAAAGCTCGGTAGTTAATTTACAATAAAATCAGCTAATTCAGTTAGGACGTTCCAATATGAGTTACTTTAACTTCGTTAATTCGGTAAACGTCCACACATCTGCTGCTATTGATTTAACCTAAAAGGAGAATAAAAAACACAAAACGCAATCAATGACTCCGAATCCAGCACTGATTGAATTCATTGATTCCCTTCACAGGCAAGTTTCGTTACAACACTGGATGTATTTTGGCTCCAAACAAATTGAATTCTTTATGTTCCTAGAATGCATGTTTGAATGAGATAACAAAACAGTAAATGCATATATGTTCGTTAACTTACTAGAAATTCTTAACCAAAATCTCAAAAAAATTATTGTCGTGGTATTTTATACAGTTAAAAAGTAAATTTATTTATATCCATTCGATATTTCTTTAGTATGTCAATTTGGAAAGTATACAGAGTGATAATAAAGCGACGGTAAACTATTTTGGTTGATAAAACGATAGGCCTATAGGTAAAGCTACGAAACATTGAAATAAGTTACTGGGCATATGCATATAAATAATTGTAACTCATAATTCACAATGACGCAAATTACAATTAATTTTTGTTATTGGTTATATTTTGCATTCTGTATAATGACTTCACTGTATAGGTTTTTTTTACCTTTGGATGGGATCATATTTCAGATCCCGAAACGTTGTGTATTGATTTGTATAAGAGAAAATGTATAACATTTGGACAGTAGTATGCCAAAAAACTATACAGATTCGAACTGAAATATCGTTTTGTACAGTTATCTGACAAAGTAGGCTTCCTTGCACTAATTATAGTACGCGAAATAGCTAATTGATGCATTTACTTACTTTTGCAACACAATTTTTTGTCGCACTCCAGTATTCCAACCAAACAACAGAAACCAGTTTACTTTTATTAGGCACATAATACGTGCTCGTTTGAAAATAAATTGGCAGCTTTAAGTTACTACGACTACGATCAGTGAATGAAATTAGCAGTTTTTCTCATTTCGTTCAACGCCGGGATTTAACCTAACCTAAAAACATGTTGTATAGTGTTTTAAATCTAATTATTTATATGCTTTATAGTAATCGTAGGAAAATATAATGTGGAACAAGAGCGCAAATTGCCTTTGCTGCACTCGAGAAACTTTCCACACTCGTCTGCGGCTCGTGCGCAAACATTTGTCTCATGTGCAGCAAAGTGCCACTTCGCACACTAGTTAAACAAAAAACTATTCCTCTTTGAGCTTTTGTATGACTCACATTTTACTTTTGTTGAATTATTTTTATAAATGTAATTTAGATCCTCCCTCATAAATCTGTTTAGAATAAAGATTCAATATTTCTTTGTCAATAGCCATATGTTTTACGGCCGTATAGAACATTTTAAAAGGCAACGTGAGTCTGTTATACCTCTTCGGACTTATTGATAAATAAACTTAATTTTTCAACAGCTTTGGGATTTTCTGTTAACCACCTAATTAGGTTTTCAGTAAAGCACATTTTTCCTCCGCGGTTGGTGAAGTGGTTCGGCAGATAAGTAGTGATGGATGGCATCGTTAGCGATAACCATCTGTTTATGCTGTAAATTAGAGTGGAAGAGAAGAAAACTCCGCCTGCTTGGTGATGTGTAGAAAATAGTATATTTACAAATATACGTAAGGACATTGTATAATGCATACTAGTACTGTACACATATTTTTTTTAAATTGTTAAAATAGATTTTACATATTTGTGTAGCTTTTGTTGTTACCGTATGCTTATACATGTAAAATTTTTGAAATTATAAAAGCAAAATCAATTTGGCATTAACGCAAATTGAACTTAACCCACCTTCACATAACCTATGCTACCACGATCTGATAACATTCTTGGGAAATACGCTGTGTTTAAAAATATAAATGTATCATATCAGTCATTTTCATGGTTTACCAAAACTAGGAACTCCATGATAAGTGCCTGCAGATACATACAGAGATACATTCTTTACAAGGAAAACAACCTTGATAGTTAAAATGTGTACACAATAAAAAATATTTAAATTATTGGTTGTAGCTTATTTACTAACTAACGTGTCATAATGAGATCAAACTACACATTAGGTTTTTAATTCTATCCATGAAATTGCAATTTTAAATTGAGAGTAAATGTTGTTCATGTTGAACCATGATAAATCCAATATACCACATGTACCTCGGGATATTACACACACTTCTCGGTACGTGACCATTAATGGACACATACGTGACCAAACGTACACGTACACGTGAAGATGATTTATGACTCAGAATATCTACATGAAGGTTGTCTTGATTTTCATCTCATATCCATGTAATACTGCATAAACTTACACGTGACACAACATTCTTGCTTCGTGACTGTTAATACATAAAATGTGACCACACGTATGAAGACCAATTTGTTTAGAATATAAAGTGGGACATATAGTTAAAGTTTTAAGTGATACAAAATATTCGAGAGAACTATCAACACTTCTCTGTAAGTTAATATTAATGAACACATACGTTACAAAATGTATCAATGAAGTTGGTTAAGATTATAATTTAACTTACTTGTAAGTTTAAAGGTGTTCATTTCTTCAAACATTTAAACTTAGGAAGCATGTAAGGCGTATCCCTTTGGAAATCGGACCCCTTGAGAAATATTTTCATTGCAATACTTTTCGGCAAGTCTACACACTCTTTATTGTGATGTGCCTTTTGCTTACATTTCTATTTGGTAAAAGACCTTACCGATGAGCACAGATTTGATTATAAATATAATGTAATAATTGTATTGTCAAATATTATATTTCATTTAATTAAATAATTAATTTGCTCTATAAAATCTTAGTAAGACAAACGTTTCTCGTGTTATGACTGACTATTTATTTGTACGAATGTACTCAAGCGCACACATGAAAGTCACAGTTTAGAATGGAATAGGTTAAAATATACAGAGAACAAGTAAGTATCATTATTCATTATTGTTCCTAATCATGAAACCAATACAAACAATACAACAAATAAAACAAATACAATTCGTCTCAATACGTACAAAACTCTCTCTCTCTATGTTGCAACGAGATGTTCTGCACTGGGAAAAAAATATTAAAAGTGCAGTCGTCACCGTTTGCCGGGGATAGCTCAGCCTACAATGGCTGGGTAAAGTTCCAGGGTCTGCGACAAGGTCAGGGAAACCACTAGGCCAAAAGCCGGGTCTAACCGGTATAGGACTGGCTCATACACGGGCACTGTGAACAAGTCAAAAACAAGTCACCAAAACAAACGTGCAATAATCACTACCAGGCCTACGCCGATTCTCCACTCTCCTAGAGGGTCGTTGCTGACTACGCAACTCGGGCTTCGTCCTAACTATCCAATAGTTAAGCCCAGAGTGCCTAAAACACGGTGAGTTACACGACGACTTGCCAATAAAAACCACAACGCGCGTTATCACCAGGCGGGGTCTACTAGGCCACTATAATCCAATACACAACTCTAATGCCCAAGCTAAGAATCAAACAGTTCACTCAATAATCGTACCACATAATAATATACAAGTACACTATAGGTAGGGTGGCTACACCACTAGTAGCTGGTCTCAATAAATACCAAGCCAAACAAGCAAAACTAAATGGCAATTGCACTATTAAAATATTGAGCTACTTAGTAGCAGATAAATAAATATTAACTACGTTCCAAACACTAGATAAATATATTATCTGATAGCCGGTACTCCGCTATCCAAGCTACCAAGATAACGTGTTGGACTACTAAGCAAGCTGTTCAGGTTAAATTAAAATAATCAAATTAATAACCAATAACAACCCTACTACTGCTACTGCTACTACCAACTTTATGTTACTTAGCTGGGCTTCTGTTAATAGGCTAATAAAACTAGCTACTAGCCTGCTGGCCTCGTGCTTCCAACTACGCACGCTAAATCGTGCAGCCTAGGTTTGTCGGGCCTCAGAGTTATTAGTAATATAACTAACTCTAGGTACAACGCAAAATAATATCTACTACAGTCAAATAAATTATATTATTTGCGCTCTAGCACCTGCCCAGAACCGTCAGGAATATACTTTAATATTATTCCTGACTAATAAATCCTAACTACCGTCAGGCTTCGACCAGCACGGTTACAACTCTAACTCTCGCAATAAAATCAGATATTAATATATTCAAACTAATAATATCAGCTTTTAACCAAAATCAAAGAACGTCGTCCACTCACCAGCAGTGGGTCTTAACACCCAACTTAACACCAACTGTCACACCTCGTACACTCTGTACCTCCAACGTACGCCAGCCGTCTCCACAGGCACAGGACACCAACACTATCCTCACTCTACGAGATCCACCACTAGAAAGTCCCTGTCCTAGACTGTCCTGAGAAACTAGGATATCCCAGGCTTATCGGCACTGATAAGCCGGGTCAAAGGGCGCTCACTAGCTTCGCCACCGCCGCTTGCTGATGCTAGCAATAGGTGCGCGGTCAAATAGCAAATATTTACCCCCCTAGGAAAAATAACTCGTTACATCCCCCACTTACATCGGGATGAAAAAAAAGAAAACGGCCAAAAAGAAAAAAAAATCTTTGAACTCCGGCCAAAACAAAATACTCCAACTCCTAACCCAATGGTGAACCCTACACCACAGGTCTCAAACTCAAAAAAAAAAAAAAACTCTTCTACTAGCTAACTCTTCCACTACCAGCCAACAAGGTGCAGAATGATTTAGCATCAGGAACCAGACGGGGATTTCCATTGCAAGGGCCTTCGGGGTCTTCGTCACCAATTTTGACACTGTCCATGCGGCCCCCTTGGCCAGAACAGTCATCACCCACGCCCATTGTTATCACCTCCGTCACGACCGTCACAAGTCCGAGATCTCGTATGGCATCCATACCCAAAATCAAATCCGTGGTAAGAGTGGGAACGTACAAGGCGTCTCCAACCCACCGTCTTCCCGCAGCTTCTCCTGCCAATCGGAATGAATACTCGGCCCTAGACCGTGACCCATCTGCCATCCTTAGAGAAGCGGTTTTCTTACAAGGCTCTATCCCCTGGCGTTGAAGATGTTCGGCGACTCCTCGTCCAACCAAGTTGACGACGGACCCAGTGTCCAGTAACGCCACGAAAACGCTGCCCATCAGCACAACTTCAACGAAGGGCCTAGAGTCCAAAGTTAGCCGGTCCTCGTCTACTCCACCAACCAGGCTGTTCAGTTTTCCGAGCCACTCGCACCACTCTTCTGAGGTCGTTCGTTTCGGGTGGCCTCGCTCAGTTGACCTCCTGATGTCTGAGCTGGCCTGCCGTTTCCCGCACGACATCCACACTGGTTCACAGTAAAACCAGGTTTCCCACATCCAAAACAGGAGACGGTCCTCAGTTTGCCACAGCCTCTGGCAAAGTGACCAATCTCCTGGCACCTAAAACAACGCACATCCTTTGCACCCTCTACCACTTTCCCAGCCATTACGGGCCTATGTTCACGGACCAAGTTATCGTTAAAATGTACTCGCTGCCCAATCGACTTGGCCTCAAGGGATGGTCTCTGAAAATTATGCCTTTCAACCGCGGCCGTTTCAAAACACTTTTCAGCCTTCTTCTTGGGAACATAGGCGGTTTCCAAAACCAGCGCTACGTTTGGTGAAGGAGGAGGTCGGAAAGCGGCCTTCTCTCGCAAATAGGCCTCGTAGTCTTCAGCCAACTCCACCATCTCGGCCAGGTTGCTGAAGTCACGCCGGCGTACCATCAGCTTGTACTCTGGACGCATATTATTGTAGATTAGGTCCAATCTACCATGCTCCGACAACGTACCGCTACGCCTAAGCAAGGTACTTATGGCAACAACGTAGTCCCGGAAGTGCTCGCCTTCACCCTGTGTCCTTTTCCGGATCTCCTCATCCAAGTTCCTCCAATATCCTGGTGGGAAGAACTGGATTTCAAACTGACGCCGGAAAGCTTCAAAGGAATACAGGAGCTCCTTGCAATTCCTGTACCATAGAAGCGCTGAGCCTTGCAACAGCTCCGGCAGCGCTCTGAGCAGGTCCTCTGATGTTATAGAGTACGAGACCATCAGCTCTTCGAGGCGCTCCAGGAACGACACAGGGTCTCGTCGGCCATCAAACCTTAAACCCCACTTCCGTACCGTGTTACATACTTTGGAGCAGTCCTTCGGCTCCAGCCTGCTGGCCTCATTCGAGAGCATATCCGATCCACGTGGCACCTCCTCGCTAGAAGGACGGACTGGTCTCTCCGAATGATCACTAGGTCGCTGCCATCCCTCGGGTCTACTTGGTAACCCAAAGGTAGGCATGGGAGCAGCCACAACGGGGGACATAGGGTTGGCGGGTCTTTCGAACCCATAGCCGACCTCATTACTCGGCGAGCCTCTCGCCTGTCGCACCACCAATGCAAGTTGTTCTCGAAGAGTCCGGGTATCAGTCTCCAAAGACAACCCAAGAATCTCTTTGACCGCCTCTAACTCCCTGCTAAGTTCAAATATCTCTGCTTGATTCGATTCCGCATTACCCAGTACCTGAGGTACGGATCTCGGGGGGTCAGGAAGCTCCACAGTTGTAGTAGCCGGCGGTACATATGTCGGTGCAGCAGCCCCAGCCGTACACATCCTATCATCACTGTACCGACGGGCATTCCGCTGCTTCCAAAACGATGAAAATCTCTGCCGTAATTCCGCAGAAGTCCCAGTGGTCACCAAACCATACTGGTCCATCGTTCTCATGAGCTCCCCTTTCGAGAGGTCATATATCCAACCCACGCGACTGTCCCGGGGCTGCGACCCCAAGGACATAGTCGCTGGCGCGGAATAGGTCAGAGACGTTGTCACCGTCGTACCCACGACCGATGAAATAGTCGGCCAAACAGGCGAAGACGCAGGCCACAATGACGACGTCGTCATCACCGACAGTTCGGAGCTAACCCCAGAACTAGTCGTAACAATAGCAGACGTAATAGGCGTACCGCCCAGCACAGACGTCGTACTCGTAGTCACAACCATATTTACAATTCAAATACCACGACTAATCCGCAAAAATAAGAGCGAAACCGATTAAAATCTATTTAACACCGTACTATAAATCAAACCAAATATAGGTGTGAAAGTCAAACCACAAATACACAATAAGGGTTCTCACTCAAATAATATTCAATAATAAAGCTCAATTAATTAGCAAAATAATAAATCAAACCAATTATAGGTGTGAAAGTCAAACCACAATTACACAATAAGGGTTCTCACTCAAATAATATTCAACACTAAAGCTCAATTAATTAGCAAAATAATATTTACCAACTAATATCTATGTATACAACCACTAAATAAATTAGGGTTCACAACACGCCACGCTGTAACAGAAAACAGGTTAGGCCTACCCAACCGACTATAAAATCACAGCAGGTCTGCCTAAAACTCTGCTCAACAGCTCAGGTCCGCAGCCAATCTGCACAAGTCCACAGCAAATCTGCACAAATAAAATTATTTTGTTCGGGCGCCGTTAATACGTCAGCAACTCAGCACCACTGCCAACCTCAGTCCCTGTTCGGGCGCCATCTTGCAACGAGATGTTCTGCACTGGGAAAAAAAATATTAAAAGTGCAGTCGTCACCGTTTGCCGGGGATAGCTCAGCCTACAATGGCTGGGTAAAGTTCCAGGGTCTGCGACAAGGTCAGGGAAACCACTAGGCCAAAAGCCGGGTCTAACCGGTATAGGACTGGCTCATACACGGGCACTGTGAACAAGTCAAAAACAAGTCACCAAAACAAACGTGCAATAATCACTACCAGGCCTACGCCGATTCTCCACTCTCCTAGAGGGTCGTTGCTGACTACGCAACTCGGGCTTCGTCCTAACTATCCAATAGTTAAGCCCAGAGTGCCTAAAACACGGTGAGTTACACGACGACTTGCCAATAAAAACCACAACGCGCGTTATCACCAGGCGGGGTCTACTAGGCCACTATAATCCAATACACAACTCTAATGCCCAAGCTAAGAATCAAACAGTTCACTCAATAATCGTACCACATAATAATATACAAGTACACTATAGGTAGGGTGGCTACACCACTAGTAGCTGGTCTCAATAAATACCAAGCCAAACAAGCAAAACTAAATGGCAATTGCACTATTAAAATATTGAGCTACTTAGTAGCAGATAAATAAATATTAACTACGTTCCAAACACTAGATAAATATATTATCTGATAGCCGGTACTCCGCTATCCAAGCTACCAAGATAACGTGTTGGACTACTAAGCAAGCTGTTCAGGTTAAATTAAAATAATCAAATTAATAACCAATAACAACCCTACTACTGCTACTGCTACTACCAACTTTATGTTACTTAGCTGGGCTTCTGTTAATAGGCTAATAAAACTAGCTACTAGCCTGCTGGCCTCGTGCTTCCAACTACGCACGCTAAATCGTGCAGCCTAGGTTTGTCGGGCCTCAGAGTTATTAGTAATATAACTAACTCTAGGTACAACGCAAAATAATATCTACTACAGTCAAATAAATTATATTATTTGCGCTCTAGCACCTGCCCAGAACCGTCAGGAATATACTTTAATATTATTCCTGACTAATAAATCCTAACTACCGTCAGGCTTCGACCAGCACGGTTACAACTCTAACTCTCGCAATAAAATCAGATATTAATATATTCAAACTAATAATATCAGCTTTTAACCAAAATCAAAGAACGTCGTCCACTCACCAGCAGTGGGTCTTAACACCCAACTTAACACCAACTGTCACACCTCGTACACTCTGTACCTCCAACGTACGCCAGCCGTCTCCACAGGCACAGGACACCAACACTATCCTCACTCTACGAGATCCACCACTAGAAAGTCCCTGTCCTAGACTGTCCTGAGAAACTAGGATATCCCAGGCTTATCGGCACTGATAAGCCGGGTCAAAGGGCGCTCACTAGCTTCGCCACCGCCGCTTGCTGATGCTAGCAATAGGTGCGCGGTCAAATAGCAAATATTTACCCCCCTAGGAAAAATAACTCGTTACAATGTAACACATTTTCCTGCCCTCTGAAATGGATATGTACATTCATATGTTATCTGTGGTTCGGAATAACACATACATGTGAATATTTACTGTATTTCACGCGATAACGCCAGATCTGTAAGTTCGATTTGAACATGTTTAAATAGTTTTTCCTACAGTTACCTAACAATGTACATGTTCTCTCACTGATTTGAGAAAGCAAAGTGGCCATTTCGCTCACCAGTGAGACAATGTTAACATTGTCCCACTCTAATTACTTTGTCTCACTCCAGATTTGCAACGTGAAGGCACGAAATAGTGAGCGCGTAACATGCAGACAAGGTCGTATGCGCGCGAAATACGTTGGCAGCACTGGCTGTAAATCAGCTGGTCAGCTGTTGTGTTGTTGTATCATTAAATGTCATATTAAAAGTTCATTTCTGTGTAAAAATATGTTACGTTTCTTTACCAATTTATTTGTTTTATGGTATCTGTAGGAAAAATATAATTTGCAACTCGAGTGCAAAGTGCAATTAATTGACTCACTCGAGAAACCATTCCTCACTCGCCTACGGCTCGTGAGTAAGTATTTCTCTCGAGTGAGTCAATTGCTCACTTTGCTCACTAGTTGCACAAATAACTATTTATTGAATAATGCGGAAATTTTTTTTAAGATTCCAGAAAGTTAGAAACCTAAAGGTATAATATCTTCGTTTCTCTTTTCCTAAAAAAGGTTGAACTCTATTATGTCATTTTTTCACAATTTTAATGTATTTAAAAACTTATCCCTCGTTCTTCATACAGAAATGGCAAAATTTCCGATCGCAGTTGACGTTGAAGTGATATGTTTTATAAATTCCCAGATTTATATTGTTAGCTCGGCTCAGCTTTTGACCAACCACACACCGTCGTTCTGACGGGATCGTCATATTTCAGCCGTCTTGTTACTCTTGTCGATTTATTTTTTATTCCTTGGGATTGTTTTGTTTTGATATATGTTACAGTTACCAAGATTGAAGTTATTTAATGCACAGAAATAAAATTGTCAATATCTTATGTTACTTCTTTTTAATTTCTTGATTAGATTACGTGTACAATGCTTACATTAATATTGAAAACTGTTATTCACGCGAAATATACACAATATGGACATTACAAAGCATTTAAAATAACCCATCTCTAAAAATATCACATTTATAAAGACAGATTTTATACTGACAGGTTTTAAGCAATCTTCTTGAATAACAAAAGTGCTAATCATTAGTCAATGTAGCTTCTACATAAGTAGAGGAATACCACAGGCTAATAAAATTTCAAATTAGCATTTTTGTTCATTTAGCAAAATATTTAATTGACCATTCAATATTGCTATTCGATGTGGAAATCCACCGTGTGTTAGTGTGTGTTTGAGTTTATCATAGTGTCATTCTATTTAATACAAACTATTGCTCTGGATTCTACTCAAGTTATTCATTAAAATGCGCATATTGTACAACTAAACAAGTTTATAAACTCCATCTACTGGTAAAATAAACTTCAGAGGGTAAGTAAAAAATCCAGAAAATAATAAAATCCAACACTATGAAATCGAAAATATTGTCACAATTACTATTCCTATAAAGCGTCACAGCTGTGCGATCAGCGAACATGATTGTTAAACCTCAGATAAGGGTTGTTGGTATTTTAAACATGAAATAACCACGCGAGCAAGTGGGTCATAGAGGGCTGGGTTGTGTTGGAGGATGTTGAGATATCGTTTGATGGATGGCCTCGTTAACGATAACTATCTGTTTATACTGTAAATTAGTGTGAAACTTGGACAACAATAACATTGGTGTGAAAAATAGAGCTTACACTGCCACTAGTACAAGTTGTGAAAAACAGCATAACAATTATTTCATATTTAGCGAAGAAAAAAATTAGATTTTCCAAATATACTGTATGTCAGTTAATTTTTCCCACACTGCATGAAAATGCCCACATTGCCATACTAGTAAAATTACTAAAAATAGCTCATTTATGCTCTAGAGTGGGAATGGATCATTCCCGCTCGCTAAATCAGCTGATTTCACAGTTGTCGTTTCTACGCCAATCACAGCCGCGGATACGGTACGTTAACTCAAAACAGGTTAGCAAATAACACAACACAAAAAGCAAACATAACCTAAATGATACTTACATAAAAGTTAATTATGGTAGCAGGAACAAACTTGTGTGTATTAGGAGCACAGTCGTTGCGCTCTTAATACACAAATAACTATATCATATTTGGTACATTGATAAATGTGTTTCACATGAACAGTAACAGCTTAAAAGACATTCAAAAAGTTTTTCGAAATTTTGGTAGTGATTTAAACATTTGAATTGATTATTATTTACAACATTGTTCGTTTATAATAGTGTTATAACATTTTTATATACATTGCAATTAAAGGTATGCACCATTTTCTCATTCAATTTCCAATTTTATATATTAATACGAAATATATTAAAACGAGCCTTTTGAACTCTAAAACACATCCTGAAATACAATGTTTTAAATTTATTCTAACATTTTCCACTATTCTATCTTTGACAGTTAAAACTTAAAGCTTCTACGAAAAGGCAATATCGGTGGTTACAACGACGTACACTAGTTCATAACAATAAACCAATGTACTCCGCTGTAAAGATGTTTACAGGTGAAGTCTTAACGCCATGAAGTATAACGACTAAGATCAATACACCACCTCCATTTGTATAAAATAATAAAAACCCCCGCCGCAGCAAACCTGTAGACTAAGAGAATTTCCATTTGCCTGAATTGATTTTAAATTAAATCTATTTAGATAACATTAGGTTTAAAAAATACCTAGGTTTGCTGCCACAGGAGAGACTAATGAAGTGTGTTTTTTGTAAAATATTAGTAGCTTAGTATAAAATAAATAAGTTTCCCGAGTTTGATCAAAATATTTCCGTAAACAAGCAAACTGCGACATTTTACAACATTCTCCAAAAGAATAACATGGGAATTTTAAATTAGCTATTTTTGGAATTTTCTCCGTAACCAATAACCGTACAAAAACACTTTGGTTTAATAAATTATATTTCTAAGCTCTTTAAAATGGTATAGAGAGAAATTGGGAAATCTTTTTGTTTTGAGGGTCGAAAATAAGAAAACCCTATTTTTACCCCATAAAACACCCCGTAAAACCATGTTCCCATAATCTTCGAGAACTCATTGAAGTTTCTCCTACCTTGCACCTTCAAACCAAATTTCATAAAAATCTGACAGAAATACTCAAGTTATTGCGTTATCGGACGTAATATAAAAATTTGAACGAAAAGGTTTTTTGGCCTCTAGGTACCTCAAAATGAAAAAGTGTATCAGTCCCGGCTCCAGGTCTTACCGTGCCACCTACGATAATAGCTACTTCCCTATAGAGAAATTCGCTAAAAATCAGCCATAAACGCAGAATAAATGAAAACAAACAATTCGTGGGGTCATTTGTAACACCTTAATCTTCATAGTGTTGATATTAAATAGAGACATGTAATAAATACTTCGTAAGCTCGGGGATTAATAAATGGCAGAAAAGCAATATTGATGGATACAAACAAGAATTACTCAGTCGCCAGCAGAGCAATCACAACTGGTAATCCCGCAGTGAATGGAGTGAATTTCATTTATCTATAAGCGGTTCTAAAACTTTTAATCCGGAATTTCGTGCCATCATTTATGAAGGTTTGACGCATCTTGGCTTTAAGGGTTTTAATTTTTAATTATTCAATTGAAAAGTATATTCTTGATGTAGGTTAATATTGAATGCTGATTTTTGGTGAGTTTAAAGATAACGTTGATGTAACCAATAAAATAAATGGTATTAGCAATCTGGCACAGTTTCACCCATTAGCTTGTCAACAACCCTTATCAAGATCAAATGGTTGGAGTAACTATGGTATTTTATGGGTAAAATCGCAGAAGATTTAATAACTTTTGAACCATAGTTTGTATAATATATGGTTTGTATCATTACGTTGGAAACATTTTGGTTTTCATTGTGATGCAATTGCTTGGTTTGGATCTTACCTGGAAAACAGACTGCAAGTGACCAGGGTGGGTACCGATATCTCACCTCCCCTTAAGAAATCAAGGGGAGTACCTCAGGGGAGTTGTCTGGGGCCCATTTTGTTTACCCTGTACACTGCAGATCTGTCCAGATGTGTGAGTCACTGCAATGTGCATTCATATGCTGATGATTGCCAGTTGCATTTCTCGTACGAGGTTCAGGCCACTGCGCAAGCTTTTGCAGGAGTGAACTCTGATCTGGTGAGAGTAAGTGAGTGGTCACGCAAACATGGTTTGAAATTGAACGCTGACAAATGCACTGTTCTTCATATTGCTCCACCCACTACTCTTCACAGACTTGCAAATGGAGACATGCACGTTCAACTCACAGGAAACCCTTTAATGGTGAGAGATACTGTCAAGACGTTGGGTGTGGTACTTGACAGTGGCCTCACATTCTCGGACCATATCACTTATGTTTCCCAGGTGGCTTTGGGAAGGTTGCGTGGTCTGTACCGGTACAAAAACATCCTGCCAGAGACAGCCAAGCTGTAGCTGGTACAGTCACTAGTGTTGTCAGTGCTCCATTACTGTTTCCCTGCATACAGAAACAGAATCTCAAGGGAAGAGATGTCCCGTTTGCAAAAAGTGCAGAACTCCGCCGTTCGTTTCGTTTGCGGTATCCGTAAGCGTGAACGCGTATCCCCATTCCGGGATGCTGCGGGGTTTCTGTCAATGGAAGCCGTGTGCAGGGCGCAGACTTGTAGCCTCATCCACCGGGTCTTGGTTCAGCAAGAGCCTAAGTACTTGGTGGAAAGGCTTTTGGCACGTGGGGAGATGAACCAACGCGAGACCCGGCACAACGCCTTGCTCCACTTTCAAAAAGTGCGCCTGGAAGTGGGTAGGAAAGGGTTTTCATACTTTGGCCCAAAGATTTACAATGATCTCCCCTTGGACCTAAAACAGCTGGGGGTCCTGGCTTTTAAAAGAAACTAAAAAAACGTATTAATATTGTAAAATAGTTGTATATAGGCCTATATTTAATATTTTTATTTTATCACTCGATGTCTTGTATTATAATAGTATTGTATTTTTAGTTAGTTTTGACCTGAGTTACTCCGTAAAACAGTTATATTAGTACTAAGAGACGCTCGGAAATAAAGGCATTTTTATTTATTTATTTATTTACGTGTGGAGTTACAAGAACCATAACTTAACATACCAAAATGTCATCCAAATCGGTAAAATGAAAACATTATAACATATTTCATAATGCAAAACTCCTCAATGTTTTCAACACAGTAAAATTAAACTCAAATTTACCAATAAATCTTGTATACGAATTATAAAATCCATTTACAAATAATATAATCACATTCTCTTGACTATTTAACCCATAACTTTTATATCTATAAACGAACGAACCCATGTATGTTTAAGTATTGATCTACAGAGGTCAGAGTGTGAAAAATGACATGTTTGCGGCCAGTAACAAGTGTCAGACATTGACAAGTTAGTTCATTATTTCTGGTAAATCGGCAAGTATATTTTGCCCGAGGTAGCTCCGCCACGTCACAACTAATGTTTGCAATTGACTTTCCTCCATACACGGTATTAGTTTCCCGCCTTTTCCCGAAATTGTTTTCTCACTGTTAGAGGATTTGTTTTATTTTACGCTAATGAAATTTAGTCTAGAGAACACCAATCGCTATTCATATCAAAATCCGGGATTCAGCAAAAATCTTTCAAATATTTGTAGATAAGTGGGAGGTCGAAACCACCCACTCGAACCAAATTCCATGACTAGCGAACCGAACCATTAAGTAGGAACATAAACTTTATGATCGGGAGTTAAGGTGTAAGAATACCAAACATTTCGGATATCTTATGTATTACAAATTTTAGATTCAATCATACAAGTAATGTCTTCTTGTGAAGCCAATTATATACTCTTAAACTATTAGGGTATCCCATTCATTAGTTCAATAGGGTGTGATTTAAGTAAACATTCAATTTCGATTAGATAAAAATGCTATTCGATTTTAATCACAAACGCTCACCTACATCCGAATATTGATAAGAACAAACCATTTTCCAAGTTTAACAATGTTTGTCGGTATTACATGAGACTAAATGCTAAAACTGTCAAGAAATAGCTATTTGTGTATTAAGAGCGCAAAGTACGTCATTGCCGCTAGAGAACTGTAGATAACCGCACGAAGCGTTAGCTGAGAACTTTTTAGATGTATATAAAATGTCATTTAGGTTATGATAACTTTCTTTAGATTATGTTTTTGCGTACCTGTTGTTAACCAATAACGTATCGGATTCGCGGCTGCTGTGGTTGGTATAAGAACGCCAACTGTGAAACAGCTGGTTGGTCCATTCTCGCTCTAGAGCAACAATGAGCTTTTTGCGTACTGTTTACAGATATGGCAATGTGATCCATGGAGTGGTAGGAATGATAATAATTGACAATTTATCAAAAGGGCGCATTAATTTACCTAGTAACTGACCCAATTATCACTAATATTCACAGTACGGACAACGGGATCGTACAATGACCTGGACGACGTTCGATTTCTTTAGCAGTATTTTGGGTTGGGTTGTGATAGTCCTCTTTAGTTTTTTTTTAGTTTCTTTAGTTTTTTTCAATTAATTTTATTAATGGACATATAATTATCTAACGCAATTTCTAATTTGATATATAAACCAGACAACGAACAACGGCATAAATATAAAACATGTGCGTGACATACGTAAACATATCTCACCCTAAATAACACACTTCTCATGTTTATTTAGGCACATCGTCACGTTTACTATACGTGCCCAGTACATATTAGGGCAAAATGTTTCCGCAAAAATAGCACACAACCACAACACATATTTAATTAAATGACAGGCTATTTAAATTGGTTAATATTGTAAACTAACTCGAGAAAAATTTGTAGTTTGATGGTCATTTTATATTAGACAATTTAAACCAGAAAAAAATATGTTTCTGACAATATAAACGATACAAACTAAATAAAGCTTGCATCTTTTATGTCTTTGAATTAAAAATAATAATGGAAGTAAGAAATGATACATCGTGTAATTAATTATTTGAACAAGTTTTTGAGTATTTATTTTAGTTCAACGTTAATGATTATAGTTTTATAGTGTGGATAAATGAGTGAGTGTTGATCTGAAGCGGAATGAATGAATATATAGTTTTTTTTTTTTTTTTAATAACATTGGCTACATAGTTGTGTTTATCCATACAATGTAAGAAAGAGCTATACATTTATCTACACCTTAAAAAATGTATTTTAATTAGCCTAAAGATTTAACAACAAAAGGAACTAGCTACCTGTGCATCCGCTTAATCTGCTGTAGAAAGGAAGTTGCTGTTTTTATGAAATAGCAATCTTGGAAAAGTAAATAACAATTATATGGCAAGAATCTTAACACTTTACATGGTCAAAAACATATAGTGTTTAAAAATTATTTTTGTTCACAATAAATCTCCAGCACAATTTGAACGGTGGTTTGCATTGAAGAAAGAGTGCATGTTGACTGATTTGACAGATAAGTAAGAAGAGCTAATGTTTCTTCTCCTAGGAGATGTTTTGATTAGACATATTACTGATGATTGACTAGGATCTATTGAGTATATCTTCTGAAATTGTTTACATTCACACGTTTACACTTCAACACTAGGCACTTGACACTTGACACTTCAACCTCTACTAATGTTGAAATATTGGTACGTAAACCTATGAAACTCTCAACGTTGTTTGGTCTAGCGTCAAAACTCACTCGCCCACGAAAACTAACGTAAAATTCATGTTCGATTATACTACTTAAGAATATTTAATTATTTATTTTAGAACCATTATTTTAGATTCATTTTATATTATACTTTTCGGAATTCTCATGATCTGTAATTAATCTATGGCCGATTAAAGTTGAAACAAAATTGCAATGTAGTGTGAATTTCTACATATTTTAATGTTATTATTTTCCAAGCTCTTTAACTATAATTAATATTAATTAACATAAAGTACTTGGTTTTAATAGGAGTAAAAGTCAGCTTTAACTCGCATATAATATATCTTTAAATTTGACACATTCCACGCTAAAAAATGTCCAAGATGCTTAAGTAGTTCGAATCTGGTTTCAAAGTTTATGACAATCCTACTAATATTATAAATGAGAAAGTTTAGATGTATGGATGTATGTATGTTTGTGGCAAGTAAACACGAAAAATACTGGTCGGATTGGGCTGAAATTTGGCATGATGATAGCTCACATTCCCGATTAACACATAGGCATATTCTTATCTCAAAAATTGTTTTGGGCACCGCCCCAGTGGCTCTGCAGTTTCCCATGTTAACCTTATGAGTATTCATATTTAAAGGGAATTAAAGAATTTAGCCAGCTGTTTCAACTAAAAGAGTTGGTTCTATGATATGCAAAAGCATAAAAAAATTTATAAGATTTACCAACAGGGTGCAGCACTATTATTTTTTTCATTATTTATGAAAACAGCTAATTTGGACTAAGCACCCACAAAAAACTGTGATAATGAGAACTGTCAAAGTAGGATTGTTTACAGTTATGTTTATGTTTTTAATTTCATGAATAATTTATGATATTTTTCGAATTTTTAATAATCTATCTTTCTCTATTGTGTAGGTGAAGTAGTAGAACATTATGGCTATGGTAGATGTGTAATACTATCGCATACCGTGAATTTGAGGAAGCAAATTTTCTCAAACCGTGTTTTCTCACATCGCAAACGCAAAGATCGGGTATAACTGCAATAAGCATTTTATACTAATTCACTTCACTAAGTCACTTATTTGCCAACCCCGTACGAAGGACGGCTACTCTGCTAGTATTAAATATAATCAGTTGTCATGATTCTTCATATTTGTATTATTCTGAACAATTAAGTACTTGTTTAAGTAAATTTAATGTGTTAAATATGATTTTTATGGCAGTCAATAAAATGGAGATAGCAAAAAAATATTATAAAAGTAGGGAAGATATAATCACATTGTATGAATACTTAGAAAGTATGATTGAAGACAAAAAGAGCCTAAGACAAATAAAGGAATGATGAAAGAGAATTATAGTTTTATAATACACGGAAAAAACGAAAACATCAAAAACTTTGTGGCATAATGTGCTCAGAAATGAGAAATTGACGGAAACCTGACATTTAGAAATAAGCATTTGAACGGATGGTTTTTTACCCACAACAAACCGAATAATCTGAAGAGCGGAGGTAAAAATTATGGATCATTTTTTAGATATAAATCAAATAGTCAGAGTGTTCTTGATTAAATGATTTGACTGTGATTTTTTTTGTAGGAAAACGGTCAAGTACGAATCTGAAGATGAAGATTCTGATGTTCATATTTCTTTTCTCTGTTACAAAAGCTCTATAAATAACATCGCGCATCTCGTAAAAAGTTCGAAATGCAGAGTGTTTACATCCAACAGTAATTACCATTATTATGAAAAGATGACTTCCGGTTTACATTTTGCATCATGTAGCTCCTAAACGAGTATGTTAAGAGCAAAAATGCGATGAGTAAATAAGTCTTGGAATTGCATTTACATTCCAAATGAGTATAAAATACACGATTTTCCACTTTTCAAGTTTGCAGCTATTTTGAAAAATTGTCGCCACTCTTGAAATGATAGAATCAATATATTAAGACTTATTTAGCCTACTCTTCCCATTTTCGCTATAAGCCTACACGTTTAGGAGCTATATGATTCAACATGTACAGCGGAAATCATTTTTTCATAGGCTGTAACTCCTAAACGTTTGGGTTTATGAAAAAATGTCAAGAAAAAAAGTTTTTAAATTGAATGTTCTATCCGAAAACCTGATAAAATATAGAGTGTTCCGTAAGAAATTTCAAAGTTGGCCACCATGTTAGAAAATGGCGGCTGAATGTCAAAAAACTAAATTCCTATTTTTAACTTTAACAAAAAATAAAGGAATGTCCCCTATTTAACGTTACTCTAATTCTTACCGTTTCCGATATCACAATGAACGTTTCCTCCTTGACCTTGAGTTGATCACCCTGTATACAATGCATATACAATAATGTAAAAATATTTCAACAGTAGCAGTATGAGTATATAACTTTAAGCCACGTTAATATACTGTAACAGTAAATTATTTTATTTCATTATGGCGTATAGGATGTGAAATGTTTTTATACGTGTTATGACGACATTTTTCAGGTATTTTGCCCTTTCCAAGATATGAAATACTTATACTCTAACCAGAAATAAGCTCGCCACGTGCAGATTGTAGAAGCCACGTTTCCCGCTTATATTTGTTTAGGCCTGGAGTCACGTGCTATGGCGGGTGTTGCAATATTAGCGTCTTATTGCATATCACAAACCTCATGAAAATAGAAAGCGTAACTGAGCGGGGACGCATGGACGTTGTCTTGGAATAAATTAAATCCTAGAGTATGTTGTTCATTTATGTCAGTTATTAATTCAAAAACCAAATTAAATTGTATATAATTGGATAACTATTAGAAGCTGCAATGTTCAGATAGATAATCTTATGAGAAAAGGAAATATAAATAACAAACCTATTCGTATTGCATTTCTATTTGAGTTACAAAACATTCAGTTAATCTCTATTGAATAATTATTTTTGAAAGTATTTTGCTTTGAGTAGCAAAGTACAACACAAATGCAGAAATGTTTATTGCTTTTTAATGAATAACACTTGCTTGTTAATGGATATATGTTGTTTATGGATTAATTTTAACGAAGCGTGTATTTACAATTTGTTTAAGAAGGAAGATTTAAAATGTTACAGCCCAAGGTATTACATACAAACTTACTAATTCACCAAAACTACAGAATTTCCCGGAACTCTCTACCAATATTTTAGGGCATTACTCCTGAATATGAAACATTATCTAAATATCACATTTAAGTTGTCCGGAAGTCCTTTGTAACTCACACAGCCGCCATTTTGTTTTTTTAGTTATTAATTTTATTCTAAAGAATGGAAGATTTTTCAAATTCATAAAACAAAATGGTGGTCATTTAAAATTTTGTTTCTTGAATAACTCAAAAACCGTAGATTTTACAAAGATTTTACAAGAATGATTTTTTTAAGGATTATAAATCGATTGACGCCTTATATTTCGTATGTTTAACCATTCTTTAGAAAAAAATTAATAAGTGAAAAAATGGCGGCTGTGTTTTAAATATGGTATTAAGGTATGTTTCTTACTCAGGAAAAATGCTCTAAAATTTTGGTAGTGAGTTCCGAGACACCCTGTATTAAGGGTATTAAGGGTCTGTAATAAGTAATGTAGCTCCGAAATAGAAACTTTGTTCTATTTGTGTTTGTATGAGAAATATAGTAAAACTATTGTTTATAATTAAACATATTATAACTGTAATTTCACATAAGATATGATCATACACATATATGAAGTACAATCATAGAATAAATTGTATTAAAACGTAATCTTTATTTTTATTGTCTAGCTTATTCAGTGGTTATAGTACTTGCCTCAAAGTCTGAATGGGTCGCCGGAATTTTATCCCCCTGGAATTTTACCCCCTGGGCAAAGCTGACGTCACAATGACGTAGTAACCTGAGTGGCCAAAAGTTTGTTCGCGGCCGGAATTTTACCCCCGCGGATTTGGAAGTCTAATGAAAATAGACAGAGCGTGATTAATTAGATTAGCAATAAAAACCGGAATTTTACCCCCTGTCCATATAACTAGCGTTTAGACAACTGTAGATGCACGGGCCGGATTTGTACCCCCGGATTTTTACCCCCGGAATTTTACCCCCGGATTTTTACCCCCCAGAATTTTATCCCCGGATTTTTACCCCCCGGAATTTTACCCCCTGGCCCATTTTAGAAATTGAATGTTAGATTTTCTTATTTCTGTTTTTAATTATTTGTAGCCTATCTTTATTTATTTATTTTGTAAAGAAATGTTTGAAACAATTATCGTTCAGTTGATTGTTTATACGTCATATAGGCTACTTAATAATAAAATATTTACTATTAAATTAAAACAGAATTAAGATAATTAATCATTCTCACTAATTTATATATCTGGCCAGGGGGTAAAATTCCGGGGGTAAAATTCCAGGGGTTAAACTTCGGGGGTAAAATTCCGGGGGTAAATATCCGGGCGTAAAATTCCGGGGGTAAAATCCGGGCCGTACACTCTAGGTTTTTATAATTTGATGTGTTCTGATTAAATTCACAACCGTGAAAATATTTGTTTAATTCCGCGTTTAATCCATCGAGCTTATGTCGCGAAACTCAAAAGATCGCGGCCGGAATTTTACCCCCTGGTTTGTGACGTCACGTTTGCCCAGGGGGTAAAATTCCGCTACCCCGTCTGAATGTAACTAGTTTAATTCCAAGCGAAATAGTTTTCAGGCACAGATGCCATTAGCCATTAGGCTTTTCATTCATTATGCTATATTTAAAAGGGTCGAAGTTAAATATTAGAAAGACCAGGTTTTGGATCCCTTGTTTAAAGTTTGTGTAGGTGTGATTGTTGTTCCCCTGTTAAAAGTGCTATTACTGTAGGAATAAATATAAAACTCAAATAAAACCAAGTCCACCCCGTACATTCAAAACCTCCTAGTAATACAAACAGTTTATTTAATACAACTTTTAAATATAAAATAATATTAATATTTTAATCAATGCTTGTGAAATTAGTTAACACCTCCACATATCCCACATAAATGCTGCCTGCTGCCAAGTTATCGGTGTGAAACAGATCAGGCTTTGTTAAACACAAACAAACACACTACACGCAAATAGCCTGGCTTGGATCACGTGGTGCAATGACGTCATAGGAGTACTGTAAACGCAGGGCCGATTTACCCACAATGCATCTTAGCTGTAAAAGATTAGTTTTTTTTACTACTTACAGAAGATTGAACTATTTGTGACACCAATACATTTGGGACTAATACTGAACTAGACTGACGTTTAATAATTTAAAAAATCACCTTATCCATCATATAATTTGGTTGTAAATTAAAATTGGTGTTCGTACGTACATGTAAATTGCCAACAGTAGGCCTTATCAATGTGAAAAAATATTTAATTCCTAATTTGTTTATTATTATCAAATATCAATCGAGATGGGAACCTAGTTGCATATTTTAACCCAAATATGAGTGAAGGATGATTGTAGAATGGAGTAAGATGGTCTGTGCAGCTTGGTTACTTGGTATCAGCTGTTTAATCAGTTAAGATAATTAATTTAAAGCCCAATTAATTCTCTAGCAGGTCGAGTGGCGATATAATACTCACCTTCAAATCTGAATGTAAGCTTCAACCCTTACCTACAGATATCTAAACAATGAACGCGATTCATACTTTGTGAAGGCGTCAAATTTCTTTCGCGGCAATTCACATCCTACTGCTAGGATGAATGCTGAGTATTCTTCTTAACATTGCATTTATTTGTGAGTGAATTTTTCACTAATTCCGTTTTTCACTTAGACGTATGAATTGTGTTAAAACATATATATTTTCGTGGTTTGAGATAGTAAAAAATTAAGATAAGTTTAATAGGAGTAACATTCACTGAGTTGTTGTATTATTGATTAAACAAGCTGAATCTCATAAGATATAAAAACCAATATATTCAATCCTGAAACATTGTTTGGATATTGTTTTAAATATTAAAAGCCGGTAGTGTTACCTCAGTAAAGTTTAAGAAATTTATGTCCACTTTTTTGACAAATAAATATTTTCCAATACATCATCAGACCTGAAAAAGCTTATTCCAATGTAAACATTTTACAACTCATATGTATGTTTTTTGCCTTAGGAAGCTCCGCACGAGCCCTGCATTGTTTTTTCACATTACTTCAGGCTATACCTAAGGGTTGGGTCGTTATCACTTAGATTAAACCCTTTGGTGATTTTGTGGGATATGAACCCATGACCTCAGGGACCGAAATCCCGCTTTCCAACTCTAGACCAGCTCGCTCCACACAACTTTAATGATTAGGGATAGCATAATCGCAATCCTAAAATATCATCTCATTTAATATCTATGCATTACTAAATGGTTGAACTAAGTGCACCTGAATATAGGAAACACACACTGAAGTCAAAACAGTTGTAACTAGAAGTAAGACCTGATAAACGGTGATGTGTTCAGTGTTTCATTGGCGCAGTTTAATCGAATTACATTTCACTCACAAATTAAATGACCAGTGAATGTAAAAGACCAATCTAATATTTGAATGGGCCCAACGCAGGTAATTTATACTTTACATTTATTACGTTTCACTAACAATGTTGTATAAAGGTTCGTACGTAAATATGTTTTTAAATACATTCGGAATCAACTTAAAAAGGGAACAATCATTAATTTAGAGGTGTTGAATGATAGGGAATATTTTATGTAGGGGTATTCGTAGTGGTATAAAACTTAACTTGAAATTAAAACTAACATTATTTCAAAGTTATGTAACATCCATGATTACATTAGTGACATACATATAGGATATTACAACTAAAACACTAACTGTGTAACTATTTCATAACCACTAGACAATATAACCAACATACAATTAGATAATACAGGATTAATCAAACTGTTTCAAATGTTATTTCAACTCTGATTTGATCATGGTAGGCTGGGTAGAGTTCTAATAAGCTACATATACAGTATATTCTAGTAATAATTAATTGATTATGTGGTCAACTTATAGTATTGACCTACATAATATTTTGAATAAGTAAAATGAAAGAGGAGAGCTGCATAGTCTTTTTAGCTTTTATTATACTATTAAGCAGTAATAAAAAAGTATAAATAGCCATTTAAGGTCATGAACCAACGATAAATGGATTTTGTCTTAAAATAACATTGCATAATACTCTTATTCGTCTAATTGTCAACAAAATTAAAAAATCTAAGTTGAATGTTATTGTTTATTTCTAAGATTGTAGGCTTTTTCATAAACGCCTTTTACAGTCTATTTTGCTGTGGACCACTCAACTAAAAATATGAAATTAATTAAGAAGATT
This sequence comes from Macrosteles quadrilineatus, assembly GCF_028750875.1. NCBI lineage: Eukaryota > Metazoa > Arthropoda > Insecta > Hemiptera > Cicadellidae > Macrosteles > Macrosteles quadrilineatus. The sequence goes on from NW_026542596.1 coordinate 95,556,589, forward strand.
ATGATGATGAAAGAAGAAGGATGATAAAATGTTTAAATTTTCGGATGAAGGAAACACCTAATTATATACTATATTTAAACCTTACATAGAAAAAGTAAAGTGAATGCACTCATTCCTCACCGGGAATTTCTGCTAACACGACCAGTTTAAATTTAACAATGTCATTGAGTTAATTAATGTAAAAAGTGTATTTACAGGTTAAATCAACCTTACATGGATTTCCGTTATCAGCTATAGACTCTAAAGTTAGGGTATGTCACCCATTACTATATCCATTAATATTACGGTATTCTCTATTTTTATAAAGTTTATAAGAAAAAACTATGTTTTAGCTTGTATTCGATACTCATTTTTAAAGGAAGAAATACTACTTTATTTCTTATTTATAATCATTAATTAGTTTTTTACATAGTACTTATATTTATTGGTTTATTTAGTTATTACCTCGGCTTCACCTCGGTCGTAAAACTTGGGCTCGGATCGAAAAGAGTCACTTTACGCCCTAGTGATGAAATAAATCCCTGCAGAGATATTATTACAATGAATACGTCCAAGGATACGTTTGAGCGGAGGCACTACAATACTGTATATTTACAGCGAAGCACTATCCCTCGCCTTTTGCGGGTCGGCAACGAGGTCGGCGCAGTGTTGGATTTTCACCGTTCCAGCGTGGCTGCTTTCCGCTCCAATCTGTGTCGCCTCTTCTCTGTAAATAATTTGTAGTTAATGCCTACATCATGTTAACGGCACTGTATTCAACCTTCGATCAGCTATTTATTTTTGTCACTTTAGTATTTATATCTGTTTTTGTCATGTAAGTCTTGCTTAGAGGATTCCAAACCGTGTATTTGTTGTTTTGTTAAGTCTTGTTTTGTTATTGTTTTAAAGAGTTTATCATGGTTTTCATCTTCATTGTTGATATGTTTTTCTTGTTCTTGTTATTGTAATTTATTCAGAATAGCCTTTATTTGTTGTTATAATTTGAGTTTGATAGCTACTACTTACTTTACCTCTTGTAAAAATGGTGTTACCGTGGAAATAAATGAATTGAATTGAATTGAATAGCGCAGCTGAGAATCTGAATGTGGCAAAACTCCCAGCTTTATAAGCCCAAGACAATGACTTTTTTGAAAGTTCAAAACTCTTCCCAGCTGATTATTGCTAAGCTATTATTGATCCCTGATAAGGGACTGGCTTCTTAGATAAATGAACTACTAAAAGTAATTCAAACAGTCCAAATTGTTATACACTTGAAATTGATTTGGCAAGGTGTTTAATGCAAACAAATCTATATTACAAACAAACATTTCCTCAGCAGGAGCGTAGCGTGTCAGCCATAATTATTTTCAGCCCTAGGATTTGACTTGGGTGGTGCCAATTGATAAATTATGTGTCCTTATCTTTATCACGTGATTGAGGTGTGGTCTATTGTAATAGTTATTGTTACCATTGAGATTGGAAATGCCGAGCTCATCAATCTCCAGCCCTCAGTTGAAGAGGCTATTTCTTGTTTGATTAGTTTCCTTTGATAAAAGAAGGATGATTTTATTTTCTATTTTGTTATTTGTTTTACCTAAGACTATTATTTTCAATCTAGCCGTTTCAGTTTAGTTCCTAGAATTGTAAAGATTCACTTAACAGCATTGTTTACTTACTTAACAGCATTGTTTTACTTAACAACACGAGTAACGGACCAATGAAGTAAAAGGATTGAGAGAAAAGAAGTAAAATTGTAATGCTTCGATCTTCAACTTGATCAGCTGTTAAGAAAAATTTTAATTGTTAAACAATGAGTGCGTGGTTGGGACAATACGTCCTTGCATCACAATCAGTGGCTATAAATTGAGAGGTTAGAAACGAAAACATAACCTCTTTTGAAAGTTTTGAGTAGTGATGTTTAGTAACCAAGAAACGGTCGTAAGTAAAGTAGTGTATGCAACTTGCGTAAAACTTTTGGTGAAATGTCAGAGCCCGTACACAATTTTTACAACTTTAGATTAAACCAGAAAATAAAACGGTCATATTTACACTAAATTCCAGCCGTTTGAATGTTGATCTCGCTTATATGTGGTTTATCGTATGTTCCATTCTATCAATATATCTCTGAATCAATTCAGGTGAGTCGGTTGCACATACTATTGGCAGTGATGTAAAAAAAAAAAAAAATGGCTGAGCCTTTTGTATACATTATATTTATGTAAAAGTAAAATGCAGTAAACAGCGATATAAGCTATCAGATATATGCTCAATTTTGTATATGTAATATTGCAATCGGAGATTATTTTCAACTACAGTATAGTTCTTTTTACTGCCTAGATCATTTTCATTCAATACACTATAAACTAACCATGCAGTAATTTAATATGTCAATAACGATATACTGTTACCAGTCTTAAATCACAAAAGGATATGTAGCAAAAGGATTTCTAAAATAACAAAATTCAATTCACAAAATTAGTTTTGTAATGGATTTGAGCTTCTAAAACGACTGATTTGATCTGAACGAGCCGTAAACGATTTGATCGTGTAAAGTGAAACACTTTAACCTTTGATTAGTCTTTTACATTTTGATGGGTGTTCAATTATGCACAATTCAATAAAACTGTACCCAAGACTCACTAATGTCACAGTAAATTTGTGAAACAAATGTATACGGAAAACAAATAAAATACGCAGTGTACTGAATTAATGAATAAATGCATGGATGATTTTATTTCCATTATTAAGTTTGCAGTTAATTACAAATATTATTGTTGAAAAAAGACTGACCACGTTCACCAGTTGTGTGTTCAATGAGCCAATTTTTTCCGTCTTTTTACCATACATTAGCAGTCTAGGACAACTATAAAAATAAATCAATTGCTCTCTGTGATGTTTGAAAAAAAAATGCTTTAAGGATTGGGGTAATCACTTCCCTCAACACCCCACCCCCTCGTACTTGGTTCCGTAACACATTAATTTGAAATGTTCACGTTCTTTGTAAGGGAACGGTGCAAAGCCTGGAAATGTTATCATACATCATTCTCCTTTTGTTTGATAGCATCATTATTGATAGTTCAGTGGAAAATGATACTTAATTCCAGTTAGACTTCGCTAGGAATCGAACTAGCATCCTTCAGGTTAAACGGTGATAACTCGGCTAGTTGGCTAACCAGATAATTTCGTTCGAGTCAACTTGCTTTTAGGGTTAAAACACTTGCTATCTCCGTCAAAATACATTTAATATTTGCATTTAACGATGGTGCTACCACACTCATATAAGAAAGATCCGTCTTCAAAAATAAGTTCAAAAACTATCATGGATCTTATCATGCTGAACTATACTTTTGGAAATAGGTACTCAAAGGCCTCCCATATCAAAATGTCACATCAACCACAATGTTCTGCTCCAATCTTTCACTTCTTGTAGTCATGCTGGGTCGCGTGAGATGTTAATAGTTTCAACATAATTTGTCAACGTTCAACCTCAAGTAATGATTCCCAGCACGCCATCTTGCTGTGTTGATGGATTCAGTTCGGATAAGTTCAAACTTTTTCATCTATTTTCGGAAATTAAGTGATCATTCCATTATAAATACCGTATTATGTTTCAACTTAAGGTAAGAGGTTTAGACTACTGTCCTTTAACACCTAAAACTAACTACAACGAACAAAATTGCTAACAAATCCATTGAAATATTTTATTTCATCTGTAATTGGAACATAAAATTTACTAATTATCGTAGTTTTCCTAATCAATCTATACACACAATTAATTTAACAACGATGAAAAGCTCTAGAGGAGATACAGAGATTCGACTATAACTGTTTGCAAAGGACGAAGGGCTTTGGAGGTCAGGAGTAGGTCGTTGTAATTATAGGGAAGTGATCAAAGGAAACCGAAATGCAGGGATAAGGATGGACAAAGGCACTGCAATATGCTCGCCACTGGCCAGACGGCCTCCAATCTAACCAATATATACATCCAGGTCAGGCTAAATGTATTGCGATACGGTGGAATCTTGTATAAACTAAAAACTTTTAAATGGTGATGACTATATGATTGAGTTAAGAGTCAATGGAGCCTAGACGTTCTAACTCAAAAAACAATAATTTAGAAACTACAAAGAAAATTTCTAATATCACGTAACACTAGATAATTAGATATTTGAATTCTTATCATTTTGGTATTTGAAAAACAAATATTTTGAGATTGTAAATAACTTTGCAGGTGTTTGAAATTGACGTAGTTAACATTGCTATTATGGCAGGTAAATTCAAATGGCCGTTAGCTTCCATGGACTCCATGGACTTCCATGGACTTCCATGGACTTTTGAATATTATAGAACAAAATATTCAAAACTACATCGAACATTTTGAATCTCACAATATCCTAGATAATTTAATTAAAACCTTTTTGGTGGTTGAAAAAGTGCTTTTGAATAATAACTTACTTTTCAGCAACTTTTTAAAATTATCCAAGATGTCCGGTAGCCTCCAAGGACTCTTTAAACTGTAATAAATACTTTCTGTTGGAATATTTAGAGTTATGTGATATTAAGTGGTAGCTGACTTTTCTGTCAAAACAGATCTGTGTTGTTTTACTAGTTTGTTTCTGATAAAAATGTATATGACTTCTTCCAGTTTAGCCAGAATAATACCAATACATTAATGAACGCAAAGATGCCTAAAAGATAGGAATATAAAGTTGAACTATTCGCAATATTAAACGTTGTGAAACATGAATAAGTGAAGAATTGTACACGACTTTAACTATAACTTAACATATCAGATCTTATAACATATAGGAACACATCAATAGTATTTTATTTTAAGATTTTTTCATTTTTTGAGCTGCAGAATGGTTAGGGTGGAAATTTATGTGGCTTACTGCTTATTCATCCGTTTCGGAATCTATATTTAGTAAAAATTAGGATTTTAAAAATCTGTTCTTCTGCTTAAATATTTAGCTTGCTGTATTCAAACGAACTATGAAATTATACGCGAGCTACAATTATATACTGGAAATAAATTTTATGAACGCTGATGGTTCCCATGTGTTTTAAATCCGTGTATTCCCATTGCAAAAGATTCCATAGTTTATATGACTGACTTACATAACTTTTGAAAGATTAGCACAAAATACGCCAAAAACATTTATTTAAGAAAACGGTGTTTTAGTGCATTGAGGATTAAATTACACTTACGAAATGAGAGAGAGAAACAAGTTTAAAAGAATTTAGGGTAAAGCAACAGTAAAATTGGCTGTTTATTTCAGTTTCACTCAAGAACAAGTTGTTTCTCTGCCAGATGTTGGTTCTTAATTAAACTCTTACTCCCGTTTCCAAATAACTCAGTTCACTGTTCCCAAATAACTCGAGTCTCTTTCTCTAGGATACAAGCTTAATTGCTAATGTGTACTGAAATAAATTAATGATAAAAAGGATTTGGGGGTGAATTTGTTTAGTTTGTGTACGAGCTTGGAAAACTTTGTTATTTAATTTGACATTTGATGTTTTAAAGGGACAAGGTTTGTAATTTTGTTGACTAATCCATCTTCTATATTATTAGTACCCTACATGAAACTTTGTGAAAAATAAGGCTTTTTTGTTTTAAGATATAACCCCACATATTATATACCAAAGTGTTCGGCTAGGTGTGGAGATTTGCAAAATGACCTTACATTTAAAAAAAAGTGCCTTGGGCTCTGCCCCCGTGGCTATTAAAGCTCCCATGTTATACTTATAAAGAACATATTTGTTTACATTATGATCAGCTGGATAATTTAATTGCTGTTAATATTTTAGTTGCAATTTAAGAAAATGTGAGCTACAAACATTTAATGTCTAGGTTGAAATAAAATATTTACTATTTGAATTTGGGTTGGCGTAAATATTACTATGGAAAAAAGCGAGAAAGCCTGGACAATTTCTACATTTCTTGAGCAATCATTGAAATAACCGATTTGCAAACTATGGAACCATAGGAAAGTCATAGAACACCCCCAAGTAGAATAAATAGAATTAATGTTTATTTTAGAATTTATAATCGTGTTTATGGACAACCTAATGCATCTATGAGTGGGAAACATCTGTAGAAAACACTATAAAAACAAGATCAACTTTTGAAAAATGATAATATATTGACAGAATTGTTGATTATATCGAACTGTTACGTTAATCATGAGTATTTCTATAATCTTTAATGTGACCCTTTAAAAGTTATCGGAAATTATGACCGTTAGTTGTTGTAAAATAACGCCTGTAATACTTTGCAATTTCTCGAAATCGAGCAACAGGTACACTAATATTGATTATCTAAATTAAAAACTTTGTCAAAAATGGAGTTTCTTGAAGGAATTTGGTTATTTAATTTACTACCTTAAATCAAATCCATTTCGTTGAAATCAAAACCAAAACTATAGTTATATTAGAACCATTTTAGCTGATATTCATTTGCAAAGTTCACAAATAAATGTAAACTGAAGTTGAATGAAGCCATGCATTTTGGATCGATTCCAGGAAAGCTTGCCAATAGAAGAAACACAATGAATTTGGTTTTTGCTTTGAATTTGCTTCCAATATTGCTTTACATAGCAATTTCTTCATCCTGCTAAATATACTTTGCAGAGTTTATTTGCGAATAACTCCTTACTGTTTATTTTGTGAACCTAATAACAAATGCCATTGATTCTCTTTGTTTCTTTGAAGTTCGTTCTTGATAACCGTGTGTTTGTATTATTAATCAAAATTTTGATGTAAATTTGTTCAATAGTTTATTAAATAAGATCAAAACTTTCGTTATTTACAAAACATGTAATCATACTTTAGCTTGATTTGATTATTTATTTGTTTCTCATGTATTTAACTGAATTTTTGTGTGTTATTTTATTCTGTATAGGCTAAGCAAGATTATGAATACTTACACAGCTCAATGTACTATATGCAAAAAACTAAATAAATATATTGGCATATAATTAAATTGAATAAAAGGTATAACAACTGAACTAAATTACCATAATAAATCTTGGATTATTTATTACTCTATTTAAAATTACTTTGCTCATATCAATATAACGGTGTACCGCTGATACAAGTACTATGATTTCATTTATTATTGCTCAACAAAATGCTTAAATATAACAACACTTTTACATTCAAATGACAATAGAAAATCTTTTATATCAAAAGATTCACACAAGAAAAATATAAAGATACTTTTCACTTATCTTGCTTGAGACAATAAGATACATTAACAGTAAAAGTTTAAAATAAAATCTTGTAAAAATAGTGGCCCAGAGAGCTGTAGCGGATTTGACAAGCAAAAAATCGTGTCACATGACAAATTAGGAGAGCAATCGACGACTTGGATCCCAAAGGAGCTCGTTATTTTTGACACCTCAAATGATGTTTATTCGGCGATCTTGTATCACTATCTCGATAAAACATCGATCAGTTCACTCAATTCGTATTGGAAGAACGCATCACACATGGTTAAAGAGAAACTGGAATGAATAATAGGTGTAATTTGATAATTCTATTTCTTACCTTTTGGTTCTGAAGTTAAAATCTCGTGGGTATCAAATATTGTATGAAAGATTAACATAGTTGAATGCAACCCCATAAACTTGTGTTTTTTTACAAACAGTGCGCAAGTATTAGATTTGTTTTTCCTTTAATTTTTGATACTTTGACTGATTAATATAACACATGAGATGCGATAGTTGGTATTAAGCTGAGTTATCAGTTTGGTTTGGTTTAATGTTGACATATTAAAAGAAATCAGTTATTTAATTCAGAGCACTTTCAACTGGCTCTTTCAATCTGGCACTTTCAACTTCGTCTATATTAATTTTTATAAAAACAGGTGACAACTTTAACATAGTAAATGGAAGTCTAGGTTTATTCCACTTCATAGTCAAAGATTCTAAGTGTAAACTCATTTGAAAGGTAGATTTGAAAGGTTTAACAGCATTCATCGTACTAAGTGGAAACATTGGAAAAACATAGCTTCCGTCATCATTGATACACTTAATTATTAGCAAAAGAAATTACGAAATGTTATGTAAATAACCATGTTTATGTGCGTGTATTATCTCAAAAGCAGAGGTTGACTTGATCACCAGACACCAAACAATATTACATATTAATGCAGATCCGGTTGTCTAGTCTGATTGAATTGTCTGCTAGTCGGATTAGTCGCATCAATATGGATGTAGGACACATTATCTACCGTTGATGCACTTGCAGATTCTGCCTAATCAATTCTGAGCTCTTGATTTGTTAAACAATAAAGTCTTGAGACGAGTAAGTATTAAAGGTAATCATTAGCTTGTTGTGCCAAGTGACAAACCAACATTTATGTTAACTGCCAATAGTTACACTTAACTTATCTAACTTGCACTTTTATGTGGTTAACGTTCTGTCTAGGCAAGCAGCACCAGCTAACAGCTGTCTGGCAGCTGTACCAGATAAAAGTAATATTTTCTTGTATGGTAAAACACTTCTTCTATGGTAACCGAGCCTGATGTCTCTACTTCAGAGACGCAACCAGAGCCCCCAAAATATACAATGAATATCCGTAAGAGTTTCAGCATATTGAAATTACAGCTCTTGATCTCCAGTATTGAGAGAAAAGTATTAACTAGTACCTTATAAACATTTTTTTTATATTTTGCCTACTAATAATTTATAGCTTACATTACATTTTTAAAACATTTCTCTTGATAAATATTATCAAATTTCTCACCAGTTTTACAGGTATCAGATTAAACTATCCACAACCAATAAACATAAGCATTCGTAATAAACTGTTTTCGTTTGAATAGCTATACTGTGTGTGTGCTGTTTGCTGCCATCTTCGTATGGATGTAATTTATATACTGGCCAACGAACTTTTATCATTGATGCAAAGGGCAGAACGATCTACATTGAATTTAGGACTTAGTTAAGTACTCTTCAAACCCATCTTGAGCGCAAATACACTAACCAGGCGAACCTAAAACTAGACATAACATTTGTTGACTTCGTAAATTTCTACAGATGCATTCAAGAGAAGACTAAAAATCTAATATTATTTTTGCTGATTCCTCAAAATATTTCTTCACATAACCTTAAAGTTGGAGTTGTGTTGACTATCACTGTGCATTATTATTGTGGTGAATAGTGGTAATAGGGTATAGTGTATTGCAAAATAGCGTTCGTACCACGGACCGAAATGGTTTTGCAACTATAGATCGTTTTAAGTTCTCGACTTCTTCTCGAACTTAAACAACTATCTCAAGCAGGCAAAACCTCATTTTCGGCCCTTGGTACGAAATAAACTATTAACCGAAAACATTCCATACAGAGATAACGGAGGATGTCTTTGCATTCTCATACAATGTATTGTTACCAAACTATCCAAACAACACTCCATACAACTCCCATCGAAGCAAAGTTATCAATGTTATAATTTCGACAGCAAAAAGTATTAAACTACATTGAAACTGTCCTTTGCCAAAGGTTTTGGTCATGGTGTCAAATAATGTTCACCAAAATAAAAAAAAACTGAGGAGAAATAAGGAGAAATAGCTATAAGAGTTGTTAGATAATGTAAGTACCAAATAAGGACTTGCGGTTGATTATGTTGGCAGCCGTGGTTGTATTTGGCGGGAGTTCAACACACTTGTCTGTGAGGTGCATTTGGCTCCAGCATAGCGTCAATCAGCTGTTAACTTGGCTAGCCTGTTAATGTTAAAAACATCAAATAGCCAATATTTTAGTTATGAGTTCAAATACATGATAAAGAGCAACAAATTAACAATATGCCATTATCAAGTCAGTATGTTAACTTTCAATGTCATGCTGTGTAACCCCAGCAAAAATAACACAAGTATTAATGGTTATGTGAAATTAAAAAAAATCACTTTTTTGGTACTATCAATTCACCCAGGGCCCTAAACTAGGGTATCTTTTTTGCAATTGATCAAATAATTTTTAAATGTAAAGCCCCATTCAATGGAACCTTACTCTCTTCAACAAAACAAAAAGTGCACTTTTATGCTTAAGTTTTTATGCCTGACGTAACCCTATGAAAAGATATGAGAGGGTATCACAAGTTTTTATGTATTTCTTGTATGCTTAAATTCGTATGAAATAAGATCCAACGCCTTCTTTGAAGTTGTATTCTCTTTCTTTAGTGTTAAACAGTTTGAATACACCTACAAAATTTAACAATGCTGGATATTTTGTAAATAATATTAGTTTAAACTTCATCTGCGTGACAGATGCAAACATATTTGTTTATGGGAAACAGTAAAGAAATATGGATACAGACTAAAAGGATTTAAGGCCAGTTTAAGGAAACGCCCTACATTCTCGCTAAACATTCTTTATAATTTATGTATTATTTATATTAAAAATTCGTTTTTCATTGAAAAACTTGTTGTTTAAGTGTGGCCATAAAGCTTAACGACATCAACAAATTAAACAAGTTTCTCCTCGCAATCGTTAAATGAATCCTATTAAATATGCTCAGATTGGTTCCTTTAAATAAAACTGTCAATCAAAATGTCTAATTTATCCTTCTGCTGCAACGATTTTGAATTATGAAAAACACTTTTTCTGTTATGGAAATCTAAGTGCTATAAAATTGGAAACTTTAAATCAGGAAATAAAGCACATTTTTACTGGCTTGAGTGATTATGTAGTTTAATTTATCTAAGTCCGGGCAAGGGATAGTACACATTTTTTGTATAATAAAAACGTTGTATCTTAAATGCTTTTAAAATCATAATTGAATGTACCATTATAACATAATATTTATTAATTTCTTTTTATTATTCTTAATAAAGATATTAAAATTATAAAGGAATATCGTGATGCTATTCAACACCTTTTCAACACATTGAATAACGCAACAAATGTGTTTCAACTGCATTTAAATATTTATTTTCGGTCCTGAATTTAACCCAATATTGAAGTCAATGTTATAAAATTTAATGTAAATACCGGTTTATTTAATGGTTATGTAAAAATGTTAAGAATCGCCCGTGTGTAGGATAGTGTTCATTAATCCAAATAGTTACTCAGGAATACATAAAGATAAGTGTCGTATACCAGAAAATGGTTTAAACTGTTTATATTGAATATAAGAGTCAATTTCTTGGTCATTATTAATTTTCATATGTTCCTCAATTGGTCAAAACGAACACAAACCTACTACAGGTAAGCCCGTGTATTGATTGGGAGTCTGGTTCAATCCTGCCACTGAATTGATTCAGCTTCCTATTCATTTCCGGAAGGTGATTTCCACTTGAGCCAGAATAGTCCATAGACCTTGGTTGAAATCGCTTAAGCTGCAAATTGTATATTTTTTCAAATTCTCATCCGAGATGGGTAGTATTGAGAAAATGTATAGTTATTGTTATTTTAAATGCTTGTAAAATTTGTGTAAAAATGCATGACTTTAGTGAAAACTTGTATATATTTACATGGAAAAAACAACATCGTCAATTCTGGCCAAGGAATGTTAAGTCCATGAAAACTGTTTTTTACAAATATTTAGTAAGAGGATTTGCCATCATATATATTCCGATCTGTGAATGAGTTTCAAGGGTCCAGTGTTTGCAAATGTCCCATTTTCTATTTCTAAGCATCCGCCATAGTAAAAACTGAAGAGTAATGAAGAGTACAGGATACAGGTAGCTGTGGTGTGGATAAGACCTTCACATACTAATTAAACGCTAATGATCGTGCCCAATATTTTAAATAATGATAAGATAACGAAATAGAAGTCAAAGAAGATGAATTGCCTTAAGAGTGTGGGAAATAATTTTAACAGCCCTATTTATTTGGACGTTGATGTCACAAAACATGAACTCTTTCCAGTCACACGGAATTGCAATTCTAAATTGAATAACACCCAGAAGACAAAACTTTAAAACGCATAACATACGCCTTAAATTTTTCATGAGGACCAAGTCAGATGGTCTACAATATAATCCTAGTTTAGATAATGTGTTCGTCATTTTCAAGTGTCAAACATGACAGTTCAATCAAAAGTGACTCCCCATCTCAGGATTACACCATCGAATACAGAGTTTCCGTACAAGTTTAGGAGACAAACTGCCTATTCTACGTAATATATCTATGCATATTGAGCACATGGTGGAAAATAACATAAACATGTCCGGGTAGCCGAGTAAATATGAAGTTTGTTTGTTCGATTCTAAGCAAGAATTTTTCTTTCACAGTCGTCATTTGTTATCATGCATCAATTAATGATACAATCTAAAATAAAGGTCAGCATTCTACAGTAACAGGGCCAGAGTTTTAACCATCCCTTCAAAAAAGGCAAAACAATGACGATGACTTTGATAAAAAAAACGTGTTCTCTAACGATGTTTAGGCATCTTATTTTTAAGAGAAAAGTAAGAAAATTATTTTATGTTGTTTGTTGATGAATATATTTTAATCAGTTTGCGAAACTAACTGATTTCACAGCAAGCTACTACTGTGGCACAAACCGTCGGAGCTTCAAGTAAATGAACGTTTCACATGTTTAATATTCAATTGATCCACACTCAAGACGATGGGTAAGCTGTGTAGGGCTAAATTTAAGGATGACGCGTAAGGGAATTCACTTGGAATTTTAAAATGGTTTTAATTTATTAAAAATATTATTATTTGTATCATACTTTATCAATGGTAAAACAGACAATAATACCGGCAATGTTAAGTACCGTAACATGTAGTCTTTGCCTGTATTTAATACATTTATTTAATAAATGCATTTAATAATATTTCTACCACCATAATTAACTTATACTAACCACTCATATTAACTTTCTAGATGTATATGAAATGTAATTTATGTTATGTTTGCCTTTTAGCGAATTTCCCTATAGGGAAGTAGCTATTACCGTAGGTCTCATGGTAAGACTTAGGCCCGGGACCGATTTACTTTTTCATTTTGATGTCCCCAGAGGCCAAAAACACCATTCGTTCAAATTTTTATATATGTATATATATATACAGGGTGTCTCAGACCACCCGGCCGGCTTGTATAGCTCCAATATGAAAGCAAATGGAAACCTAATTTCAACTGGAACCCCCTATTTTGACCCCAAGGAATTCAGCTAAATTATTTTCAACCCCAAAAAAGTACCCTAAAGGGCAAATTTTGGGGGGTGGGGGTGGTTTTTGGGAAATTTTCAAATGTAAAGGGGGGTCGTGTTATACCTCTTTTTAAAGGTCCTTTAGTCCTGAGTATTTTAGTGGAAAAAGATTTAAATTATCTTCATCCCTATTTACAGGGTGTTCAAAAACGTACAAAAAATATACCTTTGAACTACTTTTCACTGTAAAGAGGTGGAATTTTGTGGGGGGTTCAAAATTTGATAACACTTTAATTGATAAATGAGCTTTCAAAAGACTCTGGTTTCAACCCTTTTGCTATCTTTTTACTTATGTTACGCATTTTCAAACTTTTTGAAGTTTCAAAAGCTGTTATCTCAAAAATTTCAAATAGCAACATGGGTTTCATTACAAACCACATTGTAGCCCTTAAAATTTGCTATAATTTTTGTATTTAATGTTTTTTGGTATCTTCATTGGTTAAAGAGATATAACGAAATTAGTGTATTTTAATGTTTTTATTTAAAGTGTTTGCTGTTGCAAATGTACACCTCTAGGTCTCAATTAAAACAAATCTTGTCTAAAAAAATAAAATAGTATCCAGATTGTTGATCTTGGAAGATTGATAAAGGTAAGAACACAACTGCAAATATTCTTAGTTATTTTACAATTACATGGCTCTAATAGTGCTTTGAATGAATAATTTGTTTGAATCAGCATTAATAGCCTAAATACCGATGGACTTTTACAAATGCTTAAATTGCCTTCCATTTTGCTCCATGCAAACCCCAACTCTGTTTATGCACGTAGTACTTCTTCTCCACTATTATGGTACTGTATTGCTATTTTACCACCACAGGTGCATTCACCTCTCGTACAGATCCGGTAAGTTCCTTATAATTTGTTTTATCTGATCAAACGTGACCAGTTTCACGCACACGCTCATTGATTTCATGATGATTTTTTTTTTTATTTACCAGTAGCATTTATAGACAGTATTCATTCAAAGCACTATTAGAATTTTGTAAATTGTAAAATAACTAAGAATATTTGCAGTTGTGTTTTTTCCTTTATTAATCCAACAATCTGGGTAGTATTTAAATGTTGTAACATAATTAGTTTTAATTGAGACCTAGACGTGTACATTTACAACAGCAAACACTTTGAATACCATTTAATAAAACATTAAAATACACTAATTTTGCTATATCTCTTTAACCAATGAAGACACCAAAAAACATTAAATACAAAAATTATAGCAAATTTCAAGGGCTACAATGTGGTTTGTAATGAAACCCATGTTGCTATTTGAAATTTTTGAGATAACAGCTTTTGAAACTTCAAAAAGTTTGAAAATGCGTAACATAAGTAAAAAGATAGCAAAAGGGTTGAAACCAGAGTCTTTTGAAAGCTCATTTATCAATTAAAGTGTTATCAAATTTTGAACCCCCCACAAAATTCCACCTCTTTACAGTGAAAAGTAGTTCAAAGGTATATTTTTTGTACGTTTTTGAACACCCTGTAAATAGGGATGAAGATAATTTAAATCTTTTTCCACTAAAATACTCAGGACTAAAGGACCTTTAAAAAGAGGTATAACACGACCCCCCTTTGCATTTGAAAATTTCCCAAAAACCACCCCCACCCCCCAAAATCTGCCCTTTGGGGTACTTTTTTGGGGTTGAAAATAATTTAGCTGAATTCCTTGGGGTCAAAATAGGGGGTTCCAGTTGAAATTAGGTTTCCATTTGCTTTCATATTGGAGCTATACAAGCCGGCCGGGTGGTCTGAGACACCCTGTATATATATATATATATATATATATATATACACGAGGAGAACGTTAAGTACTCATGATATATCTTATACACTATGCGAACGTTAGGTCCTCATGAGTCCGAGTACTTTACGTTTGCTGGGTATATATTTTAACGAATATAAGATTGATCGTCAGCACATTAAGTCCTCACATTGCTACCAACGTGAATGAAACAAATTGCCCAACTTTTCGAAAACAAAATATTACAACAACTATCAGTTACCAATTACTGATTTAGTTTCTTAGCAATAATATTGAATATAAGAGCTGAATGTTATTTATATTTTAGTATTTTAAGTTGTTTTACGTTATTTGTTTGGTTGCCAACAAAATATTTAAGAGTAGAATGCTTATTTAAATAGTACGGGCTGGGACTATCGATTCATTTTTTGTATAAATAAAATATAGTTTCATTTGTACATAGCAAATTGTTACTGTTTTTGGATCGCAGTTGTCACGCTGAACGTTGTTTGTCATTTCAGTTTTCTTATCTTTATAAGACCGAGCATCGGCTTTTATATGGATGACGTTACTTATTAATTTACTGTTAATTGTTATTTTGTTAACGATTATGATGATATACAAGACTTAGACACCTGCAACGTACCACGATATTTTTTTCTAACTCAATGTAAAACATAAAAATATCCACAGTTAAATTGTCTACCAATCGGTAGTAATATTAAAGAATATTCCTGTTCAAGTTCTTAGTATAGTATTGAGTGAGGCCTGGCTGATAACGGTTTTCTATTTAGTACATATAGGCTACGTATAGTATACTAGTATACTGTAGGCTACATGAATCAGAAAACCCGTTGAGTGGTGTACAGGGGCAGTGCACTAGAGACGGCTACGACTACGACAGCGTGCTCTCGCAGTCACGTGCCATCAGCTGTGTCGTGGAGGCGTGGCCAGCTGGTTGTCACTAGTCTCACTACATGGTGGAAGCTGAGTTGTTTATATCGTTGGGTGGAAGTCATGGTCTCACTAGACTAGGACTAGACCGGTCACCCGTGCGTGCTGTTCGGTGTGTACCACGGCCCAAGCTCAAATATATACAGGGTGAATTTTAAATGAGTTCCCCCACCCCCCTACTTTTTTCTACATTTCTTAAGATATCATCTCCGGACCGCGTCAGACCATTGTAAAGTAGTAAGGACTTCATTTTGACTGGGTATACGTTTTTGGCCGTCATCTTGGAAATGCCATATTGGATACAAATATTTTTTCAAATGTAACAGTAGGGTTGTGGCCCATTATTTCAGACTAAAATTTTACGCTGATTACAATGCCGCAATTAGTTTTTTTTTTAATCTCGATGCGTTTTAAAGTTATGAGGACTCTTTATTCCTTTATTTTTAGCCCATTTTTACATTTTGCATTTACAAACTAAGGCCATAATCTCAAAATAGTATTAGATAAAGATAAGTATACACCACCATTCATTGTCGACCTATTTTGACTCGGTTATGACGGATGTAATTTTTTCGGCCGCCTTCTTGGATCCGCCATTTTGAAATCTTACAAATTAATTGAAATATGAAGGTGGTGTTGTGACCCATCATTTTGAGCTGTCTTTTTATGCTGAACTCGATGCCGCAACCCGTTTTTCATTTGCGTCTTTGGTTTTTAAGAATTTTGAAATTTTAAATTAGAGAATTTTAATATTTCATCAAGAAAGCTTGATATTCAAAAACGGATTGCGGCATTGAGTTCAGCATAAAAAAGTAGTTCAAAATGATGGGTCACAACACCACCTTCATATGTCAATTAATTTGTAAGATTTCAAAATGGCGGATCCAAGATGGTGGCCGAAAAAATACATCCATCATGACCAAGTCAAAATAGGTCGACAATAAATGGTGGTGTATAATTATATTTATCTAATACTATTTTGAGATTATGGCGTTAGTTTGTAAATGCACAATGTTAAAATGGGCTAAAAATATAGGTATAAAGAGTCTTCATAACTTTAGAACGGATCAAGATTTTTAAAAACTAATTGCGGCATTGTAATCAGCGTAAAATTTTAGTTTGAAATATAGGGTCACAATCATACCTTCACATTTGAAAAAAACTTTGTATCCAATATGGCGGATCCAAGATGGCAGCAAAAAATGTATACCCAATCAAAATGAAGTACTTACTACTCTACAATGATCTCATGTGGTCTGGAATTGATATCTTAAGAAATTTAGAAAAAAAGTAGGGGGGAACTCATTTAAAACTCACCCTGTAAATCGTTAACGGTCTTTGAAACTACATTGATGATAATGAAGGTGATCGTGTGATAGGATTTTAGTATAGGACATCAAAATAATATTTTAAATATAGGCCTTATAACTCAATTCTTACTCGCTTCTATCACAAACAGTTTTCTAGTCAAGTTAAAACTGTAAAAATTGACCTTTTCTTCATGTTTATAACTCAAAACAAGGCAGGTTCTATTTAACCACGATTACCAATCGTTATATTTCATTAAAAATGCAGAACATTTCTAATTTACTTAATCGATGGAAGAAGGAAAACTTAGTTTAACTTCACTAGTCCCATATGTTTAATTAGCTTAAGCGATTAACAATCTTTTGATTTAATTGATAGAAACAAGCTAATAGGTAAATAAGATGTTATAGGTAACGAAGAACCAACTCTTACATGGTACTAGGTGAAACCCGTCGAAATCGACGGTCACTGTCAAGGCTTACGCTAATTCATCTACGGAAAGTTAGGTGTAGTGGAATATACTTTAAGTGAAGTTGGCTTATATTCTTGGACTGTTAGGGACCTCCTCGTTTATATATTTGTGCGCCTTCATTGGCAACAAAAATGAAAATAACAGAGCAATGCTGCATTTCCAAAAAGCATAAAATAATTTAAATTGACCTTTACGTAAATATTGACGTTTACATGCATTGTTAAACAACGTTTTTTAGAAAGGATGATGTGATCTAGTTTAAAAGGAATATTACCTTTCTGAATGACAATACTGCTTAAATAGTATTTACTCTTTGTACATTTTTAACAGACAAAATTTCGTGCTGTTTTCAATCATGTTAACAACCCAGTGGGCTCGGTACATAATATAGGCCGCTGCAAATAATTTGTCAATATAGGTGCCATTTTTGGCAAGTGGTTAGTGGCAAGTTTTAGGCTGTGTTTGGATGTTATTAGACACGATAAGAGCACAATGAACTTCTTCTGCAGATTGATAATCTGTTGGTTAAGAGAAATATAAGCCAAATTATAAGTGTCACAATCCAAGTGAATTAAACTCTCTGGCCTGATTTTTTTTTGTAGTATCGAGTTTGATCTGTCTTGAATAATATGATAAAATACAGGCAAAAGTGGTCAAAAAGGCAGTCACCTACCTGTGCAACAGATATAATATAGTTCAATAAGAAATTATTATTGTAAGAGTTCTGTGATCAAAGGAATTTCCACTAAATCATAATGAATCGTTATATTGAAAAATATGACATGAAACAGATAAAAACAATTTTAAAATCGGAAAATAGCATTGCAAGTACTTCTTTTGGACAATTAAGTAACTCCCAGTAAATGTGTGTTGTTTTAAAACACAATTTAAAAATTAACAGCTGTTTCATTAAAAAGTATTATCCACATGGACAATATGTAAACCAATCTGTCGAGGGATCTTTAAAGGCTTCTGGGGCAGATCCCAAAGATATTTACTTTTAATTTAAATTTACTTCGTTTTTCTTTTGATAACTCATCTACAGACCAAGACCTTTCTTTGGACACCTCTACCAAGTTTCGACGCCCAGTCATTTCCTCTTATTGGAGCCAACGTTTCCAATTAAATATTTTGATTTCCCCATGTTAATCTAATCGGAGAAACCCCAAATTTGATTGAAGATCCTGCCCAAACTAATTAAGAATTCAAAAAATGAAAAACACTTTGCAAAACTACAGATGGGGGCATTTTTTGACACTTCAATCATGAAAATCTGTCCAAAAATGAGGGAGGAGTTAGCTTAGCGAATTATATAGATATAGATACAAACTATTTTTAGTCTTGCGAACTAGTAGCTTAAAAAAGGAGTAGAAGATTATGTTACACTGGTAGAAGCCTAGTCCAAAGCATTACTCGTAGACCTCTATTATTTATATAAACAACGTATCGTAAGTTAAATTAAAAAGCAAAGTGATATTGTTTGCTTATTTTGTGATCGCTTTCAGTACGTGGGACAAATTGTTCGATTCCTTGTTGACATATGTCAACAAATCAAAATACTGGTTTGATTATAAACACCGGGTTTTCTCAGAAATGACTTTGGACCAGGAGCAAGGTATTTAAGTTGCACTCGTATTTGAGGCGATGCTCTCGCGCGCCTGGCTGCGCATGCGATGTAAGGGAAGTATTTAGAGGTTGTGATTGGTATTAAATTAACTTGGGCTCCACATGTCCAATACGTCAAAAGAAAGTACGTAAAGCTCATTTACGCATTCACGCAGCTTCGGGAGGTCCTATCGAAGCAACATCGCTACATAAACATCAGACAAACATCAGACCATGTACATTGCCTACATGCAGTTATTTTGAAGTAGGCATATGGTAACCTGGCTTGGGGTGGCTATTGTTGTTGTTATTGCTATCTTCATTATCTATATAATTAATACGCTACATGAAACTTTGTCGGTTGAACTCCTCCGCCATTTCTTAACCGATTTTATCCATTGACGTCTCATTGGAAAGAGCGTGTCACATAGATTTGCAAACTGGCCTTACATTTTGGGCTCTGCCCCAGTGGCTTTGAAAGTTCCCATGTTATCCTTATGAAGAACATAATTGTTTACATTTTGATCAGCTGTATAATTTAATTGCTGTTATTTATTTTTCAATTCAATGAAACACATTGAGTACCTACATTTATTTACTATTTTAGTTTGTGTAAACATAACCCCCAAGACGGATCGTATTACTATGGTCGTATCTTAAATTTGTGTAGCCTATTTATCGTTGTTTTGTGTCGTTATGACGGATCGTGTTAGCATGATTGTAACTTAAGTGCATTTATTTAACTAAAAAAAGGTTTTGTGAAGCTATAATTTGTTTATTTGTTGTTTTTTCTTTTAAATGCCTCCGATGCGACGACAACAAAACATAGACAGGAGGCGTAATCGTGATAACGACCGCAGCTACAGAACAGTGGCGCGTAATAGGCGTAACTCATCACAGCCAGCACCTGATCCTGGACAATCTCAACTATTAGGTTACAAATGCGCCCTAACACTACCCCAAAACGACTTTTAGTTCTCAATTGGCCCTCTATCAATGACCTGTGTTACCTGTACAGCGAGGCATTTAGAGAAGGAGAAAACACGCCGGAATGGTTTAGGTTTATCAATAACGAAGATAAACATGGTCTGAGTTTCACACCGGTAATCTTTGAGTTGACTCTTTTAAACTCATTGTAAATATGACTGTTATTCGTTTTATTTATTTATACATTTATTTATTTACGGTTACACTATTTTTACAGGGTTGACATGCTGATGATACAATTACAATATGAAAGTTTGAGATAAAGTAACAAAAAGCATTTTTGGAGTTTTTAAATAACTCCTGTAATACTTTGCAATTGCTCGAATGCATAATGCAATGTGCATGGACTTGTGTATAATAGACTGTTGATTAAAATTTAAACAACTCATTCCCAAACACAGATCAATAGTCTACATGGGAATAGTCTTTCCTAATGAGACACTTTTGTACTCATGTAATGTTTGCATTCAGGAATAAAGAGGTGTGAATTTGATTTGATGTTGTGTACTGTGATAGGAAGTGTTGGGCTATATAATTTTCAAAGCTTAAGAAAGCCGAAATCGGTGTTATTCCAATTTTCTATTTGTCTGTTTTTATGTATGTCATTGTGTCTATGACGCAAATATACAAAATTTACGCAGTCAATAGCAACAAAACTGTACTGATTATGATTAAGATTGCTTTATGTAAGTATATCCAAATACGACTGAGACTCATAACCTTGTGACCTAAATAACAAATTGAATAGATCGCAAGTACAATAGTTTGTAACTGTAAATGAAATACCATTCTGTCATATCTATGAATCCGTCTTAAAATACATGATTTAATTGATATGCCAATTTTCAAATAATTTTCAAAAAACAGATGTTTTGTTTATTTTTACATTTATTCTATTTGTTCGTTTCAAAATTATTATACGAGGCACTCTACTTTTTAGTTATTCAATAGTTTGCATCTTATCCAGTATGTGTATTTAGCAGTACAAATAAATAATATCAGGCCACCCGTTTGAGTGCCAACACCATCATAGCCACAAAACCGGCGAATTTGAGTGTTTTAATTGTAGCCTACTGTACTTGAGTTTGTATAACCGGGAAATAGACCGTTAATCAGTTTTGTATAGTACTGGGAAACATTATTCAATCATCGTCACCAATAAACTACAATCGAGGCTTGCATTCATAAACTGCGTTTCGATGGCAGTTGTGTCAAGTGATAAATAACTTAAAAAGTATAAAGTCGGTTGATCTTTTAGATGTCGTAGTGAATGTAGCAGAGGTTATCTGATGCTGGTAAAATCGCTTTTCCAACGTGTCGATCACATTGTTACGATTCACCCCGATTGCGCTGCTATCGCTAAACGGTACCTAATGTTAGGACTATGGCCCATATTCTATTGGTACGTACACATACATAATAACTATCCGCAACCGCATTTCGACGTCGTTTCTCGGTACGGGTACTTTTCCCAAAAACCGGCGGTAGTGAATATCGCTTTTAGGTACCAACAGATCACTATTGATCAACAGACTGTATCGATGGTGTTTCACTTACAGTCATTATAAATTTGATTGTTTTCTTACAGTGAAGGATTTGCATTTACTGAAAATGTGTAATATTAAATTATACGTGATGGAACAAAGTTAGTGGTACAAAATTGTATATCTCAAACGTCTAAACATTCGTGACAAAAGGACATCAATTTAGGTTTTCATGCCTGTACGCGAAAACAAATAAAATAAGATTTTCCAAATCTTTGTATTTGCTAAAGAAAATGGCCCTAAGTGCGCTAAATGTGTGTTATTGTTAATAATATTATTGATTGTTTTCACAAAAATATTTATCATGGTTATTGTTTATTTATCATTTAATGTTTTCTAGGTTGGTCCATGTGCCATCTATTGTATAGGTACATATTTCCATTATTAATTCAACTATGTAACTATTTATTTCTCGTTACTCTTTGTTCTTTCATTGTCCAAATATTTGCATGTACTATATTCTTTTTATTGTTACTTTTGAAATTCCTCTGATTATTATTATCTATATAGGCTATTTAGTCAAAATGAGCAATTCACAACTTTTAATCAAACTGTAAAATTGGTGTAAATCCGTTGGCAAATATATACACAGGCCAGAAAACCTTGATACGATAACAACGTAAAGCTTTAATTATCATGATGGTTTGCTCAAAAAATCTTTTACTTAATATTAATGTGTTATCATTTGCACAGCATAAACTATCATTTTGGAGTCCAGACAGAAAATGCAAAACTTATACAGTATATAGGATATTAATTAAATTTAGTAAGAAATAAGGTGCAACACAAACGATAACTAAGCTGTAAATAGTACTTAAAAGTTATTCTCGCTGCTACCACCGGTTCTAATAAAAAGTAGCACCACCAAAAACCAAAACAAACGTTAACAGTTAAGAACTATAGTACTTACGACCAATTAAATGCGTTAATCAAGTCCCGAAGTTAATGATCTCCCTTGGTTTTGGATTTTCTCAAAAAAGGTTTTTTAATTCCAATTAATACCTTTATTTCTAAGCAACTTTCAATGTAAACATATCGAGGAGAGTTTGAAGAAACAACCTTTATCCAAAAATGATTGGTATATCTAGCAAAAATTAGGAGGAAATGTGACGAAAATCGAACAAAGCTGGGTTTTTGGTCGTTTTTAGTTTTATTTCTTATGTAGGAAGGCCATGTATTCTAGGAAAAATTACCGGAATCAAGAATCTTCGTCGAAATGTCGTTGTGAATATAAGCCTACGTACCCAAGAGATGGGCTATGAGCCAAGATTGGCGGTATGGTCCAGCGATTGCAGCAAAAAAGGCGAGTTGAAACCGAAAGTGATACATTGGAAAAGCGAGTTTAGCTACATCTGTAAGTTAAACCTCTATTAGGATCAAAGCGAAATCGGAAAGATCTTCCAAGATCGCAGCAACATCCGCGATCACCCACTGCAGTAGTAATTTTTTACTTTAACTTTGCACAAATGTCCTTGAAGTGCCGTCAATGCTTGGAAACCTTGTTTATAAGCTATTGGCGGCGATGATTAAAAAAATGTAAGTTTTTCAACCTTATACAACACTGATTCTCGGTCTTTTTCCCAGTTATCAAAACTCAAGAATTGATGCACTTGCGATTTATTAAATCCAATAAGTAAGGTAAAGCACAACGTTTTAATCTCACTTAATTGCTTTGGATTTGCTTACAAAACGTAATCGGAAACGGTTGCGGTATTTTTAAACAACATTTAATGTAAACATATCAGTGACAGCTAGAAGTGGGAATTAATCTAAAAAGGTGTTTGTTATTTTATCAAATGTAATAGATAAAAATTAGGAGAAAACTTTACAACAATCTCACGAAATTGGGGTATTGATGGCTCGTTTTTTATTACCAAAGTAGCGAGGTTTGTGCTAGTTTTCTAGGTGTAGGCCGCGTAAATTGACATTTTTGCGTCACAGACAGAATGACAGAAAAAAACAGACATACAGACAGACAGACAGACAGAAATTGAGATAAGACTCGTTTTGGCTTTCTTAGGCTATGTAACGTAAAGATAACCAAAACCTGCACGATTCTACGCGATGTACAGACAAAACTGTAATTTTATTTATATAGATTATATATCTAATCTTAAGCGGAAGTAGTTGATGTAGTTGATGTGCGCTTACTGTAACTTTGTAATGACCTTGAGACTCATCCCGGCGCGCTGTGTCATACAGACATTCTCATTTTAACGCACTAACAAGGGTCTGGATGTTGTAGGATGCCAAGAAGTCACTCCTGTGGTATAAACTAAACTATAAAGTCTTTATGTACTTTTGGAGGGTGTTACTTGTATTAAGTTCCATGCAAGTGTGCAAAATTGGGGCAAAGTGGCAAAGAGATTGCATCACTGCAACGGTAATACAGATTTGTATTTGTGGTTTTACTTGTTGAATAAACTATAGATTAAAGGAGTACTTTAATCTGTGATTAAACTGGGGGGGGGGGTCGAGCTGGTCTAGTGGTTAGAGCGTGGGACCGGCTCCTGAGGGCCCTGGGTTCAAATTCCGCCAAATTACCAATGGATTTTATCTAAGTGGTAAAGCCGTAACCCCTAGATCTAGCCTAAAGTAATGTGAAAAACAATTCAAGGCTCGTGCCTACCGTCCTAGGACCAAAAAATCTATGATTAAACTAACGTGGCTATTAACTTAATTGCAAAATATATCTCATATTTAATCAATTAAACGGATTTTAAAATCTAACCATGCGGATAATAGACTTCAATTAGACTTACTAAGTCTCAGAATTCACAAAAGATATTTTACTTAAAACGAGTGTTTGACCAATCCTACATAGGTGAATCGAGTAGTAGCTAAAAACCGAATATAATAGGAGTAGCTAGTTGACTCGCATAAAGACAAATTCTTGAAAAAATCCTAGTTCATATTTTAGCAAAATATACCACAATTGTTCAAGTTATCGAATTCACATACTGTATATCTTAAAATTCATATTTAAAGTCATTTCTATTCAGTAGAGGGTAGGCCTAATTTTATTTCAAGATTCAGACTCAAACTCATAACGGATTTTCGTGCGTATTGTGTTGAAAGAAATGTAATGTTGAAAGAAAGAGAATGTCGAAGCGATAATTTTAGTTTAGGGTTCCAGAATTTTATAAATTAAGTTTATATTTTTTTAAAGTCTAGCAGCCGACACAATCATATTAAGTTCGTTTCAATGTAATTTGTTTGAACTAACTGTAGCTCTAACCGTTGTAACTAATTTGTAGTTAAACTGTCATTTAAATATTAACGTTACATGCTGTTTACAAAACTATTGATCGTCGGCATTACATGGTTTTACGATGTTGTTAAATGTAGATTTCTTACCTAAAGTATTTAACAATGGGGTTATGTTCATATAAAAAGTAGTATTTATGTACAGTATGTTGAAAGGTGATTAATATTTAAGATCATGTTAAATATAAACTTGCGTGCAAATGTTTGAATTTTTCTCTCTAACATTTCAGAGTTTTCTAGGGTGATCTTGAATATTCTTGGGTGTTTTATGACATTAAAAATAAAATATGAAAATGCGTGATAGTTTTGGTCTATAATTTGTACCCGGGCAAAGTCAGATTTTGCTCCTAGTGTTACTTTAAAATTATACAGAAAGAGAAAGTAAATAAAAGAAACGTCTTATAACACTTCTATACGTAAGTATACGTTGAAGGGTAACTATATGATTTAAGTGTTATAAGACGTTTCTTTTATTTACTTAAATCGTATAGTTACCCTTCAACGTATACTTACGTATAGAAGTGTTATAAGACGTTTCTTTTATTTACTTTCCGTAAATTTAATAACACGTACACTGCTGTTCAAGAAGTTATTCAAAACTATATAAAACACGTAAAATAAATTAATTTTTTTTGTAATATTATGTCATTTAGTGTTTGGCTAGGTCTACAATACAGTTGTTTGTTGGCAATATTGTGCGAAGCAAACTTACCCAATACTTTTCCAAAGCTAATGCTACATATATTTTACATGAACGTGGATGGGATTTCTACTTGCAGTATCCAAAGTCAATGCTAGACCTGATTCACTAATATAATGAGATGTCAACTCGTGGGCTTTAGAGCCAAAGCCTTCTAAACAGATGTAACCCTTACGTCTGTTTTACCGTAAGTGTTACACTTACCTTGTAAATGGGATATTTGCATGCAGTTTCAAAAATCGTTGCTACATCTAGTTCACGTAAATGAGAAGTCTCCTTGTACCGTATTAAAAATAAATAGATCATATGGCTCAAATAAAAGGGTCTCCTTGCAGTATCTAAGGACCTTGCAATGGTATTCTGGTTTACATTAATGAAAGGTCGACTTGCCTTGTCCAAAGTCAATGGTACGCGTACATCTGGTTTACATATTGTAAATGAGATGGCTATGTACAGTATCCAAAGTCAATGATAAATTTGGTTCAAATACGTGGAATATTTATTCTCAGTATGTAATGTCAATGGAGCATAAGCAAAATTGGTTAGTTATTTTGTATTTTGTTCTGTAAGTTTGTAATGTGTTAGTTTAGATTATTTGTTTAAAAACATATGTTACGACTTTTTTGACTTTTTCGTTATCTCGCAAAAGATGCCATGGCGACCAATAAACCCATAACACCATTGTTGAATTTCTAAAGGTCACGTATGGAAAACGATTTATACAATTTCGGATATGTACCTTTAATACTTTAATTTGAAATAGTGACCATAAAAAGTAGGTATTTTAAGGCAAGTATGGATGGAAATGTGTGTAGTGTCAGTGGCGGCGATCTTGTAGTCTTGTTAGTGACTAAGGCCGACATATTCCTTAGACACATTTGTTAATTAATAACCCATACAGCTAATCGCAACTAAAGTACCTACAGTTTATAGTGGAATCCGATCCAAATTTTTGCCTTGGTCTAATTATTAGGATAATACTGCGGATAGTCGTAGTACTCACTAGTGCGGACGTTAATCAACACCAGGGAGTATCGCATCCATATTATAAATATCCTCAATTCGTGACCTCCTAGTAGCTGGTAACAGGACAACGCCACCGCCCCAGTCTCATTCCTTCCTACCTTCTCACCCCACTCTCATTTATGTGTACCCAGACACCATAGCTTGCTATCAAACCTAAGATACAAACTAACTATAACTACAAACATAAAAGAAAAAGTAATTATAATCATATACGAGTAATATTTTGCTATACCAGCCTATGTTAAGTATGTGTATATTGCACAAGTGTCTTATACACTAGTGGGTGTAACTTATCTTTGGAACAAATAGATATAATGTAAAACGTGTTTTTTTTTTTTACTTTTTCTTTAGCGAAACACGTATTCAATCCAAGAGGTTACAAACTAAATACTCAAACAAACGGAGTTGTGGTTTCATCAAGTCCTACTAGATGAGTCCCAGGCTTTTCAACGTCAACAAGTTAGCTGGTTGAAGCAAATTGATGTAGGTGCATTAATTTTTTGTTGAATCAATATAAACTGGTTTTGTTTTACTACAGTACCCTTATGTCGTGCGATTCCGTTTTACCTATTGCCTTTATGTACAAGAGTGTCGACTAAATAAGCGGTTAGAGCTCGTTCACACCGCGCGTACAGAACGTGCTGTACGTCCAGTACGTACGCGATGGTTTTGTGTGAATCGCTCGGAGAGCGATTTTTCTAAAACGTACGCCACGTTTTAAAATGGCGTACATGGGCACGCGCATGCGCAGTGAACGAACACTTCAAAACCACGTGCTCAGCCAGTGTTACTTCACTTGGCCGACTGAAAACGAACATGTGTACAGTACGTACTGCACGTACTGTACGTACAGTACGTCCAGTACGCCGGTGTGAAAAGGCCTTAAGCGTGTTATTTGAAAGTCAAAACATATGGGTACAGTATTTTCATACATGCATCAGCGCCTAATATGATTCGTACTCATACAACAGATTTTAAGATAAGATGCTTCTCTTTAGTGTCCTCTGCGTTGCGAATCAAAGGTACAGAAGCTAGTCTTATACAATATATAAAAGGCGAAATACCACTGACTGACAGAAGTTCACTATATTATCTCAAAACATGTACGCGACCTTGAATCATAAGATTTCAACATAAGGGCTCATTTTATGGTGTAGTTGTGCAAGTAGACGGGGATTTATGAAATATTCAAAATTAAAGGGGGTTTACTAAACCCCCTTTAATTTTGAATATTTCATAAATCCCGGTTTAAGTGATTTCCGATCATAATCTACTATGTAAGCCTTTACATTTTTGTCTATAAGCTTAACCAATGCTTGGATTTTAATTATAATAGAAAATCGTTAGTACAGTGTTATAATATACAGAGAGTGATCAACTCAAAGAGGCCACCATTTTTTTGAGACAGTTGAAAATATGAATTTAGTTTTTCGAAATTCAGCCACCATTTTCCAATATGGCGGCCAAATTTGGAATTTCTAATGGAGCATCCTATATTTTGTAATGTTTTCGGATAGAAAGTGCCATTTTAAAGTTTTTTTTTATTCCTGGCATTTTTCTATAAACCCACTCGTTCAGGAGCTACAGCCGATTAAAAAATGACTTCCGGTGTACATTTTACTTCATGCAGCCCCTAAACGAGTAAGTTTAGAGCGAAAATACCAAGAGTAAATAAGTCTTAAAATTGCATCTACATCCTAAAATGACAGTTTTCCACTTTTCAAGTTTGCCGCCATTTTTGAAATAATTGCAATTTTTTAAGCATTTTATGGTCTTTCTGGAATGTAGATGCAATTTTAAGACCCATTTACTCTTCGCATTTTTGCTCTAAACGTAGTCGTTTAGGAGCTACATGATGTAAAATGTACACCAGAAGTCATTTTTCATAGGCTGAAACTCCTAAACAATTGGGTTTATGGGAAAAATGTCAAATTAAAGAAAGTTTTTAAATTAAATTTTCTATCCGAAAACATGATAAAATATACATAAGAAATTTTTAATTTGGCCGCCGAATTTGGCGGCTGAATTTCGAAAAACTAAATAGATATTTTTAACTGCCACAAAACATGTAGGAATGTCCCTCATAAAGTTTTCTGTAATTCTTACCGTTTACAATATCCCAATGGTGGCCTCCTTGAGTTGATCATCCTGCATATATCCTTTGCATTAAAACATTGTAAATTTTGCCATGCTAAAGTTTTAATGCTGTTATCATAAGCCAATTTCTGTTGTAAAATTTGATTAATAACATCTTGGTCAATCAGCATTGTACTTCTGATTAAATTGTCTGAAGTAAATAAACGATACGTCTAATAACTGATCTTATGCCTTTGTTTTTGTGTCAAATACGGCTTCTAAAAGGATTGAAATTTTGATAGATTGTGGGGCGGATTCCTTTGATAATTTGTTAACGCTATATAGATGTTACCACTCACCGATATGGTCTTTATCACCATGCAAAATTTGGAAATGATTATTTCAGCCGTCTATGAGGAGTTTGCGTATTACGTGTTTTGGAACAATGACACTATCCGTCGATAATTATGACCAAATGGTTGACTGAGTTAATGATAAATTCGTATGGTCTGAGCCCAGCCAAATAACAAATTAAATTGAACCTTGGACACACCCATGTAGATTTTTCCCCTCATAGTTCATACCCTACGAAATTTTTTTTGTAAATTATAATTTAGTTTCGCTTACAGTTTGGTATGTTGAATGAAAGTTTAAAAGTGCTCATTCGCAGTGCAGTAACCTTACCTTTTTATAATGTAATTTTTAAGGTGTATCGACATTTCTATATTGCGTTTTTTTTCAGTTTTTTGATTAACTTACGTGTTTTATCTATTCTTATTTAATACCCAAGCAGGTATTTTGTGACAATTGCTCCTCCGAAACTACTGAACCGATTGACATGTTTTTGGTGTCATTGGAAAGAGCGTGACGTGAAGTTGTGCAGGAAACTTTCTTTTTAGGGAAATAATTAGAGAGTGAAGCCCTAGGGCCCTTTCAAGTTTCGTATTTGTCCATAATATTTACATGAGAGACAAACATGTTTATGAAACTCCAGCTGTTGTCAGAAATTAAAAGTGAGAAGAAGAACATAATATGTTAATTATACACAGTCAATAAGTTTGCTAATTTAATAGTTTGCTACAGACATTTACTGACTTGGTTTAAATAAAATATTTAATATTTGAATTTGGATTGGCGTATGAATATTGCAATGGAAAAAAGCGAGAGAGCCTGGATATTTTATATACGAAAAATATAACTGAATTAACAATGTGCTGCAGTTCTTAGTAATCATTGAAAGAGCCGATTTGCAAACCATGGAAACATAGGAAAGTCATAGAACACCACCAAGGAGAAGAAATAGAAAGACTGTTTTTCTTATAGAATTTATAATCGTTATTATGGACAACCTAATGCGGCTATGAGTAGGGCTATTTGTAGAAAAAACAAACAAGATCAGCTTTTGAAAAATGATAAGACATTACAAGAAATGTTGATTATATCGATCTATTATGTACATCTTGAGTATTTCCATAATCTTTGAGTCAAACATTTTTAAGTCATTAGAATTTATGACTGTTATTAGTTTTAAAATTACGCCTGTAATATCTAGGAATTGCTCGGATTCGAGCAACATGTACACTAGTTTAAATTAAATGCCACCTACTCCTCTTGTATCACCCTCCCAATGGAACTTTAGACAAATACAGTGTAGCAGTAATAAAATGCCTGGTAGGTCAACAATGTATGGCATTATTGACATCATTATGGCCACTTATGATGAGGGTGTTCAGAATTGGGACTAAACTGATTTTTTGAATAGTTTAGCAGTTTCACTACACATATTAATGTTAAAGAGTGATGCCGTGGTGATACTGCTGCGAAACTTGAGCACCAAAGGATGCGGTTAGAAACAATACACATATTGTGAAGTGCAGTTAGTAATAAGAACATCAGCTGGTGCGCGGATGCTTATTCCCCGTGTACCTTTGCATCCGTTTATGAGGCACTTCTTTATTTTTTACTACAGAAGAAAAAGTTCCCCATAATTCCTGCTTAGTGATGACAATCAATAAAGCGCAGGCACAGTCATTAAGCAAAGATGGAGTTTTAATCCCATTAACAGTGTTTGATCACGTTGAAAAAGATTTATTTTTAATTTTTTAAAAGTCTTTAAGTAACTTTGAGTGACTCTTTGATTGAGTTCTATTCATGTTTCAATTTGTTTTTCTTTTATTACAAATAGCAGATTTGCTCGATATCGAGCAACGAGTTATTTATTAGTGTACATTTCAAAACATTTATCTATTCAAATGTTAACAAAACATTCCTCCATGAGGATAACATGGTAACTTAAAAGGTCACTGGGGCAGATTCCTGAAGGTATTTTAAAAATGTTTTGTTTGATTGCATATCTACGTGCCATGACCTACTAAACCTTGAACATGGTGATTGGTTACATGACAGCTTCAAAACAATTATCACAATATTTAAGTTTCTTATTAAATTTATAGTGTGACGTCCAGGCCCATATTCTACGGCTGGACAGTGGACAACGCCCGAGTATACCACGAGTTGCACTGTAGCGGTCGATGGGGTCTGAGTCAAGGGTCAACGGCGGAGACAAGTAGAGAGTACTACTTGTTACGGCTGCTAGTAGCAGGGATAGTAGGGTTTCATATTGTATTGTTTTAACAGTTAAGGACCTTAGGACGGTGTGACGCCGGGATTTTTAGGTTTAAGAATATAAATTTGTTTGGAGATCAACAGTTTCGTTCTTTGAGTTCTGAGCTACCAACCCCCTCATAAGGAGACGTGACAATAGATACGCTTTATAGTAACTGTAGGAAAAGTAACGCGAATGTAAATTGCCTTTTCTGAATAGTACGCTACGTCGCACACCAGTTACACAAATAACTATTGCACGTTGGTTAAGAAGATTCACACAGTTCGTCATTACATAACAACTGTCGTGGCGTCAAAGTATTTAGAAGGTTTGTGAATGGGATACGTAAGCTTCGCATGTTTTAGCGTAAATTTTTAATGTATTTTGTGTATTGTTTCGTACTCCTTGAAAAAAATTGCACTCAAAGCTATATTTTATACAGATATATTTTTACTCATCACGGAAGTGTAATATTGGGAACAATCGTCACAAATAACTAAATCATTAATAACTTAATAAATAAATAAATCAAATAACTTAATCGTCAGTCCCCCTTCTGAACCCCTTCTGAACCTGGTACCTATTCAAATACTTTATTGTTTATTTACATTATTTCCCATCTAGGTGCGCACTTTTCTCCAAAATATGAGTGAAGTATGCGTTTAGAATGTTGTGAGATGATCTGTGTAGTATTGTGCCAGTCTAAGATCAGCTGTCTCATAAGTCAGGATCGTGTATTTAAAGACTAATGACCAGGACAGTTGAGCTCACTTTCGAACCATAAAAAGCTACCAACCCTTAGCATATATGCATACGTAAAAGGCAATGAAAGAATTATTTGCTGCTACTGGATAGCAGAGTGTCATGTCACAAGTTCAAAGGACAATTAGTAAATTGATCTGTTACTCCCGCTATCTCCGCGTCCCGCCACCTCCGTGCACCGCTACCTCCGAATTTCAGAGTGACCCCTATAATCCTCGGTTACTTCCTGCGTTAAGACTTTCCGTCCAAACCTAACCTAACCTAACCTAACCCACGGGTTAAATTGTGATTAAATCTTCCATCCACGGGGCTTCGCAGCCGTGGATGCAATGACAGCTAACAACGCAGGCAGTGACGGGATTATAAGGGTCACTCAAGAATTCGGAGGTGGCGGGACAGATTTGGGTTCGGAGATGGCGGAACGCGGAGATAGCGGGAGCACACGGTTATACATAGTACCCAATTATTCCGTGTTGGATCATCTACAGTCAACACTCAGATCATGGCAACATCGTAGTTGTCTCAAACGACCACAGCAGCGTCGTGGTAATCTCCCACGATTACGGCAACGTCGTTATCATCTCTTATGATCACGGATATATCATGGTAATTTACCTCAAACACAAAATGTGTGACATGACGACCTAAAAAATATATAAACCAAACTTTGTGGCTGATTATTGTCATCGTTGCATAATTATTAAAAACGTAAAATTTCTCGTCACTATAAAAAGACATTCGTAAAATTCATGGACACACTATAGGCCATCCGGTTTTCGTTTGAAATGAATTAGTTTGATATTTCCTTTTAAATTTCCTTTTCACGCGATTTGGTCGGTGACATTCCTTAAGATGAAAACAAAAATTCAATAGGTGTACATACTTAGCAATCTTTCAAAACAAAACTCTAGTTTAGATTCGAATTCTTCACTTTTATTCGTCAGTTGCTATTTATGTTTTAAAAGAAGCGGTTACCCCTTCATTTGCTAGGCAAATAAGTCAGCTAGGCATCTAAACAAATAAAGTCACATTTTCGTCATAATACAGCAAAAACAGCCGTTTTAATGCATGCATTGTGAGTTTAAAGTAGCATTTTTACTTTCTAGGGAGAAATCAGCTGTTGTAAATTATAGTAAATTTCGATTGTGGCAACCGTATTGATCGAAATTATTTATCGATTGATTTAGGGCTTTAGCCTGTTGTTGAGGATTGCTCGACATATCGATGGTATAGTAACACAATCGTAATAGACGAAATAATTGAATTACTTACTAAACAGCTGCTTATTTGCATAAGCAGAATTGGAAACAAGCTAGGAGTCGTTTCAGAGGTTATCTTTAAATACAAATTATTTAGTTTTATAGCTTTGTTTTTGTTAATTGATACAATATGAAGAAAATTTAGTTAATCACACGGGCAAAAAGTGACTGTTTCACCCTTGCTCATTTTCCGACCTCAGCTTCTCCTTGATTGTAAAACGTGACCTTTGGTCAAAAAGAGTCACTTTAGGCCCTAGTGACAAAATATACTATTTTGTCTGTTTATTGAGCAGAGTCATGAAGTTGTTTGTTATTTTTAAGATTCACATCTTAAGATATCCAAAACTACTCTTATTTCAATTTCTGTCTGTTTGTTTGTCTGTCTGTCTATTATTGTGTCTGTAACGCCAAAATGCCAATTTACGCGGCCTACTCCGAGAAAACTAGAGTACCAATCAAGATTTAAATAATTTTCCCTTATTCAATGGGTTGGTGAAAGTGTCTGTCAAAACATGGTTACTTTGGAAATAAAATAACGAACCTTCAACGACCCAATTTTGAGATATTTTTGTTTCTCTGAATGTTTACTACGAATGTATGTCATTAAATGGCGTATGTCTGTGTAATTAAATGACGTTGTTGGTCTGATTACTTCTTGCACGGACTGTACTTAGCGCCTCGGTGGTGGAGTCACTTTTGGCACTAATGATACCCGGACCGTTAAAAACTCGGACAAATGATATTTCAACATTATTTTAAACTCTTTTAAACCCTCTGACAAATGAAAGCTAGGACAGTTGATTTAACCAAATACTATTATTCCAATTTAAACCATGCTTGGACAAATGAAAACTTGGACAGTTTATTTATTGAAGTATTATTAGTTATTTATTAAACCTCATACAAATGAACTTTGGACAACTGATTTTCCTAATATTTTGTAATTTTTAGCAAACTCGGACAACTGAAAACTCAGACCTTAACCAAACACAAAACAGTTTCATTTTTATATCAGTCCGTTGTAATATAATATCAGTGTTGACTCTGAAATAGGTGCGAAGGTTACAAACTCCAGGCGCTGCCCGGTGCGGCACAGCTTGATTGTTTTCAAATGCTTATATCTCGGAAACGGCTTGAGATACGGCAAAACGATTAAAATTCTAGCACACTACGTGGGTATCAACTTTTTATTACAAACAATAATACAGCATAAAAAATCTAAAAATCTAAAATTATTTTAACATTATTTTATATGGGTAGCAAACCACTTGATAATTGGTTTGAAGTTTATACATTGAATTAGCATTTCTAGCTGGACGTGAAAGTAAATAATCGTTAAAACAACGCTTTGCTGGCTTGCAACTACTGTAATTCATTTAAAATACATTTAAAATTTACTAATGGTTCACGAATTAAGGATAACAGCTAATTATTCGGTTAAGTTTGCATTAAGATGCATGCACTTAATGCATTATTCAAAACATGTAAAATAGGACTTGAGAAAGCTACAACCAAACGGGTATTTTTCACTTTGTGTACGTATCGCACTAGAGGGATTATTCCCACGATCTGCTACACATGTTAGAAATGAGGACTTGGGTGGCCAGGGGCGGACTGGGTACTCTATTAGGGCGTAAACCTTGACCAGCCCAAAGGCGCCAACCGGGGGGTCTGGGGGGTATGGAATACCCCCCTGTACAGAGGGGGGTCCGGGTCTTCCCCCGGGACATTTTTTAAAAATTATACCTGTAAACTCGCATTTTTAGGCAATCTAGAAGCATTAACAGTGGAAAATCAGAAATCTGATAACTATTGATAAGCAACCACTACTAATCTATTGATACTATTGATAAGCTACTGATTAATGTTTGGTTTACCAAATTTAGACTATTTACCCACACGACTTGGTGCTATTCTGACAGTAAATATCCTAACAAAAATAAAAATACAAATGATTTTCTTAGGTTCTTTCGTATTATATTTGTGTATTTTCTTTGTTTTCCCTTGCATGGCTTGGCTGCATGCATACAATATAAATCATTTGCTTCCTGTTTACAGCCTGAACTTGCAACTGTTGTATTTTTTGGCACTGTAAATAACAGAAGTTATATATTTTAGATTTCTATGAAATTATTGTAACACAAACAATACGCTTTCACTGTGAACAAAACCAATTTATTGACTTAAACTTTTTAGCATTAAATTAAGTCAAAACTGTGACCCTAAAGTAGGCCTACCTAACCTATTTCTACAAACGAAATAGCCTAGAGAGAACTACGAAGGTATTTTAGGCTGGGTAGAAGGTAAAATTAGTGCCATACTGCATATTGAAATAATTAATTAATAGGCTGTAGCCACATATTAAAATACTGTTTACTGTTTAACCTTTACTGTGTAATGGTTAAGTTAACAAATACACTGTCACTAAATCTATTTAAATTTTCTAAAAGTAGTGATTCTACAATACTGCTTTCGTTCATGTTTCCTGTGTAGGTAAAGAATATAAAAATATATTGAAGCTTTCGACACAGAGACACAAATCAGACACTCACTAAAGAGAGTCACATTTTAATTGGCACTGGCAGCTCACACTATTTATTTATTATTACAGTACATGCACGGCAAACGTCATTTTACAAGAGAGTTGAGTTGCTATTGATAAAAATTAAATGTTACTTGAAGTGAAATAGTTATATAGTGTGAGCAATAATTAAATATTATAACAAATATGAATAATATTAAATTATCTTCACTAGTTGTTTACCAACGACATCGTGACACCGACCAATGTCGGATTTAGTTGCAGTTACGAATACTAGAAAAATACCGGTATGGATCACAAACATAAACAAATGATGTCGTTGGCCCGAATCCTATACTGAGCATTGAACATATGATTTGGCAGTTCCATTTAAGCAATGTTAAATAATGTTTATTTTCGGGCCAAAAACGTCATTTGTTTATGTTTATGATCCATACCGGTATTTTTCTAGTACTCATGGTCGCAGTGCAGTTTTTTCGGGTTCGGCGTAAAATGACGCGGGAAGAGGACAGCTGTTTTTAAGTAGCTCAGACCACAGAGTAAAGTAAGTGCCTTCCACTCGGAGTAGGCCTACACGTACGAGAGAGAAGAGCTGCTTTGCTCTCGCTTGTCGACAGTGTCTATTCAGGTCTCACACCCGACTTTAAGTTTTGCTATTCACTGCTGAAACTTTTACTCTAAGTTTTTCCTCTTGCTTTCTAAAAAATACATCTCGTCTCATTTTTTAAAATTTTTTTATGAATTTTTCCTTTAACGAGGGCGCAAATATTGGAATGTTGAGAAGGCGCATCGGCCCACTGGCCGGTGGGCCGGCGGGCCAGTCCGCCCCTGTGGGTGGCGTGAGGACCTAACGCAAGCGAGACTAGGGAAGTGTGGTGGGGGGAGTACCTAACGTCGGCACGAAGGAACGTTAAGTACTCACCGCAGGTCCTCACTATCGAGCACTTATCGTCGTCCTCATGCTAGAATGAGGACTTAACGTCGGCTCAATCAAACTATATATATATATAGGTATATATATACATTTATATATATATATGTGTCCGTGAACACGATAACTTGAGTAACTTTTATCCGATTTTGATGAAATTTGGTTTGAAGGTGTAAGGCGGGATAAACTTGAATGAGTTCGCGATCCAGCATGATAGGACTATGGGAACAGGGTTTTATGGGGTAAAAATTGTTTTTTTTCATTTTTGACCCTCAAAACACAAAATTTCCCAATTTTTCTCTAAACCTTCTTAAAGAGCTTAAAAAAACAAACAATTCAGTATATCAAAGTGTTTTTGTACGGTTATTGGTTACGGAGAAAACTAAAAAAAATGGTAAATTTAAAAGTCCCATGTTATTCTTATGGAGAATATTGTAAAATGTTGTAGTTTGCTTGTTTATGGATATATTTTGATCAAACTTGGCAAATTTTTTTATTTTATAGTAAGCTATCAATATTTTACTAAAAACACACTTTATTAGTTTCCTTGTAGCAGCAAACCTAGTTACTCGTTAAACCTAATGTTATTTAAATAAATCAATTGAAAATCAATTCAGCCAAATGGAAATTCGCTTAGACGGCAGGTTTGCTGCGGCGGGGGTATTTATATTATTTAATTTGCTTATTGTTAACGTGGACCCGCAGCTATGGGTTGGTGTAGTGAAATCAGCTGATTTAGTGAGCAGGAATGATCCATTCCCGCCCTAGAGTGGCAATGAGCATACTGTTTACAGCTATGGCAATGAGATCTTTTCACTGCGATAGTAGGAAAAGCTATATTATATTTTGTTCATCAAAGTTCTGATAGCTCTGTATAAGTCTAAATTTAATTCCAAAAAGTTATTTCAAAGTTTAACAGTTCTTTACTTTAGCTTGGCATTATAAATTAATAGAAACATTATAATGTCAGTAAGTTCTAGGTTAATCCATCACCCCCCCCCCCCCCCCCAACCCAAGGCACAGCTCAGGAAGGACGACGGACTTGAACTAACCTCACGCTATCCACTTGCTGTTTTCATTTCTGGAACATCAAGATAAACTATGATGCATTAACATGTTATTGCGTTCAGAAATACATTGTCTGAATTAATGCTCAAGTGCTACAAAATTTACTGGTAATGTTACGTGATTTACCATAAATTAAACATGAAACTTAGGGTGCAAAGTCTCAACTTGTAACCATGTTTTACTGATAAACTGATAAATATTTCTTCGACTAACTTTAAATATTCTTGAGAACTCGAATGTTACTCGAATGTTAAAATAAATCAAATAAAGTTATTTTCAGCAAAAAATAATAACCTCTTAATTATGTTGCTAATGAGAATGTCTTTGTTTGTTTGATCTTTCAAAATAAGTTTAACGTGGAATAAACAAGTTAGATTATTATATTTTCTAAAATCAAGCTACACAAGTGTTAAACATATATTTACGAATTCTAAGATAGAAACCTTATCATTTAGAATTATTGAAAATATTTCAACACAGTAGACTAACAAAAAAAGGAAGCAACGTGTGATGTATATTTTATTATTGCATCAAAACATCATCTGACATTGTATGGAAACTATTAACTAAATTCATCAATTGTCGTTTACTCCATTCTTTTATATAAATAGATATTGCAATTGTTCCTTATTGTAATGCTACGAAACATAAACATATAAAAAACAAAATGACATAATGGTAAAAAAAAAACTAACCACGCAAAGAAGCATATTGTACACCAGGATTGGCAAGCTTATCTGGACACCTTCCAATACATTTTATTTATTATTCCGCTCATGTAAACCTTTGCCTCTTTTATTGCCTCTCAAAGTTATTCGTTTTGGTTATCCTTTATTTATGTTAGCCAATGAATTCCTTACAGTTATTATATTTCTTCGTACTCTTCAATTCGCATTACATTCTTTTTCTTTAAGGTTAGGTTTAATGATAGAATCATGGCATAAGATATTTTTAATGCTATTTATTTTTGAGTTATCAATTCCATTTAATTTTAATGGGTCTACTCTACTTGTAATTTTTGAATATGTAATTTGTTGCAAGTAGGTATACTTTATACATATAACCTAAATACTACTTATTACTAATCTTACTATTGGTGCTTAAAACAATGGAGGATTATTGTTTTTAAACTGCTGTGTCCCTAACCTTAAGAATCGTTATTTCTGATTACATTTACTAACATTTTAATGATGATTGTAATTATATATTGTAGCCAATTCTAACAATCATGTCCAATAAAGAGCAAATGAAACACCATCAACTAGTTATAATTATTTTGGATTTTTATATCTGGGTAAGCAAGTAATTAATTGGGCTGATGATCAAAAACTCGTTAAATCAATCCTTTTTGATCCTTTGGATCAATCTTCATTTAATAATGGGCTAATTAAAACATTTACAAACATATGGATTAAGATTTTCTACTTATGTTATATTTAAGTATATGAATATTTAAACTTGCTTCTTAGAAGAATTTTAAAAGGCATGACTTTAAACTATTTTAAAGTTTTTGAAAATTTATTGTTGAAGCACACACATCAGTCAAATAAACGCTCCATACAACTGGTTTGTATATAATATACAGTATATGTAATAATGAAAAATCATTGTCTGTATTGTATAGTTGCAGCTATTGAGCGAAAAGCCCAATACAAACGCTCTAGTTATGAATACAACCCGCAATGACTGAAAGCTATTATTGGCTGTACTACAATCGCTAGGTGATTACTTCCTCTGCCAACCTCTGCTGAAACCAGACGGTTCTCCACAATATTGCCAGTTTACTATTACATTACCTCTATGCTGTCCCGATCAGCTGTTTTTGGCTTTTTGGTACGGTAGAATTCAATTTTTCTCCAATGTAAGTGATAAAGAACCACATAGGAGTTGCAGTAGGATAAATATTGTTTTCATCATATTGTCCAGAAAGCAGCCGTCAAATAGGGAACATAAAAAACATATATTCAATTTTTCGCTTCACTAACCTCAAAATTTATCAGTTCATTATGAAAACGCTGCTAATCATACGATATTTAAAGTTATGTTTGTAAACAACAGAAATGTAAATGTGGATGACGACTTTGTATAACCTCAAATTATGTGGTCTAATTGTTTAAGGATTTGAAGGTTATTTCTACAGTATGATGAAAAGAGTTGTTCACCACACAGAGAAAAAGTGATAATTGTATTTCCAAGCTCGCCTGCGACTCGCTTGTAAAACACGATTGTGTACCAAAGAGCCACTTTCGCTCCTAGTGATTAAACTACACTATTAAACACAATTTTTAACAGTTTTAAAATGTGTAACTCGATAATGTCACACTATAAGTTGAATGTACACAGTACAGGGGGGTTTCCAAATAAAATAGACAGGTTGTTTCAATTTATTATAAATTGCGTCTATTTCATTTCTAATCACCCTATATTATGAAAAGCATTAATTCTGTCTAGGTAAACCTATATTAAGCCCCTGTTCCCGGACCCCCCTCCTTTGCTGGGGGGTATTCCATGCCCCCCAGGCCCCCCAGTGACCCCCCTCCCAAAATATGTGTCTAGGACCACCCTTGGAACTACCTCTGCTTAATTGTCTTTATTACACTGAGAAAATGTTTAACTGTCTTAAAGAATAGGTTTGGACTTGAATAATATCTTGTTTCATACCCAATTTATATTATTATGGTATTGATGGATTTATCATGAAATGTGCTCAATATTAGAGTTAAGTCTGTCTAATTTTAAAATCAGTTAACAATGTCTACTTTCTATAAACGGTATATTAATATTATGATTAAAGTGTAGTTTTACACCGGAAAATACTAATTACAGTAAACTAGACATTTTTGGATTGTTTATATGGTCTGTATGCATAATGTATTATGCCTTTGTAAAACTTGTATTCATTATCTCCATGAGCAACCATATATGAAAGTTGTTTGAGGTGTACAATAAAAAAAATCGCTAGGCATATTGCAAGTGTATGAAATCCAATAAAAAAATATAATTTATGTTGATATTTTGCATTGGCTAAATTATAGTTACATTAATTGCCCTTCTTACTTTTTCAGATTGATGGAGTCTTGGTTCCATTTGCTAAAAAGATTAATTTGTTTTTAGAAAACTTACAAACTAAAGATGAATGGGGTGGACACGAAACAACTGTTGCTGTGTGTGCAATTAACAATGTTTGCATACAGGTTTACTTTTAAAGAAGTACTGACAACTTCCAAAAGCAAAACTTTGGCACCCCAGAAAAAAAAACTCTCCAAATAGTACATAGGTTGTCAAAGGATAAACAAAGTGAAAGTGAAAAAAGGAAACACTATGACAGCGTCCTTAAATTTTCCCCTTATTTATAACGCTGTGTGGCCCCATTGTATTATTTTATAGGCCTACATCGTTGTACTATGTTATAGGTACTGTTTTATACTATTTTATTCAATTTTATAAATTATACTATATTATACTATTTTTATATACTAGGCCTATACAAATAATTTCAATAATTTAAAGAATGAGATGGTATTTAATTATTTCTTTCACAATTATATTGTTTGGAAATTTAGTTCAGGTTTGTCATTTAGCTTAATATTGTTATTTGAAAATTCATTATACTTCCACATATCATTCTTTGCTTTAGCAATGTACACATAGTACATAAATATCGATATGCCAGCAAAGAAAGTGAGCTAATGGGTGAGGTGAATAAAAGGTAGTACTTGGTAGTACGTACTTCTTTTTGAAGTATTTACTCGGTTTTCGGTGAATAAACATGCTAGTTGATACTAGCCCCTAGTACAAACTATATCTTGCAGGTGAATAAAATGCTAGTTCGTACTACCCCTAGTACATATTTCGTCATTTAGGGAACGTAGTATCTACTATGCCTTTTCGGTGAATAAAAACTGGCTCGCATAGTAGTTACTTCATTTTTATGTAGTACGCTCATGGGCATGCTTCAGTTTGGTCGTTTGCGAAGATGTCGATGTTTATACAAGTCCATAAAAGGAAAACGTACCTTGAAATAAGCAATATTGTAAACTGTAAGCAGTTACTGTGATTTGAGAATGACATTGTTGATTTGTTTACAAACAATTTTTTTCCTTCTCATTTCCTCCTATCAGATCTAAATTCCTGTATGCTTAGTCGGTTTATTTTCCTTAACATTCCTCTCCGTTTTTCTTCATTACATTTTTCATGCTATCTGTTAAAATCCTTACCAAGAGTTTTTTTTGTATCATCTAACATTTTCTACCTCGCCCTGTTTTCCCCTTTTTACGCCCGAAATTTTAGATTTCTCAAAGTAATAGAAAAGTTTTTGTCGCAGCTCACTAATCACTACTGCCTTATCACCCCTTGCAATAACTGGTCAATGCCATCGAAATCGTCATCAAGCGCAGTTAACCAAATACTAGGCCTATTTGATCAACATGACTGAGAAAACTGCAGGCGCAGACAGAAATGGCAAACAGATGATCGCCGCGTGCCAGTTGTGATTTGATTATGAGTACGTACTAGGGGGTAGTACGTACTAGGAGGGTAGTACATACTACATCATTTAGGGAACCCCTAGTACTTACTACCTAGTTCTAGCTAATTCTTATTCACATAGATTTGAGCAAGTGCTAGAACTACGTAGTACGAACTACGTAGTATGTACTAGTTTTTTATCACTTCACCCAATGTCTACATACTACTGCAAAGCAATGTATATATTGGGTTGAATTAAAATAATAAAATATGAGTCTAGTAACTCTGAACTAAGTTTAAACAGTTTTTAAAATCAGAAATATATTGGTAATTGTACAATGCATTAATAAAAAATGCAAATATATAATATTGACATACAACTGTCAAACATTATATAGGCCTACTGTAAAAACATTTTAAGAACATCTACAAATATTGCCGCTAAGAAATTCCTCTGTTGAAAATTTCCTCTATTGAATGAAATCAATCAAGATTGAGCATGTTTTTGAGGTAAAATACCAGTACTTAATTAGTGGTAAGCTCCAAAATAATTCATATATAGACAATCTAATAGTCAGTTTAGCCGTAGATAAAGCATAGGTACTTACTCCTTTATGGT
This sequence comes from Macrosteles quadrilineatus, assembly GCF_028750875.1. Lineage (NCBI taxonomy): Eukaryota > Metazoa > Arthropoda > Insecta > Hemiptera > Cicadellidae > Macrosteles > Macrosteles quadrilineatus. Next base: position 95,599,659 of record NW_026542596.1, read on the forward strand.
TTAGCCTTTGCTATCCAGCATCCAACCCAAACAAGTTTACTGATGTAAATAAACATCGATATTAAAACTTAGTTTTGTTTCTTAAGGTAGAAACTATATTAATGGCTTTTACTAAAAAGTTGTAAAATACTGTTTGTTTGGATACTAAAATCCAGCTTATGGATTTTAAACAATTTGATTAACTCCAATAGTATATAAATCCTTTGCCAATTTAATTGTTAATCATATCAAAACAAAATGAGTATGAACGTGAAAATATTATTAAAACTCATAATCTAGGTGTCTTTCCCCAATAGCCTTGGTCAGTAAAGGGTCATCTTTGACAAATTGTAATAATTTTATTTAACATAGTGCTTACATGAAATCATAACTGCATGGAAAGTTAGTCTGCTTAAAATATTATTAAAATACATGCATTTGTCTTCGTTCATTCTCATACGGGACTTTGGAGCGTACTCCTAGTTTAATCTTGGTGATAATTACAGTATGAACAAACCCGTAGCCGCTGTCATAACAAGGTAATTCTAATAAATGTTAGATTTTTGCTTTGGAAAGTTCCGAGATAATAAACTCCAGGTAATAGTTTTGGAAAAAAAAGTTGCAAATCGTTTTTAATTCCATGGTAGGTACACCCTTACCTTAAATGGTATTTTTATTGAATCTTTCTTCTTTTATAATTTGTTTTCTCTATAAGAAAAAACATATTTAAAAGTGAAAAAACAAGCAGATTTTCAAAGAGATTACAAACATAAATAAATTTATTAAGGATACATTAAACAATTATTTAGTGCTTGTTTTTTTATAAAATACAATACGAAACTATTGCTTATATAAAACATATAAATTTAACCAGAAAATACTTTAAATTACAAACGATAAACCCACTATGAATGTACGGAACACTCTTGCTCCTTTGCGGAATGCTCTTAAAAAAATAATATCCACCATTAAGTTATATATTTTGGATTGTGATTGTTCATAACTTAAAAATTAAAACAATAAGATAATATATATTTTGTTGTAAATATGTCATATATGATATGATGTGTTTTAGATATTTGAGTAAAAGTCTAAATTTAGAAGAAAAATGTACTTTTTATATTTATAAGTTATGTTTTTTTTTCTCAGGTTCTCAAGTTTGAATGATATTGCTGTAATATAGTCTATTCTATATTGAATTAGGCATAATCAGTAAAAACTAAAATAAAATTAATAATAAAATGGAAATAAAAATTATGATATAATGCCATGGTAAATATGAGCTAAAATGAAAAGCTCCATTAGAAATGGGACACTTAAATTACTCCAGACTCAAGACGAAATACAGACTTGTCCTTCAATTTTCAATTCTCAATCCTTTTTCAAGTGGATTTAAAGTGTTTGACTCTAACCTGAGTTAATTTATTATCTCATCAACGGAAAATAACGCCAGAGAAATATACATTTTACCCATAATGGAACGATTTTATTATTCAGTGGATTATAATTTATTTACGAAATAGCAACAATGTTATATAATCGTGCCAATTTCCGACAATCCTTTAGGACGAATAACAGATAAAATATTTAAATGTATATTTAATGTGATTAATTAATAATAAACAATAATTGATACTATCTGTCAATAGTTCACAGTACCTTTTACAAAATCAACATATCAACAAAGGCAACCTTATTATTCCGTTGCATAACCTTTTTTGGTAGTAAAATAATTTCTTAATACTTTCACAAATGAAAAATCGTCACTGAAACTCAGTCAACAGAACTAAACTGTATTTGGCGACGATTCTTTCGTGTTACATTTGTGAGATTATTTCTTTTACTAGTTTTTATTGTAGATCAAGATTTGGTTTTTGCACTCTCTTTGATTTGATATTACAGTAGTTGAATATAATACGAACAATGCTTTTCATAGGGGTTGTAGGGTGTGCCTGCAATTGGGAAAAATGAAGATGCTACATGAGTTGAATATTATTAGTTGATGTGTAATTATTAGACTTTGTAATATTGTTTTATTATTTTTGTATTATTAGAATTTGTTATTTCCACTGACTTCGTATCTCTTTTAGTTTTTGGTAAACAACAAAAAACGTAATTTTCCTAATATATAATGCATGTTATTTGGGTTTAACACTAATGGCCAGATTTCATTTAGTGTTAAACCCAAATAACATGTATTTGATTGATATAGGAAAATTAAGTTGCTTGTTGTTTACACAAAATATAATATATAATGTTTTTTCTTATTACATATACTAATATAATATAATAATCCTATTGTTCTCTGGGCAAAGAACGAAATCTCTTTAATGCGTAAGCAAATATAACCATCTGATAAATTAGTTACTTTAATCCCTTAAAACCCTTCAATAAAAATTCCCATTTTCCATTGTTAAGGTTTACAATTTTTACAATAACATTCAAATTCTGATTTGCGAGGAAACCATCCAGAATGGAAATCAAAAGGAGATTTCTCAAACAGCAAATACTGCCAAGACAATATCAGGGCTTATTGCTTTGTTCGTTAGGAACTCTTCCCCTTATCCTCTTACTATAAAATAAGTCAATAATCACCCTTACCCCATAATAACCTCAATGTCCAACGAAAAAGTAAAAATAATGAACAATAGCAGAAAGATAAATAATGTTGTATTGTATATTTCACGGAGATTAATTTTATGGGTAATTATCAATGTTTCAAGATTGACTTTGTTTTAACTTAAATTTTCAATAGAAGAATTTTCAAGTTAGATTTTCAATAGAATGCTAGTTCTAAAAAAGTAACACATTTCACAAAAAAAAAAAAAAAAAAAAACTATAGAAGACTCTGTCTTTATTTACGATGGATTTTATACATTAAGATAAGTCTTGCATTTAATTAATTTAATTAGCAGATTTCCCATATAGATAATTGCCATGGACCTAGACCCGGGACAAAATTACTTTTTTGTTTTGAGGGCCCAGGCCTTAGAGGCCCAAAACACTACTCGATCAAATTCTTATCTATTGGGTTTGCGAACCTCTTGTGTACCCTCAAAACATTTAATCAAGCAATATCTTCCAAACTCTCTTCTTTTTTTATAGATAAAAAAATATTAAGTAAATTGAAGCGTTGATGTCCACTTAACGGTTACGTAGAAAATTTTAAATAGCTGTAAATTAGAAATTCTGATGTTAATTTTAAAGAGAATAAGTACACTTTTGTATTTTGCTTGCTTATGTAGTTTGCTTTTGGTCAAATCAATTTTATTTATATCGTAATAGGCTACAACAAACAACTCACTAACAACACTAACAATTCACTATAACACACACTTTATTTCTTTTCCTACGACGGAAAACATAAGTACTTATGCACATTGCACAGTGTTGTTCAATGGGGATTAAACTTTAAGGACATGTTAAGGATATACTTGAGTGAAAACCCAATCAGGCGAATGAAGATTTACGGCTTACATTTCAGTAGACTTCTGTGGTAAAATAACCTTGTAAATGAATGGTAAAATGTGGGTGTTTGTAATTCTATATTTAATCATAACGGTTAACTTAAGTTTAAGCTTTTTCGCCTTTCGGTGTAAAAATGTTCGAATTTTGGCCCTCTAATTTTACATGGGTAAAATAATTGTATTCTTTATTAGTAACTTTAAACTGTATAAATTAGAAAATTTTAAGATTATTGTTTTAAAATCGTCATTATATTGATAGTTGGTGAAAACATGAAATGACTAAATACCATATAATAAAAAGTATACGATTAAGTGCTTACAACTAATACTACAACAATTAAGTAAAAGAAAATACTATAATTAAATCACTACAATTTAACACTACTAAACAATGCTGCAATGTTTGAAATTATAGACATTTAAATTGTTAACGAGTAGACTTTAGACTTAATAAGGCAACGTATTTTTTTATTCTCATCAATCCAATTAAAATATTGATAGCTTAAGCTGGAATCCCATTATTGTTATTTACAAATTTTCAATGTTGATTGAATGAATTAAATTCAAACCTACTAAAATTCTAAAAGCTTTTAAAAATAAGAATTAAGGTATGCAAAAATCAAAAGATTCACCTTTGAGCGAATATGAATTGTGTAATAAGTAGATGTTGTAAAATATAGTAACAGGTCAACCCAAAAAAAAATAATTTATTACAACGATTTGGAAATTTTTGAAACCTAATAAAATTTGAAACCTTTTCCTGATACGGGCAAACGTAAACAAAATAAAACAAACACGCTCTACCTACATAAACATCCCTGCATGTTTTCTGTCCCAGCAATGTATACAGATTGGGTTTTAAAAGCTGACAATATGGGTGGATCCTCTTGATGCAACTGTGCGCTTGTTTTGAAATTAATCCCCAATGTTCTAAAATTCGAGCTTTTTGCATTGAAAAATGAAACAATATTTACCATTTTAAATGTTAAATACAATAAAATAATATAAAGCAATAAATTATTTCTTTATAGATTTATTTGCTTTATTTGTTTTATTTTAAAATTATTATCGGAAAAATCTTCATTAAAATCTCCTCTTATTAGTCACTATGCTTCTTAATAATAATTATTAAATCAGTAACTTTACTTAATAAGCCAAGAATAGTTGATCATTCCTTTGCATCTCAAACGTTCACATTTTATTCGCTATTTTTATATTTTTATTGTTTTATTTTGTATATATTCTCAAGATTTATTTTTCATCCAGGCCTAATTCCTACTTTTGCCATATCTCTTCCCTGAAACGTTTACAATAAGTTCATAGCCAAAATCGTACTAAATTCATAATTTTTTTCTAATTTTTCACACTGACAAGTTTTTAATTTCCTTATTTGGCATCACACAAAACGTAAACGTTACAAATTTGATCACTTATTAAATTACTCCTTTTTTACACACAAAATCCAATAACAAAACAATGTTTTTACTGAAATTAAAATGTCACTGCTGATAAATAATTAAAACACCACCCAAAGTAAAGTTATGTTTTAAATTGGATTATCGTTTTAAATGAATGAATACGTTTAATCCAGTTATTATAAGAGTGAAAGCCGATTATTTTCTAAAAGTCAGACAATCCTCGAAATAATGGTTAAAATTCCAAAACAAGCGTAACTTACTGTTAAAAATAACCCGTTAATTGTTAAAAATCTAGTAATAAATTTAATAAAAACTTGACATAAGACTTTAAACACTATTGCATTTTGATAAGTTTTATAATTGTATGTAATTTTATAAGTTCATATTTTATAAATTTACGATTACTTACAGTATTTGAGATTTTCAGTTTTTAAGAGATATGTTATGGCGTTTGAGAACCCATTAACTTAAAAACGTCACTGGCAACTGAAACCGATCTTTGAGGGCCATTCTATTGTGTAAGTATTTATCTTACATTGATTTGTTTTAAATACAATTAAAACAGGAATATTCGTGTATCCAATGAAAAAATGTCCCATAATGTGGGTGGGTTACTGTAGTTTTTTTTTTTTTTTTTTTTTTTTTTTTTTTTATCTTGAGCCAAGACTTAGTGCATTCTAGTAGAGATTGTTTAATATTAAAAATAATATTACCTATAAGGTACTTATTTATATAAATTTTAATACTGTTAGTTCTTGTCATACCTATAATACGTGTATAGGTATTGCGTCATAAATTTCACGAAAAATCTGCCTACAAGTGCTTTTAATATTGAAATATTAGAGTTCATATAAATTGACATATTTTTAGAAACATTAGATATTGTATACCGTCTGTAGTAACAAACAACAATAATTGATAGCAATAGACAGTGGTAAACAGCGTCTATCTAGAAACAATCAAGAACTCGAGTTTAGTTCCAGATGTTAGTTCTTAATTAAACTTTGGCTCTCGTCTCCAAATAGCTTAACAACTACAATTCGCCGACTTATCGTGCGACGAAATGTTCAATGTAGGCTACATTTAACATTTGGAAAAATATTTGTTTGTATTATTACATTTTATTAATGAAGAAATATGTAAGAAATATGTATCTGTAAATCAGTATTAACTTTTAATAAAAGAGCCCGTAATTGAAACCGTAGCCTTATATTAGGCAAAAGAGAATTTGTTTTATTTCCACTTTTTTTCTGTTAGGAAAATGTTTCTGTCTAGATTTATACTTCAATTTGAAAAGGAAATTTCATATTGAAATCTATTTTAAAAACTATTTAATTTTTGTGTTAGCCTCTAGATTATGTTGAATATATGAAATTGGTGTAAATACCTGCTTCGTCGTAATCCTGATTGTTGCTAGTTTCGACTTTCTACTAAGTCATCTTCGTCAACGATGTTAAAAGAATGATAGCTTTATAAGAAGGTCGTCGTTACGAGCAGTACATAAATGTATGTTACGTTACTAGTCTTGAAAATAGGTGTTTACCGGACGAGTATGGTCGTTTCTGTGCGAGACGAAGTCTAGTATGGGATTACCATACGAGTCCGGTAAACACATTTTGGTCGAGTGACGTACGATATTTTACGCCATACTATTAAATCCGTACGAATACTTATATACTACCACCGAATAAAGGACTAACAATCACTAGTCAACAGAGGTTATGTTTTTGTTTATAAACTAATCACTCTCACTCATTGCCAAATGCAGTATATAATCAGCTGGCTGGTGTCCGGTAAAACTCTATTACAGTACAGTAGTACGTAATGAAACCTCATTTGATTAAGCTGACGGCAAACAGTGATTTTCTGGACTAAATCCTTAAATGGGAAGTTCGTCAAAACAGTGCAGTGTGGCGTAAACACATGAACACGAACATGGACATTAAAATGGTAAAAATTGCACATTTAAAAAGATTTTTAAAAGTCTAGACTTTGTATCCATCCGGTGTGAACAATCATTCCCACACTGCAGTTACCGTTTATGTTTGTTTTTAATCATTTTAAATGTACCGTTTTAACCATTTTAAATACTATAATAACATGGTAATATGTAAGACTAAAACGTGTTTCATTTTCATCATAAATTCTTAACTAACTAATGTAGTTAGTCTGAATGATTAAATTACATGGTGACCGAGCTTTGCTCAGGGGATATTATTAATATACGATATACTTTGAGAGCAATCTTTTCCCAATGTAATTGTCCAATTCTTCTTTATAATCCATTTTTAATCTGTTTTATAACAGATAGTATTGTAATGAATAGTAGTGAAGAGCAGTATTGTAAATTGATTTTTTCATATATTCTAAGCCGCATTTATGATTCTAATAAAATGTTTGTTCATAGGCGTACATTTTTTGTCTTTTTTGTTAGGGAGTATCTATGGCCTATTAATATTTTGTCAACATTTACACACGCATTAATGTCAAATCTTTCGTCATTTTTTACTGATTAAAAGGTACAAAAATATGGTACAAAACAATAAAAAATCACCATAAGACTACCACTGAAAAAAATATAGTTTATATTTGATTAGACTTACATCTTAATTTAAATAAAAATATACACCTTTTAAACATATTCAAGTGCAATTTTATGCTGCCAACTGACGTTTTCCCGATTGAAGTGGTTTAAATTACTCATCGTTCTTTGCTTTCGAGTTTTTATATAGAATATTAGAAAACGAAATATTGTAGTGGTTTCAAATGAATTTTATTTGAATGCAAACTAGGTTTTAAACTGTCATTGGCAACTTCGACTATTACACCAGTTGTATTTGAAATCTGCGTCCGGAAATGAAGAGGAAGCAGAATCCATTAGGTATCTGAAATGAACTGGTGGAATAATCAATAACCAATCATCTATTCATTCGGCCTCTACCTGCCCTCTGCCCCTCTTTCCCTCTTTGACGTCCCACATTTCCCCTCATTCTCAAAATAAATCCGTAGTTATTTCTTTTGTACTACTCTTCATATCCCTGTATTCTTTAAATTGTTCTTCAATTCTAATCCCATTATCAAAAGCTTATTCGAAAATTTCCAGTCCTCCCTTTTCTTTTTACTTGTCTTTTTCCTGTTCAATTTCTTCTACAATTTTGTTCATGTACTTTTCTTGTTTTCGAACGTCGAAAGTATTTTCCTCAAGTTTTTTTTTCACTTATTGATGTGTTCTATCTTTTTTTTACCCTTAAACAAAACGTTTACACAAGAAACGAGTATAAATTACTTTTAAATTATTAGAAGCCTTATTCTACTGATGTAGCACCTCCAGTTATAAGTTATGGAGTACGAATATTTCGACGTACCAAAAAAATTAGAAAGAAACACGTCCTACTAAAAATATGATATGAATGATGTAAACGATCTAACCACTGCTGTTGATTGCAAAGCATCCTGTACGCAAACGGTTCTACCTTTCTATCTATGAGTAGAAACCCTGAAGAGCTTGACAAACTTGTAATTAAACATAAAATGATGCACAAAACTAGTTTTATGGTAATGAACCTTTGCTTGACAACGAATCTCAAAATGTTATCTTTTCAAAATTATAATTTAAGAGAGTTGTTTAAAAGCATTGATAAAGGTAGTATACGTTTTTAGGAAATATATATTGATATTCAGCTAACTTGGGATTTATAATTATGTACACTATTTAGGTACCAGACTTTCTCGTGTAATATTTTTACCACTCCATCTAAAAATATTCATTATAATAAATTGTGTATGAACAGCATATTTTAATATTTTAAATCCATTTTCAGGTATGGGCAGATTTGTTGGAACAATTGTTATAAGGACATTCTAGTTTTGTAAAAGAAAGCTGTTAAGGTGATCTTTAATCCATAACTAAACGTGGTTTTGTGGTAGACTAAAGAGACCACAGAAAAAAACTTTTTCAGAATATTCAAATTCCTACCATTATGATCATTTATATATTATTTTATAGTTTATATTTTGGAAAATCTAAATGTTTAACTAGAAACACTGCAGTACTCATAATCATACTACCAGGAACATGAACCATATTTCAGTAGATTTCCATCGTTTAGGAACAAAACGGTAAATAGCCACATAGTTTAGCCTCTCAAAATATATAAAGTTCTTGAATCCATAATATACTACACACTATAAAAGATTTCCAGAAACAATTTTTGTTTTTTGACCAATAAACCTTTTACACTTTGGATGATTTTTTTAAACAATCAGATTATTCAGTTATAATAAGATAAGTATATGGTGATATATATTGTGTTTTAGTCATCTATATTACGTAAAGTACTCATGAAATTACTAAGCTACGATTTTAGCTGTTTTATGACGTTGTCGATAGTAAAAAAAAAAAAACTAAATCAACAAAGAATAATTCTTTTCTATAAATTAGAAAATCTGCTCAAACGTTTTGTGAGCAATATGATTTTTTATATATTACCATTGACTTTATATCTACAGAGATATGAAGTGTAGATATAAAGTCAATGATATTACTTGCCTTTTTTTCAAATTTGGTTCATAGTCGATAGTATAATATATATTTACACGTTTGAAATAAAATAATAGCTATGTACCAAAAAAATTAGTTTGCCGGTATATTTAAGTATAATTTATATATGAAGGATCCTTAGTGAGTCGGTGGCTCAGTCGGTAGCGTCGCTTACTTCGGGCCCAAGGCAGCGATGTCGTGGGTTCGGATCCTGGTCACTGCCACTAAAATTTATCAGTACAGTTCACCTTTGTACTGTACCGGCTCACTCCTTGCTTTGCTGTATACGATCCAGGCATGGGCGCTTAGTCTATGTAGACGGGTAAATGCAAGGTTAAAAGAGGCCGCCAACCTCTTAAAAAAAAAAACTCCAAGTTATAATATTAACCAAATAACTTTCCATGATACATACTGTTACTTACAAATTTATACAACGAATACCGCTTTTACGCATGACTGTAACTATGAGATCCAAAATATGCCAAAGGATTTTTGTTTCCTCTTATTTCATATTGTTTTATGCATTTCAAATGGCTATTCGTTTCAAATTTGTCCAACTTTATAATTTTCCAAAACCTTAAATAATATTTTAAAGTATAATTTTTAATAGAAGATTTGATGTAGGTAGTTTTACAAAGGATTTTTAATCAATGCTGTTGATACAGGTAATATTTTTTTATATCAACCACGCATACAATCCATAAGGAGTGTAAGCTCTTATTGTTGAGGCAATATTGGAAGCTAATTTAGGACAAACAGTAAACCTATTGTATTCATTCTATTGGCAAGTTCGCCTGGAACCACTCCAGATACATGCCTTTTTGTAAACCCTAACTTTTATTCAAATGAATTTTATAGCTTCCTCTTTAACTTTCGAACTCATTCTTCACTCCGTTAGGAATAACACTCTCTTTATCATCTATTACAAAGTTTTCCTGTTACACAATTCAATATTTATAGCTTGAATACTGTATTTTAGCCATTCATACGTATTATTAACATTTTAAATTTTACACTAGAAATTAGTTAAGAATCCTATTTCCGTTTGCCTTCATAAAATGCTATCATAACATATTATAATTTTGGAATTACTCTATAGTTTCAATTAATTTACAAGGCATTAATTTAGACACTAAAAAATATATAGGCCATTGTTATCCCATTTTTTACAAAGTATAAATAAATGACTAACTTGTAATGATTACATGCTTAATAATATTACCACTTATATGTTGGTATAGTGGTATTTTCGCAGTCTTACTGTTATCTTACGCAAGAGTCAATTTCTTAAAATTATTTGATGAACTGTTAGTTTAAGATATAAGGAAACTAGGTAACCAAGATACTTAGAAATAATGCTATTTACTGGTCAGAATAGTAATTATTGTAAAACTGACTTATTTTTAGTAATCCTCAAAATTTAGTTCAATTAGGAATTTACTATAAGAATTTACTAACAAAACTTAACTTTAATTAAATTTACTGTGAAAAATGCTCAGCCAGTTTCTTCAACCAGTAAATAATCAATATTAAGGCTTAGTTCTTGTTCATCAAGACAATCTTCTTATACCAAAATACGTTCGTTGTTAAGGTCTCAGTGTTCATTTGTGTAATACAAAACGTTAATTAAGGCATGTAAAATTTACATTTACGGTGGTTGATAATATAATTAGAAGTCCATTAAAAATGCCAAGAAATATTTCAAAGATACCCTTAAAAAATTACATTATTTATCAAACTACTCATGGTGTCTTAGTTATTGTTTCCAGTTAATATTACTAATTAAAATAATTTTTATTAATAATTAGTTTTACATAATTCTACATGTGTTTTAAAATAATTTTCTAATAGTTTAAACTATTGAAGAGTTCTTTGTTTGAAGTTCATTGTTGGTGACGGTGAGTTAATGTTGTTCAAAGGTTTATTGCGGACATTTTCCATCACGAATGTAAAAAACAATACACAACGTTTCGGGATCTGGAATCTGATCCCGTCTTCAGGTGAAAAAACTTAACTAACACATTACAACTAACAATACACAAACGCCCAACCTAAGTTGGAATACACTACCGAGGGTAGTAGTCAAAAAATATGCACTGTATAGCAGTCAAGTCATGATACAACATGCAACTAATAACAAATCACAAAACACTATAATCTATAAAAGGTTTAACGTACAAAAAACTCACACAATGGAACACAGATCTTTTCCAGATGGAGTTTGACTCTGTTTTCCCTGTTAAAACAGTAAAAATTATAGTACATGACCACTACAACTCAACCAATGACCCTGCTTTGAAAACCAATTATTTCTCCCTCTACACTAAAATAAAGAAAGACTACAGTTCCAAAGTCAAAACTGCCAAAAAACTCTATAATGCTCAAGCCATTCTGAACTCCCCCAATGCCTGCAAAGCCGCGTGGGACATAGTAAATCAACATAGACCCTCCAGTCATGCTCCGGCATCCTCATCGTCGCCTGACGACTTCAACGACTATTTTACTAGTATAGCAGATGAAATAATCTCCAACTTACCTCTGTTGCAGAAAACTACAATTGACGACCTCGCTGATCTAACCCCCACTAACCTTTTCAACAACTGGACCAAGGTGAGTGAGTCTGACTTGATAAAAATAGTCTCTAGCTTTAAAGATTCTCATAGTCAAGACATAAATGGAATCTCAACCCACATCTTAAAGTCAGTAACTAAGCAGATAGTCAAACCTCTTGCCTTTTTAGTAAATTGTTGCTTATCTGAAGGAGTTTTCCCGGACCATCTTAAAATAGCCAAAACCACCCCTATCTTCAAAAAAGGCGATCCAGCGCAACCTTCAAACTTCAGGCCGATTTCAATCCTCCCTGTTTTCTCCAAAGTTCTTGAGGCGGTCATGAAGCAACAACTGGTTGACTTTTTTGAAAAGAATAACCTTTTCAGTGACTCACAGCACGGTTTTAGGACTGGGCGTTCCACTACCTCCGCCCTCCTCAGCCTGATTAAGGACATCTCTGCGGCCTTTGAAGCTAATGACTCCATGCATCTCAGCCTCTGCGATCTCAGCAAGGCTTTTGACGTAGTCTCCCATGACTTACTCCTAGCCAAGCTATCTAAGTATGGCATCACTGGAGCGGCCCATAGAACTTTAGCCGATTACCTTCACAACAGGAGACAATTTATGTCATTACAAGGAGCCTCCTCTCAAATCAAAGACCTTCACCATGGTGTGCCCCAAGGATCTGTGCTAGGACCCATCCTGTTTGTCATCATGATTAATGACCTATCTTTCAACAGACGCACACTTCTTTTTGCAGACGACACTACGTTGTTAACGAGGCACAGTGACCTTACCGATCTGAAGGCTGAGGCATCCTACTTGCTTGAGGAAACCAAGGAGTGGTTTGCAAGAAACCGGCTAAAACTCAATGATGAGAAAACCCAAGCTATCACCTGCACTCTGAAGAAAGGTAATGACGATGAGGCAGTCAAACTTCTTGGCTTTTGGATTGACTCAAAGATCAATTGGAGTCAGCATATTGAGAAGGTATGCGTTAGATTGAGCAGAATTCTATTCCTTGTACGAAAACTAAAGTACCAGATCACTCGTCCCTATCTGCTAATGGTCTACCACTCTCTCTTCCATAGCCACATAAACTATGGACTGGCTGTGTGGGGACATAGCCCCGCTACCCAAAGTCTGCTGCTACTTCAAAAGAAGGCCGTACGTATAATAACATCGTCAAGTTCAACTGACCATTGTCGGCCTATTTTCAAGGAGCTTGGCATCCTGACCATTCACAGCCAATACGTGCTAAACATCCTAGCCCTCCTGAAAGAAAATGAACCATCCTTCATAACTAGAAGCGTACAGCATGATTATGGGACGCGCAGAGCATGTGATCTTGACCTGCCCCGCTGCCGACTCAGTCACACTCTTAACTCCTACCCATCACTTGCTATTCGGCTTTTCAATACACTGCCGATAGGAGTTCGTGCTCTTGACAAAAAGAGATTCAAGCTGACGCTACGCCAGAGTTTGCTTAGTAGACCGCTTTACTCCTGGCAAGAAATCTTTGACGAGCCTCTGGTTTTTGTAAATAATACCGCCATACCCGCCATTGTTGCTTAGTTGTATATATATGTTTTGTGTTTAAATGTTTTTAATGTAAATAAGACGCAATCTATCCAACTTTGTTGGTCAAAGATGAAGTAACCAAGTATCAAGTATCAAGTAAGTAAGTAAGTAAGTATCACTAACAACACCGTACGCTATGACTCCACCAATGAGACTGAACCAACATGGCTGACCAATCGGAACAAGGAGACAACAGAAATGGCTTCCGGTCCCTGGAAAAGTAAAACCAACAAAATGGCGGAGCGATGTACGATGCTGCATCGTACATCGCTCCGCCATTTTGTTGGTTTTACTTTTCTTTACTTTTTATCAAATATTTTGTAGAATACACCAGCTAATTTCATTTTTGCTCCGCCATTTGAACTTTTCATTTTCTATAATATCATTTTCTGCAATATATTGAATAGGTATTTTACATGTTTCATACAGAAACTAGTAACTCGCCCCAGGTCCAGCTTACTATTCTCTAAAATCTTTTTTACGACATATATCCATAATTTGTTTATTGACCTGCATATCCACATGCCAAAGTTTGTAAATGTATGTTTATATTTGTCTCAGTTTGTAAAATGTATTTGTGTATTTTGAAATCCTGACGCAATCAATCCATTTCTGGTAAAATATGTAGACATGGTAATGAGGCAATAAGCTATATTTTAACTAAAATGATTGCTACATAGTCCATTATACATAGAAAAGTATTCTATTTAAATTAAAGGGATTATTTTGTCATCGGCAATAACAAAAAAAAACCATTTAAGATAAAGTAAAGTATCTCATATGTTTGTATACAAGAGGAAAATTCCCACTTAGTTTATTGAACAACCATTTAACTATGATGAATATACAATTCATTCACTAACACTGGTCATACAACAGTCGATTAATGTCATCATAAATCCTCAATATATCTCCAATATATATCCCTTCTGCTCCTGCATTTAACAATCATCCATACTTATTTTTATTTAAATAGCAGTTTTATAAATTCAATATGGTTTTCAAATTCTTATATTTTAAAATTAGATATCATTGTTCGTAATGTTAACTAGTTGTAAAAATTATAAATGGTTGAATAATTATAAATCACAACATAACAAAATGGCGGATATCTTGCTAAGGGGCATTTTTTTGTGAAATGTTTTTCTTAAATTTTCGTTTTGTTTTGGTCCATTGAACTTATTCCTTGATTTTATCTACTTACTCAAGGGACTCCCTGTATATAAAATATTATCTGAATCTATGGAAGCTTTGTAATATTGCCAACGTTATCAACCTTAATACCAGTTTTTATCTATAAAACTTGAACTTATATTTACGTGTTATTTAAGGCACGCTTACAATAGCTTTAAATCACAAGTATTCAACAAAAATAGTTAAAAATTCTAAGTCTTGAAACGTAATGCGTTAATTAATAGTTCTTTTCCATTGAGATAAATAACGTTATGACGATTTCCTTATATCATATTCTATACTGTATAATATGTTATAATCTTAAAAAATCTTTGATTTATGACTATCGCAAAACAATTTCTAACAAATAATCCATCGTATAAAATATTCATAGAAAAATTATAGAATATTTTACTTGATAAGGTAATTGAAATTTAATCTTGGGTTTTGGCAATATTACCATCATTAGTAGAACAGGTTAATCAACTATTGTAGTGTCCAATTTTTTGCATTTGAATTATCACCAAGAGTTTAAAATTCTTTATCTGTTGGGCATTAATAAAAAAACCTACAGTAAATTACACTTAAAACATGTTGCTGGCTTTTGAAAGTGTTTTGAGTATAATATTTTATGAAGGCTGACAATACAGGTTTATAATATCTAATAGAGTTATTTTGTGTTTTCTGGTCTTGCTGGATTAATATGGTTGAATTTTACTTGAATTTGAACCAGGAAGGTTACTTGATCGGTTTAACGTATTCATTTTAAAATACTGTATTTTAGTGTTCAGGATGATTTTGTTTGTTATTGAATTGCAAAAGTTATTTTAAGGCTAGGCTTTATTAACAATATGCTATTTTAACTTTACAATAAGTCTTCTGTTTCTTATTCTTATTAACTGTTCTAAAGTAAGGTGATTAACTTAAGCTATGCAAGAGTGTTTACCTATTTAATTGGTAAATTTTGGCTTTATCATTTTAATTATTATTTAATCATCTCAATATGTAGGAATTTACTAAGAAAATAATGTTTAAGTTAATTAGTTATTTTTTCCAAACTATAATTTGATATTATTACCGCAATTTAATCAACATTGTTGCATCAATTCACAAAAATTATGTAAAGACAATACACAAATTTTTCAGTTCATATAAGGAGGTATGCTACTTAAAACATAAAACTCCTTTTAAAAATAATGCATAAACTTGACTAAGTCAACGAAAGTTCCTATTACATTATTTTGAGATAAGTCCTACAACAACAGAGCAAGGCTAAGACGTAAAGCCATAGAATGATTTAAAGCATCGCCTTTCTATGTAATCCTTGACCAGTAGTTCTAGGAAGTCCTTTTATCCTTATGGCTTAAGAAACCACCAAGTATTTTTAGTTTGATAACCATTGTAGCATTACTTGATAATCTTTAAAAATATGAAGCTATTAATGTAAAATGTTTATATTCTGGACACTGGTATAGAAATACTGTAAACAAAAAATATTGTCGGTATGAATATTAACGCCGAAAGTTGGCGTCATTAACAAAAATCTATTATAAATCTATAACATGAAGTTTGGTATATCTACGCAGCAGGTTCAGTATACGTAGTACATACGGGTTTATTTTCTTGAAATTTGTAAACTTATTAAATAGTATTTTATTTTATTTAATAATACAACTGGTTTTTGAAATTTAGAGTAAAATATTAGCTTAGTAAACCAAAATTGAACCCCGGCCCAAAAACATTCAATAATTTTACGGGTTATCCTACCTCCAACTTATTTATTTTATAATGTACATACCTAAGGTTAGCTTTGTATTTATTTGTAAACGGGGGAAACCTTAACGATTAATTTTGAGTTAACCTTGGAAAAGAAAATGTACGACATAAAATCTTTGTTGAAGCCTGATATCCTCTTGGTTTTTTAACATGTTGGTTAGCTACAGCCAAACGGTAAGAAAGTTAAACCTAAATCCCATTCTTTAAATTTTATTAATTCCCCACTAGTCCCTAAATATGTACCTTTTGGGGCTCAAAAATATATAAAAAACAAATGAATTAATAAAAACAGCTGAAAAATAGAATATATTTCGTTTAGACTAAAAAAAAATACTTCATATTCATAAAAAGAAAATTACAGAGATAAGTAATTAATTAGTTCACAAATATTAAGTAAGCGTAGACAACAGAAAACTAAATATGCAGTTTATGTTTACTAAAATTGATCTTAGAATAGGGAAATGATCCTCTTACTGTGAACAATAGCGAATAAGAAATTAATTTTAAATTTGTTTACGAAACAAAAAAACTACTTTAAGCAAAGTGTTCAAAAAACTCTCTATTGCACAGTTGATTTACTTTGCTAAATGAAATAATTTAATATTTTAACATTTTTTCCACCAAATGATTTTGTAAAATTGAATGTCTAGTAAAACGTACACTACATCGGTGGCAATGATAATTCTCCCATAAATCCTCGGTCTATATAGCCTGGAGTAAGTCAGCAAGCCAACGCGAAGATTTAAAGCTTACACCCGCCTTATATCCTATAACCCTTGTCTTCAGCCCTTATGGTTTCATGGAGTCCACCAGTTTCAGAATGACACTATAGGTTTGATATTATCACAGTAGGGGTCAGTTAGTTTGCTCATTAATATATTAAGCTCATATTTATTATTTTTTTTACAATAGTAAAATAAACCCATTTACAGAGTAGCATTAACACGAAAAATATTTTACAAGAATAATAATAATATTCAAAGTCCATCTCGTTGAAGTAATAACTTCCAATATTTACACTCACAACAATAAAACATATTATTTAAATAACCATAAACTTAAAAATAACAATAAATATATTTAATACGAGGTGTTAGCCCGTCCTACGTACGGGAATTCAGTATCAAACTTGTTTGATCATAGGTATCCTTAGTGTAAAAAAAAAAGAACAGTTATTATTTCTTATTTAAGTCAAGAAACTGTATGTTTTGCTAAATGACATGACCAATGCATGTAATTGTTATTTTTGGTTAAATAAATGAGTTATTGAGTTATTGAGTTATTGAGTAGTCAGTTAAAACCGTGTACAATTCAGATCAGCTAGTTTTCACAAATAAAGGCAAAGTTTCTTGCAGTTTTAATGTGAAAAATCATCTTGTAAACAAAGGTTGTGTGACCAAATATGTTTTTATTCCATCATAGGCCTATACGATATGCATTTTAAATCCGATAATTTTACAATAAAACAGCAATTCTGCAATTTTTGCGATGAGATTTGCAGCCGATTCGCACAGAGCTGTTGGCCCGTCCTACGTACGGGAATAGGTAGTCAATTAAAACTGAATATGATTCAGGACAGCTAGTTTACAGCTTGGTGGCCGATTCACACACACTGGCTTTGAGTACAGCAGCTACATACCACCTTCCACTGCATAGGCCTACTATCACTTACCGTACCTTATTTTACCACCTTGGCCACTGAAACCTCTAAAATGATCCTGGCCTCCCGTTCTCTTCTATCCCCTGCCATTTCTAAGGAAGATACCAGTCTGGAGATGTATTTCATTACTCGGTCTTCCAAGTGGTCGTCTACCTTGTAGTACTCCTTGGAATAAACTTTTAAAAGTTGAAATATCTTCTCTCCGCCATGCAAAGCCTGCCCAGCCCATCCGAGATCCGAATATTTACACTCACAACAATAAAACATATTATTTAAATAACCATAAACTTAAAAATAACAATAAATATATTTAATAATTCAGCAATAAAAAATTAAATACAATTATAATGGTTGAATAGTGATTACACTCATAGTTCTACGCAATGAATATTATATTTCTGTCCAACCTGTAAAATGAGCATCCCAAACAATGTATATGATAAACCCCTAACGAAAATGGTTCAACTAACAATTAACCTATAAATATTTCAATAGATACAAAAAAGGCTTGGACACTTGAATACTATAAGTATTGGGCGAGTTTTTGTCTAATGCTGTCTAGCTACTACTAGTCATTTCAAGCATTGCTTTAAAATGTAATAACCTATACAAAATATCTTTTAATTGAACTATTTCTACTATCAAAATAGATTACAAACAATGTCACAAATTTTAAACAAATATCGAGTTTGAATCATTGGAAACCAAACCGAAACCAAAACATCCATATAGTAGTTAGAGGAAAGTAGTAAAAAAATGTTCCATAATGCAATAGTATTACATTGTTACTTTAAATACATATGTAATTTTTCGTACCTTTTCGTTAACTTCATGTTTTACATCTACAAAATGTAACCTTTTACAAATAAAATTTCAAGATAGAATAAATGTAAAGCTATTTATATATCACGCACATATATTATAATATTGAAAGACCTCCGTTAGTCTTACATTTTATAAAAATATAATATTCTGAAATAAAATACAAAAGTTAAAATAACTATATATTCAACCAACTATCTAATAAACAAACCTTTACAAATTACCATTTTAGATAGTCTACTGTATGATGGTTTATAATTTCGTACCTGCGGTCTCTTATAACAATAGCAAGGCATGTAATGTTATTGTGAATATGAGTTTAACAGTTGTAACAGGAAGTGTTCCTTTCGTCGTCGAGTGATAACCGTTAAAGTTAACGACTAGGGTGAAAGCCAGCGCTACCAACCTACCGGTCCCTACAGAATATTACTGGTGGATAGGATTTTTTAGGCTATAAATATTGCCAGGGACGCATTTTTTAATGGAAAATATTATTTTTGAAACTATAATAGCCACTCGATTATACCTTAAATGTTGTAATATTCTTGCACATTATGTTTTTTACAGCAGAAACTATAATGTTTAGTTTGTGAGAAACCACTACCTAAAACTATTAACCAGAGCTGCCAACACGATGACTTCGTAACAACGAAATAGAGGAAAACATACCAATAAAAATAACAGATTCTTTGAAGGTTTGTCAAACTTTTCAAATTTGAAAATTTGTATATACCACGGTGGAATGATTTTAATAGTGTGATAATTTATTTACTAAATATAAGCATACTAAAAATGTTTTACACCAAAAGCATAAAGTTTTAAGTAGTAGTTTGAATTGTTTGTCTTTTATTATTTTTTACTTCGCACAAAAAAGAAAGAAGATGTTTGCAATTTTCTTTAAAAATTAAAAAGCAATAAAATATTTTCCTTCATGAGTTATCAAACAAAAATGCAATTATTAATGGCTAAAGTTATATTTTATTTTATCTATTTTAATATATTTCATATTATTTTTCTTTTGTAGTTTAAAATTTATATATAACCATGGATTAAGATGAAAAGTATTAAACTAACTATAAATTGATTATGTTATTAATATTGTTTACTGTAACACAGTGATTATTTGAAGACTGATTTGATTATTTTGTTTTTTATTTGAATATCAAGAGTAAAGAAACCCAAAGAAACCTATCAACCATTTTAATATACCAAGATTATATTGCAAGCACATAGGTATGTAAGTAAGTGTTGTTTCAAGGAAAGATGCGAGCAATGCAATAAATTGTCCTCTCGCAATGCAATACGTGGGCAGAATACAGAATGTTAAACATCTCAATGTTATAACTACGACTACTTTGTACATTAGAAAACGTGATTTGAAAATAAAGGACATAAAGGAATGATTTGCTTGGATAAATATGAAAAGTAAGAAAATTCCTTTATCGAGAGATATTACCGTAGGTGGCTAGGAAAGACCTTAACCCGGGAACGATATACTTTAGCATTTTGATGTCCCCGGAGGCCAAAAATCTTTCAAAATTAATGTATGTTTAACATTCTACTAATTTGTAACTCCCTTAGTCTTCAGGTTTGTGGCGGCTGTGGTTTTAGGTATAAATAAATAGTTTTAATGTTAATTAATCAATGCTTAAGCATCATTAATACAACAAAATAAAACTATTGGAGTGAATTCAGTTAAGTTTCAGCTTAATTTGTTTAATATTTGATATTAAATTGATTATGTAGGATGTATAATTTTATCGGTGTGATTATTAAAATCCCGCGTAGAAGATTTGTATAAACCGAATTTACGAATATTAGGTGTTATTAATAAAATCTCCATTTTTGTAACTTATTGAGGTAGGTTCATCACATAAAGTGTGTAATGATATTTTCTTGCAAAGAAGAACCAAAATTCGGTTCCATATTTCACGTTATCGGGATACTGATCCCAGACATACTCACTGGTTGGTATTTTTTTAAGACTTAAGATTAAATCAGTCATAATCCTCCATATACTGTAGATTTACTTATCAGATCAAAATATAAGTATTTCAAACAAGCATTGTTAAAAATCAAACTAATTAACAAATACATCTATAAACAATGTACTTCCATGATTCAATGTTAAAAAGGAAGTGATTATTTTCTTTCTAAGCCCAAACTCTTCACGAATGATACTTTTACATGAATATTAATTAGTCCAAAAAAACCTTGCAATAGATTGCTGTAAGTTAATTGCCTATTTATGGTTCAAAACAATAAGAAGATCAGCTAAGCTATTAATTTATTAAGTATAAACAAATGTTATAAGTATATAACAATAAGTAGCTTATTGTTTTATACAAATGTATCACCGACAACATTCTTAACTCGAGATAAGAAAATTATTAAAAATTATTAAAATTATTAAAAATAACTTTGCCTAAAAATTACTCCACCACACTTACTTTGTAATTAGTATTAACGTAAATAATCTTATGATTTAATAACTTTTTGGTTGATCAACGAAGCTTTCAGTTTTTATTTAACAAATGCGATGATTTATTCCAATTCACATAAAGTGGAAGTCGAGAAATGTAAAAACGGATTTTCAAGATAGAGCAATAAAAGTTAACGGCCAGCTTCATGTGTACCACCGGTGGTGAGGATAACATACATAACACGATCCACCCTCTCGTATGCAAGGGTAGTTCCAACTATTTGTGTGGGTTGGCATTTGAACTATTCCAGTTAAACATAATTCTTTGTTGGGGATATTAGACTAGAGACTACCTCCACTTTTAATATTGGTTAAATTGTAAATTTAAAACACATATAAACATCTAGTACCACAACTGAAATTATATTGAACAAATTCTGTATTTTTTGTAAATAAACTATTTACTGTTTGAACTATATTTCCCTTGGCCATTCCATTAATTGAGTTTTGATGTAGATTGGAAGTTTCGGCTAACTGATGATGATGATTATCATGAACTACATAATTTTCATGTTATTTTGCCTTGTTGTTTTTCAACGAAAGAGGTCAAAACGTAACTTTTAGCGCAGCTATTTCTGTTTACAAACCTGAAGAAACATAGCTTACAATTTAAAATAAGGGATGATCCGGTACAGTACATGAATGTATATAACCTATATATTTTTCGTGGCTGAATCAGAAGCGAACCTGTATTATTGAAATGGTCTAACAGAGCTCAATGGTCAATGAGCTCGAACCAAGTAGCTCATTAAGACAACTATTTAAGTTTTTAGTTTAAAAAGAAGCAAAGTAAAAGTAATCACTTTTACCACGTAAACTTTTATTCAAATAACCACTTGTTTACTAGCATTGGAAAAGCACACATCCAAGTTCCATTACTCTACGCTCAGTTAAAAAAAAAACAGTGTGTAAAAATCACCCATATCAGATTAACCAGCAACGATGCAATTTTAAATAAGATATTTGATATTTTTTACTCATGTAATTAGTACCAATAGAACTATGTTTAGGAAGGTTACTCACACTTTTTACAATGTTGTTTGTACACCTTACTTCTGATTAATAAAATTTAAAAGCTTGGATTTTCTCACGAAATATACCTAAAATCCCTATAAATACATAGACAGCTTTGCGAGTTTTCAATTGAAAACACAGAGGGAAGAACTTATTTTTAGGTTTTTTACTATTCATACCAAATTTAATTACAGTTTTTCAAAATAATTTTGTAAATGACAATTTATTATTTTTCAATAAATAAAAAATGAACTTGAACTAGTGTCATTTTCAAACGTACTTACAATCAATGCTGCGATCAATCTTTCAACGTCCTTATTTGCGTTATTTCAACGCGTGTTTATATTATTAATATGGTTTAAAAGTGAACCATATTTGTGTAATTTTTGGTCCCACAAGGTTGGCAACTCTGAGCCCGGCTCCCGCACCAGGCTGTTAAGTTTTACGGTTATTGTCTGACGAAAGAAACACATCCTCCTACAACTGTTAAACTCATATCCACAATAACACCACAAAACTCACCAACATCCGATTGTGGTGTTAAAACAACAATTTATCTTATCAAATGTGCATTATTTGCTCGTTCTAGTGAGTCTCAATAAGTAAAGGAGTTTCAATATGCATGCAGTAGCTTGTTTAAATGCATTTCACTGTTCTGTATTAAATATAAGATGTTATAAATTAATATTTATCAGTGATTATTTCAAAATAATTTATTTTAAAATATCATTAAATTACGTTAAAAATATCACGCGTTTAATTGTGAAAACTTTAAATTAAAGATGATTTTGAATTTATTATGAGTGCAATGTTGACTATACAGGGTGATTATTAAAAGTATGCCAGCTGTTTTATTTGAAAATTATAAGAGATATCAAAAATGTCACAAACTTAGCCACAAATTTTCCAATATGGTCACCAAACTTAATTTTTCTTTCCGAAGACCATATATTTTATGAATTTTTAAGAAAGTAAATGCTTTTTAAAAAAGTTTTTGTTTTTGGCACTTTTACTCTGAAGCTACTCATTTAAGAGTTACAGCGTGTAAAAACTAAGAGAAAATGACTTGCAGTGTGTACATTCTGCGCCATGTAGCTCCTATACGAGTACATTTAGAGATAAAATGCTAGGAGTAAATAAGTCTTAAAATTACATCTACATTCTAAAAAGACTATTAAAAACAAAAAGTATTGATTCCATTATTTCAAAAACGGCCGCAATTTTTCTAAAATGGCAGAACAATTTTAAAATAAGAAAACTATGTATTTTATGGGATTTTTAGTATGTAGATGCAATTTTAAGACCTATTTAATCTTACCATTTTCTCTCTTAACTTACTCATTTAGGAGCTACATGGCACAGAATGTACATTGCCTGTAATTTTTTCTTAGTAAAAAAATATAAGTTGGTGGCCAAAATGGAAAAAATGATGGGTAAAATTATTTTTTCATCTTGACCAAAATTAAAAAAATCCAAGGCAGTTACAATTTAACCTTTTAGCGAATTTCCCTATAGGGAAGTAGCTATTACCGTAGGTGGCACGGTAAGACCTATATCCGGGACCGATTTACTTTTTTATTTTGATGTCCCCAGAGGCCAAAAACACCATTCGTTCAAATTTTTATATATATATACGTCCGTGAACGCGATAACTTGAGTAATTTTCGTCCGATTTTGATGAAATTTGGTTTAAAGGTGTAAAGCGGGATAAACTTGAATGAGTTCGCGAACCAGCACGATCGGACCATGGGAACGTGACTTTACGGGGGGTTTTATGGGGTAAAAATTGGTTTTTCTCACTTTTGACCCTCAAAACACAAAATTTCCCGATTTCTCATTAGACTTTTTTAAAGAGCTTAAAAAAACAAATAATTTAGTATATTAAAGTATTTTTGTTCGATTATTAGTAACGGAGAAAATTAAAAAAATTGTAAATTAAAAATTCCCATGTTATTCTTATGGAGAATATTGTCAAATGTTGTAGTTTGCTTGTTTATGGATATATTTTGATCAAACTTGGCAAATTTATTTATTTTGTACTAAGCTATCAATATTTTACTCAAAAACACACTTTATTAGTTTCCTTGTAGTAGCAAACCTAGGTACTCGTTAAACCTAATGTTATTAAAATATATTTAACTGAAAATCAATTCAGACAAATGGAAATTCGCTTAGTCGGCAGGTTTGCTGCGGCGGGGGTATTTTATATTCTTTATAGCTTTCGAATAAAACAGCTGGCAAACTTATATCAATCGCCCTGTATAACAGTAACAATATTATTACAGTCAAACATTAAGTTGAATAAATGAAAAAATCACACTAATGCCGTGATTAAAAACACTCAATTAAAGAGGACTTTAGTTTTTTTCAAAAAGTAATCTAATCACTATTTCATTTTAACGCATCAACAACTTATGTGTTAAGGACTTAATTTGTTGGATGTCAAAGAATTCAATAACGCCAGAAGATTACCTTACTTTTGTGATTACCTACCATAATAGTTTATTCTACAATAACATTTCGGAACAACAGATTCTTTTCACTACTATCATATGTAATATATTTTTCCTTCGCCTGTGTCGGCTTGTAGTCCCTTACAGAAAGGTGAAATAAATCCTTTGCCAGGATCAACCAGGATTTGCAAGCTTTGGTTGTCCAGACAGGACGCCTTATATCCTAGTTTTGTTGTTTATTTCACACGTAGAGGCTATTTTGTTCAAATAAAAAAATACAAAAAAAACGCATAGAACAAGAAACAAGAACTAAGTTCTTATTGAATGCAAATGGGAAATGTTTTGTATATATTTCTTGTTGATGTTAAACGAACACACATACAACAACTTATTACCTAATTTCGAAATCACATAAAGTTGATTGACCTTAGAAGCCAAGAAGTTTATTTGTATACTGTGGGGGAGTGGCAGTGGTAATGGCGGACGATAGAGATGTGCTAGTATGCCCGGTCTGCAATATTATATGTTTAGACGAAGAAAAAGCTATTGTTTGTGATGGTCTTTGTGCTTCGTGGCATCATGCCAAGTGCGTTAACATAAATGCGAAACAATTCAAAGATATAAAGAAGATTGAAGACATAGTTAACTGGTTTTGCCCGGCGTGCGCTACCCAAGTTAAGGTTCTCGTTGCTCAGGCTAAATCAGAATCCGGACTTCGTAATGAACTGAAAGAAGTGCAGGATTACGTAAAATCGTTTCAGATATCAGTGGAAAGAAAGCTTAAGTTCCTTATAAACAGTAGCATAAAAACTAAAACTAGTGTTAGTCAATTGCTAAGATATCATAGTTTGGAGGTTAACTTAGAAGATCCCAAAATGGGTTACCAAAACATGAATGAAAGTGACGTCACAGACGTTTCAAACATTTTGGTTGAAACTGGCAAACTTCCTCACTCTCCATTGGTCAATCAGGATAGCGACAAAATTCAAGTGGCTGTTGAGGTTCACGAGGAAAAAAAGGAGGCATCAGAGCGTGAACGTACTGAATACGATCGGACTGAACTGGAAAGAGTGAAAATGAGCCAAACTGAAACTGAATCTACTGTTGCGTCTGAAACTCTTCATCAAAAAACAGTAACCAGAACACCCAAAAGGAGGAAGGAACAACGAAATAAACCAAAAAATACCCAAATACGTAAAAGTCCACTTAGTGGGGAAATGGAACGGGAAAACAGAACCATGACTCGAGGAACGAAATTGAACATTGAACTTAAGTCTGTTGATGATTCTGTCTCCGTATCCGAATCTGGTGTCGAGAGTGAGAGTATTGTAATTGACAAAAGTAACATTGAAAACACTGAAAGTAGTTCTCAGAAACCTCTTTATTCAAACGTTGTCTCATCTAAAAGGGAACACATATATGATGCAAGGCCTAAAATTCAAAAGGCTGAAAACAAAAGGAAGAGTGATGTAATTATTGGTACAAACAAAGTCAGCGCCAGCTTAAAATCTGCCTGCAAAAAGTCATTCTACTTCGTGTCTCGTGTTTCTCCAGAATTGTCTAGTGACACCGTTTTGAACTATTTAACTACAAGAGGGGTCATTCAAGTTGAATGCACTGAACTAAATACAAGATCTCAAGAGTATAAGTCATTCAAAGTTGGAGTGCCTGTCAAATCATCTTCCAGCATCTTGGATCCAAATTTTTGGCCTACGGGTGTGTTGGTTAGAGACTACTTGCCCTTCAAGCGCAGTGCTAAGCCTAACCCTGACAAAAGGCAAAACCATTTTTTAGGGCGTACAGTGTATCGGACTCAAAATACATAACTGTAGTAAGCAGTGTCAATGAGCCTAGGCTACAAGGAAGTGAGGTAGGCCTAAAGAAAACTGGAAGCAGCAGAGATAGGCCTAGGCCTAGTGTTCATTCAGTAAATAGTAGTGAGGTGAAGGTGGCAGTAGTTAACGTGCAGTGCCTTAGAACCAAAATCAACCTTCTGTCACTTTTCACAGATGAGTTAAAGTGTGACTTCCTACTTATATCAGAACATTGGCTTACTAATGATGAAAGTGAGTTTTATAGAACAGTTGGTTGTGATGAACTAGAAATAGCCAATATATATTGCCGAAGTGCTCATAAAAATGGTGGAGTGGCCATTTTTGCCTCAAATAGATTTACCTACAAGAAGCTAAATTCGGAACCATACTGCGTTGAACGCATATTTGAAGTTACAGCTGTTGAGGTACTGGAAATTTCTACCATACTTGTTGCAGTGTACAGGCCTCCAGACAGCGACTTCGACTTGTTTCAGCTGCAACTAGAGTCCTGTCTTCTGTATTTAACCAAATTTACCTCAAAGAAGATTGTGATCGGTGGGGACTTTAACATTCACCTGGAAGTAACATCTAAAGAAGAGACTGCATTTACCAACCTACTGCGAAGTTTTGGACTGTATATCACTTCAAGACTGCCGACCCGTGGTGTAGCCTGTCTGGACACCATCGCTACAAACATCGACAGCTGGGATTGCAGATCGGAGGTGGTTAGTGCACTGGTTGCCGATCATGACGGAGCTGTGGTTTTGAATGTGAAAACTGAGCAAGTAAGTAACCACCAGTCTTGTCTTGATTCTTACACTAGCTTTAAGCGTGTAGTTAGAAGAGAAAATTTGCCTAGTCTATGTAGAGAATTAGAAAAAAGTGCTTGGTCTCTGCCAAAATCTGTTACAGATCCTGAGCTAGCTTTTTCAAATTTTTTTGATAAGTTTAAAAATATTTTTGACTCTGTCTTCCCTGCTAGAGTTGTCAAAAAAAAGCCTGGGTTAGTAACTAAAAACAAACAGGATATAACTAGGAGCAAACAGTGGTATACACCTGAACTGGCCAGGATGCGCGCTTGGTCTATCCTACTTCATGACTTCTACAAGGCCGAACATGACCCTATTAAAAAAGCTAATTATTTTGCTCTGTATACCAAAACTAAAAAAGATTACAGCATTCAAGTCGGTGAAGCAAAAAAGACTAGTAATATAGAGCATATTAGTCAGGCAGCGAATACCTGCAAAGCAGCTTGGGATCTAGTTAATGCCCATAGGAAGGGGTCTAAAGCAAAGCCGAAACCATCATTGACACCTGATGAGATTAACACTTACTTTGTACAGGTAGCGGACAAGATAGTTGCTGACTTGCCTACTAGTCACACAGATCCTTGTGGAGCGTTGTGTGGCATATCAACGGAACACACCTTCAATGTTTGGGAGAGAGTGAATACCTCATACATCCTTAAAATTGTAAATGGGTTTAAGGAGTCTAGTAGCCAGGACGTTCATGGAATTTCATGTACAGTACTAAAGGGAATCATTGTCACGATAATTGACCCTTTAACTAAATTAGTAAATGCCTGTCTCAGCAAAGGGGTTTTTCCTGATTGCTTAAAGTTAGCTCGCACAATACCGGTGTACAAGAAAGGAGATCCCGTTGACCCCGCTAACTACCGACCGATTTCCATTTTGCCTATATTCTCTAAAGTGTTTGAGACGATAATGAAAAGGCAACTAGTCAAGTGGCTTGAAACGAATAGGCTACTTAACAATGCACAGCACGGATTCAGGAGTGGGCGGTCCACCACAACAGCACTCACCAACCTTGCTAATGTTATTACTGACGCCTTTGAAAATGGTGAGTCCGTACATCTAAGCCTTTGCGATCTCAGCAAGGCGTTTGATGTTGTTTCCCACGACATCCTGGTGGCTAAGCTAAGGCATTATGGAGTTGGAGGTTGTGTGCTAGAGTCTTTAAAGAGTTTTCTTAAAGATAGGAAACAAGTAGTGTCACTGGAGGGGACCTCGTCAAGCGTAGGCCTTTTACCCCATGGAGTACCTCAGGGATCAGTCCTTGGCCCTTTGCTATTTTCAGTGATGATAAATGATCTACATCTTAATGGTCGTACATTACTTTTTGCAGACGACACCACCCTCATCACAAGAGGTCGGAGCTTGGTGGAGCTACGCATTGAGGCTGAATACTTACTGGAGGAAGCAAGGGCCTGGTTCGTATCAAACAAGTTTAAGGTAAACGAGGATAAAACCCAATCCCTCGAATGCACTCTGAGTGCAGGGGTAGAAGAGGGTGAACCGGTCAAACTACTGGGTTTCTGGGTCGACTCGAGGTGCACATGGAACCACCATATAAGCAAGGTATGTGTCAAACTTTCAAGAGTGCTGTATCTTCTAAGGAAACTTAGGGATTTAATAACTCAGCCATACCTTACAACGGTTTATCATGCTCTCTTCCATAGTCACGTGATGTATGGATTGATACTGTGGGGGCATTCCCCTGCTACAAGGGATGTTCTCTTACTTCAAAAGATGGCGCTCAGAGTCATTACATCATCTGGGTATTATGAGCATTGCCGGCCTATCTTTAGGGAACTGAAGATCCTCACAGTGTACAGTCAGTATGTTTACAACATGCTCACACTCCTGAAGGAAAATAGGAGCGACTTCATGAAAAGGGAAGATCATCATAATTACAGCACTCGAAGAGCTCAGGATTTGGACCTTCCGCGCTGTCGACTCGAACGGACCTTGAAGTCCTACCCTAGGTCGGCCATAAAAATCTTCAACACGCTGCCGTCAAAAGTTCGAGAGATGGGCATGACAGAATTTAAAAAAGTTGTTCATAAGGCCCTCGTGAATAGGCCACTATATTCGCTGGGGGAGCTAAATGAGATACCACTCTTCCCATTACAGTAAAAACGTCCGCCATACCACCAGTAGTTGTAAATATTAGTTTTATTATAGTAACTTACAGTATTTAAAAGTCTTTACATCTTTAAAGACATGACGCGATCTATCTGACATTGTCAGTCAAGGATCAAGAATACAAGTATCAAGTAAGTATCAAGTGTGTTTACCTATGTTGGCCTACTTCAGACATTATGTATTTATACAAATGATTCACCTTTTACTTTTCAAGGAACAGAGAAATGTAATTTTTAGATAAAATTAAAAAAGATTTGTGTTGGAACTATTTCTGCAACTAGCATAAAATTATGTTTAAGTGAGGAATCTAGGCTCTACGCACATAGTTTTAAAATACAGCTCAAAATTTGGACAATATACGTTTCTAATAATTTATGTCTCGTGTCTATTTTTTTAGAAGGTGGAAATTATTTATTTTACCATGATTAAACTAATAACATAGAACCGAAGTTTTTATCATTTACTTATAAAATAAACAAATATGTATTTGCGATTGTAGTACATTAGAAGACTACATGAAACTGTATAGTCAACTTACTATGCAAAATTCAATTGGATGAACTTATTTTACAGTCCAGAATAGAAAAGTTAAGAGAGTGAAGTGTATTAGGCTGAATAACAAGTGTAGTGCACGGCGGTGAATTGTAGAATGGTGGAAGCCATTTTGTTTTATCACATCATAAGAACATACAAGAAACATACACTGTAGCCTCATTGCAGATTGGTAAACATTGCAGAACGAGAATAGTAATGTTTTTATTTTCTCTGTATCGGATGAATATAATCTGACTCCATAACCCCTCCAGTACCCTAACACAAATAAATACATTTTCATTTGTTGCACTCATTTAAATATTGAACACCATATAACAACAATACCAAGCATATATGTGCTTCATTTAAAAATTAAAAGTACTCTTATAGAAATAAAATATTGGTGTAGTGACCTTAAACTATTTGTAATAAGTAATCTAAAACCTATGGAAATTTTTATTTCATACGCGTGAATACAAACGAGTTTATAGCTGAGCATCATACATATGTGTATTTGTTTTATTATTTTGCTCTCTTCTCTTTCAACATCCACACCAGGTAAGGTAAGGTTATTAACGTGCAAATTTTGTACGTTGGAAGGTGTGAATTTGGCTACTTAACCTAACCTAAACTAACTAAGTGTGGTTGGTATAAAAGGAGAGAATCAATAATTTTTTGGAAACTCAGAATCCTGCCATCTCCATGTATTAAAAAATTACCAGTTTCGACTTAATCGACTCGATATTATTTATACTATTATAATTATCATTAAAATATATTTTTTACTAAACATAAGTGTGGGAAAGGCATTAAATTGTTTAGTTTATGTAAAAGCTGTTTATGCAAAAAGATTCCTTGAATTTTAATTGCTACGATAAACACGTCTTTTTTAAATTCTGTATACCTCAAATAGGATAACTATACAACAATACTTAATTGGTTATTATTATTTACCAACAATAACAATATTACACAGCTGTATCCTCAGAGAAATCCTTTTCATGATAACAGCATTTCGAAGATAGCTTTAGAACTGCATTGTGGAATGTGTTGTCTGTTTTTAGCAATTTGCAATAAACCCTAACGACCAACAGGGCTTCTACACCTTGTGGTAATGGCACACATAATAACTTTTGTAAAAGCTTCGCTTCGGAATCTTTTTGATAAAAATTTCACGAAATCGTAATAGATGTATGGAAACAATTATATAAGTAAAGCACGTAATTGATTGATAATACATTTTGGAAGAACCAAATGAATACAAGTATCTACTTATTTAGTTATTTTTTTATTTTGATTACCTTCAGTTACGTTTAGCTAGAACTACAATGACTTAAATTTTATGGAAATAACAACCTTGCCTACAACGACCCATAGCAACACATTTTTTTAAAGTCTGTTTTAAGTGAAGAAAAACATTCGTTTTTTATACAATTTAATGCACAATCTTCATAACATTTGAGTAATAGTGTTTAAATATCATTGCCATACACACACATTTACCATCATTTCATGGCAGAGGTAGGTTTATGTACACATTTCTTTTTGTAAATAATTTGCCCCCAAAATAATAAAAACCCGTATATCTTTAATTGTTTCTAAGTAATGATCGTGGTAAAAGAACTTTAACTCATTAACATGAAGGGGGATCTTGGCTCCATTTTATCTATTCAACGTGTCGATATAAAACAAATTATCCAAGTAAACATCTCGGACTTGGCCGGGTACAACGTTTTGACTGAGTTCGTATTACATGTTCCTCCATTATCTATTTTCAATTAATATAATCAATGGAGTCTAATAGGATTCTAGAACTGTAGCGTGTTTTATAAAACCATATCCAATTTTGAAACCAAGCTCCTAAAACGTGATTAGAGTACAAAGCAATGTAAACTAGAGCTAGTAGTCCAGCAAGTCGTTCGGTTTTAGTACCGCAGTAGAGGATCTGTGATGCATGTTACACATACGAGAACCACACAACACTAAACCATCAATGTGTATGTGCTATGTACGAACTAGTTTATGTATATGCGGGAGTATGTTTTGACTGGAACGGTGGCGTCGTCCTGTAATCCAGCTACTAGGAGGTCACGAATTGTGGATATTTATAGGCATGCACTGTGGATGGGAGACGTTGCTCCCTGGTGTGGATTAACGTCCGCACTAGTGAGTACTATCATGGAACTACTAGTATAGACTATTAATTAACAGCTGTGTCTAAGAAATATGTCGGCCTTATTAGTCACTAACAAGACTACAAGATCGGGTCATTCATCCTACACTAATCTCCATTCATATTTGGTTTAAAATACCTACATTTATGGTCACCATTTAAACGAAAAGTATTAAACGTATGTTTTTTCCACGTCAGTAGTACAAGATAACATAAATGTAAAATGTTTTGATTATAAACACCAGAACATTTGCCCATTATAAACACCAACAACATTATAAGCATTGCTAACTTAAGTTTCACAGTAATGAATGTAATTTGGGTTTCCACCCTCGTAAAATTTTTTGGAAGTATTACCTCACCCCAATTAAAAGTAATCTTTACTATTTTAACACAACTGTAGTAAACCATGTGTGGTCTGCGGTTAAAGCTATGCACTTATGTCGTGAAGGCCAGGATTTAAATCATCAGTGGCTCATGATTTTTATCGTAAGGTGGGAATTCTGATTCATTCAAAAGAATAGGAAAAAGGGAAAGTTTACTAAGGCATTGCAAACCCTTTTAACTTCACCACCCTGTACATATTAAAGGGCGGAAGTATCGTCAACATTTTCGAGCTTCTGTTTTTTGGAAATATACATTTTGGGCTCTCCTGAAACCAAAAAAGTAGTTTCAAAGGGATGTCTGAGAGTGTGTGTGTGTGTGTTTATGTACAAAGCTACAGACTACACCTGTAGTCCAATATTGGTAGAGTTTTGTTCGTGGATATTATTTGTTTATATTTTGATTGTAATGGTGATTATACAATTGAAACATATAAAATAACTGTAAAATCGTATTTTCACAACAACGACTCGAACAATTTTGATCAACATTTAGTAAAATACATTTAGGAGTATACAGGAGGAGTATTACATTTAGGAGTATACATTTAGGATAATACAGATCCGAAACAAAAGTTTAATAAATAACGTAATTAATACAAAATTTTATTTATTTAAGGAAACCCTTTTTACACAGCTTCATTAAATAGGTGTACACGTTTAATATAATTTTTTTTTTTAATTTAATCCTAAATCTAATTTGAAATCCTTTGCAATTGTGTAGCAGTTGACTTATATCACAAATATGTTGCCAGATACATTCAGTTGTCGTTTTTGTGTCTGATAACCAGGACTGTTTTAGGTAGGAACATTCCAGACCGTTTATAATGGGATTCTCCAGCAAAGCATGGCCGGAATGTGGGGATATAGTCCTGGGTATTGTGAAATTGATCTTGCCCTACCTACACAATACTTTGGGGCTTAGTTGTAGTCTATTGCAGTGTGTAAAGTGTGGAGTTTCCGTACTGTTCCAATTGGAATGAATTATTTTTATGTCAAGAGCGTAATGATTCTTAAGTAAAGTTCAACAAGAAAAACTAAATTAGCCCATTTTTTGTTTCCCGTTGAAGTCTAATACTGTATGAAGCAGGGAATTGTTTTACTTGCTGAACCATAATTGTTAGTTTAATCGAGACGTTATTATAGTGTTTAGTGCACAGAACTCGTTATTAAGGTCTAGGTTCAATTCTCGTCAATTGACAAAATTCTTCATGCGATACTTCCACGACTGTACGTTTGTAGTTTCTTTTCTGCGTTGGATTATTTTTTGTATTTAGTAGTTAAAACGAGATTGGCTTCACAGGTGATAAAAAACATTCTCCTTATTGAAAAATCCCTTCAGAGAGATCATTATTTGTGTGTTTATCATAATAAAGCGTTGGCCTACACATTACACAAAAGGTATCAAACATATGTTAACATAGACCTTTTATCAATCGTATTCATGCTTTTTAGGTATTTTATCATGTGAAATGAATCTAGTGCCAGTATTTTAGTTATAACAAACCTTACAAAAAAACTGGAACTGAAAGTGAAAATCAACCCAGAAAGTTTGTCTATAGATTATGCGAAAAATGTATTGGTCAATGAATTTGATCGACCAGTCTGGTATGCGGATGCATCTGGTGGACATGGCCTGATGACGGCGCAAAGGTCCGGTTGCCGAAACGTGGTCGACCTTGCACTCTGGCCAGCAAAATGGTGGAACCGGTCAATCAGCTGATAGGGCACTCAGCTGTGTGCTAAGGTCAGGATCGATTGTTACAGCACCTATATTTAGAACTAAGCGCTGCACGGATCTCACAAATTGACTTGGAAAGTCTTCGCTATACATACAGTGTACATTTTAGGTAAAATTAGGCGAATAGCTGATAAAATGTATGTATTTATGCTGTAGGGAAGACGGCTTGTTTTTTATTAGAAAATGTCTTAACTATTTGCCCCAAAATTAAATCTAAGAAAATATTGAGTCGAGCTGCTATTTTAAAGGAATCTCAAATCTAATTCATACAGATATTGTCATTCTAATTGATGTATACAAAAACCTTTTCTTTGCATTTTCTTGTCGTGTTGTAGTAATAAATAATGCAGACATCATTGCAATAAAGCAATATATATATTTGTGATTATTCTATTGTAATACCGGTACATCAAATGTTTTAATAAATCAAATTTTTTTACACGTCAAATAACTGATTTGTTATAGCACGTTCCCTGTATAAAGAAACTATATACTTACAGCTTTTAAACTTAAAATGTATCTTACATTATTGTCCGAAGAAAGGGGTTTTATGAAAGGATTACAACCACTGTAAAACCAGACGGCTTACACTCAAAAAAGGTAAATAAGCCACCAACTGTATCTACAATAAGAGGCTATCCATAGTCAACTCTGTCATTGAAAATAATCCGATTTCGTTGATGCCGCTCACTGAAATCAGGAGGGTTAAAATCCTTTGTAGCTTTAAAGGACGTTCTACCGCAGTATCACCATATTCTAATATTTCATGTTTTAATTTTAAATTTTATTTATAACCTCAATTCTTAAAATGCAATTGGTTAGTAAATTTGTTTATTAATGTATTTAAAATGTGTGGTATACCTTAAATACATAATTAAGATCATGCGTAAGCTTATTAAGGCTCTTTAGTTCATAATACAAAGGGTTCACGTTTGAAAACCTCTAAATAGGCTACTAAAAACTCAATACAAAACTACCAAACGATAATATTGGTAAAACAAATTTAAAACGGACCGTTATTTTTTTTCAAATTACAGCTTAAGGAATCAATAAATCTATTACAACATCTATGTCACTTTCATGTAGTTTAGTTTTGCCCAAGCTTTAAAGTTTTGCTATAAATCTGTAGTCTAGGGCAGCACGTACAGCTATTACATTATTGCAGGCTCTTAGAGCACGTTATTATCTAATGTTAGATTAAAATCTGTTTCATGACAAATTGCCTTCTGTTGTTTAAGTTGTTTTTATTTGACCTTCATAATATCCTGTGTTAATTTTGACGTGCATTTTTATAATAGGAACACTTAAAAACTATGATAACGTGTGTTAAATATGTTTGAATAATGTGGTGAATCCTTAATTACCCAATATAATTTTGAAGAAAATAAAAACATAAAACTGTCCGCTTACTACCACTCTTAACTTACTTTAGTTTACAGTATTTAACTTCCAATGCGTTGGATTGAACTTTACATTAATTTTAAATCTGTCTCTTACACTTAATCAAAAACATCGTTCGTGAAAAACAACAAATTCAACAACGAGAAAATTATATCGATTTTAGAATTGCAACTTTGATCAAAACTATAAATACTAACTCATCTTTAACTTATTCAATTTACGCTTCTTTAAACCAGAGTCCTAAATTTGGTTTAAAAACAATAAGATAATAAAAATATTATCATATAAATAAACATAAAATGTCTAGGTGAAGAAGTGATTATTATCCTAACACTAAAATCGGAAGGTCGTGATACTGAACCAATCTTTTATTTAGCAGTGTACCATCAACAATTGATACATAAATCATTACATTGATTACTAATGATTAGACCAGGTTCCGTTTCATAACAACCCTTCTGAAAAATGTGTGATGACATAAAAACGTAATTTCATTAAGTCAATTTATATGCTTCGTTTTTAAGAAAATAAAACGCGTAACTGATATTATTTATTCCGAATCAAATATTTATAGGAAAGTAAATCGTTTTGCTTGAAAATAGAAAGTCCACGGAAGATAAAAAGACTTATTTCAAAAGGCGATGCATGTTTTGTATCTTGCACGTGTCCCAAGTCTCAACCAGTGAGCTGGAAAACTGAGGCCCGAGAATTGTCTTGACTTGCACAGAATATTCTGAGAGAAACAAAAATTTTACGGTTACACGAATCGTAGGTAAAACATGAACTGATATTTTTAATATGACGTTTTCTCTGAACATCGATGATTTTAGGACCGTTCCAGTCAAATCATCTGTTTAGCCGCTAAGTCTTATTTAAAAATGTGAATTCTTCGCTGTATAACCGCCGTATAAATTCAACGTATAATTTCACCACCATTGGAACTGTTTATTACCACTAAGGCTGATGTGAAGGAAAACACTTTCCCAAATCCCTCCTACATGCCTTCTAAATTGACACTGTCTAAAAAAAATTAAGTTACATTTAATCATGTAAACTTCTGAAAAGCTACAGGACACGTTAATATCACTTAAACTTCCAAGAAATAACTCGAATAAGGATCACATAAACTATTTAATTTTTATGATCATGCAAACTGCTACTGGGTATCATCATAAATAAAAGAGTAGATTAAAGTTGAATGTCTACTACTTTAATCATAGGGTATCATGATAACTAATACAATCATAACTCAGGAATTACAGAATAGTAATTATAAAGTATAGATAATAAAAGAAACATATAAGTTGCACGCAAGTTTTTTTATATACACTCAAAATTCCAGGTAATTACAAGTTGGCCTACTGCTATTGAATCAACATTCTTAACAATATGTCACGAACCGATAGGAAATCACTTACTGATAACGTTTCGTCTATAAAAACCATATTTACGGACGGATAAACTATCAATTCTCAAACAAAAGTAGGAAAAAGTAAGTGGCAAATGAACTAAAGTTTCACGGGAAGCTTTGTTTTTCCCTAATCAAAGCTGGATCAGCTTCGAGTAAAATGAAGAGAAGAAAATACAAAAAGTTGTTGTGGATTGAATCCATGAATATTAAGCTCCAAGTTACTTACCGTGGGTCTCTTTAGAATACTTAATGCATCCAGTTCTTTACACCAGGCACAAAAATAAGGCAGATACTGTTGTCGGGTTTTACGTTGGTAACGGTAGATTTTCTGCACTGAGCAACAATAGTTCTAATTTAATGCATAGTACGTTATCTTTAATAGAAACCTACTTAAAACCTTTTAAATACTACCTGTACATTAGTAGATCAAAAATGTCTGCAGATGATGTTGCCTAAATAAATAAATATATGTAAGTACACTAAAATGGAAAAATTAAATATCACATCCCATAGAGTTTTATTATTCAAGTAAGCAATAGATATAGCTCGAATTCTCAATTTTAAAGTACCACCTTCATTACAGCATCACTACAAGTTAAAACTAAACGTTACATAGTTTTAAATGTTTTAACCTATGATCCAAACGATGGGATGAACGTGTTTCGAAAATCGACGTTTATTCACATATTTGGTTATTATAATCCATACTCAATTCAATTATATGAACTTAAAAACTAAGTTAATCGAATCCATAACTATGAGATTTTTGTGTGGATAATAAAAGTTGCAATATATCTGAGCAGGTCTAAGCAGCCATTCTGAAGAAATATGACACGAATGTTATCATAAAGTGGTATTTCTGCTGAGTCATCATACCTTTAATGTTATATGCCAATATTTTCATGATTCGTGATTGTCATGTTACATGAAACTAGTTTTACAATCTCAAGTATTCGTATTATTCATTTTCAATATATTCTCGTTAATGCAATGGCTTTGGAAACTTAAATGTATCCCATCTACATGGACCAGCTGGAAATATCTTTTGTTCTTTTTCGCTATAATGCAGCAAAATCTGCAGTTTTTTTTTAATGCGTTGAAGGTAGAAAAAAGTCAGCCTTTGTAAACATTAGTACATTTCGATTGTAAGCAATCGTATGGATCGAAATCATTTAACGATTGATTTATCACGTTAGGATTAAGCTCATCGTTGCATTCTTGGCAATAGTTCGACATAACGATAGTATAATGCACAGAAACACAATCGTAATAGACAAAATCACTTTAGCTGGAGTCGTTTTGACAAGTTATGTTAATTAAAGTATTTTCCTTCTAGTTTATTTTGTTAATTAATTATGCAATATGACGAAAAATATAGTTCATTACATGGGTAGAAAGAGTCTTTTCGACCCTCGCCCATTTTCCGGTTAGAGCGCGGGTCGAAATAATCACTTTAAGCCTTAGTGATGAAATATAAATTGTTCTCACCTAGTTGTTGTTCCTGAAGTAGTTTATGTTTAACAAAGATATTTTAGCTTATAATTAGTTATCCTTTAATTTGACTTGGTTAAAAAGTTAACGTATTCAACACAAATCAGTAACCTAAATTTCGCCGTATAACTTTACACTGGTATGAAATGTCTAGTTATATCCTTACCTAGTCTTCAGACTAAGCAAATTTCATATTTCTGGTTGTATTTTTCACTAAGACATTACCTGGAAATTGACAGATTTACATTCTATTTAAAAGTGTGTGTTTTTTGTCAAATTTGATTTTTTTTTCAATTTTATCATAATATATCCCTTTACATACAGTTAATTTAATCTCCTTTTGGAGATTATCCTTTTGGAGATTGTTATTCTTTTGAATAACATGGGAATTAAACATTTACAATTTATTTTTAATTTTCTCCGAAACAATTGACGTAAAATATCACTTTAATGTACTAAATTATTTGTTTTTTAAGCTGTATAAAATCTTTGTTTTGAAGATCAAAAATGAGATAAACAAATGTTTACCTAATTAAATTCCGTTCCCATTGTCCCATCATATTAGTTCGCGAACTTGTTGAAATATGAGAAATCTCTAAGCTTATTCATCTTTGAGAGGTTAACATATTTTTTGGAATCCTACAGTATCTGTGATTACTTGTGTAGGATAATGTGAATATCATTTCTTGACTAAATTACTTTAGCCATTCGAATATGTCCACAGTAAGGCTTACCACGGGTAACATATTCCAAAACTAAATGCTGTAAACCTAAAGACAGTATATCTCTGAGAAAGCTATATTTTTAAGAGACAGATATATTTATATTTTTTATTGTAAACTCTATTTCAGTTTTTCTTCTGATTTACACAGACCGTACCTGTAAGTTGAAGATAGATATAAAATATTTATCTGTGCCATGTGAAGGTAAAGTGAACGTAGCCTTAGATTGTAGAAATTATACAGTTTTAACTAAACAATAATTCTAGCCAATATTATGAAACAATATTCCAGATAGTGTAAAATGAACCAGAAGGTAAAATGTTAAATCTTGAAGGGTAAAAAGAGAAAAATAGATTTTTTATAAAGTGATAAGTCGATTTACAGTATCATACAGTCAAAAAGGTAGGTAAAGCAGTCGCATTTAAAGCTATACATAGTTAACAATGGAGTTGTGACGAGGACTTTGAGTAAGCGGCTTACGGAGACTTGCTCTCTTGGGGTTCAAAATTAAAAAGTACACGAGCTGCTGCATATTTATACAACCATACAACGATAAATGTAATATAATAATTAAATTAATTGCACAGAGTTCTCTGGTGCAGAGAAAGATCTCATCGCTTGAGACAGTCATCTTAGCTTACTTTAAATCCTTAACAGTATGTGAATTGAACTCATCAGTGTATGACATTTTTAAGTAGATAAAAGGTCCTAGTGATTTGCGGGATTTGAACCCGGGACTTAAGAATAGAATTATTTTGTCTTACTAACCATAAAAAACTTTTATTGAGAGGACAAAATTAAAATACGAAATAAAAATAAATAACAATATTAATAACAACGCAAAAAATCCATGTACGATTCAACTATTCAATATGTTTTCATGTTGCAAATTTACGTGTAAAATAAAAACTTGTATAATACATCATTGAAATAACCATCACACACTACTTCAGAAGTATAGGCTACATTCACATGAAATTAAAATTTAAAACTCTTTGTGGGTTTTTAGGATATTGTAGAGTGAGAGAGTTCAGAATAATAATTTAAATAGAAAAACTTTTGAAAATAGTAGTAAAAAGCATGAAAACTTCTATGGACAAAGATTGCATCAGTGTTTTGTGTCTCGCATGAATAAGATAAAACTCAAGTGACATAACCCTACTACTGCTGGTATTGTTTGTGGGGCATGGCGCCTTAACAATAAAACATTCCATAACTCATTTGCGAATTTATTCTTCTTATGTTATTATATGTTTAGTGTTGTATAGATTAAGATAATAGTTTTTTAATCGAAAAGCTGCTATTTGATCGCAAGAAGGATCAACTCTCAATTATCATTTGTCGATGAACTGTAAGTTAATAATGCCTTATAACAGGTGACCCTAGGAAGAACAAGTAGATTTAGTTTCAAATTTAAATAATATAAAGATCAACAGATTTAAAAAATAATAAAACTCCGTTGGTAGCTGTCAAAATGTAAAACAACTTAAATCAGCAACTAGTCCCCTTTAGTTAATACATGGTAATAATTTGTATAACAAACTACTGCATACAGAGCAATAATGTAAATTTTACTGTGTATTTGTAGACACATGATGAATAAAGTTAAGAAATATGTACGTATAAATTTTAAAGGAGGGGAGTCCTTAAGGATGTAAGCATGTAAGGATGTGTCAAGACGCATACGCGCACCTCCTTACGTTCCCGTCACAGCCACTGGGCTGGAAAACTGAGATCCCTGTTGTATAAAATACCCAGCTGATTTATGGGTATATTACAGGTAGGAGAGTGGCTTATATATTTAGACCTCTTATATGCTTCAAAGTGTTTAATCGGCTACCCACACCAATTTTTCAATTATGATATGAAATGTCATATGAAATATGTGTCGTGTGATATGAAATACTTATTTTTGCAATGCAAAATTCTTACACAGCCAAACATAAAGAATTATGTTATCGAACACAGTACATTAATTATTCTTTTTTAAGTAAAAAAAAAAACGTTTGGTTCATTTTGTATTGCAGATTTTATTTAAACTCTAATTAACAAGAAATAATCAAAAATAAAACTAATTATGAAACATATTGGAACGTGGATATAGTAGAAACTTATTTTGATAAAAAGCACATTGCTCTGTATGCATCTGTTCGCATAACGTATTGTTTTATTACATAGTACTATTTATTGATTGTATCTTTTTTACATTGAATTGTGGTACATAGCATTCAGATAATAGGCTTTTAAGCACAGTGGTTATATTGTTCAAATCTGAAGCTAACTGGATCGATTCCAGGCGAAATAGTTTCTAACCGAATTCCATTTGTCAGTGGGCTATCAATAAATGATACTATCTTTCAAACTTTCAACGTTAGAAGGTAACAAGACCAGGTTTTGGAGCGTTCCCTTGAACAGCACTTAAAAAAAAATCAAACTGTTGTTAAACACAAACATATTATACGTAGTTAATAAATGTTATCAATTTGTACTTACAGCATCATTTCGTGCGAAGTGCATCCTGTGCAATCGATATAGCTAAATTCGTAGTTAGCATCATCTTCTAGTTAGGAGGTCACAACAATAAGCATGCACCACTGTACCTATGTTACAAGCTCTGTGCAGAGTTCCATTCAAAGGCTATGCATATTTAACCTAACATCAGTGACAGAAGCTGCTTTAGCTAAGCTATAGATAAGCTGCTTTACTGTTACTCGCCTGTCAGTCAGTGAAATCTTTCCAACTAACAAGTTTGCATTTCTCACTGAAAACTTGTATTTTTATTTGAAATATAAAGTATCAGTGACTTTTAAATTAGGTAATTTTACATTAGAGTTTATAAATAGGTAATATTTTTGCTATGTGTTAACCAAACCATATAGATGAATTTAATGTTAGATTAGAAACTGCAACATTCAGTTTCTGCAATTTTCAAAAATCTACACATTTTCATTTTTGACATAAAATTTTGACTATTTTTCTAAATAAAATTAACAGTATTTTTCAAATTATTCTATTTTACATCATAGATTAAACATTGGTCATAAGATATTTTCACTAGATTCTGAATTAGTTATAACATCTACTGGAATTCAATGTACATGTAAATAGGTAAAAATGGATTAGTTGGATTCATTTTTAACAGAAGTAATTTTATTCAGTATTAAATATCTAAAAGTTACCTACATGAAATGAATTTAATATTTAATCATGTCAAAGTATTGTTTACTCACATTTTACAAAATAGTTACCACAGTAATTTTGATAACTTTGTTGATAAAGATGGATCGGATCATCAATGACAATTTTTTTTATTTTAAAGCAGTCACCCCAAATCTTCTTTACTAAAAAACCAAAAAAAATTAATCAATCCAAAGAATTATTTTGT
This sequence comes from Macrosteles quadrilineatus, assembly GCF_028750875.1. NCBI lineage: Eukaryota > Metazoa > Arthropoda > Insecta > Hemiptera > Cicadellidae > Macrosteles > Macrosteles quadrilineatus. The sequence goes on from NW_026542596.1 coordinate 95,642,574, forward strand.
ACTACTTGTAATCATGCTAATCGATGACCATTTCTGTGTCATATTTATGCATATACTCGGTGCATTTGTTGTGTTGGTTTTAAAGTTTGAATCTGAATATTAGCACCTTGTTTTCCTTAAAGATATTCCTGTATAATGTGATGTATAATCTGTTTATAAGCTTTAGCATATACAATTGGAAATGTTATACTTTAGAATGAACATGTAAATGAGTCTTGGAGAGTATTTGTAACAACGTAATCTAATTGCAATACTTGTCTGAGCCAGACAGTAAGTAATGGATATCCAAACACGTGTAAAACGTTGTTTTAGTTTCCTAAGAATTTTCATACTTATTTCATTTGTACAGTTGTACTTTCAGTAGGCCTATTGTTTAATTTATGAAACTAATAAATAATTTATTGCTGACTTTTTCCAAAACAGGTGACCATACAGAATTTGACAACACTTCACTTAAGTAAATATTGTATCGTCCTTTTTCAAACATAAAGAGTTTGACGACGGTTTATTTTCGTAAATTTCATTTGACCACGTATTCTTCTCAGGTTAAGTTCATAGGCTACCAATTTTTCCATACACGAATACATGTTTGTACTTTGTTCAGAATAATAAAACAATAACTTTTTAATAACAATACTTGAGTTCACATCGCACAGTTTTACCATCTTACTCAAAAATATAAAATTTCTTGAACCTAAGATAATGAGTTAGCAAATAGTAGTCTAAAGGGAATAGCATTAACAGTAGGAATAAAAATGCTCATGCTAGAGGATAATTTATACATTTCTCGCAGTATGCTATACTAAAAGCTAGCAAGTCGCTACGTTGGTAACATTGGTTCACCAATCCGCATATGTGGAAGGATTGAGAGGCTTAGTTGGGATTCTTGAAGCGCTTTTGGTTTTGAGGGTTGTCTCAACATTTCTCCTTTTAGCCGAACTGTTCTGGTTAACTAACAGTATTGACTCGAGTAACATTTAATCATTCGATTGAAAAAATATAAATAGTAGATCTATTTTGTTTTAGATCAAAAACCTTATTTATCTTATACAGGGTGATTTGTACTCAGTGTGACAAAAAAATTTTGGTGTAAGTACAAAGTAAATGAAGTGCGATGATGCATATCAAATGTTCCAAGTCTAAAAACTAGCTTCCAAAATAATTATTTTATGTTTTTCAAAGATAACCATGCTTTTAAATTTAATACAGTGATTTCTCAATTACCAGTATATGGGTTTGAGTAGATAATGTCATTTTCGTGTTCTACATTAAATTTTGAACAAGAATAATAGAAAATGAAAGAGGATCAGTTGTAAAAACTCCATTGTAAATAGATTCAAAGATAAAAATTAAGATGTTTGATAAAAAATTTTAAAACAATGGTCTATTGCATTTTTCACACCCTGTATACAAGAAAGTGTCGGAATATGTTAAAAACTGTGCCATTTTATAAGCTTTCCAACCATATGCTACACTATTGAGGTTTAGATATTTTTTTTTGTTTGTTTTAGGGGTTTGAATACCAGAAAACAGGGAACTTTTTTACTGTTTTTACTGTTCAAGCTGAAACAAAAATACAACATTTGCTTAATACATGCCGGCTTCCTATGTTTTGAATGTTAAAGACACCATGCTTTGTAGTCTTCAAACCACTAAAGCGTACATAAGCAGACATAAAGCTCAATGGTGTAGCATATGGTTGGAAAGCTTATAAAATGGCACAGTTTTTAACATATTCCGACACTTTCTTGTATACAGGGTGTGAAAAATTCAATAGACCATTGTTTTTAAAATTTTTATCAAACATCTTAATTTTTATCTTTGAATCTATTTACAATGGAGTTTTTACAACTGATCCTCTTTCATTTTCTATTATTCTTGTTCAAAATTTAATGTGGAACACGAAAATGACATTATATATTGAATGTTAAATTTTTAATTGTAAAATACTTGAATCATGCAACAATGATTGTACTCTAATACTTGAATTAAAGTAAAAACATTGAATTAGTGAAGCTATATACAGGGTGTTTAAAAAAAATCTCAGATTTATAAAAATCAAAGCTATTCATCTATGAATCTGATGTTATCGAACAATACATGGTGGACTGAGCAACCACGTCAAATTGTATATCAGGAGTGTTATTCCCTAAAAGTTATTTTTGTAGTGCAGTCTCCAGAATGCATTCGACAAATCTCGATATGTCAGAAAACTATTTCTTCTCTCAGTTGGAAACATATTCAAAAAACTTCATATATCAGCATGATCCAACACACTTGAATCATCATGTGAAAGAGTGTTTAAATGGTAGGCTTCCTCAAAGACGGATCAGCTGTACTGGTGCTAACTATTCCGTGCTACATCACAGGACTCCAAGGTCACCGGTCCTTACTGTTTGTGACTTTTCGTGGGGGTTTCTAAAGACCCCGTTTATATATTCCTAAAAACATTGGGTGAATTGTAGAACCGCATTAGAACAGCAAAAGGATCCATCACTTAGTTATCCTTTAACATAAAACTAACCTCGTGTCCATTATGATAATTAGTTTTTAAATTATAACCCTATGAAATAGGATGATTCTTTTATTAAATAGCATGTACTGTATATCAATTACTTATACGACAGGGGGAAATAATTAATTAAAAAGTGTTAACTGTTTTTGCGTCTGTTTCTAACATTGTGCTCAATGTGTCAGATATGAGTATGAGGTGCAAGTTATATCCCCAACATATACACAAACATTGAAGTGTTGGTCCACTATTTATTGAAAAAAGTATGCAATTATTGAACTAAAATTCCACTGGTGAACACACTAGCAAAAAAGTATTTATTGTAATTGAATCTAAATTAATTATTCTAAAAACACCTGAAACAAAACTTCATATGCAAGCGTTTGATATAAAGTTTTTCCGTTCAACCACATTGCAATATTCGGGACCTGCGGAGAATCATAATGTGCCCCTGATATTCCCTTTGAAATCTTTCAAACCCCCCTCCCACTCCTCCACAGACGGGTCTCAGACCAATATCATATATTTCCTGAAGTACTTCTCCGGTAGAATTATATTTCTTATTGCTCCTTTCAATGGAGGCTGAGCTATGAATTCAGTGCCATATCAGCTGCTATAATTTTTATTTATCGCTGAACTATTAAACGTGAGGCTTATTGAAACTAGCTGTTACCCACGGGCTTCACCCCGTTTGTCTTCATAAGTATTCATAAAACTATTGATAGGTTAAGTGAAGCTGAAATAAACGGAACACAGTAATACAAACAAATAATAACACCTGATTTTAATAAGGTAATAAATTAAAAGAATAACATACATATAAGTACAGCTGAGGTATTTTTAACATTAGGTACATGGAAAGATCCCTTTGGAAAGCTATTACGACCTTATAGGGCAATTTATAAAATAATGGATAGTTTTGCGCAAGGTTTCTCAACATGACAAACATTTGAAGTATATGGTTTAAAGGGGTGTGACTTGTAGTTTTCTCAAAAGTTCATGGGTACTTAGGACTTTATATATGGATTGAAATACGTTTATTCCAATTTTTATTAAGGCAGTTATAAAATTTTCTTAACATTTAGGCTAGCACACATACGAAATTAATTAGGTTTTATGTGTAGTTATTAAATATGCCGAGTTATTAGTTTAGATTGGAGTTTAAATAGTTATAAGGTAGACAAGGTGATTTATGACTCAATATACTAATGATATTGTTCTGTTTCTTGATAAAACTGAAGCACACTGAATAGCATAGTGATAAGACATACACTTGCAACAACGTCTAACTCAAAATAACATAGCATACTATTCACTGATAAGATAAATAGCATTGTTCCTACTGAAATGATATTCAATGACGTACAACGATAGGGGATAACATATATTGATAAGACATACTGCAAAGAACATTAGAAACTTTGTTACAACTCAAATCATACGACATAAAGCGATAAATCATGTAGGCCTACATGTAGGTGATAAGACATACTGCAATACACATAAACAAGTAACATTGTTACAACTAAAATCTCATGCAGCACCTTTAAAACAGTTTTAATAAAGGCATACTACTAACACTAGTAACACTGCTACAACTGAAATTATAACACATGCCACACTTTCATCCTCGTTTATAGATAAAACATACTTCAACACACATTAGTAATAAGACCTACCGTACTATGAATAATCATTTATTAGAAACCTCAATATGTCTGATTTTTAGTTTGCTAAAACACTATTTACTTATAAATCTAAATTAAAGGCATGTTTCAATTGTTTTGTTAAAAGTATAATAATTGTTTGTTGTTTTAAGGGAGAAATAAAGCTAAGATTGTTTTGTTAACATTTCTTTCAGTAAAAAATATCGAATCTTGAATATTGACGACCAAAAGACATACAACACGCTCATACAAAATTATTATTATATGTTACCGTTACCTACCAATTGAGATGAGGACGCAACTTTGGTACATTTAAACCCAAATATCAGTGAAGGATGAGTGTAAAATAGTGAGATGCCTCGTGTAGCTTTGTTGCTGATTAAGAACAGCTGTTTTCTTAACCGGGACCATTAAAGTGTGTATGTGATCACCAGAACCATGATCTATGGATGCGATAGTTCTGGTATGGATTAACACTACGACTATGTGCATTACTATCCTAATGATTAGACAAACTCGTAAATTACAAGGTAAAATGAGGATCGTATCCACACAATAAACAGTAGGTCCCATAGTTGCCATTGGCTGTATGGGCTATTAATTAACAGTCCTGTCTAAGAAACATGGTTACCTTAGTCAGTAACAAGACTACAAGATATCGCCACTCATCCTACACTCATCTCCATTCATACTTGGCTAAAATACCTACCTTCGTATTGTCGCTATTTTAATGAAAAGTATTAAGGTATTATGTGTTAAAAGCTCAATTATCAAGGTCATCTGGGTGCAGTTTGAACATTCAAAAGTGTCTTATATTTCACTACGTTGATTCTGCAACATTTTGTTTGATAGTTGAGCATTACCTCTCAGCTACCCAGCAATATAATTGATAAGATACAACTATGTAATTGATAAGATAACTATGTAAATGATAAGATAAAACTATGTAATTGATAAGATAACTATGTAATTGATAAGATATAACTATATAATTTATAAGATAAAACTATGTAATTGATCAGATAACCATGTAGTTGATCAGATATCTATATAATTGATAAGATATCTATGTAATTGGTGAGATAACTATGTAATTGATAAAATAACTATGTAATTGATAAGATATAACTATATAATTTATAAGATAAAACTATGTAATTGATCAGATAACCATGTAGTTGATCAGATATCTATATAATTGATAAGATATCTATGTAATTGGTGAGATAACTATATAATTGATAAGCTAACTATGCAATTGATAAGATACAACTATGTAATTGATAAGATGTAAATGAATTGATAAGACAGACAGCCGACACGTAGTCTGTAGTACCTTGACCCCGGCATTGAAGATGACAGACTATTGGCTCTGTTGTGATAATGACATAAACAAAGCGACCACTCCACCCTTCCTACATGGTGATTGTAGGCCGGAGCTTCGGTCCGCTGGACTGTGAAGCCATCTTTGAAATGTACCAGATATTTCAGTCTCACGAACGCGCGACAAATAGACGCTTTTCCATCACAGATCGAGGTCATTGACCTCACAATGTCGTCACTACAGCTGTGTTGTTTGTCGTGTATGAGTTTGTTTGGTAAAGCAACTGTTTATTGTTTTATTTTATTATGTTTACATTAAATGGGTGTATCGTGAATTAGTCCAAGGTTTTGATTGAATGTTTGTGTTTAGTTTAATTTTGATTAAATGTCCCACTTTAAGCTTACAATTTAATAGTTCATGCAGTTTGGTCATATGGTTGCCAGAGAATTTGAAATTTACTACTTCGATCATGGGAATGATTGATTCCACAACTAATCTCTTCCAGCTAAGAAAATTTGCAATTGAACAAATAAATCAATATCATACTTTTCTATAACATTCCGGTGTTAGATGGTAGGCAGGCTATGGTTAACACGACCCCAAAATTACTAAACAGTTTCGTTGATGTGTAATTAATTACTGAACAACACGGAAATTTAAAATTGTAAAATAAAAATCGAAATTGTAGGCATACACAATAAATAGCAATTGAAAAGTACAAAAAGAAGTGGAGTAGAAATGTGTATCGTGAATTATAACAACTTTTAGTTTTACTGTATTTCTTTCAAGTCATCATTTATCAATAACTAATAATGTTTATTATTGTATGTGACGTTCCTCTAATACACATTCTGTTTTGTCATGTAGAATAATAACCTCAAAAACTAAAATATAATTTAAGTTTTGCCATCCAGCTTGTTTGAGGTGGTATACACATGCCAAATTATTCTTCCTTAACTATTACACCTAAAAATCGAATTGTCAGTAAAAATGTTAACTTTTAATATGCCAATTTTGGTAATGAAGAGTTTTAATTGACAACTCCACATGCATTATTTTCAACAGAGTAGCCACTGGATGTTGTAATGAGTTCCTCCTCTTCACTTACTCACTTCAGCAGTGGGCGATACTGCCTCTTGCCTCTTATGAGTTAATTGCAGCTGACTCACTCCTCTTGTAGCAGGTTCTGGCAATCATAGGTAATTACTACAGAGCTGTAGACGAGACACTCCTTTAGGTGTGGCTGTGGTGCTGGCAGGTAAAGGAACTGTCTTGATACGTCTTGTGTGCCTACTTAACGCAGTGTCCTGTAAGAGTTCGAAATCTAAATGGAAGTTTTCTCGTATCAATTATTTAGTAACCGACCAATGTGATTGTTTACGATTGTTGGTTTTTAGAAAAGATAACTGATTTTTCCATGTGGTACTTAAAGCAGGACAGGATTGAGTAACTAAATTCGTTTACAAAATTTGTTTTTATATTCTAATTATGAATTGACCAACCAACGTCAATATACTTAACGTTTTACAAGTTCCTCCTAGGTCAAATTCGGTCGTTATGACAGTAGTTCGTCAACAGCGATACAACAGGATTCAAAAGGAAAATAAATCACTTTATCTCTGTGTGTGTACTCAAAGCATGGTTCAACCAGTATTCCGATACTAAGTTAGTTGGTTTTCATATGTTAGCCATACCAACAATAGTTGTTGTACAGTTGTCATACATATCAGCTGTTCTCTGTAATTGTTGGGTTCAGGAACTGAAACGATACTTAATTTGGTGTTTTAAGCCGAGTTCTGAAAATATTCTGGAAATGTACAATTGGTTTGTTTAGGGATTTTCCCCATATTCCTACATAAATTTGCTGGCCAACCAATGTCAGTATGGTCAATCCTGTATAAAAAAGCTCACTGCTCTTATAACGCTCATTACGATTGTTGTCAATTTAAGGAACTTTTCCCCTCAGAGCCCTAAAAGGACCCTAACACTAAATTGGTTTGTTTACGCACTTCTTATATTCAACAGGATTTTCGTGAACAACTAACAGAAGTACAGTTTTTTTTTCAAATTTCTTGTTTACAAGCTACTTACCATAACAGTGACTCACAATTTTTGCCAGAAAATTAAATGACTTGATTCATATGTGTAGGCCTATCTGTTTTGCGCAGGGTTCGTATACTAAACGTACAGATTTCCCTTATATGGAAATTTATTATTTATTATTTATTATTTGCATACTTTTTTGACCAACTAAATATCAAAGTGACTCATAAACTGAATATTAATTTAGTTGTTAGGTAAGGGAATTGACTTGGTATACAGTATTCTGCAATTAGTCCTGTACATATTTTGGTCTGAATCAATGTCACAATAATATAGAGCAAAATGTGTATCCTAACTTCAGTATAAATAATAAGACGTCTCAATACTGGTTCAAAAGCATGTACCAAGTACTGGTGTCTTAAACATTTATTTATGTTACCATTTAACATGTATTTATTAATATAATTTATCAGTTCTAGAATATAACTCTAGTCTACTTGAGTACTGTATAGTAACATAGCCTATTACAGTATGTGAGTACATCCTGCCCTTAGAGCCTGGAAGAACCTATCGTAGAAGGTATGGTATGTAGCTTAGCTAGTTCTAAGTGGATTTACATATTTTAAAATAGTGGCACTTGTGAACATTAAACTATTATTAGAGTTTGCTACCATTTCATTATAGTGTTACAAAGTCAGCACTTGCCCAATGTCAACAATTCTCACGATTAAAACATAAAAAGTGCTTACATAAAAACCTCTACGAAAAGAACACATAATTTACACTCGTGCGTCAAAATTACCTTTCCCATCACTAGTCTTCCACAAGTTCACGCGTCACGTTGGTGGTCCGTGGGAGTGGTGATGAATACCTCCATTACCAGTGAGCGTTACCATTACCATTACCATCACCAGCGTTACCAGCGACCGAGGCAGCACAATACTAGGTGTTTGTGTGACTAATCGTAAGCACACGAGCGCATAAGTCGCTGTCACTGTTGCTATGGGGTGAAGTATTGGTTATGTAAATATGCCTTCGTGATTGTACAGTATACAATAGCTATGGGTAATATACGATGATTGTGAAGTTTTATATTTCTAGTTCAAATGATGATTAGTATCGCATAAACACTTTCTGGTATACCGGTTAAAATGTGTATTATGGTTTTTCATGTGAAACGTGCTTTCATAGATCGTATGTAGCAGATAGATCGTACGGTAAAGATAGTTTTTCTAGTGGTACTCTTCTAGATTAATACCTCGATTAATGGTTCTTTTACTCTTGACCATTGTAAAGGTTTGCTGTTTAAAAGAACACTACCTTCTTACATATGCACACAATTACCTTTTTTAACATATGGAAAAAATGTTTTAGAAAAAATATAGATCAGTTTTAACCTTGTCCCAAATCATCTGGAAACCCAACCCACTTCAATTTCCCCATTTAAGAAAATTAACAGGTTTCGTTTCAAGAATCGACAAAATCGTAACCACAATATTGTAGAACCACATTAGAAGTTGTGTTTTTCACAATGTCCAGAACGAAGGCCTGAGACTTGTGATCACTCGAGCCATTAATTGTCAGTTAACAAATAATAGACTGTTATTGCTTTTCCAACGACCAATAATAGAAGAAAGAGGGAGGTTATATTGAGACAATCATCTTGTCTCGCCTGCCACAGTTGTCGAGTCTTAGTGCCTTCACCAATCTAACTTGGTTACAAGTCTAATGAAATATACGTGTTTTATGTAAACTTATAGGTTTAGTCCATATTTGTAATTTATACAGATTTTTTAAAAAAGTCTGCAACATCACCAAAATGTGTTGGCCATTCCCCGCTTCTAACATTGGCCACTGCTAGTGTCAATCAACGAAAATTTCGAAATATCCATAAGTTTTCTAAGTTTACATCTTAGGTTGATCAGTGTTTAAGTTCATTGTTGGTGATGGTGAGTTAATGTTGTTCAAAGGTTTATTGCGGACATTTCCCTCACAATGGTACAAAAAAACAACACACAACGTTTCAAGATCTGGAATCTGATCTCGTCCTCAGGGGAAAAAGAAATTACAACTAACAATATACAAAAACCCAACCAACGTTTGAATACACTACAGAGAGTAGCAGTCAAATATATGCACTGTATAGCAGTCAAGTCATGATAAAACATGCAAAAAATAACCAATAAAAATACACTAACTTATAACGTTTTGTGATTGGTTATTTTTTGCATGTTGTATCATGACTTGACTACTATCATTGACTGTATATACCTGACTATAGGTATATACATAGTCAATGCTACTATACAGTGCATACATTTGACTACTACTCTCTGTGGTGTATTCCAGTTGGACTTTTTTTATTACTATTGCGATGGAAAATGTCTGTTATAAACCTTTGAACAACATTTGCATTAAGTTAGACTTAAGTTTGTGAACAATAATTCCATTGACCATTATCGTGTGATCTTCACCATATATCGAGCTAATAAATAGTAGGTATCAAGCTAGTTTTATAAGAAAACTTGATAATTCGTTGAACTAAAACATTCCTCAACACACACTACTATATTAACAGTTGTCAAACATATTTAAAATTTTGATAAACGGTAAAACTATCTGGGTGGCAAACCGGTTACACTTTTTATCCTTAAACTAATTATGATTACAATATTTAACCTCATAGTTGTATCAAGATATCCAAGACCAGTTCAGATAAGACCGCTTGGTACAGCAACCTCCCGGTGTATAATCTTTAGAACACTTAATCTTACTAATTACATTTCCTTCCCTGCTTCCACAAGCCGCAAATTGAATCCTTAATAGTCACTTAACGTTGGTTATTATTTAATAATTGTACTTGTAATATTAAAGTGAATTATCATTTGGTATCCTTGTTTTCCTTCGTTGTACAGGGGTTTTAGAGATATGGTGCTTGCTTGGAAAATAGATGATTTTGCTGTTTGATACTCGGAAAAAATGGAAACTTTTTGGTGTTTCGAAAATGGACATAGCTCTTCTGGATTGTGGTGTGATAATTATCATAATTTGTTTCATTTACTAAATTAAATTACTATACAATTACCAGCTATGTTAAAAGGTATATCTACGTGTATTTACACTACAAAATAACATCAAGGAATTAGACAACTAATTCGTTTGGTATCTAAATAGAGGTTTTGTTGTTTGTTTGAACTTAGGGTTTAGTCCTGCTTCACAGTGTTAACAAGTTATGATATTGACTTTGGTTAACTAATTTTTACTTAGCCTTTTGTGAAACAGCTGGTCTTAGTAACAAAGCTACACAGATCATCTCACAACATTCAACACCTCACCCTTCATTCATCGTCAACTTAAATTTTGCACTAAAGTATGTTTCAGTGTCTTAATGAGTTGGGCTGAATTTAATTAGGTAAATAATTTAAGCTTATGTTTGCAATACATATTACAGTGTTTCACGTTAGCAAAAATGTTCAACTAAATTTCTCTGTTAAACAAATGATGATATCTAAACGTTAATGTCCTACTGTCCGTAGCGTGAGATAGGCTCAAAGAGGGCGTTACATTCAGTATAATGAATCATCAACCTGTCAACTAGTGGATGGAACTACTCGGGATAAAATTCTTCCGTGTATTCTGCTTTATTTCTTCTTTATTCAAACTAATGTATTGGTTTAGTCAAATTTCATTTCTTTGTACCAAATAGCTTTTTTTGTAGAAGTGCTATACTGCTATACTGTAAATATTATATTTGAATAATACCTTTATCACTATGCAAGTTTATGGTTAAATATGAACGAATGAAGTCTTTAAAGTCTATTAAATTGCAGATATACACATTCATCTTTTACATAACACAATATGTAAAAAGATTTTTTCATTAGTGTTCAAATTTTATCCTACGATGATTATCATCAGGTCTAAATTGGCTCGTGGATACCAAATGTTTAATTGCATGGATTTCATTGGTTGCTTGAAATTGCAGAAAAAAACTAGAAATTTCTTACCGTTTATACATCTCGCCATGGATATTTAATTGTTTACAAGCACTAATTACACAACTTAACTTTTTGTGTTTATTAGGGATTTTAATATTTGCTATCATGTTGGCATTTCATTTTCTAAATAACGGTTGTAAGACAAACAGTAGTTTCAAAATTATGAGCAACATTGTGATTATTTCTAAAAGGCCTGATGATGCCAAGTAGACGATACCGATATAAAACATAACATATACTAGGCAGGCAAATATACCGGATTGTATCAATTGTACTTTTATAAATTTGTATTCAGTGTGTACACTGCTGTGCATTATATAAATCGATTAAATATCACTACCATATACTAACTATTTTATAGAAAGAAATTCTGGGGTACTCTTAACTCCTTCAGCACAACCTTTATTATTGAAATCCATGTTGCAAATCTTTGGCATAAGAAACTTATTCTGCATTAGAAATTATAAAGTTTTTCATTGTCAATATTTTTTCAAAAATTTACTTTCAATAACTGTTTCATACTGTGTAATAGTAAAATAGCATAGCCCAGGTACAAAACTTACTATAAATATTATTTATTTAGTCTTCTACACTTATCGTTCCCAAAACCTAGTGTTCATGAAGATAAAAATGTATATATATTTCATCCATAAAATATACCTTTTAAAATTATTAAAAAAATTAAATATAAATAAAATAATAAACAAATAATAGAAATATGTCAGCATATCTTACTTTATGTACCCAGAAAGTTAAAGTTAAGTTTTACAAATAGTGGAGACTTCAAGAGTAAAGATTATTAAAACAAATCTGAGACAGTGCCAAAATGGAAATGTATTAGATTAGATGTCGGGAAGATAAAAGCAGTATAATTTGCTTATCTTTACCACTGGAACCGTGTCGCAGAAAAGACCCGTTAAAGTAAGATATAACATCATTTAGCCGTTTCTTTGTATACTTTCATAACCATTATTGTTCCTCTCTGGTATTAAGATAAAACCGCTACAATTTACAGTGACTTTTCCACCAGAGTTTAACATGGTTAAGTGTAATGTCTTTGGTATATAAGATATGTAATAAGATAGTAAGGAATGTATGCGATACTAAACGAATTTTAATTACTAACACATGTCTTTCATATTTTTAACTTGTAATCGACAAAGAATGTACATATACACAGGTATTTTGAAACAAGAACAAACTTTGTCACGTTATTAAACATGTTAAAATAAACAAAATATAACGTGTTCTGTATGTGTTTTTTTACATTTATTACTCATTGAGGGTTTGAGCTGTTGCATTTAATTCTGAAAAAATGTTTATCTTCTCAGCCACTATATTTGTGCAAAATATAAATAAAACCTCCTTAACCTTTTCAAAATGGCAGCTATTTTAAATATTTGATGCAAAATTCGTTTAAAAGCATTCTGGAATTTACAAAAAAATATATATATGTATATTTTGCAGAAATACAATGGCCAATAAGATAAAAATGTTTTGCAGAATGTCAATGCTACAGCTCAAACCGTCAAGCAGTTATGAATGTGTTTGTAAAAAACACATAAAGATAAATCGAAAACGGAACGAAATATAACACATTGACATTATATACATTTGATGTTTCCTTTTACATCTTAAATCACGACCTAAAGTTTGTTTATATGATTGCAAGACTGTGTATGCTAAATGTTTTTGAACTGGAGTTAAATATTTTTCTATGGTTACTGTATAAAAATCTCCGTGCTTTTCTATTTCGAACATGCTTAGATATACATTGGGAGATCATGCATAAGGATTGTCCGTACGGTAAAATTGCATGGAAAACTGTGGTGCAAACCCATGACATAACTACTAATATTAGCAAGAAATTTGTTTTCCAACTTATTTTTTTAAAGTACAGGATTTTTACAGGATTGTTTTTTTATGATGTTGATAAATTTTAAGATTTGGTACATTCAATATCTATGTATGCAACTTAATTTATAATCGGTTATTTTAAGTAATTCTGAAAAACTTTGGACACTATGTATTCGTAAGCAATTTATCGAATTTTGTTTAAGAGAAATTAATATAAATCTTATTTGGAACTTATGTTACACAGAAGTTATACCAGGCTGGTTGGACAATATTACTCATTTTAGGGGAAAGTAAGACATTTCCAGCCAGGTGTTGTATATAGCTAAGGGTAGTTTATTGAAAGGGATGCAAACTATGGTGGCAAAGTACAGGATAGCTGTTAGCCTAACCTACATTCAATGGACTTAAGCTTTCATTATGGACTTAGAGTATGTTAAATAAGACACCGAAGTTCTTAAAGAAGCTGAAAAGTTGGTTAAGTAATTTTTGACCTGCTTTTATCTGTACAGTGTCCTCGTCTAACTAGAGACTGCTTGTAGATAAGCAAGGACAGAAGCTGTCAAATGACTCCAGTAAAATTCACATTTCAAAATATTCTAAAATATTCATTTTGAGGTAAGTTCTGCACATTTTGAACTTACTATTTTAAATATATTTATAAAACGAAGTTTAAACATACCAGTGTATTGGGAATTACAACGTACACACTTTTTGCTTTACCTTTTTAGAAAGAGTAATTAAAATAAGATTTATGGTTGGTAAGCCATTAGCGTAATGAAAGAGTGAAAGTTCGTGTGTGTGAAAAATGATATGATGGGCGTTGCTGGCCAGTGTAATGGATCATAAATCAAAACTTTGCTGCATCTTGATTTTCATTCTATCTGTTAATTAAGCAAACAGCGTTTTTGTATTGTATCACTAAAAACCTTCCGTTTCTTTTTTTACTGTAATGTGTTCGATTTTTTTCAGTAATTATTTTAGACTTGATTGAAATGTGTGTGCATCAGTATTTTGATACAGTAAAACAACAAATGGCTCGAGGGGGAAGAATTTTTTTTTTTTACTGTTTGTATTTAAAGTTTATATATACTTACATTTGGTAACTTGTTAAGTTTAACCAATTTATTGTATTGAATTTTAAGAACATTATTACTACTGACTATTATTTACAACGTTCTCAAAACAGAACGCTAAACCGATAGACTTGTTTGTGTACTTGTTTGTGTGAATTTAACAAATCTTTTTAGAATTTTTCGTCACAAAAAGTTTTTAAAAGCAAAATTGATTACCGTTTAAGATAGAATACTAAAGAATTGTCTTTGATTTCCTGAAAAAGCTCAATGAAGTATCCTGGCAAGCTCAAGCTACTACAACTACGCTCTTCTGCTTTGTTGTAACATGAGTAAGATTCAGCGTTTGAAGATTTATATTGTCTAAAATTAATTATAAATTATCTTCCTGTCAGTATGTATGATCTTACAGAAATGCAAAATAGATTGAGCAGGATTTGTTTTATTTTAAGCTCATAAAAGACGTTCCACTTGTATACAATTGGTCGGATAATTTGAGTCTCAGTATTTATAAATAGTGTTTACGTTTCATAAACGTAGATAACTGCTTCCTTAAATCAGAGAAATTATAAATTACTAAACAACAAATGCTCAAAGTAATTTAACTAAAATCTATGAGGGAAATCAAATGAAGTGCGAATGAAGTGGAGTGCTTGACGCCTTCAGATCTGACAACGCAATTGTCTACCACATCTGCACTGCAGAGGCCGAATCTCGCTTGCAGTAATTTACTAAATGTATAAATGTCGCAGAAATGATTAGGAATTTTTATTCTTAACTTATTTACCATTTAAAACTAATATATGCAATTGTTACAACTCCACAAAACTTAGTTTGAAGAATTTAGTTCACAAGGTTTCATTAGGGTATTCAATATTTTTCAATAACTGGCGTATAAAATATGTTAAAGAAGTTAATTAAATTTATATTGTTATGGCTATGTCTAATTCCATGTCTTTAAAATACAGACTGTTATAAAATAAACCACGTTGCCCGTTTATATTATATATTATATAGTCAGAAATTAACATACCAAATTAAGCATGCAATTCACGAATACTATTTTGTCAAGTGCAACCTAACATAACCTACTTTATAATAGATATAATAACTGTTCTTTATAGGTCTGCGTTTAAGTTTAGAAAATTAGTACTATCACTTGCGCAAAAATGCACAGTAATCTTTGAAACCAATTATTTCTTTCTTCTGAATTACTATTGTCAAAACTAACATAACCCCAAACATTAATATTATGAGTACTGTATACAATAAGTTCTAAGGAAGGTCATGGAATTTTTAAAACATCTTCAAAATCAAGATCAAAATAAAAGCCGTAATGGTCGCAAAATGCACTCACATAATAGAAAAGTGTTTGTTAAACAACACTTTACTATTTATAACATGTAATAAATACTATTGTATGAAAAATTAGCTGTTTTGATTGAAATTTTGTTTTGTTTGAATGCAAAATGTAATTAAAGCTGAATACCTATCAATTACAATCCCGCCACACATGAATCACAAATACATTCGATGTGATAATAGAACAGTTGCTTTAAATTACCGAGGATTCGGTGTTGTTCATTTACTGAATCAATTACAATGCCTTCAAAGCCATCATGAGCTAGGGCTTACTTAGTAATCATTGCAGTCAAATGAATACAGCTAATGATTCGATTGTTCTGTCATAACCAACATTAATTGACTGTTTGTCTACATGTTGTCGATGCTAGTTATAATGCACTTTATAGAACAAATTGGACCTGTTTAGGATTCAGTGGAACATAGTTAAACGGCATTTATACTTTTTCAAATTCTATTTTCTATATTGATGCAATTTAAGTTAACATTAGCCAAGAATTACTTTAGTTTGTTTTTAATATTCTTTACGCCACACTACATTATTTTGACGAACTTCCCACGCAAGGATTTAGTCCATAAAACAGCTGTTAGCTGCCAGCTTAATCAAATGGGGTTTCATTGCGTTCTACTGTACTGTAATGAGTTTTACCGGACACCAATCATCTTATTATACTGTATTTAGG
The DNA here is from genome assembly GCF_028750875.1 of Macrosteles quadrilineatus. Classification (NCBI taxonomy): domain Eukaryota; kingdom Metazoa; phylum Arthropoda; class Insecta; order Hemiptera; family Cicadellidae; genus Macrosteles; species Macrosteles quadrilineatus. Next base: position 95,659,090 of record NW_026542596.1, read on the forward strand.
TGGCTATGACTAGTGATTTTTAGTCCTTTAGTTAGGGGCAATGCATAAGGATTTTAACAGATTTAGTAGTATGGCGTAAACTATCGTACGTAACTCATCCAAAATGTGTGTACCGGACTCGTATGGTAATCCTGTACTCGACTTCGTCTCGCACGGGAACGACCACACTCGTCCGGTAAACACTTATTTTCAAGGTTAGTCCAACCGTTGGCATATTTAGTGTTTTCTAACGTAAAAAAGGAATGAATGTTCAGTTTTTTTGTTTTTCTTTAATACCACACAAGTTAAAGTTATGTTTATGCAAACTTATTAAGCTAAGCTAAACACCATTTAAAACTGACTAATGTAAAACCTAACATACTAAGCTTATTTTGCCATTGTAAGTTATTGCAATTATTTGATTTACAGTTTTGTAGGCAATAACACTTATTTATAAGCAATTCTTTTCCGTAACTAACTATTGCAACAAACGGGTTTTTAACAGTTGAAACCCGTTTTAAATCATAACAATTTATGGACGTTTTAGAATCTTCGAACTTTCAAACTACACGTACTTGACGTTATGTTATTTACTTACATAACTTTTAATTATTACAGTTTAATTAACACAATCACTATTCAGGTTTATTGGCTAGACAAGTGGCATATTACTTTTCAAAAGCAGTTTATTTTCTTACTATCAAAATATACTCACACAGACACATCAATAATGAATGAAACTCAACTACACAACAATATAACGACAGCAAAATATGGGAACATCATTTTTTCAGGAATCGTAAATTGAGCTTTTACTTCTTGTAATATAAACATATGGTTTTAGTAGAAAAAAAAAAAAAAATATATATATATATATATATATATATATATATATATAATCCAACATTGCGCCTCACGTAATATAGATTTTAGCGCTGCCCAGATTCTAGAATTACCATATTTGAAGCTGCATGAGCCACAGTGGCTTAACCAAGTAGGAAGAAACGAAGTAATTAGGTAAATCCACTTTGCGTGTAAGCGAACTGGGTTAATTAAGGCCGCAAAGCCATGGCAGGACAGTCCGCGTAGTAATGAAGATATCTGTGGCCGGTATACCTGCGACTCTAAATGTAACGTTCTAAATATATATGCGGCTTTGAGTATATATAAGTGACACTAGGTGTAATTAACTGAATGTATATGTGACTTTGAATATATCTGAGACACTATATGTAATTAACTGAATGTATTTGTGACTTTGAGTATATATCTGTGACATTAGTGGTAATTAACTGGATCTGTTTGTGACTTTGAGTATATATCTGTGACACTAGATGTAATTAACTGAATGTATTTGTGACTTAGAGTATATACCTGAGACACTAGATGAAATTAACTGAATTTATTTGTGACTTAGAGTATATATCTGAGACACTAGATGAAATTAACTGAATGTATTTGTGACTTTGAGTATATATCTGTGACACTAGATGTAATTAACTGAATATATTTGTGACTTTGAGTATATTACTGTGACACTAGATGTAATTAACTGAATATATTAAATTTGTGACCTCGAGTGATTGCAATGTATTGAATACATCTTTATATGTATTGAATACCGGTGCAGCACTGAGGATATATACGACACCACATACTATTATAATGGCTTTAATAAATGTGTCGACACACCTAACACTCTAAATACAATGAATAAAATGTATTTGGCTGTTGAGTATGTATTTAGTACATTTACTTCATCAGTTGTATCTCTGACCCAAGATACAATTATTGAAAAAGTATATTTGTTTCTTCAAACCAGAACACATTCAATATAGTAGTATAATTTTGGCTTGTAGTATAATATTGACGGACATGAATATGCCTTTGACTTTTAATTAACCTACAGCTTCTAGCCTTTAAACATATTATAAACAATAGCTACACAAAACTTAAAAGTATTTCTTAAATACTAACCTTATTTGAAGAAAAACGTTAGACATATAAAATACATTTTTACACCAAAATAAGGGTTGACATTTGAAGAATCGTATATTCGGAAATAAGTTGAGCAAGTCAATCTATATAAATGGTTTCCGGATTCCCTGAGGTTTTCATCCGGTTAAGCCTTCCGAGATAGTGGACTGTTCGCTGATACATGGGATTCATGGTGATGTTTACCTTCATGTAAATATATACATTGGTTTCTGTACTGGTAGTCGATTAACGAAAATCGAAACTGACCTATTTCTATATTAAAGAAATAATTGACTAAATGTTTTGAATAAAGTTTAAATATTGTTTTAAGTTGTTTTGGACTGTTTTAGGTAGTCGTCTCAGTGGTGATCTAGTTGAATTAGCGTTTGATTATTTACCTTTTTTATTTAAATATATTTTGATAAATTAAAATTTAACCAACGAAATACTATCTAATTCGATTCAAAATTTCATCTTATTTAAATCAACACAATCATTTTCACACAGTTTCAGTTGTTTAAGTAATCCGACGGTAAATGAGTAAACCAACGGTTATATTAAAAATTGTTATATTAAAAAAAATGTTGACCAGTACCTTCATAGATGATATTCTTTAACGCTTAAGTAAATGAATAAATAAAAAATAGACCTACAAAGAATAATTTCATTAAAGAAAAATAGTATATACAACTTCGATAAAATATAGGCTCAATTATTTTATTAATTATTTTTACTTTTTTAAAGAAGTAATTGGATGTTTTTTACTTACTTTGTTTTTTTTCGGTTAAAATTCATGTCACTGGCGATTCATCACTTTCTTCAAATTATGGTCGACACATCATATTCGGGACTAATACTCAAGAAGCAAGCAAGAAGAATGATTTGACAATTCCCTGGTCTTCATGGACTGCGGTGAAGACTTCTAGGTAAATGGTAAATGGTTCTAGTTCGGAATATTATCTCAATAATTTAGGCTATACCTACACAGGTTAATAGTCACAGGGTAAAATAGTCAACTGGAATACAATTAATTGGTGCTCACCAGATCATAACCCGGGACCTCATGAACAGAATTTTCAGGCTACAATAAACCATTATACTATCTTTGTCAAAAATAAATATTATTTTACAACACATGCAATCCCATCAAATTCTCTTCATAAAGTTTTTTTTTTCAAGCTGATTACAATAGCTATAAACGTTATTATTTTCTGCGAGTTAACACAAAATGCAATGTAGTAAAGAGTAATGTCAGGTAATTAGGTAATCCCACTTTTAGGGGCGGGTAACAGGAACTGATTAAACCCAACCACAACACCGGGCTTTAATAAGGCAGAGCTAGTCCCGGGCCCTAATGAGTACAATGTGCAGGCAAAAAATTGTATTAAGTGGTTTTTATTTTGTTTCAGGGTTTGGGATTAATTTTACACGGAAAAATAAACAAATAAGTGAAAGATAAAATATTTAAGGTGATTACGTATTGTTTTACTGCAATTTAATGTAGTATTTACATTAAATAAATTATACACGTTTTAAGATTTGTAACTTTGATTAAAATAAAAATATTATTTTTTTATTAGAACCCAACACTCTTTTTGGTTGCAAAACATTCGTATTCATAAGAAATATGCTTATAAGTAAATAAAAAGTGATAATTATTAACTTCCTTTTGAATTTGAATCATCACACTGTACCTTAACCTTAAATTTATATCAGGTAATGTACTTTATGAAAGCTTTACAATGTTAAAATTCTATATTTGCATTGAATAACAATATATAATTTATTTTTGTTTCAAGAGCTTTTTTAAACTAAGTAGTATTTAGTTGGTAGCTATAAACGTTCACATACTTTTCACTTAGCAATAAAGTATTTATTTATTTGTTTAAATGAAATAGTCACAAGGATCCATCATTCACATAGGATATCAACTTACGTCGCTTACCTGTTTCTAAGAGATTTTGAATATAAATATGTTTTATATGAATGTATACCTATATGTTATTAACTTAGCATTTAAGGTATTTAAAATTTCTAGGCTTACACTATTTTATTTAACATTAAATTTTTTTTACTCAAATTTCATTTTTTTCATTGATAATTATATCCTGTTTTATCGAATAGGATAAGTTTTCAGATTTTGCTACATTGTCCAAACCTGCGTTTTGGGGAATGAAAATTGTCAAGATAACCAATAACCAACACAACACCATTTTTTTTACTAAACTAAATAATTCATGAAATCCTTAAAAACAAGGTTAGAAGCATTGGAAAGCTTAAGTTTTTTAAAGATAAATAGTTCAGAATTGTTCCAGTTATAAACAAAAGAGATAAAGCTCTCAAGCGAGTTCACCTGAAGCTGCTGTATATCCAGAGGCACTCTCCTATATTGAAAACCAGCCACTTTGCACTTATTGATACAATAAAAATACATTCAAGCTAAGATATACAAGTGAATGTTTCCCTTTGAATTGTTCATGTTTGCTTAAAATGTTTAACAAGTTGCATATTATGTTTTAAGATGCTTGGTATCCCCATATAGTTCTGTTTGTTTTAAGCAAAAATAATATACGTATGTAAAAAGAATGTGTACCTATAATATCTACTCAAATTTATTTTGTCAATCACATATTTTTAAAATAAACAAAATATTTGTTTTAAACCTTTAGTCAATTATTATTCATGTCAGTCGATCATTGGAACGAAATACAAACTGTCTTTTGGTTTGAGATGCGAGATTGCGGAGAAAGACTGAAAGCAGAAGTTTTGTGCGACCAAAAATTATACTTTACTATAGATAAGATTCACTTACTTTTGGTAGGTGTCAAATGTTGTTATTGCTTATGCTGTACATGTTTCAAGCTACTTACAGTTAATTTTCAGCAGCATTCTCGTATTTAAAATATATCAAGCGATGTTTGTCGACTATTTACAGAGTATGCACACACACACAGAAGTAAACGTCGAAAGTTTTTGCAATCTTACCTATGGTAAAAATATTAAAGGTATCAAGGCTGATCAATTTGAAATTTGAAAATAAGTATACAGTATATTTGTGAACTTCACGTGGTATATCATAACATTGACAAATAAAATGAATATAGACCGGCAGCAGTGCTGCGGTTAGCATATGTTCCGGCGCCCACCGCTAGGAGTGTCGTGGAGTTACAGCGCACACCGCTGCAGCGTCTGCTGGTAGCAAACGGCTCCTGCGCTCCTTGCCTGCAGCGGTGTGTGCCGTAACTACACGGCCCTGCTAGCGGTGGGCGCCGGGGACTTCTATATTTATTCTACATGTCTATGATCATAGTTACCGTGACACTTAAACTCACATGATTAGTAATAAAAATATGTACAACCGTGCATTAACACACAAAAGCGATTCAAAACTCTAACATATCTTCCACAGTCAGTTGCAGCCCATAACAATTGTGTAATCTTTTCGATAAACACGTGTTTAGCATATAGTCATTCACGCAACGATTGCGTAAAGATAGTGTTAACGACACGAATGAATTAAAAACTTTTACGAGTGTCGTTAACACTATTTACGCGAGTTGAGTACACTAATTTACCTACGACAGTGTTTCAAGTACAAAAAATCACTACTCATAACTTCTAGAGGGATTATGTTTTCGTCTATAACCTCTGATTGCCACTGACAGTGATGCAACGAAACATTTTACCTAACACTAATTGCACCACTCAACATTAAATCGGCCTGAACAGCTGATTAGTTCGAATCATTACAGTTTTACTTCTTCTCTCTCAATCCTTGAACCTCATTGGTCCGTCACCCATGATGTTATGAATAAAACTATGATGTTATGAAAGTAAACAATGCTGTTATGTGAAACTTTCAATTTTAAAAACTGAACTGAAACGGCTACTTTAAAATCGGTCGTTGGTATTAAAGTTTTGTTATTGTACATTATAGGTTTCTTTAGCTCTAAATATCAGAAGGTAACAAAGGCAAAACTTAATAAATAACATATTGAATGTTAAAGTAAAATGGTGGAAACATTAAGAACCAAAGGGAAGGTTAAATAAGGTGAAGCTTAAGTGATGGTGGGGTAATGATTCACTTGACGAGAATTAACATGAATAATGAATGACACTTGAGGTTCCCAGAGGTAGCACGAGCTCGAGTGATCTTCGCTTTTCTTATTACCTTATTATTACCTTATTACCGATTCTTCATCTTTTACCCCATGGGGGATTGATGGCGTCATTAAAAATATAAAATCACTTATTTACACATATATACAATTAAAACTAAGGCTGTGGACAGGCATACTTCAGCCTAGGCCTAATAGAGGGTCTTCAAAGTACTCCTTCAGCGAGTAGTAGGCTTTGTCCTTGAGATACGCTGTAACCTTCCTTTTTTCAAGGTGCAGGATGGAGTTTGGCAACTTATTGTATATATTTATTGCTCCATTACTGAAGGCTTTCTGAGTCCTTGACAGCCTAACTCTAGGGACATCTAGTCGGGTACGATGCCTAGTAAGATGTTGATGTGTTGCTGCTCTGGTAGGAAACTCCTCGATATTGTCTAACACGTATTTAATGCAGGCGAGGATATAGTGACTAAACACTGTAAGTATACCTAGCCTGGCAAATATAGGCTTGCAGTGAGCCAAACCATCGCTGAAGGTGATTATTCTCAGAGCTCTCTTCTGCAGGATCAATATTTCTTCGGTCATGGGTGCGTGTCCCCACAGCAAAATACCATAGCTCACATGGCAATGAAAAATTGCGTGATACACACTCAGCAGGTATTTCTCTGTGACCAGATATCTTAGTTTTAGAAGCAGGTAGCATACCCTCGATAGTTTACTGCAAACTTGGTCTATATGGTCACTCCAGGTTAGTTTTTGGTCGAGTGTAAATCCTAACAACTTCACTGGATCATTCGGAGGAGCACGTTTGGCTAGACTGCAGACAAGAGACTGTGTTTTAGTTTGATTCAGCTGGAAGCCATTGGCCTCAAACCAGTTTGAAGCTTCTAGTAAATGTTGCTCTGCTCCCGCTACAGACTGATCAACGTGCAGTCCTCGTGACACAAGGGTGGTATCGTCAGCAAACAATACAACATTTCCAGTCTTGTCAAGGTCATTAATCATGACTAGAAAGAGAAGTGGCCCAATGACAGATCCTTGCGGGACTCCATAAGCTACCTCTAGAGGTGCTGAAATCGCCCCCTCAATGGAGACCACTTGCTGCCTACCCGAAAGATACGACTCAATTGTCTTGAGGACAGTGCCACCTACTCCATGACTCTCCAACTTCCTAACCAGTAAGGTATGGTTTACGCAATCAAATGCGCGGCTTAGATCGCACAATGTGAGGGTGACTGTGTTACAAGCCTCAAATGCTTCGCCAACCAGACCTGCCAGCCTCATTACCGCTCCTGTTGTGGATCGACCTTTACGGAATCCAAATTGACCATCCGTTAGCAAGTTGTTTGACTCCAGGTGTTCACAGAGCTGTTTAGTCATCAGAGCCTCCACGACCTTACCGAAGACAGGCAAGATAGAAACGGGCCTGTAGCTGTCCAGTCTATCTCTCTCTCCCTTCTTGTAGATGGGGACCGTTCTAGCAATTTTCATGCTGGGAGGGAAAACACCTCTCTTCAAAAGGTTGTTCAGGACCAGCGATAGAGGTTGAGAAAGTTTTCCTATCACCCGCTTCAACCAAGTTGTAGACATACCGTAAAAATCAGGGCTGTTCGAATTCTTAAAACTAGCGACAATTTTCTCAATCTCGGTTGGGGTAGTAGGCTGCCACGATACAATTTGGGCACTCACCTCAACATTCAGCAATACCTCATTAGGATCAGAAGATTTCAAACCGGCTACAATACTATCCACAGAATCAATGAAAAATCTATTAAATTGGTCTGGATTATGTGGGGGTTTTTGTATCGCCCGACTGCTTCTTGTGGCCGTTTTGACCACATCCCAAGCTGCCTTACATTGATTCTTGGCTGAGACAATCAGATTCACATTTGCCTCTTTCTTGGCTTCCACAATCTTTTGCTTGTAGACCTTTTTGGAGATTAGGTAAGCTGCCTTGTCCGCTGCTTGGTTGGTCTCGTGAAACCTATCCTTCAGGGCAAGCATGTCCTGTTTTAGCCTAGACAACTCGGGAGTATACCAGTCAAGGCCAGACTTTGACCTCTGCTCTCGCATTTTTTTGTTAGACTTCCAAAGGGAGCCCACCTTAGTCTTAGATGGAAAAAAGACATCAAACAATTCCCTTACTTTGTCGAAAAACACGTCAAAATCATTTACATGGCCTTTTAGGATGTTTAACCAATTGATTTCACCTAAAGCAACTAAAAATAGATCTATCAAGCTTAAGTCAAGTTTTCTAATGTTAAAAACATATCTGCTATGCCATGAATTCAAAGGAGGACTCACCACATTAGAGGAAGTATTCCATTTCACTACCACTGCTGAGTGATCTGCGACGAAATGTTCAGCGACGCTGGCCTCGTAGTCCCAGGTGTTCAAATTAACTGCTATGTTGTCGATGCAGGAGTGGCCTCTCGTAGGTTGGGTTGTAGTGATGAAAAGTCCATAGGACTTAAGAAGATTGAGCAGGGCAGATCTCTTAGGGTCTTCTCCAATGAAGTTAACGTTAAAATCACCCATCAAAACCAAGTTTGAAAAGTTTTTCTCCAGGGAAGACAGACATCTCTCCAATAGTTCACAAAAAAGTTTGAAATTCCCACTTGGTGAATGATAAACACATATGACAGTCACATTCAGGCTTGGTACATAAATTGCTACCAGTTCACAGTCAAGGTCTGAGCAAAATTGCTCCACATTTAAGATACAAAAATCTAAACTCTGGTCAATGAACAGAGCAGCCCCACCACACTTTGAGTTTTTTCTACAGTAAATGTTTGCGAGGGATAAGTTTGATATTTTGCTGTAGAATTCAGTCTCTTCTGACACCAGCCAATGCTCACAAATACCAAGTACGTTTATTTTTTCTTCCTCAATGAAGACAGTTAATAGGCTTTCCTTGCCTCGAATGCTCTGCACATTTAAAACACTAATAACCACAGATAAACAATTATCAGGGCCCTCAGACCTTAAGACCTGTTCTGTTGCTCTGGTGATCTCGAGTTGTGGACTGTCCTGCCTAAAAAAGATCTCGGTGAAGGACGTCTAGATGGAAGGAATTCCCTAACTAGGATGCCGTTTGGCCAAAAATCAGGGCGTAACACTTTTTCAACGCACAGTTCTGCTATTCCCAACTTGAATGATTTATAGGAATTGAAACGTGTATTTAGTTCAATACATTCGCAGTTCTGAATGTCATTTTCTGCCAGAAAGCTAGATAGAGTCTCGCTTGTCGTTAGAGGTGATAGTCTTGACACGAAAATGAATTTTTGCTTACGAGCTGGCTTTAATATTGTTTCCGCCACACCTGTGCCGATTACCACTCGGTTTCTATTATTAGAGACTATGCTCGATGTTTTCGGCTTCTGCTTCTGCTGAATCTGATTCTGAACTATTTCCGATCCTCGAACAGTGCTCGCGTAGGATTTGGCTACAGTCACGGTCGAGACGGGAGCGAGATTACGTTCAGTTCCGATCCCTCCACTCTTTTCAGTCTGCTCCAGTTGCCGCTCGATTTGCGCTCTTCCCACCGGAGTCAATGCACTACCGTTTGTCAGTTCGTTTTGCTGTTCACTCGGTTCACTTCCACAGACTGGAGATTCGTCCTCATTCACGGCAGAGTGAATTTCGTCTTCGTTCTCAGGAAATAATACATTTCGTACCTTAAACGTAATAGTTAAATAAGCAATAATATGATGCAGGTCATACTAAATCTGTTATAATAATTAGTTATGTTTGTAATGAAGAGGGAAGCAAATCCAGAACAGTACTAAAAAACATTGAAGAGATAATAATTTTAATGATTGTTTACTATTTGTTAGACAATAAATTGTAAACGATTACAACTTGAATGCAATGTCAAACACAATTGTTATTTACAAGAAATTGGACAATCGAACTGTCAATAACCTTTTAATAATTTAGTTTACAATTGTTCAAAGTTATTGCATTATTTGTTGTTATAGTATATTCATTATCTAGGCCAAAACTAGATTGATTACCTTGAAAAACTAGATTTGTATACGTTTGTTTTAGTAGTGTTGACTAATAATTCAAACTGGTATTTACTACTCCTAGTTCTAGCCTATAAAGGGATATTGCACAATAGATAATACCAGTGGCGTCATTTCACCAAATCCTTGGGGGGGGGGAGCAAACACCGGAGGGTATGGATCCCCCCCCTGGAAAATTTCTCAGTTTTGAAACAAAAAAAGAGGGGTTTAAGCTTATTTTAATCGTCAAAAGCAATTCAAATAATAAAAAAATATGAGTAAAATGTATTTAAATTTAGGCAGAAAATTAATGAAACTTAGAATTATTGACAACAGACAGAAACACAACAATTTTTTGTTGGTAAGTTAGTCATCTAAGAAACGTGATCAATAGTTCCATGAAGTATTAATATTATGTTTGTTATTATATTCATGACCAATTTCTCTTGTACAACATTTAGCAATGAATACGGTTGTTCATAGCCTATAGTTTATAACAGTTTATTTTGGGTTTTTAAATAAAATACAGGTATTTAAGAACTTAAATGCAAATCAAATTTTTTCACCAATAAAATAATTTGACACAAAAGTACCAAAGGTTCTATTTAACTATATTAAATTGGTAGTCTACAATGTTCAAAATAAATTACGTAAAATGTATACACATGTATAATTTTAATGCTTAAATAATTCATAAAAGTAAATGACAAAGCAATGCTTCTAAAAAATCAGAATTGTTATGTATATATATACACTAGAAGTAAGTGGTTTATCGTACAGCACCAAACAGAAAAAGTAAATGATTAACAAAACTACTAATTTATGTAAACTCAAAATGTGCTATCTAAGACAATAAAACAATAATAATTTTTGTTTCAAATTACTGTACAAGAATATTGTATACAGATTTTTCTCTGCTGTGCTTTTTAGAATTTGACAGGAGAAAATATTTGTATATTGGCTAGTACAGCATATATTTTTTTCTCTAGCCCAAATGACGCCCCTGGATAATACTAGCAAGATTAAATGAGGACGCTAATCCGTTTAAAAGAAAATAAATAAATAATGGGGTAAACTATGAACGAATGTAAACTATATTAATAACTTTTTTCAATGCTTTAAAAGGGTTGACCATTCTTTGTTTAATCGGCTTTTCTTATACATAAGAATTTTTTTTATAGTACATGTTGTATAATAACACACATTGATCACACAAAAGCAGGTATTTGCACCAACTATTTAGTAATTTAATGTGATCATGAGGCTAAAATTCAGTATATTGAAATTTATTTTAGCTACCTCTCCAATATTTATCCAATTATTGCACTGTACTTTAATTAAAATAATTTTTTTACTATATAAAAAGCCCCCATTCAAGTTAGTAGTATTCCGAAATAAGGAAATATTACAAATTCGTTTTATATGTCAGTGGTTTTAGAAAAAAGGATTTCAAAATCATTTGCATTTTCATTACTGCAACAACACAAACACGGAAAGTCCATTTTCAGCGTTTCAACAGGAATGGTGTTTTAAATAATTGATTCTAAAAAGGTTTACATTTTACAAATGAAAACTTATATACGATAAAATAAGAGAATAAAGAGGGCAATGTTATAAATAATTAGCATAACCATATAATAGTAACAAGTAAGTTTTATACGATTAGAAATTCTGAATAAGGATTTATTCCTTACAAGTTAAACAATAATAACAGTTTTTAAAGTGTTTTAATTAGTTTTTCCCAATAGAACAAGATACGTAAAGACAAAAACATAAGTAACGTTAGGATAATATAAGTTTTACCTTGTTCAAAAGCAATATAACACAATACCTCTAAAATAAACATGTTAGACTGAGAATATACACAGCGTAAGGAATTGAACTTGCCTCTTTATTCAACCAAATCCTTTGTTCAATTTACTTTAGCTCAAAGACTGTAAATTGATGTAGATTGTATTCTCTCCATGAATCCGGAATTCGTATTTCATTCTTACTCTTCGGTTAATTTTTAGAAGATTTTATATTAATACTCTTGCTTCATTGTCTGTTCATTTGATATTGTACAATATTATTTTAAACTTTATGCATCAACATTGATATTTATTTTTTTTTAATAAAAGAGTGGTAATTAATTTTAACCAAATAATACCATCTTGTGAAATGCGACACCGTATTTGATTTGGAGACATTGATAATGTATTATTAGGCACTTGTATAAAAAATAGCAACAATATTCATATTTCGTACATGTATGCTTATGCCATTGAAATAATTAAAAAAACTGTTTCATAGGCAGGTAATTTTATAAACATATTTCTCATACCTCGATTATAACTCAATTATTATTGATCGTATTGAATGAGTTCGAACGAGTTTGCGAACCAGAATGATCGGACTGTAGTAACGGGGGTTTATGAGTGTTTTATGGAGTAAAAATGGCGTTTCCCTTTCATAAAACTCAATCCAAACAAAACACACAAACTGTGATTTTAATGATAGTTATGTTTTTTAACCCCAACCATTTTAGTGAAGAAGTTTGTTCTGTAAGTAAACATTACGGAAAGTAATTAAAAGAAACGTCTTATAACACTTAAAACATATATTTACGCTTATACTGTTACTCACAAGACGATAAATATACAGAAAAGATGGTAAGTGGTGATTGATTTCGATTGGACACTCCAATCATCATCAGACCCAATAGGCGAATGTTCTGATGATGCCTGATGAATGCCCAATAGACGCCTATTGGGTCTGATGATGATTGGAGTGTCCAATCGAAATCAATCACCACTTACTATCTTTTCTGTATATTTACCGTCTTGTGAGTAACAGTATAAGCGTAAATATATGTTTTAAGTGTTATAAGACGTTTCTTTTAATTACTTTCCGTAAATTTAATAACACGTACAATGCTGATCAAGAAGTTATTAAGTAAACATTGTATAATTATATACTTTATAAAATATATTGTACAACATTTATGTATAAACAATATATAATTATTGTTTATTATTTTAAACGATAAATTGTACAATGTTTACACACACAACAAGCTTATTCACTAAAATGGTTGGGGTTAAAACAATATGGTATAAATAGGTAATAAGTAATATAAGCGAATCAGTTTAAGTGCGAGATAATTATTCACTTGTCGAGAACTAATATGAATAATGAATGACACTTTAGGGTCGCTGAGGCAGAATAGCGAAGTGATATTCGCTTCTCTCCGGAAATAATAACTTTCTACTCTGAATATAATGATTAAGGTTAAACCATTCCACACAAAAACTGACGACGGCCTGAGGTAAGGAGTGTATTCACAACCAGATTTAACTACTTTGGCCACGGTATATTGAAGTAATGGACTAATGGACATGAGCTTAAAAATTAATGGTAAAAGAAATTTTAAGGGGATATTTGAGTAAAAATCGAATCCGGGAAATAGAAATTCGCTTAGACCATAGGTTTGCTGCAGCAGGGTATTTTTAAAAATTATTTAAGTTTTTTTCTCAACCCAAATTAAGTTAAGTTCCCCTTAAAGTGAGTAAAGGTCAATTCAAAATTGAACAACAATTCCCCGTCTTGACGTAAAACAAATAGATCTTCTTAAAAATTATCTCAAATAACTGATTGATTTTAACAAATAAAGAATTTTGATGTATAACGCTTTAAGTTGGGACTCAGTAATAAATACAACTACAATAGTAAAAATATGTTTTAAAGTAATAATAAGTAAAACAATGTAAAACCTTATTTCTTATTCTTAGTTCCTAGTTCCTAGTTTCTTACAACAAAACATTCATGTAATAAGAGCCATGTTATTCAAATAAAAATACAGGGTGATCAACTCAAGGAGGCCACCATTGGGATATCGGAAACGGTAAGAATTAGAGAAAACTTAGAATATGCAATTTAAAACCTTTTTTATTCTAGAAACTTTTTCGATAAACCCACTCGTTTAGGAGTTACAGCCTATTGAAAAATGACTTCCGGTGTACATTTTACATCATATAGTTCCTAAACAAGTAGGTTTATAGCGAAAATGCGAAGAGTAAATAAGACATATAAGTCCTAAAATTGCCTCCACATTCCAAAAAGACCATAAAATTCGTTAAAAATATTAATTCTATTATTTCAAAAATGGCGGCCATTTTACAAAATGGCGGACACCTTGAAAAGTGGAAAAAGGTGTATTTTATGGTCTTCATGGAATGTGGATGCATGCAATATAAAGACTTATTTGACTTATTTACTCTTCGCATTTTCTTTATAAACCTACTTGTTTAGGAGCTACATGATGTAAAATGTACACCGGAAGTCATTTTTCCATAGGCCGTAACTCCTAAACGAGTGGGTTTATCGAAAAAGTTTCAAGAATAAAAAGGTTTTTAAGTTGCATCCTCTATCTGAAAACATGATAAAATATAGGGTGTTCCATAAGAATTTTCAAAGTTGGCCGCCATTTTGGAAAATGGCGGCTGAGTTTCAAAAATACAAAATCATATTTTTAACTGCCACAAAAAATAAAGGAATGTCCCCCATTTAAAGTTTTCTCTAGTTCTTACCGTTTCCGATATCCAAATAGTGGCCTCCTTGAGTTGATCACCCTGTAGAAGAACATTAAACAGATTATCTTTAGGCAGAAAACCAAGAATATTGTTGGAACATATAATTTAGTTTTAAAATCAATTGTTTGCATAGTTAGCACAAAAATTACTCAAATCTGCTTGGAATGTGAATTATGCATAAACACGTTTTTAATAAGACTAAAACAGGTTTACAAAATGTTCTTTTTGTTTAAGACCGCAAGACTCAAACTCAATTATGCACCACAAAATACACTCAATGCTATAAAAGTATATTTGATGTTTTTTTTTTTCACACGGATATACAATATTTGACTTTTAAATATATTCCAACAGTAAGCGTCAATACAAAGCAGCTAAACCAATTACAATAATGTGCATTGTGAACATCAAATATATGAGGTGTTTATGGCATAGCTAGTTCATAAGTAAGATAAAAAAACTATAATTCTTTATAATGGTAACATTCAATACATTATGACAAGAACTATTATATTACTGTTCATTTTTTTCCAAATAATTAGAATGTCAGCGTTATTACAAATATGCTGAAACTGTCTATTATACGTTTTAATTTACCTAAACAAGTATTTTGTCACATAATCAATTTACACTTTAGACAGTCAATTTAGCTGTTTACTGATGTTACCCTTGTAACTAGACTTAATGACAATTAATTGGTTCAAGATAATCCAATTTAAAAGCCTGGACCATCTCCAAGGGAACCGATTAAGTCCAATCTGTGGTCGGCCTTTCCCGCTAGTTCATTAAGGTCACTAAGGCAACCAAAATATGGACTTTCTTAGAAAATTAAAAGGCTTGGTTATGTTTTAAAGTTGTCCTTATAACTTTATCACAAAATTGAGATGAAGACACAAATGGAAGTATTTCAATACAAACATAAATGATGGATGAGTGTAGAACGAAATTAGATGCTTTGTTTAGCTTTGTTCCTGACTAAGTTGTTCCTTTATGCAGGACCGTTTATTAAAAAGCCAATGAATATGTCCAAGTCTAATTTTGGACCATTTAACAGTTTCTGATCTTTTGCTCTAGTTTATTGAGGTTGTTTGTTTTGGACAAACTACCAAAAGTGTACAGACACAATAAATCTTGTTTAACTGTAATAATATAATTAATTTGTACCCCTATAAATTTCCTAGTATTTTGTGTTGTTAAGTTTTTGACAAATTTAACAAATAAAAGAAATAACGAATAACCTCTAGGCCAATCTACTAATATACAGTATCAGTAAATAGACAAAAATAAATATATGACGTGCACCGGTTACTTCGGAGTTGTATTATAAGGATATTTAAATAATTAAATACTATTTTTTCGTTAAACTGCTCATCGCTCTTCTAGACAACACCGCCTTTGTCTATTTTCTTACTACTAATTCATTGCAGTTTAAGACGCTACACCGAGATGGTTGAAGAGAATAGATAGGGTGTGTAATGCTAACCAAACTACCTCATCTATCTGTTGCCTGGAGTATATGAGGCGATATATCACTGGTGGAAAACAGACTACCTGATGCTATGGGTTTTAGTGTTTCGCACTGAGAATAATCTACAAAGCATTATTATTCCCATGTAACCATGGGTAAACAATAATATTAGTTAGTTGGATATGTAGACGCTTTATAAAAGCACAGTTGTTTTATATTTTTATTTTACCCCTTCAAAGCTGTAGCCATTCTATAACTAGTAGCACTAATTACAAAAATGCTAACCTTAGCTTTTGAAAAAAAATTTCTTACTATATTTATCCTTGATATTTATGTATTTGTAACGCGTTTTTTACATACAAGAGTAAATGGCTTGTTTAGCGTTGAAATTATTTTCTTCAAAATATTATTACATCGTTGAGTAATTTGTTTGGTGAGTGAGACAGAATATTTTAAATCACTGCGTTCTCTTAGGAATTTTATTAAATTTTAATTTAAGGGTGTCATTATAGTGAATTATTAAATTACTACGCTTAAGTTTTGTTTCGCCTAAATGTTTTTGAACGTAAACAAATAAGGCATGTTTAGCGAAACTTTACTTTCCAAGTTCGTTGAAAGTTGTAAGCTCATTATGAAGATACGGAACTTCGCCGCCTTGCCTGTCCGCCGCTTAGAGTTTACAATAATAAATCCAAAATTACAACCCGTTATAAATTAACATTTAACATTAATAAATCGTGATCAAATCGCTCCCCTATACTGCAATGGTATAATGTTAACGTCTTAACCTCATAGAATAATGCTCTGTAATAGTTAATGATTTTACAAAGTTTGGTAAGTAAATACTCTCAGGTTTTGTATAGTAATAATACAGTACAGTGTTAGTACATCCATAATATAATAATATAAATTAAATAATGGTATGTATGTTGTACTTTGACAGCTATTACCTATTTAAGATACCGAAAGAGATCTTTTAATTTATCCATACTGTATGATTTCATTCTAATTTTCAAATTCAAGAATATTAATTTTTGTTTCGAAACCCAACATTTAATTACAACAAAACCACTTTATATACCATATAATCATAACTGATCTTTTAAGTTAAAGTAACTGGTATCGTTCAAAAATCCTTATCCCGAGAATTCCAAATAAAAATTAAAAAAAGTAAAATTAAGTGCAGAAAACTCAAGAAATAACCATTTTGTTCTGTATTCATTCTTTTACATTGAACCTTTACATTGAATATGTACTCAATAATTCATTATATCAATCGGTCTGAAAATTTAATAGTAACAAGTAAATAATACTTAACTGTTTCCAAATCATAAAATAAATCATTCAACTTATTCTTTAGTAACATATGTTTATGAGCAGCAAAATGGTCTGGAACAGTTGACTTGTACGAATGACGGAAATTTCTCATGTTAATTAACATCGTTCTACCTTGAATGTTTCTTGCCCTTTCCAACCCTCGGACCTCTTCCCTTATCTTCTGACTGCTCTCTAGACAAATCGCCCAAATTTAATCACTGTGCATGAAAGATGTTCATCGTCTTCATTATATATCATTTACATACATGTAATCAACCTTAAACTTAGGCCTACAATGGAAACTCCATGTACAGTATTTTAAACTTAAATTTATTGAATAACAATACAAAATTGATGACAACGGAAAAGAAAGGGTTCACAATAAAGTTAACAAAGAGTGGGGGATGAATTTAATAATGAAAGCTTTAGGCTAAGCCTATTACAAAAGTTCTAATTTAGGTTCAGGAATATATTGCATGGCTCTTTAACCCCGTTGGGGTGATCGAGCGGAATTTGAATTTAATCTTGTGTTTATATAATTATAGCCTAATTAAATTTTGTTTTGCAAAAAAATTAGTCCAAATTATAGATTGGTTGAATTAATTAAAGTTCTGAATATTAAGCTTATATTAGTTTCTTGACTTTAAATTTGAGTACAAATGTTCAAAGTTTAGGCCTAAAAATGTTTTAATGGCTTCCAAAGGGAAAATGTCTACTATAGTGATCTCACCAAAATTGATGTCTTCTTCGCAGCAAAATTTCTTGATGCTGTAACTTAATTATTAATGTTTGTTACAAGGACGGGTCTTCTTTCAGTAAATTCCACTAATTTTGTCCAAATAAGGAACTTTTTTTGTAAAATTTTGATATTAAAATTTTATGTAGTATCCAATTTACATCTTCATACTAGCTCAGCTCTATTGGAAGTAAATGAAAGTTTGATGCATTGTTGCATTCACACATGTCAATGCTGACTTAATCACAGAAAATTGTAGGCCACTGTTCACACATATATATTATAACAATTTTAATTTGCTAGAGAGCTAAATTTGAATTTTGAAAAGTTATTGAAATAAATTTATATTGAATTTGAAGCAATTTTGTTACAAAAAGTTATAGGCTATTATATATTTACATGAAATTAGGTTACTGTATTTGAAAATTTGCTATATTATGTTGTATTGGATCAATTACCTATTGGTCTGTTTGGCCATATATTATACAAGGTTTGATAAAGGGAGATCGATTGACATAATGATAAAATAAAAACATACGGTAAAAATTTTAAATTATTCTATTGAAAAATATCAGTGAAAATATTGAATTGTTACATACATTATTCATAATTATATTATATCATTATATATCGTTTTGTCATGTCTATTTATTAGTTGGTTCACCGTTGGAACGAATAAATAAATGAACATGGTCATGATGATTAACCTAAGTAATTATATTCAACGTAAAACATCACAAGTATTTTATAGTCTTACAGTATATCAATTTTATTATTATTTTTCTCTTTATTCATCAGTGAAGGTTTTACTATTTGAAAGAGTAAAACCAGTTTACTTGAGCTCCCATTACCTCTTAAACCCCAAGTGTAATTCATTATTTATCTTAATTCTTGTCAAGTGAATAATTACCTCATCAGCACTTAAGTAACCCTTAATATTCTTGGTCTCAGGCATTATTATCCTATATATATATATAGAATGAATCACGTAAGGTGTTCATTATTGATTTCTGACAGAACGTTGGTCCCAAAAATGATGAAATGGTAACCTCCCCCACTTAACCAACACCAAAGAATAACTTTAAATTATTTTAAATAGTTTTGAAAAAAAAGGATATAGCTAAGACCAGAGGTTCGCTAGTTCAAATCTCACAATTATCAAATACAAACATATTATGTCATATTATACATAATTATAATAAACATTTTGGTTAAATCATAATTATACAATTTTTTTGGTTTGAGAATGGAGGCTTTTTATGAGAAACATTTGGTGTTATTTTAATACCCTATATTTTCTTGAAAATGCGGATATCTCTACTCCGATTAAAGTTTTGCATTCTCTATGAGCGAAGCTTAAATTTAATATGCAATAGTACAAGAATATCACAAATAAAAAAATATTAGAAAATATTTACGTAGTCAAAAATCAAAAATTTCTAGTAGTATCATATACGTGTAAAAATAACAACTCATTGAGTAATTGAAGTACTTCCGAAAGATAATACTTTTATTTCTAAATATCAATTTTCAACTAAGTTAATAGTAGTCATTACTTTCGCTTTATGACGACCTTTTGGTGTTAGACATTACAAAGACTCTAGTTTAGTTAAAAAAATCAAATTAGTAGCGTATGTTTACTTACACTCGCAAAAATATAAAATAGCCTTAAACCTAGTTTTTGTTTAGTTTTTTATTTAGACGTAATTTTCAAATATTAGGATTTAACAATAGCTTAGTAAACATTCATGTTTCCGGCCCCTGGAAAATTTTATTTCGACACAAACTCAAAAATGGTACCTAACAACGAAACCCATATTTTTGAATAAACTAACACTATAAAGTGTTAAGTATCACATCATCAACCAATTGATGAACTCTCACTACGATTAGTATATCATTTTTATTCTGCCACAATAATTGCTTACAAATATTTAGCTGAGCTTGAATCTGACGAAGTGTAAGATACCGCGCCTTAGCTTGTCTGAAACTGACAAGCCGTCAAAAGTATATTCTGGGCAAGACAAGTTGTCAGATTCACGTTCATTACGTAAATACTAATTTGGCAATACATTGTTTTGAGTTAATAAATGTTTCATAGCATCAATGTAAACTAGACATTTAGTGTACCTATTAACCATATTAATAATCTAAGCCTTTACACAGAAAATGTGACTTGCTGATGTAAGTTTCTTACCATCACTTAAATAATATGCTAGGCAGATTGAATACCGGACCTATGAGTTTTATGATTCCTCCCGTATTTATTAGTCTGCAAAATGTATAGAACGTGCTCTGATTGATCACCGTTTAAACAATATTTTGTCCAAAATATTGTTAAGCTCAACAGAAATCAATCGAGAGCTGTAAAAACATTTCGGCCCATGGTACGAACGCTATTTTTCACCACGCTATATTCTGTCACTACTACAATTATTCACCACAGCAGACCAACAGGCAACACAACTACAACTTTGAGGTTATGTGAAATGCTCTAAAATTTTGAGGAATCAGCAAAAATAATAATAAATAGTTGCTAGGCAACGGTAACAATAAGATGAGTCTATTGCAATGCATATGGATACTGCTTGTAAATTTAATATGCGATGATGTAAGTAAATAAGCGATCAGCTGATTTTACATCCCTAGGGCCGTAAAAACCTGCTCTGACCCTAAATGACAATGACAGCTGGCATTTCGACCCGGACCAGCAATACGTAGTTTTCAGCCTGCAATTAATGTTTGTAAATCAGCTAAAAACGTCTTAGTGGGCTGAAAAATATCTGACAGCAGGCTTTTCTAGGAATAGTACAACTATAATATGGGAACTTAAACGAAAATCATTAGTCAATGGGGAAATGATTATTATTTTACTAATTTAATCAAGAAGCTGTGTGTGATTTTTGCCTCGTGATGCAAACTACGTACTACTTGACACTAAAGATCCAACCCATTTCGTAAACCACATTCTTTTGAGACTAGTAGTGAAATGTACTATTTAATCAATTCACAAGTAAATTAGCTATTTTTGATAACAGCTTGATTAATTAATTATAATTTATATATAAATATATATAATTAATTAAATAATTAATTCCTAAGCTCTAGTTAGAAGTGAAAGAAAACGTTCAGCTAATTTTCCCTAGCTTTAAATTTACTTTCCCTTGCTCTCAATTAGTTTTACAGTTGTCCACCAAGCGATGATTTATAAACAGCAGTATTATCTAATGTACACAGAAACAGGTAAACGATAATTTTACAGTGCTATAGCATAATGCATGTTTACTGCTCAATAGACGTAACCTGTAACCTTTTACTTGTATATTGTATATTTGGTATAACTAATTTGAAGAAATTTAACTGTCCTAAAATTACTAGAGGTATCCACCTGTATTTTTAAATAATCGAAATGTCCCTAAGCACTGTACATTGAAATAGTGTTATCACTTAAGTATTTGCTTGTAAACTAGCACACAACTTTATGAAAAACCACATATTGTTAAAGCACACACGCAAAACTCAAATTAGGTCCGGGTAATATTATAGGGTTGAACGCTATAGCAGTTGCGAACCCATAGCATCAGATAGTCTGTTTTCCACCAGTGATATATCGCCTCATATACTCCAGGCAACAGATAGATGAGGTAGTTTGGTTAGCATTACACACCCTATCTATTCTCTTCAACCATCTCGGTATAGCGTCTTAAACTGCAATTAATGTTGTTGGAGACATAAGTAATGTGATGTTTAGAAGAAGGATAAGATTAAACTTATAAAATGTCTAAACTTGACGATAATACAAGTGGTTTAGAAATTAATTAAATACTTCAAACCTTCATCTCTCAAAAACAGAAAATTTTGTAAAAATAAAGTTGATGGGTTAGTACATAAAGCTAATTATCTAACCAAGTATGTATGTATAGCCCAATAGTATGATTATCAAATCAACCTTGTCTAACCTAACACGTAGTATAGTAATTTTAGCTTACCTATAAAAAAACAGTTAAGAACCTTGAGTGCATATCCTTACCATCTTCAAATACACCATAGTTAAGATCTTACACATGTATATGGTCTTACAAATATATGGTTGATCAAGTCAATAGGCATAAACGAGTTACCATGATTTGTCAAATGTAAATAGTGTGGATGACACTATTTTGGTCAAACTAAATGGAAGAAATTGCCCCAAAATTAGACTTAATCAATTACCTCAGAGGCTTTAAGGTCTGATTGTACTGAGCTAGTTTCATATCAATATTGTAGTAACAGTAAGGGTACACCGATAAGTTCCTTTAGTTAGTTCCTTATTGTTCATTATTATTTATTTGTTATTGCATGTGATCTTAAAGAATAATTTTTATATTTAATAGTTAAGTTACAAAAGGCCATTTTGTATATATTTATTTTGAGCTTGCTATTGACCGTTGGAAGTTAGATAAAAAACTATATTTTGGAAGATGCAACATCATATTCAAAGAAATATGCATTAATGAATGGAGTCTGTATTCAATGGAGATTTATTAATTTGTTTTTTAGTTTTGTCGTATTTGTAGTTTTTGTATATAATCTTGTTACGACAATTCATTGCTGGGGTCGAAATCTCAATTGATTGGTTTGAATATCTGTTAGTAAAAGTAGTTTAAAGAATTCCAAGGCAATCTTAAAATACAATGTCGGTTTGTATGTAGGCCTATTATTTATAAAATTTTCCCTACTCTAGAATAATCTGTATTTTTCCTAAAACCTGTGAAAAGTGTAAATTTAAAAAATAACACTTTTTAAAATAAAATACAACCAAAAAATAATTACTTCTGGAGTTATGAAAAGAGACATCCTTTTGTAACGAATTTCACTTAAAAATCTATTAGAAAGTATGAAACCGTTTGTAAAAACAAGAGTAAAAGTATTTTGTTAGGTATTTATATTAAAGATCCCACTTCCTATTGTCCTGCGCTAACCTTATAAAGCCCCTGATTGAAAGGTCGCCGTTCCAAGGCACAGCGTTTGTGAAATGTCACTTTGACATTTTGTTAATGTCACTCCAGCTTGTTGATTTGCAAAACATGAATTCCAAAAATATTATTTTATCTCTGTTTGTTCTGATAGATTTGTTTTAAATAATATCAAAGAATATGCTTTGTTTATTGGTTATTTTTTTAGTGATGGTGAGTTTACTTAATTAATATTATTTTGGGATTCTGTATTACTATTACTAAACATGTAAGTTTTATCGACGTTTCCGAGTATCAAATCTGATCTTGTGATTAAGTGTGTAATTATTTAAAACATAAAAAAATAATTACTACACAAATCCAGCCTAAGCTGGAAAACAAATATCTTCCTCCTCCCTACAACCTCACTGTACCTTTATAAAGAAATAACAAAAAAAGCCTTTAAATTTAACAATACGTTTGCCAAGGCAGTACTAATAAGGATAGTAGTTTGGAGAGGCTAATCGAAACGAGAAATATCACCAACCTCTAAAATAACGAATAATGAAATATTTTGTATATGCATTTTTTCAATTTTCTTTCGAGCTGGACAAAGTCTACGCTATTTTAACTACCTTTTTTCTATTATCTCTTTACTTTACAAAAAACATAATTCGTTAGGACATGCTATTGGGATGGGTTTGAAATCAGTCAGAGTAAAGTATGTAAAAATAAGTTTCAGTATGCTTAGTAATTTTCAACCTTTATATTAATTATAGTATTAAGAATTGTGTTTATTTATTTTTATTTAAAACAAATATAATTGATATAATAATGTTCATAATGCTGTAATTTGTAATAATGTTGATATTAACACACAAATAAGTAAAACTGCATTACATTTTGCACAATTATAGCCTACGTAAATTTTTCTAAGGATTTGATTATAAAAATTCATTCAGTAATAAGCGTATTTGCAAGGAAGGAATGGGAGGACATAAAATGAGAGGCAGGCCTGTAAATTAATTGGTCTCTTGCTAAATATTATTTTGCCTTTGGGAAATTTAAGAAGAAGCTCGTTATACGAGACACCTTCAATCTGAAATTTTATTTTATTTATTTATACCTCATGCAATCAATGTTATAATATAATTAGTTTGACTGTAACTACATTATCTAGTAATTTTAACTAATTTCTATAACTTAATGTTCGGGTTTTTTGTTTTTATTTGTTTATTTTAATTATTTGTACGGAATAATATGTGTTTGCAATTGATTGGTTGTGAAGATTATTTTTAGTGTATGAAGTAAACTGGCTTAGTTTGATATACAGTTGAATTATGTTATTTATGAGAGTTATTTTGGGAATCAGAATTGTAAAAAAAATATTTCTTTAGTAAATACGTTTTTATACATTTATTCATTTGTAAATTTATTCTTCTTAAAATTCAACTAAAGTATTTACCTGTATAAAAAATTTATAAATTTAAGGTACACAAAGATGCAACTCTTACCTATTTTTTGCATATGCTATTATAATACACTTTACTCTCTTCAGTGAATATCAATCGTTTGATCGAAAAAGAAGTAAAAACAAAAAATTGCATAAACACCTTTCCAAAAAATCTTTGTAATATTATAGAGGAATAACCAAATAAAGTTTTCAAACTATATCAACAAGAAGGGTATTCGTATAAACATTTAGATACATTTCATAGGTTAGAATTTCTAAATAATATCTAAATTATGTCTTTCTCAGATTATAGATTGTTTTGTACCCGGTGAGCTCACACCTTTTCTGTAGCTGAGTAGAGAAATAGCTGACCAGATAATACTATGTCAGATAACTAGGGGTCAGATGAAATTATATCAAATATCATAATCACTAATACCCCCGTCGCAGCAAACCTGTAGACTAGTTGGATTTCTGTAGGTATATGGCTCTGGGGAGTCGGAATTTTACCTGGATTTCTATTTGTCTGGTTGGATTTTCACCCAACTATTTTTATATCATACTTAATCCCTATTAAAAAAAAATTGAGTTCACTATTAGAGGAAATATAAAGTGTATATTTAAGTAAACGCTTAGTAGCTTATTAAGGAATAAACGGTCCTGCAAGGTTTTTTAGAGATATCTCCATAAACAAGCAAACTACTTCGGTTTTCTTATTAATGTGTTGCCAACGGACTGTGTTTTGGCCTCTGCTGACATCAAAACAAAAAAATAAATTGGTCCCAGGTCTAGGTCTTACCATGAGACCTAGGTGGGGTACTAGCTCATTCCCAATTTTTATAGGAAATTCGTTAAAATTAACAAAATGTACACACTAAGTACGCACTTGTTATAATAAAAAATTCACTATGATTTATTATACTAGTATTGAATATATATGCTAATACAAACCAATCATAATAGATGGTATAATGCAGTCTTTAGCGTGAACCATAAAAAATAAAAATATATACGCCTTGAAGTTATTGATATACTTTGATTGTGAATCAAAATTAAACTTTATAATTTTAGTTATATTTAGACAAAATCAAAATTTTACTAGAGGGCCCATGTAGTTCCGCAGCGTTGAAATAAATATCATATCCGAGAAATGATCTAATTTTAGATTTTTGATTGTGTAATACAGTATCATGAACATAACTGATTTAAACTATCACAAGTTCAAATTAAAACCTATAATTTACTGATTATTTTGAGTCTTAAACATATAAAAAAAACATAAAAAATACTAGAGTGAAATATTTTTAATCATAGGAAAACCTTACAAAAATGATTTCTCTCTTAGTTGTTCACCTTGCGTTTTCTTGAAACTCATCCAATTTTAATAAGTAATAGCTTAAATGAAAGCCGGTATTTCACTGAAGGTTCTTAAACCAAAATATATAGGATTACATAATCATACATAGTTAAATACATCTTATTTGAAGTAAGAATAAAAAAAAAATACATTTATGTTTTTAGTTGAGTAATACAGTAGATAAATATATGCCGATGTTTGATGTGATGTCTGTGCGTGCATACCTTCAATTTTAGACCTCAAGCATGAAAGTCGGCCGGGTAGAAGGGTCAAATGAACTCGGAAAAAAAACCAAATATAACTCCCCTAAGAAATTCATGGGGAGCAAATTTCTTTTACGTATAATAAATGCCGAGTGGGGCTGTAGGAAAAAATATGCCGATGCTTGATGTGAAATCTGTGCGTGTATACCTTCAATTTTAGACCTCTATCATGAAGATCGGCCAGGTAGAAGAGCCAAACTAAGTTGGAAAAAAACATTTTTTTAAATTTATAGCATTCATGAACGTCCATCTCAGGATTCTGTTCTTCATTTACTTATTTCTGTAGAAAATTGAAATTTTAATAAATTAACCAGATCGAACCAATAAAAATAGATTATTTATTTAAAAATTGACGTTAAAAAGGGACTTAAACATTTTATGGGTTATTTTATCCATAAAAGTTAAAATAAACCCAGGGGAAATATTAAACCCGTCAACGAGGTTTGAAATTCACTTGATGAGAGTTAACGTGAATAATGAATAGCTCTTGAGCTTCACACCTCGTAGAAATTGCTTTGCTTAGGAATCTTTACTCATGCTGTCATTTTATAATTTCACACATATAAACATTTGGGGAATTCAAAATATGTTGAAAAAGACTATTTACAATAAAAGTCATTGTTTCAATTACAGCTATTTAATATGAAACATAGGCAAGTAAAAGTAGATAAAAAATTGTTTTAATGGTTTATCTTTAACATAGAACACTATTTACAATATCACTGCAGACTGTAGTATCAGCTTTAAATTAACACATTTTATTTTTTTCTAAAAACGGTTTCCAAGCTTGCTACTGTGTTTTATTAATTAAGACGATCCATTTGCATATATAACTACTTGTACTGAAAAAAAAACTCTCGTAAATAGTAGTTGGATGTCACCTGTATTTAAATATCTCCTAGTTTTACGTAAATTTATAGAGGGAAAAGCACACAATAACGATCGATTTAATAAGACCCTATATGTTAAATCAAAACTATCTGGACATATCGTCTTCCTTCGTTTTGTTCATTTTGTACATAGTTCCATATTTCAACTGAAAAAGTGGATGGAAAATGTACAATTGCAAAGAAACTATAGCACTGTACAAATATTTCTCCCTTCAAATTTGTAATTTCACTTTTAAGGTACAGAACGTAGGTAGGTCATTCAAATCAGAGGAGCTGTTTCCCCTGAATCCTTTGTCCAATTTGCTTCCCAGTCTCTAAGCCTTAAGGCTGATGTATTCGTTGGCTTTGTGTGCTGTAATTTTCATATTCAGATTTGGTAGGATGCTGTGAAATATACAAATCCGTTCTACAACTTATCGCTTTCAGTCATTTAGCTCGATATACTGTTTGATGTCCTTGTTTTTACTCGGTGGTTCTTTATTTTAAGAAGTTATACAACTAGTTTATGCAGATTAGATTTACGGTTTATTCTGCACAATGTTTCACAAAAAATATCTTAGGATACATTATGTGAGAACATTAAACGGCATAACACTGAAAACAATCAATTATTCTTTTAATTGTATGAAAAAGTAAAATGTTACAGTTATTAAATATACATTCCCATGTGTAATTAAACGTAATCAGTTGACAAATTAAATGAAAATTAAACATTATATTGACTGTATGATTTTAATCAACAAGATAACCGTCCAAGGAAACCAGAATGTCAATTAGTTAATTAGTGCTAAATTGACTGCATTGTATTTGCCACTTAAGTCAGCCAACTAGCAGCATAGAATATATATTTTAGATTTTAATATATTGTTATTCATTTATTCACGATTAGATATGTTTTAAATACTTTCATTTAGTAGTTAAAGGATGTAACATTTCTTACTTCTACGTAAAATAATCGGTTTTCCTCGAAGCACAAACATTTAAATCAGTTAACAATGTTTTTGCCAAGCTTTACAAGCTATGAAGTGAAACATAACCAACCGATAAAATTCCTATAGTTAATATTTTCGTTGAATATAAAAAAACCCTGGTAAATATTTAGCATTCTTTATTGAGAAAATTATACTTCATTCTTTAATTTTACTTTGGTAATTTAATACAGAAATATCAGCAACAGGAGCGAAACGTGCTAAAAATATATTACAATTTATCACCATTCACACATGTAAATGATAAATATATACATTCTCATGTGAGTGTGTTAATCTACGCTCAAGATTGCAATGTGAGGGGCAAAGTCTCGTATCTTTGTAATGAGCTTACAGCTTGCTCAAACTTTAGCCGTAAACCTTCCTAAATACAACTTATCTGTTTACTTTGGGGAAGAAGTTGGTCAAAAGAGTTATCAGACCCAAAATAACACTAATGTTGGGGAGTTTAACACAACTCACGTTCTGGTTACAAGTATGTCCCTTGTAACCATAGTAAAGAATGTTTCATTCAAATTAAAAAGTTAAACATCTGCCACGGGCATTTTGTACTTTATCGTAAGAGAAAAGGAGTATGTTATCATACAAATATATTAAACCCTAAACTAATCATTATCCCTAAATTGAAAAACCTACAATAGTTTCTATTTTCCTTATTAATAATACTCGTTCTCCCTTTTAAACAGCGTTAGTAAAAGATTAATAGTTTTTTTTTATTTCAAGAAAATGGCATATTAGGTTAATGGTTTCCGCTAACCTTCTTCCTAACCTATCATCAGCCTATTATTACAATACACAATATTACAATAACTGGAACAAGTGTCCTACTTAGTTTCTACGTGGCAGATTTAATTGTAGAGAAGTTTGCGTTACTTTGACCATAAATTAATACTTAATTTTAAAATATCTTTATCGTGTAGTGTAACCCTGGCAAAAAATGTCTTTATTTAAATCATCAGGTCTTGTGGTGCAATAGCTCAATTTATTTTCAACTCGGCTCAACATTGCAAACTCAAAATACGATTTGACAAACCATAAGGCAGCCGAATCTGATTGTACAAGGGGTTTTCAACTTCAAGGGGGGTATATATCTGTCTTTTGATTTTTATTTATTGAAATTAATGTTATTGTTCTTGGTTAATTTTGTTGTAAAGGTTTATACATATAAGTAAAGATTCAAACATACTTATGAAGACCTGTAAATAAAATTAACTGCCATTATGAATAATTCCCCTTATGTTACCCGTGTTACTTAAGCTATACTCTAAGCAAAGTGTGAGAAACGAGCTGGTTTAGTAGATGGTTCAACTTTAGTGCCCGAGGTGCCGGGTTCAAATCCCACCAATGGATTGTATAGCCTACAGCATAATGCTGCAACCCTACTGGACCTAGTTGACATAATGTGGAAAAATATTCCAGGCCAAACCAAAGAGGAATATTAAAAATATATATATACAATTGAAGCGTCAAGACTGAAAGTATCACTTAAAATTATCTAAGTATCATTAAAGTCTCTTAGCATTTAATACCTAGTACATGAAAGATAACTATTCTAGATCACGCGACCTATTTAACTGAGTTATGCTAACTATACACGCTCGCAACATGTTAAACAGATATTAATTACACCATTAAGGTTGCAAGATGGCGTCTGAACCAAAGGCAATTATGGTGAAGCACTTTGGAAACTGCGACGCTTCTTGTGATAAATAACCAGTTTCAGCGTGAATAATGAGCTTAACGTCTTACATTCATAATTCTATTGAATACAATGTGTAATAGGTAGCTTGTAGAAAAAACACATTTTTCAATTATCAATTTTATGCGATATTGGTTGGCTATATTAACCATTTTTAATACAATGGTAAGTTTAAGATAGTTACAAGAAAACTACAAGACCTTTACCGATGTTTTAGAACCTGAAGTGGTGAAGATGTAGTTCGATAATTTAACACTACAAGTATTAAACACGAGCATTTTTCGTTAAGTATTATATTTTGAGCGGGAAAAGTAATGATGCAATGTTTATACTTTTTTGGGGATTTGCACTATAGTAATTTCATTCAATTAGTTTTATTTGTAAAATATGTACTTTTTGTGACACCGTAATATTTTTATAGTGTTTTATTAACAGTTTAAATTATTTTAAACATTTTAATTTTCTGACTTTCAGCCACTAACAAAACTAATATTGTCAAACCTTACTAAGGAAGATAATTTTGTTATTTTGACATAAATTGTCTTCATGATTTATGTTAATTTTCCCATCTTAACCAATTCAACATAGTTTTGAATATTTAATAACACTATGCTTTATAAAGGCATAGAGCTATAACACGAGTCCTACATGTTTGGACATGTGTGTTTTTATATAGGGTGTCCCACGAAGGGGTTTAAACGTTTGATTTTATATTACGTGCCCATTCATGCACCGAACTTTTTGAAACTTTACACAGTTTACAAAGTAGGTTCTAAAAATATTCTGGAAAAATTTGAACTCCCTAACCTTAGCAGAAACAAAATGGCGGAATATTGAAAAATATACCAATTTACTTCCTATAAAAACTACTTTCATGATTTATTATCTGATTTGTTTACTACGTTGCGGTTCTAACGCTCATTGTTGAAGAATAGCTATTTGATTGTAAAATAAGTTTTAAATGGACAGATCTTGCCCCATTTGACGGTACCAGAAATGAATCAAGCAATCTTTCAACAAGATGGTGCTCCACCTCATTTCACAAATCTTGTCAAGCAATTACTAAATGGCATGGCCGTTGGATCGGTCGTGGAAGTGATTTTTTTGATTGGCCACCCCGACCCAAGATGCGTGGAGTAAAAGGGTGCTTTTACTCCACGCATCTTGACCCCGATCACCTGATTTAACTGTTGACTTCTTTTTATGGGGTTACTTGGAGGAACAAGTTTATACCCATAGCTTCAATAAAGATGAGGAACTAAAACAATCAATAGAAGAGGAACTTCTCCGGATACCACAGGGTTTTTTTTGTAAGAGCTTACGAATTATTTGTTACGAGCTGTTATCAGTGTGTTGCTGTGGATGGGTTACAGTTTGAATAATTTTGGACAATAAGGTTTTCCATTAAGCTATGTTCTAGTTTTTTTTTTTTTTTTTTTTTTAGTCATATTGCCCTGTAAATAACAATAAAAATATTTTATAAAACCAAAAATAAAATTTTTAAAGTTTTTAAAGTATATTTTTTCAATATGCTGCCATTTTGTTTCTACTAAGATTAGGGAGTTGAAATTTTTCCAGAATATTTTTAGAACTTACTTTGTAAACTGTGTAAAGTTTAAAAAAGTTCGGTGCATGAATGGGCACGTAATATAAAATCAAACGTTTAAACCCCCTTCGTGGGACATCCGGGTATAATATGAAAACTAGAGAAGATATTATATTTGGTTTTAACTCGCAAATGTACGACATTTGAAGCCTCACATCTCGGAGGGGAAATGCGCCAGTTAATTTCCCAGGGTGGATAAAGTCCGGAAGATTCATCTTGCTCCGATTTGACGTAACATTCACAATTTTAGGACGGGTGAGTTAACAGAAATATGGATCTCTACTCATACTAGGTAATCTGGAAATAAACAAAACTATGAAAAATATATCAACTGGAACATAAGAATTCAATGAAGGAATGACACATTTTTAGTACAACGTAAGGTTTCAAAATAGTTAGTCTTACTAACCCCTCAGGTTATGTTTTATCTAAACTATAACGTAATAATCATCATATTAAAAGTTTGTTTGTCTCTTTTCATGTTTTATAAAATTAAGATGTTAAGTTTGAGCTTAATTTTTTATCCTATATTTATATCGGGTAAGGTAGTAAATAAAGAGGCTTGCCCCAACCATATTTAGTTTACAATATTTGGACATCTTGTGTAGGTTATTTCAGGTTGGTTTATTTTAGATTGCATTAGTCAATGTTGAGCAAATAAACCATAGAAAAAAACTAATCTTACAACATTGGATTTTATGCTTTGAGTGTAGATACTACTGGCCTTCTATGGAATGACTTGGAAAAATATATGTTTGCTTGGAGAAGTATAAGCTACTTAGGAATTCTATAGAATGTCTTATTATTTCCTTTTGACGGCATATTTTTAATTTACACTCAATCTTTATACCTATATATCATTATATACAGTGCTATTTTTTAACTTTGACTTCTTGTGAATTGAACACTAGTATTTGTTTTTAAATAAGCTGATTAATCAAATTAACACACTTACCAAGAAACTAAAACCTAAATACCCTGTAAACCCCCATTTTTAAACAAATACATGTAGAACTAGTCAATAATATATTCCATACATTGAGGTATTCTGAATACAATTTAAGTACAGACGAGATTTTCTTAAAGAATTACATTTTATAAAAGATACCCAGCTTGGAATTGACGTGGTTCAACTTAGATAAGAAGATTGAAGCTGCCTAAACCACAGACAATATAATACTTTACTGTGCCTAAACTGTCTCCAGACGCTCTTACACGCTTACAAGGGCTCCGAGTATGACTGTGGCGATCAATCGTGGAAATAGTCAGAAATTTACTACCTTATTACTTTGGGAAGATTACTATGTTTTTTTCTTTTTGTAGAGTG
Organism: Macrosteles quadrilineatus; assembly: GCF_028750875.1. Lineage (NCBI taxonomy): Eukaryota > Metazoa > Arthropoda > Insecta > Hemiptera > Cicadellidae > Macrosteles > Macrosteles quadrilineatus. The sequence goes on from NW_026542596.1 coordinate 95,691,781, forward strand.
AACTTAAAAATCACAATTTCGTTGGAAAATGCGTCGAACGTCAAAGGTCATTTTAATTGATGAGTGAGTGGTTTGGACAATAAGTTTTTGCATCACACTCAGTGGCAATGAGAGGTTATAAACGAAAACATAACCTCTCTTAGATGTAATATAAAAAAACTGTTGTAGGCAAAGTAGTGTACGCAACTCGTTCAATTAGTTTTTAAGAATATATTTACGCGGGTGTTGCGTAATTTCTTACCTACCTATTATAAAGTACAAACTACGCGTTCTGTAAAAGATTCGTGGACAATAAGGCAATCAATCTGGAAAATATTATTCCTTTGAGGGATAAATTGATCTAAATGTTAATTTGTTATCATATTATGTTATCGCATTATTTCATTTTATGGTAAAAAAACCAGTATGTTCTGTAAAGGAATTCATTGATATTTAATTACACGAATAAAGTATATTCGATTCAATATATATTCGATTTTTAATGCCACACATAGAGTTTGGATTTTATAACTATCATTACAATTTTACCACGTACTATAATCGTCTACGGAGGTATTATTTCAATTCTATCTAACAATAAAGCATATTTAGCCTCACATGCTAAAGTAAAATCCTTTGCAGCGCAAACCACTGTCGCAGGACACGTCTTTTACGTTTATATCCTTTTTGACATCTTTATTAAATTTACTCCTCAACGCCTCTGTCCTACCCTCAATATGGGACTTTTGGACCTCAGGCTGACAGGATTATGAGTTGAAAGGAGATTATGTTCTAAAAGAATTTTACATTTAGCAAATCCTAATTGAAAATAGAGTTAAAACATAAGTTTTACAACTACTACTAATAAGCACCGTCAACGAGGTTTGAATAATGAATAATAAAATTAATGATGCTGTAATTTTTAAATTCAAAATATAAACATTTTGCGAGTTTAAAATATGTTGAAAAGGGGTATTCAATATAACTTGTAAATAAGGTTACGGTTTTAATTACAGCTATTTATCATTCAATTCAAATTATCTTTATTCATAAAGTACATTAGAAATATATACATGAATAGTGTCACATTTCTTATAAGTTATAATAAAACATACATGCTTATAGTAAATGGGAAAAATTGTAAAAGAACATAAAACTAACAGTTAAAACATACTTTGATTAGTAGGAAAAGAAAAGTCAATTACAGTTCATCAAATGAATAAATAGCCCTGCTAATGAGAAATTTCTTAAGTTTATTTTTAAATTTTTTTATATTTACTTCTGCTTGTATGTCCTTTGGAAGTTTATTATAGAATTTTGTTCCGGCGTATTTGGGTTTTTTTTTCGAAAAGGCGCAATTTATGAGGACTTAATGCTAACTTGCCTCGATTTCTTGTAAGATAATCATGTTTCCTTCCAACCAGCTCTATTTCATGAAATCTGTTTTTAACAGATACCACTGTTTCAAAAACATACATACCGAAAACTGTCATTATATTTTCTGTTTTAAACATTCTCTTAACAGAAGTTCTAGGTGGAAGGTTGTAAATTATTCTTATAGCTTTTTTTTGCATTCTTAATATAGATTTTAAGTTTCTCTTATTGGTTGAGCCATAAAGGGAAATCCCAAATGAAATCACTGAATGTATGTATGAAAAGTAAACCAACTTCAAAGTTTCTATTTCGCAATAGTTTTTTAATCTAGTTAAGGCATATAATCCAGAAGAAACTTTTGAAAGTAGTTTTTCAACATGACAGTTCCAATTGAGTCTTTTATCTATTACTAATCCTAAAAATTTAGTACTATCCTTAACTTCAATGGTTTTATTATTAAATTTAATAATCGGTCGACGTTGATTTCTGGTAGTTCGAGTTTGAAAATTTATGATACTTGTTTTATCCACATTGAGATTTAGATTTTGGGAGTTAAAAAAATCATTTAAAACGCATATGTCTGATTTTGCCTTGCTTTCTAATTCTTCATTTGTTGAGGCTATGATTTTCAAATTGGTATCATCAGCATACAAGCAGAGTTTACTTAAATTGCTAAGTTGCGGAAAATCTCTTCAATAAATAATGAATAAAAGAGGCCCCAGAATGGATCCCTGTGGAACCCCATATTTTAAGTCAGTGGTATAAGATTGATATGGAATTTTATAGTTTTTACGGTTATGATAGATAATTTCAACAAACTGTTTTCTGTGAGAGAGATAAGATTTAAGCAAATTTAAAGCAGTCCCCTCTATACCCAAGGTACTAAGCCTTGAAATTAATAAATCATGGGATATTGAATCAAATGCTTTTTGCAGGTCTAAGAACAAACCCGCTACCTTAAATTTACCATCCAGACTATCAATGACCGATTCTATAAAATCAGTGGCAGCAGTTATAACTGATTTACCTCTGCGAAACCCGTGTTGAAAGTTGTCAAACAGATTGTTATTTTCAAAAAATGTTACCAATTGATTATAAATTACTTTTTCATAAATCTTAGATATAGAGGGTAACAAAGCTATAGGTCGGTAATTTGACACCATTTGCCTGTCCCCCTTTTTAAAAAGTGGTTTTAATTTTGTAATTTTTAGCTTATCAGGAAATATACCGGATATCAAAGAAGAATTAACTAGGTGGGTGATTGGTTTTAGTAAAAATGTCTTGACTTTTTTCAGAAGAACCACAGGAACCTCATCATAGCCCATACTAAAAGAGTTCTTTAGACTATTAATAATTATATCCATTTCATTCTCATTAACAAAGCTGAATCGAAACCTTTTACCAAACTGAAATATTTCATTGTCTACCTGATTCTCAGACATTGGTTCAAAGTTAGACATTATACTAGTTACATTTGAAAAATATTCAATAAAACTGTTACAAATAAATACAGGGTCAGAATTCAACTTATTACCTACTTTTAAATTAATGTTTTGTACATTCTTAGATCCTATTCCCACTTCTGAATTTATAATAGACCAAGAGGTTCTATTTACATTGTTTGATTTGTTAATTTTTGTTTTATAATATTGCTTTTTAAAATACTTCAATTTTGACCTGAATGTTTTATTTAATTTCCTAACTTTTTTATATAAAGATTTACATTTTAACTCTCGGGCTGTTTGGCTAAGATTAAAAATTTTTTGTTTTTCTTCTTTTAACTCATTGCTAATCAAGTTAGGCTGTGTGTGCTGCCTTGACAGAGATTTAGGAAAACATATGTTAAAGTAATAACAAAATGTTTCATAAAATATATTATACTTATTTTCCACTGGAGAGGCATAAAGATCTGCCCATGACTCACATTGAAGTAAGTTTTTAAACTGGTCAATTTGTGAGTCAGAGAATTTTCTTTTATACTCAAAATAACATTTTTGGGAAGAATGTTTAGTCACAGTATTTAAAATTTCTAGCATCTGACCATCATGGTCGGACAACTGAGTGTTGATGCCTGTTACTCTGTAATTATAAGGTTCCAAATTAGTAAAAATATTATCTATGGTAGATTGAGTAGATTCTGTGATTCTAGTTGGAAAGTCAATTAATGAAGAAAATCCATTTGCTCTCACAATATGTAATAAACTGTTCCTATTTCTATAATTTTTGTCAAGCATGTCAATATTAATATCGCCAATAAAAACTATGTATTTGTACTTTAAGTTGAGAACTTCAATTAAAATGTTAAACCTTCTAATAAACTCTGATTCGTTTTGCTTGATAGGATTTCTGTAACAACCAATTAAAAGTAATTCATCCTTTGATACAGCCTTTTGTATTTTAATTAAACAACATTCAAAAATTTGTTCTGAGATAAGATTTTGGATTTCAGATGGCATGATAGTTTTACAATTTAGGAATGGCTTAGTTAGGATAACAACCCCTCGACCCCTTGACTTTTTTCGGCCAAAACTAGCACTAAGGCTGTATCCATTAATATTGAGTCTTTCTATTGTATCATTCGTCATTTTATGCTCTGTCAAGACAACAACGCTTGGATCTAGCTCAGATAAAGTTATTTCCAAAGAATCCAAAGATGACATTAATCCCCTAATATTTTGATGAAAAATATTCAAACTAAAATTTTTTATGTTACAATTACTATGGACTGACTTAACATTAAAAAACTCTCAGACTCGTTTGACATACACACACTTGATTCCACTGCACAATTCCCCAGCTCAACCGTTTCACCCCCAACAACTTCACACACAGCTGAATTCACCACAGGTAGTTGGCTGCTCTCAGAGTTGCTGGTGCTGTCGGAGGAAAAGCTCTCATCAGTGTGTGAAGCAGTGACCGGATGGTCCTGAGTTTCTCCTGATGGGGAGTTGGGGCAGCTGCTCACTATGGGGTCCGAGACTTTCCCAGGGGATGAATCTTGTGGCTCTTGGCTTGATCTTGGTGCTGTAAGAGGAGGGAAGGCAGCCATGCTGGTTGGAGTTGGATGTTGTTGATGCTTCCCCAGCTCTCCCTTCTCATTTACTATGGTTACTGCCAGTCCTGTAGAGTGTGGACTACCGCAGCCAGTTCTTGAGTTTATGTCCACGAGCTGTTCTAATTGCTTATTAAAGATGTCATGTGGTATTCCGTTTCTCAAGATCCGGTGAGAATTTTGATTATATGAAACTATTGTCACTGTTGCATTGGTTGATTTTTGAAAATTTATTATATTGTTAATGAAATGTGATGGATCTACATTGTCCCGGACACATCCTATTGGGGAACAGATCAAATGTTTAAGGCCCCGCTTCTTGAAATTCTCTGTCAAATCCTGGAACGCTGCATCGTAGTCATATGGATTAGGCTTGCTGTAATAGGTGGGTTTTGTAATTAAACTAAAGATTGAGGCCATGTCATCCTTTTCTTGTATAGCCAAGTGTCTTGTCACACAGTGAGATGGCGTAGGTTTACCACACAATTTTTTGAAAATAACCGCAACACCAGCAGTCATGTGGCGGGGGTCATGGAAGTCCGCAGATATGCTGTGTGCGAAACCTACTGTTTTTCTTTCATGTCTGAGTTTAAGAATATTTGCCATATGACAGTCAGACACCTCAATAGATCTTGTCTTCTCAAAACTGTTGTTAGGAATAGCCCCCTCTTCAGTGGTGAGCAATTGAAATTGGCCTTCATTTTCTTTTGCAATTGTACATTCAAATACATTTCTTGCAAATTGAATAATCAAGTAGGCAAGCTTCCTTTTTCCATTATTGTTGAGGTGCATACCATGGCGTGTGAAGTGCTGTCTATCAAAGAGGTCAAAATCAATAATATGTATGTTGTTAATGCGAGCAACCAACTCCCGGATGTAGTTATTTGCCAAAGCTATGTTGTAGTGTATGACATCATCAGAAGATTTATCGTAACGAGTAGGGATGGTTGTTATACATACTGGTCTGGTTTTACTAAGTTTTTTCAATTCACCTTCCATTTTTCCATAAACATCGCGAGGAGAGTTCACAGATACATCATTTGTACCAGCCAGCAAAATTAAAGGTCTCTTCTGAGATTTAGCAGCTTGATTGTATATGAATTCAATTCCTGCTCCTGGTTTGACTAGCCCATCCATCAGGACTTTACCCTGGCTGCACTTAGCAACAATCTCTGGAACCCCTCTTCCTTGGCTGTCCGTGTAAAAATCTATTTTTCTCTCTTGATCTACATGAAAAGTTTTAACAATGCTTGTAACTTTTTCCATGGGATAAGGTTTTGTAAACTTTTTAACTTTATCCTTGACTGATGGTTCTTTGATTGTATTTTTAGGAGATAAATGATGATTCCTGCTATAGTTTGAAACCCCTGCAGTTGTTTTATTTCGACCAAACTTTTTTACTTTTTTTTGTTTTTGATTGGTTGCTACTGTTTTCCAGTTATCTTTATCTTCCATATGCAGTTTATTATTTTCACATTGGTCTGATGTAATATTTATTCCTGCAGAACTTTTACTTCTTGTTTCATCTTCTGGCTTCTGATTCTCATCATGTTCTTCTTGATCAGCATGGTTCAACATGGTGAATCTGTTAGTTGTATTAATAGGTGTACTGTTGTGTTGTGCGACAGGTAGACCTAACTTGTTTGACTTATCAAATCTCACCTTAATCCAGTCTTCATTGTTCTTATTCGTGCTTTGTGTTTGTGTGGTTACATCACATGTAAGAGGTTTTGAAGATGCGGTAGAGTTGTTACTGGCTGAGAAATCTTGTTCGGTTGTAAGTAGGCGTATTTCCTCATTTGACAGCATTACACTGTTTTTTTATATAACAGTGATCTTTTTTTAATGAGATCAGTCGGGGACACTGTAGGTAGACTGTAGGTAAAGAGTTCATTCAGATTTAATGTACTGTGATTAATAGGTTTTGATCCAAAGACTAGGAGTTCAACAAACATACAGACGTATATTCCGCAATCATAAGAGTTGATCTGCTTAGGTCCATCGACAATTTGAAAATGGAAGCCAGGCGCATCCAAATACTGTGACACTTTATTTGCTACGACTTTAGCATCTTTCAAGTTATGTTCACCCAATGAGTCATAGTAGAGGAAGCGGTTGTTTGTCTGTGTATACACAAGAACACTCCAGTGAGAGCCACTCACACCGTCCAGTTGCTTTGAATCATTTATTGGCATGATCAAAGTTTTAAAGTCCTTTACTTTAAGGGAGTCAAAGAAGTGTGTGTAATCATCCATATTTTTCACGGCATGGCATATTAGTGGATTGATGATCAAACATTTGTGCACAGAAAGAAATCTAGAATTTATAAGGTCAAAGTATCGCTGCAAAGTTAAGTCAGAGAGCCATTGGTTGCTGAGTAGCTCATCTGTTACCAAAGTGTTGTTGTAGATATTTTCTGTCTGTGTTTCAGTTGAAATAAATTGGATTTTCTGACTTGTACTCAGTGATACATCATTCAGTTTACAACTATTTGAGAAACTTAATTCACTCAATGAACTTGTTGAGCTATTAAGTGATAAATTAATTTTACTACCAGATTTTTTTGAAGTAGAAAAGTTGAAATCTTCTATTTTCAAGTTTAAATTGTTCTCTTTTATGTATTTTACAAGCTCAGTTTTTGACCTGAAAAGTTTCCCATTTGGGGATTTGACATATATGTCCGTCTTTCCTTTGCTTAGGCCATTTTTCCTAACATGTTCTTCTCTAATCTAACCTTTTGGCATGGCAGAAAAAGTATTTTTATTTACAGCCATTATCAGATTTTAAGAAAATATATTTTTTTAATACCAAATCAAAAAAAACAAAATCAACAAACTATTTTAAAGGAACAAATTAAAAGTCCAGTCTTAAGATAGCAATGTTTGTAAACAAAGTAATTGAGTTAGAGCAACAGGTGCTCTTATCTCGCAGTACAAAGGTCAGTAGCTTGCACCTTGAGCTGGTCCCTCCTTATCAGCAGGCCTTATCAACTTTGTAAAAGTAGATCATGAAAAATCATAAAAATCCTTTATCTTTCGTTATAGTTTATGATAGTAAAAATTCTTTTTAAAACATACTACTTACATTTCCATAAACATAAACATTAGCTCCATGTTTGTAGCTAAAAATATTTACAAAAGATTAGAGTTTTACCACTGATATATCGAAAAAACAAGGGAGCACAAAATCACATGCTGTTCATGTCAAATCTTCTCTTCTAACGCCCATAGAAAAGTATCATAAAATCATAAAACATAGAAAAGTAAAAGTAGATATAAATGTGTTTAATGGTTTATCTTTAACATAAAACACTATTACACTGTCACTGCAGTCTGTAGTATCAGCATTGAACTAACTCATTTTACATTTTACAAATTCGTTTTGCCTCCGAAAAGGTTCCCCAAGCATGCTACTGTGCAATAGCCTACATGTTTCATTACCCAAGATCATCCATTTGCATCGATAATAATTGTACTCGAAACAACTGCAAAGATGGTAAATGTAACCTGGATATAACTATTCCTCTATTTTAAAGGTTTTCAAATATTCATAAAAGGAAAAACACACATTACGATCGATTGAAGAAAACTTTGTATGTAAAATCTGGCATGCTGTCTATAATTATATTGTCAATATTTTCCATATTTCCATATTCAACTGAAAAAGGGGACGAAAAAAGTACATTTACAAAGAGACTATAGTACGAATATTTCTCCCTTCAAATTTGTAATTTCACTTTTAAGGTACGGAACGTAGGTAGGTCATTCAAATCAGAGGAGCTGTTTCCCCTGAATCCTTTGTCCAATTTGCTTCCCAGTCTCTAAGCCTTAAGGCTGATGTATTCGTTGGCTTTGTGTGCTGTAAATTTCATATTCAGATTTGGTAGGATGCTGTGAAATATACAAATCCGTTCTACAACTTATCGCTTTCAGTTGTTAATATTTAATGTCCTTCGTTTTTACTCAGTAGTTCTTCAGTAGTACTTAGTAGTAATTTTAAGAAAGTATACAAATAGTATTTAACGGCTTTTCTGTACAATCTTTCACATAAAATATCGTAGAATGAATAAAATAAAACTGAAGAATAAATATTGTAAAATTCCTATGCAAGCTCTAATTTTCAAAAGTAAAATCCATATGAATCTCTAACAGTTGTTTAGTCGTTTCTATGTAGTAAATAACCTTTCGTTTGTATATTTAAATCATTCAATTATTATAATACACTTTCCCGTGATTCTCATGTGTAATTAATGTAATCCGTTGGAAAATTAAATCAATAAATAAACATTATAAGAATTGAATGATTTTAATCAACAAAATAACTTTCCATGTCAACCACAATGGCAATAAAATGACACAATGCTAAATTGACTTCATGGTATTTACCATCAAATCAGCCAACTACCAACCTAGAATAGATATTTTTATTTACATATTCATGATTTAATATGTTAAATATGTCAATATGTAATATGTAATATGTAATATGTTTATATATTAATACTTTCATTTAGTAGTTAAAGGTTGTAACATTTCTTACTTCTACGTAAAATAATCGGGTTTCCTCGAAGCACAAACATTTAAATCAGTTAACAATGTTTTTGCCAAGCTTTACAAGCTATGAAGTGAAACATAACCAACCGATAAAACTCATAAAGTTAATATTTTCGTTGAATATACAAATCCCTGGTAAATATATCATTCTTTAATGATAAAATTATACTTTATACACATCTTGGTTATTTAATACAGCAGCATCACCAACATTAGCGAAACGTGCTAAAAATATATTACAATTTTTCACCATTCACACATGTATATGATGAATATATACATTCTCATGTGAGTGTGTTAATCTACGCTCAAGATTGCAATGTGAGGGGCAAAGTCTCGTATCTTTGTAATGAGCTTACACAACTTGCTCAAACTTTAGCCGTAAACCTTCCTAAATACAACTTATCTATTTACTTTGGGGAAGAAGTTGGTCAAAAGAGTTATCAGACCCAAAATAACACTAATGTTAAGGTTTTAACACAACTTAAGTTCTAGATTGTTACAAGTATGTCCCTTGTAACTATAGTAAAGAATATTTCATTAGAATTAAAAAAAGTTAAACAGTTGCCACGGGCATTTTGTACTTTATCATAAGAGAAGAGGAGTATGATATCCTATTCTCACCTAATCTTATCCTTAAATCGAAAAACTTACAATAGTTTATATTTTCCTTATTAATAATACTAGTTCTCCCTTTTAAACAGTGTTAGTAAAAAATGAATGGTTATTTTTTTCAAGAAAATGGCATACTAGGAAAGGTTTACGATAACCTTCTTCCTTACCTAACCTAAGCCTATTATTACAATACACAATATTACAATATTACAATAACTGGAACAAGTGTCCTACTTAGTTTTTTCTACGTGGGAGATTTACTTGTAAAGAAGTACTTGTAGAGATTTACTTCGACCTTAAATTATTACTTAATTTAGAAATATCTTTATCGTGTAGTGTAACTCCGGCAAAAATGATTTTATTTAAATTATCAGGTCTTGTGGTGCAATAACTCAATTTATTTTCAACTCGGCTCAACATTGCAAACTCAAAATACGATATGACAAAACATAAGGCAGCCGAATCTTACTGTACATGGTTTTCAACTTCAAGGGGGGTTTATATCTGTCTTTTGATTTTTATTTATTGAAATTAATGTTATTATTCTTGGTTAATTTTGTTGTTAAGGTATATTCGTAAAACTAAAGATTCAAACATAGTTATACAGACCTGTAAATAAAATGAACTGCTATTATGAAGAAAAAATAAAAAAAAGGAAAAGGGTTTCCCCTTTCTACTACTTTTATATATTTAAATATTGTATTTAAATATATTTACTCCTTGCAATGCTCTTTAATGAATTCTTTACAAATGTTGGTTGCCCCTAGGTTGGAAGAACTCTAGAAAATAAAAATATCAGACAGAGCTTTTGGCAGTGGAAGCTTGATGTTATAAAAAATATGTGTGGGCCCTGCAAAATATAAATATTCCTCAAAGGTCCTTAGGGGACGCCCTTGGTACTGTTATGGTTCTTCCAAAAATGTGATACCTTTAATGAGAGCAATTTACCAGTCTTAATTCTACACTGAATTTACTTGCTCACTACTACACTAGTGTTTAGTGTTGCACTTAAAAGGTGAATCTTTTTTAGTGGCTTATGATTTACTGAATTACCTTTTGTTTACCAATTAGATACTATTGCATATACTGAATTACCAAGGTTATTGAGAACTAAAAAGTGAGTAACAATTTGATTTATTGAGCAGTATTAAAGAATTACAATGACTTCGTTTGACAATTTCTGATCGTGTTGTGTAATATAAAATATGACCTTGAGTGACACAATCAGACTGAATTGATTTGTTTGAAAACGTTGAACGGATTTATCAAAGGGGAATATTTGGCGCGGTTTCACACCGATCTCGAAGGTGTCAACGGGAGAGTGGTATTTAATTTAATTTGAGATGACCAGTGCCAAGCAAGTCCTGTTCGTTGGCCAACGATATAAATATGAAGGTCGATTCTCGAAGGTCAACTGATTAAACAGTATTGCGTTTAATCGTAGTATTTATTGGAACGTCGATTACTGTTTTATAGCTAATTTGGCACTTTGGCGGTTCATCTATATGCAAGCTGACACAATCCTCCGACAACACTTCCGGATTCAGCCGAACCAGCTACCTAATCCCTCCTTTGATATTAATTTGATTCCCCAGCTTTAAATACTGATTGTGACACTCTTTAACGAACTGTACCTCTAATAATGACTCTGTGCAAAATTCAAATACTATATAAAAATATTACAAAGCAACTCTGAATTACCCTATAAAAACATTTTCATCTATTTATTCTTAATGCTATTGTATTACCACAGTCTAATAAATAAAGAGGATTGTTACAATATGAATGGATATGAAAATCAGCGAATTGGGATCGAACCGGGGAACATGTGCTTATTCTACATGAATTGACAAAACAAGACAGGAAAATTTACAAAGTATGCGACTCACTGAAATTTAAATATATAACAAATAAATAACACAAATTACTTACAGTTTGGACGTCCACAAATATAACACAAACAAAGGGGAAGGGATTGGGAAATGTAACTAGCCGGTATTCTACAAGACGCGATCAATTGAACTCGTGAAACGTTTGAGAAATTTTCAAATGGCGGACTGCGTTTGGCCGGTAACGAACTTTTGCACTTTTTGACAACGACACTGATTCTAATTTCCGATCGCGAGGCAATTATATCCCTTAGGGATATAGGCTGAACGACTTTAAGGAAATTTGAGATTGCCCGACCAAACGCCGCGAAATGAATTTAATTTTCACAAACGAAAGTGTTACCGAACTAGTTACGTTGAGATTTGGAGAGGGACTGATACTACTGGAAACAAGTGACCATCCGACTAGACCTTATCCCCTCCACTTCTTTAGTGCGTGGTGCATTCTGGTCTATACTGATCTATTGTTCAAAACAGCTGACTGTTCTTCGCGTTAACTTGTATTGATTTGTTGCCTTTTACAACAAAATCGGTACAATAATTCCCCTTGTAACCCGTATTACTTAGGCTATACTCTAAGAAAAGTGTGAGGAACGAGCTGGTTTAGTAGATGGTTCAACTTTAGTGTCCGAGGTGCCAGGTTCAAATCCCACCAATGAATTGTATAGCCTACAGCATAATGCTGCAACCCCACTAGACCTAGTTGACATAGTGTGGAAAAACATTTCGGGCCATACCAAAGAGGAATATTAATAAAAAATTTATAAAATTGAAGCGTTAAGACTAGGTGATCATTAAAGTCTCTTAGCATTTAATACCTAGTAGTTTATATGAAAGATAACTATTCTAGATCACGCGACCTATTTAACTGAGTTATGCTAACTACACACGCTTGCAACATGTTAAACAGATATTAATTACACCATTAAGGTTGCAAGATGGCGTCTGAACCAAAGGCAATTATGGTGAAGCACTTCGGAAACTGCGACGCTTCTTGTGATAAATAACCAGTTTCAGCGTGAATAATGAGCTTTAAGACTTAAAGTCTTACATTCATAATTCTATTGAATACAATGCTTAATAGTTAGGTGTCTTGTAGAAAAACACATATTTCAATTATCAATTTTATGTGATATTGGTTGGCTATATCAACCATTTTTAATACTATGGTAAGATTAAGATTGTTACAAGAAAACTACAAGACCTTTACCGATGTTTTATTACCTGAAGTGAGTTCGGAGATGTAGTTCTATAATTTAACACTACAAGTATTAATCACGAGTATTTTCGTTAAGTATTATATTTTGATCGGGAAAAGTAATGATGCAATGTTTATACTTTTTGGCGATTTGAACTACAGTATAGTAATTTCATTCAATTAGTTTTATTAGTAAAATATGTACTTTTTGTGACACCGCAATATTGTTATAGATGTTTTATTAACAGTTTAAATTATTTTAAACATATTAATTTTCTGACTTTCAGCCACTTACAAAACTAATATTGTCAAACCTTACTAAGGAAGAGAATTTCGTCATTTTTTACATAAATTGTCTTCTCAGTGATTTATGTTAATTTTTCACCTTAACCAATTCACAATAGTTTTGAATATTTAATAACATTATGCTTTGTAAAGGTATAGAGCCATAACACGAGTCCTACATATTTCGACATGTGTGTTTTTATATAATATGAAAACTAGAGAAGATATTATATTTGGTTTAAACTCGTAAATGTACGACATTTGAAGCCACACATCTCGGATGGGAAATGCGCCAGTTAATTTCCCAGGGTGGATAAAGTCCGGAAGATTCATCTTGCTCCGATTTGACGTAACATTCACAATTTTAGGACGGTTGAGATCACCGAAATATGGATCTCTACTCATACTAGGTAATCTGGAAATTAACAAAACTATGAAAAAACATATCAACTGGAACATAATAATTCAATGAAGGAATGACACTTTTGTAGTACAACGTAAGGTTTCAAAATAGTTAGTCTTACTAACCCCTCAGGTTATGTTTTATCTAAACTATAACGTAATAATCATCATATTGAGTATTTGTTTGTTTCTTTTCATATTTTATAAAATTAAGATGTTAAGTTTGTGCTTTATTTTTTATTCTATATTTATATCGGGTGAGGTAGTAAATAAAGAGGCTTGCGCCAACCATATTTAGTTTGCAATATTTGGACATCTTGTGTAGGTTATTTCAGGTTAGTTTATTTTAGATTGCATTAGCAATGTTGAACAAATAAACAAAAACAAAACATCAAATCTTACAACATTGGATTTTATGCTTTGAATGTGGATACTACTGGCCTTTTTATATAGAATGACTGGGAAAAATGTATGCCTGCTTCTGGAAGTATAAGCTACTTAGGCATTCTATAGAATGTCTTAGTATTTACTTTGCCGACGGCATATTTTTAATTTACTTTCGATCATTACACCAATATATCATTATAGATAGTGCTATTTACCATGACTTTTTGTAAATTAAACACTAATATTTATTTGTAATTTAAATAAGTTTATTAATCAAATTAACACACTTACCAAGAAACTAAAACCTAAATACCCTGTAAAACCCACTATATACAACAAAAACATACAGAACTAGTCAATAATATATTCCATACATTGAGGTATTCTTAATACAATTGAAGTACAGACGAGATTTTCTTGAAGAATTTCATTTTATACAAGATACAGCCCAGCTTGGAACTGACGCGGTTCAACTTAGATAAGAAGATTTAAGCTGCCTAAACTGTCTCCAGACGCTCTTAACGCTTACAAGGGCTCCGAGTATGATTGTGGCGATCAATCGTGGAAATTGTCAGAAATTTATACTATTTTATTTGGGCGGATTAAACACATTTTTTTTGGAGAGTGAACTTAAAAATCACAATATCATTAGAAAATGCTTCGAAAGTCAAAGGCCATTATAATTGATGAGTGGGTGGTTGGAACAATAGGTTGTTGCGCCACAATCATAGCAATGCGAGGTTATAAACGAAAACATAACCTCTCTTAGATTTGAGTAGTGATTTTTAGTAATATAAAAAACTTTTGTAGGCAAAGTAGTGTACGCAACTTGTGCAATTAGTCTTTAAGATTAAATTTACGCGATCGTAGTGTAATAATGTACAACCTACTTATTATAAATTACAAACTACGCGTTCTGTAAAAGATTTGTAGCTAAACATGTGATCAATATGGAAAATATTATACATTTGAGGGATAAATTAATTTAAATGTCAATATGTTATTGCATTATGTTATCGAATTATTTTATTTTATAGTACACACAACCAGTATTCTGTAAAAGCAGTTCATTGATATTTAATTACATGAATAAAGTATATTTTGTTCACTAACTGATTAGTTTTTACTCCCGCAGCACTCTCTAGAAAGTTAACATTTTATAATTTTCATTACTATTTAACCATCTATGAAACAAATTTCGCAAGGGTTATTTCAATTCCAACTAACAATACAGCATATTTAGCCTCACGTGGTAAAGTAAAATCCTTTGCAGCGCAAGCCACTGTCGCAGGACACGTCTTTTACGTTTATATCCTTTTTGACATCTTTATTAAATTTACTCCTCAACGCCTCTGTCCTACCCTCAATATGGGACTTTTGGACCTCAGGCTGACAGGATTATGAGTTGAAAGGAGTTTTCGCTCTAAAAAATTTTACATTTAGCAAATCTTAGTTGAAAATAAAGTTAAAACATAAATTTTACAACTAATACTAATAAGCATTAAACATTATACCTTTTAATGGAAAGCAGTGTAGGTATATTTCTAAGTGTGAAGAAGGTAGCTGATTCAATTCCAAGTGAGCACGAAATAAAATTTAGAAGTTATTTTATTACCATATTTATATAACAGTGGAACAGTTAGAACGGGGAAACATTGTACTCGAACCCAATATTGTACTAAAATAACGCAGTTCAAAGCACATTTTTATTGTACTTTTTATAGTATTGTTCAAATAAGATATATTTCAAAGGTGTTATCACCTTGGGGGATCACTGAGGGATATTTACTATTGTAGCTTCAAATGAAAGATGGTCAATCCTCGCATCAGAAGAGCCCCAAGGATTACTTGATCCGGCTTTGGCAACCTTATGGTTAACCTTTTGTTGTCCCTGGACATATAGAGCTAGATTAAGTTCTGACTTACCTTATTTTGAAAAATATTCTATGAAAACCCGGAACTGTAAATGTACGTTATTTATCATACATGTAATATAGGTAATTTAACATACGTATATTTATGTATTAGAAACCAAATCAGGAGTTTTACGATTTAAAATACAAGCCTTCATTTGCAGATTCCAAGTTAGCAATTTCAGTAATAAAATTTTTGGCTACATTGACCATTTATGTTAAAAAATTTAATATTTGCACTAATACAACCCGATTTAATTATGCGGTAGGCCTATGTTTATTATGAAAACTGCTTTATTTACATTTACCTATTGAAAATTAAAACCTGCCTTTTTTATTTATGTTCCACTTCTCTCTAAGAGGACCAGAACTTATCCAAACTTCTCAATCTATATATTTTAATGAGAAAAATGGTTTGACACTATAAATAAAGGTTGGGTCTATACTATTATGTATTATATTATATATTAAAGTATCGGCTTCTGTTGTTCCGAACAACAGAAGACGATTCCTTTTGTTGTTCCTTCTGTTAAGTAGTAGATTCCTTTTTTTTGCGTTACTATAACTATTGTGAATACAGTATAATACAGTAGACAATCAAAACAAAAATCCCATCGTAAAAAGCTAATGTCAACAAAGTATGCTTCAAAAACTTATCCCAATGGTATATCAAGTAATGATCGTAGGTATTTGAACTATGGTAATTTTATTCAATTAATTTCATTTGTAAAATATGTACTTTTTGTGACACCGCAATATTGTTATATATGTTTTGTTAACCATTTTTTATTATTTAAAGATTTTAATTTTTTGACTTTAAGCAACTAATCAAACTTATATTTTCAAACCTTACTAAGGAAGAGAATTTCGTCATTTTATACATCAATTGTACCTTAATGATTATGTTAATTTTCCCACCTTAACCAATTCAACATAGTTTTGAATATTTAATAATATTATGCTGAAAAAGGCATAGAGCAATAACACCGAGTCCTACATGTGTGGCTTATTTAAAATAAATACGAGATAAGATATTATATTTAGCACTCTTTAATGAGAAAATTATACTTTATACACAGCTTGGTTATTTAATAAAGCAATATCACCAACATTAGCGAAACGTGCTAAAAATATATTAAAATTTTTCACCATTCACACATGTATATTATAAATATATACATTCACATGTGAGTGTGTGTGATCTACGCTCAAGATTGCAATGTGAGGGGCAAAGTCTCGTATCTTTGTAATGAGCTTACAGCTTGTTCAAACTTTAGCCGTAAACCTTCCTAAATACAACTTATCTGTTTACTTTGGGGAAGAAGTTGGTCAAAAGAGTTATCAGACCCAAAATAACACTAATGTTGGGGTTTTAACACAACTTAAGTTCTAGATTGTTACAAGTATGTCTCTTGTAACTATAGGAAAGAATATTTCATTCAAATTAAAAAGTTAAACATCTGTCACGGGCATTTTGTACTTTATCGTAAGAAAAAAGGAGTATGTTATCATAAAAATATATTAAACCCAAAGCTAATCATTATAACTAAATTGAAAAACATACTATCATTGTTTTCCTTATTATTAATAGTCACTCTCCCTTTTAAAAAGCGTTAGTAAATAATCAATAATATTTTTCAGGTATTATTTTCAAGCTGCTAATCTTCTTCCTAACCTAACCTCAGCCTATTGTTACAATACACAATATTACAATATTACAATAACTGGAACAAGTGTCCTACTTAGTTTTTTCTACGTGACAGATTTACTTGTAGAGATTTACTTTGACTTTAAATTATTACTTCATTTAGAAATCTTTATCGTGTAATGTAACCCCGGCAAAAAATGCTTTTGTTTAAATCATCAGGTCTTTTGGTGCACTAACTCAATTTATTTTCAACTCGGCTCAACATTGCAAACTCAAAATACGATATGACCAACCATAAGGCAGCCGAATCTGACTGTACAAGGGGTGTTCAACTTCAAGGGGGTATATATCTGTCTTTTGATTTTTATTTATTGAAATTAATGTTATTGTTCTTGGTTAATTTTGTTGTAAAGGTATATTCGTAAAACTGAAGATTCAAACATACTTATGAAGACCTGTAAATAAATTGAACTGCTATTATGAATAATTCCCCTTGTATGTTATCCGTATTACTTATACTCTAAGCAAAGTGTGAGGAACAAGCTGGTTTAGTAGATAGTGAAACTTTAGTGCCCGAGGTACCGGGATCAAATTCCACCAATGAATTGTAGAGCCTACAGCATAATGCTGCAACCCCACTGGACCTAGTTGACATAATGTGGAAAAACATTCCGGGCCATACCAAAGAGGAATATTTAAAAAAAAATTAAAAAAATTAAAGCGTTAGGACTGAAAGTATCTCTTAAAATTATCTAAGTATCATTAAAGTCTCTTAGCATTTAATACCTAGTAGTTTATATGAAAGATAACTATTCTAGATCACGCGACCTATTTAACTGAGTTATGCTAACTATACACGCTCGCAACATGTTAAACAGATATTAATTACACCATTAAGGTTGCAAGATGGCGTCTGAACCAAAGGCAATTATGGTGAAGCACTTTGGAAACTGCGACGCTTCTTGTGATAAATAACCAGTTTCAGCGTGAATAATGAGCTTAAAGTCTTACATTCATAATTCTATTGAATACAATGTTTAATAGGTATCTAGCTTGTAGAAAAACACATTTTTCAATTATCAATTTTATGTGATATTGGTTGGCTATATTTATCATTTTAATACAATGGTAAGTTTAAGATAGTTACAAAAAAAACTACAAGACCTTTACCGATGGTTTAGAACCTGAAGTGGTGGAGATGTAGTTCGATAATTTAACCCAGTGAAGTATTATATTTTGATCGGGAAAAGTAATTATGCAAAGTTTATACTTTGTTGAGATTTGAACTAGATTAAAAATGTTTACTTTTTGTGATACTGCAGTTTTGTTATTGATGTTTTATTAACCATTTTAAATTATTTTAGACATTTTAATGTTCTGACTTTCAGCGACTAACCAAACTAATAGTTTCAAACCTTTCTAAGAAAGAGAATTTTGTCATTTTTTACATAAATTGTCTTCTCAGTGATTTATGCTAATTTTCCCTCCTTAACCAATTCACAATAGTTTTGAATATTTAATGACACTATGCTTAAAAATGCATAGAACAATAACACGAGTCCAACATGTTTGGACATGTGTGTTTTTATATAATAAGAAAACTAGAGAAGATATTATATTTGGTTTAAACTCGTAAATGTACGACATTTGAAGCCACACATCTCGGAGGGGAAATGCGCCAGTTAATTTCCCAGGGTGGATAAAGTCCGGAAGATTCATCTTGCTCCGATTTGACGTAACATTCACAATTTTAGGACGGTTGAGATGACAGAAATATGTATCTCTACTAATACTGGGTATTCTGGATATCAACAAAACTATGAAAAACATTTAAACTGGAACATAATGATTCAATGTATGAAGGATCCACACATTTTTTAGTACAACGTAAGGTTTCAAAATAATTAGTCTTACTAATGCCTTTAGGTTATGTTATAACTAAACTATAACGTAATAATCATGATATTAAGTATTTGTTTATAACTTTTCATATTTTATAAAATTAAGATGTAAAGTTTGTGCTTTATTTTTTATTCTATATTTATATCGGGTAAGGTAGTAAATAAAGAGGCTTGCCCCAACCATATTTAGTTTACAATATTTGGACATCTTGTGTAGGTTATTTCAGGTTAGTTTATTTTAGATTGCATTAGTCTAACAGTCTTGAAAAATAAATCAAAGAAATAAAAGAACCCTTCAACATATGCTTTGACTTTAGATACTACTGGCCTTCTATAGAATGAATAGGACAAGTATATGTGTGCTTGGAGAACTATAAGCTACTATGGAATGCATTTTATAGAATGTCTTAGTATTTCCTTTTGACGGCATATTTTTAATTTACACTCAATCTTTATGCCAATATATATCATTATATACAGTGCTATTGTTTTTACCTTTACCTTTTATGAATTAAACACTAGTATTTGTTTTTAAATAAGTTGATTAATCAAATTAACACACATACTTAAACACAAACTAAAACATATATACCCTGTAAAACCCCCAGTCTAAAACAAATACATATAGAACTAGTCAATAATATATTCCATATATTGAGGTATTCTGAATACAATTGAAGTACAGACGGGTTTTTCTTGAAGAATTTCATTTTATACTAGATACGGCCCAGCTTGGAACTGACGCGGTTCAACTAAGATAAGAACTAAATAATGGTGTAAATACCTGCATCTATGTGATCAATGTGTTGCTAAAATGCAACCGGTTTCGACTCACAAAGGAGTCATCGTCAGGCCAGTACAGATGTCTTCTTGCTTCATTTGAAGGTCGTCAATTTGTGATAAATAAATACATTTAACAAACACACGTACACGAACATAGAAACGAACATTTAAGGTTAAAAACGAAAGATAATACTACAGCGGTAACGGGACACGACGTGATCGGGCGGGGGTAGCTGTTTCCCCTGAATCCTTTGTCCAATTTGCTTCCCAGTCTCTAAGCCTTAAGGCTGATGTATTCGTTGGCTTTGTGTGCTGCAAATTTCATATTGTATTCAGATTTGGTAGGATGCTGTTAAATATACAAATCTGTTCTACAACTTATCACTTTCAGTTATTTAGCTCGATATACTATTTCATGTCCTTGTTTATACTCAGTGGTTCTATTTTAACACAGTATACGAATAGTATTTAACGGAATTTCTGTACAATCTTTCTCATAAAATATCGTAGGATGAATTAAATAAACCTGAAGAATAATTGTTGTAAAATTCCTATACAAGCTCTAATTATCAAAAGTAAAATCCATATGAATCTCTAACAGTTGTTTAGTCGTTCCTATGTAGTCAATGATCTTTCGTTTGTATATTTAAATCATTCAATTATTATAATACACTTTCCCGTGATTCTCATGTGTAATTAATGTAATCCGTTGGAAAATCAATAAATAAACCTTATAAGAACTGAATTTTTTTAATCAACAATTAACTTTCCATGTCAACTACAATGGCAATAAAATGAAACAATGCTAAATTGACTTCATGGTATTTACCATCAAATCAGCCAACTAGCAACCTAGAATAGATATTTTTATTCACATATTCATGATTTAATATGTTTAATATGTTAATATGTAATATTTTATTTTATTTTATTTTATTCCAACGGACATTCCATTTTGTTTGATGTGGTGCTATTTGTTTACAAACTTATCTTTATCAATATAATACTGCCATGTACAGTTCAAGATGGCTTATTAAATAACAACTATACATTTGACACTTAGACATAGGCAACAGAAACAAATAACAATAATATATAGTAACTAACAACAATAACCAATAGCTTAAACAATAACAATGATGATCGCCCTATATACTAACCATAAACAAAAACTATAAATAATAATAAATAACAAGGAAAACAGCTAATAAAAAATAAATACAACAAAATAAACAACAAATTGATATTTGCTTAAATAAGTAACAGATTCTGACTAGAGAAATTATTAAAGCAATTATTAATATGTAATATGTTAATATCTTTATACTTTCATTTAAAGTAAACTACTAAGCACGAAGCACAAACATTAAAATCAGTTAACAAACACTTATTTACCAAAGCTTTACGAGCTATGAAGTAAAACGTAACCAACTGATAAAATTCCTAAAGTTAATATTTTCGTTGAATATAAAAACCCTGGTAAATATTTAGCATTCTTTAATGAGAAATACACAGCTTGGTTATTTAATAAAGCAACATCACCAACATTAGCGAAACGCGTTAAAATATATTAACACTTTTCACCATTCACACATGTATATGATAAATATATAATATATATGATATAATATATATGATAAATATACATTCTCATGTAAGTGTGTTAATCTACGCTCAAGATTGCAATGTGAGGGGCAAAGTCTCGTATCTTTGTAATGAGCTTACAGCTTGCTCAAACTTTAGCCGTAAACCTTCCTAAATACAACTTATCTGTTTACTTTGGCGAAGAAGTTGGTCAAAAGAGTTATCAGACCCAAAATAACACTAATGTTGGGGTTTTAACACAACTTAAGTTCTAGATTGTTACAAGTATGTCCCTTGTAACTATAGGAAAGAATATTTCATTCAAATTAAAAAGTTTAACATCTGCCACGGGCATTTTGTACTTTATCGTAAGAGAAATGAGTATATTATCCTCAAATATATTAAACCCTAAGCTAATACTTATCCCAAAATAGAAAAACATACTATCATTTTTATTTTCCTTATTATTAATAGTCGTTCTCCCTTTTAAAAAGCGTCAGTAAATAATCAATAGGTATTTTTCAAGAAAATAGGGTACTTTCCTGTCAAAGGGAACATTCATTATTATCGATGATTTTTTCTCGATATATATATATTAACAAATTGAAACATATCAGCTGACAACTATGCGATAAATATTGTTCAGTATCAACAAACAATAATGAAATGAAACTTTTCAAAAAATAACCTAACATAACTAACCAAACTTGCTATAACATTTAAAAATCCCGTGTTTAACTTGCATTTTCTATTATCAAACCAAAACGGAATTTTTAAATGGTCCAGCAAGTTTGGTTGGTTATTTTAGGTTAGCTTAGAACAGTTGTATTTCTTAATCCATATAATAGACTATTTTAGCCTAAACATGATTAGTTAGTTGTTGTCAATTTGTAATGGATCGGAAAATAAAAATATCGATATATCGAGAAAAAATCATCGATAATAACAAATGTTCCCTTTAACAGGAAAGTACCGAAAATGGCATATTAGGTTAACGGTTTCCGCTAACCTTCTTCCTAACCTAACCTTAGTCTATTATTACAATACACAATATTACAATAACTGGAACAAGTGTCCTACTTAGTTTTTTCTACGTGGCAGATTTACTTGTAGAAAAGTACTTGTAGATATTTACTTTGACCTTAAATTATTACTTAATTTAGAAATACCTTTATCGTGTAGTGTAACCCCTTTGTAATGCCTTTGTTTAAATTATCAGGTCTTAGTGCAATAACTCAATTTATTTTCAACTCGGCTCAACATTGCAAACTCAAAATACGATATGACAAACCATAAGGCAGTCGAATCTGACTGTACAAGGGGTTTTCAACTTCAAGGGCCCGTCTTTTGATTTTTATTTATTGAAATTAATGTTATTGTTCTTGGTTAATTTTGTTGTAAAGGTATATTCGTAAAACTGAAGATCCAAACATACCTATGAAGACCTGTAAATAAATTGAACTGCTATTATGAATAACTCCCCTTGTATGTTACCCGAATTACTTATAATTTAAGCAAAGTGTGAGGAACGAGCTGGTTTAGTAGATACTTCAACTTTAGTGCCCGAGGTGCTGCTGGGTTCAAATCCCACCAATGAATATAGCTTATATCGTATAGCCTACAGCATAATGCTGCAACCCCACTGGACCTATTTCACATGATGTGGAAAAATATACCAAAGAGGAATATTAATTTAAAAAAAATTATTAAATTGAAGCGTCAAGACTGAAAGTATCACTTAAAATTATCTAAGTATCATTAAAGTCTCTTAGCATTTAATACCTAGTAGTTTATATGAAAGATAACTATTCTAGATCACGCGACCTATTTAACTGAGTTATGCTAACTATACACGCTCGCAACATGTTAAACAGATATTAATTACACCATTAAGGTTGCAAGATGGCGTCTGAACCAAAGGCAATTATGGTGAAGCACTTCGGAAACTGCGACGCTTCTTGTGATAAATAACAGTTTCAGCGTGAATAATGAGCTTAAAGTCTTACATTCATAATTCTATTGAATACAATGCTTAATAGGTAGATAGCTTGTAGAAAAACACATTTTTAATTTATAAATTTTATGCGATATTGGTTGGCTATATTAATCATTTTTAGCGAATTTCCCTATAGGGAAAGTAGCTATTACCGTAGGTCTCATGGTAAGACTTAGGCACGGGACCGATTTACTTTTTCATTTTGATGTCCCCAGAGGCCAAAAACACCATTCGTTGAAATTTTTATATATGTATATTTTATTTATATATATATATGTCCGTGAACACGATAACTTGAGTAATCTTTATCCGATTTTGATGAAATTTGGTTTGAAGGTGTAAGGCGGTATAAAACTTATAATACTTAAAACTTATAAACTTATAACGGTATAAACTTAAATGAGTTCGCGATCCAGCATGATCGGACCATGGGAACAGGGTTTTATGGGGTAAAAATTGGTTTTTCTCACTTTTGACCCTCAAAACACAAAATTTCCCAATTTTTCTCTAAACCTTCTTAAATAGCTTAAAACAACAAACAATTCAGTATATCAAAGTGTTTTGTATGGTTATTGTTTACGGAGAAACCCTCAAAACACAAAATTTCCCAATTTTTCTCTAAACCTTCTTAAATAGCTTAAAACAACAAACAATTCAGTATATCAAAGTGTTTTTGTATGGTTATTGGTTACGGAGAAAACTAAAAAAATTGTAAATTTAAAACTCCCATGTTATTCTTATGGAGAATATTGTAAAATGTTGTAGTTTGCTTGTTTATGGATATCTTTTGATCAAACTTGGCAAATATATTCATTTTATACTAAGCAATAATTATTTAACTTAAAACACACACTTTATTAGTTTCCTTGTAGCAGCAAACCTAGGTACTCGTTAAATCTAATGTTATTTAAATAGATCAATTGAAAATCAATTCAGCCAAATGGAAATTCGCTTAGACGGCAGGTTTGCTGCGGCGTGGGTATATTAATAGGTACAATGGTAAGTTTAAGATAGATAGAAAACTACAAAGCCTTTACCGATGTTTTAGAACCTGAAGTGGTGGAGATGTAGTTCGATAATTTAACACTACAAGTATTAAACACGAGTATTTTTCGTTAAGTATTATATTTTGATCGGGAAAAGTAATGATGGGAAAAGTAATGATGCAATGTTTATACTTTTTTGGGGATTTGAACTATTGTAATTTCATTCAATTAATTTTATTAGTAAAATATGTACTTTTTGTGACACTGCAGTTTTTTTATGGATGTTTTGTTAACCATTTGAAATTATTTTAAACATTTCAATTTTCTGACTTTCAGCAACTTACCAAACTAATATTGTCAAACCTTATTACGGAAGAGAATTTTGTTATTTTGACATAAATTGTCTTAATGATTTATGTTAGTTTTCCCACCTTATCCAGTTCAACAAAGTGTTGAATATTTAATAACACTATGCTTTATGAAGGCATAGAGCAATAACACGAGTCCTACATGTTTGGACATGTACGATTCTTATATAATATGAAAACTAGAGAAGATATTATATTTGGTTTTAACTCGTAAATGTACGACATTTGAAGCCACACATCTCGGAGGGGAAATGCGCCAGTTAATTTCCCAGGGTGGATAAAGTCCGGAAGATTCATCTTGCTCCGATTTGACGTAACATTCACAATTTTAGGACGGTTGAGATCACCGAAATATGGATCTCTACTAATACTGAGTAATCTGCATAAAAACTATGAAAAACATCAACTGGAACATAATAATTCGATGAAGGATTGACACATTTTTAGTAAAACGTAAGGTTTCAAAATAGTTAGTCTTACTAACCCCTCAGGTTATGTTTTATCTAAACTATAACGTAATAATCATAATATTAAGTATTTGTTTGTCTCTTTTCATATTTTATAAAATTAAGATGTAAAGTTTGTGCTTTATTTTTTATTCTATATTTATATCGGGTAAGGCAGTAAATAAAGAGGATTGCCCCAACCATATTTAGTTTACAATATTTGAACATCTTCTGAAGTTGTGTTTCAGGTTGGTTTATTTTAGATTGCATTAGTCAATGTTGAACAAATAAACCAAAAAAAAAACATCAAATCTTACAACATTGGATTTTATGCTTTGACTACTGGCCTTCTATGGAATTACTTGGAAAAATATATGTTTGCTTGGAGAAGTATAAGCTAATTAGGAATTCCATAGAATAACTTAGTATTTACTTTAAGTGCTAATTTTTAACTTTGACTTCTTGTAAATTGAACACTAGTATTTGTTTTTAAATAAGTTGATTAATCAAATGAACACACTTACCAAGAAACTAAAACCTAAATACCCTGTAAAACCCACTATATACAACAAAAACATACAGAACTAGTCAATAATATATTCCATACATTGAGGTATTCTGAATACAATTGAAGTAGAGGCGAGATTTTCTTGAAGAATAACATTTTATACAAGATACAGCCCAGCTTGGAACTGACGTGGTTCAACTTAGATAAGAAGATTGAAGCTGCCTAAACTGTCTCCAGACGCTCTTACACGCTTACAAGAGCTCCGAGTATGACTGTGGCGATCAGTTGTGGATATTGTCAGAAATTTACTACCTTATTACTTTGGGAGGATTACTTTTTTTCTTTTTGTAGAGTGAACTTAAAAATCACAATTTCATTGGGAAATGCGTCGAACGTCAAAGGTCATTTTAATTGACGAGTAAGTGGTTTGGAACAATAGGTTGTTGCACCACACTCAGTGGCAATGAGAGGTTATAGACGAAAACATAACCTCTCTTGGATGTTATGAGTATTGATTGTTAGTAATAAGAAAACTGTTGTAGTTAAATGCAAAGTAGTGTACGTAACTCGTGCAATTAGTCTTTAAGGCCAAATTTACGCGTTCGTAGCGTAATTTACTACCTACCTGTTATAAAGTACAAACTACGCGTTCTGTAAAAGATTTGTAGCTAAACATGTGATCAATCTGGAAAATATTATACATTTGAGGGATAAATTAATTTAAATGTCAATATGTTATTGCATTATGTTATCGAATTATTTCATTTTATAGTAAAGAAAACCAGTATATTCTGTAAAAGCAGTTCATTGATATTTAATTACATGAATAAAGTATATTTTGTTCACTAACTGATTAGTTTTTACTCCCGCAGCACTCTCTAGAAAGTTAACATTTTATAATTATCATTACGATTTAACCATCTACGAAACAAATTTCGCAAGGGTTATTTCAATTCCAACTAACAATACAGCATATTTAGCCTCACATGGTAAAGTAAAATCCTTTGCAGCGCAAGCCACTGTCGCAGGACACGTCTTTTACGTTTATATCCTTTTTGACATCTTTATTAAATTTACTTCTCAACGCCTCTGTCCTACCCTCAATATGGGACTTTTTGGTCCTCGGGCTGACAGGATTATGAGTTGAAAGGAGATTATGCTCTACAAAAAATTTTACATTTAGTGAATCTTAATTCAAAAAATGTTGGTAAATTTCTAAACTAATACCAATAAGCATTAATCATTTAACAATGAAATGGACAACCAAGTGTCTATATTGATAAGTGTGAAGAAGGCTGGTTCAATTGCAAGCGAGCACATAATTAATTTATCTTCGTTGGTATTTGATGCAAATTGGTTAATCGTTATGAGAACATGAATTAGGCCCTTTCCTCAATGGCATGGATAAAAAAATCCAAACATGTTAATAGAAAGTTTAAAAAAATATATTTAAAACATTATTAAGGTGTACAGTAGAAGTTTTCGAAAATTTAATTTTACATTGTTGTAAAGTTTGTTTACTTAGTCAACGTAAAATCAACAAAATCACCGTCCAATAATGATGTGATGATCGATGTAAGTGAAAATAGGCTAATGATCTTATATGGAAAGATTGTTTTTAAATAGTTTACAACAATATACAGCACCAAAATAATTTAATGATTTTTTGCGATGCCTTAAAAACGTGTGTAGAGTGGGTTATCATGTGGGTTGTATGTGTTGTCGATGGATTGTAAAAAATTACCTTTAATTAAGAAAATGATGTTGGAGATGTAATATTGGATAATTATTAAATTTAGATAATTTTTATAAATGGACGTTTGGAAAATGCATTTAGGAAAATGACATCATAGCACGATTACTCAATATTGATCACCTGCTATCCAATGTTTTACTCTAAGTGAGCATATTTTAGATAATTGATTGACCCTTAAATTAAGTTACTTTAGGTGAAATTATATTTTTTCTATTAAAGACCATGAATAAATAAACTAAATATAGCTTTGAAAATTTTGTATTTCATATTTAAACGTTTTCGAAGCTTTTGTGGGAAAATAAGAAGTTCTATTTTTTATTAGGAAACTCAAATAAACATTTCCTATTTTACAAGGACTACAACTTTTAAAATAAATAATAATAAGGAAATATGTATTCAAACACTTTAGCTTACTAAACAAAACACAGTTCAAAGCACAGATTCAATAAAATATTAATACTTTTTTAAGGTATTATTAAAATAAGATATATTTCCAAAGTGTTATCACCTTGGGGGATCACTGAAGGATATTTACTATTGTAGCTTCAAATGAAAGATGGTCAATCCTCGCATCAGAAGAACCCCAAGGATTACCTGATCCGGCTTTGGCAACCTTATGGTTAACCTTTTGTTGTCCCTGGACATATAGAGCTAGATTAAGTTCTGACTTACCTTATTTTGGAAAATATTCTATGAAAACCCCGAATTGTACATAATGTACGTTATTTAATATACATATAATATAGGTAATTTAATATACGCATATTTAAGTATTCCAAACCAAATTAGGAGTTTTGCGATTTAAAATACAAACCTTCATTTGCAGATTCCGAGTTAGCAATTTCAGTAATAACATTTTTGGTTGCATTAACAATTTGTGTTAAAAATTAAATATTTGTAGTAATCCAAACTTCTCAATATATATATTTTAATGAGAAAAATGGTTTGACACTATAAATAAAGGTTGAGTCTGTACTATTATGTATTATATTATATATCAATGTATCGTCTTCTGTTGTTCCTTTTGGGTAGTAGATTTATTTTTTTGTGTTACTATTACTATTACGAATACAGTATAATACAGTAGACTATCAAAACAAAAATCCCATCGTAAAAAGCAAATGTCAACGTAGTATGCTTCAAAAACTTTTCCCAATGGTAAATCAAGTAATGACTGTAAATAAGTTATTTACATGATAAAGTTTTTAAATCGTAAAATGTATAATCTTAATTATTCTTGCAACAAAAAGAAGCTAGTTCGAACGAGTAATAAAAATGCAACAAGTATTACAGTAAATAAATATTGTAGTGCATTTGTATTGCTAAGTCTGGGGCTACCACTCATAATATTTCAGCTTGTTTCCCATCTAGGGCTGTACGAAAAACCTTGTTAAGAATATTTATATAATAGTGATACCTGAATTATGAGCAAGTACGGTAAACTACTTTTACCTAACTAAAGAGACTAGTCTTTAATTTAGTCACAACTAAATTGAATGATATGAACGATTGAAAATGGTTAAAAGGAGCCTTATTAATCGGATATAAAAAAGCATTCTCATCGAGCCAATTTTTCACCAACCAGCTAAATGAAGACTTATAATATTTTTAATAAAGATAATTTACAAAAACGACTACCCAATTTGAAAAACTTCAAATTTCAGTGAACTAAACACTCTGTCAGGTAAAATTTATTCAATAATTTCGAAATACTTAAATATACCGAAAGCACACAGCAAATTGTTCTTTTGCAAAAGCTCTTAAAATGTGAATTGCAATGACATTTCTGTCACATGGAAGTAATGGTCTCTGGGCAGGGCAGTAAAACAAACCACATTCTGCGTTTCTTGTTTTATACAAAAGTTTTTAGGTTTAATATTGCAACAAAATAATTCACCAAACTGAATAATATTTAACTGCTATCAAAGTTTCTAACAAATGTATATGCATTTAAAGGTTTACATTCGTTGAAACCTACGACATCTACTCAACTTGAAGTATACAGAAAGAATGAAAGGTGTATTTCCACATTAGGGGATACATTTACACTTAAACCAACCTTTTTTTATGGTAAATTTACCTACATTGCTATTTAAGAAGTTACTTGTGTCCCTGTTGCTCGAATTCATGCAATTGCTAAGTATTACATGTGTTATTTTAAAATGTATAACAGTCATAATATCTGATGACTTTAAAAGATACGACTTAAAGATTATGGAAATACTCAAGATGTACATAAAGGATCGATATAATCAACATTTCTTGTAAATATCTTATCATTTTTCAAAAGCTGTTCTTGTTTTTTAGTGTTTTCTATTAATTGACTGTTAACAATTAACATATGTTCTTCTTCTCACTTTTAATTTCCGACGACAGCTGGAGTTTCATGTGTGTTTCCCATGTTAATCTTATGGAGAAATACGAAAGTTTTAAAGGGCAACTGGGCCTCAATCTCGAATAATTTCTAAAAAAAAAATCCTGCACAACTTCACGTTACGCTCTTTCCAATGACACCAAAATGTCAATCGGTTCAGTAGTTTCGGAGGAGTAAATGTCACAAAAAGCCTGCTTGCGTATTAAATAAGTATAGATTATATAATGCAATCATAATGAGATGTCGTTTTATAATTAATTTATCGGTTATTGTTGTTTTTGATATAAAGGTCGGGGTGTAGACTGTTCTATCAAAAACATAAATATCGTTATATGCAAACATCAAATAGTTGTTTTCATTTTTATATTATGTAAAATAAAAGTCATAATATTTATGTATTTTAATCTCATAAAAGTTAGACATTTTATAAGTACTACGTACCAAATAAACGTCTGTTCGTTTCAAATTACATTTCAAGCTGTTTATGATGAGAAAATGGTATTGTCAAACACACGAAATGAAATAACAAAATGTTCTTCAGGAATTGTTTTTTTTATATATATACAACACTGGTACAACAGCTTTATATGACATTGATCCTAACTTGTGCTCTCGCATTGATGAAATGTCAATGTGACATTTTAGAATGTCACGTTATGTTACCAAATCCCTGGAAAATATTATACAAATATAGAAATTACTATTATATATATTTTTTAATTAATTTCCATAAATGGTTTTAAAATGTATTCATTCAAATTACAAACCATTGCTTCTCCAAAAACCATAGTTTTTCTTGTTAGTTGATATAGTGTGTTCACTGTAAATTATTCTCCATACTTGTTACTACATATTTTTTCTTAATCAATAAATCAATCACAGTTAAATGTATTACTCAGGTGTAAATCTTATTGGTGATGACGTTTAATTATAACCCTTACAGTGCTTATAAAACAATGTAAGTCATTGTTTATATAAGCTATGGGTTAACGTCAACAAATATTTATGCATTAAACTATTGTTTAAATGGGGATTTGGTCATAAATAAACAAATAAACATAAATTAAGTAATTTAAGGTTGATACCTCAAATTTTTCATTTTACATACATGACGTTTTACATGAACCTACTGTCTTAAAAATAGTGTCCATTGTTCAATGTTATTAAAAACAATATCACTCCTCTAATTAAAAAACATAAAGGTGAAATTCAACCCACTTATGCTGAATTGTGTTACCACTGCCCTACTCCCTTGGTGACACGGGAAGTCCATTATACTGCGCCATTTCAATTGTGCTCCAGGGATTGCTACATTGCGTTTCCATTTCTTATTTGGAATATTGTTGAACCAATAACGTAATTAAAACATTTAAACAACTAACTCAAAATATGGGGCTTAGACGAATCAAATGTTTATATGTTTAAATTGTAAGGGTTGAGTGGATGAAGGGGGTAACTAACATTAGGTTTCTTTTTAAATAAATGCCTTTTATTTCACTTAGTTCTTAAAACAGCATTAGGAGGGGCAAAGAAGTATTTTTTTGACAAAACTTTATAAAAAATTTAATTTTCCTTACTACCGAATTTTCTAAATTAGTATTACTTAACTCTTTTATCCACTAAATAAATCGCTACAGAGTGTATTTCTAAAGTATATATTATAAAGAACTAAAACAATGTAAAATCACAAAATTATAAATACATTGAAAATGTATATACACAGTTTACTAATACCAAGTGCATTTCAAGGTGTATACAGGGTGTTTCAGTAAAGCGTAGCGGGCTATAAAGATTCAGATTCTACATGCAAAAATAAGTCGAAAATGAAGAATAACTTTTTTTCGATTTCGGCTTAGTTTGGCCGTAATCCGCCATTTTGTATTTTTTTGAAAATAATTAATTACACAAAAACCCTTGGAGATATTTTCATGAAACTTGGTATAAACTTTAAGTCTACAGGTATAAACATTCTCTGGAAATATCTTTGATCAGGCTCATCAAATTTCAAAATGGTGGCCATTTAATTTTTTTTTAAGTAAAACACAATGAAAAGCGGCCATTACAAAAAAAATTTTAAATGGTCGCCATTTTGAAACTAGATGAGCCTGATCGAAGATATTTTTGGAGAATCTTTATACCTGTAGACTTAAAGTTTATACGAAGTTTCATAAAAATATCTCCAAGGGTTTTTGAGTAATTAATTCTTTTCAAAAAAATACAAAATGGCGGATTACGGCCAAACTAAGCCGAAATCGAAAAAAAGTTATTCTTCATTTTCGACTTATTTTTGCATGTAGAATCTGAATCTGCATATCCCGCTACGCTTTACTGAAACACCCTGTATAATTTAAAAGCCTTGAGTGATATCTACAATGAAAAAACGTGATATGAATATTCAGATGATGGTGGCTAATTTGGTGGTCGAGAAACTAAGATTGCGAATTCCTAAGGTTGCCTTAGTGTCGAAAAAATTTATCAGTATAGTAAAGTTCATTATGGTACTGTACTGGCGAATCCCTTTCTTTGCTTGATTCATTCAACAAGTCTGAAACCAATGTGGAAGAGCTAATTTATTGGCAAAAAGTCCAACGATCTGTTTGATAACAAACACATATCTGAAACGCATACACGTAAAATTTTCAATTGGAGACACATTCTGCTGAAATAAATAAATAGTTAATTATAACCTCAATAACAAGTCATGGTAATTATTAAATAAGACTTGTAATCGAGGATTGCAATAACAAGTGATTATTGGTAATAAAGCTAAGGGAGTTTCAAAATAAAACTTGTTATCAAGTATCTTGTTGTCGAGGTTCCACTTTTTAAATATAATACTATTTATGATAATGATATTAAGTAAAAATATAATATCTTATCATTAATACATAAACTGTGAGCTGTGAGCTGTGGGTGGGAGGGGGTGTCTTAGTGCTGGAACAGTTGGCAGGCTCCCAACCCTAATATGAGCTCTGAGGTCTAGTAATAGGTAAAGTTTACTCATACAGCGAAGGTTTATTGCATGCTTAGGGCTTCTTAAAAATCAAAACGATTACAACGTGTTTATTACTGATTTTCTTAGAGTGGTCGAGGGTTTTAAATTAACAGTGTAAATCTCATAATATTGTTTAATTTTAAACGGACTGTATTAAAAGTATTAAGAAAGTGAACGAATGTTAATAATATTTTAACTTACTGATATTATTTTTCATCAACCTCATTTTTTATTTTAAATATGTAGGTTTAAATATGTAAGGGTGAACAAGAAAATTGGATTGATTTGAAGACAGCTGTTTATGTTAGCTTTACTATAACAAATTTATGTTAAACATTCTACAGGATTAATACTAAGATTTTAGTTTTTAATGTCCGTATGACGATATAAAACTGCTAATGCTATTACTTCTACGTAATAAGTAAGTAACATTAAGTTTGAATAATTGTGTAGTTCAAATGAAGCTTTTAGTCTCCTTTGATAACATAATTTCTAATGAATTCTTTTTATCTACTGTAATTACATCCTACCATCCAGAAAAAGATATAGCTCAAGCACTAATGATTGTAGTTATAAACGATTCAAAGATTTATTTGTAAAGGAACGTGCTCAGATTTTACAATTAAATTATCTATAATGGCATTCAATCAATTACAAACGGTAGTTTTGAACCAAATTACAATTTTTTATACAAACTATGTAGCCTAATCCTTTTATTATAATCACATGTATTTATTCACAACTAAAAAAGTCCCAAGGGCCATATAAACTGATTTACAAATATGGTAAAATACTCTTTTCGTCAACTTTTATCGAATTCACAATTTGTACTGCAATTTCATGTTTATTTTAAATAACTTCTTGATCAGCATTGTACGTGTTATTAAATTTACGGAAAGTAAAATACTGCATCCGAAAATAGAAGATTTCAACAAATTCGACGCTTCGGGCATCTACAAAATTAATTGTAACGATTGTGATAACTTCTACATTGGACAGACTGTGAACTTCGTTAACCGCTTCAAAAACCACATATCTGCGTGGAGGAACAACAAACCGGAAAGATCAAATGTCGCACAACACCTGTTACAAAATGGCCACTCACTAGGAAAAATTGAGGATAGTCTAGATATTTTAAAGAATTGTAAGAAAGGATATGTAATTAATGCTTGGGAAGAATTTTATATTTATAAGGAAAAATGTAAAAATAGAAATAAGTTGATTAATGAACAAATACATTTTGATTCCAGTTGTACTTATAAAAATGTATTGGCCGGTGCTTCCGGTAGCCAATAGGGTATAAGTAGGGACGCCATTAAGATTCTTGTCATTCGCCTATTGGGTCTGATGATGATTGGAGTGTCCAATCGAAATCGATCACCACTTACCATCTGTTTTGTATATTTACCGTCTTGTGAGTAACAGTATAAGCGTAAATATATGTTTTAAGTGTTATAAGACGTTTCTTTTATTTACTTTCCGTATATTTATTTTATACAGGGTGACAAAAAAGTCTGGAAACGGCTTGATATCTTTTTGACTAAATTCGTTAGAAAAGTCAAACCTTTCACATCATCTTATATGTATGAAAACTACTTTTTGCAAGCATTACCATTTTTTTACCGTCACCAGGGGACGGCCCATGAGGAGTAGGTACATAATCTTTAGTGTAAGCATAGGTTGATATGCACATCATTTTAAAGGTCTGATCAAGTGGAGTTCATTGCCGGAAACCACGTCAAAAAAGGTTCATCCGTTACAAAATGGCGGCATTTCAAAGTTCTTGCGGAATATACCTGCACAGGCCTTATACTCATAGTCAAAATTAGCCGGGAAATCTGAAACCCGGTTAAATTTATTTTGATGATTGAATAAACTTAGTCTATGAGCTAGTTGACTTTAAAATACAATTTCAGCTCCCAAGATAATGTTTAATACGAGTATTTATCAATACTAAGGCCTATAAAGGTATATTCCACAAGAACTTTGAACAGCCGCCATTTTGTAACAGATGAACCTTTTGAGACGCGGTTTCCGGCAATGAACTCCACTTGACCAGACCTTTAAAATGATCTGCATATCAACCTATGCTTACATTAAAGATTATGTACCTACTCCTCATGGGTCGTCCCCTGGTAGAGGTAAAAACATGAAAATACTTGGAAAAAGTAGTTTTTATACATGTAAGTTGATGTGAAAGGTTTGAATTTTCTAACGGATTTAGTTAAAAAGATATTAAGCCGTTTCCAGACTTTTTTGTCACCCTGTATATATACTAGCTGACCCGGCGAACTTCGTATCGCCTAAGTTATAGGTTTCCCCTAAGACAGACCGATGGAAAGAAAGTACCGTTACGTTTAATTTTCAAGATGATCTCGTTCGCATCGCTCAATCACGTCCTGGTTGAAGTTCGTTCGCTACGCTCACTCACCTTTGGGTTGGAGCTCGTTCGCTACGCTCACTCACCTTTAGGTTGGAGCTCGTTCGCTGCGCTCACTTGCCTTCAGGTTAGCTCGTTCGCTACGCTAACTCGCCTCCAGGTTGAAGTTCGTTCGCTACGCTCACTCACCTTTTGGTTGCAAATTAGCTGTTGTCATAAATGTACAAGAAATAATAGTGCTGCACCCTGTTGGTAATCCTTGTAACTTTAATGCTATTGAACATCATAGAACAGAACCAACTTGTTTAATTGAAACAGCTGTTAAGATTCATTAATTCCATTTCTCATAAGGTTAACATGGGAAACTCCAGAGCCACTGGGGCGGAGCCCTTTTAAGAATTTCGAAACGGGAAATAGTTTACGTCCGATTCGCATACCTACAGAATTTACACACCAAATTTCATAACGATCGGTTAAGTCGGTCCGGAGGAGTTTGCAGACAAACACTGTGACACGAGAATTTTATATATTAGAGATAAGATATATATATTTTATTCTAAACTGTCTACCATGCCATCCAATTCAGCTCAAACAATACATTTTTCTCAACTTACTATAGCCAATCATGTAAAAATAAACTGGTGAACAAACCTATAAGATTAATTTAACTAATTACTTACATTCTATAAAGCTTTAGATAACTAATACGTAGATCGTGGGATGTGTTGGGTTGAAACAAAAAAGAGATTTTCGTAAAATCACAACAGTGACGTGATACGGAGCCCCTGGGTGGGGACTGAGGAGGGTTAACATCGATAAGAAGATTGACGCTGCGGGCTTGGAAAATAACATTGTGTTGTAGCAGGAATTTTCCAACCCGAAAATGTATTTAAAGTTGACATTGTTTGGCGAACTCAACGTATCTAATGACACGTTAAAAATATATTTATTTTTGTACATTATTCAAGTAAAAAGCCATAGCTTATGAGGTCTTAGGATGTTAAATTTAAATTTATCATCACGTAGCATATTATTGTATTTATTGTCTTTGTGCTTTTGTAAATTATTGACGTAGGCCTTCCTTTTAATTATTCATTTGTTTACATTTCTAATCATTTGTGTTGATACATTTGTCGTGAACCTATTTTATTTTCGTTTGGTTCTTAGAATAACATGTTTTACATATTACATGTATAAATATTACATATTATAACATGTATACTTGATTAAGTGCTGTTGTCATTTCTATTCCAATATAGGTAGATTTAAAAGTATAAGGATTGGTTGATAATTTTCTGCACCAACCAATCCTTGTATTTTTAAAATCTTTAAATGGCCAAGGTTCATTGCCAAAAACATACATAGTGAACGTTAATAAGTGCGATCATTCAAAGTTTGATATACAGTATTCATTAAAAGTGTTTAAACCAGTGTGATATTCAAACTTCCAAGCCTTTAACAAAGTAGCAGTGATAATGTACCAAATTTCTTCTACTATTGGCTTTTGTGAAAAAAAATATTTCCAGCCCAACAATAAAAATGATGGATGAAAAGTCCAACATCTCCACCTAAAAACTGTATAGTTTAGATATACTTGTTGTTACTTGTATACTTTTAGATATACTCGTTTCATTTATATTTCTTTAAAATCGATTAATTTACATGTCATTTACTGTACCCCCAAAATGTTAAGTTACAAACTTTGACATACCAGGTTTTTTCTAAATGCATTGAATTGATCAACTGGTTAATTGGTTTACTGAGATCTTTTTACAAGTAAATTTACTAAAATTAGATTATCTTTGGCGTTACGTTGGTTATACTCTTTTTCATGTAGATTTACACAAATTTTTTTTCAGGGAATATAAGTGTAAGCTATACAGTAATTTAAATTTAACTCGACAAAGAAAATATCCACACTGGTCATAAAAGCTCCTTGCTGGGGTGTTTTCAACATTCTTGTCTCTGAAAAGTAATGGTTTATGTGGAGAGTTGGTAAAACCCCAATACAACAGCCAGCAAACCTTAGCTCTATGTTTTTTTCACTCTATTTTTCTTTAGTTTATTTTTTCGATTTAAGCCATTATATGCGGTTAAAAATGTTGAATTGTTGTTTTTGAGCATTATTTTATTTTGATAATTATAATTGGCAAGTGAATTTTCTGTTGCTCAATAAGTTCGATGTATTTTAATTTAGTTTTTTTGCTAGTTTTTATCTACTGTTAGTGCTATAATTTTATCTAATAGTATTCAGCAAATACTTAAAAACTAGACGTTTTTTATTAAATATCAAAATTAAATATTTATATTGTATATAATTTGAAAATACATTAAACTACAAACAGATCAAAAAATCTTCACTTAGCATGCATTTGTTGACAATATTGATATATGATAAAAAAGATCATCTACTTCGCCTTAAATTCTTCAATGACTAGTTAAATTCTGCAACTATTCCTTTGGATATGATATTTCCCTACTAAATAGGTTTTATACAATGAATACCAGTTTACTCTTAAACATTGTAATTTTGGAATAGGTGAAAAATGTAGCTACGCTTTATTGTCATCATCTTATTAAAATGAGAAAAACTTGTATATAATAATTCTTTTAGAGTTCAAAATGTGAAACAGTTGATTATTTACTGACGATTAAAATGTGGGTGCTGGTAATATGCTAAAATTACGTCTCTAATCTAAGGACTTGAATAAACCAAATTTAAATTATCATCCATAATACAAAATATGTTTTATTAATATATCTTAACCATACGTTATGATAAGGGATGTAGCTTATATTTAATATACGAATTACAACCGTGATATCACTAGTTTTATCATCCACACATTTAACAAATGAACTGTTTTCATACGACTAACCACAAGGTTTGTGCTGTCATAAAAATATTTAATACCTACCAAGTGCCTTTAAAGATGATTACATTAACAAACTATTATACTTTATTTCTTCAAACGTTCCTCACAAAATATTGACATAGACCAAGAATTCTACCACCAATTAAACCATTTGAAAATTCCCTTTTAAATTGTATAGACTTGTTCTCATTAACAGTTAAATTTTATATTTTATCCAAGTGTTAAATATCTGAAAACACCCTAAACCAAAAACCCTAAATACTCAATGAGCTAAACTCTTTTGTTCTTGCATTCCAGCATGTACATTTACAATATAATACATTTTTTTTCACAGTAACTGTATGTGTGCATATAAATTTAATAGGAGTATCAATAATTTTGTTTTATTTCACCCTTTTATCTAGTCTTGTTTCCCTGAAGCCCCGTTCCCTTGTCGACACGAAAAGTCCATTATACTGTGCCATTTCAATTGTGCCCCCGGGAATGTTAAGGCAAGTTATTTACGTTTTCTCTACGTGACACTTCTACGGTCTCAAGGATACGTCACAGGATGCATTTCCATCGTATAGTACCAACATTATATACTACAATTTGCTCGTGGTTTATGTGTTAAATCTTTAAGCTACTGAAGCTATGCATTCTTAGAAAGCATATTTACTTTAAGAGGTAGCAATTC
The DNA here is from genome assembly GCF_028750875.1 of Macrosteles quadrilineatus. Lineage (NCBI taxonomy): Eukaryota > Metazoa > Arthropoda > Insecta > Hemiptera > Cicadellidae > Macrosteles > Macrosteles quadrilineatus. Next base: position 95,730,705 of record NW_026542596.1, read on the forward strand.
CATAGATTTTTTTATATTGCAAATATACTTCTTATCCTTTTATCAAATCTGTAGCCTCTTTGATAAGCGTTTTAGTTTAGTGATCTGATTTAAACTAAAAGCTTTTCTCCTACTTATAATTTTTTCATTTTACACTTAACTTGTTTACTTCAATATAATAGGTTGAATAATAGTTTATAAATCAACAAAGGTAGAGAAATCTATTTTTTATGCTCTAATATATAGAACAAATATTAATATACTAGTGTACATGTTGCTCGAATTCGAGCAATTACAAAGTATTACAGGAGTTATTTCAGATTGAATAACAGTCATATTTACAATGAATTTAAAAGAGTCAACTCAAATATTACCGTTGTGTAACTCAGACCCTGTTTATCTTCGTTATTGATAAACCTAAAGCATTCCGGACGGTTCTCTCCTTCCCAAAATGCCTCGCTGTACAGGCAACACAGGTCATTAATAGAGGGCCAATTGAGAACGAAAAGTCGTTTTGGGGTAGTGTAAGGGCGCATTTGTAACCAAATAGTTGAAGTTGTCCAGGTTCATGTTCAGACTGTTAAGCTGATGAGTTAAGCCTATTACGCGCCACTGTTCTGTAGTTGCGGTCGTTATCACGATTGCGCCTCCTGTCTATGTTTCGTTGTCGTTGCGTCGGAGACATTTAAAAGAAATAAACAACAAATAATAAACAAATTATAGCTACACAAAACGACGATAAATGCACAAATTTAAGTTACAATCATGCTAACACAATCCATCATAGCGACACAAAACAACGATAAATACACAAATTTAAGATACAACCATACTAACACGATCCGTCTTGGGGGTTATGTTTACAAAAAACTCAAATAGTAAATAAATGTACTCAATGTGTTTCATTGAATTGAAAAGTAAATAACAGCAATAAAATTATACAGCTGATCAAAATTTAAACAATTATGTTCTTCATAAGGATAACATGGGAACTTTCAAAGCCACTGGGGCAGAGCCCAAGGGACTTTTTCAAAAATGTAAGGTCAGTTTGCAAATCTACGCGACACGCTCTTTCCAATGAGACGTCAATGGATAAAATCGGTTAAGAAATGGCGGAGGAGTTCAACCGACAAACTTTCGTGTAGCGTATTAATTATATAGATATTACTCACTTTAAATTGTGCAAACGCATACCCTACAACTATTTTCGTGGGTATTTTAAAACTAATTCATAACTATTTCAAATCTAAAACTAATTAAGCAGGATTCCCTCATACTATTACCATAGCTTTCACGTAAAGTTCTAATCCTAATTCGAAATCTGTAGTGAAGTTTTTCGTTCAAGGGCCTTCAGGAGCCCTAAAACGCGTTTCATTCGTAAAATACGTTTCGTGATGTATTAAAATTGTATTCATTCAAATACCTGCATTAATCAACAGATTAAATTTTAGTTGTTTATCCGTACAATTCAAATGGACGTTTTCCGTTAATTCACTACCACTAGTTTTTAGAGCATTAGATTTTTAGCAACAGACGAGGTAGTAAATTAAATTTTGGTTAGGTTAGGTTAGTATAGAGTATAAAAAACCTCAACCACATTCCACTAGTGGTAGTGAATTAACGGAAAAGGTTCATTTAAATATTATAACCGATACGAATTATACCAAGCACAAACTTATGATGCTACAAGTTGAGCTATAAATATCCAGACTACGTGTAACGTGTACTACTTGGCAACTCGTAATGCCGTACAACTTGCCAACAACTTGGTCGATAAAGTTTCCCTAAACACAACTTATCTACTTTACCTTCTTGATTATCATGAATAATGCTTTGTGAAATCTACAATCAGATTCTACACACTTTATTATTCTAACACTGTTTCTAAGTTTCAGAGAGCTTTGCCTGTTAGAACTAAGCTTGAAGGAAGTTATGTAAATCTTAAAAAGGAAATTACTGAATGTTTTTTTTTTTTGGCAAATTTTACATTTTAATTATATAATTTGAAGTGTGGGCTGATCTTAAGTAAATTTTTTATTTATAATTTTGTTTTATAATAAGATATTTCAAATTCACACGTTGTGTACAACTACTATTACTGCTTACTTGCAAAAAAGCACATATAATATATGTATATTTCAATATGTGATGCTGTTATATGATATTTTTATCTCTAATCTTCTCCTCTAAGCAATAAATAGCGGTGCAATAATTACTATAAATCTATTTTTGGTATTGTTTTTGTCATTTTCAATTTAAGATTAGTCCTATAGACTACAAACGATTAGTGGTTTTTGACCAGGTGGAAAATGTAAAATAAAGTAAAATAATAATGTTCAAATTTAAAATAAATATAAATACTTAATGTATTCCCAAATTTTGTTAACCCAGGATTGTAAAATATTCATCATATTTCTCTTGTAAAATATAACTCAAGGTTGAAAACAACTTGAAAAAAAAATTATTCTGAGTCCTCGTTAATTTTAACATTATTGACGACTTACTGTACCCAATATATTTTACAAGATAACTCTAATACTATCCCTTTCTTTATAATGCTATTTTTTCACTAATATTAAATTAATAAAGTTAAAAAAGTGTTAGTTTTAGAGGTAGCAATTGTGACGTAGCATATTAGACTCGTAACAACTCGTAGAACTCGTAGCATATTAGGTCCGAGTTTCTATTCACTAAATACCCTAAAACCTACTTGTACTTGTCCATTGCTACTACTATATTAGCAATTTACATCATACAACGCATTTCAAAACTGTACTCTTTTTTACAATATTGTTTTATTACAACAATGTCTTGGCGAGAGCGGAGGCAGCTCGGACTGTGATATATAGCGTCTAGACTGGGTAAACGATGGGCAGAACAGCATGATACGTAGAATGTGCCAACATGTGTTCCAGAACAGTGGATGTATAGGAACAATATATTGATATTCTCCTATTACGGTTGATTGAAGTTAGTAACATAATTGTGAAGATTGGACCAACAAATACAGTAGTATGAGGAAACATTACTTTAACTTGTCAATAAATCCATAAGCTTGTTCTGTTCTTTTTACTTTATTTCTCGTAGAATTGAAGAGAGAATTGGGTTTGGACTGTTTTGTTTAAAAGTGTTAAAGTACTCACTTCAATATATCCTCTAAAAAAAAGGCACCATGGACAAAAAATGAAAGGAAAAAGAAAATTTTGCATTTTTATGGTGATAACATATGTATTAAACCAAAGCGTTACAATGGTGTATGAATAAATATATACACAATATATATATTTTTAGAGATAATTGCATATATTTTGACTCCGGATTAAGAAAATTAACGTTTTAGAATCTGAAATAGGGCCTCGTAATCAGAACAGAAAAAATATACATTGCAAGACTGATAAAAAAACTCATCCAAATACGGACAGTACAAATAGACCGCAAAACAGAACAGACTGTAAGATAAAGAGTATTAGTATTCAAACACAACTACAATTTTGGATATTTTACAATGTTTTAAACTACCTATTTACCCATTTTTTAAATATTTTTAGTGAGGTCAAAATTTAAAAAAAAACCAACGCTTTGTTCTAACTGCCAATTATGAAATGTTGAACTTATAAAACAGATAAATGTGGACATTGTTGAAAATCAAATATAAAGTTCATTGAGAATATATCTTACAACTATTTAGCATTCATTTTATTTATCTTTCTATGCATCTCATAAAATAATATATTTTGTTATATCCACGTTCAGAATCCCTTGGACTTAATTAGTCCAGGCAACGAAAGGATATAGAGGGAAATTTTTGGAACACAATTTCTGACTTCGTAACTTTGTTTAGTATAGTTAGGAGGTTAACATACCAAAAGTCCCCGCCTCTAGCCCTTGTGCTGTGGGGGAGGGGGGGGCTTGAAGGTACCATTTTTCGGTTTTTTGCTAATATCTCGGAAACCATGCGTCCAAGCGAAGTTATGCTAATATACAAAATGAAAGCTTATTAAATTTCCAGAAGGTTTGTAATTTACTATTTTTTGATATCTTGTATAGTTTTTGTGTTATTTGCTATCAAAAGTTTGTAAATTTGGAAAAATACATTTTTTTCTCATGTTTGTTGTTCTTTTTGACAAGTTGCCTCTCAGACTATGCACCCAAAAAATAAATGCTGGGCAAAGGGTTGTAGAGAATTAAATTCCCTTCAATAATATATATGACTTTACTAGTTTACCTCCTTCCGTTCAGATTTTAAAGCAAATTAACTGTCAGTATAAAAAAATGAAATTTAATTAAAATTTAAGAAAATTAAAATCTAGTGTTGAGCAAGGAATTTGAAGTCTTGCAACAGCTGTTGACTACTTAATATATTTTAATTTATCACCTTACATTACTAATTGGTTGGAACATTCACTATCAAGTAGCTAAAGTGAGTGATGGGCGTCTAAAAATGGCACAGATACCCTATAGAAAAATATATACTTGTGGGCTGCCTAACCAGCTTCCTCACACTTGATGATCTAGCTAGTCTATTGTAATGGGAAAATATGGTGTTAAAACCATGTTAATGCATATAAAAGTGTCTATATGACAGTGGAAACCAATCACAACCATTAAATTTTAAAAAAGATAAATAATTACATATTTGAATTAATTAATATAAAAAATTACATCAGTAAGTAGCCTACCGTTCTATCCCTTGCTATCTTAGTTTAATAAGGACTACCATCCTCATAATTTGTATCCTTTTTTCTCCAGGTATACTGTTTTTCTTCATATTCTTAGTCATCTTTCTCAGGGACAACATTTTGAAATTTTTGGCATACTTATTTTAGGCTTGCTTTTTTGCTACCTGATTTTGCACGAGTACAGTTTTATGTGCATAGGCAGAAAACAATTTTGAGGATATCCTTCAGTGTAGTTTCATGCTGAGTGTACTCTGTTACTACAGAGTTTTTATTATTCTTTTCCACTCTTACATAAGAGAAGGCAGGTTATTTCCCAGCCACAGCTGAACCTTTTGGAATGTACATGATAGGAAACGATGTTTGAAAGCACCATCAGTCGGAGGAAGACAAGAGATATTAGGCTTGATGGAGACCATCGATTCAAAAATTGACTTCTACCTGTATGAATTGAAGTTGAAGTGCACGAAACCTCTCTCGCTGAAGCCCATATCAAATCAAGATGTACATTTTCCCTACCTTTTGTATTTGGGTGGTGTTGGAGAGGGGGTGTGAAAGACCGATGATGCATTTTGGGCCACTGGGGAATTCAGATACAACTTCGCATAAGCAACTTTGCTTTTCTCAAATGCTGAAGATTTTTTGTCACATCCAGTAGAATCGCGTTCAAAATATCATCTAATCCTTGTTAAGATAGTTTATGGTGCCAGAAAAAGATGTCCCTTACCTTCTTTCTTAGAGAATTGAGGATAAAAACGATTATGAGTATGGTAGTCCTTTCCAATCTAAGATAGCAAGGATGAATTGATTCAATAGTAGGCTAAGGCTACTCACTAATGTAATGTTTTAAGTTAATTCCTGCTTAAACATGTCAATTGTCTTGGTTTCAATTTTATGGTTGTGATTGGTTTCCAGTGTCATATAGGCCTAGACACTCTTATATGCCTAAACATGGTTATAGCAACATATTTTCCCATTACAATAGTCTAGCTAGATCATCAAGTGTGAGGAAACTGGTTAGGCAGCCCAAAAGTATATATTTTCTATAGTGTATCTGTGCTATTTTTAGACGCCCATCACTTACCTTAGCTACATGATAGTGAATATACCAACCAATTATTTGACTTTGTAAGGTGATAAACTGAAATATTAAGTAGTCAACAGCTGTTGCAAGTTGCAAGACTTCAAATTCCTTGCTCAACACTAGATTTTCAATTTTCTTAAATTTTAATTAAATTTAATTTTTTTATACTGACAGTTAACTTGCTTTAAAATCTGAACGGAAGGAGGTAAACTAGTAAAGTCATATATATTATTGAAGGGAATTTAATTCTCTACAACCCTTTGCCCAGCATTTATTTTTTGGGTGCATAGTCTGAGAGGCAATTTGTCAAAAAGAACAAAAAACATGAGAAAAAAATGTATTTTTCCAAATTTACAAACTTTTGATAGCAAATAACACAAAAACTATACAAGATATCAAAAAATGGTAAATTACAAACTTGCTGGAAATTTAATAAGCTTTCATTTTGTATATTAGCATAATTTCGCTTGGACGCATGGTTTCCGAGATATTAGCAAAAACCCTAAAAATGGTACCTTCAAGCCCCCCCCTCCCCCACAGCACAAGGGCTAGAGGCGGGGACTTTTGGTATGTTAACCTCCTAACTATACTAAACAAAGTTACAAAGTCAGAAATTGTGTTCCAAACATTTCCCTCTATACCCTTTTTTTAGCATTCGTTGGCTGGACTATCTTGTTTCGAATTTCCTTGTTCGGTCTTACTTATCTTATAAAATATTAGCAATGACTTAAGAGTTGCAATTCTTATTTTTACCGTATACACCCAAAAATAAGTTGCCACCGAATAGGATTATATTAATTATTTTTATTATTATCAAACTAAGGTTATTGGAAAGCGGTTACGGTACACTGATAAAGCAATCTACCGTACTAATTTTTGAACGTAAACAAAGACAACCCAATTTGTAACTTTCCAATCTAGTAATTTAATTTCTTACTAGGATGAGTAGGAATGAAATACTACAGCGAGAGCCAAAGCTGCATGTCTTAAGGGAACGTATGTAATTTAGAGCCAAGAGTGATACAGTGGGGATTGTGGGTAGACAAGTGACACGTTGTAGCATCTTACCATCTGCGTCCCTTCACTTTGTTGTGTTGGTATTACAATACCTCGATGTGTATACCACGATGTAGGTTTAATTTTGTAAGACACTTGAAAACCCCCGCCTCAGAAAACCTGCTGACTAAGCAAATGTCCATTTACCTGATTTCATTTACCCTTTTTCAATAAACATGTTTAATGATGTATAGATCAGCTGACGCAAGGAGGTTAATGAAGGGTGTTTTTGGTCAATTGTCAATAGTTAAGTATGATAATATGTAAAAAAATACCGAAATTTTGATAAAAATATATTCATTAACAAATACAGTACAAAAGTTTACTTTTTAACTATAAGACTAACTTGGAATTTTTAATTTAGGTTTTTGGCCTTTCTTACGTAACAGTTTAGTGAGTAACAACGTTTTAATAGACTTAATTGTTTTTTTAAGCTCTAGAAAGTGGTTTAGAAAGGAATTTAAATGTTTTAAAGGTTAAAAATCAATTCAACAAACTATCCAAAACTGGATTTTGTTACCATACAACGTCACACTGAGCAACCTGGTAAGTCCCAGGTTCAAATCCCGTCAATAACCTGTGGCTTTTGGCTATGTGACAGACTCCAAGCCTAGCCTAAAGTGATGTGCAAAATGTTTCAAGTTTAGAGGATCCCGTCAGGGAGAAAGGGTTGCCCTGTATAATACATCCAACGTTGAACTTAAGTTAGATTTCAAAATAGAATCGTTTATTGCAGAAACCCCATAACCAAAAATTCTTTTTTCGATTTTGACTTTTTGTATACAGTAAGTATTAATGATGTAAAAATTGAAGTGCATAATTTGGTGCAGAAACCACACAACTGCGAAAAAATGTTGGCTATGGGGTTTCTGCAATAAACGAGTCAAATTTATATCTTAATAGGAATTCAGACCCTAAATATATCTTGTTCGGGATCAGTCCATGTATATTTAAATGTGAGCATCATAACCACACGGCTATCAAGACAAACCGCTGTTAAAAATTCACTGGTGATAATAACTCTCCGTGGCTATTCAGGAGGCTCATCCCGTGTAGGCTGAAGCCGTTTAAACTTTACAGGTCGGTGACAGGAGACAGATTATTCCATGTCACAGACCAAAGACAGTTGAGTGAGATAGAGATAGAGGGGCGGGCGCTGTTTAATCTGGTTTACTCAACTACATCACCTCTGTAATACCTCGACATGTATATGTTGCTGATCTTAACTCATTGCCCCTTAATACAATCCCCTGATTAATAATGAATGTAATCATATTGAAACCTCATATAACTATTCTGTTTATGTAATATTAATTTTAGCGCATATTTTGTAATGGTAAGAGATTAAACAGTTATAAAATCAGTTTACGACAAGTATTGCATTTTAAAATCTAAACCCGATAAAAACTATAAAGATATTCTGAACATTTAAAGTTATTCATTGGATACATACTCTTTAGTTCACAATATCGTTTTGTTTGACTTATTTATGGTAAATAATCTTATACGTAAGCTCGTCGTCGCTCAGTGAGTAGACTTTAGGTATGACACTGAGATGTGTTTTACAGATGTAAAGTTTTACCAGTAATAAACTACAAGATTATTCCTTAATTCAGTCCAACTACAAAGGAGCCTTAGTTGGACCTGAATAATGTAATGTTTCATGATTTTCGTGGAAGGAGAATCTGTAGATTGTAAATTCTTCTTAGAATAAAGTTTGCGGTTGTAAGCGCCCTGAATGTTATATGCAATGAAATTAACTAGGTTTGATGGAGCTAAATTATAACACTGCACAGAGACAAAAACACTGTTTATTGACTTATGATGATGATAATTATAATGATACTGAATAAATGAAAATGCGTGAATGAAAATATGTAACTTGAAATAAAATGTTAACTTGAATGAAATTTTTGAACATTTAAAGATATCTGAAACGATCGAATGTCGGTGTTCAACTGACCTGTGCCACTCACACCCCAGAAGCCCAGGGGTAGGGATAGCACTTGTTGTTTTGGTGCCAATACTTTTTAAATACATAATCCTATAAAAGCCCCTTACTTCATTTCAAATGTGAAAATAAGTTCTCTATATTTCAAAATATAATCCAGTAACCATTTTGAATACTGTCCTAAATAGTTCCTAATCTAAAATCAGTATGTTTTCTCAGAGGCAATAGATATTATATACAAAATTACTTCATATTTCCATTATGGGAAGAGTGGGAATAACTGCTAAGTCATATGCACCATTAATTGTCATTTTATTGAAACCCAACAGATTGGATATATTATGTTTTATCTAAAAGTGCAAGGTACAACACGAGGTTTAGGAGAACAAGACGTGGACGAATGACAGGAATTACTCATGATAATTAACATTGTTCCACGTGAGATGTTTCTTGCTGTTTACTCGTAAGCAGACAATGGACAGACAAGACAAATAGACACTGGTAAATACTGGCTGTCCCTCCATAACTCACGTACCTTCAGTGCATCTATGTAGACAATTAAAAGAAAATTCCTAAATAATATATTCTATTATTTTCGGTCATATTAAAAAAAATCATTTTTATATTAATTAAGAAAACACTGTTATATTCACAAAAAAATGTCTTTCAAAATAAAATATTAAAAACGGATATTTATTTCGCCAGGATTTAAGCAAATACCATTTAAAATTTGACAAATATTTCTAAGCTCTATATGTATTATTTTTTCTAACATTACTTCAGTCATTGTATTAGAAAGAACACAATAAATATTTATTATGAAACGTTCTCCAAATGTTGGATAGCTACAGTGTACTTGACCTACTGTATGTGGACCGTGTGTTTTGGCTAAGTTTTAAAAATAAAAACTGAGCTTCTATCATTAAAATCAACGAATCTCTACATCAATATGAAACACGGAATATGAATATCTTGTTGCAACAGACACAGATTAAATTGTCCTGTTTCAAATATAAATAAAAAGTGAAAATAGCTCCATAAAAATTAAGAAAACATCTAACATTTATTTGTTTTCATGAAGTTTTCTTCTTTGGTTAAGTATGCAAAATTCTAGTAAATCACTCAATAAGTAATTACTTTAATTTTTATATCCCAATAATTTATTGATATTGTTCCAGTGCCGTAAACTTTGCTAACATCGTATACAGCAACAGACCATGGTTGTAGCCAATATATTCCCTAATCTGACCTCTTGACACATACAATACTATCTACACTAGACAATAACACTCCTCTGTTGTGGAAATTAGTACCATGTTATGTCTACAATGTGTCACTATGTAGCCAATACGTCCGCTTATCTCCCCTATCAACACATGCAATGCTATCTAGTCTGTCAACACTGGACAATAACACTCCTCCTCTGTTGTGGTAATAATTACCATGCTATGCCTACGTCACTATGTAGCCAATACGTCTTCTTATCTCACCTCTTGACACATACAATGCTATCTAGTCTGTCAACACTGGACAATAACACTCCTCCTCTGTTGTGGTAATTAGTACCATGTTATGACTACAATATGTCACTGTGTAGCCAATATCCCCTTATCTCACCACTCAACACATACAATGCTATCTAGTCTGTCAACACTGGACAATAACACTCCTCCTCTGTTGTGGTAATTAGTACCATGTTATGTCTACAATGTGTCACTATGTAGCCAATATCGCCTTATCTCACCACTCAACACATACAATGCTATCAAGTCTGTCAACACTGGACAATAACACTCCACCTCTGTTGTGGTTATTAGTACCATGTTATGTCTACAATGTGTCACTATGTAGCCAATATCGCCTTATCTCACTTCTCAACACATACAATGCTATCTAGTCTGTCAACACTGGACAATAACACTCCTCCTCTGTTGTAGTAATTAGTACCATGTTATGTGTACAATGTGTCAATATGTAGCCAATATCGCCTTATCTCACCACTCAACACATGCAATGCTATCTAGTCTGTCAACACTGGACAATAACACTCCTCCTCTTTTGTGGTAATAATTACCATGCTATGTCTACGTCACTATGTAGCCAATACGTCTTCTTATCTCACCTCTTGACACATACAATGCTATCTAGTCTGTCAACACTGGACAATAACACTCCACCTCTGTTGTGGTAATTAGTACCATGTTATGTCTACAATGTGTCACTATGTAGCCAATATCCCTTTATCTCACCTCTCAACACATACAATGCTATCTAGTCTGTCAACACTTTTACAATAACACTCAACCTCTGTTGTGGTAATTAGTACCATGTTGTGTCTACAATGTGTCACTATGTAGTCAATATCGCCTTATCTCACCACTCAACACATACAGTCATACAATGCTATCTAGTATGTCAACACTGGACATTAACACTCCTCCTCTGTTGTAGTAATTAGTACCATGTTATGTCTACAATGTGTCACTATGTAGCCAATATCGCCTTATCTCACTTCTCAACACATACAATGCTATCTAGTCTGTCAACACTGGACAATAACACTCTTCCTCTGTTGTAGTAATTAGTACCATGTTATGTCTACAATGTGTCAATATGTAGCCAATATCGCCTTATCTCACCACTCAACACATGCAATGCTATCTAGTCTGTCAACACTGGACAATAACACTCCTCCTCTGTTGTAGTAATTAGTACCATGTTATGTCTACAATGTGTCAATATGTAGCCAATATCGCCTTATCTCACCTCTCAACACATACAATGCTATCTAGTCTGTCAACACTGGACAATAACACTCCTCCTCTGTTGTAGTAATTAGTACCATGTTATGTCTACAATGTGTCAATATGTAGCCAATATCGCCTTATCTCACCTCTCAACACATACAATGCTATCTAGTCTGTCAACACTGGACAATAACACTCCTCCTCTGTTGTAGTAATTAGTACCATGTTATGTCTACAATGTGTCAATATGTAGCCAATATCGCCTTATCTCACCTCTCAACACATACAATGCTATCTAGTCTGTCAACACTGGACAATAACACTCCTACTCTGTTGTGGTAATTAGTACCATGTTATGTCTACAATGTGTCACTATGTAGCCAATATCGCCTTATCTCACCTCTCAACACATACAATGCTATCTAGTCTGTCAACACTGGACAACAACACTCCTCCTCTGTTGTAGTAATTAGTACCATGTTATGTCTACAATGTGTCACTATGTAGCCAATATCCCCTTATCTAGCCTCTCAACACATACAATGCTATCTAGGCTGTCAACACTGGACAATAACACTACACTGCTGTTAGTTGTGGTAATTCGTACCATTTTATGTCTACAATGTGTCACTATGTAGCCAATATCCCCTTATCTAGCCTCTCAACACATACAATGCTATCTAGGCTGTCAACACTGGACAATAACACTACACTGCTGTTAGTTGTGGTAATTCGTACCATTTTATATCTACAATGTGTCACTATGTAGCCAATATCCCCTTATCTCACTTCTCAACACATGCAATGCTTTCTAGTTTGTCAACACTGGACAATAACACTACACTGCTGTTAGTTGTGGTAATTCGTACCATTTTATGTTTACAATGTGTCACTATGTAGCCAATATCGCCTTATTTCACTTCACAACACATACAATGCTATCTAGTCTGTCAACACTGAACAATAACACTCCTCCTCTGTTGTAGTCATTAGTACCATGTTATGTCTACAATGTGTCAATATGTAGCCAATATCGCCTTATCTCCCCTCTCAACACATACAATGCTATTTAGTCTGTCAACACTGGACAATAACACTATACTGCTGTTAGTTATGGTAATTAGTACCATTTTATGTGTACAATGTGTCAATATGTAGCCAATATCGCCTTATCTTACCTCTCAACACATACAATGCTATCTAGTCTGTCAACACTGGACAATAACACTCCTAGCTCTTCTGTTGTGGTAATTAGTACCATGTTATGTCTACAATGTGTCACAATGTAGCCAATATCCCCTTATCTACATCTCAACACATACAATGCTATCTAGTCTGTCAACACTGGACAATAACACTCCTAGCTCTTCTGTTGTGGTAATTAGTACCATGTTATGTCTACAATGTGTCACTATGTAGCCAATATCCCCTTATCTACATCTCAACACATACAATGCTATCTAGTCTGTCAACACTGGACAATAACACTCCTAGCTCTTCTGTTGTGGTAATTAGTACCATGTTATGTCTACAATGTGTCAATATGTAGCCAATATCCCCTTATCTACATCTCAACACATACAATGCTATCTAGTCTGTCAACACTGGACAATAACACTCCTAGCTCTTCTGTTGTGGTAATTAGTACCATGTTATGTCTACAATGTGTCACTATGTAGCTCATATCCCCTTATCTAGCCTCTCAACACATACAATGCTATCTAGTCTGTCAACACTGGACAATAACACTCCTCCTCTGTTGTAGTCATTAGTACCATGTTATGTCTACAATGTGTCACTATGTAGCCAATATCCCCTTATCTCACCTCTCAACACATACAATGCTATCTAGTCTGTCAACACTGAACAATAATACTCCTAGCTCCTCTGTTGTAGTAACTATTACCATGTTATGTCTACAATATGTCACTATGTAGCCAATATCGCCTTATCTCACCTCTCAACACATACAATGCTATCTAGTCTGTCAACACTGGACAATAACACTCCTACTCTGTTGTGGTAATTAGTACCATGTTATGTCTACAATGTGTCACTATGTAGCCAATATCGCCTTATCTCACCTCTCAACACATACAATGCTATCTAGTCTGTCAACACTGGACAACAACACTCCTCCTCTGTTGTAGTAATTAGTACCATGTTATGTCTACAATGTGTCACTATGTAGCCAATATCCCCTTATCTAGCCTCTCAACACATACAATGCTATCTAGGCTGTCAACACTGGACAATAACACTACACTGCTGTTAGTTGTGGTAATTCGTACCATTTTATATCTACAATGTGTCACTATGTAGCCAATATCCCCTTATCTCACTTCTCAACACATGCAATGCTTTCTAGTTTGTCAACACTGGACAATAACACTACACTGCTGTTAGTTGTGGTAATTCGTACCATTTTATGTTTACAATGTGTCACTATGTAGCCAATATCGCCTTATTTCACTTCACAACACATACAATGCTATCTAGTCTGTCAACACTGAACAATAACACTCCTCCTCTGTTGTAGTCATTAGTACCATGTTATGTCTACAATGTGTCAATATGTAGCCAATATCGCCTTATCTCCCCTCTCAACACATACAATGCTATTTACTCTGTCAACACTGGACAATAACACTACACTGCTGTTAGTTGTGGTAATTAGTACCATTTTATGTGTACAATGTGTCAATATGTAGCCAATATCGCCTTATCTTACCTCTCAACACATACAATGCTATCTAGTCTGTCAACACTGGACAATAACACTCCTAGCTCTTCTGTTGTGGTAATTAGTACCATGTTATGTCTACAATGTGTCAATATGTAGCCAATATCCCCTTATCTACATCTCAACACATACAATGCTATCTAGTCTGTCAACACTGGACAATAACACTCCTAGCTCTTCTGTTGTGGTAATTAGTACCATGTTATGTCTACAATGTGTCACTATGTAGCCAATATCCCCTTATCTACATCTCAACACATACAATGCTATCTAGTCTGTCAACACTGGACAATAACACTCCTAGCTCTTCTGTTGTGGTAATTAGTACCATGTTATGTCTACAATGTGTCACTATGTAGCTCATATCCCCTTATCTAGCCTCTCAACACATACAATGCTATCTAGTCTGTCAACACTGGACAATAACACTCCTCCTCTGTTGTAGTAATTAGTACCATGTTATGTCTACAATGTGTCACTATGTAGCCAATATCCCCTTATCTCACCTCTCAACACATACAATGCTATCTAGTCTGTCAACACTGAACAATAATACTCCTAGCTCCTCTGTTGTGGTAACTAGTACCATGTTATGTCTACAATATGTCACTATGTAGCCAATGTATACGCTTATCTCACCCCTCAACACATACAGTCATACAATGCTATCTAGTTGGTCAACACTGGACAATAACACTACACTGCTGTTAGTTGTGGTAATTAGTACCATGTTATGTCTACAATGTGTCACTATGTAGCCAATATCCCCTTATCTAACCTCACAACACATACAATGCTATATAGTATATCTAGCCATGTATTTTTTCTCCCTCTATTTAAGCATTATTATAATGTCTTAGGTGAAAAATGCCATGTCAATGAAATAGCTTATCACAGTCAGTACTGAATAATTTAGACAAGGTGTCCAACTCATGTTCCACCTTTCTTCTTTTCATATTTGGGTTAATATAAGTCTTAGTTGCGTCTTCATATTATTATAGTAATGATTAAGTTTTAAAAAAGGTACTTTATTTTTCACGATATTTACGTATTACCTTACTATTGGACTCAAAAAATATTGAATAATATAAACAGAAATAATTTAGACCTATGAAAAGGACTATATTTTTCTCTCTTGACATTGATTCAAGTTTTTAAACAAAGTTTTACCAAGTCGGCAACATCTGGATAAGACATTACTGTATCGTCTGCAGCCTCTTCATGGAGCCAAAAGCGTATAAATTCTGGAAAATACGGATTACCATTGTACTTAGCTAACGTATTTTTAAATACATAATTATTTGCATAAAAATTGTGTATTAAATATAAATTTTCCTATGTAACATATAATTCACACTTATAATTTTAAATATAATAGCTGAAATGTTAATATAATATCTCTAAAATGAAATATAAAATCTCTCAGGCTTAAAATAGGAAAACAAAAGTAGTTTTTTAGTAATACTAAAATATGACGTATTGTATGATAGCATTTAAATAAATAACACTAATAAGGCAGGGTTAAAAAAATATTTGCATTACTATATACACTAAAATCATTGGGTATGAATAAGCAAAGAACATTTTAGAGTTTTTTGTTTTATTTTTCTAAGAAATTACAAAACATATCACAATCATAATTACATATTTAAATTTCAGTAGAACGCAATAGTGCTTTGCGCTTCTCAAAAAGCAAGATACAAAGCAGATTGCACAAAAAAAGCAAGACACAAATACATATTGCCACGTTTAAATTTGGTGATTTTTTAAGGAACCCCACAATATGCATAATTGTAATTCATAATTTTTAGCTATATTTTACTTTAAGGTATTCAAGTTTCATTTTTTTATAGAAGAACAAACTCTTTTCCACGATTCTTGAGAAGTTCTTTAACAAGTTTGTTTTGCATTAACACTTAAGTCGGGTTTCTCATTATTTCTTACAGGCTAAAACCTAAACATTCCTAAAATTTTCCATGTTTTCAATTCTTTTCGACATAAAGCTAAGGCCCCAATCGGCTTACAAATTAGTGTGTGATATACTTATGATATTTTAGATCTTACATGGTGAAAAGAGTTAATGATTTGTCAATCTTCTAGAATCGAAATCCTGCAATCTGACCAATAAATTATCCGGCTAAGGTGCATTCCCTGAAACACATTTATTTACAGTTAAACGAGACAAGTTTCGACGAAATCATCATATCTGATCGAGCTTAGTCAAACGGTCGATACATATTTAATACCATTAAACTATTTGTGGCCAAGCCAATGTAGAAGTAAATTTATAATCTTTTAATAAATGTCTCTAAACATGACTCCTAATAATAAAGTTACAAAACCGAAGGAAAACCACGACGTGGTTATAATTACTGTTACTAATCACTTGGAAAACACCCAAAACCAATATTAGCTCCAACTCGCTTGTGCTTCATTTTGATCGTAACACTTTATTACACAGTTTATGTATATATTTATTGGAATATGCGTAACAATATCTGGAATAGTTATAATAGAGCGTATAATAGCTATATTATACGCATATAATAGTGAGGCTTGAGTCTTGAGTGCTTCAAAATGTTTTCTACACGTGTATATATTTTACTAACCCTTTTTAGTAGTACTTAAAGTTGAAAATACATCCTGTGACGTCTCCTTGAGACCGTAGAAGTGTCACGTAGAGAAAACGTAAATAACTTGCCTTAACATTCCCGGGGGCACAATTGAAATGGCACAGTATAATGGACTTTTCGTGTCGACAAGGGAACGGGGCTTCAGGGAAACAACTCTAAATAAATGAAACTAGAACCCTTAGCAACTAACCTGATTTGCAAATATTAAGTTACTATATTTTTATTCCCACACGTTTATTATAAAAGAAAATCTTTACAGGAACCCCCTTTCCACTCTACAATTAAGAAACAGAATTACGTATCTTCTGAGTAGTAGGAGGACGTATTTATATAGTTTTTACTGTATAATTGTACCGTTAAAAGTACGTTGTTTGAGCCGTTTTGTATTATTAAATGTTTAGTTCAGATAAGGCTACGTTACAATCTTTATTTATCTAGGGTTACAACAACTAACCATGTAAAAAATATTCTCACTTAGACAATATAGCTTCCTACCACACTATAAAAAATTCAATTTAGTAGATTGGTTCTTTTCCTGGTTTTCATACGATATAATGCTATTACAATCTATAATATATAATACGCAAAGCCGATTTATGTAAACAGAACTCCTCCCTCATTTTTGGACCGATTTTGATGATTAAGGGGTCAAAAGAATGGCCCTGATCTGTAGTTTTGCAAAGTGTTTTTATTTTTTTGAAATCTTTATTAGTTCGGGCTGGATCTTCCATCAAAGTTGGATTTTCTCCCATAAGATTAACATTTGGGAATCAAAAAATATTTAATTGGAAACTTTGTCTCCACTAATTTAAGAGAACGACTGGGCGTAGAAACTTGATAGAGGTGTCCAAAGAAAGGTCTTAGTCTGTAGATGAGTTATCAAAAGAAAAACGAAGTAAATTTCCTTAGGGCTCTGCGCCAGAAGGCTTTAAAAGATCCCTCCACAGATTTGTTTACATTTTGGCCATGTGGATAATACTTTTTATTGAAACAGCTGTTAATTTTTAAATTGTACATTAAACAACACACATTTATTGAGAGTTACTGAATTGTCCAAAGGAAGTATTTGCAATGTTATTTCCTTGAACTCTTAGAGAGCCTTTGAACGTTATTAGGCTAACGAAAAAGGGTTGTGCATGTTTACTAGCGCTACTCAGTAAAAAAAAATTATTTATCTCTGAAAAATTTATTCTTAAAGTGCACTGAGCAGCAGCCTAAAAAATACTATGTAACTTCCTCATATAGTTACAAAATGCTCAGACTCGCATTGTGACAATCATGAATCGGCTTATATTTCTCCAACAGTTATTCATATGCAGAAGAAGTTCAGTGTGCTCTTATCGTGTCTAATAACATCCAAACACAAAAACCTTGCCTAAATGGTATCTATCAAATTATTTGCAGTGGTCTATATTACGGACCGTGGGTTGGTAACATTATTGAAAGTAACACGATATTTTGGCTGCAAGAGTAATACTATTTAAGCAGCTACTGTCCTGACGGAAAGGTCATATTCCTTTTAAACAAGATCACATTATCCTTTATAAGATACGTTGATCAACAATGCATGTAAACGTCAACATATACGTAAAACAGCCAATTAACAGTATGTTTTTTCTCTTTAGAAATGCCACATTGCTATTTCATTTGTATTATTTGTTGCCAATGAAGCCACGCGACCATAAACGAGGAGGCCCCTAACCGTCGATTTCGACGGGTTTCACCTAGTTTAAATAAACTTTCTCAGATCCTGGGCACATGGATACTTCTTATTTTGTATGAATACATGTTCAATATCTTCGTTCTGTGGTGTTGAATGGCTCGTACAACATTCAGACCATGTATTGACATGTATGACATGTATGTAGCTGTGTATATAGTTTGAGCCAACTATGTGTTTATATCTCGCTTGTTGTTATAAACATGCTACCGTGAGACCGCTGTAGATATAAAACTAGCTATAAACTGGCTGTTGTTTTAATGTACATATTTTTATTCCAATTTAATCTGTTTTTTCAAACTCGTTTTCTCACAGATACACTCCTTTGACATGGAAAGTCCATTATACTGTTCAATTTTAATCGTGCCCCCGGGAACTTTATAGGACAGTGTTCATATTACTACATACAGTATATGGCTTTCTAGTGAATAGTGCCACTTTATCTTTATGTTATGCGATAATAAACAAAATAAATGTAGAAAGGGCTTGAGTTAATTTTTAGTTAAGTGTTTTCAAAGTAGTTCATTGTCAAAAAGATAATGTTTATTTTCCAGAAGAAATCTCAAAACAGTTAACTCTTACTAACAATACTCGCGAATACTTGAAGAGTTTAAACACTGTTAAAACATTGTCTGCAATGGCTGTAATACTATCAACGAACGATCAAGCTATGTTGAGAACAATGCATCTTACTGGCTGACTTCACTTAATAATGTTTACTCATTACTCATGATTGTGCCTTATTTATAATACAAATCTACTGGCTGGGGTTAATGTACTCGCCTGGCAATCAAAAGGTCACCGTTTTGATTTTGAGGAAGGTCAGTAGCTTTCTAATGTTTCTAAACTGGACCCTTATCATTTGGCTTTAAATAAATGATAGATGAAACCGTTGATCGCATAGTCAGTAACAAAGCTACACAGATCATCTCACAACCTTCTATACTCATCCTTCACTCACATTTGGGTTAAAATAAACCTAGGTGGTTGCCTAGGTGGAATCCCCATCTCAACTTGAATTGAATAATTGATAATGATTGTCGGATCAATTATTAGGCAAGTTATATCAATTTGTAGGTGAAAACCCCTTCAATTTCTTATTACATCATAATTATTATTGTAGCCTATGTATACTTGTTTTCTGTTTGTTACAGCAACTATTAACGTTCCTCCACATTACCAATTATTATCGTACTAAGTCACAACGCATTTACGATTAACAAACATTTGCAATTAACAATGCCAAATAAAATTTACTATAAATAGTACCCTACTACAAATTCGCTGATATATTTATCTTTTTTAATGATTTTATACAAGGAAATTACTTTATAAATTATTATTTTCTTTTAATTTATGTTTGTAAGAGGACTGTATTTTAATAATCTACTAGCAAGACTTCGCACTTCAACTCATTTCTAAGATGAATTGTTGTGAAACGCGTTGGTTCCTTGTGGGTTCTACGTGACATCGCTGAGAGCACCATCATATATCTAAAATGTCAAGCCTTTGTGAGTTAAGTGGTTCCATGACCGAACTCATCACACTTGCAGCTTCTTTTCCTCACATCGTTTATACAATTAATTCTTGAAGAGGCATTTACTCACACAAACTGTTGCTCAAAATCGATGGTGTGCACAAAAGTAGGGTATGTGGGACAACATTTTGTAGGTGATTTACAACTTTGATTATAGATGGAACTAGATTATATTCCCAAGTTGTAACCAGTTTCATATTCAAAACTAATGTAGTTAAATCGAACTCCTTGAAGGGTGTTCTTTATTGATTCAAAGTAGCTTTTTAACCAATCTAAACCAAAAAACAAATTTGTATCAAACTATAGCATCTTTTTTATAATTTAATCCATTATAATAGGTGGCAGGCTGAATGGGTATTATAGTGCCTGGTAGTTATAAGGTTATCCTGAGAAATGTTATAGTATTTTGGTATAGTATTTTATAATGGTTTACTGGTCCTAGCTGTCCTTGATCATTGGGAAACATTATCCTGGCTATATAACTAACTCATCTTAGCCAGTAACAAAGCTGTCAACTTTCACCTCAAAATACGAGTCATGTTTTTTGGAGTCGTATGAAACTAATAATAAACTTTTCCTAATCATGGACAAGCAAACTAAGAGAGAATAGAGAATGTTTACAATAATTAATCCGGTGTGCTATTCAACTATGTCGTATTTGAATAAAAGAGTTATATTAAAAATGAATACAGCTGTTCCGAAGTGAGTAGTACATTTCTTATTTTTCATCACTGCATGGAATTTATCACTTTGCCACAGCTGTAAACCGCACGCAATGGATCATTCCTGCTCGATAATCAGCTGATTGCACTATTTGTGATTCTACACCACAACAGCTGTATCCGGCACTTCAATAAGCAAATAACATAACCTAAATTACAAATGCTAACATATCCTTAATGACATTTACCTACGACCGTTTCTTAAAGTACCCGTTTCAATACAGTTCTTAGAGTTGAAAAGTATCTCATAACAGCATTGTTTACTTTCATAACAGCATAGTTTTACTCATAACAACACGGGTAACGGACCAATGAGGTTCAAGGATTGAGAGAAGAGAAGCAAAATTTAAACGATTCGAAATTCAACTAATCAGCTGTTGAGGCCAATTTAATTGTTGATTGGTGCAATTAGTGTTTGATACAATTTTTTCTTGCATCACTGTCAGTGGCAATGAGAGGTTCCAAACGAAAACATAACCTCTTTTAGAAGTTATGAGCAGTGATTTTTAGTAATTCGCACTCGCCAAGGCTCGTACCTTAAATTTTCTACTCGTGTCGTTAACACTATCTTTACGCAATCGTTGCGTAAACTACTATTAATAAACAACTAATAAGTTAGTCTGTGTGTTATGGTAAGTTAATTAAGGTGGCAGGAAACATATTGTGTGTATACGAGCACAAACGGTCTACACAAATAGCTATTTCGTCTAAACTATTTGCATCTTTGTTCTTAATATGTAATGTGAACATCACACAGATGTTGAATAAGGAATAAATATCGCATTATTCTTATTTAGCTGTAAATAACGCACATTGCTGTTTCCAATATGCCTTTATAACTAAAATGACTAATACTGAAAAAGCCTAATATTTAATAAACAACCAATAAACAACCAATAAAAACACAAATACTGTGTTAAGCCTAACCGATTTATGTAGATATCCTGGCGGCTCAGTTTGTATAGGGCTTAATTACACAAACAATGGCTTACTATCAGGTCTATCATGACGAGGACAAATTATGCATGTCACAGACCAAAGACAGGGCGAGTTGGAGGATAAGGGTTAATCTACTTCGCTAACAGCAAGATCTGTGTGGCACCTGAAATGTCAATGGTTTTCCAATAATTCATCTTTTGCTTCAAGCTGACTTGTTCTCTTGGATAGTTTCAATGACCTTTATAATAATAATTCATCTCTGATGAAATATGAAACGCTTTTATAATTATAAAGCAAGGTTATTTGGTTGTGATCCAGAAATTACTTAAATTATATTTAATATTAGTTACACAGGTAATTAATAAGAGTTTAGTATATAAAATATGGGAAAGTAGAGTCATGCGTGAAAAAAAGTTTGAAACTAAATAATTCTACCTCTTGATATATCAAATTTCAGAGTAATTTATGAGGAAATGTCATGTCTTCAAATTATTCAAGGTCTTTTCCTACTATTTTACCTGTAACACAGTAAAAAGGTTAAGTGTTCTTCAAATAAATATTACTAAGCTAGGCTATTTATAAACAAATGTAACTCCTCACAAATATCTAAACACTAACAAATGTCCTCCTCTCAAATGTCTAAACACTATATACTGTACAGGAATGAACATTAAATTCGCCGAAACATGCAGCACGTTGAAGTTAAAATTTGGAACTGATGACAGGTAATATACTGTAAATGTTTATCACTAAAGGGTATTAGTTGACACTTTATAGTCAGTTTATACGCGTAAAACATGTTTTTCGCTCAATATTTTAACTGCCACGTGTAACTAGGATTATTAGTGGAAATTATTGCCAATCTCATAAGTATACTTGTATATTGTAATTTATACAAACATCTAAGGTACCCAAAAGACCCAGGACAGTCTGACGGGAATGAATGACGAGAATTACTCATGGCAATTAACATTGTACTTGTGAAATGCTTCTTGCTGTTATACCGTGTTAGCTACGTATACACGGCTATCTACAACATGTCTACAACAATATGTCTACTACAAATATATTGTATACAATATAGTACAAATATACAGCAGTACAATATAGTACAAATATACAGTAGTACAATATAGTACAAGAATATTGTAATACAATATGTCTACAACAGTACATGTGCTTCATATTGAATTTATTTATTCAGTTTAAAAGAGTAAGGTTGTTTTTATCCAGTGTATTTAAAATATAAAACTTTCCTTTATAGTTAGTTAATTTATAAACCAATCGTATATGTTACTTAGTCTTTTTTTGACGTGAATAACCAAAGTCCTTGTAATTTAGTGAATCAAAGACGTCATCCGTAGATTATTTACAACAGACAATAATATAGAAGGTTAGAAACTACTAACCATAGGCTTGGTTAAAAAAAAAATTTTAAGATTAGATCAATTATTATAGAATTTTAACATCGGTTATATCTCGTAAGAATATGAAAATAAAAATAGTTTTGCATTGTCGACTTAAGAAAGTTTGTTTTTATTCTAATCTCTTTTTAAAAGTCAATTTGGATTGGAGATAGTCCCAAATTGGATTGAAGTCTTTCATGGTGGTTATTAAATAAATTGGCTTCTAAAATAAGTCTACAAGATTTAAAATTCAATAGACAGAAATGATGAGATTCTAAAAAAGAGTTTCATTGTGGGTTTCAAAAAGTAGTTTCTAGAGTTATTAGGTTTAATATTCTGTAGACATATTCGATGAGGTCTAAAATAGAATTGCGTGTCTTTGGTCATTTTTTATAATAAGACAATACAGAGACGTTATATCACATTATATAGCACAACGTAGTTCTTTAGTTGCTTCGCATATTTAATTTATATTATTAAGTTGATTATTTAATTGCTGTTGACCAGAATGAGGATAGAAATTGAGTGGTGTGTTTAACGAAGATTTCATTCGTGGTATTCAAGTCAGAGATTACGAAGATAAAAATGAAGAGGTTACGTTTAATAATGATTTCAATTATGACAAGAATGGAATGATGTGTTTTATGATGATTTCACTTATGGTAATCAACAGTTAACTACAGATAATATTGCATTGGCGTCTTTCATTATAATTTTAATTATTTTATTCAATAGTTTATGGAGTAAATCTAGAGTGATGCATTATCATGATTTAACTGGAAGTAATTTAAAGATGGGGTATTTACCTTGGCTGCAAAACTTTACATATCATTGTAGGGTTGGAATTCAAATTGTGTTAAAAATGTTTAAATCCTTACATATCTAGAGGATCCGAAAATTTCAGAAAACGCAACTTATTTCACGTTCTTCAAAGAGCAAACATCAGGTGCCACACGGACCTTCTTTTTCAAGGGCTAGGCACGAGCCCAGAATGGTTTATTACATTTACTTAGCATAATTAAGTTACTTCAGGCTAGACCTAAGGGTTGCTACATTATCACTCAGATAAAATCCTTTGGTGATTTGGGTGTTTATCTGAATCCGGGACCAGGGCTGTACCCATTTTTGGCAGGCCCCGGTAAAAATATTAGGCTGCGCCACACACTCCTCTTGAAGTATATGTTTAGCGGGCCCCGCTAAAATTGACCAGCAAAACCAGTCCTGTCCGGGAACTCAGGGACCGAAATCCTGCACTCGACCACTAGACCAACTTGCTCCCCCACAAGGACTTTAAACTTTCACTTCGTACAAAGTTTAGTCTCAAAAATTCCAAATTAATATTTTAAAACCAAACACACGAAACATTAGTAGTAACTAAATCAAACGTAGTTAAAGGTAATTTGCGAACTACTTATATTTTTGTAGCAGCCGACACATAGTTTTTTTTTTAAATTACACTAAAAAAATATTTCGACTGTGTGGTAGTGGTTTCAAGTAAAGTTGTTGATGATGTTGTGTTCATAAGGGTTGGTATAGGGTACACACAGATGATGAAGCCATGTTTGCTAGGGTCGCCGTCTAGTCGGCGTCACATCGCTCCGGCGTCCCCGATGTTTACTCATGTCCCGGCAATGAGATGTAGACATACGGCAATAATGTACATTAATTTTGCCGTCGAGAGGGTAAAGAATTGTAATTTAGTAGTACATAGTAATTAAATTGTTACACATAATTGTTCGGAAATAAAGTAAATTTTTAATTGTTTGTTGACGGCGTTACCACGTCTTACGTGGGTGAGGGATTCGACGTGACGAAGTTATCATTTGATATCTAGGAATTTAATTTTCAGATCGATTTAGGACACGATTGGAAAGAACTGTAGCCATCACATTAGGGTAGGATTGTAAAAGAGAGAAATTTGATCCGAATTTGGAATTGCTTGATTTTTACAATTAGTCCAGAACATTTAATGTTTAATCTGTCATTCATCCTGTCATTCATCATTCACCAAGTCAAATTTGTGATTTATAAGAATTTTTTGTACAATTTCCCGGCTTATTTTTCACGATTTTATTTGAAAAAACGTTTATAGTATGGAGTCTTAAAACGATTTCAAGGTTTTCGTTTGGTCAAGATCTTCTGATTTATTAGGTTAAGTTTAATTAAAGCTATTTTAGAGATACTGTAGCATCGCGAACTGTTACCGTACATAGAAGAAGGAAGGTTAATTGGAAGCAATAGTATATGTCTATTAGCTGAATAAGATTTCTAAACTTTAAATTCTTTGAAAAATAAAATAAATAGAATATGATGTACAATAGTAAAAAAAAAACATATTTAAGCTCTATTGCAAACGTACTGTTAAAATTATTACAGTATAGAGATAGTTTTATATATGTCCACAGTGCTCAACAAACTATGATAAATTGATTCGAAATTGGTTTTACCTCAGGGTCAACATGTATATTTTTACAGAACCAAAAGTTACGCCCCCGGGTGGATTTGAACCACCAACCTTTCGGTTAACAGCCGAACGCGCTAGCCGATTGCGCCACGGAGGCTCTGGGTTGTTTGTTAGCACAAATTATTCGAGTTTTAAAAATTAAAAGTAATCTTTTTTGTTTTTAATTTTGTGCATACACCCACACACTGTAGGCATAAACAAATGTCGTGTCACCCTATGTTCTTTAGGTCAAAACTGTATGAACTTTTAAATTTAAAACTATTATTTCGCAAATAAAATAGCCAATATTTCCATTAAGTAAAATTGTAGTGTTTGGCCTACAGTAAGATGATATAATCGTTTTATCGATTTGTATTTGTTTAAACATAAATTATTTAGGTAGGCTATTATAAATAAAACCCACAGTCAAAAAGTATAAAAAATGTTAAAAAATCCTTGGAAGTTTTATGTTAAAAAATTAAATAATTTAAATGAATTTTGAACCAGAATCTAGGGTCAGATACAAATACTGCAAGCAACACGTAGTCAAAATGGGTTAACTGGGCAAGCTATAACATCAATATCCATCTAATAAAAAAATTACATTGTTAAATAAAATGAAAATGAAATTTGACTATTATTTAAAACTAATATTATTGATAATAGTCAAAAGAAGGATAAATTTACAAAAATCTAAAACGATAAGGTTAGGAAATGGCTTGCCTAATGCAAACTTCTAACGAATGCAATCATACAAGTAATGCGTGTCTTAGCCTACATAGTTCAAGTTCGCATGTGCCAAAGTAGTTTTTTCACTCATAAGTGTTGGAATAGCTACAGGTTTCTCACGAAAGTTTGACAACTTCGTTTCCAACTCTCCGAGCGGTTTAACTTTCTACATCCTTGCCAAACTGTAAGTATGCTAATCTTCGAGGTACTTAGACATGTCTCGCCCTTAGGAAGTGTTAATATGTCATTAGGAGTTGAGGTTTTGAAACTTTAATTCTATAAAGACATCCCTCTGGGAAGAGTTTTAAAACTGATACATTTAAACTTGTTATTTCTTTAGTCTGTATGGTTATATCCAGTGTATATTATGTTTAATTTTTACTAAACATTTTTTATGAAGAATTATTGGCACTGTATACCCATAGATCATATCCATAAAATGTAAAGTAATAATTGAAATATGAAAATTAATGAGGCATTTATGTGTGTATGTGTGTCGTTAACGTTAAAATACATTGGTTAATTAATTGGCTCTGTATGACATTTATTTTTTTATAAAAAAAATATAACCACAAATTCTACATAAAATAAGCGTTGGGTTTATGTCGAAACAAAACGCCTACTAAATTAATACTTGTAAACACTACCTACAATTTTACAAGATCTTTCTCTCTTGCTTTCTTATTAAATGGCGACCATACAAATGTTATGTCGTACGTGTCTTGTAAAAATGTTGTGTCGTGTAATGTGTTGTAACGAAGCTATTCAAGCGGATCTACATCTTCCTGTATTGAAGTGTTCGACAATGGCAGCTCGCCGAAACATGTAACACACGTTGACGAAAGTTACTTTTGGAACTGATAAAGGTATTGTAAAACCAGATATTTTATTGACCATACAAAGCAGATATTTTAAGCCAAGTATGAATCGAGATGAGTGTAGGAAGAGTGGCGCGATCTTGTAGTCTTGTTTGTGACTAAGGCCAACATTCCTTAGACACAGCTGTTAATAGCCCATACAGCTAATGTCAACTAAGGGACCTACAGTTTATAGTGGAATCTGGAATCCGAACCACATTTTTGCCTTGGTATATACGAATTGGTCTAATTATCAGGATAGTACTGCGGGTAGTCGAAGTACCCACTCGTGCGGACGTTAATCCACACCAGGGAGTATCGCATCCACAGTGCATGCCTATCCACAATCCCATCCACAATTCATGACCTCCTGTAGCTGGATTACAGGACGATGCCACCCGTCCTACGATCATTCTCTAATTTGACTTCATGCTCTCCATATACAAGCTATAGGACTTTTTCTTCCAAAAAATGTCTTAAGATACAATTATAATCAAAAACTTTTGTCTTAAGATAAAAATTACAAAATCTAATCTAATTTTAGAGAAGCAGATGAAAAGCTCTTAGAGCACCAGTTACTATTACGTGTTTATCTTTTACTATGTAACAAAGACACTCAGATGATAAAAGTGAGATTGACATAAGGTCACGGTTATCAGCATATTTGATGGTTATCAGCATATTTGATGGATATTATCAATTGTAATAACAAATAGCTAATTGAACATGATATTGTCTGAAGGTTATCGCATCAAATGTATCGTTTTATTGATCCATCCATGGAAGACATTAGCTTATTAAGTTTATGTTTCAACTAATTGACAAAACTCTCACCATAATTAAGATTAATTAATTATAAGGCTAGCAATTATTCCCTAATTACCTCTAAAGGGTCTATTTGTTTATAATCATGTTTGTAGGCTGTCTGGGTAATTCCTCTACTTTGAAACTGATTGCAGAATTCCAGTTATTTACTTAAACTTTAAATATATATTTTTTCGTACACCTAAGTTAACACGAAAACTTAGCTCAATAATACTTAGTTCAATAATAGCTTTCCCGAATACGCTTTGATTTGGGTTTACATATAACCACCATGACAGTATGAGCATTCAATTTGTATATTCTCTTTGATAGAAGTTATGAATCTAAATTTTTGTGGCATTTCATCTTAGGTAAAAATGTCAACCAATATTGTTTGGAAATCCTACAAATCCATTTTGCACGTTCGTATTAACAGATTTGTTAACTGATTCGTTTAACGCTTTCAAAATATGAATAAATTAAATAACGTAAATTGACTATAAACTAGCAGAGTACCCGTCCTTCGTACGGGGATGGAATATAAGTATAAAATGCTTATTGCAGTTATACTCAAGCTTTGCGTTTGCAATAAGGGAGGACACAGTTTGATAAAATTTGCTTTTTTAAATTTACAATATTCTATAGTACCTATTACACATCTACCATAGCCATAATGTTCTACCACTTCACCTAAACAATAGAGAAAAATAAATTATCAACAATTCGCAAAATATCACAAATTATTCATGAAATTAAAAAAAACATAAACATAACTGTAAATAATCCTACTTTGACAGTTCTCATTGCGAATCACAGTTTTTTAATAAAATCTAAGTTCTTACCGTCAACGCAATCAGGAGTAATATTCCACTACGGCCGTTTCGGAGATGACTCCATCGTCAGGTGCGTAGTGGTACACTAAACTATAGTTTAGTGTACCACTACGCACCTGACGATGGAGTCATCTCCGAAACGGCCGTAGTGGAATATTACTCCTGATTGCGTTGACGGTAAGAACTTAGATTTTATTATATTTTCACGCAATCTGCCACACTCAAGAATATGATTTTGCACAGTTTTTTGTTGCTGCTTAGTTCAAATCGGCTGTTTTCATACATGCAAAAAAAATATAGTGCTGCGCCCTGTTGGTAAATCTTATAACTTTGTAATGCTTTTCCATATCATAGAACCAACTTTTTTATTTGAAACAGCTGACTAAATTCTTTAATTTCCTTTAAATATGAATACTCATAAGGTTAACATGGGGAATTACAGAGCCACTGGGGCGGAGCCCGAAAAGATTTTTGAGATAAGAATATGCCTATATGTTAATCGGGAATGTAAGCTATCATCATGCCAAATTTCAGCCCAATCTGTCCAGTGGTTTATGCGTGATTGAACTTCAAACACACAAACAAACTAACAAACTTTCACATTTATAATATTAGTAAGATTATTTTTGAGGCATTAATAGTCAATAGAATCTAATAAATAAATTCAACCGTCATCATTTTTTATTTTTATTTTTTATTTTATTCCAAATATATGTTGGTAAATATTTTAAGATGCAGTATTTGGATACTTCACTGACATATAACTGTAATTTGCAATATAATGATTTAAAACCTTTTAACTGATACGAAATGTACTTAAAAATACTAAGACAATTTTAAAACCATATTTCATTTATTTTAACCAGTATTTCCCTACAAAAGTGCCAAGATGTTTTCGGCCCAATTAGTTTATAAATTAAATGAAAACGTAACAGCACAGAACAGCCGGATGGAAGCTAATGGCGCCTGCCTCTGAACAAACACAAGTAATGGCTCGGCTGACATTTGAATACTCAAATATTGACGACCTATCCTCCAACCCTGGCTGTTATTTCGCGTTTTATCACAATATCTTTTGTTGTACACATCACCTGGTAAAACCCTGTGGAATTATTGTTGTCATTTGAGTCCAGTTGCTATTGCAACCGGAAAATATTTTCAGTAATAATTCAACTAATAGAATACAGTCAGCTGATAAGCTGAAAGGTAATGTTGGTTAGTATGATCAAATTGTGCCCTATATACTGCATGATAATTTTTAATACAATTATAAACTAATTTTACAATGTTGTATATGTCGTGTTTTATTTTTAATTGAAACTTCTAGTTAGCTAGACAAACTAGGCTGGAACCAAAACCAAACTATGTTTAATGTTACTGTTTTTTTGTTGTGTTGTTTAAAATAAAAAGGCTAATACGGATATCAGAACGGTAGGGATAAAAAACATATCAAATGATGTCACTGCCCGAATAGTATATGAACAAAGAGAATTGTTGGTTTAGAAAGTTTTTCACACGTTTATTTAAATAATACGAAAATGTTTACTCTCAGGCCGGTGACGTAATTTCTTTGTGATTATGATGCATTCCGTTTCCCTTCTAATATCCGTTGGATATGCAATTTAAGTTACGTCAACTGCGAGTAGGTAACCCTGCGTAAAATTTCCTTCGTTGGTTTTTGAAGTGCCTTCGGATTTTATTTAAATAAATAGTTATATGCGTACTGTTTTTCTTTGGATGCGTTTGTTAATAATTATCTTTTTTAATTCGTACTTGACATAATGACTGTGAAAATGATAATCATGTTTTTATTTTCATAGAAAGTAAACCGTATAGTGTGGGCAACAATATCTGCTAACAATAAACTGCAATACTTAACTTTTCTTTAGTAATTGTTTTACATAGCCTCCGTGGCGCAATCGGCTAGCGCGTTCGGCTGTTAACCGAAAGGTTGGTGGTTCGAATCCACCCGGGGGCGTTAACATTTTGTGAGAAGCGATGTATTGAAAAATGATAACTTATAATTTTGAAGGTGAAAAGAATGGAATGTTTTAAATGTTCTAGATGGTACAAATGTCTTAAAAAGTTTAGTGTTAACACTCAAATGACGTTTTACATAGAGTTCATTAATCACTTACATTTAATCAAACCAATGCCAGCAAGGTAAAATCGTATTTTTCCCCAAACAATAGTATAATTTGATGACAGAAGCACTAAAATAATTAAATCATTTAATCATTTTAGTAATATACTAGCTGTACCCGCGGGCTTTGCCCCGTTTAACTTCATATGTGAGCTCGTTGGCATGGCTCAATCACGTCCTGGTTGAAGTTCGTTCGCTACGCTCACTCATCTTTAGGTTGGAGCTCGTTCGCTGCGCTCACTCACCTTTAGGTGAGAACCAGACCTTTAGGTAACAGAACCAACTTGTTTAATTGAAACAGCTGTTAAGATTCATTAATCCCATTTAAATATGAGTACTCATAAGGTTAACATGGAAAACTCCAGAGCCTCTGGGGCGGAGCCCGAGAGTCCGATTAGAATAAAAACCACTTAGTTTTCCTATTTAATGCCTAAAGAATCAGTGTACCAAATTTCAGCGTCCTAGGGAAGTGGGAAGTGGGAGAATTAGTGATGAGTGAGTGAGTGAGTCAGTCAGTCAGTCAGTCAGTGAGGGCTTTGCCTTTTATATTAGTAATATATAAAACTAAAATGATATCATTGCCTCCGTGGCGCAACCATCGAAGTATTTCGATGGGCGCAACCGGCTAGCATTGCATTGAGCACGTTCTGTGAACGTGTATTGGTGCACCGGTGCATATGATTCGGTGACTTATACCACCCCAGGGCAAGAGTCTTGGTATCGCAGAAAGGTAAGTCACCAGTATACGGAGCACATCAGATTGTAATTTAAATATCAGGAATTTAGAAAAAACTAACCTCGACGAAAACCTACCTTCACAGAATAAATTATTAAAGTATTACTCACTTATTACGTAACACCAATAAACAATTAACCGATCATTTATTCGATGGACCCACCATCTTGCCGTAGCTGCAGACTGGAGTCCAAGAAACTGGTCAATCAGAAACCACTTGTATATCATGCACCGTACAATTTCCTCGGTGCATAAATGTTGCACCAGTTGAGGAAAAAAGATGAAATAGCTGTCTGCTAGGTAAACTCACCGGTCTCCCAGAACGACGAATTTTCTGCGCCGGTTCGTGTCCCCATAACACGCTCATTTTCATCTGATAACCAACATGTTGGTATTTTAAATTCACCTGGGGGAGTGGTAATATTTTGAACAACTACATCAATTCAGCTATAATTAGTATAAAACTGTTACTGAAGCAATACAATCGTACAGCGCAACATTTTCAAGTGAAAGAACGTAGATACTTAGATGTTGTCTACAGGTGAACGCTATATTGATCACTCTCAATAACGCTATATTCAGTTTTGATAGGATTGCGTATGCAGGAACTGCTGAGTTCCAAGCACTCCATTATGTAAATGTGCGGCACCACAATGAAATATGCCCATGACTTTACTAACCGTTGTTCTCTATTGGCTGAACTTTTTGTAAATTTATCGCTAGAGTGTAAAGGGTTTTAACAGAGGGCAGTTTCGTTGGATGTTAGTGTATTTTTATGACGATTGTTTAAGAGAAAATTAATAAATTTACCTACGTTTGAATATGTCTAAGGGAATAAATGTTTTACTGTAAGGTGTATCATATGGCAACGAAGCTATATACAGATATGTATAGGATATAATTATCTTAATTTAATTTTTGTTTTTTTAATTTTGCAAAGTGGTTGAAGTAATATAATGTATTGTTTGAATTTTAAGAAAAAATAATCATTATGAATTCCAATTTCTGTTACGTAAAATGCTACCAAATTATAGTTGTATTAAGATTTATTAATTATGTTGATAACATAGGTGGCCGGTCATGATGAAAACACAAATATACTCTGCCGTTAGTAAATGCATGTGAATACATAAACTGTCCATTTTTATACTGTCTGACCAGGTTGAGCATATTCTTTCGTATACTTTTTTTTTCTTTTCCAGGCTTTTGTTTTAAAGTTTAATATGTACTTCAGGGTTGTAAATTTATTTTAAAGACAACAAATAATAGACCTAAATATTTCATTTGACAGCCATCGGGTTTCAATGGTCTCGCTATTAAATTTTGAACAAAAAAAACTTAGATGTGCAACACATCTCATATCTACAATCTGAATGAAAATATTTCTTTATAAACAGTGTCTGAAGGGTTCTAGGATTTCGTTAAAAGCGTTTAGCGTATTTTTCGTTAAAGAATGTTTAAAAAGTACCTTTTTGGAATATAAGGTTGGCAGTAAAGGCTTTATTTGTCTTCTCACATTTTTAATGTTTACTACCCTTTACAGCAACTTAGTACCTAAGTATCTTAGTCATTTCGTCTATCATATAAGCACACCTATAAGAATAGGTTGAGCTTAACTAGAGTTCTGTTGTTAGTGCTTTTCTGCAAAGGGCTTAACAGTTTTGCACGGATTTTGTTATTACTTAAATTACATATTTTAATTTTGTTCATTACATTAAGACAATGCACGCAACATTGCCATTCAGCCACATAGCCTGAAGACGATGTATATGTAGATTGGAGTGGCATAATTTTTGTAGATTCAATGCCTAAGACCAGCTGATGCTTCAGCTAAAGTCATTAATTTTGTTCTTCTATTAACGAAATAAAATCATCTTTTTTAGCTATGATTTCACACAAAACACTAACTAGTACGACTGAAAATAATACCAATTTACTCAAAATCAACTATTCCAGGGTATTCATTAGTAGCTAAAATTTCGTCTATTATTTCATACTATTTACGTTGGGTATTATATAATACGAAACCGTAACTTCGTAAAGATTATTTCCTAACGATTCCTATCATTCCCGTTGGAATAACCTTTCAATGCACACAAAGAGATGATTAAGAGGGTCTTTATGTCCGGTGACTTTGTTCCGAGTTTTGTAGTTCTATCTTTGTGTCCAGGAATTTTTAAAGCGTTAAAAAATGTTAGAAAAATGTATTTTTTATGTGTTGTAACTCTGTAACCGTTCTCCGTAGCAGGATTGTGAAGAGTATTATTGAAATTTACCCTAGATCATTTTTGTGAACGTCGTATTTTGCGCTAAACTGGCTTTCAACATATTCAAAGAAATAAACACAATATCTTCATTTTTACCCACCCCCCTTCCACCAAAAAAAACCCCGCCTCTCTTAATGGTGTAACTATACGGGGACTATATTGAACAGTTTGGAGTCAAAAGTAGACTTTCACTTTGGATGTCCAGATTCAACCGTTTTTTAGACTAATTGCATCGTACTATTTAGCCTGCTCATAAACTATACCTGCACATACCGGTTGCCTCTTGTATAGACCATCTGATACGGAGTGATCTTCCCTGGTAGATCATCTGTAGCATTTAACTACGGTTTGATTAAGACGCCATCAATCGAATCAGCATTCCCCTGACACCGTGGCAGATGTCATCAGCACTGAATACATCTGCATGCAAATCAGTCATGTGGCTTTGAGATCAGCATTTGATTGTTTATTTACGAAAAATTTTATGTTATTCTCCATGGTTATTGGAGAAAATACTTTTAAATTTAACTACCTGAAAATTATGATATTTATTCTGTTCAATAGTACCTATTGCTCTGAGATAGTACTAAACAGATGGTATACGACTAAATATGTAAGTGTACAAATTTGCTAATGGTGTCAGGGATGAAACGTACGTTGGCACAATTGTATACTTTTTTTTATAAATGTAGTCTTGCTGGTAACTAAACATTATCAGTGAAATTTAATTATTTTGGTCCAACCTTTACACAGAAGATTCAGTGTTGAAAACTGTAATTTCGTAAGCGTCCTAGTTCCAAAAATAATTTTGTGTGGTATGGAAGAGGATAAGTGACCAAAACTTTGGTTGGGGGTTTTAAACAGTTTTTTCTATATTTATACAATTAGTGTTTTGACATCCTAAAATTAAGTGTATTCGTTGCTTGTCTCGTAACCATTTGCTGAGAAAACCTGTTTATTGAAATTGACTGTAGACATTTTAAACTTTATTAATTTAACGCAGACTATTTAAAAACTATTTGATCCACGGATCGATCGTTAAGCTCACTTTTATCACTGCGCGGGTAAGACGGCTCATCGCTGAGTTGAAGAATAAGCGTTGGCGTTTATCGGAGAACAAAAGCAAGGTATGAGGAGCAGGGCGGGCCGTGTGTTCATTTGTCAAAGAACAAAGCCCAGGTTCCAATAGATCATAACCAAACCCTTTGTGTCTTCTAGCGTGACGGCAGCGTCAAGTTGAATCAGGCTGAGCGAACTGCTTCTGAACTGTTACTTACGTGTCACTGAACTGTTACTGACTTGTAACGCTAACTAAACTGTTACTTACGTGTCACGGAACTATTAGACTACTGACTTGTAACACTAAATAAACTGTTACTTACGTGTCGCTGAACTATTACTGACTTGTAACACTAACTTAACTGTTACTTACGTGTCACTGAACTGTTACTAACTTGTAACGCTAACTAAACTGTTACTTACGTGTCACGGAACTATGAGACTACTGACTTGTAACACTAACTAAACTGTTACTTACGCGTCGCTGAACTATTACTGACTTGTAACACTAACTTAACTGTTACTTACTTCAATGTAAACTATTACTGACTTTTTACACTCTTACTAGACTCTTATTTGTGTGTGTGAGAAATGTAACTGACTTGTAACAATCCCATTAACCTGCATTTGCGTGTACGTTAACTGTTATTATACCTCTAACAAATCTAACAAACTGTTACTTAAGTGTGTGTGAACTGTTACTCACATGTAACACTTTTAATAAACTGTTACTTACGTGTCACTGAACTGTTACTGACTCGTAACAATCCTACTATAACAGTTATTTGCGTGTTAGTAAGCTGTTTTACCTGTAACACTTCTAACAAACTGTTATCTAAGTGTATGCGAACTGTTACTGACTTGAAACCATCCTAGTTACCTGTATTTCGTGTACATGAACTGTTACTACCTGTAAAAATTCCAACAAACTGTTAATTACATGTCACTGAACTGTTACACTGACCTGTAACAAGCTTACTGAACTGTTATTTGCACGTTTGAACTGTTTCTGACTTGTAACAATCCTACTAAACTGTTACTTACGTGTATGTGAACTGTTACTGACCTATAATACTCGCACTAAACTGTTATTTGCGTGTTTAAAAACTGTTGTGAACTGTTGTGACTTGTAACACTAATTGATTCTACTGAACTAAATAGAGTAACTTAGGGGTCGATCAACTGTTACCGTCATTACCGAATAGTACTGACTTGCAACACATCTAGTATTGCTTTGTTTAAATTTTACATTTTTGAACACGGTGAGTTTGCACTACTTAAACGTTTATTTCGGACATATACTGATTCTGTGTTATACTTCGTTGAAAAAAACACTCTTTTGTCACTTAACTGTACGAAACGGTTAAAGTACTTTGCAACACTTTTACTTCAGTTGTTGAATAATTGTCACGAGGCTTGGACTACAACTTCAAAGTACAATCCATCAATAATCTCATTTCAAGAGTTACTACATTTTGCAAAAAGAGGATGCATTGATATGTTTTAGAAATTATATCTGACATCGAAACCGTTATCAAACCTGCAATAAACTGCTAAACGTTGATGTCAAATGTAACATGAATTTCAGTGGATTTTAAAGTGTTATTCAATAGTGACAAAAATGAAAACTTTGATGTTGAAAAATAAAAATAAAACATTCAACATAACATCAGCTTTCTTTACAAGCTTTTCATTAACTTTTGCAATTTAAAGTGAAGGATGAATCCATAGTTATACTGACCAAATCAGTCACAAAATGTTTCCAAACTGTCTCTGAACTAATATCAATTCGTCAATAACTAAAACAATGTAATCACTCTATCTAATATCCTGTCAAGTGATCAATGAACTGCTACGAAACTTTCACTAAACTATTACCGAACTACTTCCAAACTTAAAGTAACTATGACCCAACCATCAAAGTGTTTAAATGTAAAATAAAACGTTGCATTTTTCTTTGTTGGTCGTTATTTATTAATCTGCTAATGTATGAGGTAGTTAATGAGTAGTAAGCCGTTATTGAAAGAAACAAAATTAGCAATAAGCTAGGGAACACGGTTAGGCATTGTACAGCATAGAACCTAATTTGTGAAAATTCGGAGCTTGGTACAGGTCTCCTAATGGTTTTTACCAACGATCTTAGATAAAATGGTATCTTAGATAGTACCGAAAGAATTCTTTATTTACTCGTCTCTAAACACATTTCTTGTTTAGACTAGTCAGCATAATTTGAGTTTATATAAGCTACAATAAAAAATATATCCAAACGTATTATATTGATAGGTTATGTGATACATATTATATTCCATAATGGTGTAGATGATTTTAACATCGTTACATAACAGTTTACATTTTGTTACCAATCTTCTATTCTATGCTTTGGATGTTTATATACAAATGCTCCATACAATATAAGAGTGTTATCAACCTGGAAAATAGACAATCGATTTTTAGGCTCAACATCGCGTTTAAGTTCATTTGTGTAAATTAATGCTTCTGAGTTATCCTTTTGCAATGCTCACAGACTGAGAAAATTTAAAATTTACAGTAAACCAGAGCCTCCGTGGCGCAATCGGCTAGCGCGTTCGGCTGTTAACCGAAAGGTTGGTGGTTCGAATCCACCCGGGGGCGAAACTTTTACGTTTTTACCTTTATATTGACCAAATTTAGTATATTTTCTCTTAACCCCAATATCCCTAGAGAGTTCGTTAAGGCTTTAAAGGTGCTGCTTTAAAGAAGCAGGTCATCGGTTATATTATCGACTGCCAACAACAGATTTATAGGCTCATATTTTACATCGACAATCTCCGCTACAAGGAAGCCGATCTTGTGAAAAAATATATTACACAGCCTGAGCGTTTGAACAACGTTAACCTAACAGGTTTTTAGAATATTGGTGTAAATTTTTGTTTGATAGTAACGATATGTTTCACGAACTATTGACGTGTCTGCTTCAATTGTTTTAATGCTTAATGTTTTGGTTTTTGTGGATGCTGTATTTCAAGCACAATGATTTAAGGTTACGTCAAAACAAAAACCAATGCATTTAATACAATACAATTCTGTAGACCTGTAGATTACTAAGACATAATAACTGTTTTCCGAAGTGTATAAATGAAGTTGAGTGGAATTGTAACTATTTTGGCAGAATTTAACACAATTTTTGATCCAACACATATGATAATTTAAGAGGTGTTTTAAGATAGGATAAACCATCCAATGCAATTCAACCATTAAATGCTCAGCTTTCACATTACGCCTTAAAATATGCCTGGGAATTCCAATAACGCAATGTATTGAAATTTTAAAATCTAACTCTCAAAATTAAACCATGTAATAGTATATTTCATTACAAGGACCGAAAGTGGCATTTTCCGTCGCGCGCTCAAGTTTTTGTGTGAGGCGAAGCCGAACACAGGGAACCCTAATTTCACGTGCGAGGCGAAGCCGAGTACGTGAGAGTTATTTCACGTACGAGGCGAAGCCGAGGACGGGAATAATGGAGCAAGTGCCGGATAATAACTTTCGGTACGAGTTATGAACGATACTTTTCATCACGACGCAAAAATACACAAACACAGATTAGCAGACCTCATTGTAATATTACAACATCTTTGTTTCTCAATTAATTTGATTGAACATCGAAATAAAATAAAATCTTCTAAAAGGAAACCTACATAATATTTCTCAATACATTTTGTTTAAACATGAAAATAACAGAATAAAACAACTTTTAACAATACATACAGCTGATTCAAATCATGAAACTAAACAGTAACAAAACACTAGCGCCGCGTAGAGGATAAATGGAGAACTAATTGAGAGCGAGGGAAAGTAAATTTAGAGCGAGGGAAAATCAGCTGATCGATTTCCCTCGCCCTAAATAAGAGCTTGGGAAACGACTACTTTCATTGAAGTCAGCTGTTATCGAAAATAGTTACTTTCGTTACGAAGTGATGAAAACATTTTTTAAATTTAAAAAAAAAATGTAACTACTGTACTAACAATCATAAATTGTTTGGTGAAAGCCGATCACTTAATGATAATGGTTATTGACAATTTCATTTTCTTCTAAGAAGTAGCCTACACTGGCTGTCCATATTCGCGTTGAAAGGAAACTTAAGAGTTTCCATGTCAAGGTCACTCATAGGTGGAGCCGCACATGATGATGGCGCTAGCATTACAACCGAAACGGGAAACAATGGCTGACGATCAGTGAAGTTAACTAGATCATCCGGTGAACAAGATATTATCCACATATGGGAAAAGTAAATTATATTGGCCTTGAAACCTAGTCGATGGAAATATTCAAGTCTCAGCTATCTCTAAAGTCTTTGATATAACTATTAAACGTGTCAGTGTACCTTTGATATTAGTGTATTTGTGATATAGATTTCTACCGACATTTAAGATTTTTTTCCTAGTTTGCGAGTCCCATGTCTCTCTTAAAATAAGGTCTCTTAAAATTTACACTCGCTTAGCTGTTGTAGAGAGGTGAGAGGTTGAAGGAGACATAAGACTGTTACAGGTGTGACTAAACGTGTAGTAACACAAATAAATTAGGAAACAAAGAAGATACAAAGGGCGAAAATACCAAATAAGAACTTTGAAACAACAAAGAACAACAATAGTAAGAAAAAGATTTACAACGTTAATTTACAAGACAAGAAAATAGAAAATTTAAAAGATTGAGTTAATAACACGTGATATGACTTGATTGTTTATATCGTTATAAATTTAGTTATATATTTTTACATACTGCTAATGGTCCCTGAAGCACACTGAAGCACACTCACACAGACACACGCACTCCGATCTTCGTTCCAGCCCGCGGTAATCTCCTCATTTTTTCCTCTCAGGTCCTCCAACTCCAAGACTCGTCACTTCTCCATCTTCTTCATTAGACCTTCCCATTGGCTGATTACCGATAGGGTGTGTGGCTATAGGTTAAAGTTGTTTCTCAGAAGTTGGCCCTACCGCTCATCACCTAGCTCACGTCAGCTGGGAAAGGAATTTGAAAATCGATGCTCATGCTACTGTTCAACTCGGTTCACACCAACTGGTCGACTAAGTGTAATGTGAACAGAGTGTCTGCGTAGATGATCACCGTGGGTAAAGGGTTAATCCCCTTTCTTACAAGCTATAGGTTGTTCTTGCTTTCATTGCAGAAACTAAAAGTAACTACTTTATCTAGAAATATACGGAAATTGGAAATTAGAGTCTTGTTAGCTTTGATAATGTTGACCTGGTGGTATAGACAGTTAGACATTTTTATCATTTTAGGGGTCAAGAGGTTATAAAGTTATATGTTCTGTGTTCTTCTATAGTGCCTTAATTTAAGTGATATCCATAACTTGAATCCTTCAATTACCAGTAATTTTCTGTTGTTGGGAAAGATAACTTTTTGTAGTACATAATTGTTTAAACAAGCCGTTGAAGGTACTGCATACCAGAGTAGTTAGAGAAATATAGTTCAAATTTGAAGATTAAAAGCTCAATTTTGAGATCAATCATATTTTGTGAGAAATTTACAATTATGGCTAGTATTTTACTTACTATTCATTCTATAAGTGAACGAGAAATATTGGAAACAAACGATATCGGGAACGAGGCGTTAAAAAACCAACGAAGTGAAATTTTAAAAATCTTTTAAAACTGTGTAGTGTAAATCAATTAGTAATAACAACGGAACCCGTGGGCAAATTGCCCATCTGAAATAGTTTTCGCACTTCATTTACGAGGCAAAACAAATAATTCAAAACCTTTAACCTTTTCAAAGATTATGTTTTTTGAGACATTTATGATGCAAATAGTTCATCGCTGCTTTGAATGCATACTCTAGAAACATATCAAATGCTTTCATATTAAACAGAAACAGAAACATATCAAATGCTCGTTCTAAACAAATCACCTTTTTAGTTACCATTTGTACCTAAAACGTGTAACTCCACGATATTGTAATCTTTAAAATTACAACATAATCATAAAATCAGTTGGATGTAAAACAGCTAAAAACATAATAGTGTAGTGAAAAAGGTGTTGCAGATAAAATCATTATCATATCAGGAGTGTGTCTAACTGTACCACTACTATGGCCACACGAGTTGGCCACTATTTCGTCAACAGCTGAGTTATATCCAAGGTGTCGAGCCCCACCCTGTTATACAGGAAGGGTGGAGACTCTCACCCTATTACCCGGCGCCTTTTACAAATAGACCATTGTATTTATCAACTTTATTAATGGCCTGAGCCTCAAAAGCAAATACATCTTCAAGGGCGTAATCCACTTTTAATAGAAATGGATGTTGGGGAAAATAGGTCAAAGGATCTGACGGAGGCTTAAGTGTTGGGGTAAATGGAGAGATGATTTATCAAGTCTTGAATGCAACGAAGACGTGAAGACGTATGGTCTCGGATGTTTCAGTAAAGATGTTATCCGTACTAAAGAGTGAAAAGAATTACAAGTGTTCTTTAGAAATTTGAGGGGTTGAAAAATAAGCTTCTTAACGTGAAATTTACCTATTTTAATTCTTGAAAAATTGTTTGGTTTTTAAATTTACATATTCGCAATAATCACAATCTAAATATGTGCATAATAATATTAAATTACTTTTGTAAACTATTGTTGGGTCCAATTTTGTCTTAAACGAATAATTTGTTTAAAAACATTTGTCTATTAAACATTGAGCAGTATGTTCATTATTATATAATAAGATATTGTGTGATAAGATGTTGTTTTAATAGTAGGCTAAAGTATTTTATTTTAAAGAATATAGAATATATTTATGTGTAACTGAGTCTTGTGTACAATGAATACACCCAAAACATAAAGTATATCTTATAAAAGAGTACAATGCAAAATGTGTTTAACTATGTATTTTGCAACAATACTCTTACATTTCAGTGTATTTGAAAGAAATGTTATTTATTTCGTCAAGTCTCGTTATTTATTAGAGCGATCTATTTATCCTCCACGACGACTGTAGTTCTCACTGTCCCACCTTAACCAGAGTCTAGCCCGGAACTATTTGACACATTACTTCACTTTGGGCATAGAAGGCCCATATACATTGGTGATTGGCGGGATTTGAACCCGGGACCTCAAGGAACGAAGCCCTGCGATCACTAGACCAGCTTGCTTCTGATGACTGCAGTGCAGTACGGTGGAGTAGCTAAACCCTGAGGTTCTGAAAGCCCGTGTTTAAAAGTCAATCCAACAATAGATCACTGTGACAACTTCTCTTACTGGACCTACTCTAAATCATGCGTGATAATATCTTTTGACAAGCGTTTAAGAAAAATACATATAAATACCCCAGCCCCAGCAAACCTGCTGACTACGCGAATTTCCATTTTCCTGATCAGATTTTCACTGAAAACTTCCCTTAGTCATATTATATTTCCCATTCGTATAACTTTAGGTTTAGTAAGTTTTAAGGTTTGCTGCTACAATGAATGTCATTAGGTGTGTTTTTTGGTACTTTGGTATTATACCGACCACACCTAATAAATACAACCTAGCCTAAGGGTGGACTATGTTTTAGGTTAGGTTAGGTTAGAGAGATTTTGGTACTAAAACTAATGAAAATATTATTTGGAATTCGATTTATAGGTGTGCTCGGTACAATACCAAAGTACCATTTTTTTATAGCTTTGTGAGAAATAAATGTATTGGGAT
This sequence comes from Macrosteles quadrilineatus, assembly GCF_028750875.1. Classification (NCBI taxonomy): domain Eukaryota; kingdom Metazoa; phylum Arthropoda; class Insecta; order Hemiptera; family Cicadellidae; genus Macrosteles; species Macrosteles quadrilineatus. The sequence continues at coordinate 95,773,447 of NW_026542596.1, forward strand.
TTTCTTCGTAACCATAGACGTACAACGAAGCTTCAATATACTACATTATTTGTTTAGCTTTACAAAATTGTTTGGAAAGAGACTCTGATGTTTTTATTTGAGGATCAAAGTAGGAAAAAATAATCTTTAGCCCGTTAAACCCCGTTTCCATGGTCCGATCATGCTGGTTCGCGAACTCGTTTAAATAAACTTGGTACTGAATTAGACGTTTTTCCTATACTCAAATAAATAGGATAAGTTTTACTCGAGTAATCTTGGGTTAATATTTATAACAGGTTTGTGTATTTATATATGTATCAGGTTTGTGTATTTATATGTGTATGTATTCATTTAACGGATTACATTTTTGGCCTCTTCGAACATTAAAAGGCAAAACTAAAGTGGTCCCGGGTTAAGATCTCACCATGAAATATGGGAAATTCACTAAAAACCTAAACATAAACCTATTTGTTCAATTCGGTGTTGTAAGTGGGCCTACGTCAGTGGTTAAGGGTGCAATGAAAGTTAAACAATGAAATGCTCCTTGCCGGTTGCCGGTTGTTTGTTGGTTAAGCTGTCTTATCTCCGTGCTACAGAAGCATTAAGGTAAGACTGAGCCTGTGCCAGACAATACAGCCTAACGATGCCTATTATCAGGGGCGTGCCACACAACAGGGGGTTATGAAGGTATTGTTTCACCCGTCTGTGGAGGTTGTCTTGAAAGGAAAACCATATTGAAGTTTTCTTGAGAAAAATATTAAAGGCAATTAATAGTTATTGATTACCTAATTATGGAAATTTTTTAAATATAATCACGTTGACCATATTGTTAACAATGTTAGTGAGGTTAGTTTAGGTATTAATTGAAAGTCTCGATTACATTTTTAACTATAAAATAGTAGGTTCTTTCTATGGAATCGTCAAGAGGATTAAAAACTAGGGTACGCACCTAGTCGTCAATATTTTTAGTCTCAGGCAACTAGCTTCGGAACTTAATATTTTTATTTTCAAGCCTTGTCTTTTTTAAATTATTTATAGTCATAATATGATTGATGACGTTTCAATACATAACTTATGTATTAAATTCCATAGTTAAACCCTGGAAGGAGTTTATTTATTTTACGGTAACAACAATGTTCAATAGTAGTAGTAGTAATTGATTAATTTAGTTCTAGTAATACCCATTAGGTATTACTAGAACTAAATTAATCAATTCATACTATGAGAAATTTGATGGCTAACATGTTGTGTGGTGTGAGATAACATAATATGATAGGGCACTTATATAACCTAATATAATAAATGATAGGTGAATTTAAAAGAACTGTTTGAAATTATAACTTTACAATTAAATAGTTTAATAAATGATGTGAAAAACTCATGTAATTATATCAACCGAAAAAGCTGGTCTAGAGGAAAGTGCTATAGTTCTGTCCTTGAGGCCTGGGGTTCAATTCCCTCCAATCACGATTATTCACAATCGTTTCAGATTATGTGATTGAACCTTCTTGGATCATAGTTCTCTTGAACTCTAGGTCATCCTGTCAAGAAAACAAACGATGGGTCCAACAGAGGAAGAGGAAATTATATTTATAGATAACTCTTTCTAATGACCAATAAATACAATAAAATAAAACTGATTAAGTTATGACTCATGTCATGATTTATAACCTAAAAGTAGGGATTACAAACATACTGAATATCAAGATGCTTTAATGTGTTCGAGATGCACACTAAAATTAAAAGTTGTTGGTCTTGAAAATATGTGCCTTTAATTAAAATCAAAATTGATTTAGTTAATTTTAGTATTTTGATATACAGTGTGATGTATGCATGGATTTATATTTTGAAGTATCGCGTATGTATTTGAAGGTATAAAACTCATCCCCATTTTTAGCAAGAGTTGGTATAATACTTGTATTTTGCCTCCATTGATATTAAAACAACTTTTTTATGGAGCTTAAACATCGGAATTCAATCTCTTAAGATTTAAAAAATATATAACGACACTGCCAATCAGTGAGGCATTAGAGAGGTCGGATGGTTTTCTGATTTGTTGTCAGGACCAGCGTTGTTCGAGGGCTTTCAATATCCGGTAACAAATAGACAGCCAGACATGTCGGTTGCGAGGCTATTTTTGTGAACGCCATAATACAAATTTTATGTTTGTTTTTGGCTGGTCGATTTCACTTTTTTATGTTTAATAGTATTGTTATTGATTTAAAATTGCGTGGACAAGCTATGTGTTTAGGAAAACTCTTCTTTGGTGTTATTAAAAAATACAATGCTTTAAACATGTTTTAAGCTACTGACCTAATGATATGAATTCTTATATTTAGATAGATAATTACTTCAAGACCAAAAATTGTAAAAACATTTAACGCTACATACGTCTCTTAATAATTTTCAGTTCGATAATAATGCTATTTAAATGTATACGATATCAACAATCAAATAAAGGTTTCCCCTTTCATAACCTTAAATGTGGCCTACCTGAATCTAAATGCCAAAAAACCTAAAGACCCAGCGACCGTGACTTAACATATAAACATAGAACAGTACAGGGAGGTGCCCGGACCCGCCCCGCTGGTTATTTAAATTTCACAACGCAATCGGTACAAAAATGTCGAGTGCGGGGGAGGAGGAGTCAGAGACAGCGTTGATGTCAGCGGATGTGGAAGAGGTGGCGGAGGCACCGCGAGAGACGCCTAGTCCCTCCATGAAGAGCGGCAGTGCAGGCAGCAAAGGCAGCGCCATGAAGGCTTCCAGCTGCGACCTTCGGCAACCCAGCGACCAGGACGACACGGACTCTGAGTTGTCCGACGGCGAGAACTTCCTCACCAAGGGCGCCTTCCTGCTGACCCCCAGCAACGAGCTGAACATGGAGAAGGCGTCGGCGATCTGCGAGAAGATGAACTTCCGAGGGCCCTACTCGCTGACGAAGACCGCCACTGGGATATTGTTCAAGTTTGCCGAAATGGACGACTACCAAGCGACTTTCAAGAAGGGCTTTCATAAAGTTACGGGAGCTAGGTTTTACAAAAAGGTGAGTAAATAGGTTTTATATAAGTTGAAATTTCAATAACTAGTTTAGTTGATGAAGCAGTAGTTTCAGTTTTTAATATATTGGACACTTTACAAAAAATGTGTTAAAGTAATTTAAATACCTCAAGCACAATAAGCGACAATAAGTTGACGTGCCGGGGCTCTGAGTCCGCCCCACAAATTTAATACCTACTATTTATTAAAAAACCATAGGAACCCTTACAACATAAACTAAACATGGTAGGTTTACAACATAAAATAGTGGTGGAGGAATAAATGTTTAAGAGTTAAACCAATGTTTTCTGATTGAATAGTTTTACTTAGAAAATCGTGTGAAATGAGAATCGTGTTAGATTCTTATGTAAAAATAATTTTTACTAAGAACTCAATGTAATTTCAAATTATTGTTTTTGTAAAATTTTAAAAGGATATTGGAGGAAAGCTATACTATTCAAGGATCCAAAGTTGTATCTTCTTTTATATTATAAATGGATACATGTATTGTTATAATCAATAGATAATCCCAAAAAGTCTAAGTTTATATCAATCGCCATTATAATATTTTAACATAATTATTACCCATTAACATGTGCTTCATAACCAACCTGATGAGGTTACACCTGCGAGTATTACTTCAGATATTCATTACTTCATCGTTGGATAAGCCGTTTGAAATTATATATCAACTTGCTAATTCCTATTTAATACGTCACGTTTTTCTCTTTCCCACTAATTTCAATTACTTTTTTTAATTACAAACATTTTATATTGAGTTCATAGTAATCAATACTTATATGCTATATATTTTATTTCTAACTGAAAGCTGTTCAATTTAAATAGGTAGTATAAAAGACCACAAAGTCATGTTGTTTGATCAATATTTAAATGTTTTATTTTATTGCCAGTCTTGTCAAATTCAAAGTGATTCATATTTAAGTTCGATTCATATAGCTCAAAATACAATACAAAACGTCTCTTACATTCAATAGGTTCTGTAGCTGAAAAGGAAATAGGAGAGAAATCGGTTGAACATTGTTAATGTACTTGGATTAAAATTTATTTAATCGAAAAAGTTAGATTATTTATATACAAGCTTTCTTGCAACAGTAATGAAAAAACTTGCAATGTGATTGCTGGAGTGATAAAATAAACAAATTGAATAACTCTCAATCGTACCACTTTTATCATATATCATCTGCTTATAAAAATAGTATACTGCAATAACAACTCCTAAAACTCTTACCATAAGGACTGGAAACCATGCAAAATGGATCCTATCAAAGAAATCAAAGTATAACAAGAATCTTTAAGGGGTCTTCAAACAAATATTTTGTTGGTATTCGTTCCTTCTTAAATATTCCATCCCTATAAGACTCCTAATCAAGGGAACTTAGAAAATCTTAAATTAATGGAGATTAATAGGAGTTATGAGACGAAAAGGTTAAGTTTACCTTTATCTCAAAATAATTAAATTTGTTAATAAAATGTTGTTAAATAATTTCGTATCAAAAACTACGAAACAGAATATGCTTGAAGTTATATTTAATTTAACTATTACTTTTTCAAACATTTCTATTGCATATAAATCCCGACTTCTGGTTATACTGTACGAGTAACTATACTAATAAGGTTAAGTCTTAGTTGTCAAATAAAATAATTTAAAATATTTTACTTTTAACTCCACTTTTTACAATTTTAGCTGAATGGGTTCATTACAATAGTGCAGTGGTAAATTAGAGGGTTGTTTGTATTGTAGTGTTTTAATTAGTCCTTGATTGCTTCAAAACTAGTAATTTATTTGTCGTCTATAATATTTATAGTTTCAAACATATTTTAACATATTTCAAACATATAGTGAAATGAACCAATTAAATAGACTGGACAATATTTATAAATGTACTGCCAGTTAACATTTAACTGTTGTGGTAAGGAATCCCCACTAACGATTAAACGCGTTTTCATTTTACCATGAGTAATATTTACTTATTCGATTAGTGAAGACCCGTATTTGAAATCAAAATGTTGCTTCAGCTTTTTACAAATTAATACATCTACGTTGATTTAATGTGTAACAACGTGTACAACTTCATGTCTATTATACTTATAGACAAGTAAACTATGACTTTTTTTAGAAAACACGCTTTACCCAAGACAATACAGAGAGCAGAAAATAAGCCTATGTTAGTGAAAAAACGTATAATCATTGACTTGATTTTATTTGACTACTATAATAATGTAAATATATATTGTTAATGTATTCCATTATTATAAATGGGAGCTCAAAGTCAGCTTTTATTTACTCTTATATAGACATTTTTGTCATATAAATCCTGCATTGCCGAATACATTTACACATAACATTTACTAAAGTAAAATAATATAAACACCATTGATAACAAAATTAGAACAATCTGATAAAAATCATAAATTAATTTTGGTTTTTCCTAAAAGGTTCCCTTCAGGTAGTACTAATACCAGAGTTTGGTAAATCTTATATAGATTATTATTGGTGATCCGTATATCATAATTAGACCAATTTGTTAATACCAAGGCAAAGATGGGATTCGGATTCCACTATATGTAGGTCCCTTAGTTATCATTAACTGTATGGGCTATTAATTACAGCTGTGTCTAAGGAATATGTCGGCCTTAGTCACTAACAAGACTACAAGATCGAGCTACTTATCTTACTCTTATCATCTCCATTCATACTTGGCTTAAAATACTTACTTTGTATGGTCACCATTTCATTTAAAAGTATTAATGTATACTATACAAATATGTATATATATACAAATATATTATATACTATACTATATAAAGTTTTTATCTTATCATCTGTATACCTCATCAGAACTCCTGACAAAGCGGCCAGGAACGATTTTGGTACTGCATCAGAAAAAATATCAGGTACAAATACAGGTTCTACGTTGAATATTCCTACCAGTACCTATTTTTGATAAGTAAAAAAATAACTATACTTAATCACATATAAATAAAAAAAACTTTGGGTTTAGAAGATGAAATTTGCACTTTTTGACGAACTACAGTTTGTGTACAAAACCTTTTCCTGTATATCTAATTATAAAGCCACTATAGTCAAAAATGCAAAATATTCCGCCATTTTCCATTTCCTGGAATTTCCACAGATTCAATATTTGGGGACTTTATGTTCAAAAGGAAGGTATATCCAACATCTGTACCAAATTCCTTGCTTGTACTATTTTTTAACATATTTTTACTGTACTACTGGGGCCTTGGTAGGGGTAGGGCCTACATATTTCTCCACTTGATGGACATTTGAGACAATAACTGAACACTTATTATGTTAACCTAAACTGTCCGTTACAATAGACTGTCATATCGTACGTAGTCTAAGGACTGAAAACCATAAAAATGTCAATTTAAGGTGTAACAACGTGTACAACTTCATGTCTACAATACAGAGTAACCTCTGACTCTTTTAAGAAAATGCGCTTCACCCAAGTCAATTTAATGTGCACAAAACATTTTGTCTTTGAGGGTGAACAAAAACAGACGGAGTCAGGGGATGGGAAGTCCGATTCTTGCTCTTTTTTCGTACCCTTTTTTTCATTCACGCCAAACCAAAACGGTTCTCCACAACTTCTTACACGTTCCAGATCCCGATCCCGTGTCGGCCTCAGAAGACGTTCGTGGTGTTTGTGCTGGAGGTGCCGGACGAGGTGCCGGAGGAGGACATCAGACACGCGTTGTACAAATACTCCTCCGTGGTGGAGGTCTGCAGACTCCAGGGAGGGGTTGTGGCAAGTGGCAGTGGAACTTCTCTGTCCTCAGCTGGTGGCCAACAGGGTAAGTGGCGTCATTTTATCTGGTAGAATTTCCATGTGGCATTATCTTAAAATGTATTGTAAGAATGTGATGGAAAATGTGCGGTAATAAAAGAGGCTTCAGGGAAAGAAGATTCTTCTACATTCACTTTTGGATACTAGAATATAAATAACATATAATAGCAAAGACAAGGCAAATTTCCTTAGTCAATGATAATAGCATCAACACTAGAATGTTTATTTTATTGAGAATGATGTTTAATGATCCACTCACTAAGCATACAACTGTAAACTTTCCTTTTTATGTATTGATAATCTTTAGGATCAAGATGCTAAAAAGATAGATTTTTTTATTAATTTGTGTTTATTACTGGAATCGTGTTCATCACATGAGAAATGTTTTACTTCAAAAACTTTCCTAGAAAGAAAGAGGGTCCCTAAAATTGTTTAACGAATCTTGGAATTCAGCTCTGCGTAAAATTGATTCAAATATTTATTCGATCATTCCTACATTTTTTAATAGAATGTTTAGTACATTTTCATTGTGTTGTTTTCATAGCAGTTGTTGTCCCATTTACCTTCTTGAGGGATCTCCTGTCATATGTCCTTACATTCAGATACTGTCCCTTACCAACCAAAAACTTTTAAAGTTATACACCATAAAAGAAGTATTCCTCTAACGAATAGCAAGGACAATTTAGTTAAGCAACAAACGTATTCATTTTACAGCTTTAATATTAGAATTCCAAAATTACATTCTAGAGTAGTTCCAGATTTAGCACTTATAAACTATAAGTTATTTTATAACAGTTTTTGTACTTGTATGTAAAAAATAAATATCTGTAGAACTATTGGGCACTTTCTTGTAGAGTGAATTCCATGATAATCCATGGTAGAAAATTTCACTTCTATGATGATTCAACAATTCACCTAGAAATTTATAGGTTTTATTATTTGAGAGATAAAATATTCATCATGAAGGCGATGTACGGTAATGTTTTTTTAGTCAGCAGCTTTTGTAATTTTCTTTTTAACTAGAGGTCGTCCAGGGGTCAAAAGATCGACCAAAAATAAATAATGTACAGCTTTCTGAATTTGTTTCACCTTACGCTGTAAATACAACATGTGATTGGAATTTCTTTATTTTTTTAGATTTACTGTATATTGCGTTGTTATTTCGTCACCAGCATAGGGTCCATGTTCATTTTTAAAATTTTAAATTCATTTTTTGTGATTATTTTTAAGCCTATTTTAATTTATGAAGGGATCCTAAACATCTACAGGAAAATATCTTTCCAACAGTATGCGTTGATTCTCCATGTGATACGCACGATGTGAGAACAAATGTTTAAACATGCTTGCCTATTAATATATAGATATGTTAGACAATTACTTAACAATTTAACATGTACGGCTATATTTTTCTTCTAACGCATTTCAAAAATTGACCCCACATCGGGCTTAGTGTTGTAATGAAGTTGTGTAGCCGAAAGCCACAACTTGGACGCGGTCCAGCCACTGATATAGCGCGCAATTAAGGCGCGCTTAGCTACAAATTGTGGAATTAATGCAACCGAAGTCCCGAGCGCTTAATTACTTCTTAAGCTCACACGCTCAACTCCTACACATTCGCCGTTGGGAAAACATGGCACGACTTTAATTAATAATTGTTGATGTTTAGATTGCTACTGGAATATACGTTCTCGTTTTGGGGACGATTGAGTTGTAAGCCAATTTAATGGAAGTTGTATTTACAAAAGAATACTATTGTATTTTTAAGTTTCATATGTTAAATTCTGACAGAGTAGGATAAAATGAGAACTATGGTAGTTATATATCGATGGTGGTTATTGAAATTAATGCTTGAATATTTTAGTATAAGATTCGGGCCAGTGACGTCATTTTTTTATGTCCATGATCCATACCACTTCTGTTCCACTTAGGAAGAAGCTTTGCCTCTACGAGATCATTTGAAAGGTGTAATGTTTGCTAACCTTCCCTTGATGTGTATCATTATGACGAAATGTTTTGTGTTAGGTAGTACAAGAGCTCTTGACAAAGTGGCCAGGAACGAGGGTTCCACTGCGTCAAGCAACATTTCAGGTATTAAGCTAGGTCCTAGCTTACCCTAGGTCCATCAGGTACCTTCTTTTATTATCATATTACATATTGATCTGGCTTGGTTGTGTTATCAGCAGTGAGATAGATTTAGACGAGGTGGTGGGGAACAAGGAAAGGCACTGGCTTAGGAATGACGTCAAATAAGCAACCCAACGCTAGTTACCTTTGGTTCTTCACTGCTACTATAATCTGTGTCACATATTCTATGTTTTCTGCTGTATCACCATAGCTTTAGTTGTGATGGAAAACGCCCGCTAAGGCCAAAGGCCAGGTAAAAGACATCCTATCCCTAGTTTTTTTTTTCCAGCCATCCATTTCACACAACATATCCTACAACTCTTATTTACCAACTAGAGCTTAAAGTAAATGAGTCAAAAATCGAGTTTGCACTGCCTTAAGGAACATGTTTGGCTCATAGATAATGCTTACCCTAAGTATCCTACCTCACTCCATTACAATATCTCTGTTCCAAAACCTTCAGATCCTCTTTCGTCTCATGTAGTACTAGAGCTTAAGAGGGTTGTTAGAAACGAGGATTCACTGCCTTAGATATCAAGTTGGCACATAGACAGGTCTTATGTGTTTATCTTATCATATGTATAACTCATACAGTTCATGAACTGGTCTTGTGTCTATACTTATAAAGGCCCTCTATTTTGTCACAGGCAGCATCAGATCTCTAGACAAAGCGGCCAGGAACGAATTCGGTACTACATCAGAAAAAATATCAGGTACAAAGAGAGGTCCTCTCTTATGTTTTTATCTTATCATCTGTGTAGCTCATACAGTTCTGGTCGTGTGTGTCTGTACTGATAAAGGTCCTATTTTGTCACAGGCAGCATCAGAGCTCCTGACAAAGCGGCCAGGAACGAATTTGGTACTGCATCAGAAAAAATATCAGGTACAAAGACAAGTTCTAGCTTTGGTACTTTACCTTCTTCCATCATCTGTGCCACATATCCCATGGTTTTTGTTGTATCACTGGCAGTTCTACAGCTTTAGACGAGGTGGTTAGAAATGAGGATGATACTGGCTTAGGAAATCACGTATCGCTAAAGGAGTGGTCCTCACATGTACTTTAGATTCACCACCTCCTTCTATCATCTGTGTCACATATCCTGCAGGTACCATATTGTCACGGGCAGAACGTAGGCTTTAGCTAAGGTTGGTTACAAATCTATTGGGAATTGCTTCAGGTTACAGAGAGAGCATGGCTTACGTACCCCTGTGCCACATTCAGGTCTTGTTCTTACAGTTAGCACAAAAGCTCTAGAAACGGCGTAGGCACTGCCTCAACCAACGGGTCATGTACAGAGATGGGTTGTTCATATCTTAGTTATTCTTCTTTGCACTTGTGTCACTCATAATACATGTTTTGTCACAGGTAGCACTGGAGCTTTCGACAATATGGAACAAGTTGATCAGGAATCTGGGTTGCACTACTTTTAGAAACACTTTGGTCCATTATGTTTTCCCTACATTGGTACCCAACTTACAATTCCCCATTATCTGTGTCACGTTCTATACAGTTTCCCTGGTATCACTATCAGCACCCTAGATTTAGATGATGTAGCCAGGAACACGTATACAGGCTCGGGAAACGAGTCAGGCAAAGATATGGTATCTACCTTCAGGAAAGAGAACTACAGGCTCGGGCAACATGTCAGGTAAAGATACGGTATCTACCTTAGGTGTTTTATCTCTTCCTTTCTTATTTCACACTTCCAATAAATTCGTCTGAGTAACGATTAGACAGCAAGATAGCTTTAGAAAGAAATGGCTAGAAATCAAGATGGAAGAGCTTTGTCAAACTTAGATTCAGAGCTACGTACTTCGTCTACTCTCGATATTTGCATCAAAACCAACAAATGATCAATACATGATGTTGCCACAGGCAGCACCAGGGCTCTCGACAAGGTAGCAAGGAACGAAGGAACTGCCTCAGGAAACACGTCTGGATCGGAGGCAGGGCCTATCTTGGGTACTTCGCCTCCGCCAATCGTCCGAATCACATTGGCGTCCATCGACGAGTACAACTCCCTGATAACCAATGGTTTTGATTTCTACGGGGCCACCTTCTTCCCCACGGAGGCGGCGACTGCAAACATGTACCGCAACACTGGACGCAAGGGTAGCAGTGGGTAAGTTCCTAGGATAAAAATACTGTTGGAGGTACAAAAGTACGTTCAATTTATAACTTTGGTTTGTTGCCATTATTTGGCTGGCTCGACTTGACATGAGCTCATTGTTTGTGTCTTTTAGAATTATAATCTTCATCCTATGTGCAAGATGCCTAATGAATCCTGTTTGTCTGTGGAGTTAATGTCATTTGTTTAATCTAACACAAGGAGTGGTAAGTAAGTTTTACCCAACTGTTGACTCCTTGTGAACCGTTTCCAGTTTGATTTAAACGGTATCAGTAAATTGCCATGTACTTTCTCCCATTGGCTTGTCAACAACCCTCATAATGGGTAAGCTGTGAGAACTATATTTTACATGTAAAATCACGATAACTGTTGAACTGTATACTTACAGCGTTAGAGGTTGTACTATTTTGTTCAGATTTAAATTTATCATAACGCCATACTAAGTTTTGTTTCTAAATCGTTCAAGCATTGTTTTATCCAATTTTTCCGCTATTTTATTGTAAAATCGCCATTAAAATCCATTTTTTTAATGCGTGGGTTACAAAAATACCCACACATCGAATTGCATCAAAAATTGAATCACATGTGTAGTTTATATCTTTGTACACAGCCAAAAACACATACAGACATGATTTTGAAAACCCTTTTTTGGGGTTCAGCGGGACCAAAAAGGATGTTTTCACATAAAACTCAAAAAGTGTTAACGAAAACATTACTTTCTTCATATACTCATGTATATGAACAGAAAAAAATATATTACATTTATAGGTTTAGTACTTATGTGTGGGGTTTATTTACATTATTTCATCTGGTCCAAAAGAATTGCCAGTCTGTGCCTTTGAGTCCAGTATTTGTTTGTATATATTAAAAACAGTTTGTGTTTGTAGCAATTTATTTGCTGAATACCCCTACTGTAGTTCATAAAGTGACCATTTGGTATAAAATAAAATGTTTTATTTTTTTGTTTTAATTTTGTTACAGCAACGTATACTTGCCACCTGTATGGTATCCCAACAACAGAAGATATAGGTCGGAATTGTTCAATTACTTTAACTAACTCCCACATGTAATTAGCAATATTTTAATTTGATCAATAATATCATAACAACACTATAACAGTGAAATTTAAAACTACTAATCTTTGGTTCGGTAAAGGAGTTAACACTTATTAAACGCGAAAGTAAAATTGGCTGTGATTGACTTTTAAGGAAATTCTTATCAACTATTAATCCCTAACCAAATATTGTAAAGTGTAAATACAATATAACCTAAACCATAAATTAACCGTTAACAAGTTTACATTCTAATGGTGGATAAAATAATAAACTGTAAATATAAATTAAAAAATTATTGTAGCAAAGCAACCATTCAAGTATAGTATAGTATATTAATGTAAATTTACTCTAAATTCATTTTGTAATGATTAACCTTCATTTTGATCAATTATAAATTATATCAATTATTTGAGATAATATTCTGCTAATGCGAATGAGCAGCTATTTAGTAAGTGATTCAGTCATTTCGTCTATTACGATTGTGTTACAGTACATTACACCATCGATATGTCGAGTGATCGACAACAATATATGCTAACACCTTATCTAATAAATCAATCGAGAAACAGTTTTGATCGATACGATTGCCACAATCAAAATTTACAACTGTTTACAACAGCTGATTTTTACTCCCTAGGGACTAAAAATGATTTTTAATCCCTAGAGAGTAAAAATTCTACTTTGGACCCACAACGTATGCATTAAAACCGGTTGTTTTTGCTTAAGTATGACGAAAGCTTATTTTACCTAACCCGCCATGTTAAACTTCCCTATCCCAAGCGTGATGTATACAACTTCCTTACTTCTCGAGTGATGTAAAGTATCAAAAACTCACTCGGTGATGTAATGAAACCTATTTAAATAACATTGAGTGATTAACTTAAAAAATATACCTCTATGGAGCCAACGTTCAACGCTAGAAATCAGCTGTGCTCTTGAATTTTATTGTTATGTTTTGAAGAATTTTCCTAACCTAGCTTTTGTTTTGTAAATGAACGTTACTGTTAGAAGATGAGCGAAATGGATAATGATTAATATTGTTCGTAACCTCCTGTATATTGTCGGGTCAGGTAAAATCTTGTACGTTACACGATACGCAAGAGCGTGTTTACATCACTTAGGTAAATTATGCAACTCGCTTCCGCTCGTTGCACAACCTTCACCTGCGTGATGTAAAAACGCTCTTACTACACTTGTAAGGTAATAGCTATTTACATTACAAGTGTAGTAAGAGCGTTTTTACATCACGCAGGTGAATGTTGTGCAACGAGCGGAAGCGAGTTGCATAATTCACCCAAGTGATGTAAACACGCTCTTGCGTAACGTGTAACGTACAAGATTTTTTTACCTGACCCGACAATATTCAGGAGGTACGAGCAATATGCTTCATTATCATTTTCACTCATCTTATAACAGTAACGTTCATTTACAAACAAAAGCTAGGTTAGGAAAATTCTTCAAAGCATAACAATAAAATTTAAACACACAGCTGATTTCTAGCGTTGAACGTCGTTGGCTCCATAGAGGTATATTTTTTAAGTTATTCACTCAATGTTATTTAAATGGGTTTCATTACATCACCGAGTGAGTTTTTTTCAACTTTACATCACTCGAGAAGTAAGGAAGTTGTATACATCACGCTTGGGATAGGGAAGTTTAACATGGCGGGTTAGGTAAATAGCTATTTTACCACTATTGATAGTCAACGGTACTACCAAATGAGGTAGGGATGGCAATTAGATATATTTGAATTGATTTGACGAGTACCAGCTGTTTTATCAACCATAACTATTTATAACAATCCCTAGTGATCGATGACAGCTGATCCAGTTAGTAGATCAAAAAGCTACTAGCCATATAGAAATCGAACCAGCTACCTTGTGATAGCCAGCCAAGCACAATAAATGGTCAGCTATCCAATCAACTAGCTTTGGCATAACGATGGCGGCTAAAATACAATTTCCGAGTTAGTAGTATTTACTTCATATACACAAAAATACAACTTATTTCGTAATTGTTTGGACAGTAAGGTTTTATACCAATGTATATGTAAATACAGTAGAACCTTGATAACAAGACTCTCATGGGGATTATAAAATAAGACTTATCAAGACGTCGTTATAAGACGTTATCAAGGTTGACTTCTTATCGAGGTTTGCAATAACATGTGATTAGGGGTAAAATAAATTCTAGGGGATCTAAAAATGAACCTTGTTATCAAGGGCTACATGTTATCGAGGGTCTTGTTATCGAGGTTCCAAATTACTCAATTTAATATAAAAACGAAAATGATATTTTTCAGCCGCTACTTGGACTTACCATCTGGAGGAGGAAGGGTTAGGGATCTTCTGCCAGTTTTTGACTCGACTGCGTTCGCTAAAATACCCCCTCCTGCCAGCAAAACGGTTAAACCTAAGTAGATAACATATTATGTAAGGTGTGCCAATAAGCTGACTCGGTGAAACACTTTTGGTAAAAAGTATTCTTTAGAACATTATGCTACTAATTTAGTGAGTAAAGGCTGTAATCAAAGTTTACTATGTTTTCTTCTCAAGACATTGAGAGATTTTTTTACTATTGGAGTTCATTAACTTCATAACTGAAATGTAGTTGACAAGTATAAAAAACTCAAACTGTATTTTTTCAAGTCTGATGTGCATAGCACGTATTTTTGACATACCTGTGAATTTAAGTTATAAGTATTACTTGATATATCAATACATAAATATTACTTGACAAGGGACTGGTGTTTCAACCTTGTATTACAATGCTTTTGACTTAGGTTTAGTTTATTTTAGTTACAATACAATGCAACTCTGAAACATATGTTCCTAGCATACAAAACAGTTCCTAAAAACCAGTGATCTTATGTCTGCCATTTTCAGTGCCCATATATTGCACCATAATAGGTTTTGTAAATAGAATACGGTTTTATATTCAATAATAAATATATACCTCTGCTGTGTATTCTTTTTAACCTTTCGTCATTAGGGATTGTGTGTGAGAAAAATAAGTAGGCGACCGTTTTTTATAACAAAAGATGATATTTATTATGTAGAATGTGTACTAATTTCTAAAATGGTAAGTCTTGTTATATAAAGTGAATTAGTTAATAACTAGCCACCATACCTGTGCATCGCAACTATAACTATTGACTCACAAATAACCGTCCATAATTTTGATAAAGCACCAACAGAATCATTTTAAAACACGTGTTTTATATTAATTTGGAAATTCTAATATTAAAAGTGATTATAATAATAAATTATAAACATAAAGTCATTGACTTTTAAAAAACATTAACTGGCTACTCCTTTTCTCAGATATAGTATTTTTGGGGTAAACCAACATACACAATATGTTAACATTAAATTTAAAAAAAATACAAATAAGTTGATGAAATATGCACATAAAAATAAAAACACCCTATTGTGCGAATATTAGAAATTGTTTGAACAATCCAACTTTGACAATTCTCAATATGTATGACATATTTTTGTTGCTCCTTAAATTAGCTATTATCATCAAATAAAAAATAATAGTGCTGCACCCTTTTGGTAAATCTAGTAGCTCTTTGCTACTGAACACCATGGAAATGAACTTCTTTAGTTGAAACAGTCGTTAAGGTGCGTTAATTCCTTTTAAATATGAATACTCATAAGGTTAAAATGAGAAAATACATAGTGACTGGAGTGGAGCCCGAAAGGATTTTTGTGATAAGAATATGTCTATATGTTATTTGGCAATGTGCCCAATCCAACCACTTGTTAATGCATGATTGAATTTCAAACAAACATTCACATCTATTTATAAAAATAGTATAATATGATATAATATACAAACATATAAGTAGTTATTAAAGTATTTGATTTTTCTTCAAAGACATTTCTCCCTACATCTTTTTACCAGTAACTAATATTTTTAGATTATTAAAATTGACGAAAATTCTCCAATTTATTTAAATCATTTTGAATAAGAATATTTCTTCATTGAGCAAGTTATTTCCTCAATCAAAATACAACATAGATACTATCTTTGACTAATAGTCAATGACACTATTTAAAACAGTATGAATAACACTAGTTTCAAAACATGAAAATATTTTATTAGTTACGTGCTATTGCAATATATCACAACCTTGTTAATCATATTACATTTGCTTGCAAAATCATACTAAATTTTGAAACACCTTATCATCTTCAAGATGAATGTAATTTAATTATTTTACCCCTTAGGATTATTTTGGGTATGACTTTAATCAAGTGAGTATTTTATCAATGAGGCTCGTTAGTTGTGAGATTACAGAGGGCCCAAGTGCGCCATTCGAGTCTTATCATTACCACAGAACTCCTAAATTACCTTCATTTGAAACTCACAGCGTCTTAGGTTCATTTTATCACTTGACACTTACTTACACTGTAAAAACAATTTCTGTAAATATTATGGAAGAGTGTATTGTTTATTTTTTTATTTTTTTTTTTTAGAAAGAGGTTTATTACTGTAATATTTATTTGTGGGACTAAGTCGCAATAAAAAAGTTATTGTGTTGAGCAATACAGAAAATTTGCAATACTGAAGATGATAACGTGATGATGTAATTATGATTATGAACGTCACCATTCTTCTGATTTAAAAACAATCGATACGAAATCTATCATTAAGAGTATTGCCTACTTGTAGTAAATACTTAGTAAATAACATAGTAAATACAGGAATCAAACTGAGAAAGGAGGTTTTTGATTAGTCGAAAACTAATAGGAACACTCAGGGTATACACATGCACACGATTCTAAAAACACATAAAAATGCCTCACTTATCCTCTTTGTGTGTCTGAAAACACATAAATATTCATCTGCCTTATTCATCCTCCTAATCAGAAAATATTTAGATTATTAATAAAAAAATCTAAAAAGTAACCTATTAAAAAAGACATGGTATTTAATGGATAAAAGTTGGCATCCTTCTTACTTTCCTAAATGGCAAGTATGGCAATATAAAATTAATTTGCTTTGGCATCTCATTGAATATTTGTTCAAAGCCTTTTAACAATAATGAATACAATGCCTTTTACCTGTTGCTTCATGTTTTTGTCTTGTATATTGGTATAATTCACCTAAATTTATTTATTTTTTCAAATTCATCGTGTAAAAAAAATCTTAAACTAAATATTCAATGGTTAAGGGGTAAATTTTGAAATACAGTAACAGTTTTTAAATTAAGTTACAGCATGAATAACTTTTAGGGACATTTTTTACACACGATTAACAATTTGGTAATTTATTTAATCAAGTACCTGTTCTTAGTCTTCGTTTAGTGTATTTTTTTTACATTTTTTCTGTGAAAAAATTTATATAATGACTTTTAAAACGACATGTCATAAATATTCCAAATTTAAGTTCTTGTTGGTTTATAATTCATTCCGTATTAGGACTGACATTCAGGTACTTATGATATGTATAACAGGTTACATTAGAGATAACACTGGCCGTATGTCAGGTCAATGATAAGGCGACAAGACGGAAACAGGTATGACATGCATGACATTATGCAATATATACACTACTAGCGGCCATTGCAGTTACCCGCTGTGAGGCTTGATTTACACTCAAAATGTATGACATGTATCAAACAAAACTTGTCTTTATGTTCAGATACATATTCTTAAGGAATCCTAAAATTGATACGCCATTATTAAAAATAAGTCAATTGAAAATTAGTGTACACCATTTGTGTTAACTTAGTAAAATAAATATAGATTAGACTAGTTGGATGATTTGTAATGTATTTTTTAGCAGTGTGAATTGGCATGGACATATTTTACTTTGAAAAAGGGGTGTGGATAGTTCTATGTGTGATTAAATTAAATGGTTTTGAATTTCGTCTTCGAGACTTACAACATCACAGTAGGTTGTTGAAGTATTTTAAATCAATTAGTTTAGGACTATATCTATATATATAAAAGGCAAAGCCCTCACTGACTGACTGACTGACTGACTGACTGACTGACTCACTCACTCACTCATCACTAATTCTCCCACTTCCCATTTACCTAGGAGGCTGAAATTTGGTACACTGATTCTTTAGGCATTAAATAGGAAAACTAAGTAGTTTTTATTCTGATCGGACTCTCGGGCTCCGCCCCAGTGGCTCTGGAGTTTCCCATGTTAACCTTATGAGTACTCATATTTAAATGGAATTAATTAATCTTAACAGCTGTTTCAATTAAACAAGTTGGTTCTGTTCTATGATGTGCAATAGCATTAAAGTTACAAGGATTACCAACAGGGTGCAGCACTATAATTCTTTTTTATTTATGACAACAGCTAATTTCCAACCAAAAGGTGAGTGAGCGTAGCGAACGAACTTCAACCTGGAGGCGAGTTAGTGTGGCGAACGAGCTAACCTGACGGCAAGTGAGCGCAGCGAACGAGCTCCAACTTAAAAGTGAGTGAGAGTAGCGAACGAACTTCAACCAGGACGGGATTGAACCATGCGAACGAGCTTATCTTGAAAATTAAGAAGTTAAACGGGGCAAAGCCCGCGGGTACAGCTAGTCAGTTATAAACACCAAAGTCAAATCGTTTGTTGTAATATAATCAACGTATACATACTACATAGTAAAATAACTAAATAAACTAAAATATAATAGCTAAAAATCCTGCCTCAAATAACTTAGGCATCATATATTGTTCATGACTTTTTTAGAATTTAAATTAATAGGTTTGAATAAGTTATTATATTTTATTTCGAGCATTTAAAACAAACAATTTCCTTTTTTATTAGACATCTTGGTAAACTTATCCATATGCTTAATTATAATGACTCTGAGTGGGGGGAGGGGGAGTTACACCGGGGTTCTAGGGGGTATTGAGGTCTTTTCGGGGTTTTCAAATATTTAAAAATTAGACCTATTAACTTTCGTTAATAGGCTATTTAGAGACATATAAAAGTGATTTTTTTGATTTTATAAAAAAGTGTGAATGTAAAAATTCAAGTTTTAAGGTCAAGGAAGGGGTTTGAAACCCTAACCCCCCCCCCCCTGGATACGCCACTGACTTACACTGGCTTTACACTGATATTTTCAAACTTTTTAAACTAAAGGTCATCTTATCTGCTGGAAAAAATGGTAAATTACTAAAGCGACAAACTTCGGAATAACTTGAACGAAAGTCATATTGGGTGTAGTGATTACACTAACAGTTAGTTATTAATAAGGCTTATATGAATTTTACCACATTAGTCATTGATCTGCTTCTTTTTAGACACATCTGCATGTCTAAAGGTTGCGAAATCTTTGGTAGAAATAATTTTGCAAGTTTAGTACTCCGATGTGAAGTCTGTTGTAAACTACTTGTTGTAAAACTAAGACTAGCCCGTGTTGCTATGTATACATTGGCCCTTGCCCTTGTACAGTTGAGATTGGTCTATTGTGTTCAACACAATGGATTCAACTTTCCACATCAGTGAGCGCTTCCAACCAGTAGCGTATCTATAAATAAGTAATCGTTCCTAATATACTGGAATACATATAAGTTTGTTTGTATTTGTTTTGCTTGAAATCAAAAATTATTTTGGGGTGAACATTCTAAAAGTTACGAATATACATACATACATACATACATACAGGTGTGTGTGTATAAAGGTTATTGTTATCTTTTAAGGGTAATTGTTCCTCAAATTTGATCTTCTGATACTTAATAGATTATTAACAAGGTACATATACCCATCTACAAAGAAAAAATTTAAATATGCTTCACATTGGTGTACATATGGTCAAAACAGCAAAAAAGCGAAAAAAAACTAATTTTAATAAAACCCCTTAGTACTTTGGTAAAAGACGTCGAGTATAGAAAAGGCTTAGAAAGAAAAAGTTCGTTTTAGAAAAACAGCTATGTAGGGTTATTGCCGAATAAGTGTATATTTAAGATAATCACTATCATATAATATTCATGAAATATTATTTGACTATTCACTAAATTTAAAAGTAGGTATCCTGATAAAAATTTCAATGTTTATCGTATATAAACCTTGACTTCCAAACATTGAGTGTCACATATGCAAAGTAAACCATAAAACTATGAATGTTTAGATTAAAGTTAAATTAATCAAGTGACTGAATAACTTTTTCAACTATCCAATTTAAAATGTACTCTGTACTACGAAACCCAATAATACTACTGTAAAACTACACTATTGTGATACACTTGACAAAGACTTCGATAATGAATCACTAACAAAATAATAACGCTTGTATCCCCCCAAGAAGGTGTATACAACGTAAGTATAACATTTATTGAATCGATAAATCCTATTTATCATACATCTGCAGGAAGCTCCATCACTCCTTAGCAAAAGTGACGAAGTAGCTGGGTTCCATTGGGGATGATCGGCCATTCGCGAAATCCTTCACTTGAGTGGAAAATTATTTCCTTATCGACCAGGCCAATATAGAACCCACCCACTTCATCCGAGATACTCCAACGTTCAAAATATATTTATATTTCAGTTTAATCCCGGATACTGAGTCTAAAAATTTTTTGTTAAAGAATACCAAGTGGTTTGGTGTAAATTATCTGTAACCTTATAAATTATGAAACCATAATCAGAATTAATTAGTATATGATCAAATGTAACCCTTAGATACCAATAAAAAAATATTAATCAGTAAATGTAGCTTAAATAATATATTAATTAGTCATTTATCCGTAGATCTATTGTTTTGGATTTCACTTAGTAAAATACTTTACAGAAACAATAGCTAAGAAATGAGGTATCAAATATTAAGAAGTAATACATATTAATAAAATAACAAATTAGCCTAACAAAATATTCTGCCACAGAAAATAAAATTATTGTCTACTACAACAACAAAATAAGAATGTCTAATACGCGTAATTCTGAAGAAGATTGCAAATTATTCTTTTCGCAAACCGTTTTTATAAATAAATCTATACTCATAAATATTTCACCATCTTTAATTTATAGACCGTTACTAACGGTTTCACTGAGTTGGAGTTGATAAATAAAACATAAACTACACAATGCTAACTACTTTATAAGACCGATACAAAACATATGATACATCGGCTTGCGAAGCTTTTGCGCTGGAGTAGGTTTCAATGCCTTTTACTTCGCTGATAATAAATCAGGAAATATAGAGTGAAAGAGGAAGTTGTTGCGTTGTTCAGTTTCTTGCTGAGGGAATTTCAGCGACATTTCTGTCACAGGAAAGTAATGGTTTGTGTTAGAAGTTGTTGGTAACACAATAAAAATGTGGACAATACAGTTTTGTAGCTTTGTGTTATTATTAACCTTTTACTGCCGTTTGATTTTCCACAGAATGAACCGCTTATGTAACTTTAAGTTCTTTTTTTCAATATTGGTAATAAATAGTTATATTATACTCACTGTTTTCTTAATATTGAAAATTTCTTTATTCTACTTATTTATAAAAAAATTATATGGACAATCTTATACCTAACCTATTTATACGTGGTCCTTAAATATATGCAAGAATTTATTTTCAAGGATTGATTTATTGACCTTAAACATAATGCAAGAATTACTCTACGCCCTAAGATGTTTTAATACTCATGTATTTAATTCCATCGGAAAATAATTTAGACGAGATTTGATTTTATCTAAATTACTTCATTAAAATATTATTGATAAAATATCAAGTACATCTTACAATTTTTTAGGTTGAAGAGGTTTTCTTGTACATTTTTTGGCTAAAATACACAACATTAACAAAAGAAGACATCGTCGAAAGCTATATATTTATGTTACATGCAAAGTATGAAATTGAATAATAACAATTGGATTGTATGCCTACTTTGACTTGGCATTGTGAATAATGCCTATGCATTCTATATGATGCCTACATGTGCGTCAGGAAATGATAAAACAAACATATTTGTTTTAAAAAATGTCATTTATTTTACATGACTAAAATTATGCTATGTCGCTTGATTTTAGATATCTTTGATATATTGGCTAATGCCAAAAAAAAGATTTAAAAGTCTAAAAATCCTTTAAATAATGAGATCATTTTGATATGGTTAGGTTAGTTTAGCTTATTTTGGATCAGATAAGTTAAAATAATAAGATAATTGGGATATGGTTAGGTTAGGTTAGTTTATTGATCAGATAAGTTATAATGACAAACAAGGATGGAAAAGTATAAAAATATCCTACAACAGAGTATTTCATACTTTTCCTGGTTCATTTTAGGCAATGAACAGAACGCCTGACTGTATAGTTTGCCTGCAACATATACATTTTTATGAACGCTCGTCTTCACGTGTGAGCATTTCAGCGAAGCAACGCACCCTACTCTGCTCCCTCCCCTCTTCTGAGGGAGATGTAATACATCTTCTCTGTCAACCCTTTGTATACTAAGTGGTACATATGACCTTTCTCACCAAGCCTCGTAACATTATGTCTGCATCGTATTACAGTATTTAAATAGTACTAAAGTGTAATATCCAATATAATTTAGTTAAGCAACCCCTTTGTTAAATTGTTTGCAATTAAAGAATTTCACTTGTATTTTAAATGTTATCAATGCTGAGCTGATTATTTACCAGTAATTCAGTTCAGACTCAAGTCAACATTTTTGGATTTTTACATCATTTACCCTATTAGTATATTATTATAAATCTTAAAAACCGTATACACAAATGAGTCATATTCAATAGCGCGTACATTAGTTTCTTTTAAGGCTATAAGCAATTTTGTGAATTTAAATAATAGTTTTTCCAAAGAGATTCAAGTTTGCCTCAATATTATTGTATTTACACATTGGCTCAGTTTCTGACATTTATTTTTCAGTGCTATGGTAATTTTGAACGGGTAGTTGATGTGTAGAATAATGTTTAAATATTCGTGTGCATACAACATTAAATATAAGTATTTCTATTTCACAATATTTTTTATCTAGAATACCTTGGTTGAAATAAGTGTCTTAAAATAAAATAATTTAAATGATAGCACATTATCTTGTTATCTTGAACTAATCCAGTTTCAACATCAAATTAAACCTAAGTCTCCAAAAAATAATTTAAATGCATGAAACATTTTTACAGTGATTCACTTGTACATTTTTGCCATACTGTCATACTTTGGTACTTTTTGTATCTTTCTCATCAAAATTTTCAAAAATACAATTCGTTACTACAATTCTAACAGTTAATTTTCACTATTCTAACAGCCACAGCTGTTAGTTCTGCATCAACAAAAGCTTCTATTTGGAGTCCTCACAATCTTAGATGAAGCTTCCATTTCGGATGCACATAAAGGACCTCTCCATGTAAAGTTTGAGTCGTATTTCAGTGATGGCCACATTTACATAATGTGAGCTCAGCAGCAAGTCAGCGATCCTTTAATTGGCAAACAAGGTACCTAAGGGTCTAACATTCCAAAGGTAATGTTTATTAGAGTTTGGGGGTTGAATCGGCTAGTATGTGTTGAAAGTTATTTTTAAGTGTTTTAAAGGATGTTGATTTTTATGATAAATGATGTTGCTGATTTTAGGTATCTTTGCCGACTTTTCTTAGGTAGGTGAGGATATTGTTGACGATTGATTTTTTGCTTTACAGTGTAGATGTGAACCTACTGACTTATATGTTTGTTTTGACGACACAATTTGTTGTACATTTTTTTTTATAAAACGTTCCAAACTGTGGTTTTATTACTGAGCTTTTTGTTAGAAAGTGCCAGTAATAGCCCAATGACCAATGGCATATGTGACCAGAATCGGCTTCGTTTGGATCCAAACTAGCAGCCTTTCTACTACTCGACTACCCATACATAAATACAAGTAAGGTAACATATTTGCTATCGATTGTACAAATTCTTAAGTACATCAAATAAAACTGAATGCTTGTAGCAAAGTGTGAAAACAGGTGGAGAGTTTGTGTTTTTGGTGTGGTGGTAATCGGTTCCTGAGGTCTCAGGTTCAAATCCCGCCACATCCCTAATGGATTTCATCTAAGTGATAATGCCGCAGCCCCTAGGTCCAGCCTGAAGTATTGTGAACCCCTACGACAAAAAAAGATATTACAAGGGTGTCTGATGAGTAATAGTTATTTGTGTAACTAGTGGGGTGTGCAGCAAAGGCCTTTTGCACTCGTGTTACACATTATATTTTTCCTACAGTCACTATAAAGCATATAAATAATTAGTCTTTCAAACACTATACAACACGTTTTTAGGTTCATCTGGCAACACAAATGGTGCCCTAGAGAAAGTAGTACCCGCGGTCCGTATCACTCCACTATTTTTCCTCGGCAAGAAATGTGCTCCGCGTTTTGAGAATATAGTTCCAAATGTTTTGTCATTTGAAGTGGTTTCCACGCCTAAAAAAATGCTTTAAAGGTATTTTCTTGTTTATTAAGATCGTAGGAATTTTTTTAAAACGTTTGAAAGAAAAGTCCAGAAAGTTCAGAAATACCGAAACTATAAACACGAAATGACAGGTTAAATCGTAGTTATAATAGTCAATCAGCTGCTCGAATAGTATTATTATCTTTTAGTGTTGCCAACCTATTTCCAAGCGTACACGGATTACGTGCATAATAGAACCACGCTGTTTTGTGTTGTTTCGTTGGAATCCTGATGTGCGGCAAAGTATAAACCGTATGACAAAGTATAAACCGTACGGCAAAGTATAAATATGCAGCAATTAGCAGCTTTCTGTACTATAAACAGTACGAGGAAGCCAACTTTGTCGGGTGATTGTAGGAAAAATACTGTGTATAACTAAACTTATTACAATAGTTGGATTAATTTAAATTCTATTTCTTTATTCATCAAGTAACTTTTCATGCTTATGTGCAATCCCATATTGTATCTTATGGAATTTGTGTGTACGGAGGAACAACCAAACAAAATCTTGATAACATTTATTTAGTTATAAAAGAGCAGTAAGAGCCATGTCTTAGGTCTGGTGAGTCTGCAAAGCAGCATTTCTTCTATCAACACATTTTACACGGTAACAATACTAGATATAAAAGTAGTATAGTATTACCATCTCATAACTCTGAGCTATTTAATAAGAAACCATCCTATACCAGCTCTGTATTTTTAAAACACATCCCTAAAGAAGTAGCGATAATATAAAATTAGAGGAAATTTATAAATTCACTTTAACTGAAAAAATTTATTTTATTCTTTTGAAGGCCTAGTAATTAGAAAGCTGAACAACTATTTTAAAATGTCAGTCATTAAATTAATATATTTAACTGTAAAATTTATATTTATATACAAAGCCACATTGACTTATTCGTGTAAATACACACAAATACTTAACTTTTCATTTCGATATAGAGAATGCTATACAAACAATATAATTGGACTTTAAAGTGAAGTAATAAAGAATTTAACTTCTCCAATGCCGAACCCCCTAAACAATGGTAAAACTTCCGGAAACGTACTAAGAACAACGTGATTACTAAGGACTACTTTTTTTGCCCTGCTTTAAACATAAAACAATATATTTTGAATCGCTACAAAACGGTAAGTATAATTAATTAGACTTAATATTATACTACAAGAGACAGGACGACGTGGAGGCAGTGTGTTATTGAGGCTAAGTACCCCTTAGGGTACAAATGGTCATAGGAGTAAATAAACAAATTAACAATGTACTGTAAGCCTTGCAATAGTTTAGTCCCATGTTTCGTTAAATCTAAATTTGACTGGGTGTAAATTGGGGAGGTTTAGTTAATATCCTCGGTGTTTGAACCAACAGAGCTTCGCAGTTCGGCTTTGTCGGGATATTCAAATATTGACGCCCCCGTTGCGATGACCCATTTGTTTCAAGTGTTTATTTCCCTTCCCATTGGATCCCAAACGACAATTTGAAACGCGTTGTTCGACAATCCATTCTATTGACAACACATTTAGTTGTCTCGTCCAAGCAATTACGTAGTTGAAACATAATCTAATTAGGCACTATACATTACAGTTTTTTGACTAAACTAATTAAGGGCAAAAGCGGTTTTTACAATTTAGTAAAATAAATTTATAGTGTCATTAGTTTCTTTTAAGGAATAAATAGTTTGTTGTCGATTAGGTTAATTTTGAATTAAATATTTATCATAGTCATCAAAAAGCAATACAACTGCTAGAAATTTATATTACTATAACGAATCGAGGATTAAAATGGTCAAATTTGCACTATCAGATAATTTAACATGGTATTTATGTAAACAAAGATAAACGCTTTCATATTGGAAAGCTCTACATACTATTTAGGTTTCTAACCCTATATCATAGTTATTTAAATTTATTTATTTAGGTAAAATTTATATTAAATCTTCAAGTTGAATAAAACACTTGGCTATGAACAACTTCTTAGTGTGCATAAGTAATACCGTAATATTATATTATTTCACATATTCGTTTCTATGAAGTACAACGTATAAATTACTGGTATAGTTAGGACTTTTTTATAATTAAAATGCAATACGACTTGTTACACTCGTTTAACTTCAAGGAAAATCTTTTACTAATACATTTTCACCAAATAATAACATATAACTAATGATATTAACAATTTAAACTAACTTATCAAAGCCTAAATGTTATCATACTTTATTTAATCTCAAGCTAACTAAAAAAATAGGTTTTGTGTGGGGAAAAGTATTTCTGAATAGCAAATTGCTTTCTTACATCAAAAATTAATTAACACAGTACAGTACTCGAAGAGGAGATAAAGTTTTCCGCAAAATGCAAATTTCACAAATCCTCTTCCGCGATTGAACAAGGTAACTTTGGCCGTTTTATGCTTCCGTCTAGTATTTTGTGAAACTATTAAGTATAACATTTCCATTTTTTCCTAAAATACCTTTTTTGATGGTTTAAAACTACATAAATATGATACTACTATGACAATAAATATATCTAACACTAAATAAATTAATGAACTCTTAGAATTTTTAACGCAAGACGTTTTAGAATACAAATATTTTCATGGGACAAAAACGTAAAGTAGGTCTTGTGGGAGAGTTTTGTAAAGTCATTAATTACACAATTCACAAGCCTCCGTGGCGCAATCGGCTAGCGCGTTCGGCTGTTAACCGAAAGGTTGGTGGTTCGAATCCACCCGGGGGCGTAAATTTTAAAAACCTTTGAACGAAATGATTCTTTTTTTGAATGTTATTCTATATTGATATTTATTAAGTGTAACCATTGCGTGTGCGCTCTATCTACTTCCACAACATCTACTCAACAGTCAACCCTTGTAAAACATAAATTGGGATATTACATCATAACATTTTTATCTTCAATTGTTATCCTTTGCATGAAATGCACAATTCGATAATATATCACATCCTGTTATGTATAACCAGATCATAATTGGACAAACATTCAGTTATACTAATTATGTTAACAGGAATACCATAAATAGACATTATACTTTGCAGGAACTTAGCTATGCTTAACGTACATAGATTCTATTAAAATATACATTCAAACTTCAACCATTGTTTGTTTATTCTTCACTGATACTTATTACTATGTTTTATCAAAATAAAACTCCAACATAGTGTTAGTTTTTATGGAGGAGATGTTTTAAAGTCAATAATGCTCAAATATATATATACTGCATATCTTTTTACAGCCAAGAAAGAATCAGTTTTTTTTATATTTTGTTTGGTAAAGCCTTCACAGACTAAAATCAATGAATGCAGAAACTGTATTCATTGCTAAAACAAAACGTATAATAGCCCTTATATTATCTGCAAAATGATCCCACTGCTATCTACTGTAATATCAACAAACTATGGGGGCTGTTTAAGTTAGTAGTCAGAAATCAGGTGACATACACATAGAAACTGACATATATGTAGTATATTTGTATAAAAATAGCATTGTATAAAGTAATCTAATGCACAGACCAACATTAACAAATTACATACTAAAATTACCACTTTTAATTAAACATTTACTGAGTTTCCATTCTTTTCCCATGTTTTACTGTGGTTTTAATGTTAATGCTAGCAGTAAGTACCGCGAACAGCAGTAATGGTCAGAAATTGACAGAGGTAAGCAACAGACGATTGTTTTCAAACCTCGTACACTTTACTTTAAGTAAATAGGTTTTTCCTCTTCTTTGGTTCCCGATTAAGCTTGAATGAGCGGGTTTGAGCTGGAAGACCCGCAATAAATAAAACAGCACAGAGTAGTCTGTTAGGAAGAGTTAATGTATTCCGTGGTTGGCGACGGGCTAAGCCGAAGCACCACTGGAAATGTAAATTTCTCCCCTTAATCCTGATAGTTGAGGAATACTTTGACC
This sequence comes from Macrosteles quadrilineatus, assembly GCF_028750875.1. Taxonomy (NCBI): domain Eukaryota; kingdom Metazoa; phylum Arthropoda; class Insecta; order Hemiptera; family Cicadellidae; genus Macrosteles; species Macrosteles quadrilineatus. The sequence goes on from NW_026542596.1 coordinate 95,801,907, forward strand.
GTTACTGGTTCTCCATCCCTTATAAAAGTATTTTCCCTAAGATTTGAAAATTCATTTCGAAACATACAACCGTCCCCAAACATAATACTTTGTCTCTCAGGGGATCTTCTCATCAATTGAAAGGTTGAATCATATTAAATACAGTTTCTTGCAATATTACGGTCTGTCTTACAATACGACAGTAGTATATTTTACAAATTATTTTTACATCGAAGGTATAAAATATATCGCCCCCGGGTGGATTTGAACCACCAACCTTTCGGTTAACAGCCGAACGCGTTAGCCGATTGCGCCACGGAGGCTCTGAAAATGACAGATAAATATACAGGGTGTTTATAAAAAACCTGATCGATTTTAACTTTGTCTCACTCATTCCGTGTTTGAGGTAGAAACCTCTAGTTTTCATTATTTGTTAGGGAAACTCAAAAAGTTTTATAATCAGCTGTTTTATTAGCAGTACCTTCTTACATTGTTGTGTGATAAACAAGAACAAATAAGTAACATTTTACGATGGATCCTCGAGTGAAGACGCAGTGTGTCGAGTGGTTAATAGAAACTGAGTCTCCTCTTGCTGTTCAGCGTAGATTTAGAAGGAGATTTAACAGAAATCCTCCTTCAAAGAACACGATAAAAGCATGGTATGAGAAGTTCATGACCCATGGGAGCATACATCACAGAAAAGGCAATGGTCGTCCAAGGGTAAGTGAAGAAAATGTTTAAAGAATTCATCAATCATTTCTGAATAATCCGAGACAATCGACAACATCTGCAGCTCGAGAGTTGAATATTAAGCATTCCACTCTACACAAAGTGTTAAAAAGAGTTTTGCATTTTTGGCCTTATAAGTTACAGATAGTTCAAAAGATTACGCGACAAGACTGTGCCAGACGCAGAGAATTTGCAGTTACAGTGCTCGACCGTTTAGAAACTGACAATAACTTCTTAAACCGGATATTTTTTTCTCATAAAGCTACGTTTCATGTATCAGGGAAGGTGAACAGACGCAATGTCAGGATATGGGGATCTGAGAATCCTCATTTTCACCAGGAGCATACTAGGGATAGTGAGAAGGTGAATGTTTGGTGCGCCTTATCTTGCAACATATTGATCGGCCCTTTCTTTTTTGCCGAAAGAAATATCAATGGGACCATTTTCGTGGATATGTTGGAAAACTTTGCCATTCCACAGTTTGAAAATGAGCAACCAAACATGATGTTACAACTAGAGGGCGCTCCACCTCATTGGAGACGGTTTGTTCGTGACTGTCTCGACGAACATTTCCCAGATCGTTGGATTGGCCGTGACGGACACATACCTTGGCCACCAAGGTCGCCAGACATTACCCCATGTGATTTTTTTGTTTGGGGGTTTGTAAAAGATCGTGTTTACTCCAACAAAGTCAACAGCCTGGAGGAAATGAAGCAAAAGTTTAGAGAAGAATTTGATGAAATTGATGTTCCGATGTTGCGGCGAGTTTGGGCAGATCTCAAACACAGACTTGATTATTTAAGAGCTAATAATGGAAAACATGTAGAAATAAGATAGTGTGAATGTGTCATCGTAAACTGAAGAAAATTGTCTGTAATTTAACATTAATTTTAAAAAATTGTGATGAAAAATAAAAGAGCTATGACTGTTTAAAATCGATCAGTTTTTTTATAAACACCCTGTATAATTATGTATTAACAACTTTTCAGCCATATTTTTGAACTATTAATTATTAAATTAAATAAAACTACCAAGTGTTCATGATGCTGTTTACAAAATTCCAACAAAATAATTTACCTGGATGCTCAAAATTAGTTATGGATGATGTGAACTAGTGAAATAAAACATTTGATAACTATATTTTGGAAGACATTTAAGATAAATAGGTTAGAGTATTTATCCAAACTAAACGATTTAAAAACAAGATTGTACATCTTTTTTCAAATCTGGAGTACTATTGACATTTTCTTTTTCAAAAAGGTTTTCGAACTAGCTTAATCTTACTATGGGTTGAAGGGGCTATCTAACTAAGTTAGCTAACTATGCGTAGCTCTAAAACTATTACACCAAATTGTTTAGGGTTTTTTTTTAATATTTGTTGGCGTCCATTTTATTCAAAAATACAAACAAGAAAAAAGGTCATTAACTGATGTATGGGTTTAACACAACACAAGGTACAACAAGGTAATTACATAATCTATACATTAATATATTAATTAATGTAGCTTTTTGCTTAAGGATGTACATGCATGATATTATTTTACATATATTCATGAATATAAATTCTGCTAATAATCATGAGTCATGTAGTATCAAACTTAAGAACTCATTTTGTAAGATTGTACTTATATTGGGGTAAATGAGAAAGATTTCACTTAATCAACCTGGATAGATAAAATTTATATATAAAAATGGAAATGCATTTCTAATTTGGTATGCTGTACCAGACCTCGTTGTGTTTGTTTAAAGGTGTAAAGGTGTTAACACCTTTATACAAAATTCTCTACTAATATTATGACTTATTGAAAACCTCTAATTATTAAACCAGCTTGTACAGTCAAGTATTCCATTTTGTCTGAACTGAAGTGGCGATCCCTTTAAACCTGCGTGGCTCGAAATGGCCCTCTTTTGTTTCTGGGATGTCTATAGTGGAGAGCGCACGACTTCAGTCCCTGAGGTCCCGGGCTCAAATCCCACCAAATCACCAATGGATGTTATCCAAGTGATAATGCCGCAACTCCTAAGTCTAGCCTGAAGTAATGGAAAACAATCCCAGGCACGTGCTTAGCGTCTTAGGACAAAAAAAATCTTGTTTGAACAGAGATTGTAGTCAACCTACAAGGTCCAACTTACCTCGTCCAATCAAGAAAGAGGATTTGGGAAATTTGCATCTCGGTTGAAAACCTCTACTCCATCAACAAGGAAAATTCGGTATGCGAACATCTAATTTGTTTTTTTCTTTGTGCATTTACACAACGGCAGTAACATTTACATTTTTCTTGATATTTGTTTTGCATATTTTTTAATGAAACGCTTAAAAGTTCCAATTGAAAATAAGAATTGTAATAAAGGGAATTTCTAAATCGTAGAATACAATCCTTTTTTGTTGTAAGAATATATCAAATAAACTTACTTTATTACACTCATTGCAATTTATTAACATAGATTTCAAACTATAACCTAATACATAAAAACACATCAATGCTTTTTAAAGAGTATAAAAAAAAACTGTAGTTAAAAATTAGGAAACTCAAGTAAAGAAATTAGAAAGCAAATCTTGTACTTAGGAACAATAAAGATAGTATAATGGTGGGTGGAGCCTGAATTACTCAATGGTATCAGTCCACTGTGCAGGCTAATGTTGCTATATTTTAGAATAGTTGATGGTTATAGCAACGTGTTTTGTATACTGCTCATCGTATAGAAAATAAGCCTCAAGTATAAAGATCCTTTTAGATTGTTATTAGAAATCAAAGGCAGAGTATTGGGCCTAAGAGATGACCACTTAGATCTGACTGACTGGTAAAAAATCTTTGTTTATAAATAATTTATGTCAAATTAATTTTAAAAAAAGTTTGTCTAAATTAGAACTTAAAAACCCCAATACAGCCCAAATATATTGTCATTGAAGCTAATAGCTTTACTATAATGTACAGTGTAAGAAAAATAGGACTATTTCCGCTAATTCACGGCCACTATGATTTTCAGGTTAAAATATTATAATCATATACAAATCCAGTTTTAGATTACAGGTTTTACGTTGACTTAGGCTATGTTTGGTTATGTTAGACCCAAAAAATAGCTTAAAACTTCGATTGAGTATTGTTACACACAAATAATACAGTTGTAGTGAATTAACGGCTCAGTTCCGGAGATTACTTTAATCGTTTTTAAGCTATTCTAGCTAAAATCGTATTTTTTGATAACCACATGGCCTCATATAATACGAATTACAAAGTCTTAAAAATACAAATATTATAAACTAAATATTGTTTTATATCAAAATTCAACACTCAATAGTATTTATGATGATTTGTATAAGGGGTTTAGGCTAGATATAAATGTCAAAATAAACATCTAATTTGGTGTAAAATTTAAAAACTCTAAATGAATCATTGACTGTAATGTGAATATAATAGCAAAGATCACTTTTCCTCAGTTGAATACTCAACAATGTTAACTTATCTTATGATAACCTGTCTAATTGTAGTGACACAGGGTCGTTGGAGTTATCAAATAAGTTATCTGTTTATTTTTAAAAATGTTCTTATTCTACTTCGTGTAAATTGTTAATTATGATGGTTTATCAGCAGCAACGGAATATATAGGGTGTCTAGCTTCGACTAGGACAAACTTTACCAGATTATTCGGGTGGTCAAAACAAGCAAAAAATGCAATGCAACGTGCGTCCTATCTCAAACCGTTTCTCGTCTGTCTTTCTGTGTGTGCTTTTTACAAAACCATTCATAACTCCTTAACTTATTGAGCTATAGCGTTGAAATTCAGCAATTATGTTTATCGTTTTACCTAAAACCTTTGTGTAAAATGTAAATAAACATTTTTTTTTTCATTTTAAAATGGCGGCTATTTTTCTGTTTTTATTTTTTAACATATTAAACTTTGAAAGCAAGAAATAGCCGCCATTTTGAAACTGTTATACATTTTTTCCACATTTTACACAAGAGTATGCGCAAAACGGTAAACGCTACAGCTAACACCGGGGTTAGTTTGTCCTAGTAGAAGCTAAACACCGAGTATTCAATGTATACGTTCACAAAAACATACGTTATTTTCACAGGGCTTACATATTCTAACGTTCTATCATTATAACAATCATGATCAAGTTGTTGGTGTAAAAGCTATGTCAGGTGATATTTTTCTCTTTGTATAATCACTTCCATAAAAAGGTTGTCATAGATTATTTTATGATTGGTGGATTTAATCTGTACTAAACAAGAAAATTATCTAAGTTTACCATCAGTCTGGGAAGGTAGAAGGAAGCTAATGGCTTTCCTGTGAACACCAGCCAAGTAATGGCTCAGCTGACAGCTGAATACTCAAATATTGACGCTTACCTCTCTAGCAAGCTCTTGTACTACTGTTTGGTTCTCGTTGATTAATTTACAACCTTTTTGTAAATATCACGGTCTAAAAATAAACGAAACATAATACTTGTGTTCTTGTGTCTATGTATTAATAAAGTGATTGTATTAAAATTTTCCTATCCATTTCAAAACTATACAACAAACTCATTAGCCGGTACTTCCGGTAGCCAGTGAGGAACCCTATTGAGATTCATTTCATTGCCCATATTTATCTATTTTGCTACCAACAGTTTTGGACCGTTTTATTATTATTTTTTTTTTTTACATTAAACAATTCATTTTCAATATGACTAAAATTAAGGTCGAACCAAACATGCAATGGGACTTTGTCTTAATTATTTAAATAACTCAAAAAACCGTTGATTTTACGAATGCTGTACTTTATGTCAGCTTTTTTGTTTTATGAATTTGGAAAATTGTATAATTCTTTTGTAGCTTTGTTAAGTTGTCCTAAATGATTCAACATAGGTTCAATTTTGCATGCTTAACAATTGTTTTTGTTGTTTTGTTTAATTAATAAGGGAAAAAGCAAAAACACCTCTATGTGAGTAACTAAGGACCTCCAAACAGTTTAAATATGATATTCTCGACCAAGAAACAATGCCCTAAAATATTGGTAGAGAGATCTGGGACACTCTGTATGGTTAACAAAGAATAGTTTGTAGTCTATAATTATTTTGTCTGATTTGGCGTGTCAAATCAAAATCAATTACCATCCTTTATATGTATTCACCATCTTGTGAGTAAACAGTATAAGTGTAAATATACAGTATACAGTATACAGTACAAGTGTTATTTGACGTATATCTTGTACTTTTAACAAATTCAATAGCACACTAATCACTAATCAGTCATTTACATAAAACTATGTTAATAAGAATCATAGTCTGTATGTCATATTATACAAATATTTTACAATAATAGAAAAAGTTTAGTAAATTTTATCACCAGCCACAGTATTATTTAATTTTCTTAACAATGAATTATTTATTTTTATTTTCTGGAGAATGCTAGGTTTGATTGGAACAAATCAGTTAATGCTTTACTTGGTTAATGATTTTGGTAAATTACCTTGTTATTGTTTTAGTAAGAACATTTACTCAATCATTCAATTTCATTTTGAAATCATTCATGACTTTAATGTAATGGCTTGTAACAGGAATTCCACTAAAATATATTCTATTTCACCTAGTTTTACAATTCTAACTGAAGTTTTACACCTACATTCGTTTCTAGCCTAAACATCTTATATAGTCACTAAAATTTAAGCTGATTTAGATACCGTAGCGTACTGTTATTTTTAAGGAATATTTCTCCGTCAATAAAATATTGTCTCGATGATTACAAATAGTATATTGTTAGTATACCATTTAATTGATCAAATTTGTTATCTCAGGTTTAAAATAATTATTTCGAATAGATGAATATTAGGCATAATTAATTAAAAATTATCTAAAACTTAAACCTTATTTACATTAAGACCTTTTTCGTTACATTAAACTAACATTTATTTATTTTAAGCTCATAAATCGTAATTAAAGAATCAGTAGGTATATTCTTTTGAATTAATGTGTAAATTATTGAAAGTATACAAAGTGAACTGAAAATATTGAATTAAAAGTATGTTGTTGATTGTCATGTTTTCCCAATCATACTAAGGTAATCATCTACTACAAGATCTTTGTGTTGATCGAGTAGAAGTAGAGGTATCCGGCAGAAATGCAAATTTCCCAAATCCTCTTTCTTGATTGGACGAGGTAAGTTTGGCCTTTCCACCTCGACTTCTCTAGAGGAATTACTTGGCCAAACTAATAGGATTGCATGACATTTGAGTATTCAAACTGTTGTGCCAATGTTATAATTGGATTCTCACTCTGATCATGTATAATTTCTATGTGGTAGTCTATCCTTTCCGTGTATCATTAATTTAATTAAGATATTCTGAAATTGCCTAAGTGCCTTTAAACGTTTAATTTCATAGCCTCCGTGGCGCAATCGGCTAGCGCGTTCGGCTGTTAACCGAAAGGTTGGTGGTTCGAATCCACCCGGAGGCGTTAACATTTTGCAACGAATTTTGCAACAAAGTGTTGAATTGTAACAACGAAAAAAATAACTTACACTTAAGGAATTTTCGTATTTGCTTATTGTAAAATATTCTTTATAGTACAGCCTATTTTTCTGTTTCTTTTGACGACTATTGTTGGATAGATTTCACTTCGTAGTTTTTCTATGCTTTGCATGTAAATTTAAATTTAAGTCTTATAGTATGGCTTTGGCAATGGAGATTTTCCAACACAGAGAATGCTCTTCTTCTCTGAGAGATTTGCCGTTTATAATCTACAAATTAGGTGAACTAAAACTTCCAAACAGGTTCATAACATTATCAAAACTTGAAGCAATTAATTATTGGTAAGATTAAAACTATTTAGACATAAATCCCTCGCCTCTGTATACGATTAGTTTATTATAGAAATCTAAAATTTCCAACATAAACCATGCATAGCATGTAAATTCATTATCATTTAACTATTATTTTTCGTTTAATGTTTTATTATGTTTGAAAACGGCGTAGAAGACTTGCTTGCAAAATATCCCGATGATTTCTATCAAAGTAAAGAATGGAAACTAGAGTCGTAAGGCACGCGTAAAACGTTTAGACATTAATAAACTTAGTAGCCTACCTGTTTTATAAAATGGTTCAATAGAAATGCAGCAGGTATTGGCACTTTTGAAAATGTCCTAAATGTCAAAACCCAATAAGTCTTTATTAAATATATTAAATATTATACGTATGAGACACGTCAGGCTAAGTGTAAGAAAGGGTCATGTGGCCCTAACTTTGTCTAAAAAAATAAATGATTTTCGTTTGTTCATGTACAGGCGTCGACAGTTGATACATTTTTACTGTAAAATTATATTTCGTTAGGATTGTACTAAGACACATTTTTGTAATAAGACTTTCACGTTCCCATTTCCTGTTATAGATGTTTTCTGTTATATCCTGTTCATTTATCATCAACATCAAAAGAGATTTTCGTTTAATGCATTGTAATACAATACTTATTAGTTTTTATATATTTAAATTCCGTCCCTTTTTTCATTTGGTAGATACCAGATCTCCAATATTACACCCAGAGGGCTACGAAGACTGGTTGTCCAGTATTATTTTATCGTAATTATTTATGCATTTATTTATATAGCAGTTGATCAACTACATCAAGAACACATTCTTTAAAGATACACTAATAATATTTTAGTTTTTCAACTCACAATCCCAAACGAAAACATTATGCAATTATTAAAAGTTATTTCAAAAATTCTAATCTATCTTTACTTTTTAATTAAATCAATAATGTAATAGCACTAATATAGCAATACTACGTAACAATTGCATTGCCCTAATTAAGTTTTTTTATCCAAACACATTTTCAGATGCTGTTATTCCAGGTAATTTCAAGACTTAAGGTAAAACTTGTCATTTAATTTCCCCAGGCAGACAGTAGGACTCCCCTCAAGAGAGAAGTACGTTATTAATATGCAACTGGGAGAGTATTACTTCCAGGAATGCTTCCGTCATTAAACCTTCCTGCAATACTAGAGAACAGTAGTCTTGCGAGTCAGTTAAATATTACCTCGTGGATTAAATGTTTGGTTGTTTACTAATTTATATTATTCTTAACTTAAATAGTTTGTTATTCTGTAATATAATACATTTTTGTAACCTACTAAAGTTTACTTTACTTAGGTTTACAGTGTAGGATAGGTCATTAGGGTTTTTACATTGATTTCTTTGTCTTGTTTTACAAGTCTATTGTTAGTACTTTTTATATTATTATCGTTTATTTTGTACAACTTATAGTTTATTTTAAGTAAATATATTGTGCAGGTCGATTTTGTTCTCCTAACTCCGTTTAGTACTTCGCTTTATTCCAGAGCTTATGTTAAAATCTTTTATTTTATTTTTTACTTATCCGTGTTAAATTTGTCTTGAAGCTGGGTTTGTCTTGAAATTTCGTAACGTTTTACGTACTTTCACACAGGATGGCCCCAGGATATAGATCATGACTTGAAAATAATAGTAGTTTACGCAACGATTGCGTAAAGATAGTGTTAACAACACGAGAAGAAAATTTAAGGTTCGAGCTTTGGCGAGTGCCTTAAAAACATCTACGAATGTCGTTAACACTATCGAGTTGCGTACACTACTTTACCTACTCTGTAGTAGTGTACGCAAATAAAAAGTGCGCAACTAAAAAGTAGTGCTTTAAATACTAAAAATCACTACTTATAACTTCTAAGAGCGGTTATGTTTTCGTTTATAGCCTCATATTGCCACTGACATTGATGCAACGAAACATTGTACCTAACACTAAGCACACCATTCAACAACAATTAAATTGACCTGTACAGCTGATTAGTTGAAGTTCGAATCATTACAATTTTACTTCTTCTCTCTCAATCCTGAACCTCATTGGTCCATTACCCGTGTTGTTGTGAGTAAAACTATGCTGTTATTAAAGTAAACAATGCTCTTATGGGAAACTTTACAATTCTAAGAACTGAACTTTAAAAACGGTCATAGGTTCACTTTCAAACCAATATTAAATCTTATATAAATAAATGATTATAAGTCACCTGACTATTGTCAACGAATAATTTCATAACAATTATATAATATTTTCAACTTGTTATCTATTACTCAACTTAAAGCTGTTTATGGTTTAAATATTTCAGTAATGTGAGGTGCAGTATTAATAGATATTACTTTTATAACTCTGCACTTCCTCCGCAGTAAAGGTTTTAAGTTTTTCCTCAGAGAATAAATCTGCTGATAGTCATTAACGTAGAAGTTAAATGAAGATTCCCACCTGAGCACTTCGAAAATAGCAGACATCTCAACAATACACCAGCTGATCGTTTAAGACCCTGTCTCTGGCGAATGAGTGTTTGTTTTCTAAAATAATTAGTTTATGATTACTTACTTGTTTTAACAAATTACTATTTATCACCAGAATCATACATTCCACTAATCCATAACCAATTAGTAAAATAACAAGATTTAAATCTTCGCATAAGAAGTATGACTCATAAGTTGGTGTTTTAGTAAATCATTTCAAAAATTTCCTAATTTTAAACTATCTGTACCTGAGATCTTTGAGCTCTCATATTGTTTAACAAAAGACTATATTTTAAGCTGTAAGACATTATCATTTTCAGGTTTTATTGCACATTTAACTATAAACCAAAATAGCGTATTAGTTTGTGCTTGGGTTTTGAAGCCAGATTTTTGGAACCAACGCTAAACGGAGAATGAAGAAATCTTTATTGATTTCGTGAAGCTTTGTTTGAGTTGCAGTCATCCGTATAATGGGTTTTATTGCCTAGACTGTGCGGCCCCAGCGTGGCAAGGCGGCCCGGCCCGGCCCAGTTGTCTGGTGTATCTAATGTAAAGTTCATATGGATCCTATATGTAGAAGATATTGTATTATGACATTAATATCTTCTTTATGACCCTTTCTTTATGTTAGATTGCCGGTGTTTAGCACGCTAGGTACACATTATCCTTAAGTACTTTTTTAGGCATTTTTATATAAATCTTGCGCTCTATTAACTGTAATACTGCTTATGGTCTTAGGACTTTAATATAGAATTGAAAGTTTAGTACCTATTAAAAATTGCATTGAAACATTTTTACTACGATTGTCATTCATGTAACTAGTATGCTGATCATCTGGTAGATCTTATTAATTTAATGATTATATAGTTCCAAAATATGGCTGAAAAAAGTTTTTGGAACGTAATAGGACTAATAATTATTTTTATCGATTAGTTTTAAAGCCTCCGTGGCGAAATCGGCTGTTAACCGAAAGGTTGGTGGTTCCATTCCACCCGGGGGCGATTCATTTTATACCTTAAACAAAAAACTACATTTTAAGAAAAGTTTCGTATCGTATCGTCGTATTGTAGGCCTTTCTTGCGATACAACATTATACAGGGTGTCCCGTAAGTAAACAGCCAAACTCCGGGAAATTATTATATGGGTCAAAATAAAGAGAAAATCAGGAATAATTTTTTCCCAAAATCACTTCATTAACCAGATATCCGCCATTTTGTTTTTTCATATAAACATTTTTTATCTTTGAAGTTTTTCAACCAATCATTATAAAACTTGGTATGTAGGTTCTATACATACAACACACAACAACATACAACAAGGTTGTATACTATACAACGTTGAAGTAAAACAGACCCACGTCAGAAAACAAATTATCTTAATCCAATTACAAATTACAAAATGGTGGCCATTATGATTTTAAAAGTTAAAATTTAAAGAAATGGATAATTCTATAAAAATTGCTTGTAAAACTTTTATTAACATTTAAAATTGCCTATCAAACGACACCAAGTTCAAAAAGATCGAATAAAATATAAATTAAATATCACGATTTTTAGTTGTAAAATAAGGCAAACCTGAGTAGCTTTGCTTTGTTCAACATAATTTTACAACTAAAAATCGTGATATTTCATTAATTTTTATTAGATTCTTTTCGACTTTGTGTCATTTGTTAGGCAATTTTTATAGACCATTTTTTATAAAATTTGCAATTTTTTTGCTATTTATATTTAAAACATTGAAATGGCTGCCATTTTACTTTTTTTTTTTATTGGATTAAGATATTTTTTGACATGGGTCTGTTTTACTACATACATACACAGTTTTACAATCAATAGTTGAAAATCGTCAAAGATAAAAATAATTATATGAAAAACAAAATGGCGGATATCTGGTTATCGAAGCGATTTAGGAACAAATGTTATTCTTGATTTTCTCTTTATTTTGACCCATAGAACCATTTCCCGGAGTTAAGCTGTTTACTTACAGCTTCATAACACACATTCTGTACATTCTGTATATGCCGTAAAATTTAGTAAAGTTGGTCCTAATAGCTCAAGTAACAGTATAATTTTTACCTTTCAATTGTTAAGATTTCGCATCTGCACTACAGTATAGTTTTTTGAAAAAATCTGAACTAATTACAGTAACTGCAAAATATTATCGCCCCCGGGTGGATTCGAACCACCAACCTTTCGGTTAACAGCCGAACGCGCTAGCCGATTGCGCCACGGAGGCTGTAATTCTGGAGTAGTTGTATAAACTAATCGCTATTTTTGAAATTTACATGTAAAATGTACACTGAAGTTTGCGAGATGTATCCATTCCGATTGAAGGAGATTTCCATTGATTGTTTTGACCATTTCAAGGATCTTAAAAACATTAACATTTTAAAGAAGGTTAACCCTTTTTCGGACATTTTCCCTTAAACGAGGAGAAATTAGGAACAAACGACCATTATTGGATTTCCCTAAAAGGTTGAACAAGTTAAACCTATTTGTTTTTTGTTTTGGTCAGCTTTGTAAGGTTTTATTGGCTGCTCTGCCGCTTTAATGGGGTTTTATTGGTACAAAGCCTAAGTTACAAATGATTTAGTATCATTATTTGTAAATTTTGTAGCTAGTTAGAATGGTCTAAATTAATTTGGTGTTATTCAATTTAAATCAAATGTATTTAAATGTAGAGTAAACATTTTCTGGTATTTTAAATATTAAATCGGTAAAATAATTTGAAAATGTAATGGCCTACATAAAAATACGCCCGCAGCAAACCTGCAGATTAATAGAATTATTTCCTATTGATTTTATTTTCACCAAAATATCTCCTTAAAAATGTCAGATTTAATCCCTATTTTAATAACATTTAACAACGAGAACAGTACATAGTTTTTTTTCTACTACATGGAAGGTAATAGTCTTTCTTATTTCGTGAAACTTTTTAGTTTCAGTATTAAATAGATACATGTTCCAAATTTGATCAAAATATATTCACAAACAAGCATACTACAAAAGCTTACTTATTTTTCAAAAGGACATAGAAGAATAGATGAAGTAATATAAATAGAAGTTTTTTTTTATTTATAGTTTTTTTTTTTCATTTTCTTACAACCATGGGCTTCTCTACAAAAATTCGCGGGGAGACAAAAGCGGCAACACCGCAATTCCGGCCTACCGCAACAGCTGTTGCACTAAATGAAGCTTCTGCGCAATGATTTTGTTATCACTGTTATTACTATAGCAATATTCCGCCGGTGCTACGTTGCCAAACACCAAAGTTACGTTGCCTTATGTTAGCGGAGGTACAATCAAACGTATGCCAACTATACTTGAACTATGTAGTAGAGAAGTCGCCAACAAAGCGAGGACCACGTAGTAGAGTGAATGATGACTACGCATTGCTGCCATTGACTCCCGTGTGAGATCGCTCGGTTGAGAACTCTTCATTCAAGTGGAAAATTAATTCTTCATCGATCCTCCCAATATGGCCAGCCCTTGTAATACCTTTAGCATTTTACTTTTGGAAATTTAAGATCCTTTTTTTTACCTTTTACTGAAAATATTTACCTAGAATAAGCTAGAATGAACTGAAAATATTTACCTAGAATGGCATATTTACATACAACACACATTTACATATAAGACCAACATTTTAGACATACTGCATAAGACACTAACATCAAACATGTGTGGTTTCTAGAGGTTTTATGACATTTTATTGTTACATTTTAACGTTGTTGGTTTTTAACTTTTTTACCATTATATAGTTGTAACACTTTATCCATCATAAAAACTAATAAGATAAAAATTAATAAGATAAACAGGAATTCCTTTAAAAGTAAAATTTCTCTATTTTTCCACTTTTCCCCATTTTCCATTTAAAACGTATTAAGAATATAACAAAAGAAAGTAACTCAAAGGCCATTTTTACTTATTACTTATGTCTTCAAAGAAGGAGGTTCGCCATATAAATGTATGTATACAATGGGTTTCATCGGTAATTGCTGTAAATAAAAAAAACTAACTCATAGAAATTGGTTCCCAATAGAATGTAAAGTAAATACATCAAGACTAAACTTAATGCAATATTTGAAAGTAGCGTGTCATTTTACATATATTTGACCTTGTGAGTCAATGACCTTTAAAGTGTTATCGGCTTGTCACAAGCAATTGACCTCTTCAATGCCATTTTGATTCCCTTATCACATCTTGGTTTTAAACTTAGTTTGCTAAATGATGCACGGAATGCAATTGGGTGTGGTATTTTCGCCAAAACATAAGACTATTTTGAGCTTTTAATACGCTTTTATACTTTGCTGGTTACGATGGTAATGCTTAAGTGCTTATTGTCTGACTGTTTTGCATGTTACAAAACTTTATTTAGGATATCTATGAGTGGATTAAACGAACAACACAAAACTTATGTATTTCCTTCTGATGTTGGCGATTAAACAATTTATTTGTTGTAATCAACTAGTAATTTTCATTATCTAGGACGAATATTTTAATAACCATTTATGAACCAATTTATTTTTCCTACAGTCACCAGACAAATTGTATAGTTCAGAAAGTTGCTAGTTGCTGCATTTACTTACTTTTGTCGCATTCTTTTTTTTGCCGCACACCAGTATTCAACAAAACAAAAATACTTTTATTAGACACGTAATACGTGTACGTTTGAAATTAAGTTGGCAACACTTAAAGATATTACGACTACGATCAGCTAGTGTAGCGTTTCCCATTTCGTTCGATGTTTGTATTTAAAGAAACGTGGTGTACAGTGTTGGAAAGAATAATAATTTATATGCTTTATAGTAACTGTAGGAATAATATAATGTCTAACGCAAGTGCAAACTGCCTTTGCTGCACTCGATAAACTTCCCACACTCGTCAACGGCTCGTGCGTAAACATTTCTCTCGTGTGCAGTAAAGTGCCACTTTGCCAACTAGTTATATAAATAACTATTGAAAGCTGTTGGTTTTTCCGTATGACTGTAGGTTCACTGCAACAAGAAATACATAAACCGTTTATCAATTCCTTGCGTACAGCTATCTAACGTATTTTACTGTTTGACACTTTTCAGAAATCTTACTCTTAATACGCAAGACTATTGAAACAATAGAATAATATATTGTATAAAATATTTTACCATTTTGTTGTGAGTATTGCATTTTCTTATCCTATTTATCCTTTACACAAAAACTGAAAATCTAAAATATAAAGTTTACAAAAATCAAGAGACACAACTTTGCTGTACTGGGAGCAGGTTGGTACAGGAGATTGACAAAAGTAACAATTAAATCGAACATCTGAAGGCCACTCTGCTCTAAGTGGCGAACTGTGTTAGTCACTTCCACTTGTTGACTGTTCAGACCTCTTTCCTCTGTTTCACACTTTTAAACACCAACCACCAAACTGAGCTCAGCAATTTTATTTAACATGAATTTCACGAAAATTGCAAAGCCATTGTCTTATTTAAATATATTATTTTTCATCCTTCTGTATTCGAAAATAGTCCATTTCCATAAAGCTGAGATCTTTGACAATCGTCAATATCCATACACCAAAAAACAATTAGTGATCAGCTGACTTTGCCTGACATAGACATTACTTTCGCTACATAAACAATACTTACGCTACACAAACAATACTTCGCCTGACATCAACAAAGTAACAACATAATGTTTTTTTTAGTTTGATGAAGTAGTTTTTTTTTCATCTTGATGAAAAGTATCGTTCAATACTCGTCACGAAAGTCCAATTTCGGGGCTCGTCTTCCACTCACATGTAAAACACTTTCTCGCCGTGAAATGGATATATTTAGTGACTAGTAGTCCTAATTTTTTTGTAGTAGTGAAATATACTATATCAGTGCTATTGCATAAATTAATGAAGTGTTTACCTGTTCCTGTCTTTCCATTCTAAATTACGGGAACGATAATTTTAAGTTGAAATTTAACAACGAAGGTAGGTCCTATCTCATAGTTGCCGTAGAAAATCCCAGGTACCTTTACAGACCTTTTTTGATTGGTCTCCATAACAATACAGTGAAATACTAAATCTTTAAATTTTTAATGCCGTATGATAAAAAAATCATTGTATACGTTATGATTGTACTTTGAGAAAATAGGTTATAAGAACTAGAATATGTTTTATAGTAAGTGTATCTGGATAATTTTTTTTGTTTTCTCAAGTTACTCAATATCACAAATGTTTCACAAATTTTGAGGTCGAAACCCTTTGTGAAGCACAATCAAAGCTAGCTTTAAAATGATTGTCTAAAGAAAAGATTTTTGACACTATTGTTATTAAAAAATAGTTTAGACTTTTTTATTGAGTAAATTAGGAGACGTTGACCATAATACTCTTAAGTATGTCACCGTTTGAAAGAGTTTATCTACGGTTTTAACTTACCAACAAGTTAAATTTTTAGACCTACCAGTTAGCGTACTTAGTTTAAATACCGTGTGAACACAGATACATTGAAGTCAAATACATTGTAGTATGTGGGACGTATTTTGTTTGAAATTTACACAGAAATACTATTTTTCAAACAAATTTTTATGGAAAATAGCCTACGTATTATCTGGCGAAAGCAAAACATTGTTTAGCCCTTCCATTGTTCAAGAACTCGTCGATATGACATTGTCAATGTCAGTGAAATGACAGCCCGTCTGCGCGTGACAACTTGTCGAGACCCGAGTTGGAAGAGAACACAACAATTCTACAATCATATTCTACGTGCGATTTTGATACAATTTTGTTTTTCTCTTCTTTTACACAAATTCGGTTTGTAACGGAGGAGATGCATTTATCTTCCTGGTTCTTTCTAAAGTCTGAGTTATATAAAATAGCCATTTAAAAAGAATTGGTTTCTGAATATTTAGTTTATTTTCTTATTCAACTTTACTTTGAAATGTTTATCTATAACCATAATAAGAGTGTTTAAATCATACTTAATATTTACTGTATTTTTATGTGATTAAATAATGTACTATAGTCGATCCGTAATTTACGATACGCCATTTACTACTACATCAGAATTCCATGTTTATGTTTACTTTTTATTTGATAATCAACATTATATAATTTCACACATACTGTTATTAGATGTTACATTACTACATTACTGCGATTAGATGCTAAATGCGTGACAGCTCGTGTGCTTTAAACGCATTATATACGTTGAATATTAAGTACCACTATTAAAAATTAAAGTTAGCCCATACAACGTGAAGGTTAAATATCCATAATTCTCTACCAAAATTTTAGAGCATTGTTCCTGAGTAAAAAACATATCTAAATATCATATTTCAATTGTCCTGAAGTCCTTAGTTACTCACACAGCCGCAATTTTGTTTTTTCCCTTATTATTTTTTCCCTAAAGAATGGTTAAACATACGAAATTGAAACTTTGCACAAATATTTATAACAACTTGGCAAAGCTATAAAAAATTATGATTTTTTTTAAATTCATAAATCTAAATGGCCACCAAATCTGTTTTCCTAAATAACTCAAAAACCGTTGATTTTACAAAGATTTTTCAAGAATAACCCACTTCTTAGAAAAAAAGCTACTCTTGTTAAATATTTGTAAAATCAACGGTTTTTAGTTATTTAAGAAACACAATTTTTATTGGCCGCCATTTTGTTTTGTGAATTGGAACAATTGCAATATGTTTTTGATAGCTTTGTTTAGTTGTCATAAATGTTTGTGCAAAGTTTTAATTTCGTATGTTTAACCATTCTTTAGAAAAAATTATAAGTGAAAAAATGGCGGCTGTGTGAATAACTAAGGACTTCCGGACAATTTAAATATGCTATTTAGATATATTTCTTATTCAGGAACAATGCCCTAAGACTATGGTATAGATTTTCGGGACACCCTGTATATTCAAATATTTATAAGTAAATACATGAAAACGTAAATTATTTGTTGATGAGATTTTGAGGGTAAAATACTCGTATAAATTTGAACATTTAAATATTTATTACGCATCCAATAAAACTCCCTTACAAATTTCTTTACGGAAATAAAATGTATCTTTTAAAGCTGTGCATTGTTTAAAGAATGGGCAAGAACATAAATATCAGCTGTTGTATGTAACTAGTTGGCCAGATAAACTGTTATTTGCCCAACACTCCGACATTGAGACTTTATATCCAATACATTGAGTTGGCCCAGCTGGCCATGCCAACTACAGCTATTGGAGCTCTTACTTAAATCTAACGTTCTTATTGCCTACATCTTCATATAACTTTATTGAAAAAGGCATACTTTAGGATACCAAAACTCAAACCGTGGTTGAAAGTTTGAGTTTTAATTGATGGAATGGGTCAGCTGCCAAGCAGGTGTACTTAAGTCATATTAAATCTTTGATTGTTTTGTATGCATTGTGTTAAACCTTGGGATTTTTTACTACTGAAATACTAGAAAATATATTAAAATTTTGCACATTCAATACATACCTACGTACAATGCACATCTTCGGAAAATATGGCACTTACATTGATCTCATTTTTTTGAGTTATAAACAATTGTAAAAGTACAGTTACGATTATTCATGTTCATTACCCACAGAAATTCCGTTTTAACTGCTTTCTAACAACATAAATCTTTTAATCTCAAATTTTTGCTGCTAATCTGTTTTTTCACTCTTAACTGTTTACCTAAATACATTAACCTATGTTGAAAACTGTTATTTTCATTACCTTAGTGTTACAACTTTCAATGTTTGGTACATTGCATTTATAGTAAAAGCTTTTTTTTAACAAGGGGTCAAACTACGTCCATCCCCGAGGTATTAGAACACTTATAAATAATGAGTACCAAAATAATTCTTTAAATTACTTTACAGCATATTCATCCCGCCCTAAATCCATTACGAGTTTAATTTGCAATAAACTTAGTCAATAAAGTTCAATAAAGTCATAACAATCTATATCATTTTAGATCCATTTTGTATTTAAATATAACATAATTTTTACATAAGATTATACATCAATATAAAACTGCTAGTTGAGTTTGTTTTTAAACCATATCAATTGCATTGTTGTAATGGTTTTCTAATTCAATATTTTGGCATCTTTCCATTAAATAAAACAATTTAGGTCAATTACAATGAGTTAAATTACTACACTTTGTTGTAGACAGCACTCATTGTCTAAAGTGTTGGCACAATTACTTTATCGAGTGGAAGACAGAAACAGCTCCAGCTCTTAGTACAGGGTGTTCCATCGCCGACCCATCGACTCCCCGCTGACTATACAACTTATGTGTTTTCATTCTTCGACTTTGTGGGTTCTACACACATTGATTTATTTTGACGACCAAATAAATTGACAATGTATAAGTATAAAATGAATAAACGTGTATTATAGTTTTTTTTTTTTTGTAAGATTTTTTCCGAATTAGTGTACCTAAGCTTGTTTCTATAAAATAATGTTAATTTGTAGAGTTGAAGTTATTGATATAACCAAACTAGTAATCACATAATCAAATACATCATAACATTATTTAAATAAGGCACACATTTAAATACATCGTAGACATAAATTAACCATATGTGCCCATTTGGCTCTGCTCTAATGGCTTGGTTTGGTTTTCTTTCAAGAGATTCTAGGAAAGGTATGATTTTCCCTATTGTTAGAACGTTTAAAATACATCTTAATGTGTTTTATTTTGTTTAAGTATATTTTTATTAATCACAATTGACTTTCAAAATATCAGATAGACATTTGAACACTTAAAATTAGGAGGTTAAAAATTCAGATCCCATATTTTTAGTAGTAGATCTTTTTTTTTGGCCATCTGTAAAAAATTGCAATGTATGTACAATGTAAAATGGTGTTTACCGTATATGGATAAATAAATAAATAAATAACTATATCTTACCATCCCATAACTCTCAAATTTATTAAGTGTAGAAAACCAGAGACGACATCTAAATTAGAATCTAATTGAGTTATATCAAACCGTAGTATAAATTTGTAACAAAACTGTCAGATTTTCCCCGATAAATGTCAATAGTTAGTTGAGTTTTAAAACCACGTTAAACTCTAGATGTATCTATTATGATATCAGAAAAAAACATGTTATTAGTTTTATACTGACCTTAAGTGTACAAAAATTATCTATATATTAATTTGAAACTGTTTTTCTTTGTGACAGCTATTTTGAGAGAACGGCTGGTTGTAGAAACTCGGTAGAGGTGTCTAAATAAAGGTCCTGGTCTGTAGATGAGCCATCAAAAGAGAAACATGGAGAATTCCCTCGGGGCTCTGCCCCAGTGGCCTTCAAATTCCCATCCCATGTTATTCTTATGGAGGAAAACGAGGTTTTTGTCACAGCTAATTTGAGAGAACGGCTGGGGGTAGAAACTTGGTAGGGGTGTCTAAAGATAGGTATTGGTCTGTAAGTGAGCCCTCAAAAGAGAAATGATGTAAATTTCCTTGGGGCTCTGCCCCAGAGGCCTTTAAAGTTCACTCTGCAATTTTGTTTACATTTCGACCATATGGATAATTTTACACTACTTTTAATGAACCAGCTGTTAATATTAAAATTGTATTCAAAGGTCTACTGAAACTGTCAAAATTAAATGTTTACATTATTATTTATGATATGGATTCTCCACTGCATGGCAAGTTTTTTTATAGTTTCAACAAAATGATGAATTTATGATACATTTGAAATGTTTTGTTCAAAAATCTATGCTTTATTACTCTTAGAAAATTTTAAATTATGAAATAAGTGTGACTTATAAATTTCAAAGGAACATATAACTATTTCTTATCGGGTTAGCTTATACATATTGTAAGGTTGGCACGTGCCTTTTTTCCTACTTTCAATCACCATTTATTTTTAAATTCAAGAAAGAACACCTGAGATTCATTTATTGGTATAACAGTTTTTGATAATCGGGTTGAAAATTGTGTCATAGATGAGTACGTTGAGGATGAGAGCTGTGTTCAAGTTTTGGAATAGACTAACTACGGAGTCTATGGTTTTGGTAAAGTAAGTGAACTAAAGTCAATTCAGGTATTTAAAAAAAATGTGAACACAGTTTTTACTTTGATGTACACATGTCGCTAGGTTGAACAACGCATATAAAACCTCACTACATACAAAACATTCGGAAACACAACAGTGTCATCACATCTCATCGCATTTGCATAATTTGTTATCAATGCTGGACTAGGTTATGGATTTGGTTCCGCAAATGTTCAAGATTTGTCATAAAAGTTCCTACAATTATGGTTCATTCCAATCCATGAAATATATGCACAGCTTTATGTGATCTATAAGGCCAAGGCAAAACTACCCCATAAGTTAATGAATTATCAAGTAAGAACAGGATGATTAAATACATGGGTCGATGTGGCAAGAGAAGGATTTAAAATTGCTGAGATCGAAGTAAGAATGTTACTGCTTTCTGGAGAATCAGATAAAAAAAAAAAAAAAAATAAGGTTTACTTATAAATGCGGATACAATCTGAATGATTTTCCTAAAGCAGATGGAATTAGTGGTTAGTAATAAATATTGACTCTTTCCGTAACATGTTAGACTAATTATATGAGCTCATTCTCCCATATAGTGAAAGTGGCTTTGGTATGAAACAAACTCGTGAACAAACAATTATAAGACTCCTAAAAAACCTTTTGGGCAACCTAAAGCCGATAAAAAGAAAGGTAGGAAATATTGTGTTAATCGAATTCATCAATCATGTTTTTTAGGGAACACAATCGTCATACTTATTATTGCTTATCCTCCCCTCATATAACTAAGATTTTAATGACTTCACTCTATCCAACGCAGTTAGCTGAATTTACATAAAACCTCAAGATTAACCGTCGATTTCGACGGGGTTCCACTAGTTAGAAATAAATTCTATTCAACCTGTTTATTTTCTTTAGATTGTGTCGTCATTACAACCCTCTATTTCGATTTTAAGTCACACCTGGTTGTGTAAATAAATAAAAATAACCAATATACGACTAATATACGAATATAAGTAATATAAGAATAATATATTAAAAGAATCTGTATATTCGACTGCATAAAAACTACAAATATTTAACAAACTAGTTATTTCAAATCTTTAAATATTTTAACTAACTATTTCGCTTTAATGCACGAGCTTTGTACACATCCATGCAGACTAAAATCAAAAAAGCCAAAGAGAGAAGACTCTGTTCAGAAAATTGATGCGTTTAATTTCCGAGCAGCATTTTGCTTCTTGATAAGACACCTGACTACGCTACACTGTTGAGGAGCGAAGGAGGTTCACACATTTATTGAGCCTCAGTAGTGCCACACTCATACAATGGTAGTAATGGCTATACATAAGTAAATTATTTCACTACTGTATGTTCTGATTTTATAAATGAATAATCCGTAACGCTATGGCCTTGTTAAAGTTGAATGCCTCCTGATTGAAAATGGTATTAATTTCTTAATGGTTTAAAGTTATTAGATTATTTATACCTTTAATGCTTAATAAAAAAAGTGGCGAACTGTTATAATTTAAGCTGCCTTAGTTTGAATTTTCATCTTGCTACCAACTGGGCCACCGACTCATCTCGATTTAGTTACATTCCAGATTATCGATGATTGTGTTAATAAATAATGTGATAGCTAACATCATTTAAATGTTGAGCTTTACTTCAGTTAATATTTTAAACAAAATTAGAAATATTTATACTACATATCTGATTTCCCTGAACGATTCTCTGTTGCAAGCTATATGGAATAAGAGTATGGTTTTCGTAATAGGATCTTTAATATAATAAATTTATTATATAACTAATGTCATTTATGGAAACCTCCAATATTTTCCTACTTGAAGTGTTTATTTATGTTATGCCGATTTAAACTTTTGATCCATTTGGAATAAAACACGTTTTTTAAGGATGATCCATTACCTGAAAATTCAGAACTCTTAGGCCGGATAGGATAGTAGGCTATTTGTAAATTTTTCATTTTGCAACAACATAATCAAAAGATGTGTTAAAAATAAAAAAAAACATCAGTAGTTTGTTATAATATTGTAACAGATTATGAAAGTGTTTTTTTTTATCTTAAAACGGTAATAAATTGTAATATGTTAACATGTAAAAAAATAAGTTATATTGCTAAATCAAGCCTAAATTTTGAAAATTCAAATTAAAGTTTTATCCTAAGGCAAGGCTCATCACATCTTTGGGGTCAAATGAAACGTTTCCGCCCAAAAACAAGTAAATATTAATAAGTTAAGCATTTCGTTATTAATAAACATCAATTATATTTTATCGAGGGATTGATTACTTAATTATTGGCTGTTAACTTTTCTTGAATGTGCTTACACCTTTGACCAGACTACCTCTGATGTACAAAGGTATGATAATGGTCCAATAATTGTCATCTGCCAATATTGACTTCCCTGTAGACCAATCATTGGCTCAAAGTGATTGGGATACTAGGTGTTAACGAGAGCATACGTGTTCAGTATACAATTTTGATAGTATAAAACCACAAACATTACTCGTTAAAGATAATAGAGGAAAATGTTTGGTTTACATATTTAAAAATACGTTATATGAATAAAAAATAAAGGATATCAATGAGTTTGAAAATTGTAAGTTAAATTATTCGTAAATGAAGCATAGTGGTGAAAAAATCAAATGAATTAATTATTTTTACCTAAGTTAAATATACCTCTAAGCCTAACCTAAAATAGGCCTAATGTAAATAAGGTTTCAAGAACCCTTTTAAGCATATAATTGGCGATAAAATTAAATAGTTAGTATTGACTTCCATACCATTATAAAATTGAGGTGGTGTCTGTCTGTCCGGCTGTCACGACTAAAATAAACTGATACAGCCAATACTAAGCACAAAGATGGTACACATATCTAGGAATGTCACAGGCATATTCACTTCCCTGAGTTCCTCTCGGACTACCTCCCTTGGATGTGCAAAGTTTTGAGGGGAGGTTTTCAAAAGTAAATATTAATTGGTCTCCATGGAAGCATGAGCAAATTTACTATCTTTGTTTACCTTTGCGTTGACATTTCAACAGTCAGAACTGCTAAATGCTTATGTTTCACAATTTCAGACAGCTGATCTAAACAAGTAATTAAAATATTTTACACAACAGAACTATGTGGTAGGTTTATTTAGGCATTTATTATGAAAAAAAGAAAGATTCTATAACCGTAAGTTATGAAAATTATGTAATTGATATATTTTAATGTAAACAGTAGGACAGTTAGAATGCAGGTTAATACTGTTTTGTGTAAATTTGTTGGCTTTTTGTTTATAAATTTGACCTACTTAACAAGTGTTTGGATTAGGCGGTTTAGTACATCTTCCCGTTGTGAAGCACGGGTACAGCAGCTAATTATTTTTATAAAAGTCTCTTACCATCGCATTTGTTTTACAAAAATGATCTCGCTGGTGTTGAATACTTGTCATAACGTGTTTGGGTATTTTGATTATAAGAATTTAGGTTCAAAACAGTACGACAATTGAATCGCTGTCAGTTGTTTTCTTGTATAATGTATGTATCACTATCAGAAGAAATAACACTTGTTGACTTTGCACTTTTCATTGTTAAACACATGAATAACTATAGTCATAATAATGTATGCAGAAAACATTCTTAAATATACAGTTGTAAATTAATTCTTGAAACAAATCTGTTTTTAAACCGAAATAGATCAAAATATTCTGTTTGTAACGTTAATTGTTAACGATGATTCCGTATTTTTTACATTAAAAATATTTCCTCGTTAAGGCCGGGGCCACACTCATCTTATCTCGCTGAATTTTTTCCACGGGCGTTACCCGTGGGTTTGAGAGATACATTACGGTATATAGGGCAGGCCACACTGGAGTAAAAACGTCCGTGAACGCGTTTGTCTAATTATATACAATTTTAAACCTTGTAACATTATTGTAAACATTGTGAGACGGTTAGGATTTGAATAATTAACGCTAATTATGAATGCAGGATGAATGTTTTGTGTGAGATAATCTTTAGAGCTGTTACTCCAGATAAAGTCAGCTGTGTGATCAGCTGTTTCTTTGGCTAGGATCATTTATTAAATGTCCAAAGATCATGAACAGCTAGGCCCAGTTTTGAATCATCAAAAAGCTATTAACTTCTTCTTTGTTCATGATAAACCGGAACCGGATTGACTTAAAAAGATTAGTGATTGGTAAAACTCGAATCGAAGCAGCTTTATTTTTTTGTATATACTTTGTTTTTTGTGTGTTTAATTTTCTTAAATAATTGAAGCAAGAAATATTTGCTGAATATATTAATCACAATAGATTATTGATACATTTTCAATCTAGTTATTAAACAACCTTCCCTTAAGCTTTTAGTAACAAGGCCAGTTATACATCTTAAAACTTGCAAAAGAAATGTTCTACAGTTTAATTAATTAATGTCTCAAGCAAACTTCGCTGCCACCAATACTGTTGATGGGAGACCATTAGGTTTATTTGTCCGCAATCTTAACTCTTATTAGAGTGATAAAACCTCGTGCTCAGGAATGAAGTTATAACTTTGGGGAAAGCAATTCAGCAACTTTTAATGGCATAATAACTTGGAACAGCCAGCGTCTTATATGAGGGTAATATTAGTGTAATGGAACTTTTCATGTATTTCACATATTATACAAATCAAAGCAAATCATTAATTGGGTGTACCCGAATCTCTAGAACGTTTTGTGTACTCCCCAGATAGTATTATAATCACTGTTAACGCCAAACCGTGTTGAAAACAATGCAACAATGCACACCAGCTGATCGGCAATGAAGTAAAAGATACAGTGCTACCAACAGTAACTTATGAGCTTGTTTGGCCTTAAAAATATACTGGTACTTGTAATTTGGGTTTCTAAAAACATCCTGTATGAAAAACCATGTATTTTAACTGTTATGAAAGTTTTGTTTATTTTAACTTAAATTTCTTACAACTAAAAAAATAATAACTAAATTAAATTATTTTTTTAATTGAAAACAATAACTAAATTGTCGAATTTCATGGATATTTTTGCATTTTCTAAATAAATAACCGTAATAGACTGGGTAGTTCGTTAACTTGTAATAGTTCAATTACATAATATGTATGTTCACGATTGTGAATCCTCCAATTACCCAAACTTTATTCAGGTCTTGACAGAAAAATATCCTATGAATCTCTATGATTACATTACTTATACTTAATGTATGAAGATTGGTCCTTTTGAAAAATCAAAGCCTAATACACCATGGAAAGTCAAAAGAACAATAATTAATAATTAAATACAAATGCAAGTTAGTAAAAGTACGTCAAATTATGCTATATTTCGTATGGAATTCAAAAATCCGATTGATTTCTGTTTTAACCAATTCAGTCACCCAACATTGACTTAGAAAGTGACACTTAAAACTGCAAACACAAATGTGTCCCAAGGGTAAGTGAGGAGTATAAAGTAGGGTACTTCCTAAGTTGCGTCATCACTTTAGCGTTACGCAGCATTAAAAACTCATCTGCTGTGTCTGCCGCAATGTCTCGACCAAAGATGTCTTTTCCGATCAACTATTTTGCTTCTAAACTAGTTCTTGTTTAGTATAAAACGCAGTTGGACTAATAACGTATACATTTTTTAAGGTTGGTGAGTGCAGCACGTAATTGTTTATATTAGAATGGTTTTGTGGAAAACCATAATTTAATTATAAACTAATTTTTTGGTAAAAGTTTTCTTAAAACACTTTGAACTGTGTTTTTTGTTTTACAACGTAAATTAATTATTTATTTTCTGTAGTGTGTATAGTTCTTGGCTTTATATATGAAGGTGACTGATTTTATCTCAATTGAGATCGATTCTAACTCAGTTGCCAATAAAATTGTCAATTAAAAAAATGAGTATACGTTGGATTATAAAATGACCAAGGATTGGAACTTACGTTTACGAAAGAACTAGATATATATTTCATAAGACTATGGTTTAACATGTATCCGTGTACTTGTATGGTTAACTGATATAACTTCATGCAGACGCTCGTGAAATATTGTTCAAATTTGAACACTGTGAACATACGCCCTTTCAGACCCTGAAGGACCAGAGAAAAGGTTAAATAAAGGTAAGCTAAAGGTAAGTTAAAGGTAAGTTAAATAAGGTAAGTTAAATAAGGTAAGTTATTGGATATAGCTTACCATGCCATGCTGGAACCAAAAGGGAATAACATTTCTTCCATTCTAACAGAACAGGGGATTGTATCCCTTAGAAGAGTTTAGATGGCTGACAAATAAACCAAATGGTCTCCCATCAACGTCATTGGTTCGAGCGAAGTTTGTTTCAGACATTAATTAATCACACTTTACAGTTTAACGTCTTCGTCTTGAAAAACTTAATTGTTCTTTTCTTCTTAAACTTCTTTTCTTTTGATGCCTACCAATTCTGAGAAATAACTCTTCTCTTCTTGTTGAGAAGTACAATTCTGTGCTGTACTAACGGAAGTTGTGTAATTATTTAATAGCCTTGATAAATATTGCGATAGCTTATCAACGGATTTGGTCCCAGATATCTACAGATTTAGAAAGAGGGATGGGCTGTAAATGGTGAAATGTATATAATTAAAAGTAATTCTTGTGTATACGCATACTCTAAAGAGACACTCCTTATTATTCACTTAAAGATAGTTTTGAGTATTACAATTTTTTTCTAGTACTATAACATACAAATAGTTTTGGAACATCTATTAAAGCTTTTTTAAGAGTCCTTGGAGCCTAGACGTTCTAACTCGTAAAATAATAAAAAAAAAAACTACAAAGAAAATTTATAATCTCACAGTTTACTAGATATTTAAAATATAATCACTTTGGGGTTTGATAAAATATTTTTAGATGATAATTAAGGGTCTGACTTACGGGAAGTATAAATGAGGCATCGATGATATCATAGTTTAACTACCAAGAATATACTGTTCACGGAGGAATTTTGAACTCAAAATTCCTCCGTGAACAGCGCTGTAGTATAGAGCACAGCGCGTGTTTTTTTTATTTCACTACTGCATTAGTTAATTATAAAATTACGAAAAATTATAAAACTAATCTTATAATTTTTTAATTATAAAATTAAACTGTTTTAACCTTACCAAACCAACCAAACTTGCTGATAATGAAAAAAAATAGACAACAAGTTAGTACTATCAGCGGGATTCGAACCCGGTACCTTCCGAAACAACTACACCACCGAGGCCTTATGACTCAATACCATATCGTTGCGGTAATGGTGTTCCTTTAAGAGAAGAGATCTGGCAGCTGACGTCATCGAAGGTTCTTCTATACCTCCCTTGAGTGAATATCGATAATTAACTCTTCAGCAGCTGTTTAAAATTATCCAAGATGGCCGCTAGCCTCCAAAGACTCTAAGTTTTCTGTTGTACATGGATTGCGTCTATGCTTTGGACAGTTCAGTATATTCTTGGTAGAAGCGGAACAATTCCATCTAAACATCGGCAAAATGGAACCTATTAAAATATTATTTCTACGGTTTACGTTTACAGCTAAAAGAGTAACATGATCTCCATTTACTTTTCTCCGCATCTTTCCACAGTGTATAACGCAGTGCCGTGGTTGAACCTTAATTTTATTACTTAAAAAAGCATTACTACCATTACATTACTAATAAATAAGGGAATCAAAAAGATACATGCATTTATTATTATCTAACTATAATCGGAAGATAATTTTGCAACCGTACTCACACTATAATTTGTAGGTAAAAATTTTACATACAAACATACTAAGTCCAATTTAAAGACTAAAGCTCTTCTTCCATATAACTTTTCAGGTGAAAACCTCATTAACAGAATAACTAGAAGTGGTTCTATTAACTCTGCAGAGGCAGACAGTTAGAGGTGATGTTCCTTGATCCTTTACAGTAACCCTTCAAGGATACGAGCTAAGTTGATCTGATGTAATCACATGAGAATTGCCTGACATCATATCTTACAGAGGGAATGTATCCACATAACATTGGCTGTGTAAAGAGAGTGTTTTAGTAGTCGACAGAGTAATGTAATTAGTGACATGCATTTTAATCTATTATAGAACTAGTATTTGTGATAGGTACTGTAATTGGATTTAATTAAACTAATTAATACGAAACAACCACAACAAAACTGAATCTTACAGAGGGAATGTATCCACATAACATTGGCTGTGTAAAGATAGTGTTTTAGTAGTCGATAGAGTAATGTAATTAGTGACATGCATTTTAATCTATTATAGAACTAGTATTTGTGATAGGTACTGTAATTGGATTTAATTAAACTAATTAATACGAAACAACCACAACAAAACTGAATAGCTTTGTTCAAGATACGAAATAGTTAAGTTGTCATTTAACTGTTAACGAATATGTCTTGAAATTGTCCAACAAATTTAACGAAACGTATTTCAAAAGTCACGTATTTCAATTTGGTATTTTACTATAAGTATATGTCCATTGCCAATTGTAGTCCGTTACATGAAAGCACTTAACGTACCAATTTTTCAGTTGTTCACGGTAGATATCAACAACACAGCACAACACTTGGTATTCAGCGTGGAGAGCCGATTATTCCAAGTGGAGTGCACGTCCCATGCAGCTGGCCCTACAGTGAAATATAGTGCGATATGGTCTATGTTGTAGTGCACTCGCAGTGGATTTAATGTTTTATCTAGTTTGGGTGTGGTAATCAACTAAAAGCACTCAATTAATGCTATTGTGTGGTTAAGGGTACAAATGTCAGAAAGTAAATACCCATTTACCTCTTAACATTTCATAAATTAGTTGAATGTATATTTTAGTTGGTAAGCCGGTGACTAAGTCAATAGCACCACTGACTTCCGGTCCAAGGCAGCAATGTCGTGGGTTCATTTCCTGGTACCTGACACTACTTATTATCAGTACAGTTCACCCTTGTTCTGTAAACGGCCCATCCCTGCTTTACTGGATACGTTCCAAACACAAGTTCATAGCCCAAGTCAACGGGGAAATTAACCCTGACGAACCACTGGGAGGGGGGATTGTACATTCTAGGTTAACACGTTCTTCCTAGTGCAAATACGATTTCCAGTGTTCTCACTGTCCTACATCTGTCTGAACTTATCGGTTTTATGAGTTCTGCCACTTTCGTGCAACTTTCAAACCCACGATTGCATAGCGTTCTTGTTACAAAGAGTAAAAACCCACCAATGAAACGTTGTTTCCGTTAATCACTTACTTTTACTTTTATACCAGCACACACAAAATAACATTGAAGTTGTTCAGGACAAACCATGATATTGTGGAAACTGTATGAAAGACGATGGACAAGGCCAATAGCAAACCATCTTCTACCCTCACAGACGGAGTAGCACGCAAGTCAAAGTGCTTAGTCTGTTCTGCCGCATCCTGTATAAAAAATATTAAAATTACCTAAAGAACAAAAAGTATTTTACGATTGTTTAGAAAAATATTATTGTTTTGTTTTCCCGTGATCCATATCTTCTTGGGAACCTACAATTTAGAGCTTAAATAAACTGAACTAAATATGGGATTTGTCAAAGACATGTGTAGTTCTACGAAATAGACGCTAATCTTTTCATAAATATAGTTTTTGCTAGATAAGAAAAGTCACCATGAAAAGTATTAAAAACCAATGATGAATATTATTTACCTTAAGAGCGATCTATTATAGATATGTAGAGAATAATGTATTCCAATGACGGTGTAATGTTCAAAAAATGCATAATAATATAATAAGCAACGTTCCCTAATACAAGAATTAACTTGTTATTTTGCATTACTGTTCTAAAATAAAAGAAAATAGGGAAATTCTCTAGAAACTTAAAAGTACGCGAATAAAGGATGCCCGCCTGTTGAAGGCTTACGCCGCTTGAATGCATAATGTGTTTACTAACAATATTAAAATATGGGGTGATAATACGAAGGGGGATGGACATAACATCTTGGGCTGGCAGACAATGTTTGTTAGTGTCGCGACCAACCGGCGCTGTCCTGTGTACAGAGCACTTACACACGCACACAACACACATGTCAAGGATTGGACCATTCAATCATTGATCACCACATTAATTACTATACTAATAACGTCCAACAAACCCAAAAAAGTACGTGATTTTCTTCAAATTTAGAATTATTTCATGTATTTAATGAAAACCCCTTCAGTGTTTGGTTTATCACAAGATTTCATATAGGTCTGGATTAAAACACCCAATCGGTTGTAGTAAATATTACCAAACATCATGAATATGGAATCGTACAGTAAAATCGTTTTGTTCCAATTGCAAGTATTAAATTAAAATCCTCTTTCGTTATCACTATTTAAAAAAAATTATTTCATATATGCATATTCATTTGAAACCTATGTGCGTATTTTAACCCAAATATGAGTGAAGGATGAGTGTAGAACGAACCGAGGTGCCTTGTAGCTTTTTTACTGACTTAGACAAAATGTCAGGACCATTTTTTAAAAGCCCAATGATCAACGACAGTTTCCCACCTTCAGAAACTTACACATTTTAACAGATCACACCCACGATATAGAAGCTATGATTCACGTAGTCATTGGTTTAAAATATTAAGGATGCATTTTTCAAAACAACCTTGATTTATCCACCGTAGTTGCTTAAAATAAACTAATTTAAGTTCAAAATGTGATTTTAAAATAACTTTTTATATGCCATATAGTTTTATTTAGTGATCAATCGTGTTACGTATAATAATAACAGAACTAAATAAATAATTTACATTTGAAAAGAAACAGCCATAAAAAGGAGAGGAATTTAATGAAAGAACACTTTTTGCAACCGACGTCAATACATAATGATTAGAAATTTTGCATTTTAAGAAAATAATTTAAAATAAATAACGACAACTAACGCGTTTTAGTCATTCTTCGCTGTGGGTTCTAGCAAATACACCCCATAAATTACACATCCATAGTGAGTAATAATGGTCTCAGTGGTCCCTGCAGTTGTGGTTGATCATTATAGGTTCTGTGGTTTAGAACTCCCCTTACCTGAAGGAGGGAGACCACTTCAAAGACCATAGATTGGCTCAACATGTTGGTTACAGACGTCGAATGTCCTAATTAATATTCTTACTAGTGTACCTGTTGCTCGAATTCGAGCAATTGCAAAGCATTACAGGCGACTCAAAGATTATGGAAATACTCACAATCTACACAACAGTTAGATATAATCAAAATCTTTTGTAAATATCTTATCTTTTTTCAAAAAGCTGATCTTGTTTTATTTAGTGTTTTTAATGTAAAAAAAACATTATTTCTATTTCTTTTACTTGGTTGTGTTCTATGACTTTTTCTATGTTTCCATTGTTTGCAAATCGGTTATTTCAATGATAGCTCAAGAAATGTAGAACTGTTAATTCAATTTTATTTTTAGCCTATATCAAATTGTCCAGGATTTCTCGCTCTTTTCCATTGTAATAATTACACCAACCCAAGATTCGTCCACAGATGCAATATGTTAAAGAATATCACCTACGTACAATCTCCAAGAAGTGGTAAAAACGGCAGAAACCAACCAATACAATAGATATAAGTTTACTCCATAAGAACTAATTTCAAAAGTTACTGTGATATTAGGATTTTCTACTGATTTGGTAATAGAACATCATATTGCAAAACATGACACGATGCAGAAGAAAATCAATTTTAAAATCAGAAAAATCCATTGCAAATACTGTACTTCATTTTGACAAATTCAATAAATCACAATTTAAATATTAACAGCTGTTGCATTAGAATGTAGTGTAGAATTATGCATATGGTAGTAATTAAAACAAATCTGAAGAGGCAACTTTAAAGGCCTCTGGGGCAGATCTCCAAGGAAATTTACCTCGTTTATCTTTTCATGTCTCATATACAGACCAAGACCTTTCTATTATATTCTTTAGAGACCCCTACCAAGTTTCTACGCCCAGCCGTTCTTTCAAATTAGCTCTGACAAAAACCCCGTTTTCCTCCATAAGAATAACATAGGATGGGAATTTAAAGGCCATGGGGGCAGAGCCCCAAGGGAATTCACCATGTTTCTCTTTTGATGGCTCATCTACAGACCTAGACCTTTCTTTAGACACCCCTACCGAGTTTCTACGCCCAGCCGTTCTCTCAAAATAGCTGTGACAAAGAAAAACAGTTTCAAATTAATATATAGATTATGGTTTTAAGTGTATTGTAGTGTGTTTAATATTATTTTGTGTATTTTTTAACTTGTCACATATAATATTCATTTATTTAGGTGATGTAGGCCTAACGATGTTAAATTGTATTGAAAATTATGCAGTATTATCTTCCTAAGGTTCTGGTTTTAGTACAAAAGTTATCACTAATACTTCTTCGTCATGCAAAGGAGTGTTTGTAAAGGAGCTCCTTTAAAAGATTTAAAACGCCTGATAAGAATCCAAAGAAGACGACCTATGTTTTACATTATTGTCTCTAACATCAGACTAAAAAAATTAAACGTCTATAATTTTGATTACTATTGAAATGTAATTTAATCATAAAATAAAACAAATACAATTATGTGTTTTACTTTTGAGAAAAAATAACTATTTATTCGAGGGTATTTGCTGAATTAAGGTAAAGGCCGTTTCTAAGAACTAAGTATTAGATTAGCTATAAAATACAATTTCTGTAGAGTTTATTTAAACTCCGTCGACAGTACGAAACCCTTTTTATCATAATTTGCATAGTAATTTAAACATTATAACAACGCGCTTTATGACGTATTGTAATAAAATGCAGGTCATAAGAATAAAACACAAATAAAACGCAACGACCTGATCGCAATAGTGCAATATTGCATATTCACTGACGATTCCTGTTAATCCAGAATCAAGAGGTAATGTCCCGAACAGCCGGTGCTACAGCCGGAATATATCAGCATACTCAACAACACGATCTAATACACTGGGTCCAAGGTTTATATCACGTTGAGTATATCACCATTACATAAACCTGAATCGAAAACTAATTATACATAAATGGCCTAATGCAAGCAGATTTTTTAATAAAGAGGTACAAGGATTTCGAATCATTATTTCCTTTAATTTTTGAGGACGTAATGTACGAGCAATGTAAAATCATTCTAATTCTAATGGTGTTTGAAAAAGTAGTGGTAAACTTATACTTACAGTGGTGATACTGTACAACCAAATGTGTGACTCTATCTATACTTAACTGCAACAGTAAGCTAGGGGTATGATTATCTGTAATGTAGCAATTACCATGTCATTGTAACAGGTACAACCTACAACGTCACCTTGCTGGGTATTACCTGAGATAGCAGTTAACTTCTACTGCAGTAACTGTGATGTTACAACCAAATGTGTGACTCTATCTACACTCAACTGTGACAGGAAGCTGGTGGTATGTTTATCTGTGTTGTAGTGATTACCATGTCATTGTATCGGGTACAACCTACAACGTCACCTTGCTGGGTATTACCTGAGATAGCAGTTAACTTCTACTGCAGTAACTGTGATGTTACAACCAAATGTGTGACTCTATCTACACTCAACTGTGACAGGAAGCTGGTGGTATGTTTATCTGTGTTGTAGTGATTACCATGTCATTGTATCGGGTACAACCTACAACGTTACCTTGCTGGGTATTACCTGAGATAGCATTGAACTGCTAATACAGTAACTGTGATGTTACAACCAAATTTGTGTCTCTATCTATACTTAACTGTGACAGTAAGCTGGTGGTAGGTTTATCTGTTGTGTAGCGATTACCATGTCATTGTATCAGGTACAACCTACAACGTCGCCTTGCTGGGGATTACCTGAGATAGCATTGAACTGCTACTATATTAACTGTGATGTTACAGCCAAATGTGTGACTCAATCTATACTCAAATGTGACAGTAAGCTGGTGGTATGTTTATCCCATTACCATGTTTTAACCATGGTTATGACATTTTTATAAAGTTTATCATTACCATGTTTTTAAAGAGATAACAGTAGCACAACTAGCACTTTGATATTAGTTGCCCATTTAAGTTTAGTTTACTTACGATTTGATTGCTTTATCTTGCATTTGATGTTCTATGTCAAAAGGATGCAATTAATTTTATCCTAGCAAGATTGTGTTATTTGGACAGGACTTGATAAGATTTAAAAAATTTTTTAAAAAGATTTTACCATTTAAACAAAGAAACGCCTAATAAATATACCCATTAAAATATTACTTATTGTGTTGATCAAATTTGGCAAAGTTACTTATTTCTTGCTATACCATTAACATTTGGATTAAAAGCACTTTACCTTCTCCATAGCAGCAAACCTAAGTAGTTGTCGAAACTAATGTTATTTAAATGGGAATAAATATGTCTTTTTATGAAAATATTTTATAAAAAAATCCAATCAAGCAAATTTAAATTCGCTTAGTCTGCAGGTTTGCTGTGGCGGTGAATTAGTCTTCGTCACCTGGACTTATTTTTAATATTACAGTAATATAATATTATTAATTTTGTGTATTTTCCAATTAGGCCTATGACAAATAATGGACGAAGTTTCAGTGGTTTATATTATAAAATTTCGATTGCAATTTTGATTACAAGTATTTTCATAACCAACACCTTAGAAAACCATGTTTGTGCTTATGTAATTGAGGTTAATCACTCTCTTGGATATAAACCGCAAGGTGCCAGTGTATTAGATCGTGTTGTTGAGTATGCTGATATATGCCGGCTGTAGCACCGGCTGTTCGGGACATTACCTCTTGGTTGAGGGATCACAGGAATTGTCACTAAATACATGTGTGCTTATGTGTTTATAAGCTATAAACACTATAAAATGTTTTTTACCAAACCGTGTACATATACATGTTACTATCTATTACATTGTTACAGCTATCCACTGATTGATTTTGTAGCAATTGATTTATATATTTGTACTGTCTTAAAACAGATATATTAATTGAACAGTTTTAAATATAAAATGAAACTAACATTATGTTACATAGTTTTTACTTCCATTTCAAAATCATGAACAACACAAAAACAAAAACAAACAAACAATTAAGTCAGCTGAAAACTATTTAAATTAATATATCTGTTTTAAGACAGTACAAACAATGGTTAGAAGCCTGTCCCATGACACAAGCAACATCAAAGAAAACCATAGAGTTTTTGGAAGATATTTTTGCAAGATTCGGCCTACCTTATACATTGGTGAGTGACAATGCTTCAATATTTAAATCAGAAGAGTTTAGTAATTACTTAAAACAGAATGGTATTATTCACAGAACCATTGCACCATATAATCCGCAGAGCAATGGTCAAGCAGAACGCTATGTCCAAGAAGTGAAAAGGTACTTAAGAAAAGAAGTGGACACAAATGGAAACCTAAAAGAAAAACTTCTTAAAGTTCTTTCATCTCACAGACGAACACAGACGGCACATAAATCAACTTCGGAAGATATAGAATCTACAGTATCCTTTGAATTATTTCATGGGGGAAGAGTTTGTACTGTCTTAAAACAGATATATTAATTTAAATAGTTTTCAGCTGACTTAATTGTTTGTTTGTTTTTGTTTTTGTGTTGTTCATGATTTTGAAATGGAAGTAAAAACTATGTAACATAATGTTAGTTTCATTTTATATTTAAAACTATTCAATATTTTTTAGGGGAGACTATAAACTTACTGTTTGATTCAAATTCTTTCTAATTTGAAGGTACTGTAATATGCCTTAAATTTATATTTTTAAGTGTTGAATTTTTGGTATATATTATATTAAACATAACATATAATAAATTAACAAAAAAATAATGTTTGGTTTTGTAAAAAGACGTCCTACCCCCTGTAACATGTAACTGTTTAGTTAAATCAAATGTACTGGATAAAAGATTTTTGAGGTTTAATTTTTACTAAACATTTGTTTGCACATAGAACAAACATGAAATATTAGAACATTACAGTACAAGTTAATGTAAAATTTCAAAATATTATTCTACAAACTACCTTAATTTTAACTTTATTCAATATATTATACAGTTTTGTTTTTATCAAACAATAATTCTTAGTTAACATAATGTTAAAACAATTGCAAATAATGCACTGTAAAAACTTACCTGTTTTCAGTTT
Organism: Macrosteles quadrilineatus; assembly: GCF_028750875.1. NCBI lineage: Eukaryota > Metazoa > Arthropoda > Insecta > Hemiptera > Cicadellidae > Macrosteles > Macrosteles quadrilineatus. The sequence goes on from NW_026542596.1 coordinate 95,839,029, forward strand.
CTGTTGCTAACAAACTCTGAAATGTTTGCATGTCGAGGACTGCTTAAGCACGTCATAGCTATTTAGCATGTTAAAATAAAAGAACCAAAGATCATTTTAATTTTTTACAGGATTAAAGCTGTACTTATTTGAAAGTTTATTTGTTTTATGTACTGCATTGATGCAGTACATAACAAAGTTTGCCATAATACCATTATATACCAAGCAGACTAGAGCTACTGTATATCTTCCACAGCTGACTCAACAGTTGAAATACATCATAGACTGTAATTGTTTCTGTAGCAGACAACACACATTACAGTGGAACAAATCATCATTTAGCTTCATTATTCAAGCTGACAAATTTTATTATCATATTTTCCCCTTATGATTCAATTCTAAATTACTTTTCTATTCTGAAACATTTTAATATGAAAAATAGTAAGAAAGTAATTGTCAATATCATGGGCATGTTGAAGTAATTCCTCATAGACTGTTTACATTTTTTGTTAAATTATTACCAGATTTTTGGTTTCTATGTAAATATTAAGTTTACATTCAGTATAGAGAAAACTTAAGTTAAGATACGTCCCTAAATTACAGTTTCAATCTATTATAGCTTTTGTGCATTAAAACTTCATCCAATATTTCTCTAAAAGATTTCCTTTCATTATATGTGTTGCCATATTTAGCTACAATAGGTAAATCATTGTTTAGGGAAAGTAATAATTATATTTAGAATTTGTTTTTGTTTTTTATTTAGCAACACAAGGGATAAGTTTTACGTGTTCGTTTCCAAAATATCCAACTAATTTCGAAACGATTAATTGAGCTGGCTATCAGAAAGCCCAAAAAACAAGTTTTTCAAGTATTCAAACAAAAAAGCATGTCAAAATTCAATAGTTTAGTCCCTATATTTTCGTGCTTTACTTTTAAAGGTAAAACATGTTCGTATAAAATTACGTAATATATGAAAACTTTTTAGCAAAAATTAAATTTAATTAGATTATCAATGTATAAAAACAGGTTATACCGAGGCCTATGGCAAATCGGAAATATAACTCGCTAGGCTTAAAATAGGTGTGAACCTTATGATACCAGCTCTTCAGCAAAGTAGTGTAGTCAGGTCTCTTATCAAGAGGCAAAATGCAGCTCGGAAATTAAACGCATCAATTTTGTGAATAGAATCTTCTCTCTGGTTTTTTACTCGATTCACTTCGTAGATCTGAACAAGACTGGGTGGAATATATATATATATATATATACAAATACAAATACAAATATATTTATTATGAAAATTACAACAGCTTGGCCTCACCAAGTTTAAAAAAAACTTGTCGGAGAGGTCCAATTGATACAATATAAGGCTAACAAACAAATAGTTTACATTTTTTTTTCTTTTTTTGAACAAAGTTTTCTTAATGTACTATATTTCTACGGCGGTTTGTGGCAGGCACTTTAACTTAAAACAAAATAGTTGGCAGCACACTAAAAAATCTAAAATGTAGTGACATAAATATTGCTTTATAATCTACGGAATTCTTTTGGATTGCTCATATTTGGTCCTCTTTGTTTTTCATGGTTCGTAGACCATGTTTGAACTGTTTGTTTGTTTGCACAGCAGACAGGCAGTGCCGGCCGAGCTGAGCTGACTGAAAAAAAAAGAAGAACAAAAAAACCTGACACTTTATTCGTTTGGTTTGACCGAACGAACATAACCTCTCACTCAGTGTGAAACGCCCATGCATGCATGCATTCTCACAATTCACAAATCAGAGAAAAATAATAATAATATCAATTATTATATATATATATTATAATTATAATTATGTATATTATATATATATATATTAATACTGATTATAAGATGAATTGGATATATTTATTTTATCGTTTATGAAATCAAAAATGGTTAGCTTTTTAAACACAACAAGCATGACTTATAAAACCAAGACATGTCAAAAGGAAATTTATATTTACTAGCTTTTGGGCAAATAACAAATTACCCCGTTTAAATAGTGCTGAATCCTGTTGGTAAACCTTTGCCAATGGCTTTCAAAAGCTGATTTTTTTAGCTATTGAACATCACAGAATCAAATTGTTTAGTTGAAACAGCTGTAAAGATTCTTTAATTTCATTTAAATATCTCATAAGGTTAACTTGGGAAACTCCAGAGCCACTGGAGGGAGCCGTTTAGACGGATCTGCACCAAACTTTACACAAACCATCCTTGAATAAAGCTTAATTACAATCTGGTTTCATTACAATCTGTCGAGCGGTTTTGGATTAGTTTTTGCATTAGTCATACTTAGTTAATCCTACTAATATTATAAATGGGAAAGTTTGGATGTATGTTTGTGACAAGTAAACGCGAAAAATACTGGTCGGATTGGGCTGAAATTTGGGGTGATGATAGCTCACATTCCCGATTAACATATAGGCATATTGTTATCTCTAAACTTCTTTCCGGCTTCGCCCCAGTGGCTCTGGAGCTAACCATGTTAACCTTATGGGTATTCACATTTAAAAGGAATTAAATAATTTTGTCAGCTTATTCAGTTAATCAGTTAATGTCAGTTAATAGGTTTACCTTTTAGCTGAATCAAAAAGCTGTGATACACAATGAGAACTGTCAAAGTAGGATATACTGCAATACTATATCATACAGTAAATATAAAGAACCAAATTCTTTCAAGCATTATTCTCCCCTATTTCAAACGTAAAGCTAGAGTATAACTGCAATAAGCATTTTATACTTATACGCCTACCCCGTACGAAGAACGGGTACTCTGCTAGTAATAAGTAAATCAAATAAAAATGTCATACCATCTAATACACGTTTATCGATTTATTGGTCTAATCTTGATATTTTTACCACAGCCTGCAACATTTTTTTACATATTCACAAATGACATCTAAATATATAAAAGGCAAAGCCCTCACTGACTGACTGACTGACTGACTCACTCACTCACTCATCACTAATTCTCCCACTTCCCATTTACCTAGGAGGCTGAAATTTTGTACACCGATTCTTTGGGCATTAAATAGGAAAACTAAGTAGTTTTTATTCTGATCGGGCTTTCGGGCTCCGCCCCAGTGGCTCTGGAGTTTCCCATGTTAACCTTATGCTTTTTCATATTTAAAAGGAATTTCTTAACAGCTGTTTCAATTAAACAAGTTGGTTCTGTTCTATGATGTTCAATGGCATTAAAGTTACAAGGATTACCAACAGGGTGCAGCAATATTATTTTTTTAAATTTATAACTACAGCCAATTTGCAACCAAAAGGTGAGTGAGCGTAGCGAACGAACTTCAACCTGGAACCGAGTTAGCGTAGCGAACGAGCTAACCTGAAGGCAAGTGAGCGGAGCGAACGAGCTCCAACCTAAAGGTGAGTGAGCGTAGCGAACGAACTTCAACCAGGACGTGATTGAGCCATGCTAAAGAGCTCACTTGTGAAGTTAAACGGGGCAAAGCCCGCGGGTTCAGCTAGTTCTGTATAAAGATAAAGGAAAAAACATACGTTAAATTTAAGTAAGAGCTCCAATAGCTGTAGTTGGCATGGCCAGCTGGGCCAACTCAATGTATTGGATATAAAGTCTCTATATCAGAGTGTTGGGCAAATAACAGTTTATCTGGCCAGCTAGTTACATACAACAGCTGATATTTATGTTCCATTACTCAAACGGTTTAACTGTTGACAAATCAATCTAGTAACACAGAAAAAAAACTATTTAAATTATTTTGTTGTTATAAAAATTATTTATACGCCTTTTAATTATTTGTGGCCATGGTGTTTGTGCAATTTCTAAAGGTTAAATATATACTTCAAAGGCATGGCAATTCCAAGCAGCTTTCAAAACCCCTATCCATAACTCTTTAAGTTTTTTTTAGTTATCAACTTAAAATATATTTTCCCTATAAACGCATGTTAATTGTTAAACATATCGTGTCACAATGTTCAAAGATATGTGAACGGCACTGAAAATAATACGAAAACCCCAATCAGATTGTTTGCGTTGTTCTCATTAAATTGATATTGTACTGCTGTACAACAAATAAGTCGAATAAAAGCACGTTAAAATATAGCTGTACCTTTTACAGTTGTAGACATTCGTTTTATGATTTTGTTTTCTTTTCTTAGCCAAAATATTCAAAACTACTTTGTAACCTCCTCTTTTACATTGTCACCCAGTGAAAGGCTGTTGATCAAGCACTTAAAAGTATATTTACGTTTTAACGTGTTCCTTTTTAATAATAAGTATAAATAATAACTAGTCAAAGATTGAATTGATGGACCTAATTTAAAGGATAAGAGAAGAGATGTTAGTATACTAAATGTACGTTGTGTGAAAATAAGGTTGGTTGTATGTGAAATATTATTTTAGTAATGGGGTGAGGATGAGAATAACATGTGATGCAACAGGAGGGGAGGATAGTTATATAGAGGGTGGATGTAGTAGGGGGGGGGAAGAATGTGGAAATTATTCTCTCATCTCGTCGCTATTTGTGTATGTGTTCTTTCCATGCTGTATAGGAAGGGTGGTACTAGGTAATAAGCACAAGAAAATAATTAATTAACGATTACAAAACTGATAAACAAACCAGTGAAGAAAAACCCTGGTATATTTAGGCTCGATATGCAGGTATAACTGAAAAAGAATACTATTTGCATCCTAAGATAAAGTTGTTACAAGTTCTGGTTGGAAAGGCAAGGTTTAAAGGTAGCAATGTTTATCATTGAGCAGATATAGTTAACAAATGTTTTACCGTTACTGTGAGTTAATACTAATCATCAAAAAGCATAATACAATAACTTTTATAAGGATTTTATATTCCATCAGTATTTCCCACAAATTTCCCTATTTTCAGCAACTTAAATTATAAACAGGCCCTGCCCATGTAGACTTTTTTGCTTTGATTTTTTATTATTGTTTTTTTCTTTTTTCTTTTTTGTCCCTTTTCATTAAATTTTTATTTATTCAGGAGTAATAAAGATTACTTTTGTTAAGTTATGGAAAACACCCATGTATTCTGATGTAATATTTATGGGAAATAAAAATGTATTTAATTTGATACATGAATAATTTGAAACACAATCAAGACCCATTTCAATTAAATAAACAAACATGGTTTATTACGACAGTTTAACTAGGCCATTTAAGATGTATGTCAACAGAAACATTGTTAGTCAACATTGCTCAGATTTTAGTTGTTGTTCTTGTTGTCTTGTCAAGTTCTCTCATTAAGTAGATTCTAAGCCCCTTTGCATGTTTGGCTCGACCCTTAGTTATAGGAACATTGAGTAAGCATTATATAAAAAAAATAATTGTAAATTGGTTTGTTTGGACCGTTGGAAGCAAAATAAAATAAATAAAATAAAATTAAAATAATACATTAACGAAATTGGTATCCAAAAAACACAAAGAAAGACATTTAGGCTCATTTTCACAATACAAATATGGTTATCATTTATACGTCGAGAAATAATGTCTCCAATTCAAGTCACACCTCCACCTCCATTAGTGATCTTAAGTTGACATAAAGACTCATTACGTTTTATGACAATGTGAGCTTGTCCAGTTGAACACACAAGTGAGGACATCAATGTCTCTAGTTTAATGGGTAACTTTGAGTGTTGACAAAACTCAATGTTTGTAGTTTCTACCTTTGATAAAACTTATCTAGATTAGACATGAAGATACCTTTTGTGACAGTGTGTGGTCAGTTGAACTCATAAATCGCCGTCATTCATATTATAATGTATTCAATTTCATGTGTCACGTTTTAACTCCTTAGCAAGAATTTTTTTACAAAGAGGTTTGGCGGCCTCTTTTAGCCTTGTATTTTCCCGTCCACGTATGCTATTCACCTGGGCGTGGAACGTGTCAATCAAAGCAAGGGGTGAGCTGGTACAGTACAAATAGTACAGGTAAAATAGGGTTTTATAAACAACAAAATTTGTACATTCATGAAATTTCACCTGTGAGTTACTGATAATATGAGAAATGAAGATCCGATGAGTCCCCAAAATTTTGGGCGTCCTAAGGCCCTTCTTGGGGCCCTTTTTGTTCCGAAGGGCCCTTGTTCCTGAATAATTTTGTTTTTACGTTTAAGGTCAAGTGAGGTGTGGTTTTCTATGGTTTTAGTTATTTTAAATCGATTAGGACTATTTTTAAGTGTATCATCACTCCATACAGGGTGTTTCGAAATATTTATTACTTTTACGATATTTAAACATTTATTCATAAAGTAATAAAATTAGTTACCTCCATGCTCTATATAAAAGGGAATTATTGAAAATAATTGTAATTCTTTACTACGTACGGGAAAAGGATCACAAGGATTAAGAGAAAATATTAAATACCCCCGTCACAGCAAACCTGCAGACCTAGCGAATTTCCGTTTTACTTACTTGATTTTGAATTAAATCTAAACTAACATTAAGTTTAACGATTACCTAGATTTGCTGCTACAAGGAGGCTAATAAAGTGTGTTTATAGTAAAATATTAATAGCCTAGTATAAAACAATAAATTTGACAAGTTTGATCAAGATATATCTATTAACAAACAAACAAAATCATTTTACACTATTCTACACAAGAATAACATGGGAATTTTAAATTTACAATTTTGGCGTTTTTATCCGTAACTAATAACCATAAAAAAACACGTTAATATACTAAATTATTTGTTTTTAAGCTATTTAAAATGTTCTAGAGAAAAATTGGGAAACTTTGTGTTTTGGGTAAAGTAAATGAGAAAACTCAATTTTTATCCCATAAACCTCGTTCCCATTGTTCAGGACAAAAATGCTTGTACCGACAGTGCTGCTCTGATGTCTTAGTGCTGTCCTGGTCGTCATAACCATTAAAGACAACCGTACTTGTATTGATTAAAAATAATTTTGAGGAACTTAAGATACAAGCTGCAAACGTCAGTATGTATGAAAGGTGTTTTTGTACCACATTGTTCGTGCTTTAAGATTGGTGTTGCCTGTTCTGCAATATGCAAGGTTTGTAAAGGGGAATCCCGCTTGAACATAAACTTGGACAAAATCAGTAAAGATTGACAAGTTGCTAAGAATAATAAAATTGTTAATGTGTCGTCTGAGAATAATTATTGTGATGATGAAATTGTAAAGAGAGATACTACGGAAATTGTAGAAAAATAGCTTTAGTTTAAGTACTTCAATTTAATATGTAATGTAAGGTTTTATACAAATACAATTGTTTTAATTTTTAATAAATGTAAAAAAATAACTTAAATAACTACCTAAGAAAAATACATATAAATTTGAAATCTGTCTTAATAGATTTGCATAAAAAACTCATTGAAAGATTATTCACACCACCTTAAAAGTTGAAATTTTTGCGTAGTAACCTATGTTATTATGTTATAGTGTAAAACTTAATCCATAGCCTTTTACCCACCATATAACCTAACCCCCCCTTACGGGGGATAACTTATCCCCCTTTAACTTCCCATATAGGAAATAAGCTATTACCGAAGGTCTTATGGTAAAACATAGACCCGAGACCGATTTACGTTTTCATTTCGATGCCCCCAGAAGCCTAAAGAACCATCCACTCAAAATATTATATATGTGTTTATATACATATATATAATATAATATATCCATGTTATATACGTGTCCGTAAACATGATAACCAGTGTAATTTTGGTTCAATTTTAACAAAACCGGCATAATCGGTCCATGGAACAGGGTTTATGTGGTAAAAATGTGTAATCTTTGACCCTCAAAACACAAGGTTTCAAAAAAAATGTCTCTAGAGTATTTTAAAGAGCTTAAAGAAAACAAATAATTTAGTATATTAACGTGTTTTGTAAGTGTATTAGTAACGAATGAAATTCAAAAATAGTAAATTTAAAATTCCATGTTATTCTTAAGGAGAATAGTGTAAAATGATTTTGTTTGTTTATTTATAGATATGTCTTAGTAAAACTTGTCAAATTTATTTGTTTTATACTAGGCTATTAATATTTTACCATAAACACACTTTATTAGCCTCCTTGTAGCAGCAAACCTAAGTATTCATTAAACTCTATGCTATTTTAGATTTAATTGAAAATCGGGCAAATGAAAATTCGCTTAGTCTGCAGGTTTGCTGTGACGGGGGTATTTAATATTTTCTCTTACTCCTTGTGATCCTTCCCCCTTATAAAGTAAAGAACTAAAGTTATTTTCAATAATCCCCTTTTATATAGAGCATATGGAAGTAACTAATTTTATTACTTTATGAATAAATCTTTAAATATCGTAAAAAGTATTTATATTTCGAAACACCCTGTATGGAGTGGTTTAATACACTTAAAACTAGTCCTAATCGATTTAAAATAACTAAAACCATCGAAAACCACACATCACTCGACCTTAAACTTAAAAACAAAATTAGTCAGGAACAAGGGCCCTTCGGAACAAAAAGGGCCTTAGGACGCCCAAAATTTTGGGGACTCATCGGATCTTCATTTCTCATATTATTAGTAACTTACGGGTGAAATTTCATGAATGTACAAATTTTGTTGTTTATATGGAGTGTTTTTGTATTATTTTACCTGTACTAAAAGGTGAAGCTTACTGATAATAATAAAAAGTAGCGGCAGTGACCAGGATCCGAACCCACGACAACACTGCCTTGCGCCAAAAGTCCGTGAAGGTACCGACTGAGCCACCGACTCACGTAAAATCAACAGTAAAACCATGATAACAAGACTCTCATAGGGGTGACTTGTTGTCAAGGTTGACTTCGTATCGAGGTTTGCAATAAAATGTGATTAGGGCTTAAAATAATTTCAAGGGGATTTGAATATGACCCTTGTTATCAAGGGTAACTCGTTATCGAGGGTCTTGTTATCGAGGTTCTACTGTACCATTAAAAAATAATCCCTTTTCACTTTATTTTATAAATTCTTTTGTTTGTGGAACTTTTCCTGCAAAATGTTAATAACAAGGATAACTCAAATTTATTTTAAATTTGGTTTTAAATTTTAATTGCATTTTTCAACAATGTGTTGTTTTAAGAACTAATTATACACCTTTTGATAAACATAAACATGTGGGAAATTGTCATGATGATTGAGATTCCTATTTCTTGTTACAGCAATAATTAAAATTTTATGTTACATATAATATCATCATTGTTGCTCACATATTTTTTGATCAGTCCAACGATGATCTTTGTGATAAAAATTAGGAAAATCCTTAATGACGCCTATCCACTCACCTTATACGTAATCGCATTAGCATTTAAATTGTTAATTTCCGTAGACGATCAGATGTTGGCTAAATGGAGCGAGGGGTCTTATAACAGACAACCCCCTTGCTTTATACTTTTCTAACATGAAATATCACCTTGAATAGTCTTAGTGAATAACCAACGCTTTTAGTATGAAAACCAAATTTTAATAACTTGAGTGATTAATTTAGTAACAATCCATAGCTTCTTGAAAACTTAAAAACAAATTTCCTCATTAAATGGATATTGTTTAAAACTGCTAAAAGCTTTTATTGTTGGACCAACGCATTGTTTACCGTTTATACACCTTTGACATGAATCTCTCTGATGTTCAAAGGTATGATGATGATGATGGTCCAATAATTGTCATCCGCCAATATTGACACCCCTGTTGTAGGCCAATCATTGGCTCAAAGTGATTGGTAAACTAGGTGTTAACGAGACCATAGGTGTTAGTACAATGTTTTTAGTATTAAACAACAAGACACTCAACTCCGTAACTCCGTTGAGCCTAGTTTATGATACAAATATTACATAAATGGCAATTAAAAGTAACCTATACCCCCGCTGCAGATACCTGCAGACCAAGCTAATTTTAATTTCCTGAATGGATGTTGTCAAAATTATATGAATATGAACTTGAACAGATGGTGTTTTTGCCTCTGGGGACCTAAACATGAAAAAATAAATCGGCGCCGGCTGTAGGATTTACCATGAGACATAAATTATACTACAGTAAGTGTACAATTCAGTTGTCTGCTCGCAATTTTGAGCGGAGCTTGCACATTAATCCAATAATTTTCCAAAGTCAATGCTACTGGTTTACATAATTGACAAATTTACTTGCAGTATCCAAAGTCAATGGCGTATTAGATTAACATAAATGGAATGGCTATTTACAGTATTCAAAGTCAATGGTGCATTAGCCTAATTCCGAAAACTATAATTATTTTGTTATTCATTCCGTAGCAAATTATTCTCAGTAATGTGTTGGTCTAATTGTTCTTATCTTTTGTTTCTTATTTGTAATGTACTAGTTTAGATGATTCCTTAACATAATATGTTACGATTCTTTTGTTTACCTCTTTATTGTTAGCTTGCAAATAACGTCATGGTGACCAACAAACCTAAAAGCCAATGTAAAATTTCTAAAAATTTAAATTCACATAGAGAAAAGCCATTTTATCAGATTTGTACCATGTCAGATTAATACTTTCCTACAGTTGTTTACTATGATTGTGCCAAATTTTATGCAGATTGCTTCAGCCATTCAGGGGGAGTTTTTGTGTAAACAAAAGTAGGAGTGTAGTATAAGAGCTTATTTCCTATAAAATTGATTTTGATATGTTAACCATCCAACGTTAGAGAATTACGCATTATTAATAAAACACAATTTTAGATTTTTAAATAGAAGAGGTGCAAGAAATACCCACTCTGGCTAATTATCTCTCCAAATTCCTAACCATAAGACAATAATACAATAGTTTATAATAGATCAGTAACAGCAACCCGCCTTTGGAACTCCCTACCATTCACTATCAAGGGCCTAGAATCTCGTTCCAGACTGACGATGGCGCTGAAAGCGTACTACCATTGACTAAACACCTCTACTATTGAGGTGTATAGTCAATGGTACTACTGTACCATTTAGACGTTCCATCTATATAGACTAGCTGTAGCCAATTATTTGTTAAAAAAAAAACGTAGTTGTGTGAGCCAGTCACAGAATGCACTAGTGAGTAAAACTCTATTTTGGACCTTATTTTTTGTTGCTGGCCAAGTTGATGGGTCATAACAGTTGCTATAGCTTACAATAAGTCATTCCTTTAGTTTAAATTGGTAAATAAAGATTGTGTATCGACAGAAATCAGTGATGTAGATCAGCACAATCTGTCAGTGGAGCCCATCACCTACGAAGATTCTGGTAAAAAAACTGGCTACAAATTTAACAAGGGGATGGGAATGTCTAAGGTACTACCTAAGAAAGGACCAAGTGGTCAAGAAAGGACCATGTGGTCAAGAAAGAACCACGTGGTCTTAATGCTCTCATTTTTTGTGGCACAAGTTGTACTTGTTTGAAAAATGCCTATTTTACAACAAAATGCGTTAGTAGCCATAAGTTTTTCTTCTTACAATAACCTCAACCAACACTAGCTATGCAACAAAGCCACCCATGCTCTGGAATGACATCATTTTATTCATCAAAGTAGCAGCTTTATAACGGCAGTGCACACAGGCGTCATCAAGTAGCCTCAATAAAAAAGCACGAGTTAGATAAATCGTATTTTCATTTTATTTCATTTTCATATGTATGATTTCACAATTTTACTACCTTCCTACCTTTCCTAAGGATTGAGAGTCCTTGGAGGCTAGCGGCCATTTGGGAAAATTTCAAATAGCTACTGAAGCGTTATTTTTCATCCAAAATATTCTTTTAAACACCACAGTGGTTATAGTTTAAATATATAGGACACTGTAAGATTAGAATTCTATGTAAATTCAAATTGTTTTCCAAGGGAGTCCATGGAAGCCAACGGCCATCTTGGATTTGCTCACCATAAAAGCAATGTTAATTTTGTTAATTTCAAACATCCGCTGAAGAGTTATTTCCCATCTCAATTTAGTATTTCAAATACCAAAGTGATCTAAAGAAGGATTGTAATTTAAATATCTAATTCACTGTGTTCGATTATATATTATCTTTACAGTTTTAGCGAATTTCCCTATAGGGAAGTAGCTATTACCGTAGGTGGCACGGTAAGACCTAGACCCGGGACTGATTTACTTTTTCATTTTGATGTCCCCAGAGGCCAAAAACACCATTCGTTCCAATTTTTAAATATTTATATATATATATATATGAATTTGAACGGATGGTGTTTTTGACCTCTGGGGACCTTAAAACGAAAAAGTAAATCGGTCCCGGATCCAGGTCTTACCATGAGACCTACGGTAATAGCTTATTCCATGGGATAATAATAATATATAATATAGGAAATTCGCTAATATTTAATTGAAAATCAATTCGGACAAATGAAAATTCGCTTAGTCGGCAGGTTTGCTGCGGTGGGGATATTTTAATTGTTAAATGAGTTAAAACGTCTAGGCTCCAACGACTCATAAGCGATAAGGCATTTAAATATCTAGTATCTAGCAAAATATCTAAATATCTAGCAAGTGAAACGATGCACAGTTTTAATTGATTAATGTCTCGAGCAGACTTCGCTGCCACCAATACTGTTGATGGGAGACCATTAGGTTTATTTGTCCGCAATCTTAACTCTTATTAGAGTGATAAAACCTCGTGCTCAGGAATGAAGTTATAACTTTGGGGAAAGCAATTCAGCAACTTTTAATGGCATAATAACTTGGAACAGCGTGCGTCTCATGTGAGGGTAATATTATATATGGCATTTTCTATATTAGACAGGAATTGACATTAAAATAACTTCAGGGAAAATACCAGTTACCCAATTTGTACGTTATTATTTAATCGTCTTAAAATTTAGTTTTGTTTAGTTTCTTCACTTATACACAAGAGGTGCCAAAGCACAAATGAAGGTAGCTAGAATAATAATTAAAAAATAAAATTCGTATATTCAATGGATCTTGAAAAACATCCTAAACCCTAAAATAGAAAAAGAAAATATATGTTTCAATCTACATCAGCTGCAATCTTTACATACTTTGCTTGCAGATTAGTCCCCCACATATCAAATCTACATATCAACTGTTATTGCTTAGTCAATAATCATATTTATATTATAAATGTGAAAGTTTGTGTGTTGTTTGATTGGGGTTCAATCACGCATTAACTACTGGTCGGATTGGGCTGAAATTTGGCATGATGATAGCTCACATTCCCGATAAACATTTAGGCCTATTCTTATCACAAAAATCCTTTAGGGCTCCGCTCCAGTGGTTCTGTAGTTTTCCATGTTAACCTTATGAGTATTAATATTTTTTAAATAATTAAATAATTTTGTCGTCTGTTAAAAAAAAAAAAAAGAAAAAAGTTGATTCTATGCTATTCAATAGCATTACAAAGTTATACGGTTTACCAACAGGGTGCAGCACTATTATTTTTTTGCAATTATTACAACCGCTAATTTGAATTAAGCAGCAACAAAAAGGTCTGATACACAATGCGAACTGTCAAAGTAGGATTGTTTTGGGGATTTTTTGTATTGTTTAGGTGAAGCGGTACAACATTATGGCTATGGTAGATCTGTAATAAGTTAATATAGTATACCGTAAATTTAAAGAAGCAAATTTTATCAAACTGTGTCCGCCCCCATTGCAAACGCAAAGCTTGAGTATAACAACTGTAATAAGCATTTTATACTTACTTGGCTTGAAGATGGCTTGAGATATTTTAACAAATTTTAAAGGTATTTTTACCTTATTAACTACACATTTATCCCAATTTTGAAATTTATATCCTTAAAAATGCTTAAGATATAAAATAATTAAAATAATCACAAACAGACAGACAGAAATCTAGGGATTTTAGACCCATACTTATATGGCATTTTATGATTGTCTTAGCCCAAGGAACAAGTCCACAAAATATGGCCAGACAATTTGGAAACACCCTGTATAGTTAGACTAACGGTCATTGTTACAACTGTAATAGTAAATATTATTGGCAAGAATTTTTCAAAGCTGCATACAAATCCATCTATATTACACCCCAACTTCATTATTAAAAATGAATGAAAATTTCTGTCCCGGTTAATAAGAAATCTTTCAATAAAATATGAAAATAATAAAACTAAAGACTAATAAAAATCTCTCTAAAAACAACTTTTTTATTCACTTTTATCAACAGAACAAGGTCCCTAAATAAATAGTTTCTGTTTTGACTGGACACCTTCTATTACCCTCTAAAGTGTCACTTGAAACTACAAATACAAATGTGTCCCAAGGGTAAGTGAGGAGTATAAAGTAGGGTTGTTCCTAAGTTGCGTCATCACTTTAGCGTTAGGTCGCATTAAAAACTCATCTTCCGTGTCCTCCGCAATGTCTTGCCCAAAGATGTCTTCTCGATCTTGGTTAAAAATAAATAGTTTTCTACAATTAAAAATATCAGACTTTCGTAGTTTAAATAACGCATAGGTTTTATAAAACCATCAAATTATTTTGATTTACAAATGTATGAGTATTTCACTGTTTATAATCAGTTTTGATCTAGGACAACAGCTGTTTATTAGAATCATTTAGTAAATCATGTGCAGAATTTTAAACAAATTTGGATGCACATAACAAGAGGAAACAAAAAGAGTTTTATCTAATGATTAATTTTGTAGGGGTAAATGAACTTACAATTAACATCTATGAGTTAATCCTTGGCCATAAGCTTGTAACAAATTGTAACAACTCGTACAAACTTAGAAGGATTCATCATTCTCGAAACTCCTTCGTCAAGGAATTCTTGTATGAAAGGAGTCCGAGAATGGAACGGAACACGAGAAGAGACCGGCCTAAGTTATTGGAAATAATATTGGCCCACAAATCTCTTTTGGATGCATTCAATTTCATCTTGAAATACAAGTACTTTTCTACCCAAAGTACATTTTAGTTAAATAATCTTAGTAACTTACTTGAGCTTATAGTGTTTTTCAAACTTGTTTTCCATACATGGTTCTTTTGGCAAAATTTAAAAGTACGCTGGGAGTAAGTATTTCCGTTGATCGTACGAATCGTAAATACATAAATTTTCTGATACATGTGGGCTAATATTTTTGCACACGGTCAACCTTTTTATTCACCCAAGCCAGCCTCTTTTATAATGGAATGGATTTCAGAAAATTGCTGAACCTTTTAAGATTTTGCAGACCACAAAAGGGTAGAAGACTAAAATTCTGTATAACGGAATGTACCATTTTAATAAGAGTTTAGATGGCTGACAAATAAACCAAATGGTCTCCCATCAACGTCATTGGTTGAAGCGAAGTTTGTTTCAGACATTAATTAATCACACTTTACAGTTTAACGTCTTCGTCTTGAAAAACTTAATTGTTCTTTTCTTCTTTCAATTATTTCCTCTTACTAGTTAGGGGAGAGCTTACTGTCTTCAACATATTTTATAATCCTTGTAGATAGTCAAAATTGAATCAGAATTAATTATAAATGCATGTAAAAATCTTGCAATAGGTTAAGTGTTCCCCATAATATTGAAACAGTTAAACTATACGATAAAGACTTTTCAAAATAAATACAACCCTTAAATTATACCAAAAAAAAGTTTTCAACAACTTAATCTCCTGTACAGGGGCTGCATGAATACAGTATATATTCAGTAGGCCTACCATCAATACCATATATATTCAGTGAAATAGTCATGTTAAGCTATCAATCATCATAGCTGTCATACTTTTTCGTAAGACTTACTTCAGCATAAATAGTTTTCAAACTAGAATGTTTAGACTTTAAACTATCTTGAAGGATGTCTAAACATTATTTGCATTTAATTATAGGCTACATTAATCAAGTAAAACTACTATTCTCACCTATTACCATTTCGATCCAATTCAGCCTGGCCTTTAAACTGCTATGTTAATTGAGAGCAATCCAGTCAACCTAGTATATTCACGATTTAATTACATACATGGTTGAAACCAATTTACAAATCAAAATATTATCCTAAATTCTAAGTCCTTGCAAATCCTAAGTTTTAAAAGAACTAAGGAACATTTACGACACTCAGTAGTTTTTCAATAAGAATTTTTAAATAGAAACCCCATTAACCGAGTAACTAGAAGTGGTTCTATTAACTCAGCAGAGGCAGACAGTTAGAGGTGATGTTCCTTGATCCTTTACAGTAACCCTTCAAGGATACGAGCTAAGTTGATCTGATGTAATCACATGAGAATTGCCTGACGCCATATCATACAGAGGGAATGTATCCACATAAACATTGGCTGTGTCAGCTACATTAGTTTTACATGGTTGATAACGTCGAATGAGTGAAAAAGTATGTAAATATATTTAGAGATTTTTTTATTGATCACATTATTTTTTGTAGATTCCAGTATGTTGCAAGGGTAAGCAAATCCGATTCCTAAGAATGCGAAGAAGTATCATTCTTAATCACTTAAATGAACTAAGCTCTAAGAGTAGGTACTAGACATTCCATCACCATGTTAAATTTGTAGCCATTATTTTTTTTATCAAAATCGTCGTAGTTAATGTGAGCCACCTACAGATTGCGCTGATCTAAATTACTAAGTTCTGTCAAATACACAAAATGTTTTACCAAGTCTGACCTATGATGAGCTATAGCAACTATTATGACCCATAAACCTGGTCAGCAAAAAATAAATAAAGTATAAAATAGAATTTTAGACACTAGCGCATTCTGTGACTGGCTCATACAACTACATTCTTTTTAGCGAATTTCCCTATAGGGAAGTAGCTATTACCGTAGGTGGCACGGTAAGACCTAGACCCGGGACCGATTGTCCCCAGAGGCCAAAAACACCATTCGTTCAAATTTTTATATATGTATATATATATATATATATATATATACTTATATATATATATATATATACGTCCGTGAACGCGATAACTTGAGTAATTTTTGTCCAATTTTGATGAAATTTGGTTTAAAGGTGTAAAGCGGGATAAACTTGAATGAGTTCGCGAACCAGCACGATCGGACCATGGGAACGGGGCTTTACGGGGGGTTTTATGGGGTAAAAATAGGTTTTTCTCACTTTTGACCCTCAAAACACAAAATTTCCCGATTTCTTTTTAGACCTTTTTAAAGAGCTTAAACAAACAAATAATTTAGTATATAAAAGTATTTTTGTTCGATTATTAGTAACGGAGAAAATTAAAAAAATTGTAAATTCAAAATTCCCATGTTATTCTTATGGAGAATATTGTCAAATGTTGTAGTTTGCTTGTTTATGGATATATTTTGATCAAACTTGGCAAATTTATTTATTTTGTACTAAGCTATCAATATTTTACTCAAAAACACACTTTATTAGTTTCCTTGTAGCAGCAAACCTAGGTACTCGTTAAACCTAATGTTATTAAAATATATTTAACTGAAAATAAATTCAGACAAATGGAAATTCGCTTAGTCGGCAGGTTTACTGCGGCGGGGGTATATTTAATAGAAAAATTGGCTACAGCTGGTCCATATAGATGGGAGGTCTACTTCAGTATTACAACTGAAAATAATTTATTCAGCGTTTTGAAAGATCGATAACATTCAAACAAATTAATCGAGTCTACATTTTCATACTTTAAAACATATATTTTTCATACTTTCTCACGATAATTACTTAAAACTGTCAGTTTTATCATACAAACATTGTAGAATAAAGTAAGAAGTTGTAAACTAGGGATTTTATTGTTAATTTACTAGTCTCTAGTTCGTTGTCAATCGTTAGTTGTAACCCAATTCATCAACAAACAACGAACAACACCAGCCAAATAAAGTAAATAACAGTTGTTACAACCGACCGTCGAGTATATCAAGATTTCAGGGTCATGCGATATTGAACAGTTTGCCTCAGTACCTATTATATCGTACAGTAGACCAGATGGATTAAGATCACCTAAATGATGATTACAATATGTTGTAACAATGGAGAAATGTTTGAGTTTAAGTTTGTTGCGTGACACAAAAAAACTCATTGTATATTTCTTACAGTTTCCTTGATTTTTTTGGCGGTGTACCAACCTGTGACTCCTGTGAGTTGACATTTATGAAACAGGAATTGATACATGTCAAGTTCAACTAAAGCAATGACGGAAAATGCCCAACTAAAAATTATCTCAACAAGACTTCACGCATTGGAAAAAGGCTTCATAAAACAGCAAGAACAAATTAAAAGGTTGACAGAAGAACAAAACAATGAAATCTATTTCACAAAGAACAAAGTATTACCAAAACAGTTTAGACTTGCAGAAATCGATGATTGTGTGAACAAACATGTAAGTAAACTTAGAAAAACAACTATATCAAATTGTAACGACGGTTTTAATCCTAACCGTACATTCAAGCAACTTAGAAAATATCCATTTCATAGTTATAAGCCTTCATGTTGTATGGCCGTACAGCAAAATAAAATTTACACTTTTTCATTCTTACTAGTAAACATTTTATCAATCGTTATAAGTTCAATATACATCCGAAACTCCTACAGCACATGGCAGTCCTCTCCTGTGGTTCAAGCACTTTCTAACAGTCAAGTACATTTTGAAAACATTTCATTCCCAGCTGTGACAATATGTTTTCCCAACAGGTTCAAGCAAGACTATGATTTAGATTTTGCTATTGAAAGATGCCTAAGACCTGCAATGAACCAAAGCAGTTTCACAACAAGTTGTGATTTCGATGAAATGGCGACTCTCGCTTTAGCCAACATCATGTGCCCCAAGTACGGATTTGATGATCCGTTGTTGGAAAAGCTTTTTGCCCACGTTCCTGGAGCGATAGAAGGAAATAAGTTTGATGTTTACATGGAATCTTTATTCCCTCCCTGTGAATTAGATGTCATAACCTTACAATTATCACACTCCAAGGAAGAGATGATTGAATATTCCAGATGTGACTCAAAGGTATTTCAACAATTCTTCTCGTTCAGTCAAAATCGGTTGTGCATGACCTTCAACAGCCTACCACATGTTCACATGTTCCGACCAAAGGTGGTAACCCCTTCAATTGTGGCGGGAAACCCGAGAAATGCAAGGTACACGGAATGGTCTTACGATAACATGATGGACTTTCGTGGTAGTTTAGATACTGTGCCTATTTACGGTCTAGAGGAAATCCTCCTTGTCGTTCACAAACAGGAAGAAACCCACCAAAATCTTTGTACCCATCTCAGCAAAGACGTCCCCTCCGTAATCATCCACAGCCCGAATGAAATTCCACTCTACTTTGACAATGAAATAGAACACATGCTTCGAAAAAACGTCAGATTCATGAAGATGTTTGATGTTGCAGTCGCTCCAAGAATTTCCCTCGCTCGTAGTGATCTTGCACAGTACTCACCTCGTGAACGTGGATGTTTGTTCGCCCACGAGAAGAACCTGCACCTGTTTAAATCCTACACAAAGAGAAACTGTGAGTTGGAATGCATTGTGGAACTATATTTGATGTCGTGTGGCTGCGTGCCCTACTTCTACCCTAGACATAATGATTCAGTGAAGGTGTGTCTTCATCCTTGTAGTAGACCCAAGTACAAATGTGATTGTCTACCAGATTGCAACTACCTTACTTACGACCTTATTACCCAAGAGACCCCAGGACCTCTGATGGAGGAAACCAACTCGACTCCTCGCGCTTACATTCAGGTGATGATGCGGGGGAAGACTTTCTACACCACTATCAGATACAGCATCACCAGCTTCGCTGAGTTCCTCGCTTACAGTCTTGGAGTTCTCGGAGTCTTTCTCGGTTTCAGTGTTACATGTATGTGGAGATTGTTATACTTTGGAGCTGTAAACATTATGAGAACCATCAAAGCTTACTGTACTAAAGAAATATTTCCTGTACCATAGGGACTTAATGTTTTTAGTTGTGTAAGTCGATGTTTTGTTTGTGTTCATTTAATATGACACATTTCAATTTGAACTCTAAATTCATTAACCCTCGCTTTCACTCTCTAAAAACGAGAAACTACCCAATAGTCCTTACAAGGGTTTAGGTCGTAGTAATAAAGTGTCCCAATTAAAAGAAACATTAACTTGAACATCATTGTAAAGTTAATTTAAAATTTTTCTTGCTACTTATCATAAATTCAATAAAATTTTGAATGCTTCAATTTCCCAGTTGTTCACGGTAGATATCAACAACACAGCACAACACTTGGTATTCAGCGTGGAGAGCCGATTATTCCAAGTGGAGTGCACGTCCCATGCAGCTGGCCCTACAGTGAAATATAGTGCGATATGGTCTATGTTGTAGTGCACTCGCGGTGGATTTAATGTTTTATCTAGTTTGGGTGTGGTAACCAACTGAATTTATTACATGATTAGAGAGTGCTGTAGAGAGTGGACTTAAAAATGATAGTATCAATTTTTCATCCTTTCAGAACTTACTGTTTGTACTGAAACTATTTGTACACCAAGATGCTTTTCAAATTCAATTCAAATATTAACTATGAAAGCTAGATAAAACTTACTTAGCACGAAGAAGAGTTTTACATATAGAATGGATTCGTATTAATTCATCAATAACAGGTTGTTAGCTTAAAAAAAATACTAAGTTTAATTTTGAATTATAGTAAAGATTTACTGGTGGATTTTTCATCGTGTAAGTCATACTGCTAGTAATATGCTCACTTCAGAATAGTTTGAATTTACATTAAATAGGAAAATCATTTTTAACAGTCAATAATTAGTTAAGTGTCCTTGACAGGTTGTTTAGAATTGTTTAACACGTTATCTCCCATTCGTCACACTCCTCTGTAGGCATGGTTTAGAACCAAGTGTAAAACCACCTGCAGAGTCTGTTAAACGTCATACTGTTTTCATCTGTGATTTATAAGTAATCAAACACTTCAAGCACCACAATGAAGATATTATGATTTTATCCAAAGGGTAATGACAAACCCTTGTTTCAAGTTGAAATGATGCTTTAAAACAAAACCATTTGTGTTATTAAAGAGTGTATTTAAAGAGGCTTAAGAATTTCACTCACTATATTTTGTTTTAATTTGTGTGAGCTATTTCACTTTCGGATTTCTAAATGAACCATCACATTTGGCTGAACTTGTGGGTAATAGATCTGCAAACCTTTTGAAGCCCTAGTAATTGTAATAAAATCTTCCCTTTTGAGTTTATTTTATGTTTAATGCATTCATATAAATAAGAAACCCTACCTAAGTCATTTTGCACCAAGATAATCCTTGAATGTTCAAAATGGTCGCGAAGAAAGGAGGCCCTGTTGAAGGTTTACGCCGCTTGAATGCATAATGTGTTTACTAACAATATTAAAATATGGGGTGATAATACGAAGGGGGATGGACATAACATCTTGGGCTGGCAGACAATGTTTGTTAGTGTCGCGACCAACCGGCGCTGTCCTGTGTACAGAGAGAGCATTGTAAACACTTACAAACGCACACAACACAAACACTATGCGTTAATGATATAGAAAAATCATACAAAAACTGTCCCAGAAACACACTACATACACATAAATATTTTATGGGTTTACATTAGAAAAACTATTTTTATTTTTGCACACTGCATATAATTTTGTAGCAGTTAGACTATACCTTAACGGATTTTATTCAAAGCACTTGAATATTTAGGGAGTTCTCAAAAGATTAACACCTAACTGGGTATTAGTATGAGGGTATTAGTATGAGTATATGATACGAGTATAGTATGACTATGGGTATGAGTGTATTCAAACTGGGAGTGAGAATCTCACTAACGTTTTTGGACCATCTACAATAAACACAACCACCTTCTTTTCTATATAGGGTAACTGTTAGAGAAACTTGAAAATCGCTTTTCATTGTATACTACCAAACTGTCACATCATTAATGTTTAGAACTATTTGCATTTGCAATTGGTAAATATATTTTGCTTTTGACAGGAACCTCGATAAAATCCAATTCACAATTCGTATAAAGTGCGAAAATATTTCCCAATACTCCACTATGACGTTTTTCATAGCTCCTTGACAATTAAACTTCTTGATACAATCATATGAACACCCATTGCTTGGATATTTACTAGTTACCTAATTGAAGAGTTGGCATAATTAGTTATTATATCCATTCAAAATAATTCGAAGAGAGGAAATATCACTTTGAAGTACCATATTAATGTGTGGTCTAGTACATGAACACCATAATTACGCATCCATAGTCACCAATAATGGTCTCAGTGGTCCCTGCAGTTGTGGTTCATCATTATAGGTTCTGTGGTTTTGGCGAGACTCCCTTAACTGAAGGAGCGAAACCACTTCA
This sequence comes from Macrosteles quadrilineatus, assembly GCF_028750875.1. Lineage (NCBI taxonomy): Eukaryota > Metazoa > Arthropoda > Insecta > Hemiptera > Cicadellidae > Macrosteles > Macrosteles quadrilineatus. Next base: position 95,861,220 of record NW_026542596.1, read on the forward strand.
AAGACCATAGGTTGGCTAATGTCGATTGAAGATAATTGATGTTTCTTGTATTATTCTTACTGATAAAATATTCCATCTTACTTGTCATTAGACATCTTGATTTATATTATACAAATATATTGAAATTAAATTGTAATACATGATACAACTTCTTAAGAATCGAACTAAAGCATGGGTAGTTTTAGATTAATGAATTGAGGTCATTCTCTAAAATTTGGTCATAAAAATAACGTACCTGCATAACCTTGGCATGTAAATAAAACTAAAATACAATAAAGTATTTTACAGATTATTTGCTTTCGTTTTTATTTAGGAAGAATTTCAATTAAAATTTTGGGTAGGAAATTCGTGGAATATTTTCTAAACAAGATTATTTTTAATTTTGATAATGTCTGCTAGAAAATCCACCATGCAACTTGCACAGTTATTGAGGGAACCTTAACAAAAGTGAGTATAGTTATATAAAATGTATATAATCAGGGATATAACTAGGGTCTTCTTGCCTTAAAATAGATTTGCATATTGTGTTAATTTTTGGCATTTTCTCTAACCATGGCAAGTGGTTAAATATTCTTTTTTTAAATAAAAGATTGTTGAAATAAAAGTTTTAAGTTAAAGAGAGATTTAATGGTTATTAAAGAAGCTATTTTGATAGGAGATAAACACTTTCTTATGGAATGGACCAAATTGTCTCAACCAAGTAAGCATGTATTAAAATGTCACAAATATAATCTTTGTTTATTGGTGCTTTATGTCACTATATTGAGCCTCATTTCATGTTAGAAAAGTATAAAGCAAGGGGGTTGTCTGTTATAAGACCCCTCGCTCCATTTAGCCAACACCTGATCGTCTACGGAAATTAACAATTTAAATGCTAATGCGATTACGTATAAGGTGCGTGGATTGGCGTCATTAAGGATTTTCCTAATTTTTATCACCAGTTAGCAACAGTGTAAAAGAGTAATGATTTTTTTTGTTTGGTTGAATTAAAGAAAAACCCCAGTTTTATATTAAACAAAAACATCACATATGCCTAATTGCTAAACCATAATTACGCAACACTTTCAATATACTTTTCACCTCTTTTATACTTTTCAACACTTTCAATAAACTTTTCACCTCTTTTATCTTAATACTAGCTGTAACCCGCGGGCTTTGCCCCGTTTAACTTCTTAATTTTCAAGATGATCTCGTTCGCATGGCTCAATCACGTCCTGGTTGAAGTTCGTTCGCTACGCTCACTCACCTTTTGGTTGCAAATTACTAAAAGAAATAATAGTGCTGCACCCTGTTGGTAATCCTTGTAACTTTAATGCTATTGAACATCATAGAACAGAACCAACTTGTTTAATTGAAACAGCTGTTAAGATTCATTAATTCTATTTCTCATAAGGTTAACATAGGAAATTCCAGAGCCACTGAGGCGGAGCCCAGAGGTCGGAGGGTAAAATCCTTTCTTAGTAAGTGTCTACTACCCAAAAGGAAGATGCCTGCCAAGTTTCAGGTTCTTAGGTCTTATGGTTTCTGAGATTTCGTGATGAGTGAGTGAATGAATGAATGAATGAGTCAGTGGTATTTGAGCTTTATATATATATATAGATATGTACAGCAATTTAGTTATTTTTAGCATGTGTTTGGATTATTTCTCAGATAATTAACATACAAATTTTTTAGGTGAGCCGGTACAGTACAAGGATGAACTGTACTGATAAAAAGTAGTGGCAGGTTCCAGGATCCAAACCCACGAAATTGTTGCCTTAAGCCTGAAGTCCGTGACTACAGACTGAGCCACTAACATGTGTTTTAAAAATTTGAAATGTGTTCGACTGACCACGCATATATTGTCGAAAAAATATTATCTTAAATTTAACTGTAATTAATTGCAGGCAAACTAGAAGGTACATTTCAACTGGATACATTGTATGAAAAGACGATGGCGTCTCTGCAAGTTTGTTTTCTGACTTGTAACATCTGAATTTCCTTAAAACCCTTAGTTACATATGAGTGGGTAGTAAAAGTTAACTATTCATCCATTGCTAAGTGTATATTAGATGGTCGCCAGTTCGATTCGAGAAAGGCCAGAAGCTTTTAAATGGCTAAAAACTGGAGCCAGCTGTCCACCTAGGATCAATAAATTGGCTCCTCTTTTTGTCCTTTGTTCGTACTCAAACTTTTGAAAGCGTAATGGCAAAACCCATTATGTTAAACCGATGTAATCGTTTAAAAGATATATATTATGGGTTCATGCAAAATACATTCAACAGAAATGTATAACCTTATTTGTTCACGTTATGTTCTATACATCGTATTGCCCTATATAGCGTTGAAAGCACACAGACACAAATGACGGTGAGATAGAAGAATAATTTTCACCCTCCTCGCTTCCATCCCTACTACATAACTATCCTCCCCTCCTGTTGCATCACATGTTATTCTCATTCTCGCCCCATTACGAAAATAATATTTCACATACAACCAACCTTAATTCCACAGAAAGTGTATTCTATGTCTTTCACGCTTTTCTAACATATTTACTCTCAACGAATATTTTAGAGTACTTATTATACATTCTAAAATTTATGTTGCTAATTCTTTCTTAACAATCTAGATACCTTATGAGGAGGTCATTTACAGGGGGTGTACCTGTAGGGTTTGACTGTGGTGCACTGCATTAATAAAAGAATATTACCACGCCTATAATAATTGATTTTTTTATCAAAAATGCCATGATTAAATTTGACATATAGGTAATATATTATTCCTCGTAATGGGGTCAATGGTGAATGAGAACATTACAAGATAGTTTGTAAATTGAAATTGATCTCCACATTGTTTCTATACTTTTAGCTGTCATTTTGTTATTATATCTCAAAAGGTTCAAAATTAAAGGTGGAGTGGAAGTTATTTATGAGCCACACTGTATATCAAACATTATTATTTAAACATCTAAATGCATAATTTTTAAACAATGCAAATGAGAATATTTTTTTATATTTATGATGCCATCCATACGATTCTGTTTAAACGAGTGGCCATTGAATAGTTAAAAAAGAGCCCTGAATCGATGTTATAGACACTCATAGAATAGGTTTATTTTGATTCCAGGTTCGTTGCCTAAAATATTTTGTGAAATATTTGAGATAGATTAGCAAGTTGAATTGCCTGTGAAGTAATTAAATAATAAAAAACACTCCTACGTTATAATAATCTCTATATTACACTTTTAAGCCCCTATTTGAACGGCTTCTTGGTCCCCAAATAGAATATGACTATTAAATAAAACTATGCTGCGTAGATTAATTATTAATGAGATAATCAACCAACGCGTAGAGTATAATGATCCTTATGAGGTCATTATCGTTATAACTTGGTAATCATTATCCAGATTGTATAGTGTAATTGTGCATTAAGTTTAGTATTACACAATTACAATGTAAGGTGCAGTGTTGTATTCTGTAGTCATTAACTCTGCTATTACATAATGTGCACTTGCAATAATGGCTGAGCTAACGATATCATGAAGTTTCATGTGATAAAAAATAATAGTTTTTTTAGAATAATGTTTATACTGTTGCACCGGATGATAATAGTTAATATTTTCCTACAAAATTGATATTGTGGCGACGCACAAAAATCCCTGAATATTTTCATGTTTAGGGACACATGTTGGGGCTGAATTGCAGATAAAATAACAGCCATCTTCCAAAAATTATTAATTTAATTGTTTTGTAATTGTTCCGTTGTTTAGTATTATTTTATAATAATAAATGGTGCTTTGGAAATCGATTTTAATTAGATATACTGGTCACTAATTAAATTACTTCTTAGGCTCACGTGTTATTAAATTACCTGGAAGGGCAATAGAAAAATACGTCTAATAAAATTTGTAAATATATAATGACCCCTTTTACCACTGTTGACTCAAAAGACGGTAAATACATATTTTAAATTGATTGGAGTGGTTAATCGAAATCGGTCACCACTAACCATCTTTTATATGTCTTGTGAGTCAACAGGTTTGTATAAGTGTGAAAGTGTGAATATATTATTACAAGTGTTATTAGACTTCTGTAGTTTCAAGCTCAATTAATTGCAAACTGATTCAATTAAAATTACTTCAATTAGGTTAAAAGAGTAACCTTAGTAAGGTTCACTTTCCAATGGACTATATGAAATTCTTGGTTCCAAGTTATCAACATGTCGTCTAAGTGAGATTGACATCTCAACATTCTATAAATATCAATACTAGGTCGAACTAAATTGTTTGTTTCACGTACGACACAAAGAAGTTCACATCTGAGAATTCTTACACAACACGCAGCTTTAAAAGATATACTTCCATTAATTTGTTTAGCAGCACCACCATTTCATTAGCATTTAAATGGTTAGTTACCGTATACAGGTGTGTTTTAAATTGAACAACATACATTATGTCTAGACGTTTCAAATCGTAAATATAACATTTTCTTTCAAGCAGTAGGGCCTAGATATGTTTTCAAGAGTTTGCAACAATATGTTTACTTTAATAACGGAAAGGCAAATTGTTAGCTATCGGTAGCTAAACACTCAATACGTTTTTATATGATTTAAACAATATTTAAATTTAAATGAGTTTACGGTGGTATGTATTAAATTTTTTTTTAAGAACCATCATAGCCATTGCGTTCAACGTTTGGATTTAACCTAACCTAAAGGCGTGTTGTATAGTGTTTGAAAGACTAATCATGTTTATGCTTTATAGTAACTGTAGGAAAAATATAATGTGTACTGCGAGTGCAAAGTGCCTTTGCTGCACTAGTAAACATTTCTCTCCTATGCAGCAAAGTGCCACTTCATACACTAGTTACACAAATATCTACTACTCTAGTGTAGAAATGTAGATAAAGATAATATGTATAGGTAGTTATGTGATAGGCTCAAACAACGATGCTACTTTCACTTATGCAACCCAAGCTACACTTAAGTATTGTTTCTTATTCAGAAATCATTGCAATTATTAGATACATAGTTCAAACTTTACACGTGAAAATGGCCATCTAAATTGAAAAATCCTTATAGATTGTTTAATTTTAACGATTGTAGCAAATAAATAAATATATATATAAAGATTAAACATTAATAAACTTAGTACCCAAGTAAAATTATTTATTAAAATATTTACTGACTATAGTTTCGGCTCTAAGGCCATTTTCAAAGTAAACATTTACTTTGAAATTTTACTTGGGTACTAAGTTTATTAATGTTTAATCTTTATTTATATATAGTAGCCCTATTTTTCTATTTTTCATATATATATATTAGTATCTACATAAGCGAACCAAATCAATAATTGTGGGAAACCAACTTCATTTAATGTTACCGAGTGTTGGAAGGAGTATTACAAAACAGTTGACACTACAGTAAGTCTGGGAGAAGTGCGTATTTTTTTGGCTGGTGCATAAACACGGCATTCTCACTTTCCGTCACATTTAACAGTGACAAACAGTAACATTGTAGTTAATGCTATGTTAACTTTATACCGTTTTATATGGTGGCATTGTAATGTACATAAACCCAAAACAAACTATTGCATTGCTATCTTGGGCAAAATATGACGTAACATTTCTTCAACTACTCCATTTATATGAACACTATATGCTTACAATATATGCTTATACACGTGCTTCTAACATGTACCATCTTACATTTGTAAAAAAATATATAACTTTATAAATTTTAAATCAGCTGATAACGGTATACTTTTAACATGCATATTTGTTTTTTTTACCTACGAGCGTTTTTAAAGTAGACGTTTCGGTCCAGTTCTTTGAATTGAAAAGTTTCCCTAACAGCATTGTTTACTTTCGTAACAGCATAGTTTTACTCATAACAACACGGGTAACGAACCAATGAGGTTCAAGGATTGAGAGAAAAGAAAAAAAATTATAATATTCAAACTTCAACTAATCAGCTGTTCAGGCCAATTTAATTGTTGAGTTGTGCTATTAGTGATTGATACAATGTTTCGTTGCATCACTGTCAGTGGCAATGAGAGTTTATAAACGAAAACATAACCTCTCTTAGAAGTTAAGAGTAGTGATTTTTAATACATAATTAAAACACTGTCGTAGGTTTACGCAATCGTTGCGTAAACTACTATTAACTATTTATAGAATCCGTTTTAGAAACCAAAATGATCCTGTGCACTTATGCATGGAATATACTATTTCAATTTGACTCAAATTGTAATCATAAACTTAAACTAGCCTAAATGTGTTACACTAAAGTTGTGCCTTGCTTCACAACAGCATCTATAGTGGCAAAGTTCAATCGCATCTAGACGAATTTCCGCTTCAGCTGATCGAGTTACGTCTACATTAATCAGCTGGTTATAGCTCACCAAGTGACAATATCTCACAATTAATATTTCAGCTCGAAGATCTTAAGTAAAATGAGGGATTTAAAAATTTGCCAATATTTACATCGTCAATTTCGTGTAACAAAACTTTGGTGGTATTGAAGCAGGGTTTCTGGTTTCTGTCTTATACACAGTGATGATAGTATTATTGTGTCGTGTATGTATCAATGCATATTAAAACTAAATATAAAAAAGTATACAAAATATAATTCTGTATATGCAATTAGCGTGATATTACTTATAGCCAGATAGTATTGATATTATAGACAATACTACAAGATTGAAAATGATCATACATCGATGGTAAAATTTAAATTTAACATTTTTCACATTACTAATGGGATTTAATTATTCTTTCTGAAAACAGTTCAATATCAAGTAGATTTTAAAGTTGAGATTGTGTAAAATTAAGTGCAATTACTCCATTTTGGTATTGACGTTTTAACATAAAACCTTCAGTCAATGATGAAACTAAACTTTTGTCATGGTGGTGTAGTTTTGATAAAAACCTTTTTAAAGCAAACTTTGTCATGGAATATATCTAAGAAGCTACGATGGTCTTGTTCTATATCTAGCATTGATAAAGGATTTTAAGGACCCTGAGCGTTCTATTATTTAATGTCCAGTACTAATCAAACTAAACAACAAATATTGTTTTCCTACAGTCACCCGACAAAGTTGGCTTCCTTGCACTGATTATAGTACATAAAGCTGCTAATTGCTGCATTTACTTACATTTTCGCACCATATATACTTTGTCGCACGGTTTATACTTTGGTGCACACCAGTATTCTAACCAAACAACACAAAACAGTGTGGTTGTATTATGCACGAAATCCGTGTACACTTGGAAATAGGTTGGCAACACTTAAAGATACTGCTACTACGATCAGCTGATTGACTATAATTAACCTGTCATTTCGTGTTTATATTCTACTAGCTGTTACCCACGGGCTTCACCCCGTTTGACTTCATAAGTATTATATTTATAAACCATTGATTGGTCAAGTTAAGCTGAAATAAACAAAACATAATACATTTAAACAAACAAATAAAAAAGGTAATAAATTGAAAGAATAGCAAACAAATAAGTACAGCTGAGGTATTTTTAACATTAGGTATATGGAAAGTTCCCTTTGGAAAGCAATGGCAATTTATGAAATAATGGATGGTTTTGCACAAGGTTTCTCGTCATGACGAACATTTTAAGTATATGGTTTATGGGGGTGTGACTTGTAGTTTTATCAAAAGTTCATGGGTACTTTGGGCTTTTTATATGGATTTTCGTTCATCGCTTGGTTTTAACATAACCCAAAGTGTAGTATTTGAAAGAATAAAGATTATAAGTGGGCCTAACATGTTTCAGAATAATGAACTTAGTGATTGTTAATATATGTGTATACTAGAAGAAACATGTAACTGAAACTGCAAAACATGTTTCATTAAACCTGTTACCTGAAAAATCAAGGAAGAAGTATGTACGAGCATACGAACTGTTTTCTTCTTGGTGCGTAATAAGAAAGTTAAAAAGTTACTCATTTATTCTGTTTATACTGATTATTACTGTTTATACGTGTACTCTTGAAAATATGTAACACCATGTGAACATTTCTCTCGTACTAGTTACACAAATAACTATTTTATAGGGATACAATTTTTTATGTGTATTAAATCCTTTGTACTGCAATCAAAATAAATGTATCCACCTAATGTATACCCAATAGTTAGGATACGACAAAAATACCTTGGTAATTACTTCCATTTACAACCTAAAGATAATCTAATTAGACGAGAGTGTTTAATTCCGACACTCCGTAACACATTTGTTTACTACTTACGTCAATTTACGAGGATTTTAACCTTAAAATGAGATCCAAGTCAGTAATTTGCCTTTAGAGCTAGGGGGAGGGGGGGGACCTTCACCTCGTCTCGAGCAAATTTCCGCTCAGGTGATTGGATTACGTCTCTGCTAATCAGCTGATTTCAACTGATATCAGCTGGCGGCATTATCAGCTGCTACGTTGTACGCACACAACAATGTAAGAGAAATCTATATTCCACCTCAACTTTAAATATGGTTTAAAATATTATCGTTTGGAAAAATAATTATTAATTTTTTTCACGTTTATCATCGTGTTACCTATATAATACACTATATTTTTTGTCCTCACTAATTGGATAGAACAGATGGGTGTGAAAACATGGTAGAGATGTATAAATAATGGTCTTGTACTGTAGTTGCGCCATCAAAAGAGAAAAGAGGTACATTTACTCAGGTACATTAATACATTAATTCGAGGATGGAAAGAAAAAGGGTCACTTTAGGCTCGGGTAGTGAAATATAGTCTACTATTTTTACTTAGGGATTTACTGGAAATGGTATAATGAAAAGGAAGTCTCTAAACTTTGTATTTAGGTTAAGTTAATTGTTTTTTACTCCTCACTGCCATACGGAAAGAAAGTCATGCACTATGTTTGCCCAGATGTTTCTGTCGAATTGATATTCGACGCAACAGGATCGGGTTGAACTCTCACGAGACCGCAAGACATTTCGTGTTGAACCTCTTTACCTTATAAGTAAATTAAAATTTGGAAATATCTGAGGTAGAAGAGGAATCACTTTTACTCCGCTAAAACTTTGTTTGCATTCAAAAAATTGTCCCAAGCTGACACTGGTAAGTAATTGAAGTTCTTTTTGTGATTTGAATACTTACCTAAATAAATTGGTTAGTTAGAGTGAATATTTAACCCAGTTTCTGTTGATTCGTCAGGTTCTTTAAGTTTTATCAGGTGTGGAAAAACAAAACGGCAGGTAAGGCTAAAGGTTAAAGGCAGTGACTACAGCTTTGCCACAACATTTCCAGTTCACACTACATTTACCCGTGACAAACAGTATAGGATACGTTTACTGTGCCACGGAACTATTCGTTTTATAGGGGACACTAGAGAAATTAAATATATAATCAAAAATATTGAAATATACCACATTCATAACTTAGTAACGTCGATTGTTCGACTAAAATACTTCATATTACTTGTTGGAACTCATTTCCGTACATGTGATAAATAAGGTAATCATAATTTTCTGGAATATGTTATTTTCTACATCGATTAAGACCACTTGAAATTTTTGAAGAATGCATACGCGAAAAGTACAAAATTACAGTTTTACTGCTTTGTAAAATAGGTTTGTATTTACTTTGGTGTCGGACACTGCCAGTAGACGTGTTGTTGCAAGGTTTAAAGCTTGCGTTGAATATTCTGATCATTTATACCTTTTATCTTACACTTAAGTTCGTTTGATGTCAATCAAATGTCTTGACTAAATTTCCACTAAATGTGTTGTGTTTAAGATTATTTTAGTCAATTTAAGGACATTTGCAGAACGTGCGCTTTTATATTAATGAAATTTTCAAAGGGCAAACATCAGTTTTCAAATCGATTCTGTGGACGTAATTATTAGAAACTTAATTCATAAATAAAGTGCAGACACCAACACAGAAGGTAAAATAATAGTGACATGCTATAATCATCTAATCTATAAGAATAAATAAACATGTCCATCTAATTAGAATATATTTAAAAAATAAATAAAAAAAGACAATTAAGTTCAATAAATCACAATGAAAATAAATTTGGTCTTATTTCATTGTCTTGATCATTGCATCATTGTAATAATATATTACAATGATTTTACTTCAAAATAATAAATACACTTGAATCTTCTTTCCCCCTAAAATAATGTTAAGTAAAGGAAGTTTTTTCAATTACTAAAGCACCCAGCTCAACTTAAAATGTCTTTCGGTGATGTTCAAATCCGTATTTAGGAAGACAAATATATTTTTAAACAATGATAGGTTTTGCACATTTACAAGTTAAAGCTTCAAGATAACCTCTCAACAAATGGAGGATGAATAGCCTGGATTGGGACGATAAGTTAGTTTTTGTGTAAGATCGTGAGAAGGCAGTGACAAATGCATATGTAAAGTGGTAGACGCGGACGAACGATTCATCTCATTTTTTTGGTAAAGTGATGAAAGTTCCGTATTCAAAATAAAAACATACTTTATTCGTACTCTGTCTTCAGAATATATTTAGGTTAGCTAGCTAGATTTTAATTCCCAAATAAACTACAGAGATTCTTCACAGCTTGAAATAGCCCTATGAGTAGTTATAATGTTATATACAAAATTATATCTACTCAACTGTCTTTTGCATTCCCTTAAGAGGATTCGGTACTGAAAATGGTCAAATATCTGGGGGGGGGGGGGAATACTCCCAAAGGAGTGCCGAATCCCCTTAAGTGCATGATAAATGCTAACCTAACATACAAAACATTAAATACAATTAAATAACATATAAATAACATATAAACAACATATAAATAAGGTATTTATATGATTTCATCGCAGTCCGATAGTTAAGCTCTCCGTGTAACGTATATTTTAGAAGAATTCAATATTACAAAAATTTTAATATTTAGCACATTTTGTTTGAATTCAGATTTTTTCTATGATTAATTGAAGGTTTTGACTATTATAATTATTAACTATTATAAAGAATTGATAATACTTCAAGGTCTAGTAGGTTCGATGGAAAAGTTCGGAAAATCTTCGGGATGTACAGAGTGTCCCACGAAGAGGATTAAACGTTTGATTTTATATTCTTTGATCATTTGTAGACCGAGCATTTTGAAACATGACACAATTTATAAAGTAGGTTTTAGATATATTCTGGGAAAATTCCAGCTCCCTTATAGAAACAAAATGGTCGCAAATTGAAAATTTTACCAATTTGCATAAAAAAATCATTTTCTTGAGTTATTTTATCTGAATTATATTTGAGCTTATCTGATTTGTTTACTACGTTTCAGTTCTGACTCTCATTGTTGAAGAACAGTTTTTTGACTGAAGAATATCACTTGAGACATGGATAACCTAACTTTTTCCGGAATAGTTTTACTGAAACTGAAGTTGAGAAATGGCTTTTAACGTTAAACAAAAACACAAATATTTAATGTTTTTAAGTATAATTTGTCAATACGCCACCACTTTGTACCTACAAGGGTTAAGGAACTGTAATTTCCCAGAATATTGGTAAAACCTTAATTATAAATTGTGTCCATGTTTGAAAATTGTCGGTGCATAAATGGGCAAGTAATATAAAATCAAGTATATTTTTGTGCTAAGAACAAACACGTAAGGAAATGAAAAGAGTGTGCTCCAGTTTAAAATTGTTTTTCTTCTTTAGTTTTGGTTACTGAGATATTTTACGTGGCACAAAAAATACAATAGCTTGGAATAAGTCGTGGTATCAGTTCGGTTTGATTTAAAAGTTAGCGTATATGACGGAAATCAGTAATTTATATCAACGTTCGTGGCTCAACTTAACTACGTCCATTTCTATTGAAAAACTGGTGACAACTATAACATCGGTATACTTCATTATCAATATCCAATCATTCATAGCTTTGATATGTTTATCGAACATCTTATACAACTGGGAATTTCATTTCAACCCAGATTAATGAGCCTAAATGGTAGTAAGTGCTGAGACGAGGCAGGCTGAGGCTGTCAGTCATGTCAGAATGACGTCATCTCAGCTGATTAGATGAGATGAGCCTGTCAGCTGACATCAGCTGATCAGCTGATTAAACCTAGTCGTAATCCAATCATGAGGGAGGAAATGTGGCAGGTAGAAACTACCTTTCTTTGGAGTAACGGTGTCGGTAGCACCTACATTGCATTTTTAAATTAAGGATAGAAGGTCAAAAATGTTTAAAAACCTAATAGATCACTTGAATTAAAGCGTATGTACTACGCAAAAAAAATGAAATTGGTTAAATGAAAAATAAATTAAAAAACTAATACAATATTGCAGTTTAACGCCAGTATAAATAATTTAAAAGTACAAAATGGTTAGTCTACTTTGAAAGAATAGAAAGTATTTTTCAAGTGTATAATGGAATAGAAATACATTACGTAAATGTTATCAACTCAAATTTGTTTTACGCCTAATGTAATTTTTCACGTTGTTTGATAAATAATTCTTATGTTCAGTAAAACGACAGTATGACTCCACACACTCATTCTAGTTGGTATAAGTTTTGTTATAATTATAGGGTGTTAAAATAACAAAAATACATTAGTAACCTCGTCATAGAAGCAATCCCTATCAAGAACTGCGCACAATGTGTCATAAATTAGGTGTGGATCTATATATTTTCAAAAGGAAATTGCAGTGTTACCGTGAAATAAAGATCAGACATAATCCTATATCAATAGGCAAGCATGTTTCTTGACCCTTTTTTCTCAGCTCGTGTGCATCGCAGGGAAAATCTACACATATTTAGAGATATATTTTCCTGTAGACGTGCCGAATACCTTTATAAATTAAAATAGGCTCAAAAATAAGCAATTAAAATGTATTTAAAATTTTAAAAATTAACATGGGCCTTAATTGTGGCCATGCTGGAGACGAAATAACAACGAAATATGACGGAAAACTAAAACAAATTGAAGAAATTCCAATCACATTTTTCATTTACAGCATGGGGTGAAAATAGAGAAGTCTGTACTTTATACAGTATATTTTTGGTCGAATTTTCGACCACTAGACGACTTTTAGTATTAGATTTATCATTGAGGTCGTCTAGTGGTCTCAACTGAGGATATTTTTCTTATAAACCTCAGCTAAGAGTTTCAATACTCTCTTGTTTGAAATCTCTTGGAAGAACAAAATTTACACATTACTGATAACATGTAAATGTTTTGATTGTTTTACATATTAAAACCGTTAAATAGATCTTATTCACGAATTATCTTATTAGATAATTAACTGTTTTTAACAGTTGTTGATTTAATTTAATGTAGTAAAAAATCCTCGTTTTCTTGTTTTCTTGAGAAAATTGGGTTTTTTTTGCCAAATTAACTACTGGAAAACCTTTTAATCGCAATGACAAAAACTAACTATTCAAGGAGTAATTCATCAGCTGATGTTTATAATTTCAGAGGTTGTTTACAAACAGTGTCAAGTTCATAGGTTAAGTCTCGGTTGGTCAAGATGGAAGATGGTCAAGACTCAGGATCAGACCAGACGTCTGACTCTAACATTGTAGACAAGGGTTGGAACATAATCTCTCACAACACAGAGCTGCTTTTCTTCACAACGCTGGGGATTGTAAGTTATACAAAACACAAGTATTCTTTGTAAGTGTGCATTTTCATACTGTGCAGTGTTACGAATTTATGAAATATTTTCGATAAGGGTTCTCATCTACTCCTAGTTCAGATGTTCTTTGATCTTCGTCCTTAAATGTTTCTTAACTTCGTCCCAGAAATGTTGTGTCAATAAATGCAAGTGTAACTGAGTGTTTTGAAATTTAACAGTTTAATAAGTGCAAAGAGTCATTTGGTTCCTAGGTACTATACACTTTTTGAAGAGGTTAGCAGCCTCTTTTAACCTTGAACGTCCATGTTTTTGTTTCAATGTAATGGGCCATTACAAGTAGAGTGTTTATAAACGCATCATATCGTATTAGCCTAATACTATTTATGCACAGTTCTTTAAACCTCTATAGAATGTAAATGTTGTTTTTTGTGTAGCACTAGTCGCTAGTGTCTAGGGAAAAGTACAGCACCGCCCTCGCCCTCATATACTACAACTGGATTTACAGTCAACGCTTTACTCCTTTTATCAATGCTACAACGCTCATGGTGAAAGAAGTCTTTACCCTGTGCGATAGGAATTTCCGCACAGTGCTCACCGCTCCGACTTTTTCTTGTTCATCACATGTATATTTTTGGCAAAACATAATAGAGGTTAAAAACGAACTGTCAACCCATAAGCAAGTTACCTATGTACCTTTCTTTCCTGCAGCTAGAGATACAAGTCAATTAGAATAGATTCCTTAAATCGGTAGAACGGCAAAAACTTGTTTGAAAATTGTCAAATTACAGACTGATTTTAATATCGAAAACTCACACAGGTAGAGATACTTGCTGAAGCTGCAGGCTACCGTCCATTCATACGTCTCAACAATCTTCTTCCACCCGTCCCTGACTATGGTGAAGGTGTATCCAACGCGACTCTGGCAAACACATCCGACCAGGGAGACCTCACCGACCTCGGGTTGATTTACCAAAGTAAGTTTAAAATGAAAATTAGAAAAATTAAACCAAAATAATAAAAATTCTTGTGAAAAGTTGTTAAGCTAAAATGGTCATAATGAAACGTGCCTTGTAATGCCTACATGGTCAAATGGCCCTTACTAATGAAACAGTTGGTTTTGGTCAGTAAAAGGTATCTCACTCCATTCTACTCAGCCCTCACTCAAAATGCGCACATAGGTAGCGTCCCCATCTCATTGACATTGATAATAACGCATCTTGTAATCTTTATGTTCAGTTGGGGGTTGATTTCTCACCATTACCTCGAATGTTCTAGTATCAAGAGTGGTGGACGTCGTCGGAGCCTACACTGTGCATTTGTCACTAGCCACTCACATACTCCTTCCTTACCCTGTCATCACGGTAAATATGCATTTCCGTTTTTTAAATAGTTCAATTTTGCCCATGAAGTATAGTTTAAGCTGTGAAGAAGAAGCATTTACCTTTACTATACTGAAGTTCCGATCGATTACAATACCTAGGATAGAATAATTGTTGGTTCACACCAGAACTCGAATGTTCAGATCAAACCAATAACTATAAAAATTTTGGCGAACTAGAAGAATTAATTAATGAAATGTTTGGAAGGAAGATTGTGGAAGGAAGGATTACATTTGTATAATGGCACATTACGAAACTTGATCATTGTCTTTAGAGAATTTCTATGTAGGAAAGTAACTCTTACCGTGTAGACTCCATAGTAACCCTAAGGTCCAAAATCATTCTAATACCTTATTTGGAGACTCCTTTCTTTATTTAAGAAGTTTTTATATTTGGGTTTATAATGAATTATCCAAGTAAAGTCTTCAGGTGAATTTTGCTTTAATGAACTCAACATTTACTTTTTTTCTCCTAGAACTGCACTTCCAAGTGATTTGACTTTGTAATCACTCAAGTAATCTTTACTTTATTACTCCACTGCGTATCTATGTATGTTGTATAAAAATCTGTTTAATTGACGTGATATGAGTTGCAGGAGCGCCAGAACATATTGTTGGTGCCATGGCTGGTGGTGACTCTGCTAAGATCGGTAGTGCGAGAGTTGGTCATCTCTCTGGTAGGCATAGTGCTGTGTGCGTCCCACAATGTCTTCTACTACCCATGTGTTCAGTATTCAGCTCTTCAAGGCGCTCAGTTCTGTAAGTATATCTTCCAAATTTAGATGTATACTGGCTCCAATAAAACTAAAAAAATTACAAAATCCAATATTTTGTACTTTATGTATGTTAAGTATGTATGTTGTGTCTATGTATGTTAAGATCACCCTGAACACGCTGAAGTAAGGATTTCCACAGCCACAGAACAATGGAAACGTATGTACACTAAAATGTTGCATTGATAGTACATTCTCCATTGCCACTCTGAAGAATGGCATATACAAAATACTGAAACGTCAACAGACCATGATTGTGGTGTACGAGGGGTGCCACCGTGATCCTGAATACCACGATATTTGGCTATGTTCTGCTTTATCTTTACTCATAACTTATCATGTACTTTTTTCTCAAGATATTCATGTCCATCATCACCAAACTTTATATTGTATTAAAATGATAGAGTGAAATCTCTAGAACCAGTTATAGGCCTACTGTAGTACTATTATTAGAAATCTACCTTCTACCTTCTAATTTCTACTGGCATATTTTCTATATGACTACATGTATCTGCGTTTTGGTCTCTCATCATTCACAAAACCATTAAGGAGCGGTTGTAAACCAATTTCATAATTCATTCACAGGTTTCACCTTCTACTTCTGGTCGAGTATGCACAACTTTTACCACTTCCTCCAGAACAAGCACTCCTCTGAAGGTAGAGTCGCCAGTGTCATCCACTCCATCAACACCAACCTCCTCAATAGTGAACCTCTGAGTCAGCGGTCTCTAGACCGTGTGTTATCCGTGACATTGGATGAGGACGAGGAAAACACAGAGGCGATGCTGGTAGAACGAGCAGCCATGGCGTGGATTACGCGGGAAATCCTAGAAAATGACCGGGAATACGTGACAGATAGACAGTTCAGTGAGTACCTGGTGGTTAAAGCTACCGTAGAATTGAAACAAGCGTTGAAAGAGTTGGCGGAGAAGAAATTAACGAAGAAGAAAAAGCTCAATACTAAACAGAAACTTAAGGCGAGTTTACAGATCATGGGGCTGTCCAGTAAGGAATCTTTGGGAGACTCGATGACAGAGGCTTTTGAGAGCAGTCGAACTCTGTCGAAGAGGGACCCCATCAGGAATATAAGACCTTTATTTTCTCGTGGGAAGCCTGTGTCGCCGGATGCATCCGTGATATCTGGATTGTCTGACATCACTGTTGCCTCTGGAACTTCGGTTGACTCTGAGGCGCAGACGGAACCTCCTACGAGAGAGATGAGTAAACTTCTGGATATGCTTGAGAACCAGTGAGAGAGAGAGCGGGAGAACAATAAGGGTGCCGGTACCTACAGTTTGAAATTCAACAACAAAATTGTTTTCGTCTTAAAACGTATTGTCGATACTTCTACAATAAATGTAGGAGGAAGAAGAACCCTACAAATGTAGTAATCTCTTCTGATTTGACATTTTAGGGATCAAACAAATGTGTGGTATTAAAAAATATTGAATGCAAATAAGGTTTTTTTTATTTTAATAGGCTATTTTTATTTTTCCTACATGGATGTAAAATATTATATGTATGAAGAGGAGGGGGTATAATATTTTAAAGCACGAATCTCCACGGAAATAATTACATTTCAAACTACTTCTCTGTGAATATTGCAATCCTCTGAATAAAATAATCAAATTACAGAAAATTAAACAAAAAACAATACTTCAGAAGAGGTAATTAAAAGACATTTAAAGAATAGTGACATTGATGTACAAAGAATCTACTTGAAATAAACAAATAAATCTATTTCTATTAACAAAGAATATACAAATCTATTTCCATTCTATGAAATTAATCTATTTCCTGATGAAATAAATCTACTTGAAAATGCAACATAACACAATCAAAGTTTTTAAACTAGGATTTTGCATGTGACTACTTATAAGATGCTATTGTGAATTTCACATAATGATCGAAAGCCTTTTTTTTTAAGCTGAATCTCTTAAGGTAAATTTATTACTACATGCTTAATTAATTTTTCTTCAAATAACACATCATATGCAAAGTTGTATTTTATTTTCACCCATTTATATTTTATTCTTATGCTGTGCCTTACCAAAGCAGAAATCTTAGTTTTTCTAACAAATTTACAGTATACGAATTGCCGTGCAATGTGAGGATCACATTCAAGAAAACATTCAAATTTAACCATAAGGTTAAATACATTTTGTAGCTCAAGGAACGTGAAACTTATAGGACATTTAGTTAAAACTTGATACAATCAACATAACGCACAAGAGAGAATCATGTGCTGTGAGAGTTTTTATTTCTCATTCTGGTATAAGAGAAGCACAGCTGTAAACAAAAGTCACGCGATAAGAGTGCTGTTAACCCGAGAGTTAGCCGGTAAACGCATAAACACGAGGATTCAACTTCACACAACATTTAACTGTGAAACAACACCGTCGCTACCATTTTGTTAAAGTTCCAATGGGTTTGTTTTTAAAAACTATGTAGGATCAGTTTGGAGACTTTAAATAGTTACGGTACTAACGTGAGTCATGGTCCACATTATTGTCGATAGGATTTTCTATACGTAGGAAAGTGTTACTTTTTTAGAGTAAGGCCAACAATAAAGACATTAAAAGATATGTTTTATCCCGCTCGCTAATCAGCGTATTTCACAGTTGGCG
This sequence comes from Macrosteles quadrilineatus, assembly GCF_028750875.1. Taxonomy (NCBI): domain Eukaryota; kingdom Metazoa; phylum Arthropoda; class Insecta; order Hemiptera; family Cicadellidae; genus Macrosteles; species Macrosteles quadrilineatus. Next base: position 95,879,565 of record NW_026542596.1, read on the forward strand.
TTTCTACACCAACTTCAGCCACAGATCAGCTACGTTAATTTACAACCGGTAAGCAAAAACCTTAAAAAAGCAAACATAACCTAAATGACATTTTATACGCAACTAAAAGGTTAATCTGTGAGTTAATTTAAGTGAATTATTGTGGTGGGAAAAATCTTGTGTGCATTACGAGCAAAAACAGTCATTACCACTCTCAAAATGTATGCCACACTTAGCTAAAGGGGGTGAGACTATCTACAGTTCTCGAGCGGCAATGACGTACTTTGCGCACTCAATAGACAAATAGTTATTATTGAGAACCATTTTTTTACTAATATCAAACTACTCCATCATCACCCACTCTCGGATGTGCCTCAACAGTTTGAGTGTTTTGTACTCCCCTAAATAGCTTCTAGAAACTTAAGCCAACACCTACAAGCCTGTTGAACTTGCAGGTCCCCTGATTAAAGCTCCCGCAGAATTTTCTGTTCCTTAGTTAGCTTACCAACGAAGTCAGGCTTTAATTTAGATTTGTGCAGGTAAAGAGCAGATATTCTGCGGTCTCATTCAGGAGACCGCATTTTCTTCAGTGCGTTGCCCAGAAAGAGAATATTTCAGTACAATCCCTTCTAAGGTGCAGTCCTGTGATAAAACGTTCTACCTTATCGACAGTTTGGGAATTATTAATAAGGTACCTAGTACAAAAATAATATCTATGTTACTAGGGCACAAGGAAAGATGTCTCTCGGCAGTTTCTTCCACTCTAATTTCAAATTAAACTGTTCGTAAAATTATTCACACAAAACACAAACTCTAAAAATATACTTTCAGTACAGACATATGACCGAGCAATGAACAAGAGCAGCGTTCCGGATAAAATACAGCTTTGTAAAATGAGGAAAGGGGAGAATAATGTGTGATGCAACAGATACAGGGCTGTTAGGCGTTAAGGGGTGGGTAGGGGTGAAATTTACTCGGCTTCACAGTGTTATATGAGCACCTAGCAGCTAGAAGGGTCGCCTATAATATATAGTCCTCGCCCGACCGTCCTTAGTGGATTACAGAATTGTTGTTATCAGAATTCTGTATGAAAACCTTTTTTTTTCGTTTAGAAATTTGTAATACTCATTAGTTACTATGCACAAATTATTCAATACTAGCAGAGTACCCGTCCTTCGTACGGGGTTAGCATATAAATATCAAATGCTTATTGCAGTTATGGGTGAGGAGGGCATGGTTTAAGAAAGTTTGGTTCTTTTGTTCTACCACTGCCCCTGAACCATAGAAAAATGTAAAGGTCTGTTTGTGTACCACAGTTTTTTTTTTGCTAGTTGGATCAAATTAGCTGTTAAATTTGTAATATATGCATTAATAATTTCTTTTTACTATGAAATATTCCCTGTAAAATATTATTACAGCATTTCACAAATATTAGAACATAAACATAAGCAAATGAAGTACCAGTAACTGAAAGAATCATATACTAATGAAATTAGCACCATTTAAGTAATGTTAAATAATTTTTACATTCGGGCTAGTGACATCATTATTTTAAATTTATAATCCTTACCCTCTCTGTTCTAATACTCATACAGTGTTAATATGTTTGAACCAGCTGTGTGGAATTATTGTGATATAAAAATTCATTTGACAGTTAGTTCTGCTTGTTTACATTTTTAAACTTTGTAGGTTTGTTCTTTGTTACCATGGATACCATCAATCAATATTTACTTTTAAATCTCTCACCTCCAATTTTTGAAAGCCCATGGGGCAGAGCCCTAGGACAATATCGAAGCGGGAATAGTTCTATATGTATCCTCGGAGCTGTAGCTTCATGTGTGTGCAATTTGAGCTCAGTCGGTTCAGTAGTTTTTGAGATTAGCTCATACAAACACACACACACACAGACACCACCTCTTCTTTATAATAGTATAGATAGATTAATGTAATTTTTTAGTGATTTTGGAGTACGGTATTTTCTAAATATTTCAGATAAATAATCAAATTAAAGTATAGATATCGGTAATAATACTGTGTAATATCTAAAAGATAATTTCATTCGGTTGTTTTGTCAGTGTATTTTTTTATATAACCATGTTGTACGCCACGTGATACAAAAATCCATCATATCCATCCATCATTCTTGTAACTTGAATGCAAATTCGATACCAAAAACCTTTCCGTGAATTGATAAAACGTGGTTTCTACCTTAAATTTACCAATCCAACATACTTAATTTTACAAACACACGCTCTATTTACTAAATAAGACCAACCAACTCGCTACAAAACAATCAATCATATCTAAATTGTCGTTTATTTTACATGGGCTAATTTGATTGCAATCTACGGCAAGTGCAGTCTCATGTATAGGTGAATAGAAGGTTTAATTAATAGGGTCAATAATTTCCAATTTGTTATCTAACAAACGGTACCAAAATACTTAAATAAGGAAAGTCTCTCTTGTAAAGCGCACTTTTTTCCATGGGGATTCATTTTTCTCAAGGTTATTGTTTTAAAATTGCCTAGGACAAGGACACAATAATTTAAACAAAATGTTTGACAAATGGGTTTCTCTTATGCAATACTTTATTTTCAAGTTTAAGTTTATTTTAAGTTTTATCGTATGTTTCGTGTATTTTTGCAAGCACTGTTTTGACTTTTTTGTGATATTTTTTACTTTAATAAATCGAACGCGTTATTGTTTTTTTTTTTTTTTTTTTTATATATTTGGACTTTTCTGCGAATCTATCTTGTTGTTTAATCAACCAAGTAATTTATTTTTGTCCGCAATTGGTATTTAATTTCAATGTTTGTGTATGATGTTGAACTTAATCAAATAATACTTCGCCTGAATTGAACATATCAAGACATCAGTACATACTCTACCAAAATAACACATGAAAATATATTTATCAAATTTAATGGAATTAAAAGACTGAGGTGAATGAGGTGTTTTTAAAGGCTGGCAAAACTATTAAATGAGGAATTTCAATAAATAGCATTTGAGGTGTTCGTTTTCAGTTTAATTGCATTAGTTATATTAGCATATAGAGGAGATGAAGTGCTTGGCGTTTATGTCAGTCATGAAAGAGGCATTTCAATTAAATGAGAGGCAATATAGTGCTTTAGAAGCTAGACATAACATCTTAAACTTGGGACATGTTTGTTACTGGCGCGACGGAGAGGCGACCATCTCTCTCGCCATCTCTCTCTTTCACCCCCTTCTCTCTTTTTCTCTCTATTTTCCACACTCACCCCCCCCCCTTCTTAAAATCCCCTCCAAAACTAAATACTTGTATTTTTTTAATTCGCTCCTCTAAACGAGATCAATTTTACACTGCCAGAAAGGTCGATGGAAAGTTTTGAAAGAGTAATATAATGCTTCTTGCATTTACTGAAAAGCTGTTACTTTGGACTACGAATAAAATGATAAATTTGAAATAAGTTCTAAATTTGGGATATTCTCTAGGACGTGATATTGTTAGTAAAGTCTTATGAATCACGGCCTGAACAAGTTAGTGTAGACTATGCGCTCATCAGTTGTGCTTTTAAACTGCGAAGGAGTAAATGCAGGCGTTTTTAAATCACTAAATAATCCGTATTATTATTTTGGTTCATTCTAAAGTGAATAATTGGATTTTAGATGTTGTCCCAATACGTTGGTGAAAATATTGTCATATCTGCAATTTGTGCTACAATATTCCATATAAGTGCGTATTTTTTTCTATAAAATCGAAATATTAATAAAAACATGCACAGGGATGACACTTTTAAAAAGAGCATTTAAACAGTTAAATTAATATGTGTGATATATTTAAAGCATGTTGTTGAAAGCACGAGATCTTGTTCCACAAGTTCATTTTTTAAGGCCCATTATTAAATAATTTAGAGTAATGAATAATTAACTTTGTAAAAACAGGTTCACATCATATTTTAAGAACTGATAGACACGAATAACCAGTTCTCTAATTTTGTTCCTAAAAGTAACGCTGTTTAAAGAGCTTTAAAAGGGGTTTCAAACAAAAATACATCTTATATTTAAATAAATAATCAGGTCAAAAAGAAACGATCTTCTCTAAATCTAATTTGGTACTGACAATAACAATTCAGTTATGCATTTTGGTGTCTCTAGCAGCCTACGGTATCTACGCTTATTTATTTTTCTCTTTTTTTAATTAAACCATAAACAATTATTTTAGGGAGTATATGTTCAGGTTTCTCCATTAGATTAGCATTTTTATCATTCCTTTAGTCTTTGGGCTGCCACAGTCATTCGCTGTTCTATAATTTATGGTTTAACGAACTTTATAAAGCTAATGTCGTGCAGTTTAAAGTTATAATTAATTACATGTCCCAGCTTTTAGCGAATTTCCCTATAGGAAAGTAGCTATTACAGAAGGTCTCATGGTAAGACCTAGGCCCGGAACCGATTTACTTTATAATTTTGATATCCCCAGAGGTTTTGTCCGATTTTGATAAAATTTGGTTTGAACGTGTAAGGTGGAATAAACAAGAAATGAGTTCGCGAACCAGCATGATCGGACTATGGGACTTTGTGGACTATGGGGGCGGGGGGCTTTTATGGGGTACAAATGGGGTTTTCTCATTTTTTACTCTTAAAACACAAAATTATTAAATTTTTCTCTAGACCTTTTTAAAGACTTCAAAAAATAAATAATTTAGCATATCAATGTGTTTTTGTACGGTGATTGGTTGCAGAGAAAATTCCAAAAATTGTTAATTTATAACTCCCATGTTATTTTTATAGACAATATTGTAAAATGTTGTAGTTGGCTTGTTTATGAATATATTTTGATCAAACTTGGCATATTTATTGATTTAATACTAAGCTATTGATATAAAAAAAACACCATACCAGTTTCCCTGTAGCAGCTAACCAAAGTGCTCGTTAAACATAAATGTTAATTTATTAGATTAATTGATAATCAATCCAGGAAATGGAAAAACGCTTAATCGGCAGGTTTGCTGCATCGGGGGTATTTGCAGAACATTGTTATAACTCCGTATTGAGACTAATATGTTCATAGAAAGAGCTGTTAGGAATGGTTTACCTTACCATGTCTGTTATTTTACTGAACAGCGTCTGCAGTGTTTAAAATTCATAAGGACAATATTTCCAACAAAAACAATCCTGTTCCTACTTATTCGAAGACTTCCTCCACGAGATATGGGTCACACAGATAACCATTACTTAAGGATAGGTAGCTGAAGATATTTCACCCAATCGCATATTCAACACTTCCAGCCTGTACGACAGTGTTTATTCTAGAACGATGAAAGAGATTTCTATTAGGATCAATTTACACAACCGGTTACATATTCACAGCATTATTAACCTGTTCCACCTTCAATCAGGAACTGTTCTCTGAGATAATAGGTAAGCCGTTCCGCGGCCTTCATCTCGGAGGTATTTGAAGGTCGTTGGAGACCGCACGTTGTGTATTGTTGTTGTTCTTCATTAGAATATGCATACTCTGTGTAAAACAGGCTCAACATGAATGTTCAACTCGGGAAGAAGGTGACTCATTTAAGGATGATTTTGCTTCGTGTGTTTTGTTATACATAAAGTATGTTTTTGTGCAGAAAGTTATATTTTTCACAGAGTTGATGTGGAGACATGGTGGCTTACTTATATTACTGATAACTGAATATTACTGAGACTTTTTAATTGATATAAGTAATATGGGTGTTCCTATCAAATGATACAATTACCCCGAAAACATTCTTTAAATTTTATACAGCGTTTTTAGAACGAGTTAATTAAAAAAAAATAACAACACAAACCTTTTTGGTGAAATAAACATCCTGAAAACATAAATTAATTTGTGTCTATGTTGTAAAAAATTGTATTTTCTGACGTTTATTTTACATTTTGTGAATTTTTTAAGTCAGATGGGTTTTGAAGCTCTAAAAAAACCTCCCGACTATCATAAACAAATGTTTATCTACCTAAAAATATTTGTTTTCATAGAAATAGGTAGAATAAAAGAAAACAAATTTAATGTAATTCATGGTTTTTTATATATTTTATATTTATATTTTATTAGTTACTTTTTTAGTAGTTCACCCAACCCGAGTGTCTAAACTTTCTTCCCCGACAGTAGTTAGTGAAAACAAGTCTATTTAATTATTTACCTTTAAAATAAATTTTCACAATAGCAATGCAATCGTATTCAGTATTCGTCAAAAAGATTCTCGACGTAATATTCCCTCTTATAGAATTATTAACGGAGTTTGGAACCCTTAATGCTAAGTGTGTTTATGTGTGTGTAAGTTTCCTCTGACGTATAACGAAATAAAAAACCAACATGTATAGAATTCCAAAATCTACGTCACTTCTGCATAGTCACTGGACGTAGTTGGTTTCATCCATTCATCTTTCTGACCAATGTCCAGGCTCCTTGGTCCAGCCTACTAGGCCTACTATATAGTGTGCTAAAACAGTTGGTTATGTCAACCATGATATCCCATCAACTATGTACTTAAACCATAAGGACTTTTTTTGTAATAACTCTTTTTCCACTCGTCCTACTTAACCGATTTTTACGATTGAGGTGTCATTATTGAAGTGCCGTTTATGATCCAGCGGAGGAAAGAATGGTAATTTTCTTGAGGGCTTCGCCCCAATAGCGATTGGTTTATTTCTAGGGTTCGATTTTAAAGATCAAGCGATGCTGACCAAACTTCCTTTATAACGATGTGTAATGAGAGTAGTAATTTTAACTGATCATTGAATTGAATGTAAAAGACACAGTCAGATTGTTTACAAAGACGAATTATATACGTTATACGTTAAATATTTATTTTAATTATTGTTCTTTTACAGTTTTTTGAGGCGTTTTCTTAGCTTGATTTTTTTTTTATAATAATGTCCTATATTTTTCTTTATTCATATGCTTTTAGTTTCCAGTATCTTTATTGTACAATGTAGGCCTACATACTTTGAATCATTGAAATGCAATTCTCTGTAGGTTGTTTATGCATATTTATGCCAATGTCCCCAATGATGTATGTTTCACATTAAAGTGTAACAGAAGTTTGACATACTTTTGAGCATGATTCATCGCCATCGTCAACAACTGTAAGCATGACTAATTATGTCAAATGGCGCTTGCTGCACCATGAAACTAAAACGAATATTTCACTTATTGTCCAAAATATATTGAAAATAAAATAAAATACAGTATATTCAATATACTGTATATTTGTTATAATTCCAAAATATTTCTCGAAAAATATTCTAACAAATCTTATTAATTTTATAATTCATCTATGTACATCTTGCATCCAAACCTTCTCACTTAAAATATTAGTAGGGTAATAAGGGTCTTCACTGCAACATCCCCTTTCCTGCCATCGTACTTAACCAATTTAAACCATTTTTATAATTTTAAAACTTTTGATCAATCGGAGGGATGAATATTAACGAAAAAGGTAGATTAATTTAGAGCTTCGCCCCTCCCCCCCTAGCGTATTCGTTCTAGAGTCCAGTGAGGTTGACCAACTGTCTTTAAAATAATTTAAAATGTGAATTTTAATTTGATAACAGCTGAACCTTCAGTTTACATTTTAACCACAGACAGATAGGAAACAAGAGACGGCACAATTTATGAAAATGGAATTTTAAAATAGCCTTGGCTACTTTTAGTGATAGAAACTGAGTTAGGTAAATCACTCCGGTTATGGATCCACTATAAACGAATTTAATTTATTATAATTTGTTTAGAATCACCTAATGACTTATCTTAAACAAAACACTTGGTGTTGGATAATTTGTTTTGATCGGCTTAACTTGATTAAAATGTGCAATCTGTGCTATAATTCCCTTATATTCTGTATACAGTACTTACCTTAAACAAAGTATTTCAGTTCCATACTTCATCTCTGATTACTACGAACGACTAACTCAGCTATGACGGTTTGAAACACAATAGTGCACGTATTTCAGCTACGAATATTCGAAGATCTGTAACTCAGTTTAGGCTTTAACGAAACAATGGAGGCCAAGATTCGGACATGGATTGGCTCCTGTGGTGATCTTGTTATTGGATCGCCCCCTATAGAGTGCCTCCCCCTGGTGGGGGTCCATTACACGATATAGAACTACCCCTTGAGAAACTGTAGCCACGTGTACACTGTACGTTAACATAGTCTTGTTTATTTATTTACTAATAATGAAGAACACATTTATAATCTATACTATTATAAAATTGAGGTGGTGTCTGTCTGTTTGGGCAGCTGTCACGGCTAAAATAATAAACTAATACAGCCAAAATTAAGCACAAATCCAATCGCAGAAGCATTTATACAATGTTTCCATACTAATTTGAATTAACTAAAATCGATTGATTATACGATTACAAATTATTGAGGCTTTTAAAAAGCAAAAATTTTATATAGAAAGGTTGTCAACATATCATTTACTTTAAGCATAAGTGATTCAAAGTTATTTTTGCTACAATAACGATAGTTATTGACAATAACTATCAGACACAATATCATAATAGCGGAGTTTCTTTAAATTGATCATCTTTTAATCGTTGCCACAGTGAAAAGCGTGGAGATCGACTAGAATTGTTAAACATAAATAGATTAATATCCCTCCACAGCAAACCTGCAGACTAAGCGAATTTCTAGTTGCTAATTTTATTGAATACTTCCTGAAATATGTTACATTTATTCTCTTTTTAAAAACATAGGTTGTATGAGTAATAAGGTTTGTTGCTTTGGGAAGGTAATAAAGTGTGTTCTTGGTTAAATACCAATGTAATATGAGTATGAAGTGCCAAATTTGATTAAAATATATCCATAAACAAATCAACTACAACCGTTTACTCCTCTATAAGAATAACATGGAAAGTTTACATTTAAAGATGTTTTAAACGTTCTCTGTAACCATTTAGCGTACAACAACTCTTCAATGTACAAAATTATTTGTTTTTAAGCTATACAAAATTGTTAAGAAATAAATTTTTAAACTTTATGTTTAGAGTCAAAAATGGGGTAAGGCTGGAAATAATTAACCTTCTGCAGAATACTGAACTGAGTAAAAAAAAAACTCGAATGCGTAAATAGATTGCATTTAATAAATACACAAGAATTTAGAACCTTTTTTACATAGAAATATCTGTAACGAAAATTACTCTATCTATAATATTGTATGAGAGGAATTACAATTTGTACGGATATTTGCGGACATTTTCCATCACAATTATTTAAAATATGTCCTTACGACGTTTCAGGGTCTAGAATTGTTGCTTTTATGATTGATTTTTTAATTTTTTGATGACTCTTTATGAGGATTACCTTTGTCGTTTTCCAGCTTTATTTGAGAATTGAGGATTTGGAATAATCTTGTAATGTTTTGGAATACCTCTTACTTGAAGACGGGACCAAATTCTAAATCCTGAAACGACTTAAAAACCTTATTTTACCAATCCTAATTTTAAACGTCCACAACAATCCATCAAATGACATAGGCCTACACTTACCACCACCAAAATCAACTTCAAACAAAGAATATTATTGATAATCTTCTGCGTGCTATTCAAAGTTTATATTTGCAAATCACCAGTTGCGAATCACGCTACGCAGCGGCCTACATGGGTCTCTCTTGACACCTATCCGCAGATTTGAGAAGCAGTTCTGCCAACCAGGGCTAGAAAGAATACCATTAACCCACTTGTCTTGATGGCTACGCACGCTCTGTTCTGCCCAATCACTTGGTATAATAATGATCAATGCCTTTTGTGGAGGCTTTCAATATTGTCTTTCTCGCGGAGCGATTGGTATACCAAGATGCTATGAGGAACTTCGGAAACAAAAACGTGTGATTCAATGTCACTTCACAACAGTTTGTGAAAATATCGGTGTGGAAATCTTTGGATTATTTGATATTGAATATACCGATCAAACAAAAAATATTGTTTTTGTTAAGTGCTTGTATGTACGTTGACCCTTCTTCGTTTGGTTTGTAAATAAATTATTTTGATTGTTGACGACTATTCAAACCTTTTCGAATTAGTAAAAAATTATCAAAAACATACTATGTTTAACACTGTTTCAAATTAATCATTTTTTCAAGTTTTTATGCAACTTTTATTGATTTTTGGTCTTTTTAAGCTCATTAATTCCCGTAGATACTTTAATTCTCAATACGTATATTATAACTGATAAGTTTTTTTTTAGTTAAGTACTTCAGTTCAAAAACTGTGAGTGTTAGATTATTTTGGTTCATTAGAAAAAAAATATAAATAAGATGGGAAAACCTAAATTGATAGTTGACCCTAGTTCCAACAGTGTGGAAACCCAGTGTAATAGTCCAAGTCTTTCCTAAACCGAAATTCTACCCTAGCACTTTCCCTTTGTTACCGAAGTTGCATTACGTTTAATGAGAGTCTTCTTTAGGGAGATATTTACTCGGTTGAAAGAAAGCGAGATAAGAGTAAATCATTAAATTCTCATTAACCTCTGTCAATTATCCCCGACCTAGATTCGTGGACGTATCCTCTTCATCCACGTCGCCCAGAGTAAGCCACCCTCTTATCAAAAGCCTCTTATCACACGAGCTTGCTGTGATAAGTTATTGGAATGGACATTATTAATTATTTAACACTCGTGTGATTCAGAGATAACATTTACTGCTTTTGATTTACAGCTTAAATTGTTATAGATATGTAAATGTTTTGTTGAGGAGATTGAGGACTTGTAACAAAACATGAGAAGAAATCATGACTGATTCATACAAGTTTTTTTTCCTGATTGATTCGCTTCGGTCAGTATAAATATTGTTGGATGTCCCCTGTATGCATTTATTGACAAAGGGTCTTTGTCTCACTTCTGGTTTAAGTTACGTTTGTCATGTGGATGTCTGTATTTTTGGCAATAAAAAATTATTTTTCCTACAGTTACCTAACAATGTACGTGTTCTCTCACTGATTTGAGAAAGCAAAGTGGCCAATTCGCTCATCAGTGAGACAATGTTAACATTGTCTCACTCTAATTACTTTGTCTCACTCCAGATTTGCAATGTGAAGGCACGAAATAATGAGCGCGTAACATGCAGGCAACGTCGTATGCGCGCGAAACACGTTGGCAGCACTGGCTGTAAATCAGCTGGTCAGCTGTTGTACTGTTGTATTTGTCACTTCACGTTAAATGTTATATTAAAAGTTCACTTCTGTGTAAAAATAGGTTATGTTTCTTCACCAATTTATTTGTTTTATGGTAACTGTAGGAAAAGTATAATGTGCAACTCGAGTTCAAAGTACAATTGCCTCACTCGAGAAACCATTCCTCACTCGCCTACGGCTCGTGTGTAAGGATTTCTCTCGAGTGAGTCAATTGCTCACTTTTCTCACTAGTTGCACAAATAACTATTTCTGATTAACTGGGTGCACGCACGGGATCGCCTAAGTACATCCACATTGGCATATTTCACTAAGGATCCTGCGCGCCATAAACATCATACCACTAGACTTCAGTTGTTAATAATTAATTATATCGTTAGTTTAAGGGTTTACAACCCCCTCCCACATAAGTCCTCCCTTATAGTTTATCTTTGATTAAATAATGGAGAATAAGAGTGTCAGATAGAGGAGCAAATAGAGGAGTGAGCAGGATCGTTTTGTCAATTCAATGCTTTAAAAAATAATATGAATTACAGATAATGGGGGTATGAAAAATGAAAATTGATCAGTGAATAGCCAAAAAAACTTCAAGTGCCTTTGAGTGTAATCTCATTATCTGTTGTGTTTATAATTCAGTAACAAACCAACACACTGAGACTTTTTTAGTATAAAAGCATTATTAGCTTCGTCAAAATAACATGTTTTCTCGCATCATTCATATTGCCAAAACCTCTTTTTATGATATATTTCAAGTGCGTAAATGCCAGAACCCAACAGATGCCTCCAACAATCTGCCTAGTCACGCTTTACTGAACGAAGATGACGCAAATTGTCGATTCGACGCGCCTTCACATTATACTCTAGGCCTCACAACACAATGTTCCACATATTTATTTCATCTTATATTCTTGAAAGATAGACTAGTGAGACATCTAACTCTTGTATCATTTAGTTATCGAAATGCAGGTTTCCATCTAAACAGTCCCAGGAACAGGAACCTGTTACAGTGTGCTCTGGACAAATCCAACAACTGTTTACTGGGACATTGCCAACCGTTTCTGTCCAAACAAAACTCAAGGCACGATTTCTGCGAGATATTTGCTTTGACGTTCGATAAGGCAAGTACATTTCTCGTCTTAAAAGATGGTAGGATTTTATACGTTTCCATATGTTTAGGGTCCAGGATGCCTAGAGAGCCATATGTCGATTATATGGTTCCCATTTACATGTATTTTAGTGTAGTTTGTACACCGTTTGCTCTTTGGCGTCAATGATAGAAGACCGTTTTACCGTTACAACCGTTAGAAACCGTTTACAAATAAGTTTTTGAGTTTGAAAACATATTTTCAAAACGGTAAATAAATAGTTATTATCATAAGTTACTACAACATAGCGAAAACTGTAGTGAATCTGAAGGTTTTAAGGAAGTATGATTATCAACAGGTATAAACTTCATTGAGAAGGAATGCCATTATCTCTGAGCAAAGCTCCAGGTAATATTGAAAGTTAATGCCGCAACACCTTCTCAACCTACAGGTCCTGGACCCAGTTCAAGGACACAGCATCATTCCTGGCCTTCCACTACAGAGCACAGCGGTACGCTATCCCGATGGTAATGCCATCATCGAGTTGCTGTCCGTTTGCAAAACATACGTTTGCCAGATGGCAATATGAGTTCGTACCTCCCAAAATGTCACTAAATAACTTGGAGGTTAATTGGGGGTTCAATTCTAAAAATTAATCCGTGAGTGTGAGCTTAAAGTGTAAGTTTCATTTCGTCTCCTCTTGCATCTTCACTTACATTTTTTTACTTTTTTTAAACGATTGCACAAAACATGTAAAATGTTAACTTTCTTTAGATTTTTGTATGTACACTTCAAGATTTTACTCAACCGATTAAGTTCCCCCTTTTAAAACTTACTTCACCCAATTAAATATTTTAACCATACAAACCCATAGAGCTTAGACAAAAAATATAATTAAAAATTAACTCAGTACGTTCCACAACACTTGGCCTATGTGGACGGGGAAGTGCAAGGTTAAAAGAGCCTGCCAACTTCTTTTATAAGTACAAAAAATAAGTATATTTTTACTACTCTGAGGCTCGGATGTTGCTTCAGATCCTCCATGTAAATGAGCCTGATGACGAGGCAAATTTTAAATTTCTCGAAACGTTGGGTTTCCGGAAATCTCACGATTATCCCTAACAATTATCCAATTTAGTAAATTAATCTTCAATTTTTTGTCTTGCTCTCGAGTGGTGTTATCAGTTAAGCCCGCGGCACATATGTAGCCTAGCTGAGGTGGGGTCTAACAACTTGTCCTAACCTAGGCACTACAGTCGGTGTTCTGTGCTCCGCCATGACGGTTCGCGGGATTTGGTTCTTGCCTCTCGCAATCTTCTGTTTATCACTCGCCCAACCGGCTGCTGCAGAAAACCAACAAAGTGAGTGTTTTTCGACATTTTTCTTGATAACGTTTCTCCTTGTGTCTTTATGTTTCAAAAAATATTTATTAGACTTTTTGTTGAAAATTTTGTTTGTGTAGGTCTACTGTGTGCGAAATCATTTAACATTTTTTAATTGGATTGGATACTGTCTAAAACCAAACATATTCAAGTTGTGGTATGATTCTGGGAGATCTTAAACAATATTTTGATCACAGTTAAGTAATTGTGGGTATGCATAAAATTGTTAGCGCATCCAGCAACGAATTGGGTTTTATGTTTATATATTTAAAACAGTTTGTTGTCAGTTTAAATAATTAATTTATAACTCCAAGCAATCGTAGATATTACTGGAGGTTTAGCAGCTTTGTCTGCTAGTCGTGTGTGTGGAAGACGCATGCTAACACAATGTAAACAAACAATGCCTGAATTGATGGATTGAAGGTTGCTTGTGTGATTGTTCGATTTGTCTATGGAAATCCCATCACTATGTTACTATATCTACATAATTTTAGCAATTAAATTATAATTAACTGGGATACAAGATAATCTCACTGATAAAATTAAGAATTCAATTATTTTAAATCGATCAGGCTAGGTAGATTATATTTGTAAGGTGAACTAAACTGCTTATTCATTATAATAAAACTATATTATTTACACTCATGGTTATGCAAATCAGAAAATTCTTCATTGTGGCAATATAAATGTTATTGTTTTGGCAATCATGTTCTCACTACGATACGTCACAAAAATTAAACGTTTGAACGTAAACGGTTCAAACGTATTAAATTATCATTTCAAGCATACAGTACCAAAAACACAGTAGATGAAGTTAATTAAAAAACATAGGTTAAAATATGATTAACTTTGAATTGAACTATTGATTGATTTTCGATATTCAGTGAACTATTGCGAAACCTGGCACGTGCATGGATGTGTGTTTTTTGGCAACTAAATTGTTATATGTTTTAGAATGAATTGCAAAATTATTCACTCTTTTATTGTAGTGCCATAAATAGCACACGCAGTACAGAAATATCGTCCCACTTGCTCGAAAACATAATCTTAAAGGCATTCAAAATGCAAGAAATGACTTTAACTTAACTCACCCAAACAGTGTTAGACATAAACACACCTTGAAATGTTTTCATCCGATCCAAGATTGTCTTCCTATCAATATTTTCTTCTATATACCTAATGCAATAATTGTTTTCTCTATAACATCTCTTTATCATTATTTTTAACATCCCTTTATCATCTGTCCTACTTATCTGATTGTTTCTATAAAGGTGTCATTTTAATGCTTGTGATCTAGTGCAGATACGAATTGTAATCAAATAGATAATTTCCTCTGGGCTTTGCCCCTCCTAGCCTTTGATTTATTTTAGATGGAGCTTTCAAGGGTCCAATAAGTATCACCAAATAACTAACTTGCTTTAAGATATTCTAATGGTGGAATTGTAGTTTAACAGCTTGTTGCCTTCAGTTGAAATTAAAAGTCAGTTTGTAAATAAAAGAGGAATCTGTTAATGAAAATTGATTTTAAATAGGCTACTTCTATCGATAGTTTTAGCTTGATTCACTAAATGATTGAATCACTCTTTATTATATAGGTCTACTATCTACATCCTTAATGTTTTGATCAATAGTAGTAATGTAATAATTGTCTTAATCAACTATTCTATTTTTATATGATGATGTCTTTATGTTAATTTTTCAATTGAGGTTAAGTGGCTATTGCATTAATCTCGTACACTTTTGAGCAACGTTAAGAAGCGCTATTTCCGCACGGTTCTACCTAGTATATTTATAAATTAGTACTTCTGATTTAACCTTTTAAAAACATCCAAACTGTCCATTATTGCATTATCTATTATTCGTTTTTAAATCTGGAATAAACAAGGTAACAGATACAGTCAATTATTCATACAGTTCTGACCTGCATGTAATTTAACAGCGGCCAGTCTGATTCCCAATCAGCATTCTGATAATCAGCTGGCGGCTACACTGATGAATGCCCGGCTTAGCTGATTGATGCTGATTGCTTTAAAAATTAAACTTTAGCTAATGGAGTTCACGCACAGGTCTACTTGATTGATTGTCCCTTTCATTTGTTTTGTTTGTTGTTATTTACTCGTATACTTTTATTATTGTGTGAATTTAAGTGGCGTAGCAGTTCTGCTTGATTTATATATTGAGTGTAAGGTGACTAAAACAATCGTTGAGATCTAGCATTATTTTGTTTAACTCGTAAAAACATATGTAGCACGACAGGTAGATATTATTAATAATTAAAACTTTTTCTGCTTTAAGAGTAGTAATAACGAAGAATCATATCTAAATTGTCTTAATTTTTTAAGTAAAATGTACCTAATTTAATTTTGTACTATTTTTAAAAATTCATACGAAACTATTGTTGCATGAGTAATTTTTCTTATTATAAGTTATAAATACTAATACGCTCCTGAACTTGTTAACTAGCCTACAAATTATCGATATATATAAACGCAGTACAATAAGGGTTTCGCTGTTACATCCCTTTTCCAGTCGTCCTACTTAACCGTATTTTACGATTGAGGTGACATTTTAAAGCTTATTATCTAGCGCACCTGCCAATGTAATTAAAAAGGAAATTTTCTCCAGGACTTCAACTCCCTCACGTTTAATTTATTTCTAGAGTCCATTTTGAAAGATCCATTTATGAAGACCAACTTTCTCTACAATGGTTTAAATGTGAATTTTAATTTAACAGCCATTCAGTTGAATTTTAAATGGCAGGAAGATTTTAAACAAGTGACTAAACAGTTTATGAAAATGTATTGTAACTAGTCTACTTTTTTACAACTGTGATCTGATTGGGGTAGGTAAGGTACTTAAAAGTGCAGATAGAAAATAAACAAATGTATTGTATATTAGTAGTATAACCTAATAGTAGTAGTAGTAGTAGTAGTAGTCACCTAATAACTGTTCCAAACAAACATAATCTTGACAAGGTAAATACTATTGTATATTTGAAACAAGTTTTTCACCCTATTGAAATGCCCAGTTTGCACAAGAATCCCCTCGTAATTTTAAAATCACATGGAATGCAGTAGTTTTTTAATATTTGAAAATTTTGAAAAAATAGTCACTTTTATTGTTTAATCACTAGGAGGCAAATTCATAATTCCGCTTGCATGCCTTTATGTATTTAATACACAAGCATCGATGGCTTAGATACTGACCAAGACCACTCGGACCTTTTGTTAGGATAATTACAAAAACGTATGAACAAGAACAGCTGGGTCCGCTCTTAACAATCAAAACATTTTTTGAACTTTTCTCAGGATCGAACATATGGCCTTCTGATTGTAAGGCGAGCACTCAGTTACTCAGCTTATAGTCCATTCTTAGACACATTGCCATATGAAGTATGTTATTTGGGTGAAGATTGAATAGCTGTAATTAAACTTTAGGTATAACCAAACATTTAAAATTTAATTGACGAAAAATACGTAGAAGAGCATTTACCAAATGTATTTTCTTTTTCAATCATACTCTGTAATTGATTTAATACAAAGCACAGTGTTAAGTGATTACATTAAGGGATTAAGGAGTGAAGAGAGCTGTATGAAAAATACAATTTAGTTTTTAAATGGATTATAATACAATGAGTTAACCTACTTTATTATAACTAATTTTTACAGTTCACCTGATCTTTAAATTTAAGTTTAAAATAATAATTCGTCTCTATTATTGCATCAAACGCATCAAATAACTTAATATGATTTAAGAATTTTTTTTTTAAAGAAGGTGTTACTGTACAAATTCCTACTCACAACCAAACTAACAATCTGTTTTGCTGCAGCGGGGGTATCCCAATACAGGACAGGATCGCAAGCTTGGTAGGTTAGGTTTAACAGTATTTTTATACGGCCTACATATCTAACACCACATTCTCGTTAGTTGTACATATAGTTAGTTGTACCCATGTTAGTGTACATTGTACACGTCATTTGTTTATCCAGGTGTAGGCAGGCACAGCTGTGTAGTGTTAAACTCTGCTGTACTTGCACAACTTCACAACTATATCATAATGCTGAAATGTCAATACTTCATTGTAGCCTACTTTCTTAACAAATTAATCTGGTTATTTGGGCTTTTTTGTGTTCCTTAAAATAAATTACAATAATAGCAATTTATAAATAAATTATTTTCAAAAATTGCATATTTCGGTATTAATTTTTGTTACAGCTATAGGAGACATATAAACCTAACTTTTTATTCCTTACAAGATTGCTATTAACAAACATGAAGGTCTTACCCATAGATGTGAACAATTGGTGTTTAAAAACAGTATATTGAAACAACATAATTTGTTAAATAAAATTTTCAATAATTAAGTTGTTTAAAGCAATACATTTTGAAATGCCTGATACCAAACAGATTGCAGAAAAACAGTCAACATCGCAGTTGGTTCGTAGATAATTTCTCTAATCAAAAGGATATCAATTTCATGTTATTGTCGCACAATCTTTAGAAAGTGCTTTGTTTATTGACAGACTAGATCTACCACTTGTCTAGTCATTTTTCACCTAAACGTGTTAAAGCCTGAAACTATAAACGATGTCATTTAATTTTTATGTTGTATACTGTTGTCATTTAATTTAATAGCTGTTTCAAAACTTATTACATTATCTAGATTAAACTCAATAACAATTATCATCATTATTACTCGAATACTTCATTTAATTTGTATTGGGCTTGATGGTCTTTTACTTATTGCATTTTCAAATGCAAATTACCACGCATCTGAAACTTTGTTTATCTTCAGGTTTATTACAAGGTATTTTGTTATTTTGCACGAAATGGCATGAATTAGTTTACTATGATTAAAGCTCACCTTAAAACTAACATTGAATCACTAAGGAAAAATATTGTATAGCTTTAAAAAATCATTAGCATTATAGTTTTAAGAGCAAATGTATTTTAATTGATTGTTTGATTTATTAAACCTAACTAATACACAAGTTTATAAGTGAACGTTAATGGTTTCACGCAAATTACACGCTATTATTTTAAACACGTCGTCAAAACAAATAGCGGATCATTTAGATTAGCCACGCGCAAGGTTGCTTACGTTAACACTTACAGAATTACTTGATAAAGTTTTATTTTCACCGCTATTTTACCACATATCAATGACAGTTCACCGTTTTGGTTTGAGGTATATCTAACTTTATGTTTACTTTCGAAATTTTAAAAGTGATTGAAATTTATCCAACGGCTAGCTGTTATTCCTTTTTACGACCTCAAAGACTTTTTAGACCTTCCTTCGTCAAAGTTATGTTTCTAGTTGTCATTGTCTAACTATCGTGCCTTCACCTAATGCCTTGTAGTACAACCTGTCTAATTTTGTAATGTTATGCTATCTTTCAAATGAAAAGTGATTGACTCTTCCAATGTATTGTAATTTGTAATATGTCTACTGGAAATAAACATGTCTTACAATCTCAAACGAAAATGGAAATCACCTAACAAAGAATGTAAATCTCTTTTGGGGATAAGCATTGATAATATGTTTCACAAAAATAAAAATAAAAAACATAATAGATTTATTTTTATGGAAAATTAAATTAAATTCTTGTGAATGATAATTGAGAGGTTTTCCGGATGAGGCATTGCTGCAATGAAGAATAACTTTAGCTATACAACAAGAATGTAATTAACTTTCTGAATATAAGGTGGCTGCATTCGATCTCTAAAATAAATAATCGTGTATTATGCGACTGTAAAAATAAGGATAATTTACGATAGTTAGGTTAATCAAGAAGATGTCCACTCGATTTCTATTAATATAGTTTTAGAAAATACTTTGGAAAACTATGGACTATAACCTATAACATAAAGCATTTTGATACTCATTGGAAAATTTATTTATACAAGAGGTCATCCGGTGGTCGAAAGCTCGACCAAAAATATGTTATGTACAGACTTTGATTATGTAATGTTCATGCGATTTTATTCTATTTTTTTATTTCTGTTTGTTGTTATTTCGTCACCAGCATGGTACCCCATTAGGGAATTCTACTTATTTAAAATTTTTTTAATTCATTTGTGTGCTTATTTTTAGCCTATATTAATTTATAAAGGGATTCTGCACATCTACAGGAAAATATCTTTCTTAAAGTATGCGTAGATTTTCTCTTCGATGCACACAAGCTGAGAAAAAAGGTTTGAAAGAAACATGCTGGCCTATTAATATATAGATTTATTAGTGGAGTATTCTGGATAACAAAGTTCTTACAATAGTAACGCACCGATCGACCAATCCCGGCAATTACTTAATAGTTTGTAGTTGTATAATACCTTCACTATATTGTTTGGATCCCTTATCATACTGTACTTCCACCTGTTTTAAAAATCAATGGTAGCCTATTTCAGGCAAAGATAATTTTTTTCTCTACGTGTTGAAGAATATATTCCGCTAAAATATACAAGATAAATTGTCCTGCCTTAGACTAATTTTATATATTAATATTTCGTAGATTTTTAACATTTTCATTTTACAAAATCCATCTCTGATTGTGAAATTGACTATCAGACCTTTCTTACTTATCGACATTTCATATGAAACACGAAAAGATACGACCAATATCTGTTTTATTCCGTGTATTAAGTATCTAGAATGACTATTTCACAAGGCTATTAATCAATGTTACCTTCGGAGAGTTGTTTATTATATGCAAATCAAATAACCGAACGTCCTTTCACGAGATTTGGCCAAAACTGCGAGTCGCCGACCTTAGTGTAGGACGGGTTTTATTCTCTTTTTGGGCGCCAATTCTTCAAAATGCCAAATGCTGGACTTTTTAGTGTATCACATTTTAAAGGACTTATCGAGTTTGACGGTTAGATTTAAAGCTTTTATGATTATCCTAGTTTTTGAAGGACTCATCAAGGTGAAAGCGTCACCTTTAAATCAGATTTAATGGTTTTATGATTATCCTAGGTTTTTTAAGGGCTTATCAAGGTGACGTTTAGATTTAAAGGTTTTATTGTATCATAATTTATTAAATAAATATTATACAGGGTGGCGCAGATGGATCGGGTGGTTTTAAAATACTTGTCAAACTGTCAATTTTAAAGGTATTGGATTGAAATAAAGTGCAAAACGTGTAGTTGCAATGGAAGTTTATTGACAAAAAATTAGTTAAGTTAGTTTTTAAAAATTACATCCATCAAATGCCTTCCTTCTCGAGCGATGCATTCTTGGAGTTGGTCCTTGAGGTTCCGCATTGCTCGCTCAAGCACATCACCAGGAATTGATGTGATTTCGTTGTGAATTGCAGCCTTGAACTCCTGAATGGTCCGGGGTTTGTTCATGTAGACCCTTGCTTCAGGAGTTGAAGGTTGCAATTCACAACGAAATCACATCAATTCCTGGTGATGTGCTTGAGCGAGCAATGCGGAACCACAAGGCCCGACTCCAAGAATGCATCGCTCGAGAAGGAAGGCATTTGATGGATGTAATTTTTAAAAACTAACTTTAAAAATTTTTTGTCAATAAACTTCCATTGTAAGTGCACGTTTTGCACTTTATTTCAATCCAATACCTTTAAAATTGACAGTTTGACAAGTAATTTAAAACCACCCAATCCATATGCGCCACCCTGTATTAAGTAAATATTTTTCAAGTTAGGGTAAATAAGCTTAAAAATAGGAATATTGTGTGTCTTTTAGGACTGTAGGATTGTAGCTGTTTTAGGATAGGCAGATCTAATATTAAGATGGGATCTGAGCCACCAGGTCACCGTTTTATCAGGGAGCTAAAAGCATTTGGTGTTTGGCAGGGTTTGAACCCCATGCCTCTTGTCCTTGACTCCCACGTTAAAACTACAAGAGTGTCGGTTTCCCTTATCTGCCCAAATTAAACCAAATAAACGGTATCAGCAATCTGACACATACTTTCTCCCATTAGGTTGTCAAAAACCTTTATCATGGGTAAGCGATGAGAGTAAAAACCTCACCACATCATTAACTATGATATTTAATAGGTAAAATCACAAAAGTTTCATTAACTTTTGAACAGTATTTTTGACAGGAATGAAGATATGCACTATTTTGTTTAGAATTTTAAGGACCATACCATAATAATTTCAATCAGAATCGGTTTTTTTTTTCAAAACTATATTTTTCCGTTTTTTAAATTTGTGTTTTCTGGGAAAAAACTTAAGTTTTAATAGCTTTTGAAACATAATATTTACAGCAAAGGGGGGGGTTGCACTATGTTGTTTGGAATTATAACGATTATCACATAATAATTTCAATTGAAACCGGTTTTTTTTTTTTAATACGATTTTCTCTTATTTCATGGGTATTTTTAATGGGAAAATAACATAATTTACAATAACTTTTGAACCGTAATTTTTACAGAAATGGGAGTTGTACCATTTTGTTCAGAATTTAAAGGGCTACGACATACTAAATTTTTATCAATATTGTTCTAGCCATTTGACGAAAACAATACTTTCTCCATATACTATGTATAGCCCCGGAGAAAGTAAAAGTATATGAAAACCCGTATTGGAGTAGTATGACATTATACAAATATGCATAATGTTATACTGTAGGCACAAAGAAATAAATGTCCTATTAATTAGGTATCATGTGACCAATTTGTCCTTTTTTCAATCGCATATAACTTAAGCGTAATGTTACTTTCCTGTGTATTATCTGCTTGGAAAGTAAAGGAAAACATGTTTTATAATTAACGAATCATGTTTTTAGCTATTTGACAACATTTGCGCACAACACAAAACAATATTAATCATCGGGAAAACTTAACACAATAACATTCCACACGGCACGTGCAAGTGCTTGGTTCTGACACGTTTGGGAATATAAATAGCATTATTTACTTATAAGAAAACATATTTAGATTCTATCACTGAGTACTCTTAAGTGTTTGTCTGGCTCAGTTTACCGACGCGGATATTAATTAGTGAAATTTATTAGTTGATTTCTTCAAATAACTATTCTTACAATGGAATGTAACTTATTTTGTAAGCAACATACGCCCATCGGTTGGTAATACTTATTGCCGGCCTGCAAAATTTGGTTACTAGTATGTTTGGTTGTACCTTGTCTTTGCTTTTTGTCTCAAGATTAGTAATATAGTCTAGAATCACCTTTGAAACTTCATTTAAATTTGTTTTCTAATTTTATTGTGTCCAAGGGTTTTCCCAACGTTGTTTTGCCCATTTTAACTCTTCTGTCGCATTTATTGCGTTGAATTGTATTCTTGTTGCATAGACTATATCGGATAGATTATTTATTCAGGGGAATGCATTATATTTTAGATTCATTTTTGTGCCTTGTACTTTTCTATAGTCATTTTCACTACTTAAGTACTCAACTCATTTTTCACATATATATTCAGTATTATTTCATGAAAAAGTGGTGAATCCATTTACAAATAAATTAATACTCGATTTCGAGCAATTCACTGACGGAACGTATCGCAATAACACCAAGTGTACTGTTGGGAGGTTTATTTGATATTCTAACAGGGCGACGGTCTGTGGAGCTCAAAGTTAGCTTACAACTTGAGGTTAAACTTCGATTAGTGGAGATTGCACGATTACCATGTTATTGATGTCATGAACTGAACCTGTTAACTAAAGTTTAACTGAACTAGCTACGCTTAGAGCTCCCCTCACTGCTATGGTTTGTCCGTTTCTGATGGCGGTCGTCAAAGCTATGTTCCATTTTTACGAACTTTTTTTAAATAGAGGATGAATTACCTAATGCAATATTAAACACACTCCTTGAAATTATGCTAATGGGTTGGCCTCTAGATCGTAAGAATTGTCAAAGTACAATCTCGATATGCCCCTCGTGGTCAAATGAGACTTGTTATCAAGGTACTCCATATTGAGGTTTTCAATAGCATCTAAAAGTGGTAGTACAAAATCAAGGATATTTTATACGACTTTTTACCTAGGGTGGTTTCCTGAAGAGGGTGCTGTTATTGTAATTTCCTTGTGTATAATTAGCGTGTGTTTGACCAGTATTAAATGCTTATTGTAAGGAAAGGGCGGTCTTTACAGTCCAGGGTGGTCAACCATAGCATGGTGTTATATAGTATAATAATAGTAGTAAACGTTCGGTTTCCTGTGAGTTTGTTTTTCAGTGCTATTCTGATGGACTCCACAAGAGGGATTTACCTACATATTCGGCCCTAAAATGTGCTCCATTTTCTAAGGAAAGAAACAGTTTTGGTTTATTTATACGTCTTGTGCTATACCCATAGAAACACAGGTAACATAAACTTTTAGTTTGAGACCTATCTTACAGTAGGCTAAACAATATAAACTATAAACTATTCCATAAATACTTCAGAAGTAATGTGCGAAGCCAAGTTTTTATTTAAATATACTTAATGAAACCTCTATTAATGTATCTATAACAAACTCAACGGCCAAAGTTTTGGACACTATAAAAGTTTTTCTGTTAAATACACTCATGGGATTATATTATATACTCCTTAAACCTGTAGTGATCAGCTGATGTAAATTTTAAGGGTATTTCTGTTCGGTTTTATTAAATACTGATTTGTTGTTTATTATTTTCTCAGTTTTCTAATAGTTTGACTTGATATAGCAACCCAAACTAATTTCTGTTCTGGTAAGGACACGCCCTAAAAGTCTAGCTCGAAATTAGGGAGAAACATGACATCATTAACGCACTTAAACGTCACCAACTCATTGAAATAGGCTTCAGGGGCCTGTTTCATAATAAATTACAAGTTACAAGTTGTAACTTGTAACTTATAATTTACATAAGATTTGCATTGGGCGATCAGCTGATTTACTAATAAATTTTTAATGGATTATGAAACAGGTCCCTGATTGTATTACTATTTGTAGGGGAAGCAATTCCATCTCCACCACCTTACCCTAACTTTGAAACAGTAGCTGGACATCTGTTAATAATACCAAACTTCCAATCAGCTGTTAAAGAGAAAAGTTATTGTTGATAAGCTCTGAGAGAGATCATACAACAATTTTTCTAATATAAGGCTTTCGCAACAGTTGGCCAAATAATGTAGTCTACTGCAGTATTCATAGTAAATGGTAATTGTTAGATAATACTGCCTTTTACAGTGTTCCTTACTGCTCAACCTTGTAGAGACGAAATGTGGCAGATTGGTGACATTTACTGCTGGGCGAGGCACCTGATAAAACCGATCTTTACAACGGAGACTTTCTGAGGAAATGTGTCTTCCTTTACTACTTTAACTACTTGAATTAAAATTTCTGAGTAGACAAGTGAATTTACTACTGAATCGTAAAAGAGTTGAGATTTCCATTATGAAGTTTTTATTTTGTACCCCTGTCAAAAACATGAACAATCTTAGGAAGCAGGTTTTATCTCTTTAAAACTGCTTAATCAAAGACGTCGTATTTTATTTTTATTAAATACACAGCATTTTATATAAATTTAAGTACCAGGGAACCGAAACATGGTTCGGTATAGTTTATTTCGATTGTAAAAGCAATACAAAGAAAACTCCCGTTTATGTACAATTAATTTTGGCTTTTATTATTAAAGCAAAGTTTGAGAGGAATTTCAATTTTTTATGATGAAATGAAATTTTCCTGAATACAGCTGTCTAAATTATATATACTATAAAAAGAGTGCATACAAATTGTAAAATCTACCCTTAAATAAGAGTGAAACATTGAGCCAGTGCACTCAAACGTCACCAACACGAAACACTCATCAACACTTGCTCTATTTTCCCCTATATCGAGTAATCATCTATGTAATCTTTGCTCAATAAACTGTTATTTTTTCTTTTGTACTGTATTAATGAGTTGGCTAGTACTGTGAATGTCTTGTTATAAACACATGTTACAACACAAGTCTTTTGTTTCCTTTTTCCTTGTTATTTTGTTCAACCAACATAATTACTTAGCAACCCAAAAGGCCAATGTTAAATTTTTAAATTTTCAAACGAGTTGTGTAGTGAAATACAATTTTCCTGAGTGTGTCTGTCAAACACGTTTTTAATCACGCCTTAATTCCAAAATTTAATCGAAATCCTTCCGCTGGATTTCAAGATATATATTACAGACAGATATATAGACAAACCGACATAGCTCGCATCAGAATATAGGATAGGAGTAAATAGACTTTTTTTACCTTGGTCTGTAGTTTTAATTCTTGTTAGCAAAATGCTAGTTTCGTTGCATGCTTGCAGCACATAAAATTTACGAAGGTAAGGAAGCCTATTTTGTCATGATAAAAAGTATCAGCAAACTGACACATACATTCTCCCATTAGCTTGACATTTAATTTTATTGGGTAAGCAGTGGTAGTAGCTATGGGTAAAATCGCAAAAAGTGTATTTACTTTTGAGATGTAATTTTACAGCGTTTGGGGCTGAGTTTGTTCGGAGTTAAGTACTATGAAATACGATTTTTAATCAACATATTATGAGCAATTTTTGTGAAAATCAGATTGTTCAATTATTTTAAGAGATTTGATGAGAAAATCACCATTTAAAATGTCAAAAAAACTTAAAACCCCCTGGAGATACCTTGGAATAGTCGTTGCAACGTTGTGATACGCGCGGTTAACATCAGTCGAGTTGCAACTGTTATCTAGATACTACAGCTAAGGTTTTTACGCCAAACCGGTGAAGAACTGTGAGGACAGTTGTTGAGGAACAGTCTGTCAGATATCAGATATTTGGCAGCCACCCAAAATACCCACATACAAAATTCAATTAAAATCAAATCACAGGTATACACAGTAGTTGTATGTCAACACACACAGCTATCCTCTAAACCCACTTTTTGGGTTCAGACACAGAAAACATAGTATGTCTGTGGTTCAGAGGGCCAAATACGAATATGTCTACCCAAACTCAAAGTCCAAACTTTTGATTGAATACTCGCAAAAATATTCCAGGAGTTAAAAGGATTCATGTGTTACAATTAATTGTATGCTAAAGATTAAAGATATTAAATCAATCGCAAACATAAGGCCTAAGGCAGTTCATGAAGTAAAAAATTTATTTAATCTATACTTTTGTTACTAAAACATTCCCTATGCATTACAACCCCCCCCCCCACCACCACACATGTGTCTGAAATTAACTAATTTGAATTACACGAAACAGTCCATTGCAGAAAACAGTTTAATCGGTAATTGAGGATAATAATAACTCCGGGACAAACTCACTTCTGGATAATGAACTTATTGCGAACGCTGATTATAATTACTGTTTATACATACGTTTGTAAGACTTCTAGGAACAATCGGGGTATAATCAACTCAATGATCGTCCTCTTGGGAAGGTTAGCTGAGTGACTAACCAATTAATACATTACTGAGAAGTATACATTCCATTTCAATGTTAAACCAAAACATGTGATCGGCGTAGAAACGCCAACAATGAAATCAGCTGATTAGCGAGCAGAAATTATCCATTCCCGCTCTAGAGCGTAAATGAGCTGGTTTGTGTACTGTTTACAGCTGTAGCAATGTGGTCATTTCCATAAACTACAGTTTTATTTCATTTATTTATTTATTATTTTTATTACACGACCTAGCCAAGCTGGAAAGGGCAGCCAAACTTTAACGTTATGAGTTAAATTCATAAACATAAACTACCGATATGTCTTATAAGTTTAATTTTACTACATAGAGTAAGATTGGATAAAATAAATTTATGATCACATACTCTATGAGACTTTGAGACTTTCATTGTTCTATGTTCTCTTCGTGTAAAAAATTCAATAGTTTGTAACAAAATAAACGGTAATTCCTTGAAATTAAATAATTAATCAATTATTTTTATTGCTAACTATCATACGTTTTCAAACAATTGAATGAAATTTACGGTACCGGTACTTAAGAGGTTGTGAGTTCAGTAAACAATCATTATTAGTGTCTAATAATAAACACAAATTTAGGTTAGCTCAACTAAATACAACCACACTCTGTAATGTTTGCTCCTAAAATCTTGATAATCTTCATCACTGTATAGTACAATAGACATGGGAAAAATTAGGCCTACTTACTCCGATGTCCGTGATTTGAGAATATGGTAAAAACATTGTCTGTGTAAAAGATCTTAAATTACACCCTTCATTCACACTTGTAGATTCACACACGTATTCAGCGGTAAAGTAAAAATTACTAAGCTAAATATATTTCCAAGACACACAATTTGCAAGGCCTTGACGCGCTCAATTCTTTTATAAATATTGACAAAACCTCTACAAAAGAGGTTTCCCACTAAACTGTCAGTTATATTTTGTCGGCGCTGACCGTGACAGATGTTCACTATTCAGTGTTATTTCCCAGATTGCTTGAGGCTTCACTCATTGACAAGTTGTGAGGTTATGAGGCAGTCTATGTGGTACAATAGCCTCATTAGTGCCCTCAATCAGGCCTATTCATCGCGAATGCCATTTTCCTTTTGCATTCTGCCAATCGGCCATTGTGGTTGGTGCATTTGTTTACCAAAACACACTGGTTTATTGTTATTTTGTTATTGTTAGGGTTGAGTGTTACGTAGGTTACGTAGGTGTAACTATTATGTGAGCCTAAATAAGTTACGCCAGTAAAAATGATGTGAATTATTACTGCTAATTTGTATGATAGTTTTAAAATTGATTTTAAAATTGAAATGATTTGTTTTACCAATGAGTTCCAGCGGTTAGTATTTGAATTAAGTTCGGCGAATCTAATTTCTTGTCCTAAAAACAGTGTTTTACTCAATACTTGCTAAAAGCAATTAACATTGACGAAATGGCTTATAACTTGGCTATAACATGGCTATAACAAAGCTAAGTAGTTATTGTACTCGCATGATAATTAAAAGGTCGCCTGTTCGACTTTGAAAATATTCGGATATTTTTGAAGGTTTGAAATTAAACTCGTCTGATATTTTTTATTAGACTTTTAAATAATGGTTCTGGCTAAATCATAAAGAGAAGCCGTTAGCATTCACCAGTATTAGGTCCCATATACACTGGTCAATTGATCTTAATTCTTACCTTACTAATAATAGTGACTGTAGACGAAATGATAAGACAAATAAAGTGACTAAGTTTCGCACAATATGTCCAATGTGTAGTTTCCTACTTTTATTTTTACTTTCCCCCTTATACGTATTATATGGAGAAAGTAGCCTATTGTTATCGTCAACATTTTCAAGTTTGAGTTTTGAGTTGAAGTATCCGTTTTGAGCCCCCCCCCTGAACCCAAAAAGTGATGTCTGTGTGTGTGTCTGTATGTTTGTATGGATGTGTACATAGCTACGGACTACACTTGTGGTCCAATATTCATGTAATTTGGTATGTGGGTTCTAATCCGGGTTAGGTATCTCTAGGCAGTTTTTTTTTTCATTTTTCTTTTGAAATGTTGATTCTTAATGGTGATTTTCTTATAAAACCACTATAAAATAACAGAAAATCAGGGTATTCACGAAAACAGCTCGAACGATTGTGAGTAAAATTTTGTGTTAACTTTTTAGGTTTTTTTAACCTTAAACAAAATGGTACAACTCTGCTGTAATAAAAATTACGGTTCAATTTATTGCAACTTTTGTGATTTCCCACCCAAAATATCATATAGTTAGCCTACTCCCTCCGCCATCTATAAGGGCTGTTGGCTAACGGGAGAAAGAATGTGTCAGATTGCTGATACCGTTTATTTTATATAAGTGCATAGATGTGTGTTATTTAGGGTTATTTTTAACAGTTTTGTACTTTTCCACTGAATTGTTTTTCAAATATCCTTACGGTCTGAGTTTTCTCCTAAGTGTTTAAGTGCTAAGTTTTGCAAAAAAAATTAAAAACGATATACAAATATTAAATGTGTACGCATAAACTGAGATTGACAAGTATAACTGCTGCCAACATACATTGTTCTAAACACAAATTCTCTTGATTAATTTAGCATTTAACTATCAACGAGCAACTTGTTCTACAACCGTTGTGTTATCACTTAAGAGGTACCATATAGACAATGGTTTGACGGAACTCTAGCCCCAACTCACAAGTCCTCCACTATACTGTGCCGGCCGGCATTGACAGCGACATTGACTCGCTCTCATATGCTAATTACTGCGTGGCAGACCCAGACCACCCGAACACAACAAAAACAATCACTGCAATAAATCATTATTATTGTAAAACCATGTTATTGCATTTACTAGACAGTGGTCACCGCAAATTTTTTAGTAATTTTCAATTTTTTTATTAGGTATTAATTATTCAGTCATATCATTAACTATTGGATCCTGTAGAAGACATTTTTTATGGACCGTAGTCATCGTTTGTTCAAATCTATATATATTATAAAAATAATTTTTAGGATTTTTGTTTGCAGCAAATCGATCCCTAAATACGTATTTTTATAGAAATAGTGGGTATCAATTTAAAGCTCTTTTCCTCTATGTGCCTTTTGCGGGTTTGGATGATATCCCGTGAAAGACCATCCTCCTGTAGTAGGCTTTGACCATTTCATAGTTTGTGCTGTATTCTTTTGTCAAACATCTGAACTTTTTCAAGTTTACATTTGTTTACATCCATACGAAAATGGGGTTATTTGTAGTTGGTGATGTTTCAGTGAATTCAAGTAAGATGTTGTAATGCATGCTATTTGTATAAAATGTAAAGAAGAAAATTACTTAAATTAGGTTTTATGTTGTGGTAGGATTCTGTGTTTTCATAGTATGTTATTGATGGTTTAGGGAATTCAAGTACAATTTTGAAATGTCATTTGTTTTACCTACGACCGTTTTTTAAAGTAGCCATTTCAGTTCAGTTCATAGAATTGAAAATTTTTACTTAACAGCTCTTTACTTTCATAACAGCTTAGTTTCATTTCATAAAAGCATAGTTTTTCTCATAACAACACGGGTAACGGACCAATGAGGTTCAAGGATTGAGAGAAAAGAAGTAAAATTGTAATGCTTCGAACGTCAACTAATCATCTGATCAGCTGATCAGTTGACAATTTTAATTGTTGATCCGACTTGTACCTGTTGATACTCGCGTATTCTTAACCTAAGATGGTGGAAGTTAAAGGAATGTAGATTAAACTGATTAAAATATTTCAATTAGTGAAAGTGAAGTTGACGTGATGGAAATGAGAGCACAAACTGTTTTTGCTACTCTTTTGCCACCAAAATCGAAACAAAGGCATGAAATTACATACCAGCAATTCATTAAATGGACGAAACAAAATAAGGTTAAATTGATAAATGAAAATGTGCTTCCGGTTTATTTTGAAAAACTTTAAACAACTTTTTCACCCAACTCGTTGTGGACCACATATTTGATGCTGAGATTTGACTGTAAATTAACTGTTTCACTATATTAATCAGTTCAAAAAAATATGCAATATTTCCCTAATTGTACCTGACACATACAGTATTTATGGTAAGAATGCTGCTAGCAGAACCTATTCCCTGAAAAAATGTGACTTATTGCTAAACGAAGTTTTACAAACACGTAATTACATGAAATCAGCTAATTATACAATAAGTCGTTGCATCACTTTCAGTGGCAATGACAATAAACGAAAACATACCCTTTTTAAGAAGTCATGAGTAGTTATTGTTAGTAATTAAAACCCAGATTGTTAGTAATTAAAAAACGGTTGTATGTAAAGTAGTGTATGCAACTCGCGTTAATAGTCTTTACGCTATCGATGCGTAAACTACTATAAAATGTAAAGAAGAAAATGACTTATATGTTAATTTTTAGTTTTCATAGTATGTTTCATTAGTATTTAAAAATGTTCTAAAATACCTCAAAGAAATCACACAATGAAAATAATAGGGCTCTCAATGCTAATAATAGGGATATGGTGATAAATAATGGTTTGGTTTGATAAATAACTCATGTAAAAAACCTAATACCAACAATAGAACGCTTTCGTTCACATTGAAATAATTATTATAAGGAAACTCAATGAAAGTTTACCTGACTAAAAGAATTACTTGACAGTTTACTACTTTATATCATGTTTGTACACAATTATTCCTTGACATATTTTATTTGTCGATGAGTAATTTTGTATTGAATTGTACTCAATGTTTGTTAATTTAATTATTTGGAGTTTACTTTAATGTTGCATGTGGCATAAAATAAATGGTTTCCCCATGAAAATGTTATCCATTGGAGAAAGCTTAAGGCATTCTGATGGATACTTTATTCTGCATTTCTGTATTAAATGGGATCAATAAACGTACTTCATTCTAATAATGAGTTAATTGGGGAACGAGTTTTCCAATTCAAGTATGATTTCAAAATCTGCTTATAATTCGTTTTTGATATTTTAATACCCTTCGATCCGGTCGTTAGGAATCCACTCCATACTATATAAAATCAAACCGTATCTATTACGCCTACGTATTGACAAATTTATCATTTACGAATTCGTATTTTCTTCTCCTCACCACCTCAATTAGTTACCCAATTTAATTTCATTTTCACACTATTCCGATTCCGCTCAAATCATTCAACGTGGTTTTGCACGTTGTCGTTACATTACACGTTATCTGTCCGAGATATACGTTTATCTTTATTGCGCCTCGGCACGAGTCTACTAATGATGATTATACTAGGTATTTCTCTTATCTTTATTTCGGATTTGAATGTCATTGAACAGTGAGTGTCAAATTTATTTGAGATGTTTCCCATACGTGACAAATGTGGAGCGGTTTTATTTCAAGCATGAAGGTCTTGGATGAAATGTGAGGCGATTTTTCAGTTTTACATCCTCGACATGAAACATTTTTGTGGTTTTACAATTTTACAAATTTTATTTTACCAAATAGCATTCTAAGATTGCGTTTATTAGTTTCCAGTTAAATACCTTCAAATAAGTAGATAGATGATGACGTTCTCAATTTTTGAGAGCAAAACGTATTTCTAATCTAAATCATACTTTGTTACTTTGATTTTTCAAATAGTAATAAACCTCCAAAAGTCAACTCTATAACATACATAGCCTTCTTACTTAAATTATTTTCTGCAGAAAAAAGAAACAATAGTTTATTAATTTATCATTCTATCATAGCTTGTTTGTCTGTGATTATTGCAATACTTAATTCCAACGATTTGCAAAATCAATAAATTGCCGACACAAAATGTAGTTTCAGTACTCGACACCGTGGTACTTCCGCAAACCAAAAAACATTTTCATCTTAGTCAAGATAGTTTAGGTTGATAAGGCTGATCAAACTTTACCATAATATTGATGTTACTATCTAACTTTAGTTATATTTAACTAACTGTCAAAGCACTATTACCTTGACAGATCTATCAAACTATACCGGGAGTGTAAGATTAAATTATTAGTCTTGTTTTCTTATTAACCATGGTATGGTTAACAAGTAAACAATATTGGATTGTACCTCTTTAAAATTATTTTCAGAAAGACTAACAGTATTGCAGTTTGAGTTATCATGTATGTATGGTATTTCAATAACGGTAACGGTGTGTACAGTAGACTTTTAAAGATTACAACTTTCTCTAAATAAAGATATAAGTAGAATCTTCTTCATTGCTTTTACAGATTAATAATCCGTACAACACAAAAAGAATCTATCCCTATCAAACTATCCCAAGTTCAACGAGATCGAATAACAAGTAGCTGAAATATAACGATTTTTAGTTGTAAAATGGGGTAGAATAAGGCAGAAGCTAGTCATGTTTGCCCAATTTTACAACTAAAAATCGTAATATTTAGGATATTTCTTTATTCGATCTTTTTGAACTTGGGATAGTTTGATAGGGAATTAAAAATGTTAAATAAAAGTGTTGTTAGCATTTTATCATTAAATTGGCCGTTTTTGAGTAATTTAAGTTTAAAACATTAAAATTTCCGCCATTTTGAAATTTTAAGTTGAATCTTTGACTATTTAGTCAATGGTTGAATCAAGATGAATTCTTTTTCTAACATGGGGCTCTTTTACCTTAACATACATACCAAGTTTCATAAAGATCGGTTGAAAATAATCCAAAAATGAAAATGTGTATGTAAAAAATACACAACGGCAGATATCTGGTTAACAAAGTGATTTTGGGAAAAAATGTATTCTTGATTTTGATCCTAAGAATCCACTTAGTAAATTATGTCCCCATTTTTTTTAACACCCTGTATACGACCCCCCCTGTATAAGGTGGATGTAAAATACGAGATTAATAAGACCTCAAAACAAAAAAGTAAATCGGTCCTGGGTCTAGGTGAGACCTACGGTAATAGTTTATTTGATAGTTTATTACCTGGAAAGTATGGCAATATATGGGAAATTCGCTAAAACCAATTAATGACATTGAACAGCTGTATGAATACTCATAAGAATAACATGGAAACCTTGAACACCCGTGAGGCATAGTCCTATCGTATTTTCACAACTTAATATGCCTATGTGTTTCTACTAGTACCTCACTGCAAAATGTCAGCTCAATCGGTCCGGTAGTTTTCACGTGATGGAACTTCAGAGCTACACACAAAAGCCCATACTTTCACATTTATAATGTTAGTAGGATAATATAATCCAGGTAGCAGGATGGATTTAGAAACAGCATGTCTTGATTATCACCCCAAGTCACAACCACTGAGCTAACTAACATGTTTGGATTTGGTGGTTTTTTAGTTCTCATCATACTTTGTGGTATATGTCTTTGTGTCATCCAAATCTGATGTTTATTTTTTTTAAACTTCAAGTGTTTTGCTTTTCCAGATAACTCAGACTACTGTATACCAAAGGAAGAGTCGAGTGATGATTTCCCGGCAGACATTTTCACCATGAACCAAAGGAAGCATGGAGCCATCGTCATACATGTATGTGTCGGACTCTACTTCTTTATCGTCATCGCATTTGTCTGCAACGACTACTTTCTCCCCTCTGTTGACTGTATTTGTCAAGGTAATAAGGTAATAATTCTTGCACACATACCTATCTAGTAGAGTTATTGCAAGAATGTAATGGAAATGCACAATTTTTCAATGTTATGAAAGTTATTGTTTGCCAGAATGGACTAAATGAGACTTAGTTTGAGAATATAACTTCAATGAGTTTTTACACTTGTTGACTTTAATGAACTCAATTAAATAAAATTAATGTTATTGCCGTTAAACTCATTACAGGCATTGGCAAGCTCACATTCGATATAAAATAAAAAGTTTAAGGTGTTGCATTGTTTTCTCTAAGACAAAAAACCTTAACACTATAAAAAGCAAAGTATAACTTCTTAAGGTGGCTCTCAATAGCATAGTAAATTGTCAACTAGAATTGAAATCATGCAAGAAATTGAGGTGTAAATGCCAGGTACAGGAGGTTATTAAAGGGAAGATGATTTAAATAGAAAAGTTATTTATTGATATTATTGAGGTTCTCACTAAATTTCACGTATAAAGGACTATAATATATCTATTTTCGGGTCCTCCTTAACCCAAAAAGAGGTTTAAAAAGTCACATATGCATGTGTATACAGACTACACCGGTCCAATTTCGATAAAATTTGTTATGAAGGTAAACCTACTAAATCCATGGTATCTACAGGATTTTTTGTGGAATTTCAATTTTTAATGATAATTTTTCCATAAAATAACAAAAATATTTGATTTTTATAAAACAAAACCTTGAATGATTTTGATTAAATGTTGGTATGTTATGGACCTTTTAATATTAAACAATACTGTTAACATATATCCACCTTAAACTATCATAGTAACTCCCTACCGCTAACTATGATAAAGGTTGTTGACAAGCTAATGGCTGAAAGTGGGTGATATATTGTTGATACTGTCTATTAAAAAATTGTGTACACCACTCTATACATGCAATGTCTACTTCAGTATCCAAAGTCAATTATAGTTCCATGACTCATCTTAATCTTGCTTGGTCTTTGTGCAGACTTATCACTTAGTCAAGACGTCGCTGGAGCTACCTTCATGGCACTCGCTACTTGTACGCCCGAACTGTTCACCAACCTGATTGGGACGTTTCTGACGGAGAGTGACCTAGGGGTCGGGACTGTAGTAGGCAGCGCTGTCTTCAACACTCTCGGAGTACCCGCTTGTGGA
Organism: Macrosteles quadrilineatus; assembly: GCF_028750875.1. Lineage (NCBI taxonomy): Eukaryota > Metazoa > Arthropoda > Insecta > Hemiptera > Cicadellidae > Macrosteles > Macrosteles quadrilineatus. The sequence goes on from NW_026542596.1 coordinate 95,915,252, forward strand.
GGTCTAGCCGCTACTACAGTAAGTGACAATCTGGGAATAACCTAGGGAATTTAGTATCAAGATTACACAGCACATCAAGCAGTCAGTGTGAGTTATCTGAGAGGTTCCTTTGAGTTTTTGTTTTGCAAGTTATTATTCAAATCAATTAATCTGTAAGAGAGAGAGTAAACAAATTGATGATTATTAATTTGTTTGTTTGTTTGAAGTTCAATCACACATTAACTATTGTTTGGATTAGGCTGAAATTTGGTATATAGCTCACATTTCCGAATTCTTATCTCAAAAATCCTTCCGGGCTCCGCCCAAGTGGCTCTGGAGTTTCCCTTTGGAACATAATGAGTATTCATACAGGGAATTAAAGATTTGTGTCAGCTGTTTTAACTACACAAGTTGATTCTATGATATTAAATGGCATTAAAAGTAGTTACAAGATTTTTACTAACAGAGGGTGCAGAACTATAGGAACGACGAGTACTCTGCTAGTAGACATTAGGAACGTCAGATTTAAATAAGAGCTCCAATAAAAGCTGTAGTTGGCATGGCCAGCTGGGCCAACTCAATGTATTGGATATAAAGTCTCTATGTCGGAGTGTTGGGCAAATAACAGTTTATCTGGCCAGCTAGTTACATACAACAGCTGCTATTTATGTTCTAGTCCATCTCTTATTCATTGTTAAAGACAAGTAAAACAGTTTTCAAGTAGTCCAACATTCTGGTTATGATTTGTGCAGTTTTTTTCTATATTCAATTTTTCTGGCATTGAATTATACTTGAATTTTAAAAACGTTGATAGAATGTTAGCAGTTAATTCATGTTATCTTACCACACAGGTCATCAGGTTGCAGGTGTACCCTCTAGCCCGTGACTGTATCATCTACAGCACCGTCATCGGGGTGCTCGCCGTGCTACTCTGGGACGAGAAGATCTACTGGTACGAGTCAGTCATTCTCATCGTTCTCTACTTCTGCTACTGTGTCATTATGTTCTGCGACGGCAAGATTACGAAGGCTGCCAAGAAAGTGTTACGGAAAACAAACTCCTTCGACAGCTCAAGTAGGTGATTGTGTTTCTTTTGTAACAGGCTGTTTTTAATCAGAGGGATTTCAATTAATGGTCCTGTCTGAAGAAACAGTGTGGTATTAGTCTAGAAAGCTTCAGGTTATACTCTAGTATGCATGAGTAGTAGGCATGAGACTGCCTTTGAATTCAGCTTCAATTCCCTAAAGTGTGTACACTGTCCTAAGTGACCAAATGACACTTTTGTTTTAGTTGGGCAAATAAACTGATGATTCGTATACATGGGGTAGGGAGATCATACGGGAGAACAACCAACCAGCTTTTCTGTATGGTAAAATAAACATTCCTCAGGCATAGGGAACGCTTGAGATTTAGTTGCCTTATAGTGTTACGTGATAGAAAAGCAATTTTTCTCAAAATACTTTAGTATTTCACCCTTTATTAATGTTTATAACTTTAATGTGTGCTTTTCCATTAACAGTTTAACTTTCCCATTTTCTATCTATACAAGTGTTTTGTCCATAAATGAAGGTCTCTGAGCTCGCTTCACAATCAAGCGTTCCAATTCAGACGTACACGGTGTTCCTTATTTCATACCCTACGATTCTAGGGCTTTCCCAACCATGAGGGACAATAATATTATCATAGTGTTTGAAGAGTTTTAAAAGAAAATGGAAAAAGTGTGAATCACTTTCTAGGATCAGGTTTCTGAACTAACAATAAAAGTGGCTTCAGCTGTTACATAAGGATGAGAAATCTACTAATGGAGTATTTTTTATCATACCTGTGATCGTCTCCAGCGATTTTTTCAAATCCTGTGACTATTTTTTGGAATCTCGGCATAATTCATGATGATTCCCTGTGATTGCGTTAATGGCAGAATTGCTGTAACGCTGTAAGTGTCTTTACACGATCACAGAAATATCCACCATTATCTCAATACTCATGACAATCTTTCGCGATCGCGGCCATTATCTGAGATCATATTTCAATCGCTTCAAAATTCATGATTATTTCCCGCGATCGTGGCAACGGCTGTCATGATTTCTTGCGATGGTAGTAATTTCCGGTGTTCATAATAGTTTCCCACAATCGTAATTTTCAACCATGCAAAACTAGAGAGGCTATTCGGTAAGCACCTAATCAAATGTTTAGCTTATTAAGAAAAACTACTGTGCGAGGGGAGGCCCAGAGGGGCCTGGGTGCTCGCCCCATCCGCCCATAGGTAAATTCAGGCCCTGGCAGAAATGTGTTTCACAGGGAGTTCAATGAACGCTGATATGTTTTCATAACAAAACCAGCATCAAGTGTTAATCAGTTTCCATCGAGAGTTATTAAAGTGGAATATAATTTTTGCCTGCTGATCAACTTATTTCTGACTTACAGGGATGACTATGGTCCTATGATCACAGAAAACTAATCAAATAACGCAAATTATACTTGGCTGGAGCGTTAATTTTCTTAGACAATGTTTTGGAATACAGTGACGAGATTGAGGTAGATGGAGACTTTAATTTACAGACAGCCCTCTTGTACATAGTATCTTATTGGTGATTTTCCTCTTTAGCAAAAGGCTTATTTTTCAAAGAACTATATCCTTTATCGTTGGAGATCCAATTAAATTAATTAGATAATTACCACTCAACGTATTGTTCTAATCTCTCTTGATCTATTATTCATCATGAGTAAGGAGGTATTTCACTAAAACTTGGTCTGAATTTGTTGTTGGAAAACTATGTTGCTGTAAGTTTAAAAAAAGTGTATACATTTCCATTTCTTTTGGTCACTATCCTAAGCTGAGTAGTTGTGTAGCTCCATTTATATATTTTTTTCATTTTCTAGAGACAATAAAGTCTGATGTAAGCAGTGGTGCTGGAGATGGGATATATCGGCCGACCTATTACCATGGGGAACAGCTCAGCTCATTTCAGAGGGCTCGCTCAGCCAGTTTGAAGGACTCAAAAAATCCCATGGATGCTGAGAAGCAAACCTGTCATGAGGAGGACGAACATAAAGGTATAAAAGGCTATCAGGATTAGCTTAGAAGATTCAACCCAAATATTGGTACTTCCTAGAACAAGAATTCACACTTGTTAATAAATAACAATTAAAATTTATAGCTGGTTATCAAATAAAATTTGTATATACAATTACAAATAAAGTAATATGTCAGAAGCCTGTGGTTAAAACTAAAACCAAAATACGAGTCATTTTTTGACAAAAATATGAGTCAACAAAACATTGTTTTCTCGTATTATGAGAAAATTTCAATTAACAGAAACAAGATAAAGTATGAGAGTAAAAAGCCGTGTTTACAATGGGGTTTGCAACACAAAAATTTACAACAATCCAAAGAATGCTAGCTTTAAGTTAATAAATTTGACGTTTTCAGTGGGTTTCCAGTAACTATATAATAACAATTATTTTCTTAAAGAAGCCGGAATGTTTTACAGCACTTGTTTCAAGCCACATTCACACCGAAGTATACTGTAAAATGTGTTCAACTTTTGTTGTTAGCTCCAGTTTAAATGTTCCTGAAGATTTGGTTTCATAGACCCCCAATCATCGCCTAGGAAGTATAAGCTACCTTCACACTATTGTGTGCATCCTTCGCTCTTCCTTTCTTTGGAGTATTTTGGTATTGTAATGTCTGACTTAAATATAGTGATGGTTACCTACTCTTTTCCTATTTCAATCTTTATTTCAAGAATACCATAATCAAAATCAGTAGTGATTCTAATTCTGTTTGGGAAGGGGCTGCAGGGGCTGAGCCCAACCCAATTGGACTCTTGAAAAATAAATTAAACATACATTTTGTCCTAAAAACGTAACAGAGGATTTTGGACAAAGGAAATGGATATACATTAAAAATGGCTTTAAAAAGTCACCAATTAGCTATGGGAATGCTGAATTTTCCATGAGATGACCCCCAAACCCCTGATCTCCCTTGAGTTGTTGACCCTCTACCCCCCAGTAGCCCCCCTTGAGTAGATCCTAGAACCACCACTGATAAAAATAATTACCAGCATAGATGTGCCTTGGTAAAAATAATATTAGTTCCCAGAGAAATCAAAAGATCCAGTTATGTAATAAGTTAGATAAGACAAATCCGTCACAGTCTAATTTTCTTGTCGATTCCGATTCATAGGAAACCTAAGACGCATTTCATCGTTGCCCTCTATTAGAACGGTGTCCACAGAATGTATATCAATCAACAGCTTGAGACCTTTTGCTATTTCTCAATCTAACGGAGAAACAACCACTTACGGAACTGCAGAAACTATCAGAATACCTGACGATAGTTCAGGTAATCTATCGTGTTTGATTTTGGGATTAATACATCGGAGTGTTAATCGGTTTGTTCGGAGTGTTGCCTTTTTGCACGTTTAAAAACTGTAATGTGAGGTTGCTTGTTAGAGGGGCTGTGTTTTAAGGTTTGATTTTGACTGAAATCGCAATGCGGAAATCTACCCCAGTAAATAAGAGGTACATTTCATACATTTCACCTAAGAGATACATTTCAACTAACACATCATGTTTGTTTCCATATGTTGTAACTTAATAATAACATTTTTGTTTGGTTTTCACATCAATCACTGTCATATTTAAAAATATAATTCCTTTTAGCAATTGTTACTCAGACCAACTAACAAATATAGGCATTTTTAATCGGTTGGAAAATTTCAGCTTTTTTATGTTTTTTTGGACTAACTAGGTCTTTGTCTACACTTTACAGTAATAAGGTATAGGTTTGGAATTGGTGTAATTTATTCAATTAAAAATATATTTTTATTTTATATTGTTGTTTTTAGCTTATGATTTTGTCTAATATTTGGTTTTGTTATTGAATTGGATTATTTATTTCTCTATTTGAATAAATTAGTTAAATTTTATAAGTCTATAAAGAGTAGTTTTGGAAAGTTGTGTGAAACTATCAATAACTTTTTTTTGTTTTTGAAATTGTGCTATGAGAGTTTTATTTGATTAATTAAATAAACACATCACATCCTCACATTTTCAATTTTATCTAACTCAAATGTCTTAGTAAAGCCGAAGCTGCCACTTTTTTATGTTAAATTAAAAGTTTTTTTTTAATATGTGCCCCATATAAGTTCCATATTTGATTATTGATAGTTTAGTGCTCGATTTGTGGGGGAACGCGGCGGAACGGAGTTCCGGCACCTCTCTTTCGGGAAGATACAAATATTGACATTTTATACAGGTACATAAATAGGTAAATTTACATTAAATAGATTACAGTTCCGGCAATTTATTTTGTACAAATCAAGCACTGAGTTTACGTAAAGGTCCCTGCCATGGCCATGGGCTTTATGGATCTTGGCTTAGACCTTTTCCTAATGCTAATAACAGAAGACAACCTCTGTAATGTGCAAATCAGAGATTATATGTATCGTTGAAATTTTTCAACAATTTCAGAATAGATTCCAGTTAAGCAGCTATGCACAAAATACTATACACATCCAATTGTATTTTAAATTTTTGTTTTCAGAAACCGCACTCTGTATCAGACCTAAGGGGTTCTGGAGGAGTTTTTGGTGGTTCTTCACACTCCCGGTAGAGGTAGTTCTCTGGTTGACAATTCCCAACTGTCGCAACCATCGAAAACTCTATCCACTAACATTCATAATGTGCATTGTATGGATCGGAATCTCTTCCTATGTTGTATCGTGGATGATGACAATTTTTGGTAAGCTTAAGTTGATTTATTTTTTGCCAGAGAAATGTGTAATATCTGGTATTCATACTATTTTTAGCAGGGCTGCCAATGAGCCCAGGCCCAGGGGAGCAAGAGGTTAAAGTTTGTTGGGGGCGGAAGGTAGAGAAACATTTCCCCCACAATTAAGTATGGAGAGGGTGCAATTATCAGCGCATATTACATGCAAACTACAGGCCTGATTTCTTGTTTGCCTGTTGTTGGTTTGTAAGAAGCAGTAATACCTATAATTCCTTTATGGTAACTGGGTTAGACTGCATTTTCCTCATGAAAACAAGAACCTTCTTCGGATTTCAAGGTAAACAATTTAACAAGTCATTTACCCATCTACCCAAATAGTTTATGTTAGTGTTGTTCTTGTTAACAATACACTACACATTACGATCGTCTGGTAATGTTAAGAGGGTTGACCACAGGCCTTTACAATAGAATGGTGAACTACCCTATGGGAGAGCGAGCTGGTCTAGTGTTTAGAGCAAGGGACTCCGGTTCCTGGGATCCCGGGTTCAAATCCCGCCAAATCACCAATGGATTTTTCTAAGTGATAATGCCGTAACTCCTAGATCTAGCCTGAAGTAATGTGAAAAACAATTCCGCACTCGTGCCTAGCGTCCTAGGACAAAAAAAAACCTATGAGCTGCACGTAAAATCGCGCAACTAAGATAGAGGATTCATACCAGCATACACAAGAGCACTCTTTTATTCCAGAGTAGAGTGACAACAAAAAACATGGAAACATCCTTCTTTTTGCCATCCCAGTTTCAATAATTTGAATTGTTGAGCGGAGCGAAGCGAAGCTCTTATACTACACTCCTGCTTTTGTTTTACAAATACTCCTCCTGAACGGCTGAAGCAATCTGCACCAAATTTAGCACAACCATAGTAACCGACCATGGGAAGGTATAAATCTGAAATGGTACAAATCGGACCACAGGGCTTTTCTCTACGTGAATTCAAACTTTTGGAAATTTAACATGGGCCTTATGGGTTAGTTGGTTGCCATGACATTATTTGTGAGATAACAATAAAAAGGTAAACAAGAGTCGCAACATATGTTAGTCAACGAATCATCCAAATAGCATATTACAAATACCGTACAGAGAAAAAGGGAAGAAAAATCGGATTAATATCATTGAGTTTGAGTATAATTTACTACAAAATGAAATACCAATAATTATGGTTGGCGGAATAAGGCTGATGCACCATAATCCAAATAGCCATTCCATTTATGTGAACCAAATCTAGGCCTACATACAATTGATTTTGGATACTGCAAGTAGACATTCCATTGACGTGAACCAGGCGTACCATTGACATTGGATACTGCAAATAGACACTCCATTTATGTGAATCAAATGAACCACTGCTTTGGATCCTGCAAGTAGACAATTCATTTACATGAACCAAATGCAACATTGAGTTTGGATACTCCAAGTAAACAATTCGTTTACGTGAACCCGACGTATCATTGACTTTGGATACTGCAAGTAAGCAATTCGTATCATTAACTTGGAATACTGCAAATAGACATTCCATTTATGTAAACCGTCAATGCGTACCATTGACTTTGGATAATGCAAATAGGCATTTTATTTATCCGAACCAAATGTATCATTGGCATTGGATACTGTAATTAGACATTTAATATATGAGAACCAGATTAAACATAAACGTTGGTTCCTGCAAGTAGACAATTCATTTGCGTGAACCAGACTTATAATTGACTTAGAATACTGCAAATAGACATTCCATTTAAGTGAACCAAATATACCATTGACATTGGATCTGCAAGTATCTCATTTACGAGGAACAGATGTAAAATTGACTTTAGAAAAGTATTGGATTAATATGCTAGCTCCGCTCAATATTGCAAGCATACAACTGCATTGCACACCTAGATTTACCGTTGTTGGCGTTTGCTTGAGTGTTCATGTAAGTAAGTTAAGAGATAGGTAAGAGATTTGTGTCACCCTGAAGACATCCCGAAGAAGACCCCTGAAGATGACACATAAGGTGGAGAAATGCGTATGCTGGCGCTTAAACTTCTACTTACAATAACTCACACAGCAACTATAAAGTTAAATGTAATAGAAACATCAAAAATTTGCAATCGGACTTATAAGCTGTCATCGTATTTTTTTAGCGTCAAAAAAATATTCTGTTAGGGAAGTGAACTTACCAATTGAATCACAGAAATAATTCCTTTCTAACACACTGGAAGATCTCCACATTTTTTTTATTTTTCTAATTTATTTTTCTTAAGTTTATTATATATTTCATTACTGATTGAGTTTACTAATAAGTATTTCCTTTACAGGTAACACATACAACCTGAGTGATTCCATAATGGGGATAACATTCCTAGCCATTGGAGGAAGCATGCCAGAAGCGTGTTCAAGTGTCATTAACGCACGATTAGGTAATTACTGTTTTTTAACATGATGGTATGTATGTGGTTATGTGAAATGAACAGACATAATGATTTGTGTGTGATGTTTTAATGTTAAGCCTATACAACTATAATTTTCCCAAAATATGGTATGTAAAACGACATATCCTCCTCTAATATGAGGCAGCAGTGAAATAAAAGTGGCAACACTGTAGTTAACATTTGTTTTCCTGATATTACCATGGCAATAGACTGTACGGTGCGAGTTGCCACAGGCCACCGTGATCTTGTATCAGAGAGGCTATCAAAAATTAAAACAGTCTTTGGTATGGAAAAACACCAAAAGTTGTGAACACCAAATCAAATTTAAGTAGCCCTGTTAATTAATTTTTTAAGCTTCCGGTATTCCAAAATGTTGTGGCTTTTATTAATAATCATTTAGATATTATTTTTTTAATCTATAAGAGTAGGGTATAATGCAAATAATTAAAGAAATTTATGAAGACTATCACACTTGTTTCATATTGATATTTTACAGGGAAGAAAATTGGGTTTTTTTATGGAAATATTGATAGCTTAGTACCGGTATAAAGTAAACAAAATTTCATAAAAATATGTCCATAGACAAGCAAGCTACAACAGTTTATTTATTCTCCATAAGAATAACATAGTAATTTTAAATTTACACTTTTTTTGATTTTTCCATAACCATTAGGCATACAACAATGCTTCGATATACTAAATTATTTGTTTTTTGAGCTCTACCAATGGGTACAAAATGGTTGGGAAAGAAATTGCAAAATTTTATGTTTTCATGGTGAAAAATAAGGAAAACCCAATTTTCCCCCAATAAAACCCTGCATAAACCCCTGTTCTAAAGGCCGATCATGCTAATTTGCGAACTCGTCTGAATAAATGTAGGTTCACATGTTTAAACCAAATTTCATCAAAATCGGATAATTTTTGCTTGAGTTATCGTGCTAACGGACATATATCTAAATACTATACAATCCGATGTGTAACTGACTGGGGATACAAATTCTAGACCACTTCTAGATGAGCTAGAGACTTGAAATTTTCGGTGGTTGTAGGTCTAGTGCCCAAACCACCCATAAAATTCCAAAAAGTCGCATTTTCAAATTTTAACCCCCCCGAAAATTCGAATTCCCCCCCCCATGTTATTCTTATGGGGAATAACATTAAAAATGGCCGACTTTCGTGTTCCCATCTGAACCACTTAGAAACGTGCTAGAGACTTCAAATTTGCGTAGTATTGTAGTGTGAGGTCTTACAATACCGGTGGAATTTGCAAAAGTCCCATTTTCAAATTTTAACCCCCCCAAAAATCCAAAATGGCGGACCTCTGAAAACGAAAAAACACTTTTTTTCGACCGGATGTAGCTCGAAAACGGTAAGAGATAGAAAAGATTTGAAAGTATATCCAGGAACAGGAATTAAATTTTATACAAAACCCTCTTGGCGTTTTCCAAAAATCGGACTCCTTCAGCTTCAAAAACCGCCCTACTTTCAAAATTTGGTAAATTTTTATTGAATTTTTACCGGTTTTCGTCATTTTTTCATACCTAAATAATTTTTTTCCGCAAATATTATTATTGCTTTGTATTGTCCTTACTTTACTTTAAATTTCACTTGGTAATTGTTTTTTCGTAACTTCACTGCTTGACCCCCAAAATTAATTTTAATCTCAAAATTTGAAGGTTTTTTGCTACTTTTACGAGCCCTATGTTATTCTTATGGAGAATAAGATTGAAATTTAATGACTTTGGTATGGTCAGCTGAATCGTTTGGAAACGTGCTAGAGACTTGTAATTTGGTAGTATTGTAGTAAGGGATCATAAGCTAATGGTGAAATTCCCAAAAGTCCCATTTTCAAATTTTAACCCCCCCAAAAATCCAAAATGGCGGACCTCTGAAAACGAAAAAACACGTTTTTTTTTCAACAGGATGTAGCTCGAAAACTGTAAGAGCTAGAAAAGGTTGGAAAGAATTTTAGCGAAAGGAAATTAAATTTTCTACAAAACCCTAATAAGCGTTTTCCAAAAATCGCACTGCTTCAGCTTCAAAAAACGCCATACTTTTAAAATTTGATAAATATCTTTCAAATTTTTACTGGTTTTCGCTATTTTTTCATACTTAAATAATTACTTTTTGCAGATATTATTAGTGCTCTGTGTTCTTCTTGATTTACTTTAAATTCTACTCATTTAACGTTTTTTTGTATCTTTACTCCTTAACCCCCAAAACTTAGGTTTAATGTCAAAATTTAAAGTTTTTTTACCACTTTTACAAGCCCCGTGTTATTCTTATGGAGAATAACATTGAAAGTGGTCGACTTTCGTATGCTCATCTGAACTGTTTAGAAACATGCTAGAGACTTGAAACTTGGTATTATTGTAGTAGGGGATCTTATATTAACGGTATCGCACTCCTTCAGCTTCAAAAAACGCCCTACTTTCAAAATTTGGTAAATTTTTATTACATTTTTACCGGTTTTCGCCATGTTTTCATACTTAAATATTTTTTTTTCAAAAATTATTATTGCTTTGTATTCTCCTAACTTTACTTTAAATTTTACTCTTTACATGTTTTTTCGTAACTTTACTCCTTGACCCCCAAAACTTAGTTTTAATCTCAAAATTTGAAGGTTTTTTGCCACTTTTACGAGCCCCGTGTTATTCTTATGGAGAATAAGATTGAAATATAATGACTTTGGTATGGTCATATGAATCGTTTAGAAATGTGCTAGAGACTTGTAATTTGGTAGTATTGTAGTAAGGGATGATAAGCTAATGGTGAAATTTTCAAAAGTCCCATTTTCAAATTTTAACCCCCCCAAAAATCCAAAATGGCGGACCTCTGAAAACGATAAAACACGTTTTTTTCAAACGGATTTAGCTCGAAAACAGTAAGAGCTAGAAAAGATTTGAAAGTATATTCAGGAACAGGAATTGAATTTTCTACAAAACCCTCTTGGGTGTATTCCGAAAATCGCACTCTTTCGGGTTCAAAAAACTCCCTACTTTCAAAATTTGGTAAATTTCTTTCAACTTTTTACCGGTTTTCGCTATTTTTTCATACTTAAATCATTCCTTTTTTGCAAATATTATTATTGCTTTGTATTCTCCTTACTTTAGTTAAAATTTTACACGGTACGTGTTTTTTCGTAACTTTACTCCTTAACCCCCAAAACTTAGGTTTAATGCCAACATTTGAAAGTTTTTACGAGCCCCATGTTATTCTTATGGAGAAAACATTTGTAACCCCATAAAAACCACCATAAGTCCCCGTTCCCATGGTCCGTTCATGCTATAGATTTACTCTGGTTTACTTAAGGTTTCATCCCCCTATCGAATTTACAACCCCCCCCCCCAATATTAAATGCCCCCAATGTTATTCTTACAGGTGCATAAGTCTAAATCACGTTTACACATTTCTAGATTAACTGGATATCTGAAATTTTGAATGATTGTAGATCTTGCGCCCTTTCCGAAAAGTTACATTTTACAAATATAACACCCACCCCCACGAAATATAGAATCCCCCCCCCCCAATGTTATTCCTACAGGTCCATCGGTCTAAATAAATTTTACCCACTTCTAAAATAGCTAAAGATCTGAAATTTGGCTCAATTGCAGGTCTTGCGCCATGGCCCATTTCTATTTACCCCCTACCAAAAAAGGGGGCCTGGGGGCGGAGCCCCCAGCGAGCCAAAGGCGAGTATTTATATATATACTAGCTGTAACCCGCGGGCTTTGCCCCGTTTAACTTCTTAATTTTCAAGATTATCTCGTTCGCAATCACGTCTTGGTTGAAGTTTGTTCGCTACGCTCACTCACCTTTAGGTTGGAGCTCGTTCGCTGCGCTCACTTGCCTTCAGGTTAGCTCGTTCGCTACGCTAACTCGCCTCCAGGTTGAAGTTCGTTCGCTACGCTCACTCACGTTTTGGTTGTAAATTATCTGTTGTCATAAATGTAAAGGAAATAATAGTGCTGCACCCTGTTGGTAATCCTTGTAACTTTAATGCTATTGAACATCATAGAACAGAACCAACTTGTTTAATTGAAACAGCTGTTAAGATTCAATAATTCCATTTCTCATAAGGTTAACATGGGAAACTCCAGAGCCACTGGGGCGGAGCCCGAAAGGATTTTTGAAATAAGAATATGCCTATATGTTAATCGGGAATGTGAACTATCGACCTCTAGGCACCTCAAAACGTAAAATTAAATCGGTCCCGGGTCCAGGTCTTACCATGAGACCTACGGTAATAGCATATTTCCTATATGGAAAATTCTCTAAAAAGAGGAAACATTGAGTGGTAACTTATAAATATGATTGATCCTGGGAAAGATTAATAGATTTATGGCTCGAAACTGGGGTAAGTTGTGTTTATTTATTGGGATTTTTGTGAGTGGTCGAGGTTAAGCAACTGCTGCTCCCAGTTAGAAACAAAGTTGCATTCATTGACTTCGGGTTAGCTAAATTCATAATTCATAGGTTTCAATTTCTTCTGTTGCCTCAGTTCCAGCAACAATAAACAAAAAAATAAATATAGGTGAGTCGGTGGCTCAGTCGGTAGCGTCACAGACTTCAGGCCAAAGGCAGCGATGTCGTGGGTTCGGATCCTGGTCAATGCCGAAAACATTTTATCAGTACAGCTCACCTTTGTACTGTACTGGCTCACTCCTTGCTTTGCTGGATACGTTCCACACAAGGGCAGTTAGTCTATGTGGACGGGCCACTGAGCTACAATTCTAACTGGAGGTAGCACTGAATGTCAACGTTGCGTGTCCCCAGCCGCCATGTTTGCGCGAGGTGTGAGTTATAAAGAAGCCATGTTATTGGATGAAAAAACCTGCTGCTATACCAACCTAACAAAATCAGCGACACGCTTTTGACAGACTTCTGCCATGGCAGTGCTACCTCCAGTTATAATTTTAGCTCAGTGGGACGGGCAAATGCAAGGATAAAAGAGGCTGCCAACCTTTAAAAAAAAACCAAAATAACCATAATGAATTTGTTGGTCTAGGTATAGGCTCAATGAGCATCAGCAATGCGCTAGGGGCCAACACCCTAGACATTCTACTGTGCCTTGGACTTCCGTGGATGATCAAGACTCTTCTGCCAGCGTCCTGGGGTGGAGGTCCCATTAAGATTCAATCTCCCGGTCTCACCTATAACACAGCAGCACAGATCGCCTGTGTTGCCATCCTTTTTGTGGCAGCTTATCTCAACAAGTTCCATTACAATAAAATCTTGGGTTCGGTCTGCCTAGTGATGTACCTGTCATCTATCGCTTTTATTTTAGTTGTTGAAACCAATGTGTTCCACTGGACACAAGGAAAAGTGTATTGTAGCTAGTCAATAAAATTGTTAATTTATTTTTATAATTGAGTCTTTTTCTTTTAGTTTACCTCATTGTATTTTTTACAAGACCGATTTATGTTTTGACGTATGTTTATAAAAATCTGGTCTTAAATATTGTCACCAGGGTTGGATTTAGTTTAGTTTAGTAGACAAAACAAGCTCTAAGCCTGTAGAGGTTATTCTGGATTATTTTAAAACAGAACCTCTATAAAATTATGGGTTTTACTCTGTGTACGTAGAAATACAAAAATAAATTAAACTTAGCGCAACAAGTTTTTTCATCAGGCCACAAATTATAGAGCTCAAAAATATACTATATCTCACATTACTAAACTCAGAATATAAGAGCATCATCAGACCAGTTCTCCTCTATGGATCAGAAAATTGGATTTTTAACTAAAAAAAAAAAAAAAAAACAGAAAGGAAAATTATAGTATTTGAAAACAAAATATTAAGAAGAGTGTACAGGCCGACTTTTGAAGTTGGGCAATGGAGATTAAAGCATAATTGGGAACTGATAAAATTATTTAAAGACCAGGATATTGTCGCTGAGGTACGGAGTAGAAGGATGAGATGAACATCAGGATATTAGGGAACTTTTAGGGGACTTTTAATTTTTTTTTTCATAAGAAAACAAGATGACTCCTTACCAAAGAAAGCACTTGGAGATTGGAGAACAACCCAGAAGTAAGAAGACCCCTTGGTAGACCAAAACTGAAACTTGGTGGGACCAAGTAGAAAAGGACTTACGAAAACTGGGAAGAAAGACAAGGACGGGAATAATGGAGCAAGTGCAGGAAAATCACTTTCGGAACGAGTTGTGGACGAAACTTTTGATCACGATATTTTAAAAAATCTCCACACATGAAGAATAATTAAAACATACCTCAGATGTATCAAAATATATCAGATATTAAAACTGTTATATTATTTCTCAAACAGTTTTTGAATATCAAAATCAAATAAAACGAGCTGCTATACCCCTGCTTCGCAGCGGGAAGAAAACATGGAAAAGAATAATGTGTTTCTTATATCTGCTGTATAAAATAGTTGAAACACATTATATTACAGTATTAACTTTAGAATAAACACTCAACTTTACCACCTAGTGAAGTATGGCAGCCATTACAGTATATAAGTGGTGCTGACTGTGTTTTGAAAATACAGCAACTCTGTGATTAAATTTGAAAAGCAGTGGCATCATTTCACCAAATCCTTGGGGGGGGGCAAACAATGGGGGTCCGGGGGAATTTTTTGCAGTTTTTAAACAAAAAAAGAGCGGTTTAAGTTTATTTTAACTGTCAAAAGCACTTAGAAGAAAAACAAAATTATGAGTAAAATTTATTAATTTTTTTATTTAGGAAGAAAATTAATGAACTATACTGACAACAAACAGAAACAAAATACAGTAATATGTTGGTAAGTTAGTCAGCTAAGAAACGTGATCAATAGTTCCATGATGTATTAATTGTTTGTTATTAGATTCATGACCAATTTCTCTTGAATGAATACGGTTATAGCCTATAGTTTATATTCGTTTATTTTGGTTTTTAAATGAAACACAAGTATTTAAGTACTTAAAAGCAAATAAAATTGTATTAACAATAGAAAAATATTTGACCCAAAAGTACAAAAGGTTCTATTTAACTGGTATATTAGACTGGTAGTCTACAATGTTCAAAATAAATTACAGTAGGCACATAAAATTGATACACGTGTATAATTTTAATGGTTGAATAAATTCATAAAAGTAAATGACAAAGCAATGCTTCTAAAAAATCTGCATGTTTATGTATGTACTAGCTGTACCCGCGGGCTTCGCCCCGTTTAACTTCATAAGTATTCGCATGGCTCATTCACGTCCTGGTTGAAGTTCGTGTTCGCTCACTCACCTTAGGTTGGAGCTCGTTCGCTGCGCTCACTTGCCTTCGGGTTAGCTCGTTCGCTACGCTAACTCGCCTCCAGGTTGAAGTTCGTTCGCTACGCTCACTCACCTTTTGGTTGGAAAGTAGCTGTTGTCATAAATAAAAAAATAATAGTGCTGCACCCTGTTGGTAATACTTGTAACTTTTATGTTATTGAACATCGTAGAGCAGAACCAACTTGTTTAATTGTAACAGCTGTTAAGATTCATTAATTACTTTAAAATATGAAAAATCATAAGATTAACATGGGGGACTACAGAGCCACTGGGGCGGAGCCCGAAAGGGTTTTTGAGATAAGAATATGCTTTAATGTTAATCGGGAATGTGAGCTATCATCATGCCAAATTTCAGCCCAATCCGTCCAGTAGTTTATGCGTGATTGAGCAACACACACACACACACAAACATACACACAAACTTTCAGATTTATAATATTAGTAAGATAAACTAGACGAAGTAAGTGGTTGATCGTACAGAACCAAGAAGAAAAAGTAAATGAATAAAACTACTAATAATTTATGTAAACTCAGAATGGTACTGCGGGACACCAAAAAAATAATATTTTTGTTTAAAATTAGTGTACAAGAATAGGCTGATTTTTGTCTGCCTTGCTTTTTAGGATTTGACAGGAGAAAATATTTGTACATATATTAGCTAGTACAGCATATTTTTTTCTCTAGCCCAGGAACGGGGGGAGGCAAATGCTCCTCTGCCCCCCCCCAAAAAAAAATTACGCCCCAGTTGAAAAGATGCACTGATTTGAAATGTAAAACATACTTACTTTCAAATCCCTACTTTTGATGGTAGTAGATCCAAAAGAATATGGCTACATACCTTAGTGTAGCAAATAACATCAATTACTTGATATTGAGGCTATGAACTATATGTTTTATAGTTCTTCAATTTTAGCCCAGCCTCTTTATGTAGCTTTACTATATATAAATCACAATACTTTATACCACTTGTACTACTTTTCTTTAACCAAACAAAACCCTCTTACCCCATATATTTCCTCAATCTATATAAAGTATCATCATAAACATATTTTTCAAGTAAATAAATAACAAACACCAGTTAATTGCATTGACGAGCTGTTTCATTAAATAAATTAAAATAAATCATTTAAAATTTAGAAGTATGTCAAGCTCAGCCACGGCCACCTCTGCAGGCCGCGGTCTGGTAGAATTGGCAACGTCGCAAGTGGTGTTGTTTAGTGGCAGACGTCCCATAAGATTACATGGCAGACAGATGACATCAGCGCATTAATTCGCACTTTATTGATTTAAATTTAAATTTATGAACATAAATTTATTAAAATATTGTAAATAAAACATACAGAATTGAAAACCGAAACATTATGAATTAAAAATCTATATCTGTACATTTGAAATTGAGCATATAGTGTGGCCTTGAGTGGAGTCAATATTGTCATAGTCCAGTAACCAATCTTTTGTAAATACACATTAGCTGCTTCCAAACAAAACAGCTGTTATAACACCACTTGCAACGTTGCCACTTCGAAGGCCTGGAGTTAAATGCGGCCGTGGCTCAGCCCTTTGGAAATAGGTCTGCGGGGAAGAGCCCTTAAGAAATTCGTCTAAACCAATACTTTTCGGCAAATATACACACTCCAAGCTTCGTTTTGATGTGCCATATGCCTTTAATTTTATTTTGATAAAATGCCGTTTACACAAATTGGAATGCATATCACTTTAATAATATAGATTTTCCAAAGCAAAACCTTAATAATACGGTAAGTAATAACTTAAAAATTAGAGGTTCAGCGGTTCAGGTTATGTTTATTGTGCCGTTTTCATTGTTGGTGACAATCATCACTCTTTCGTTTATATGGTTTTTCTTGTTTTGAAACATCGTTGACATCTTTTAGTGCATAAAAGAAGACCACTCTTAATAACTGAAAGTCTACTCCACAACGTAATAATTGTTCATGATTTAACATATTTCTCAGATAAATAGCCTATATTAAATACTTCCTCACTTACTTTATTCGGATTAACATTAAATGTAAAACACACCTACCCCCAGGCTCCCCAGCCCTGCCAATAACCGGTACCCGTATGTTTTAGTTCGGCTAGTTAGTAGCGACCACTGTAGCGACCCGTCCGTGCAATGGTCCGTGCGCACAAAACTTTTGTTTTTATAACTGAAGCTGGCGAGGCGAGGTGGCTGGCAGTTCAGTAAAAAGGGGGGGAAATATCAAAAACCTAGAAGAAAGAAGAAGACGAACTAGAAAAGTTCAGACGCGGAAGAAGAAGAAGCTGAAGCTTGTGTTTGTTTTGTTCGTTTGTTGTTATTGTTATGTTACTGATTGTTTGTGATTGCTAAACCAGTAGTGGAGTAGTGAAATGAAAGCTGAGTGAGTGCTCGCTGATATGCTGTAGAGTGTAGCTGTAGCTGTGACGCCGTTTTTGGTTGAGGTTGAATAGATGTGTTCAAAAATTCACTTTAATGTAGTTACTTTGTCAGGCTATTTCGCTATTTATTCAAAGTGTTAAAACGTGGTTAAGCAATCGAAATATAATTACAGAGCGGTGGCTGGAATAACCTAGTTTTTCTTAAAACTGATAGGCTAAGAAGCTTGAATAGGCCTAAACTTAAGCCTAGACCAAGTTGATTTTTAAAATGGAAGAGCTAGAGGGTATGGAAAGGGTCTATCTCCCAAATTCGGGGGGCTTTGCTAAAAAAGTTTCATGGTGCACTGGAAAGGTGACATTCAAAGAATACTTTCACAAGTATGCTGAAAAGCTGTATGAAATTAAACCCAACAGCAAGACTACAACCAGAGAAATATACAATAACCTTTTAGGCATACAAGGAGAGGAAATTTCAGCTTGGAAGCAGAGAGTTCTCCTGCAAACTATGAAGTAAGTATAATAAGCATTGACTAAACTTATTCTAGCATAGGCCTAACTTAGGCTTATGTAGGCCTTAGTCGGTAGGCCTATAACTATGTAAGATAGCCTAGGCTCAGGCCCACTTTTATAAACGGGCAGACTAGGCGTAGGCCTAAGTTAACTTATGCCCAGGGGCGCCAAAGGTTTGGTGGCGCCCACCAGGTGCCCTCAACCACCGCATTCCCGCACTAACTTAAGTTAGGCCTAGGAAAAAATGGGGGCCCTGCTTTTGGGTTTTCCTAGGGCTCCACTGACCCTTACTGACAAATGAATAATCCAGAAATTTCATATTGCTTACTGGCTTGATGATTAATCACGATCAGCTGTATTGAAGTAAACAGAAATCAGCAGTAAATGACTTCTAATGCTATTCTTATGGAGAACATTTTACGTTATATCTAATTTTGAGCTTTAATTTGAGCCCTCCCCCGTCGTTCTACGACTTCCCAGTCGCCCACAATTTTGACGCAAAGAATCGGCTTACGTAATTAATATATAGACTAGTGGCTTGTAGGGACATAAGTCCCTAAAAAGCTCAAATGGAAAAGAAATTATTGTAATATTTAAACAAATTTAGAATCAAATTATCTGTGTGTCAGGATAGATATCCCAGTACAATAGGCTACTATACATCTTTTGTGTAAAAAAAAAAACAAAAAAAAACTGTTTGTTGTTTGTCTTTGTTTGCTTTTGTTGATATTATTTTCAATAAAGAATTTGAATGATTCCACAGGTTTAACTGCTAAAGGCAGCAAACATGTTTATGAATAAATATTGGTTTATTTACCCTCCAAAGGTCCATAGTTTAGGCCTTAATGTCCACCTATTTTTGGCCCCTTTGCAAGGTTTTATTAAAACGGATCTGAGAAGCTTAAAACAATGTTAATTCTAATGTTCTATATACCATTTTGTTTGGAAAATCATGGGCTTCAATATTATATATAAAACATAAGGAACATTTTTTAAAAACAAAATTTTTAGGTAAAAAAAAATATAATTTCGAAAATTTTCAAAAAAAAAATAAGTTCACGCTCAATGAAATTGTATAAATTATAGGCCTATAAATATTTGAAAATAGCCACTTTGTTCTAAATTTAATGAGGATTACAAATATATAATCATATAGCGAGGTAAGTTATCAAATAAATAAGTTATGAGCGAAAAACGGATTTCAGTACATAGCGTTTAGCTAAGAATGCATAGCCTAACCATAGCTAGGAATCTGGCTGATAATTTACATCAATATCACTACCTACTTCTTCAGGATCATCAACCAGCACTTCAAAACCACTTAAATCTTCTTATAATGCACCACGTATATCACTACTTTTGATTTTTAACACTAAAACAATGATAAACATAATAAAACACATCAGTCATCGGTCCGAGGTTAAGTAACCTGTTTACTAATATGCACGTCAGCTGTCTGCTAACAATTACGATCGGCTCAGAGAACAAACAGCGCTTAGAGACAGACCTTTAGAAAGCTTAGAATCTAATGAAAAGAACGATACCTAACTCGATCCAGTTCAATCCGATTCAGTCAGTCATAGAGCCTTCGCCGTAAACGATGTTTGTGCGTCTTAAACTAGACGCGTGACCCTACACAAAGTGTGTTGTGCGTCTATTTTTTGACGCGTGACCCTCGGAGGGATATGGTAGCTTTGGTTTTTTGGTTAATGGCGATTAAAAGGCTTCCCCGACTGAAATACAGTATCGGAAATTGTCTTCGTAAAATAAGAAAAGGCAAAAAATGGTGTGTTGAGATAAACTTAGTTCTTGATCAAAACCGCTAAATTACCCAGACTATTTGTAAGTCTATGCTCCTTTTGTAAAGGTTTAACAAAATTAGTCATCCCATTGACAGAGCTTAACCATACATTTGTTTCTGATCAACATTAAAAAACCACTAGGCCTATTAGCCTAGTAATTATTAAGTATATGTTAATTATTATGTAAGTTTATGTTGTGGTAATCCTCCTAAAGGTGCGATTGATTTACATATTCTACCAAAAAAGGACCTAATCAACGTCTAATTACTAACTATTTTGCGACTGGTTAGGGTCCCAGTTATTGAAACTTTAATACTTTCTTATGAAATGGCGACCATACAATGTAGGTATCTTAACCCTCCGAGTGTCCATAGTTTAGGCCTATAATGTCCGCCTATTTTTGGCGCATTTGCAAGGTTTTATAAAACCGATCTGAGAAGCTTAAAACAATGTTAATTCTACTGTTCTATATACCATTTTGTTTGGAAAATCATGGGCTTCAATATTATACATAAAACATAAGGAACATTTGTTTCAAAAAAATTTTTTAGGTAAAAAAAATATTTTGGAAAATCTTCCAAAAAAAAAAGTTTGCGCTCAATGAAATTGGATAAATTATAGGCCTATAAATATTTGAAAATAGCCACTTTGTTCTAAATTTTATAAGGATTACAAATATATAATATAAGGAAGTAGATTTGCAAATAAATAAGTTATGGGCAAAAAACAGATTTCAGTACATAGCGTTTAGCTAAGAATGCATAGCCTAACCATAGCTAGGAATCTGGCTGATAATTTACATCAATATCACTAACTTACCTACTTCTTCAGGATCATCAACCAGCCCTTCAAAATCACTTAAATCTTCTTATAATGCACCACGTATATCACTACTTTTGATTTTTAACACTAAAACAATGATAAACATAATAAAACACATCAGTCATCGGTCCGAGGGTAACCTAGCTATTTACAAATACGCACGTCAGTTGTCTGCTACAATTACGATCGGCTCGGAGGACATACAGCGCTGAGACAGACCTCTGGAGAAAGCTTAGAATATAACGAGAAGAACGATACCTAACTCGATCCAGTTCAATCCGATTCAGTCAGTCATAGAGCCTTCACCGTAAACGATGTTTGCGCGTCGAAAAATCGACGCGTGACACTACACAAAGTGTGTAGCGCGTCGATTTTTCGACGATGGACGCTCAGAGGGTTAAGCCAAGTATGAATGGAGATGAGTGTAGGATGAGTGGCGCGATCTTGTAGTCTTGTTAGTGACTAAGGCCGACATTCCTTAGACACAGCTGTTAATTAATAGCCAAAACAGCTAATGACAACTAAGGGACCTACAGTTTATAGTGGAATCCGAACCACATTTTTCCTTGGTATATACGAATTGGTCTAATTATCAGGATAGTACTGCGGATAGTCGTAATACTCACTAGTGCGGACGTTAATCCACACCAGGGAGTATCCCATCCACAGTGCATACCTATAAATATCCACAATTCGTGACCTCCTAGTAGCTGGATTACAGGACGACGCCACCCGTCTAGGAAAACCATGTAATACACAAAACATTCTCTAAAGGATGACTTAGGTTAGCTTGTTCTACTTTGTTATTACTGAAACGCAGCTCCGTGTATTTTAACCCAAATATGAATGAATGAATAGTGTACATTGGAGTGAAATGTTTTGTGTAGCTTTTTTACTGCCTAAAATCAGCTGATTCTACAGCCAGAACAAATAATTAAAAGCTTAATCATCAATGATCAAACTATCAATTATTTGAGACAGCAGCACACGCCTAGCGCGTGGTGAATATGAATACAAGATATAAATATTTTTGGTTAGTTTTAAGAAACGGAAATTAACTATATGTTCTACTGTTATATATTCATATTCAAACATCTTTATTCGTAAATCATGTACATTGGTGGTACAGTGAATAGTGTCAGAATACTTAAAACAAAAATAGGCTACTATTTCTATATGGGAGGTGGAAAATTCATCAAAAGAATATAATGCTAGATTTATTAAATGCTCCTTTAGAATTTTCTTGAATTTAGATAGGTTCGTTTCTTTTTTTATGAATTCAGGGACAAATTTTAGAAAATCATTACCAGCATATGAGGGTTTTTTTTCAGAAAATTTTAATTTGTGAGGCTGGACAAACTCCCTTCTCCTCCTAAAATTATAAGAATGCACTGAATTTATTACTTGCTCAGATTCAATTTTTTTTTTTTGCAATAAGAATTGTTTCATAAATATATTGCCCATAAACTGTAAAAATTTGTAATTTCTTAAAATGTTCTTTTGCCGAATCATCTCGTTTAAGATTAAGCATAATTCTGATAGCTTCTTTTTGTCGCTTCAGAATACTAGGTATCCATATTTAATATTTTTGTTGACCCATATAATGCTAAACCGAATGAAATAGGGAGAGAATGTGTGCAAAATAAAGTATACTGTTTAGGGTTTTCAAATTACAATAAAAGGACATTTTTGATAATGCGAACATTCCAGAGTTAGTTTTGGTTAAAACTTTCTGTGTGTGTTTATCCCAATTCAAATTTTCATCTAGGCCTATTGTTAACACGTTCACCGCGGGCGTATCCGATCGGATACGGGCCGAGCGCTGTTCAGACGCTGCCGTAACCGATCGGATACGCTCGGCAATGCCTTTCGTATATCATTGTTTTTGCTCTAGCGTCGGTCGAAGGCAGACCAATTCCACGTTAGCGTGTAGTGGGTGACTTGCTTTTTGTTGTTTTGTAGGTTGGTGGTAAAATTTCCCCATAAAATCCCCGTCTGGCAAACTTAAAAATCAACTTGTTGTCCCGTCTTTCTCCCTCCAATTGGCAATACGATGGGACCGGCTACGTTCCAAGCAGTGCTGCTATATGTGAGTGTTCAGCGAACTACGTCGACTCTTGTTATAAAACAGGACATCACCGCACGTTATTTGCTATTCGTCATACCGAAATATGAGAGCCAAACACCCGGCAATCGGGTTTGTTCGACGCTGCGAGCTGCGCCGCGCTGAGGCTACGCCTGCCATTTGATGGCCCGCAGCGAACGTGTTAATCCCAGAAAATTGATTTGATGTTCCTTTTGAATGTTATTTGAGTTGTAAGTTATTGTTGGCTCTTTTGTAATTCTGTTCTGTGCTGTTCTGAAATTTATAAATTTATTTTTTTGTGAATTTAATAATAAGTTATGATTGTAGAAATAGTTCCCAATATTCTCTAATTCTACATATGTAAGAATTTCAGCTTCTTCTGGAGAGTTAGATGATACAATCAAATTAGAATCATCAGCGTAAAGACATAATTTAGAATTTTGCTTGTAGGTTAAAGTATCTTCCATGCCCTTAAGGAACATAAAAAAAGCAAAGGCCCGAAAATTGAACCTTGTGGCACCCCAAATTTAATTGGTTGATAAGTTGATGATGATTTGATAATTCTATTATGAATTGTCAGCTGGGTAATTTCCACGAATTGAGATCTATTTGTCAAATAGGAAGAAAACCAAATAAGAGCTCTTTTTGATATTCCAATTATTTTAAGCTTTTCTAGTAATTTACTATGTTTTACACTATCAAACGCTTTAGAAAGGTCCATAAATAGTCCTATGCCAATTGTATAATGTCCTTTGTCTACTGATTCAATAAAAGAAACAGCTGCGCTCACAACTGATCTTCCATTCCGGAATCCATGCTGATTATCATCCAAAATATTACATTTTTCCAAGAACTCTGAATTGTAAGTATACGGCTTTTTCATACACTTTAGAAATTGAAGGAAGAACAGACAGTGGGCGATAATTGGATATATTTTCAGGGTCATTTTTTTTTTTTGTAAAGGAATTATTTTTGCCTGCTTTAATATGTTAGGAAAAATGCCTGAAACAAACGAAGAATTGATCAGATGACAAACAATTTTGCTGATGTAGGTTTTTGCAGCCTTTATTATTGTTACAGGAATTTCGTCATGCCCACTGGAGTGTTTATTTTTTAAAGATTGAATTATTTTTTCCACCTCCCTTTCAGTGATCGGTTTCAGTTCAAATTTTGGCTTTACAAACAAGTCATCGATAAAATCAGCTTTTACACCATCTGTCACATTCTGATTGTTACAATTGAAATTTAAATCTAAATCTGTAACCATGTTGCTAAAATAACCATTAAACATATTTGCAATTTTTCCAGGGTCTAAAATTGTTTCTGAATTTTGTTTAAAAATTATATTTTCTAATGGTTTCTTGTCATTTTCCCCAACTTCAGAGTTAATTATATTCCAGACAGTTTTCTGAATGTTTTGGGAATTTCCAATTTTTTTTTTTTTTGGAATTATCTGTGTTTTATAGGTGCTCCCTTTACTACGTGCATGCTAGGCTATATTGGTTTTACCTTTTTTGCTTGGAGCAACAAAGTACCTTAAGTACTTAATGAACAAATACCTGTACGAACCTACTTCATCTTTATTCCCAAATTGTTTTCTAAGAGTAACCGTTTAGGTTATTCCACTTCATACAAAATATTGATTAAACACTACAATAAATCTCAAATATAAATGTTAGTAAATTTACAAAAAAGACTGGAATAAATATTTAACATATGTTTTGAAATAAGAACAAAGAAGATCTTCATTTAATCTTGAATCGTTTCTTTAATCTTGAAAACAACTTGTTTCAACTTTGACATAAGTAAAAAGTCTTGATTATTATGGGTAACGTTATCCCTTTATATAGTTGGTTTTATACAGTATACATTACTGTACATTGCAGAATTGACTGAATGAGCAATCCAAATGTAGCCTAATATTGCTTACTTGCTTAATGATAAATCACGATCAGCTGTATTGAAGTAAACAAAAATCAGCAGTAAATGCCTTCTAATGCTATTCTTATGGAGAACATTTTACGTTATATCTACTTTTGTATTAAGATTTTGGGAATAACACTATTTTTCCCGCCGTCACGGGATCGAAACCTTTAATTTGAGCCCTCTCCCGTCATTCTACGACTTCCCAGTCGCCCACAATTTTGATGCAAAGAATCGGCTTACGTAATTAATATATAGAATAGATAGATTGGTTCCCTATTTAAATAACATTAGATTTAATTAGTGCTTATGTTTGCTGCTACGGGGAAGGTAAAAGTGTCTTTTGACCATACGTCAATAGTAGCCTATAGGATGAAATAAATAAATTTGCCAAATTTTATCAATATATATCCATAAACAAGTAAACTACAACAATTTTCATTTTCTCCATAAGAATAACATGGGAATTTTAAATTACACTATTTTTGAATTTTCTCCGTGACCGTTAGGCATACAACAGCGCTTCAATAGCCTATATTAAATTATTTCATTTTTTAAGCTCTACATAACGGTAGAGCTTAACTCGGCAACGTTGTTGAAGTAACCAGATGAGGCAACCTGTTATTGACAGGCGAAAAACTTTACGTTGCGTTGCTGGAATACAACTTTAGGCTAAATAACATCTCTAATTTCATCCCATGTGTTAAAGTTGCCACCAGTTTTTTAATCGGAATCATAGTTGTTTTAAGCCACCAGCAGATGGTGATGATCTCAATTAATAATTTTTGTCGAATACACAAACTTTTTCACCTAGTCAAACTGATGGAACCACTTATTGTGAGCTACAGTAGCAACTTTTATGATCCGACAACTATGTCAGCTACGACAAATGAGGAAGGTAGAAAATATAATTTTTGAAGGTAGTGCATTCTGTTACTGGCTGACAAAACTATGATAAAAAGTTGCCAGGTGGAGGTGGCCTTAAGTTGGAGAGGTGGTGAGGTTGTAGATTAACCTAAAATAACTAAGTTAATATTAACCTCCAATAAAAAAAAACAATTTTTACAGCAGTAACATTAAACGTACTTTTTAGTTTATTACTAAATTTTAAGTTTTTTAATACACTTATACTATTGATTGTTTTTTTTTTTTTTACAGTCCAAGACAATTTTATACTATGCCTATTGATGTTTCAACAAATGAACTCATTGGTAATGAAAGTAAGCCGTCAACTTCAACAGAAAAAAGTAAGCCTTCCACTTCAACAGGAAAAAGTAAGCCTTCCACTTCAACAGGAAAAAGTAAGCCTCCCACTTCAACAGGAAAAAGTAAGCCTTCCACTTTATTAGAAAAAAGTAAGCCCTCTACTTCAACAGAAGCTGGAAAGTCAGGGCCAACAAATGATTGCAAAACATCACAAAAACAAAAACGCCCTACAAAAAAAGTATCAAAGAAATTCTCCCATAGCACTTCTAGAAAAAAAATTGGCAACTTGTCAAACAAAAAGGGTAGGCCTAAAGGCTCCACATCAAAATCAAATGTGGCAAAAGAAAATGAAAATGTTGTTCGTAAAGAAATTAGCGACCACAAGAAAGACAATGAACCATCATCTGAATTAGGACTAGTTGATGTTATGTTGAGTTTGCCCTCTACTTCAAAAGGTGGCCTGCTTAAAAAAACACAGGAAAATTCAAACAATCAAGATACAGCTTCAATATCATCTTCTGTCATAAGTGATGAGATTGATAAAAACGTCAGTGTTTTCGTTGACTCTAACCGTAGTGTAGCGACTGCTATATTTCTAACACCCTCGGATACATCTGAAAACCAATCGCAAGAAACAATTGTATCCACAAATAGCTATGATTCTTTCATGGCACCCTTACCTGATGCTCCAAGAAATGTGAATAATGACGATCAAATTCCAACAAGTTCAAGTTTTCCTGGTCAAGAAAACCTACCACAAGAAACAATCACTTCAATAAAAAGTTGTGATTCTGTAGCATCCGAATCTGCTGCACCAACAAATGCTGATAGTGATTATGAAATTCCAACCTGTTCAAGTTTTCTTGGCCAAAGAACCATATCACAAGAAACAATCCCATCCATAAAAAGTTGTGATTCTGTAGTATCCGAACCTGCTGCACTAACAAATGCTAATAATGATTATGAAATTCCAACATGTCCAAGTATTCCTGGTCAAGAAGATGATGAAAATATTTCTTCAAAAAACAAAGGGCTTCGGCGAAGTGCACGCATTAGGGTAAAAACTGAACAGATTGATTATAATGAGCAGGAGGAGGATAATGATAAATCTGACATGAAGCAATCCAACACGGAAAATAAGAAATCCAACACGGAAAATAAGAAATCCAACACGGAAAATAAGAAATCCAAGACACAAAATAAGAAATCCAACACGCAAAATAAGCAATCTAACACGCAAAATGAAAGTGATTCTAACATGGATGAACAATCCTCCTCAGACGAAAGTGAGGTTGATATGCAATATAAACAACGTACTACTGCTGAGATCATTCATGAAATCAATCAAAGAGCTCCCAGCCAAAACAGAAAGAATTGCTCTATTAGAGGGATGACGATGGTCGTAAGTACTTTACAATTATTAGTATTTATAAAAATTAGTTAAGTTAAAACTATGTTGAGAATAACAAACGTTGATTGTTGTTAAGTGCCTTCCCGAAATTTGAGCAGGTTTAATGTTAAATTTTATTTTTCTGCGTTGAAGTTTTCAATATTCTTTTCTTTTAATTGTTTTCAATTCCCAAGCTGGACTAGACTTAGACGAGAGTAGAGTGAGAGTGAGTCAACCATCTATTTTGTTGAGGTGCTTGTTATAAAAGCTGCATATTAAAATCAATTAGTTTGTATTACATGTCAGCGACAGCACTCATGCATCAGCATTTTCAGTTAATTTTGACTGATATTTTTGTCTTGCAAATGCACACAAAGTGAGGTTCCGAGACCTCTATAAAATAGTTAATTTGAAATATTAATACCATTAATTACGGTACACATTATGACAATTAAAATTTTTGTATTTTGACTTAGTTTTGTTACGCTTCTCTCCATGTGGGGGGGGGAGAAAGGAGTTAGTTGATGATGAATATACAGTAGTTGGATTTTATTTAGTCGTATATACATATATGTATGTCCTAACGAGCAGTGCTCGATTTGTAAAAATTGAGGTGCCGGAACACTATGTCAATATTTATCTTTCCAAAAGAGATGTACCAGAACGCCGTTCCGCCGCAAATCGAGCACTGCTAACAAGTATATGTACATAGAGGTAAAACTTCTCGTTGTTGATCATTTAAGTGTATGATTACTTTTCTTTGCACTGGGTGGAACTTTCGCATTTCACATTGTAACAAACCGTGTTTGTCATATTTTTGGGCCAACTGGTAAGCATTGTTAAAAAATTTTAAATTACAAAATTAGTACGGTAACTAACTTTGTATAAGCCTACAATCACCTATTTTTTTTCTTTTAGGACACAACTCAGAGGTATGGAAAAAGAAATTTGTTACCAAGAGAACATTTTCTTGTCAGTTTTCGAGTTCATAAGCCCTTTAAACATGCTCCAGGATTAAAAAATTTTCGTATTGGAAAGTGCTTGCAAGAAATTGACGTGCTTAACTTCCAAACTCTTTTTAACTTGCGGCAAAAAATTATGTGTGAATTAGACTACCAAACAACAGATGGTGAAATCAGCGAATGGCCTTTTGATAAGAAACAAAATTTGGCAAAGGTAAGTGTGTCTTTACATGGAATGAACTATTGTACTGAGCCATGAATGCCGATCTTATCTCTATGGATATATTTCTGGGTAATGCATCCCTCAGGTCTTTACAGTTTATATGTTCCACCAAAAGCTCCTAACAAAAAGACATGTTTCTGTATATATTTGAGTAGCAGCGTAGTTATAGTGAACCAATAAACAGAAGGTATCTGTTTATTAGTCAATACCAAAAATGGAAATTTTTAGATTGTGCATGTGATTGAAAGGGGATGTGGATATGGGATTTTTGGCTCTCAAATCTCTGCTTTCCTAGTAAAATAAAACTTCAATTGGATTCAACTGTTTTAGTAACACATTATAGCAAGGTTTAAATAGCTATTTATTTATACAAGAATGATAAAATCAGATTTTCTCGGCCCCGTAAGCGGGAATTTTGTTTTGGCTTTGTGGAAACACTGTACACAGGCATCTCACTCATCCATCTTGCTCTCATAGCTGATTAAACTCAACGAAGCGTGTGCCTGATTGATTGCTGTCTATAAAGTAGGCTTAATTATACTTACTATAAACAGGAAATGTTCCATGGCTCAAATAAGTTATCCCTTAAAGTTTAAATAATAGCGCATTGGAATAAAAACACAAATTGACAGGAAAAATGGTCTTCTGCCCTCCGGAGTATGTCTTATCACCTGCTTTACCCACCTGCTTTTGAATGATGTGTAGGTATCTTGGGTACGCTCTCTGATTCTAGTAGCGGCCCTTTTTATGGTAGGTGTGTGGTTGTTGGTGGAGTTGTCATTCGGTTGATAGATGACGAGTTGTTGTAATTTGGTTGTTGGTGCGTGTCCTCTTTGATCCATCTTTGAGATCAGGTGTCTTTTTAATGCACATACGTTGGTGATGTTCTGTGCATTGTGCAGTCTTGTATGAAGGAGTTTTTCTTTTCTAGTTCTTCGTTCCATGCAAAACTACTACCAGTTTGCTGGTTATGGATTCCGTTACTTTGGCTCATCAACCCGGGATGTTTTAAACACATATTGATTCTTGTGTGAGCATGCACTATTACTGATTCACTAACTTTGTATCTTTGTGTATGGTACTTGTTGCATAATGGTTTTTGCCGTAAATAAATAGAATTTTGGTGATTTTAAAGATACAGAGGTTTGAATTAGTATCCTATCCTAAAAGTGTTTTTTTTTTTTTTCAGGATACGTACAAGTCGGGCATGTTTTACATCGACAATACCTTCTACATTGACACCGTAGAGGGCACTGAAGATTACTCTGAACCCATCAAAAAGTGGGCTCAAGAAAATCATATTGATGTTGGTAAAACAATGGCAATGCATGATAGAAAAGTGGAGGACCTCAGGGTTAGGTTTGGCTACCCTTACGTCTACATACATCAGGGCAGCTGTGAACACATCATCATGATAAGCCAAGCAAGGTGAATGCCAATCATTTATCACATCTTGATTTCCTTTTACACTAGTATGCGATATTACTTACTTGATACTTGGATTCTGCAGCAGAGACCGACAAAGGCAAAAGATATTGTGTCATATATTAAGCTAAATTGAAAAAAAAATGATTACGACGAGTTGCTAAAAAATAGTGTTTCATATATTTCACTATAGGTCTGCCTACATAAATTCTTAGTGTATCTTTAAAAGCCCCCAGTAGTTGGTTCAGCTTGCACACTCTAGCTGGGAGTGTGTTGTAGATCTTCCTGGTGCACTAAGGTTACCAGGCAAAAGGAAATCTGTGTAGGTCAAGGAGATGGCCATGTTATGTGTGTTGGTCCTTGCGTCGAGCAAGTTTAGTTGAGTTTCCCTTGAGTAATACCATGCTACTAAGCTGTACAAGCTGTAAACAGTCAGAACTTTTAAGTCTGCAGTGGCCATGAAACCTGGCAGACGTAATCATTCTCTACATCATCTTCTGAGGTAGCAAGATGTTGTGTTGCAGTTGAATGGCCCCAGAGTGTGATACCATATCTTATGTGGCTTTGAAAAAGAGTATGGTACACTGACTAGTGACTATATACAGTTTAGAGATAACCTGCCCAAGTACCACGTTATCAAGGTAAGCAACAAGCTCAAGCTCCCTAAAAAGGTACACTGTTATCGTGAGCTTGTTGCATATCTGGATAACGTGGTACATCCAGGTTAAGCTGGGGTCACAACATAGTCAGCAATTCTGAGCAATAAACCCTACGCAATTTTATTGTGGTTTTGTTGCTGCCATTTTTCTCACATATTGTTTTGGTAGAAGTATTTTACTCATCAACATTTGGTGCAAAAATTGTAACTTTAGCTGTTTTCTAGAGGGTAAGGTTTCTTAATCTGAGCGTTTCTGGGATTTGTAATTTCCAGCTTTAAAATTTGTATACATCATGTTCAGCGTTATTTGGAATTCTTATTTTGTATGTCCTCAAAACACCTAGTTTTCAATAAACACTAGTGCTTAAAGTATGTTGTCTTTACTGCTTTGAGTTGTTTTATAATTTCAACCATAACTAAGACAAATAAAAACAGATTAAGAGAGCTTCCCTGTTGGAATGTTTTAGCCTAGGCAATGTGTTAGGCCCCACCTAGACACAACAATGTTATTAATGTTGTGGCATTCCAGGTATAACATCTTTACTGTTTTCTTCCTTCATTTACAATTAACTTAAAAAATGGTGTAGAGTTCTTATGTTAAATAACCAATGAGAGGTCAAGAATAAACAAAAAAAGGATACAAACCAAGGATC
Source organism: Macrosteles quadrilineatus (assembly GCF_028750875.1). Lineage (NCBI taxonomy): Eukaryota > Metazoa > Arthropoda > Insecta > Hemiptera > Cicadellidae > Macrosteles > Macrosteles quadrilineatus. The sequence goes on from NW_026542596.1 coordinate 95,946,741, forward strand.
CCTAAAAATAATTGTTTATTTGGATAAAGTTCTACTACCTCATCCACACCTTTAACTAACATTGGTTTTTTTCAGATTTCTTACTGAGAAACACTCTCTGCACTCTTCTGACTATCCGAATATCACTAAAACGAGTCGTTCTTCAATAAGCTACTGTTTAATATGCACCAAGAAACCAGCCGAGTAAGTAGGCCTACTGTTTTACAAAACTATAATTTTTAACTCCTTAGTTGTAAAATTATGTAAAAGCAGACCTTTTGTAGTTATTTTTGCTATTACTATGCAAGTTGTCCAGTCAACCCGGAAACCAGGAATACCATGAATTGTATGTAAATCTTTGCGTTGTTATGTCAAGGAAGTGAATCACTCGTGGAAATGATCACAATGATGAATAATCACGGATGTTGCCATAATTTTTATAGATAATCACAGTTGTGCACAAATTATCGTAATTCTGGCTAGGCCTATGTCTTTGATAGATGATGGCGGATATTGATATGGTTGCTGGAGATGATCACGCTTGTTGTCGCAAACATGGAAAGACATAACGGATGTTTCTGTGATAGCGGGTAATCATAAAAGATGTTGCCAGCATTGCTGGAGGTGATGACGAATGTTGTTAAAGTATATATTGTGGTTGTGCTGTTGGTTGGCTTTTCATGATGTTTTTACTGATTATAGTTGTCAATCCTACAATGTTTAAATTGGACGTTGACCAAGTAACATGACTATTGCCACTTTTAATCAATCAATAGTTATTTCAAATTTTTTCTTATTAAAATTAGCTTTTATTAAATGCTAACACTGTTGTTATTGTTTCAGTCGAATTGTTATGGGCAGTGATCGTATGCCGCACGACGTGAACCTTATGTGCCAAGATTGTTTTATATCTTACCATTACGTCGGAACACAGAAAATTGGTAGATTCAAGGCCTACAAATGGAATCAGAGAGCACTCCTATTTAATTAAGTTTGTTGAACACTATAGATTAAGTTATGCCTTCTAGCTATCTGAGGCCTAAATGCCTCCATGTGTGATATAAATTAATTATTTAGTGTTTTGTTACTACAGAGGTAAGGATTTGCTGTGATGGAAATAGCCTTTTTGTAAGGAATTTAGTGTTTTTAAACAAGGCTCGTAGTTTTCATTTTAAACAAAAGTGGTAGGTACTTCTGGTACCTATATTGATTACAATGATTGATGTTTAATGTATTGTTTTAGTCCTAGCTGGTTCTTTCTACCGGACACTCTGTATTTTGCATTTGTCTTCTTAGGAGCCAGTTTGTAAAAGTTGAATTCTTTTGAAGACATGTCTTCTTTGATGTTTATGTTTTATATTTATTTGTTTTTACCACACCAGCTCTTTTTGGAACCTAAAGACAGGTGAGTAAGACAGTGGTGAAAACTAATACTTGCAATATTCAGTAGTTTCAAACTTAGCCGCAGTTCTGTGAACATTGTCTTCACTTTGATATCGATTGGCAATCGTAATCCTAAAATCAAAAACATGGTGCTGTTGATGCTGTGTTTTTTTATTGATTAACTGATTTTGAGAGGTTTTTTTTCTCAGACAACCTTATTTTCTCATTGTAATTTAAATTTGCATTAATTTTAGAGTGTAGTGAAAAATATCCAAGTGTTAACACCTTTTGTGAAAACGTTTGCAATCTTGGTTAGTCTTGGTTGTTTTTTTTTTTTTTTTTTTTTTATTTGACAGTGTAATATAAACTAAGGAAATGCATTCATTTAGACAACAGTGGTGTGCAATTGGTGTTTAAACATTGAGCATTCGGGCACCTTGGGGCACTTGTATCTAGAGCACAGTATGGAGGTCTAATTTTCAAACAACATCTGAGGGCATATTCTGGTAATTTCAAACGAAGGCTGACTTCCAAGTTGCTTAGAGTCTATGATTTGTCAGCGGAGACCTGTAACTAAACATATCCACAGAAATAGTCTGTTGGCATAATATCACTTAATTATCAACGCCAGTTAGTTATACCTTCACCTTTTTAAACGATATGATAATCTATCAATCGTTTCTCTCAAAAGAATCACCAGTATGCATGTCTGGCTGAATAATGGTTTAGTTACGGTAAGGCACAAAACAACTGCGTATCATTGATTGGCAGTGATCTAAATTTAACGGTATGTAAATTATACCACAAGCTGGAATGTGTGTTCAAAAAAATGATTTCCAGACTGTTTCCTAAAGGAAATAAAATTTGTTTTATCACTGTAATATAAATTGTTTAAAATATATACATATATTTTAAATCACAGCACTAAAACACCCCTTGCGATTGCAAGTGCAAACTCCATTTTCAGCCCTCAGTGAAAATATACTGGTTTGTAATGTAATGTCATAAATATTTAGGTTTTTATGTTACGACAACTCCATGTCTTATTTTAATATTAAATACTTCTGAGACTGATTTCAGAGACTGATGTTAAGTTTAGGTGTTAAGTTTAGTGTACTTTTATGACAGTATTACACTTACATTTTTGTATTGAAGTGTCAGTTTTATTATCTGAAATCCACCTTAGTTTCCTAAAAGTTAGATAAGGTAGGGAAACTTATTTCAGACTGATTTGTTATGTAAAAGGATCTGGTAGATGTTATGATGCAATCAAAACTAGAGAACTACTTTTCCTGGTAACAAATTTTGCAAGGTTTTGTTTTGTGATTCTAAAAATAAAATCTCTAAAACAAATATACTATTTTTGGATCTTTCCAGAAACATTTGTTGTTCCATCATAAGTTCTTGTTCTTGATTTCTTTGTTGAAATTTTATTTAAATAATAAAGATGTCATAAAAATAATGATTTTCTATAAATACTAGCAGAATAATGACAATTTAGGTTTAGTTATTGACCTTAATTACCTCTGACTGAACTAAATTAATTGTTTGACTGTAGGGTTAGGGTTACTTAAAACCGGGAAAAGGAAAAGGGAGCCTATTTTTTTTTACAAAGAAAAAAGGAATTTGATAATGTAGGTAGAAAAACTATTTCAGCAGGGACAAAAAAGTGGCTGATCACATTCCTAGGGATATGCCTTTACTACAAATCTTGTGGATAACCTAAAGAAAAAGGCAAAACGTTTCATATCTAGTTATAAAATTAATCTTGTCTTAGTTAAATCATTAACCTTTTCTCTCATCCATCTAGTTTGGTGAAAAACATAGGCAGGCAACTCTTCATCACCCATAACTTTCAAAAGAACTACGGTTTTCTCTAAACTAGCTCTAACAGAGAGTTATGGTGATGGGTGGAATCCGATTTCGTCAGTTAAGAACTAACTGTAGTTAGAGCGAGGCTTAACGGCGGTTTAAGTATTTGGTGAAATCGGGCCTTAGTCGGTAGATGTCTTCAATTGTGGGTAACAGACCACTTCAGTACCAAGAGGCTGATCTTTATGTGGTACCGTACTCTTAAGACTCCAACGGGTTAAAGTCTGCCTGCTTCATGCTATCCTTGTCCAGTGAGTCATTAAATCAATGATTGAAACAAATTAGGCCTACACAGCAATTATTATTTTTTTAGAATACCAATTAATAATGTTATATAGGGAAGCAAAATAGCATAAGTTTGGGATTCAGCTGGTTAGGAATATTTTTGCATCAACATGATCCTTTTCTCTCAGATTGAAAACTATGGTGGAGTTTTTCTCATTATTAACTCAAATTTTTCGTAAAGCCAAATTATTGAAGATTTAGCCTACTTTTTTCTAGCCCACTGAGTAATAACATAACAACTCCCATTTCAATCAACTGAAGTAACAATGGCCAAGATGGTTGAAAAGAAGGAAGCTATAGCTTGCACCTTCCCCATAGTACCGTAAAGTATGTATAAAATAAACACAGGCTAGGGAACAAAATAGCCCCTTGCCTGTGCTGTGGTATTTGAAAAATGTAAGGGAACCGCAATAACCGGTAGGTCGGGTGCACTGGCACTCTGATTTTTATTGGTGCCCCCCATTCATCGGTTTCAGATTGTCCTCTCTGGCGCCATTAGCTTGATGGGATTACTTGATACTTACTTGCTTGATACTTGATGTGTTGCCACTGGAAGCGCTGCTGCGCCGTGGACGTCAGTTTTTTTTTTTCTTTTTATTTCTTTTCTATGGATTTACTATAAAGTCTTCAATTTTATATAACGGGGATTCCGTTAATATATTCTTCAATTTTTCTTTGAAAGATTCCATCGAAGGTTCTTCCTTAATCTCATTTGGTAGTCTATTAAAAATTGTTACACACTGATAGTGAGGGCTATTTCTTGCTAAAGTTGAATTAATCTGAGGTACATGTAAATTTTTCTTCTGTCTCGTATTAATGTTATGGACGTTGTAATTTTGAATAAAGCATTGGGGAGATTTCTTAACTGTTACTGCTGCTTCAAATATGTAAAGAGACGGTAAGGTTAAAATTTGCAGTGATTTAAAAAAAGGTGCACATGGTGTTAAGTAATGTTGCTTACAAATTGTTCTAACTATTCTTTTCTGTAGGATAAAAACTCTCTTTGCATCAGGGCTATTTCCCCAAAAGAGTACGCCATAGGCTATTACACTCTGAAAGCACCCATAGTATATTTTTAGTAATACTTCTTGATCAACTATGTTTTGGAGTCTTCTTACTAAGCAGTATACAACTTTCAGACATTTTATCATACCATCATTATCTTCAGTCCAGTGCAAATTTTCTGTAATTGTAATTCCAAGATATTTGGTACTATGGTTGATTTTGATGCTATTTCCATTCATTTTGAGTAAAGGTGAACAATTTGGAATTTTCCTATTGTAAAAATGAAGAACATTTGTTTTGCTTTGATTTAGTGTTAATCCATTTAAGCTGCACCATGAAACAATTTCATTTATTCCCTGTTGAGCTTCATCAATTACTTCTTTGATAACTTTTCCTGTAAATAGTTGACTGATGTCGTCTGCAAAGAGCCAAATATTACCCTTTGTCACTGAGCATGGCAGATCGTTAATAAAAAGCAGGAAAATTATAGGCCCGAGGTTTGAACCTTGCGGGACACCTGTGTTTATCAAAGGAGAAATTTTTGACTTGACAAATTTTGATGTCTGGTTTGAATCTGTATATTTTATAGAAACTACTTGTGTTCGATCTTGAAGAAAAGACATTATCCAATCTAAAGCTGTATTTCTTATTCCCATACTAATTAGTTTAATCCTCAGTTTACAATGATTTATGCAGTCAAACGCTTTAGTCATATCATAGAATAGACAAAGATTTTCTTCCATAAGATCCAGATTTTTATAGACTGACCCCAAGAGTGTAGGAAATGGCATCAGACGTAGATTTACCCTTACGGAATCCAAATTGTTTATCAGTAATAACATGATTTATTTCTAAATAATTTATAAGTCTATTTATGAAAATAATCTCAAAGACCTTAGAGAAAACCGATTGTACAGCAACAGGTCTGTAGTTATTTACAAGTTTCTTTTCATTCTTCTTATGAATTGGTACAACTTTTGAAGTTTTTATTTGATTTGGAAACACTCCTGTGCTTAGTGATTTATTAATTATTTTTGTAAGGGGTTTTACAACAATGGTGTTACAATATTTAAGTAAGTAGCAAGGTACCTCATCAATTCCAGCGCATTTTCCTCTTCCTACGTGATTTAGAACAGACATCACCTCTTCTTCTGTCGTATGGGGCAGGTTCATTTCCACTTCATTTATATTTGCATCATTTAGATCAACTCCAGTCGACGCAGCAGCAGCAATCCTATTTACTTCCTCCACAAAAAAAGAATTAAACAACTGTGCAACCTCAAAGGGGTCGTGAATTAGCCTATCACCCTCCAACATGGACATGTTTTCGCAGCCGCCCGCACCATCATCCGTCAGGTCCCTGACAACCCTCCACGACTCCCTGCTCACATTTTTGGAATTTACAATTTTATCTCTGTAGAAATTTTTTTTAGAGTTTTCAACCAGCTGAGAGTGTCTTCTTATTTCATTTTTATATCTAATTTTTATTTCATTATCATTTTTTGATTGTCTAGTCTCCCAATAGGTGTTCATCACTCTCTCCTGAGATTTCTGCAGTTCATCATTCATCCATCCTGTATTATTACATTTTTTATTTCCAGCTTTCTCAAGGGAAAGCATGAGTCAAAAGCAAATAAAAATGTAGAATAAAATTCATTAAACAATTCATCACATGTCTTGTTTATGTCCAAATCTTGGTTAAGTTTTAAGTTGAGGTATATACAAAGAGCATCAATAGATGATTGATTTATCTTCCTTTTAACTATACTTCTTTTTATAGTTTCATTTTTGTTAACTTTAAAAGACATCATTAAAAAACAATGGTCGGACAAAAATGTAGGTCTAACTTCCGTATTACTGACTTCTATTCTGGGGTCAACCACAATGTAATCTAGTAAACTACTAGACTCATTTGTTATTCTTGTTGGATCTTTAATTAAATTTGAAAGTTCATAAGAACAGAAAACATCATTCAATGCTCTCATATTATAGCTATCCTCCAAACCATTTATATTAAAATCCCCTGTAATAATTACAGGAAAGTCAAATTTACAGCTCAACATGTTCATTGTTTCGTCAAGTGATTCAATAAAACTGTCTAAGTTACTCTCATAAGGTGGACGATATATTGTCAAGACAACAAATTTAAAATCTAGACGTTGTAACTAATCAGTGTTGCACAGCATTCAAATTTTCCCTCTAAGGCTATCGAGTTCATACATTCAATATTTGATGCCTTCAATAATGGTTTGTCTTTTATCAAAATCATTACTCCTCCACCCACTTGGTTCACCCTACAATAGGTGGCAGCAACTCTGTACCCCTCTATTTTAAAACACTTAACCTTTTCATCTGTAAGCCAAGTTTCAGCTACACATAAAACATCACATTTATTATCCTTTAGAAAAACTTCTAGGTCGTCAATTTTCTTAAAAATAGATCTAACATTAACAAAACCTATGCTAAGTAGGCCTACTTGCCTAGATTTGATCATTAGCCTAGGCCTAGGCCTCACTAGTTTTTTTGACTATCAATGGAAGCCACTGACCTTTTTTGTAAGTATTTGTTAACCAAAATACCTTCAGGCCAAACATTAGTGTTTGTTGGAGCTCAAAATAATCCTCAAATCCAAGCTTGAAGTTCTTCATGGTTTCCAGCCTATCGCTGCAGCTAAGACAAAAAGACACATCCACTTTATTATTTTGTCGCCCATTTCATTAATAACATTGATTGACCATAAATACACAGCCATACATTAAAGAGAATAGGAAACTCGCTTTTGGGACGACCATTGTGTGAATTCATCTCTGATATGTTGGAAGAGCTCAAACGTGAGGAAATTCCTATCTAAAGGACGCAGGAGTCTCCCTCCACTTGAGCGTTGTTGTAGTACGTACATGATGTCGTACCCAGCAGGGCAGCTGCCCCCCTAGAAGCAGGATAAGGTATAAAAATTGAGATCCAAGAAAAATTTTATTAGTATGAGAAAAGATGAGTAAAATAGACTGATTTTTATAACATTTTTTGACACGTTATCAATTTTTCATTAGTTTCTGAGTTATTTCTTCAATAAAATAAAAATTCCTACAATAGTAATAAACAGACCAATCTTGCAATATGTATAAACTAACAACTTTGTGTAGTATAATGAATTAATATAATGGTTATTTGTGCAACTAGTGAGCAAAAGGAGCAATTGACTCACTCGAGACGGCTCGTGAGGAATGTTTTCTTGAGTGAGGCAATTGCACTTTGCTCTCGAGTTGCACATTATATTTTTCCTACAGTTACCATAAAACAAATTGGCAAAGAAACGTAGCATATTTTTACACAGAAGTGAACTTTAAATATGACATTTAATGTGAAGTAACAAAACAACAGTACAACAGCTGACCAGCTGATTTACAGCCGGTGCTGCCAACGTATTTCGCGCGCATACGACCTTGTCTGCATGTTACGCGCTCACTATTTCGTGCCTTCCCGTTGCAAATCTGGTGTGAGACAAAGTAATTAGAGTGAGACAATGTTAACATTGTCTCACTGATGAGCGAATTGGCCACTTTGCTTTCTCAAATCAGTGAGAGAACATGTACATTGTTAGGTAACTGTAGGAAAACCTATTTTTTGTAACATTATTTTGTCTTCATTTGCCTTCCGCAACAATAATGTAACGAACAAAATTCCTCTACGGCATACGTTATCAGGCATTTTTCAAAATAGTTTACCACACATTTTGGGTGTTATAAATGGATGTGAAAAGTTGGCATGGACACAAAAATACAGTTAAATTTTTATTGTACAGCTAAGCAACCTGACCTGACCCCATTGACGGACATAAAGCCACTTCATAAACTAAGACCATAGATAAAACTAAGACTTAAACGCTGGGTTTGTTATATTAATGTCTCAAAATAGCGTAAAATACGCTAATTTCTCATTTTTTTTAATTTCCCCCGGACCCCCCCCCCTCCATGCTGGGGGGTATTCCATACACCCCAGGCCCACCACCGGTGTGCCACCCCTGTTTCAAGTACGCTCTTGCCCCCCCCCCCTAGTTTTGATCCTGGAGGAGTATGTTTTATCTATGATCCTAGGTACGCCCTTGTGCTAATTGCTACATTTGTGTTTTTTAACACCATAATAAAGAAATCTTATATTACTATAGTATCTCGTGATAGCTAACAAATTAGTGCTGAATATTGAATAGTAATAAAATCTGTAATATTTGTATGTAATAATTAAAGCAATGCATTATGAATTTAAAAACTATAAAACCATCTAAGAAAGTGATCAAGTGATATCTATAATCATTGCTCAGTATCTCTTTGTAGCCATTTCAGTGTGTTGGCAAACGTGATAATATAGAAATCGAAATCAAAATAAACAGAAGATCAGCTGTTTTTTTCACTTCTGTGTTGTTCTGTCCGTCATCGCGATCAAACGTCATCTCCACTCGGCACTCATCATCATCCATGTTGATGTCGATCGTTCATTGATATTGTTTATTTTATCGTTTGTGTTCGTTTGAGTGTTGTCTTATATGTTTATTAGTTAATGGTTAATGGAATTAGCCCTAAAATAGATGGTAAAGCACTTTATTTGTCTGAACCAGCCTAACACATAAAAAATTATGGTATTGCATTAAATCTCCTAAATTTTCTAGTTAATTATAGCCTAATTAATTTACTTACTCTAACTAGTCAGATTGCAAATTGAAATGGTTGGCTTTGACAAAATGTCCAGTTCAGTTCGTAATTCAGAAATGAGAAAAGAGGTGCTAGATTTGATGTCAGAAAAAAACAAAATTGAAGCAGAGATCAAGCAATTCCATGACATTCTTTCTTGTGTAAGTATCTAGCCAATTGTATTTACCAATGCAATAGGCCTACAGTAACTTAATTACCCTTTTGAGAAACTACCTTGTTCGGCCTACAGTAGGGCCTACTTAACTTAAAGAAAAAATCTATTAGCATACAAGGCCTAATTAAGTTACTGTTAAAAGATAACAGGTGTTTAGTGCATTTCCTATCAAACTCGCACTTAACTTATACAGTAAACTCTGACCCAATCCGGAGACAGTTTGGGTACACTTCCATATCTGTTGGCACTAATATCGAATGAGTACTTTTTATCGATATATCGAACAATCGATATATCGATAAAAAGTACTCATTTGATAGTTTGGTTAGGTTATATATCGATTAATCGATATATCGATAAAAAGTACTCATTCGATATAATAAGTACTCATTCGATATTAGTGCCAACAGATATGGAAGTGTACCCGACAGTTTATTTAAGCTGAGCTATCCCAACGGCTAAGCCACACATTAGTCACCTCCATATGGGTATTTATTCTGTATAGGTGCCTCCAAACGAATTTTTAATTTTGATATCTTACTTTATAGTTTTTTACCTCCTGAATCCAAATACAGTAGACCCCCTCTTAACCGACCTCGTATTAACCGATAATTGGATTATCCGCCTTTGATCGTAAAATAATACAGTTTGTTTTAACCGACCTTGCTTTGAGAGCAGCTCGTTTTAACCGCCGCTTTCTAGGAATCTCGGCATTTCCGCTCCCACGCTCGGCGATGAGAACTGAACCATACGCTTATCTCCACAGGATATGACTAACAATAAGTTATTTTGTGATGATCACAAAAAATATAGCATAGCCTATTGTCAGTTTGTCATCATCGTTCGTAGCTCGAGCACATCTGATCTGATTTGTTATCTGTGCGGCAAATTTATAACATCATAAAGTGCGTTACGATTTTCAGAACTGATTATCTTATCGCTTGAGTAAACAAACAACGCAACTTGTATGGGGGGTAGGGAAGGGGTGTTAACAACTCCAAGGTCAAGATAGTTTTTGTGCCTCGAGCCTCCAGTGAGAGGCTATAAATAAACGTCCTGTCTTGTAACAAAATGGTCGCTTGTATCTTTAATGACGACAAAAGGTTCTTTACTGTATTACGATGTATTTGGAAAGCATTAATTAATACATTACAGTAGTAAAGTTATTAAAATAGGAATTTTATTGACTCTTGCCTAGTATTATAATATATTCACTGAAAGTAGGTCTATTTGACTTAACCGTGTTTTGTGTTTATTTGTGACATTTCTATCAATATGAAAAAGGAGATAAGAGTAGTTTATTTTATAAATAATGCAAGTATGACTTCAAAATAATGATTATAATTCCAGATGAATAGCACTTCATTATGTTATGATTTTAGGGATTGGCCGTTTTATCCGACCTTTTGAATCATCCGACCTAGGTCCGGTCCCATTAGGGTCGGTTAACACGTTGACTGCGCGTGCCGACTTTAGTCGGCGTCGCCAGCGCTCCCAGGTGGCGCGCGCCGACTACAGTCGGCACCAGACCAACAGTAATATATTGAGTCAGTGTGAGCTTAGCCTCAGACGGAGACGTTATAATCGTTGCCAGCCTGCCAGCTTAGAATGCGAGCTTTACTTTGGTGTAGGTTGGTACTAAAATTTCCCGTAAAATCCCGTCTGGCAATGCTTTTGTCCTGGTTTCGGGGATTTTTTCTCTTCAACCCACATTACAAAGACACTGGATACGGATCCATGCAGTGCTGCTACCTTTGGGTGTTTTAGTGAACTACATCCACTCTCGGGGTAACGCAGCACAGTCACCACTGCTCTTTTGTGATTCGTCAGACTGAAATATTTGAATGCCAATTGCGTTCGCTGATTCGGTTGCGCGCCGGGGCTTCGCCCGCCACTGGGGAGCGCCTGTAAAGTCGGCGCGCGCAGTCAACGTGTTAAGAGGGGGTCTACTGTATACCATTATTTTTCACCGCTGATGAATATTTCTCAATATATCGCCGTAAAAACATACTTAACATTACGATAAACAAGATAGGATGGATAACATTTTAAGTGATTCTGTAGTCAAATAACTTAATGTTCTCTATAATAGGAATTTCGTCACATTATGGAGATATAGATGGACTGGTGGACTAATTACATGTACTTAGTTCTTATTTAGGCATGTCAGGGTGGTAGGTGGTGCTGTGTATGTGAATTGGTGACTGCATTAAGTGAAAGTTAGGTTAGATTAGGAAGGTAAAGTTTAGGTTATAATGTATTAAGTTGTTAGTTTACCGGTATGTCGCCTGCAGACTGTTTTTGTAAAATTAAAATCCTGAGAAAAACACTTCAAATTACTTTTTTTTTTAAATGCTTGCATTTTTCAAAGGATAATCTGGGAAATTTTTGGGCCTTGAGGATGAAACTATTTGAGTAAGTTACCTAAAACAGAAGACATACCGGTAGCATTTAAATAAGCGGTTTGTATTGTCTGATGTCTGGTGATTCAAGGTTGGTGGCATGATGAGAATTTGGTCATGGTTGCCGTTAAAACCAATAACACATAAAATGAGGGGCGATGATTGATGAACCACAAAATGAATAAGTCAGTTGACATAACTCACAATTATGTGATATGTGCAGCGACACCAGACGACTTAAATGTACCTTGAGGTAGCCCATTGTATTTAAACTGTTGTACCTTGCCTGGATCTAATAAACATGTATCTTGCATTTGTTGGCTAACATTATAATATCCTTACAGAATAACATTGGTATGCATGAGCCATTGGTGGACAGAGAAGGATTTCCCAGAAACGACATTGATGTGTACCAAGTGAGGACTGCTCGTCACAAAATTATTTGTAAGTACAATCCAAGCCTACTGCTCAGCAGTGAACAAAATCATTCTTATTGTAGCACAGCTAAACTTGGTAATAGAGAAGTCAAAAGTATAGGCTACTAACAAGTAAAATTTAATGTCATACTTGAAAATTTCAGCTGTAAAGCCCATAGGCATTTAGTTTACATCTTAACATGACGCACATTACAGGTCTGCAGAATGACCATCGAGAAGTCATGGTGAAGATAGAGGCCGGCCTCCACAAGCTACATGGAGCCGGAGCAGAGGCCGAGTCCCAGGTGGGTGACCAGCAGATGGAAACTGAGTGGACGGAACCCTTCGCCAAGGTCACTCTGGTGACTGCCAGCTCCCCAGCCGACATGTGTGTAAGTATAACCTTTCAAAGTCAAAGTCAAAACATTCTTTATTCATTGTTTTGTAGCGTAAGTACATTGAACATTTAAGTTTAAGTTAAGTTAAGTAAGTACTTTGACTATTTAAGATTTTAAGAAGGGATTTTATAGAAATACACATCCCAAAGCTGTAGTAAGTTTGAAAATAAAAATACAGAGTTCACTGATTTCAATAACTTATGTATGTCTGTAAAATATGTCAACTTTTCAACCAAACCAAATTGAGAGTACAACTCATTATAAGCTGGAGCATTTTTTATGTCTCTTCAACTATCACAGTAAATAATAACCCCGCTGTAGCAAACCTGCAGACTTGGTGAATGTCCATTTACCTGGCTGGATGTCCACTAAAACCCTTAAGATTGTCAGATTGATTTTCTATTAAAATAACATAAATCGTAATGATTACGTAGGTTTGCTCCTACTAGAAAGTAATGAGGTTCATTTTATTGAAATGTTGATAGCTTTTTAAAATAAATAAATTAAAACGCATCCAGAAATTGAAAAATATTACCTATGTTTTAGAGCCAAAAGATTGGGAAAACCTATTTGTACCTTAAACCCTGTTACCATAATACTATCATAAATGTAGGTCTGCAAGTTTGTACCAAATTTTATGTAAATCTGATAATTTTTTATGAGTTATCGTGCCAACAGACACATACACATTACTATGCTATGTGACGATGTTGTCTTGCAACCCACTTATGAACACAAAATATGAACAAACTTTGTCACGTTATTCACCATGTCAAAAGAAACAAAAAGTGTTAGCCTACATAACATGTGCCCTATATCATTCCATTTAAGGTTTATCGGTCTGTATGTGTTTTTTACAAAGAAGTTCATAGCTCCTCAACGGTCTGAGCTACAATGTTAAGATTCTGCAAAAATGTTCATTTTGTCAGCTGCTACCTTTGTGAACAAATTAACGAAACCTGTTAATAGCTAAACAATTTTGGGTATCTATATATTAATACGCAAGCAGGTTTCTTTTCACAGTCATAACTCGATAACGGATTTTAACGTTTGAGATGTCAAATTAAAGGTATTTTCATGTAGGTGTGCAAATACGTCTCAGAATATTAAGAAAGGGCATCACTTAAGTACACTTAAGGGCTAAAGTTTGGAAGGCGGCGCTATCTGTTGACATTTGATCAAACTCATTTACCTTTGTTTACAAATAACATATGGACGTAGTTTGAAATAGTTTTTAAGGTTAACCACAGACTTCCAGAGCAAAGCTGGAATTTATATTTTGTTTCAATCAGATAACTAAGTCTGGCTCATAATGAAGAGTTTTCTATCAATACTAGACAACAAATTGTTTAAGAATAAACATTTGATAAATATTTAATTCTTTTTGTCTATGGTTAAATTGATTTACCTAACATAGTATTTTACTGATTATCATGTAGTTCGATTTAATGAATTGAATGTTTAAAAGTAATTATTCACAGGGCAGTTACATTACCATATTGTCACGTGATTTACAATGTGTATCAAAATTCCAATTCCTTTATAGTGTTTTCTGTCGTTTGGTTAACTTTCTTATTTCATTTCAATTTAAAATCAAATGCCGCCAGTAGGCTACGACAAAGAACTGTGAGTGGCTGGAGGGAACGCGAACATGACCTTTGCATCAACCTCTCAATTGAACATTTGATGGGTACATAGTGGTAAGTACCACTGTTGTGATAGTCCAATCTCCGACAAATGAACGTTAAATGTTTACATTGTAGTGGCTTACTTATTTTTAAGCAAGAAAATGCTGCCCAAGACAGTTAAGTTTTTACTCTTTGTTTCCATAAATGAAAGGTTCAATTACCTCATTTATGCAATTCACCTGAAGGTATCTTCAGATTGTTATTGGAAACGCCCAATCTGAAAATAGGACTGTGAGACTTATATCCAGAAATTATTGTATAAAGTTCGTCAATTAAATTCTGCCTTTACCATGCTCAGCTTTGAAGCTCATTAAGATGAGAAAGCTCCATAGGGGATCTACAATTTTAAGATCGGTGACATGTTTTACCACCGAGTGGGTCCTCTAATTCCTCAAGAAGATGATGATCCTGAATACGCACAGATATATAAGTAAGTAGGACAATGTCACTAGAACACAAAGGAGAATTAAGCACAATTCAAACGAAAAAATCGATGAAAATATATGCGGAAAATAGGGTCATAATGCAAAACCCATATGCAAATCTTTGAAGACTGTGGCAGGCATTATTTAGGGACGAGAGCTCCGTGGAGTCAAGTGAGATTCTTATGTACATAATAAGAGACAGAAGAAGTGTCTTCCCTCGGTACAATGGTGCTACCTGTGTAGGTGTCGCAGCAATTTTTAAAGCTGAAAACAAAGCACCACCTGGCCAATAGTTTTTTCCAACACTAATAATGTTGAAGGCGTATCCATTCTAGATCTGTTGTTAAATCCACTTGCTTAACTCTTACGTTCCCAACCGGAGACTTGGGTTAGGGCCCCTAATTTAAACACGCCTAAAACAGAACACATCAAAGAAATAATTTAACAATGCTAGAATAAGAGTAGCGATGGTTGGCGTCAAGAGAGGAATTCTACATTAGGTCAAAAGTTCACTTTACAGTGTGTGGTTGACATCTACGTGCTCATAGAGTGCACCCGCCTACTATACATAAGAGATAACCAAAGCAGTATGAGAGTGAATGTAAATTTAAATATTGTAGATTACTTTTATATTTTTAACATCATAATATTTTTATATTTCTATAATCAGTGATATAAATTATTTTAGAGTGACTCTTTGATAAAGGTCTTGCTTGCTGTTTATGTTTTTGTTCATTTTTTTTAATACAAGTTTAGTTTTGCTCGATTTCGAGCAACGGGTTATCTAGTTTTAAATATTATATGCCAAATTCCACAAAAAACCATAAATTTAACAAAAATGGTAGAAAAAGTGCTTTTTTAAGAGCGTCAATTGCTGAATTAGCAATGAAGTTAAATGAGGAAATCTTGGTCAAAAATTCAAGCTCTTATGGCTAATCGGTTGGTTGCAATTGACAAATGCCCTGGTGTTAGACCGGTGGGTATAGGAGAAGTGCTCCGCCGTATCTTAGCAAAATGCATAATTCTTGCAGCTGGTGATGAAGTTATTGAAATATGTGGCACTGATCAACTCTTTGTAGGATTAAAAGCAGGAATTGAAGGTGCGATACATTTCATGAGAGACCAATATGAAGAAAAACGACAAACTGAAGAAGACAGCTGCATGATAATGGTTGATGCTGACAATGCCTTCAACAGGATAAACAGAGTTCATGCGTTATGGCAGGCAAGAATTAAATGGCCAAGGGCTGCACGATTCATTTTCAACTCATACCAGAGAAAGGCTGCACTAATTATAAGGAAGTAAAAAAACAATTGAATAGCAGAGAAGGCGTTACTCAGGGAGACCCATTATCCATGATATTATATGGATTAGCCACTTTGCCGTTAATTAATGAATTAAAAACCATCACAGATACAAACCAAGTATGGTATGAGGATGACTCCATGTGAAGGAAAACTTTGCAATGTGATGAAATGGTGGGAGAAATTGGGCCTAAATATGGTTACTACCCACAAGCTCACAAAACCCGTTTAATTAATGGATCTGAACCATCAACATTAGACTTATCCAACATATCAGGATTAAAGATTGTTACTGGGAGTAGTTATTTAGGAGGATTTATTGAATGTGACAAAACTGAAAAAGATGTCTTTTTGAAAAGTGGAATAGTCATTTGGTAAGTCTGGCGAATGTAGCTGAAAAATACCCACAATCTGCACACACTGTTGCCACAAAATCCATACAAGCTAAATTGAATTTTTTTCAAAGAGTTGTTGAAAGTGAAGACATTAATTTTCATCCAATAAAAAACTTAATAGAACAAAACCTATTTCCTGCTTTATTTGGCTCTCACCTAAACCAAGATGAACAAAAAATATTACATCTGCAAGTAAAAAAATGGAGGAATTGGTTTAGTTGATCCTACTGCTCAGGGAAAAGCATTGGTCCGAGCTTCAAAGAGATGTTGTAAATTCATCATAGACTCCCTTAAAACTAAGAGGAAAATAAATATGCAAGAATATGAAGAACATTTGATTATCTCAAAAAAGGAATTGAAAGAGGAGAGAAGATTAGAAGAAGAAAACATCTTGAAATCGACTATTCAAAATCTTCCTCTAAAACAACAAAAAATTATCTTGCGAGGAGCAAATACTAAAGCGAAACACAGTGGATGGCTGTCATGCATTCCTCTGAAAAAACTCAACTTAGATCTTTCTCCAAACTGGAGTTCAGAGATGCTCTTGCATTAAGATATGGGAAAACTCCTATACACCTGCCCTCTTCATGTGATGGCTGTGGCAAAAACTTCAATATGGAACATGCCCTTAACTGTCGCACAGGTGGTTTGATAATAAAAAGACATAATGATTACCCTTGGAAGCTTGATGGAGCTAGCATGGGGAAACTGTGTTCGAGAACCAATGATCTCTGAGCAAGGGTCATTTGATACTGCAGCACTAAAAGCAGACTTGGCTTGTAGGGGTGTATGGGAGGTTCAGACGGAAGCATTATTCGATGTACGTGTCGTTGACACTGATGCTCCATCGTACTTGAACCTCCCATACGAAAAAGTGTTGGAGAATGCAGAAAGAGAGAAGAAGAGGAAATAAACAATAACAGAAACCAGAAATGCATCTTTTACCCCAATAGTCACGTCTGTGGACGGAATGCTGGGCAAAGAGTTTCAGACCTTGCTCAGAGCAATGGCAGAACGCCTAACAGAAAAATGGAAGAAACCTTACAGTTTAGTGATGAACTGGATAAGGGTAAAAACCATCTGTGCGACGTTAAGGGCCAGCAGCATGTGTCTAAGGAGGACAAGGAAGAATTGGAGGACCCTTAGAGAGTTTGAAGATGGGGCTGGAGTACCAGTTATTTATTAATTTAAATAGCAAATGTTTTATTATTTTTCCATGTCAAAATTGTAATATAACTTATTATATTAAAGTGTTTTGGTCTAGTAAAAAAAATATCCCGTGATACATAAAACTTTAAAAATTGTAAATGCAGATTTTAATAATATGTTATAGGCTAAGCTTAGTTTTGACAAAGCAACAGAGAAATTAATGTCTCAGTTATTCCATAGATAAAACATACTCCCCCAAGTAGATTTCTCATCCTTATGCAACAGCTGAAGACAATTTTATTGTTAGTTCTGTACGGTTTATGTAGAGGTCGTGTTTTGTTTACAATTTGTTTCCAGTTATTACAGTCATTTAAAACCTCGTTTAACCAAATAATACGATCTTATTATAAACAATAACTTGTCTCCTAGTTATATAACCAAACAGTAAAGCACAAATCAAGAAATTAACCCTAAAATAATAGAAACAAAATTTTGTCGACACTAGCGCCCAGTGTCACCGTACATGAACTAGACACGAAAAACGTGCTTCAAAATTTACAATGGGATGACAAGTCTTCTACTTGTGTTGGTTAGTCTATGGTTATTCTTTGTCCAAACTAAGCTTTTAAGATATCATTGCAATCTGCATAAAATTTACTGAGTTTTCTGCCTAAATATTTTGTTATTCAAAGGAATGTTTAGCTAAAAATTTCAAGTATGAATCAAACAAATTAGGCAAACTATAAAATTACAAAACTAAAATTTGAAAAAATTTGAATTGCTGTCTTGGTTGAGCACTTGCATAGTTTTCTGTTAATCACATAGGTAGTGTTAATATTTTATGGATCTGTTACTCACCACGATCCTTATGATAAAATGATTAAACTCCCTGAAACCATCCTAAACTAACAGTGCTTTTACAGGGACTCCAAGTGAACGATCTACTGCTGGAGTTTGGTTCAGTGAACAAAGGTAACTTCAGGTCCATGCAGGATGTGGCTTCAGTGGTGCGGCACTCGGTGGGTCGACGTGTGGCTGTAGTTTTGCGCAGAGAAGGAAGACATTCGGCCATCACTCTGGACCTTGTACCTCAGTCGTGGGCCGGCCAGGGTCTCCTAGGATGCAAGATAGAACCTGTGCAAAGTGACTTAGTCGAGCGATGAGTGTTTAATTTGGTGACCAGGTTATGTTTGTGAGAGAACATTTTTTTTCTGAGCTGCATATTTTAGTTTCAATTTAAAATTGTATTACTGAATGTTAAATTATAAAAAAAAGGTTTTTGAAATGTTTTCTTTTGTGTTGTACTCAAATTTGGTACCTTAAAGAATTTTTTCTTCTTTTCACCTTAAATTTTCGTCCAATGGGCCTCAATGGGAACTTATCAAGCAGTGCAAGAGGTGAGCTGTCCAAAGTCCGCTAATCTGGATGTCTGGCTAACCTTTACCACCTATTTTATAACAAGGTAACTGTATTTTAATTGAAACAAAGCCAAATGTTCTAAAATACGTCAGTGTGTCCAGCTGACTGGAAAATCGGGAGTTGTATATGAATTTTGTATAGAACTGGGGAATTTGGAATAGTCGCCAATAGCCCAGCTAATGTCCATTCCTGAACATTATTCCATTACTTTTTGTTTTGAGGTTGTCTTGTAGTTTGAAGAACTCAATCACGGTTGATCATCATGGATATTTCTACCATCTCAGAAGACGACCACGACGTGATCATAAAAAATAATCACTACAGTACACTATTTTTGACGCAATTGTAATGAATTTCTGGCTAATTCAAACAATCTGGTAACCTGAACATAGTCTTGTTTCAATGATATTGGATTGGTCGGAGTGGGACTCAGTTCTAATAAGTTTAAAGGGCAGCACCAATATACAAACCAGTGACTATATCGCCCCCCTTGGTTTCACAGTCCATCTTACAGCCACCTACTCACAATATATTTGTAGCATTAAAAAGATGTTCAAAATCCCCCTACCGTATATCAAGGCTTTGCTTTGCCTTACTGTTATTCCAGTGAATCAACTAGCTGGCTCATAAGGTAAAAAAAAAGTTAACTTTGCTGAAGCTACAAGGCATTTCATCCGAATTTGTCGAGTGACTGCACACAAACCAATTAAGTTTTTTTATTGATAGACCAAGGAACCTGATACAGTAAAACCTCTTTAATCCGAACTAATTGGGACCGGGGGTAGTTCAGACCATTGAATAGTTCGGATTACAGAACATATTGTTGTTTTTACATAACAATAGTTAGAGAAGAGTGAAAATTACCTTATAAAGTAAAATACAGTGTTTATTAAATACAGTGGTAAACATAGGGTACGAACAGTACTGTATATTACAATTAAAATAATTATGGTGCGTATATCAATAAATACATTATACAATAAAGAACTACTGTACTGTGTATAGAGTACAGAAATGAGGCGTTCGGATTAGTGGACGTTCGGATTACAGGGGTTCGGATTAAAGAGGTTCTACTGTAAATGCCTCTATATAGTCCGTCTGCCAATAAGAGAAAGAATTTGGTAAGAGGATTGTTTTCTTACCAAGAGTTGTCCTTCTCACCCCAGAGAGCTCTTCACAATCAAAGAGCAGGTGAACAGCTGTTTCCTCTAACCTACCGCAATTCCTACAAAGTGAAACGCCATCATACAATACAAACCCATACATTGCAGATGTTTTCTCAACCAACCATGTTTGGTTATCAATTACACTGTGTGTCTAATTCTTTGCCTATCCAGTCTCAAATTGTCTGAAGTAACCCACTTTGATGGTGTGTGAAAAGTAAGCTTACTTACTTTGAGAAGGAGCATTTCAGCCGAACGTTTACCATAAAAATAATTTACTACCTTAATAATACCTTTAAAATTGCTTATCACCATCTTCAATTTAATTTACTAACTCTAGCCTCCTGGGTATATGATATTGTATTGATGCCCATCCGAAACCACATGAAGCTTCAAGGCCTACGGTTTGCATGTGAGGTGCTATGGGCCCGAGGGATAATGGCACCCCTCTCCACCTACCTCGTGGGAAAATGTTTCTCTTTCTTATTCCCCCAACCCAAAAAAAAACGAAAAATCAATTTAAAAAAAACTCTGTTTTGATTGAGATTCGTCTCTCTTGGCCCTTATAAACTAAATAGTGCAACCCCCATTCCTGTAAAAATTACGGTTCAAAGTGAATGCAACTTTTGTGATTTTACCTATTAAATATCATAGTTGTGTTTTCTATTATCAATCTCTCATCGCTTACCTATGATGAAGGTTGACAAGCTAATGGGAGAAAGTATATATCGGTAAAATTGCTGACAAGGCTTTAGAGTAATGGTTCTCATCAAATAGAAGTTTTAATTTTTCTATTGACATTTGTATTTTGAACTGCATAATATTTCACTTTTTCAAATAGATGGTAAAAATAAAGGTCTAACAGTTTTACAAAGATGTCTCATCACTGTATATTTTCATTTCATTATACAATATACATAAATTCAATTCGTAACATTTATAATCTGCATCCTTACAGTTTTTAGATTGATCCGACTAGAATATATGATTAAAATCATAGGTACTTATTTGCTTAAGGAAGGCCAGAGGTTAGGTTTCCTATGAGGACCTGTGCTTCGGCATTCCTCAAACAGAAAAGTGCCTTACATACTCTCCCATGACAAAATCATGTATTTGAGCACATTAGCACAAAGCACAAACTCGAGTAAAGAACAAACAGCAACATACAGAACTCATTGTTCAATACATTAACAGGTTCTATAACACTAGGCAACTTAAAACCTCTAATATTACATAACATATTTATAACAAAACTTACTTTGTAAGTATCTAAATAATATTCCAATGCAATACTATACAATTTTGCAAGATTCGTTATTTTGGGTAAAATAGACATCACAGCAAATCAACTACTACTCACAGCAGTTCCTTCTTAGATTAACACAAAATCATTCCCAGGTACTTTATCACAAATTCCACAACCAAACAAAATGTGTCAGGACGATGAATCAAAGTTATGGTTTTATGATAAGAATTTGTATTTACCAATTTACTTAAGCGTCAAAAATTATTATAATTAAAGAATACTTCATAGAAAGAATAGGCCTGCACTCAATATACTGTAGAGACAAAAAGGATCTTGTGAACCAGTTTTAGGACAAGAGCACTTTCATACACAGTTAACTTTTTATAGCACATTTTTAATCAAGCTCCATTTTATGCATTTTGTGCATTTTTTAACTCTGAACACTTGAAATAAGAAACATTTAATGTCTCTTTAACACAAAATCTACAATAACGTGTTATTGTTGTAATAAGGTTCTTATTAAACTGAAATAAGAAGTTTTGAGTTACGGTGGACTCGTGCTTAATCAATGCAGAAGTGAACCTTTTTGAAAAAAAGTGAAGTAGATTTTATGATATAGCTTTTTCACAGTACCATAATATCCCTATTTTTGTTTTTTTAAAACACTAATGGTTTGAAGTTTTAAACCGGTGTTTAGTCATAGTTCCACCGAGTTAGTTTAAATTAAATAATAACTTTTAAGTGCACAACTTAATTTTTAAATTCTAGTGTTTAAAACTATATTTCACCTTTTTAACAATACATATTAGAACCCTAAGATTTATTTTCTGGTGCAGGAAGAAGACTCTTAAATCACTTAATACTAGATCAATACTCAAATTCCTTGTATCACATAACATTAACACACTAATATTTATGTGGAAAATACTATGTTAAACAACTATAACAGAGATAGGTATATTGTTTAGATATTTTATGGCCATTAATAAAACCCTTCAGAAGTGTATACATGGTTAAAAGTGATTTATTAAAAATATCAGTGCTTCACTTGCAGAAGGTTGAATATAAATTGAAACACTTTCAGGTTTAGATTTCAAAAGATTTTCAGTCTTTAAGAAAAAAAAAAACAAAGGCAGTTAGGAAATACTATGTTACGATTAATGGCTAGAAAAGTCATTGATCAAAACATTTTTACTGGCACGAAAGTTGGACATGATAAATGGGAAATATCATTCAAAACCAAAATAGTTACTGTCAATAGTAGCTTCTGGACTAAAGCCTAAAACACACACTATGTTATATCATCACTGATAGATTTGTTACTTTCACCGCTTATAAAATGTTTTAAGTAACATTAAATCAAGACAAAATGCAGTAAAATACTAACCGACAGCTAACAATATACTAGGCCCATGTTTTTACGAAATTATTTAGACAAATTCCAAATACCAGTACATGAAGAAAATCTGTGTGGGTAATAGATCTAAGAATGTAAAACTACTTTTAGTTCAATTAAATGTTAATAAAATTGCATTTTCTGATAAGACTATTAATGTGTGGAAAACACCATAGTCAATGGTATTACGCTGGTTCTAAATGTTTTATTATGTAAATTTTACGTATCATTATCCAACCAAAAAAATATATAAAACTACTAACCATGTAGGCTTATGTGTTTATTAATTTAAAAAAAAATGACTGATTTAGTAAAAAATAGTGGTTTTGGTCAGTCATTTTACCATTACAGAAATGCCTTAGGGAACTTGCAATGATCTTGATACTTGTGTCTATATTTTATTCAACACAGTTGTACTACAACAACTATACAATGCCAGTTTAAACTTAGTGTAGATAATCATATGTGTTTGAGATTGTGAACCATTGCTTTACTGAATATAATGAATATCCAGATTCATCAACAGCAGTATATCAGCTGATAGTGGAAGGAAAGTTGTATAGAAGTTGGTACAATCACAGCGAACGTTACGTGTGTGTTCTAGGCCTAAGCTAACTATTACACAAGATATTCAAAACCAATGAACACTCAAAGATTATTGGATACATAATAATTTAGGATACAATAAAATAGTTTTACCCCACACTACACTGTTTTAACAAATCTTCCCACGCAAGGATTTAGTCGAGAAAACAGCTTTTTGCCGCCAGCTAAATCAAATGGAGTTTCATCCACGTACTACTGTACTTTAATGAGTTTTTACCGGACACTAACAAGCTGATTATATTTGGCAATGTGTGGTTATAAACAAAAACATAACCTCTCTTAGAGGTCATGAGTAGCGATTGTTAGTCCTTTAGTCCGTGGTAATATATAAGGATTTGTACAGATGTTTTATTGTTAAGTTAGCTTAGAGTAGTATGGGGTAAAATATCGTACATCACTCGTCCAAAATGTGTTTAACGCACTCGTATGGTAATCCCGCACTCAACTTTGTCTACCACAGGAACGACCACACTCATCCGTACACCTATTTTCAGGACTAGTAACGTAATATACTATTGTAACAGTTCTAACTTCAGTAATCAGGGTAAAGCTGATGAACTGATAAGAGTACAGACTTCAGAAGTCAACACTTAGTTCACTAATAAGGTACGTGTAAAGCTGTAGTAGTTCAAAATACTATTTAAAAAGCAAATGTATATATTAAGACTCTTAAAGTGTTTTATTAGCCTATTTATTATAGTACTGTATTTTTCAAACCTTGGTTCTAGCCCGGAATTATTTTACACATCACTTTAGGCTAGGTCTAGAGATTCGCGGCATTGTCAGTTGGATGAAATCCATTGGGAGAATGGCTGGATTTGAATCGGGGACCCGCGCTCTATGACTAGACCAGCTTGCTGTATAGTATCATATTGGCACATTAACCTTGAACAGTTTGGTTACTGAGATAGCCAGATTACTTTTAGAGGTTTGATTTTTTTTTCTAAAAGCATTTGAAAACTTGTTACAGCAAAAAAAGAAAGGCCGGCTTTGATACAAAAAAAATAGCGCTTTGTAACATTATTTTTTCTGATTCCTTAAGGGAAAATTTCACTAAGCAAATCAGAAGAGTGAAATAATTAGTACGTACTATACCAGATCTGTAGCACTTAAAAATTTGTATGTGCTGATATCATATTTCAAATGAATAATTTATCTTTGAGTGCACATCAGTTTTACAAACAAAGATATAATATGATCCTATAATTAAGTACTCTTTAGATAAGTTTGCTCTAAACCAAGTGCTACTTAAACTAATATCAATAAACTTAACACCTACAACTATGTACAAGTCAGGAATATAAAATATACAAACAACTCAACAAAAAAGGCAAACAACTAACAATACATTCATAAGAGAGTGGCCGGTGATCCCGAGAACCTTACGTCGAGAGGCAGATTGTTGTTGCAAAACACCTGCAAAAACAAACTTTAGTTTTACGTTTATCTGGAAAAGAGTAAATAAGAATTTGACCCAAATTTACAGTTACAGGAAATTCACCATTTTTAGAATCCTACCTCTCACCTAAATCATAAATACCTTTCACTACCTAATGCACTAATAAGATATTGTACACACAATAAGAAACATTTAGGTGTTTAAGTAATAAGTATATCAAAAGTTATTTCGTTCACTAAGGTTTACAACCATAATTTTTAATAATTGAAATTGGAAAATAAGTATTGAAAACAACATCAATATTTATCTTATTTCATTACATATATAAGTTAAAAATATGATGTATCAAGTTTTATTATTTTAGTGAGACAATTTTTAATAGTGGCAAGCATTCCCAAGCAAGCTGACTAATCATTTCAAAGTGTGAACTACTAAAAGTCATGCAATTAAAAATCTAACCAAGCATAATGTGCAATTTTTTATTCATATTTGAACTTCCTCAGTAAGCATAGAAAAAAAAATAGTGGCAAAATGGCATGTTCCTAGAGTCAAAATAACTCAACACAGTTAAAAACACCCTCCCTATCAGCTGTTTTGTAGTAATTAGTGTGGTGAGGGATGAAACTACTAAACTAAGTAGTACCATAGACTAAGAGCCTTATTATGCGCGGCCACTCAAGTGGCGCGCGACCGCGACTGCTCAAAGGCCACTTTTAGTGGGCCATTTTATCATATGGAGCTTATTAAGCGACGCGACTGCGGTGGCGAGGTACGCGACAGTCGCCACGACTGGCCACTCCAGTCGCGCACCCTTGCTACTAGTCCCGAGCTCACGCGACTGTCGCGTCACCAGCAGGCCATGTTATGTTATGTGGTTTTCTTTTCCGAGTCGGTTCGGCTCTTCTACCTGACCAATGTTCATAAATTTGGTCTTAAATTCACGAACAGATTTGCCACCAAGCATCATCATTCATGTATCTACTGTATCACTCGACTAAAAAGACACATCAGATTGTTTATCAAATTCTTACTTCAATTAAAGCCGTATCTCGCCAGTTCTGATTACATTATCCTCAGATGTTTTGGCTATATGTTTTTATCTAAGAACATTCAGTGAAATGTCAGCATTAATTTTGAGCTATTAATAATTAAGATCGGACGTATACGCTACTGAATCACGAATCAACAATAATAATTATTATTTTAACATTTAAATCTGCAATTGCACTTACGTAACTCCAATTTTAGTTATTCTACATGTTTTGGTCTTAAAATAGGCCTACCCCTCAAAACAAAGGCTTTCATTCGAGATGTTAACCATTTGAATCAGTTAAGTTCAAGATACTAGCTGTATTATTACTCAATTATTACCATTATTGTGAATACAATGTTGACCCGAGCAACGCCGAGTTTTGCTGCTAATATTGTATTAATATTATGATTAAATCAAATCAAAACCATTATAATATTTAATTTAAGGTAAGTGCTAGCCTCTCCTTAGCTGAAATAAAATTATTCATTTTCCTATGCAATACGGATAAGTCGCCTTATATACTTCCTAAAAGGTTATAAAAAGAACGTTTCGTCTCCCGGAAACAACCAAAATACATCTTGTCGTAATCTCTGAATCAATCAATCAATAAAATCTTTATTCAATATTAGTACTCTGTACATAGAATGGTGTCAATATTAATGAATACTAAGATACATTATAACTAAGATTATAACTAATACTAAGGCTGTCAAAAAAAAAGAAATAGTTATATGCATGAAAAGAAAAACAGAACTAAAAACTTTCTTTACACGTCATTTTTACATGGGAATTCGGAGAAAGAATATAATGTTAAATCAATAAGATATTTTTTTAGTTGATTTTTGAATTTATTAATATTTTTCTCAGATTTAATGGCTTTTGGTAACATATTATAAAATTTTGACCCCATATACATTGGCTTTTTTTCATAAAATCCAAGTTTATGTTTGTCAACGCCAATTCTATTCCTGAATCTTGTATTATAATTATGAGTATCTCCAACAAAATGAAGTTGGTCCTGACGGTTTTTCACAGAAATTATAGTTTCATAAATGTACATTGCATATACAGTCATGATACCAATTAAAAAAAAAGAGTTTTACCGATTCATTATAATTTAATTTTAATATAATCTGAATTGATTGTTCCTGAATTTTTAGTATTTTGTTCAAATTTTGAATGGAAGTTGCCCCATATAATGAAAGACCAAAGGCGATATTTGAATGAATATAGGCGAAATACACTATTTTCAGAGTCTCTGTTGAACAAATTTTTGAGAGCCTCCTTAGGCCGGGGCCACACGACGCGGATCATCCGCGCGGACGGACCACGCGGATGATCCGCGTGGTGCGACAACACATTGAATCAAATGAGAGTGGCCACACGGGGCGATCCTAAGCCGCCTGGGCGGATTGTCCGCGCCATGTCGCGGATTGTCCGCGCGATCATAAGCCGCGTTGGAGGGGATGACACATGTAGTCTTATGAGAGTGGCCACACGATACGGATTGTCCGCGCGGTTGGAGCTCATTTTCAAGCATTTGTAGTGGGTTTTTTTTAGTTTGTGCTTGTGCATTTCGGTTTATAGGTGTAAAATGTTCGATACAGACAAATCAATAGAACTTGTTAAAGATAACGTGGGATTTCTCATGTTGTACATTTCTCATGAGTATCTTCCTTAGTTATATGCGGTCAAAGCAATTGAAGTAGTTCGTCAAACGATGCTATCTTACTTCTTCATACTTCTTTTCTTCATCTTTGACCAGCAGTTGCTGGATAGATTGAGTCGATACTAACTAAACTAATATTTAGAACTATGCAGTCCATCGTCACAAAGAAAAATAAAAACTTAAACTTGAATTTACTGTTTGAATATTTACAGATTGGCGGCAGGATTTATGGTTTTTTGACCTCTTCAAAAAATTCTTCAATAGAGAAGAGAGGTGTTTTTTTCAGCCATTTTTCAATTGTTCGCTTAAACTTGCGGGGATCAAGATCCTTGGTACTAGCTGGCAATGCATTATATAGTTTCATTGCTAGTATTGGGAAACAGTTTTTCTTCTTACTTAGCCTACAGAATGGCACATCGAGTTGGTCTTTACCTCTGGTGTTGTAGGAGTGATGTTCTGCTCGTTTCGTAAGGGACAAGTTGTTCTCTTTAATGTAGGTCAAACTGAGCAAGACATACTGACTACATGCGATAGTAACAAAACAGACTCCGAACTATGGTTTCGCATGTGCTTTTAAAAGGTTTGGAACACAAATGGTTTATCGGTTATGAAATGATGGACCCAATGATTTTGGTTTGCCTTAGGCTCTAGCTCACCATACGCTTCTTGTGCACAAACTAACATACGTGTTTCTTCCATGACTACAACGAGAACGAGTGAATTAAACCATGTTAGAATCTCAGTACGTAGGCTGGGAAACCTCAACCGGAAGCGGTTCATCCGCTCCGTGTGGCCGGGACATCGTCGCGCGGCTTATGATCGTACGATCATAAGCCGCGCGGACGATCCGCCACGTGTGGCCCCGGCCTTAGTGCATATACCCCAGAGTTTAATTTAGAAACTAGATTATTGACATGGCTGTTCCAAGACAAGTTGCTGTCTATAGTTAATCCTAAAAATTTTGATTCATACACCTTCTCTAATTCAGTTTCATTTAGAATGATGGTAGGTGACAGCATATTTTTATTATTTTGATAAGTTTTGAATTCAATGAAATTTGTTTTAGCAGAGTTTAGTACTAAACTATTATTTTGGAAAAACTGATTTAAAAGAGCCAGGTTTGAAAATGATGACAACTCAACCTCCTCAATAGAGTGCCCATTTATTTGAAGATTAGCGTCATCAGCATAAAGACATAAGCTATAATTATTATGTAATTTTGGCATGTCTTTTATGTAGCATGTGAATAACAAAGGTCCTAATATGGACCCTTGAGGAACACCTCTTATTACCTGTTTAAGAGTGGATTTGTATTTGAGCAATCTATTGTTATTTAAATTTAAAATTTCTACAAACTGTTGTCGGTTACATAAATATGTACTAAGCCAATTATATTCTTTCCCTTCAATCCCAAACAATTTCAATTTATGTAATAAAGTCCCATGATTAATGCTATCAAAGGCTTTACTCAAGTCCATAAATATGCCTACAACTTTCTTGCCTCTATCAACTGAGTCGATCACAGATTCAATAAACTCTGTTGCTGCAGTTACCACTGACCTTCCTTTACGATAACCATGCTGGCAACAATCAAACAACTTGTTAGTTTCAAGGTACTCAATTAGCTGGTTCGCAACAACTCTTTCAAAAATTTTTGAAAATATAGTGATTAGAGCAATTGGTCTAAAATTATCAACTTCTGATGACTTCCCTTTTTTAAAAATTGGTTTAATTTTTGTTATTTTCAATATTTGTGGAAAAATTCCAGTTATCAATGATGAATTGATCAAAAATGTAATGGGTTTAATCAATACTTCTTTTGCTTTTTTAATTATTGGTCCAGGAACTTCATCATACCCTGTGCTAAAACTATTTTTGAGATTGCTTATTATTTTATCGGTTTCTTTTTCATTTATTTCCCTAAACTTAAATTTTTTAGCTGTATATTTTTTATCATTTTTGTTTTCATTGGTGTGAAGTTTATTTTGTGATTGACTTACAAAAAAGTTATTAAAAAGTTCACAAATTTGTTGAGGATTGCTTACTATTGAACCTTGGTGGTTAAGCTCTATGTTGTGTGTTACAACTTTAGAATTGTTACCCACCTCTGAATTTATGATCTTCCATGATGTTTTAATTATATTTGTAGATTTTTTTATTTTATTCTCATAAAAGGATTTTTTATGACTACTCAATGTAGTTTTGTATGATTTAAACTTACTTTTGGTTGCTATTCTCTTTTGGTCCGAAGCTGAATTTCTGTAGCTCTTAGTTTCCATCAGTAAGTTTTTATATTTGTTTTTTAGCTCATTTGTGAACCAGGGTTTTTTATCAAGATACTCTCTAACACTTGTAACCGGAAAATTATTATTAAAATGAAACATAAAGATGTCATAAAAGGTACTAAACTTTGATTCATTTGGAGTATAGTACAGTTCAAACCAATTCTCACACTTTAAATCCTGGATAAATTGTTTAATGTTATCATCAGTAAACTTTCTTTTTTTCATAAATACTATTCTAGGTTGTTTTTTATACATTTTACTCTTATTTATTATTTTTATCAATTGTGCATCATGGTCTGACAGCATTGTGTTATATCCTTCAACTTGAACCTCTGACCGACTCAAGTTTGTGAATACATTATCGATAGCTGATTTTGAATAAGCTGTAATTCTAGTAGGAAAATCTATTAAATGTATCATTTTGAACTGTCCTAACAAATTATAAAGTTTTCTTGATTCAACAGAAATTGTTTCAGCCATGGTATTTATGTTTACATCACCTACTACCAATATGTTTCTGTACATTGAGTGAACTATATTATATCTAAAAAATTTCTTAATTTTTCCAAGAACAAAGACAAATTAGCTGCTATTGGAGATCTGTAAATACCTGCTATAAGTATTTTATCTTTATTAAGTTTTAATTCTACAAGAGATAGCTCAAAAGTTTGTTCTATTAATAGTTCTTGTACTGAAGGTAAGCTTAATTCTTTTATGTTAAATCCATTTTTTGTAAGAATAGCAACCCCACCACCAAATTTATTCTTCCTGCAAAAAAATGACTTTACTTGATAATTAAGAATATTTAACCGTTTTAATTCCTGTTCAGCCATTTTATGTTCAGTGATCACCACCACTTCGGCTGGAATCTCTTCAAGTGTAATTTCTAGTGCTTCAATTTTACAGGGCAGTGAATTAATATTTTGATGGAAAATTCTTATTATTTTATTTTTGTCCTGATCATTGGTTATGTTTGGCATGGTATGTACTGATCTCCCCTTTACATTGCCGTTCTGTTTGCCCGAGGATCTAAAAAACTGACATGATTTCTCAACAAGTTACCATTGTTATTTAAACAGTTATCTACATTATTTACATTACTTATATTACTTATGTTTAACGCTCCACTTTCCCTATCCACACACATACTCTGCTTTAGTGCCTCACTAAATGTGAGGTCGCCTGGCACTAGCACAACACTTCCATTTTCGATTGAGGATGTATCTGGTGTTGAGAGGACATCTACTTGTGGTATAATTGGCTGGTTAACAGACGCCTCCGTTTGGACAGTGGTCTGAGTTTCAATGCAGTTAACTGATGCTGGCGGTTTGAATGGGGGTGACTCATCTGGTTGTTCATTGAAGAGTCTTCTTAGTAGTTCTAAAAATTCTTTGTGTGATAACCCTTTTTGTAAAACTCTGAATGATTTTTGGAAATACGAAACCACAGTCACTTTAGCGTTGAAATCATCATATAAAAACTGAAAACCGGACTTTTAGTAACGGATTTCCTCCCAATACTTTTGTTTTGTCTACGTTTACGACGCTTAAGTGAAAGTAAATAAATATTTCAGCTTCTTTACTTATTTACTCTGACAAACTACATGTATGTCTGTAAAAAAGCCGGTCAGACGCGTGACCTCGCCACACCTGTCGCTACCCCAAGCGACTGGCAGTCGCGGTCGCGAGCGACTTGAGTGGCCGCGCATAATAAGGCTCTAAGCAACACAAGTAGACTCCTCATCCCATTGTAAATTTTGAAGCTTGTTTTTCGTGTCTAGTTCATGTACGTCCACACTGATCGCTGGGGTAAACGACATTTTATTTATACTATTTTAGGGTTATTTTTATGATTTGTGCTTTACTGTTTGGTTATATAACTAGAGAATGAGGTTATTGTTTACGATTATATCGTTTTATTTGGTAAAATGAGGTTTTAAATGACTGAAATATCAAGAAACAAATTGTAAACAAAACATGACCTCTACAGTTGGACGTACACAATTAACAATAAAATTGGCTTCAGCTGTTCGATAAGGATGACAAATCTACTAAGGGAGTATGTTTTATCTATGGTAGTACCATTGACTATTGGATACAAAAGTAGACATCCAATCTATATGGACCAGCTGTCGCCAATTTGTTATTGAGAGCCAGTGGCAGATTGCGCTAGTAACTAAAATTCTATTTTCTACCTTATTTTTTGTTGCTGACCAGGTTAATGGGTCTTAACCGTTGCTATAGCTCACTATAATGTCATTCCATTAGTTTGACTTGGTAAACAAGATTGTGTATTCGACAGAATTTAGTAATTTAGAGCAGCACAATCTGTCAGTGGCTCACATCAACTACGACGATTCTATCAATAGTCAAAGGTAGTACAAATAAAAAAATTTTTAAGTACATGAGAAAGTAATTTTAAATTTAGTCAAACAGAAATTGAATGCACAGGTAGCCTAGTCTAATAATGATTAATCTGTCAATTTTACCCAACCCATAACTAGACATTCCGGATGGATCGGGACTGATTACATGAACTTAAAGAAAACCGATGTCAGTTGAAATATGAAATTTTTTCACAAATGATTGAAATAACTACAAAATACTTCATTAATCCGTAGTAAACAATATAAATGCAGTGATAATAAATGTAAATGTATTTTTTTTTTCATACAAACCTAATTTTTCAGATCTCATGCCTCAAATTAGTGCATCCTGCAAATGACAGTTTAGTTAGTGCAATATTAGTACTCTACCTACATCTACTGCATGCAATAAGCATTACACAACTGTAAATTCTACAAACAGGATAAGTGGTTAGGCTACTTATTTGATATTTTTCAAGACAATAATAGGTTTTTTACATACCTCAGTCAAATAGTCCAAAAATGATATTGCTCAACAGCTTACATGTTTCGTTGCGAAGACAACATTATCAAAGCTTGCAACTCGTCAAAAACACATTTAAAACACGAACACAGAAAACATTAATACGGTACGAATACACAATTGACATTTAGATAGCGCTATCATAATACTGATTTGGTCCGGCGCGGCGCGGGGCTGGTAGCAGACTGGTGCGCCGGACCAAATCAGTATTATGATAGCGCTATCTAAATGTCAATTGTGTATTCGTACCGTATTAATGTTTTCTGTGTTCATGTTTTAAATGTGTTTTTGACGAGTTGCAAGCTTTGATAATGTTGTCTTCGCAACGAAACATGTAAGCTGTTGAGCAATATCATTTTTGGACTATTTGACTGAGGTATGTAAAAAACCTATTATTGTCTTAACAATATATTCCAGGGGCCGAAAACATGAATTTTGATATTTTTCTATAAAAAGGAGTAAACAAAGGAAAATAGAGAAGGGTTCTGAAATATCTTTAAACTTTGGCCTGAATGACACTTTCCCTGCAGTTGGTGGCTGATCAAGATATACTAAAAAGTGAACATCTTGTAAAAGAAAAGCTAAATTAAAATGTGTCAATAGAATAAGCTGTTGTAAGAATTGCAGGACAACTAATTATAGTGTAATAAACTTCTATCAAAAATAAATCTATACCTATATGTTTTCTAAAAGGTAAAGAAATGACATCAGGTGAAGCACCAAAGATAACATTTTTTATACCTCATGAAATAGGTGTAAACTTTGACAATTAATTCTATGCGGTTTTATAAAAAAATTAACGTAGTTAAACTTAACCAACCAAGCTCAGAGCACAGTGTGCTGATGTATGTATCAGATTTATGCCAATACACTTTTTAACCAAGCCAAATTAAAAGAATGGTGCATACTAAACAAAATTAATACCTCACAACTGGTTATTAAAAATTGCGTGTGTTGATTTCTGCCGGATTTATTTCTTACAAAATCAGCTGATTATAGCCTAACGATAGCACCACAAAGTGTAACTAGTTACTGAGAGCAACCGTTTCTACACCTTAATTGAAAGACACATGTTTCCATAATATTGTAGATCAGGGGTCTCCAACCTTTTTCCATCGATGACAACAATGCGATCGCAGGAAACGGTCACGGTACCGCCAAGACTGCCAGAACACAGGGGTTTATACGATCGCGAGAAAAGATATCAATGGTTGCTTTCAATCCAATTTTTCATTAGCCTATGCTCGCTTTCTGCGGGCCGGAAAAATCTGCTCGCTGGTTGGAGACCCCTGTTGTAGATATTCAATCATACTGATGAAAGAGAGAAGCTTACAACCTTATCTGAAAAAGCCACAAAGTTCAAAATTTTGTTAGTTATTTAAATTACGCCATTGTATTATTCTTAACAATACTACAAAATAAAGAATGATTTGATTTGATTTGATTTGAAATTCATCACTCACCATTACTATTATACCCTACTATGTTAAAGCAGTAATTAGTGTTTATGCATTGTATCTTTTTTACCCCTTGTTACCCCATCGGATGAGAACGTGTAACTATGTAAAACAGAGATCCCCCACATTTGTTGAGGCAAAAAAAGCTGAATAGAGTACTATTTATGTCGAGAGGTTAGTTTACAACTACTGTACAAGTCTAGCCCACCCTCTACTACGAACCATGCAGTACAACATTTCACTCAACTGACATTAAGGCAAAGCTCCGTCTGATGTGTAAAACCTCAGTGGGTTAATCACAACGGGTTCCTGAAATGAGAATGTTCGCTTCAATACAACTAAAAGTTAAAAGGTATAGTTAACTGTTAAATTCAAATTGTCTTTGGTTAAAATACTAAACATAGTTTTGTAAGAATATTATAAGGATGTGAACCAAACACAGAAGGTTCGACTAAGAGGAAGAGTATGTAAGAAATTGTATTGAAACATACATTTTGGGCTAAATTTTTTTTGTAAATTATTGTCAACTACAGTAATTGGCCACAATTTTGTAAATTGAAATTACATAATTAAACTCTATGCACATTCAACCAACTGAAATAGCTTTCACCAAAATCAACTTCAAGTCATAGAAAATATATAACACTTTGTAGATAATCCTGATGTTTTAAAAACCCAAATCACCAAATAACAACTGAAAAATTGTGTTGTTAAACATCGATATTCTGTAAAAAATTCCCAGAATACTGTATTTATTTTTATAGCTAAGAAAAACTATTTCTTATAAACCTGTCAACTTTAAATTGTGAATAGATTGAAGGGGGTAGGTTGTTAGGTATGTTTTCAGGTATAATTTTATGTAGAATGTTCTATCAAATGAGAAGTTCTTCAAAGTGCAGTATTCAAAGTCAATGTTATAAAGTAAGATGCACAAGCCAACTTGAACACAAAACACAATACCAAACATCACACAAAACAAACACTCGAGTTTGCAAACATCCATCTACATCAGGTTATAAAAATCTTCACACAATCCAGCACTTACTCGGCTTTTGATTATGAAAATTGCTTGTCTCAATCAAATTAAGGCTAAAAGCAAAAGCATTACTGCATAAGTCAAAAGAGTGGTCGTGGTTTAATTTTGTTTGAATAGGTTACGATAAAAGGTTGTAAATTTAACTAATTATTTACTTATGTATTTAAATTAATCCACCAACCTATAACTAATTTTTTTCTGTAGAGAATGTTCCTTTTTGTTTTTCATTGTAGTAAAATCTAAAAGTTTGTAAACTGCAGTGTAAGATTTTTGAAAAATAATCATTTTATAAATTATTTCAGAAATACAGAGTTTATTTTCTGTAATCAAAAATTAATAAGAAAAGGAGCCTGTCCAAGCATGTTATGTTATGTTATGTTATGTATAAAAATAGTTGAGCAAACTTACAACTCTGTTTTAAAACAAAAGTAAACACAACAAAAAATAAAATTATTAAATTAAATTTTTAGTTTCATAGACATTAGAGAATATTAACATCATTTCCCCGTTTTATTAAAAAATAGAAATCAAACTGAATTTAAGATATGTTATAATACGCTCAATACAGGTTTTTTATACTAAGGCATATTTCCGAGTTGGCGGTAATCCATTATTCTAATGTTAGTATCTTGAATAATGATTTGTTGTATAGAGGAACATTTAAAAATTTAAAACAGCGTGAAAACCCCTAGATATAACACTTATATTTAGCACGAGGTGGATATATTATCAAAACATTGTCCTCCCAGCTTCCCCAGTTAGCAAACATTCTTCAAGTCCAAAACTTTAGAAAAATATCTGTTCTTATATAGCTCTAAAATAACACAGACAAAACTGCACCGTAACCAAAACCTATACAAATTGGTAACACTGAAAATAATGAGAATGGTAGTACAGATATCTTAAAATCAAAAACTTCAGAAAACTTGAATCTGTTCTTACTAAGCCAATTGCAACTGCCCTGTAACCGAAACCTTGAAAAATTGGCATCACTGAAAAACATGGGGTGTATATTGTACAGATGGCATGTTGGCAACACTGACCGTGTCCTACATGAAGTTGTGTGCTTCTACACTGACAGGACTGTGGAGGTCCCTGTCCTCCTGGCAGCGTTAACAGACAACCACAAAAGGTGATCTAGAATCTAACACCCCTCATCACTCAACACTCGAGTTACAACTGGTTGAATCTTACAATCTAACATCTCGCATATTTCAAATAATCGGTCATCACACATAGTAATAGACTAATAATAATAGACTTACAGCTCATAGAATTCAATCCTTTTTCACACTTACAACTGGTTAAAACTTACAATCCAACATCCATGATCACATTTTATGCAACTTGTTAAATTATAGAAACATTCATCATCACTCAAAATTGACTTAGGACTGGTCGATTTAAAAATTTAACATTTCTCATCACTGAAGTAGACTTTCAACTTGTTAGTATCCCCATCACTTACCTAACTGTAGAATCCCTCATCGCTCAAAGACTTTACTAACTCGTTAAAACCAAGATGTGAAATTCCTTTTCGTTCCAATAGGATTTTTTGGAGAAGTAAATAGAGTTCAGCTTACCTGAGAAACTTAAGAGACCAGAGGCTAATAGATATACAATAAAAGAACCAAAAATAACACTGATATTTCGTCCTAATGTTTCTTCAGAGAGTATGACGAGAACTGTCAGTTTAAGTTCTAATAGTAACTTGAAATTATAACAATTTTTAAGATAAAGTTAGTTAAAAAAATATTCCAACTTTTTTTTCTGATTAAAGCTAAATGATATTTTTTTATTGCTCTTAAAACTTGATGAATTTAAAACCAAATGTTTGTTAGTATACAAAACGTCTACGCTTGCTACCTGGTGTTGAGCTAAATAGTAAGTATCCATGTGTGCAGTGTGAAAATGTGAGAAAATTGCTGAAATACTGAACACCCTACTGTGCGTGATTTAACCAAGCCAAAGATAAATGTTGAATGAGTGTAGAATGCTTGTGAAACCTGTGTTACTTCAAATAGCTCATTCTTCACCAGGATCCCTTATAAGCTTGATGATAAAGAACAGCTGGGTTCAGGGTCAGTCAAAAAATGTTTAGAACTTTGTTTAGGATTGTCCGGAAACTAGAAGCAACTGTCCCAACATAAGAAATGGAAAAAATTAGCAAAATTGAGAATTAACATATTAGAGTGGGTATACAAATTATAAAGTAACATTTTTTGTACGACAAAACAAAATCTTTGGACATCATACTAAAAGCGATTGTATTACCCACACAGTGTGTGTACAAACATTTAACAAACTAGCTATTACAAGTTCACACATTGGGAATTTGTATGGGTTATAAAAATCAGTACAGTTCATTATGTTTCTTTTTGGATATTTGTCCTGTGAAATTTGTTTAAAAGGAACTAAAGGGTTGTGTTTTACTGTTAACAACCGAATTTTGTACATTTTTCTTCTTTCTTTTTTTTCTTCTCAGACACTAGTCCTATTAGATTTTTTTCTCAGTGCATGTATTTTTTATACAGATACTTAGATAAATCAAATTACTCATACCATCTATAAGAGGGGAAGTAGTGTTTGACTTACCCTAGGCCGAGGGAATGCCGAGACAGTCGAGTCACCGGCTGCGTTAATTTCCGTCTCCTCCAAACATAGGTCAGAGTCAGAATTCGACCTGTGGGTGCGATCCTGCAAAATTAACAGAATATGTACCTGACTGAATATTGGTTTATAAAATTTCTTTGTATTAATAATTTTTATAATCATTTTGTAGTTTGTACACAATTTTATAGGGGTCTCAGGCCTGAGATGTTTAATTTTGGTCAGGTCGGGCCATAACCGGGTTGCTTTGGAAAGTATTGACTTTTAAAATATTAATTGTAATATTATCGACTTATACATAATATTGTACATCATCTCTCCCAGAATGCAGTGAAATCATAAAGTTCTTTTCGGTTATGGCAAAATTGATAACATCTTTGGCGGACATAACGAAATCGTGAACATTTTTCACATTCTTAACAAATTATGAACATCTTTCGGGGTTATGGAAAAATCAAATACATCTTCCAAGAGACAAGACTATTAAAAAGTTGATCAATACAAAATTCCTCTGGTGTAACACACACAAAGACAATAAGCTATACAGGACAGTTTTTTGTTTGTTTTTTCAACTACAAAATCAAATCATAGTTTTGCTAAACAGTGCAATCTTGGCTGGTTTCCTGTTATGCTCTGTGTGTTAATAAATTGTGACTTGATTTAGTGATTATTTAGATGATTATTGATTAGATGATTGTAAAGAATGTGTTTCAGTAAAAGCAGGTTATCTAAGCTGCCGAATCCAGCTGCGTTTTTTGCACCAACTGAAGACCCAAGGGAAGTACTGGCATTTTCCTAGCGGCTGAATTTGGCAAGCAAAAGCTCAGTGCCTAAAAGACTCACACGGCATTCTCAATTATGCAGCCAACCCGCTTTAAGAAATTAGACTAGAGTATCTACATACCTGTGTTAGTTGCTCGGTGGTGGTGAGTAGTCGCGCCACCGGTCCACAGCACACAGGCAGGGTCTCCAGCAGTGTGGGACGTGCGTGAGTCAGTAGTGGCTTCATGTACCTAGTGTCCAGGTCACCCCATGCCTTGGCTAGCCACGCCTTGTCATGGGAACTGCCAGGACGACTGCCTGGCTCCTCCTGGGACAAGCAGTACCATGATCATCCACCATTTTGTGGTTACTTATTTGTTTGTGGATAAATAGTTGGATTTTTTAATTAAAAGCTAGAACAAATTAAAAATCAAGCTTGATTCAATTCAATTTTTATTTGGAAAAGGTTTGTTTATTCTTTTGATATTAGTGTTGATATCATTTAAGTTTGTTTGATCTCAAGTAGGTTCAAAAAAGGGTTTTTATCACTTATCCATAAGGGCATCCACAGGAAACTCTGGGAGGCAAACTAGTACAGCAGAGTCTGAAGTATTTAGTATCGGATAATGTTTGGATGTCCAAATTTTTTGGATTAGCCAGAAATGTAGTAAAATTGTCTTTTTCAAATGAGACTGATTAATAACAATAACCTATGAAACCTAACGTGCAAACGTTTGTCTCCACCTATTAAATTGTCTCCCAAATCACAGCACCAATATAGTTAGTGGAAGCTTAAATTTTCTCTGACATAGTTTTTGGCTACTATAACGAGACCAGTCGCTGCATATGAATGGGAACTGGCTTTAATAGTAGTGAATGAAATAAAGAACATGACAATGGTCTCAGATTTAATCTAACTCGTTTGGCTGGAACAGGAGCTTGACGGGGACCTAAATTTACCAACATCCCTTGTATATTACTGTTTACAGCCTCTTTATTTTTGAAACAATAAAATTTGTAGTATCTAACAATAAACTAACATTTGGTAATACTGTCCATAGCTATAATACAAGACCAAGTTATTTTATTTAAAAAAAAAATAACCTATAAAGGAAACAAATATTTTGACCTTTTGCCACATAATATAAAAAAATAAATAAATAATACAAACATATTTTTAAATTTGGCAAAAGCATTTCTAATTCAATCAGCTTTCTTTTCTATCGGGGAGTTTTGTTCTTGACTTTTTTGATTTTGACTCTTACTCTTAATAATTTAGAATGTAATTTAACCTTATGTATTTTTTGAATAACCTACTCACTTAGTTTTAGTTCCCATGACTCTATTTCATGTAACTATATGTTTGCATATTATGAAATAAAGATATTTTGATTGATTGATTGATATATAATATATACAATTTGAAAGGACAGTAACTTGTTTACAATTGGCCAAATACAATTTAATTATGAATTCTATACTAATAATAACTATTAGTTGTATGGATCTAGTGTAATCTAAGCTCAAACACATAACTTATCAATCACTTTAATTCTCCAATCACATTTAATTCACTTTATATTTTTAAAATCTACATCAGGCTTTACTATTTTGTTCTGGATCCATGACTCAATTTGTTGAGGATACAACTATTCCTAAGTAGAAACATAGATATCAACAAATAAAAAAAATTATCATTATGCAAAATAATATGTTGTTACTAAAAAGAATTACAAAACTAAATATTTAAAAAATTTTCGAACTACTTAACTAGGATTAAACAGTTGGTTCTTCAGTTTAGTTTACGATTTAATATTTAACACATGTTGATGTTAGCCCACAACCGTAAGAATAAAGTGAAAGTTAATGTTAACGGTGACCAGGCCCAAGATCTTTAACTTTAAGGTGTCGAGTGCTGAATTTATAAAACAAAGACAAAACATTACTTTTCTGTTACTTAACACTTTTTGGTTAAATGTTAAACAGCATGCAGCTACAATGAAAATGAGAACTATATCCAGCTCCTAAAAGGCTAAATGTTAGGTGCATGAGTGCTAAGGTAGGGAATATTGTGTACAACTAATATAAAGCATTTTATTTCTAGTATACTACAAGTATGGAAGGAAACAAGCAACCACCAAATTTAAATTAGGTAAAATTTTTGATTTAAAGAAGTTAGTAATAAACCTTGTAAATAATTATTTGCCACAATTTTTTTTTCAAAAATGATTTCTGACATGGGAATGTTGATAGTCTATAGATTGTACATTAATAAAAGTACTCGTAGCCTATAATTTAGTGAGTTGAAGTCCGCAGCTACAATAGTTATTAGAAGAGAAACTTGTGTCATTGAGAAATAATTAGGAACAATTCAAGAAAAGGCAATAGAAAGCTACTGCAATATTTTAATAACTTGCCAGACAATTATTATGATTATAAGGTTTCACTAATACATTTCAAAGATTCCTTTAAAACTCCTTTTTTAATCCTAACTATTGTAAATTATGCTGGGGTGTTTATGTTAAAATTGAGTTTTATGTTTATGTTCCAAGTCTATTTGTTGATACTCTATTGTGAACCAGTCAGTTGTATATTTCTTCAATAAAACATGTTGCGTGTTGCTACAAGGCCGTAAATGAACAAATTTGATTCAACAATGATAGTTTTGTGTTTTGTCTCTGCTGATGAGTAAGGGAATAAATTTACGTCCTCAAAATGTATTATTTATCTGCCTTGTGTAGGAAAACATGTTCAAGTGTTAACAAAGAATATTTACATCCATTCCACAAAGTTTTACAGCAAAACAAAAATTTATCACAGTCAAACAGGAGGGGGCTATTAATTTTACTTTGTTTATCTGTCTAGAATTTTTTTGTTTACTGCAGTAGATCAAATAACATTATTGCATTATAAACATCATTACAAAGTCCAACAGTCCATGTTAAAAATAAACATCTTTTAAGTCTTTTGACACAATGTAACCAATATTTTGGTTAACAATTTTAAGCTCAAGAGATTCCTGTGCTCCTTACAAGAACAAACTCTGTCTACAGACATTATTATAAATTAGTACAACACCGGAAACATTAGAGTAGTATCAAAGGTGGGAGAATAATTTCCAAGGCGATTAGTAAACAACGGTAAAACACAGACACAAGACAAGACAGTGAGTTTGCAAGTACGTACCTGTCCGACCTGTCCAAAAGAATTGTATGAAGCCTGCATGAGAGGGGGGAAGCGGGGAGAGGGAGGACAGAACAAGGCACATCAGTCGAATCAACTAGTTTGTTAATGGCAAATACTTTACACTAGAATATACAATACACCTTGGAAACTAAGAAAGAATTATCTTCCTCTGATTTTACTAACAAGTAAAAGGAATCCAATTTACAATGTTCTAAGTTTGAAAAAGTATCTAGAAAATACATATATTTTTTTTTTACATATGTAAGGAGTTAAAGACTTTTCATTGCTATTGTAACATTTCAACTTCTATTACCTATCTTTTGAACTTTACATACCAGAAAGAACAATCTATTTATGACCACTATGTCGTAATCACACGGGAGATTATCATGATGTTATCGTAATCACGAGTTTCTGGACTCTGTTTTGAATACAAATTTAGAAAGTATCCAGAATCGATTCTTGATACCACCAATATCGAAAGTTTTATGAAACTGAGAATCTGAATCAGCCCATACCTACTAAAATAGGTTTAACAGTGAAATTCTTAGTTCAATCCAGGTTTTTTTCCCAATTGCCAGAATTTACAGTTCTCTGTTTTTGTTTTTATTGTTGTGTGCTTAGGCTACCCTTTATTATGATTGACAAGTAAATTGTTCGGATGAAGAGAAAATGCCTAAAATCAGCGCAATGAAATAAAACCAAACATGAAACATAAATTAAAACCGTGATCAGACTTTACAATAGGATGAATAGTCTACTTTTTGCATCCAATGTCAATAGTTCCAGAGAAATATACTGGGGACTGGGTAAAATGTTATAGTGCCAGAAGTTTTAACAATATTTTAGTAATAAAATTAGAAGTGTAATCCAGAGAACTATGTAGTATTAATATTATTAAGTCAAATAAACTACCTTTTTCAGATTTTCATATGTAAATGTAGGGTAAAAATTGATTTTATTTAACTACAACATTTTTGAAGCAAAGCTGCTACAATGCTTTTTTCACGAATTTGACCTTTTACATTTCTAAGTTTCTAGGCAAGGTGTATTGTGTTTAACACAAAATGTGAGTTGTCAAAATAACCAAACCATGCAGCACACTATTGGTAATATCTTACATAGGTAACCGTCCAATCGTCATGTCAAAGTTTCCATATAGAAAAAGTTTAAGTTTTCGACAAGGAAACCGA
The DNA here is from genome assembly GCF_028750875.1 of Macrosteles quadrilineatus. Lineage (NCBI taxonomy): Eukaryota > Metazoa > Arthropoda > Insecta > Hemiptera > Cicadellidae > Macrosteles > Macrosteles quadrilineatus. The sequence goes on from NW_026542596.1 coordinate 95,989,651, forward strand.
TTTATTTACACAATCAATATGTTGATGCTAAACAATGTTAAAATCTAATAGAGGAACTAAAATATGTATTAGAAAAGTGGATTTTGGACTTGGTCACCTTTATCATATAGTTTTCAAAGTTTTGTATTACATTCCAACAAAATATTAACTCTTGACACTTTTTTAAAATCCATTGTTATAAATTTGTACCTAAAAATTGTATAGTAGTTTGTTTTTGCAAACAGATTATAACCTATAACTTATTATCCATTGCCCAAACATCAATGATAAATTGGAACCCAGAAATCTTATGTTGAAATAAATGCCATAAAAAATAAGTTGGATTCTAATTTATGAAAATTTTGGGAAAAAATTGTAATTACAACCTATAATGATGATTGTTTTTTCCTTGGGGTAAAAAAGTTGCAAAGAGTTAGCTTTCATAGACACATTTTGGGTTAACTACTATTAAACATTTCTTTGTTTTCTCAGAGAAAATCTAAAGACTTGTTTATCTTGTTTGAAATATAAACTATATAGTTCCAATCTAAAACATGGTGCTATAACTGGTGGTAAAGAAGAAAAACAAAAATATTCCAAGTTGTCTTTTGGTATTACGGTTTCAATACTATTTACTAATTTAATTGCCACACAAAAATTAAATATCCGTTTTAAAAACAGACTAGTGTTTTTCAGCTTATAACCTTTTAGTGAAAAATGTACAATAGGTCTGTACATTTCAAGTAACCTAATGTGATTGTACAAGTCATAAATACTTACGCTACGAGGCCCAGTGTAAGGCAGCATTTCCACCTCCTCCTCTACCCCAACGCTGTTAACATAATACAAACATTACGTTACTACAAATGTTGAACTACTTATTACAAATTTCACAACATTTTTTGCCCAACAACATCTAAGAGACATGTATTATAGGTTTAATTACTATCAAGTGGAAGAAGGACATTTTATACTGTGCTGGTTAACTGTAAATAAGTGTACATGTAAATAAGTGGCATAGATTAATTGTTAGGACTATTGTCAACAATTTATAATACTAAAACCAAAAGTTTTTAACAATTATAATACGATTAAAACATCTATTTTAGACACAGCTTTTTTTTATCACAATTGCCTGAACATAGAGGTAACTTTTTAATATTATCGTAGTTTTTTTAATACAAAAAGACTAAGTTTTTTAGCTGTATAAAAACTGAAAGTCCTATTGAAACATTTTGAGTTGACAAAGTACAAAAACTAACATGATCAAATTAATTATAGCAATATTTTACATAGAAACTATTAATTGAGAAACATTTTCGAATTGATTTAAAATTAAGTAAATTATACTCCGCTCAAAACATTTAGGTGGTTTAAGGGGAAGGTTTCCTGGGTTCCCCAAACACTTTTAGCTTAATGTTTATATAACAGCTGATCAGTTGTCAGCTGTTGTTTCAATGTAAGGGTGAAGCGTTTGGGGTTTTGGAATAGCTTCTAACCGCCTAAATTTTGTGAATGGAATAAACAAGAAAATTGATCTTTCAGGTCAATTCTACAATGTGGATAGTACAGTACTTTGGAGATTCAGTGCCCAAGTTCTTAATATTCAGATCAATTTAGGATGGTTATCAATTTTACTATCCTAAGAAAAGCAAGATTACATTCTTCATACGGGAATGGTACAAACCAAGGTCTTGCTACTATCTAAACATCTTTTGTTACACAACATTATTATTTAATAACCCAATAACAAAATAAGCATGACTCACGGTATCCTGAACCAAGTGAGCAGTTGCATGGTGGCACCTCCCTGTATGATGACAGTGGCTATCACAATGATAGAGGTGGTGGTCAACATAGCTTGTCTGGCTTCTGACGCTGTGTTGCGGATAGCCAGGGCAAACGACATGGCACCCCTCAGTCCTGGACAAAAATATATAGGATTCCTCACAGTAGGCTATCATGTTATAAAAAATCAACTTTCAGATATTTCATTTTCAGCCAAAACATATTGAGGATCAGATTACTCCACAACTTACCAGCAAAGAAAAGCATATGCTGAAAGTTCATTTCAATTTTCGGTTTCCTCCCCAGATTGATCAGGAATGAGAGAGGATAGATGTTAGCAGCTCGACCCAAAGCAGCACAAACCTGTGACTGTTTAAGGTTGGTACATCACTGAATCATATGAATTTTACTTTTAGAACAATTACAAGATAAATCTGGTGTCCCACAAGGCTCTTTATCATGTACTACCTATTCAATGGTATGAGGTTGAATTCACTTCCTCAACATTGATGCCAGATGGCCTGCTGTTTGATTTACATAGGCTGACTTCTTCTTCACACATTAGAAGCTTTAATTAAAATTTTAAATGTACACTAATGTTTGGTTTAGCTCTTAGTTTGATATTTGCGAGAAGTGTTTCATAACTATAAATAATTTCAATCAAAATTTAGTTCAAAGGGTTACAAATTGGAATAATTATCTTTGTGTCAATAGTAGAGAACAACATGTGGTTGAATGGTAGATGACATCAGGAAGTTGCATTCTTGAATGTGAATCTTGTTCTGTGTTTTGCTGATAGTAACCCTTTAATGTTTGCAGTTGAGTGATGTTTACATGTGTAAATACAGTCGTTGAATATACACATTGAGCAGAAAAGGATACAAATCCAGAGAGGATGAAGCCAGGATCAAAATGATGATTGGGGAAGGTGAACATAGAGACTCCGATGTAGCAGAAGATGAAGTTTTCAGCGAGGAAGTTGAGGAGTTCGAACAGTCTCTTGGTGCGTTTTCGTGAATCTCTGGACAGGTTGTTGTAGGTGTAATGTGCCTGGAATATCCCACAGAACAGCACCGCCACCACGCCTGCAAAAATACTTCGGTTGTAATTGGTTTAATCAGATATCCGAGAAGTACTGTTGTTAGTTTATTATAACTGTCCTGTCTGTAGTAATTATAATTTTGACTAATTTTGTGGCAAAGGTTTAACCTGCTTACGGAGCACTATAGATAAAACATACTCCCTTAGTATTTTTCTCATCTTTATGGATCAGCTGAAGACAATCTTGTTAGTTCTGTCCGGTGATCGTGATTTATTTACGGTTTGTTTCTTGTTATTTCAGTCATTTAAAACCTAGTTTGATAAAATTAAACGACCTAATCATAAACTATCTTTCCCCCTAGTAATATTTGTTGGTCACCTAACAGTAAAGCACAAACCATGAAATTAACCAAAAGATAATAGAAACAAAATTTTGTCACTAGCGATCAGTGCCACCAACATGAACTAAGACAGGAAAAACGAGCTTCAAAAATTACAATGCGATGATAAGTGTACTTTTGTTGGTTAAAAGTACCTACCTATTAACTACTAAATGAAGCACCCTACAGCTCAATGCACTATCATCCTTATATTAATTATCATTATCAAAACATTGACACATGAACACAATTTTAAGATATATATGATTGAAGATTGAATGTAGAATGGAATGGAATGAAATGCCCTGTGTAGCTTTTATACTTACTAGTTTCTTCAGCCAGGACTATTTGTTTTTGCCCAGGAATTAGGGAAAACTGGATCCAGATTCTACCATCATAAAGCAGCTGACTTTTTCAAGGTTAAACCAGTGATTTTCTGATTACTAGGTGAACACCAATCAGCAACCCCATGGTAATTTTTTGTAGCGATGTTCCCGACTCCACTACTAAATAAGTAGCACACTACTACTCCACACTGTAAGGTACAAAGGAAACTGGCTTATGGGACAACCGTGGGCTTTCCTAGTATGTTGTACCGAAAATATATTAGTGACGAGCAAGGAAGAGTCCGAGCAGCGAGCACTGTGCGGAAATTCCTATTGCACATCGTCCATCGTGAGCGTTGTAGTACATGAAAGTGAGGGGGGCGGTGTTGGACTTAGTCCTAAACACCACTTAAGTATATCATTTAATGTTTCCTCTGTACCTTACTCTGTGTTTAACTATGATAAGTTTACCACTAACCTGTAAGATCAGAGGCTTCTGCTATCAGGAACGTACTGTAAGACATGAGGAAGAACAGCGCAGATTCCAACAGTGGAAAGTCCTTCACTCGGGTGAACTTGGTCATGTGATTTTAGTTAAGAAACATATGTACTCATTTAGTTTTCTCACTGTAAGGCCTTTCAAACAACAATAATGTAAATAGCACAGTCAACATATGCTATATTTTAAAAGTATCTAGTTAGGTTGTATTTGAAGAGAAAGTCGCAAGACTGATGATGACAAATGTACTTAGTTTGATGAGAAGTTTTAGGATTTCTCATCAACCTACTGGAAAAGTCCAAGTAGGACAAAACATAGGTGTTGTGTTACGTTACATTTTAGTTGTATCTCCCTGAACCTCAATTTTTCATGTATGCTAGGTGAACCCTGACTTCTATAAATAACCCTCCAAACTTTACTGACGTATTAGATTTACCAATTACATCCTATGTAAAATACATTATGTAAGTCTCTAGTAGATTGGACCCAACACATATTTTTACTTTATCTTCTAATTATATCAATTAAGTCAAGATCCAACAACAGATTTTGTGAAAACAACTAAACACCTGAAATTAAATTTTACTAAAGAATATTTTCTATCCCAAAATAGTTTTTTTTTTTTTTTTTTTTTTTTTTTTATATAAACCTAGTTATATCTAAACACTAATACTCAATAAGCTGCAAATCCATCTAAGGTTCATACAGTCCATAAATCACCAAAACACATTAACGATAAGTGAAAGAGAGGTGGAGGTAGTGTGCGAAATCATTGTAACTCAACCACCTACCAGATCACATGCAGGATGAGAGAGGTTTCAAAGTGAAATTGAAAGAATTTTTGATACAGATGGCAATTTCATTTGATGACTCATTTTCTAATAAATAAAAAATCAAATAGTGGATCTTAAAATTTAGAAAATAGCGCAACCTAAAGTAGTACGATTAATAGTGTAGCCTAGCAATCATGAATATTATAGCCTACTTAGTGTGCTCGTGCACACCTATGTAATAATCGTGTTTAACATTATAAACATTAATGTAAATATGTGTATTATAAATATGATTACGGATCTTTTGATTTGATTTTACCTACAGGATAAATCATTGAGACTATTTCCTTATACTCACGAACGACCCATTGTAACAAACATGTTAGCATGATGAAAAGTAATTGAGCATAAAAAATTAATTGACCTATCTGCCTAGTGGCAGTTAACAGAATGAGAATGCATTTAGGGTTTAATGTAAATGCATTGCAATTTATCTTATTTTCCCATCGGACAAAACTTAGTTTCTAACTTCTTTTCCAATTATTACTTTTTCACATTTTTTGTTCACACTAGACTTTGCAGTAAAGGATATAAGTGCCGTGATGCAGCCCATAGTTGCTCCAATGAACAAAGACACAGAGAAGATCCCTACAAAGTCCCTCATAGCTCTGAAGAAGGCGTCAATCTCAAACCCTCCAGCTCCTGTCTGGTATCTCTCAGCGTAGTTTTGTATCGCTCTGAAAATCAAATACATTATTATAAACACATCACAAACAGTACAATATGAACAGCCTGGTCTTGTTTGCATGGATTTGTGTTACTTTAAAATTGTTGTATGGCACAAACATTAAAAAACTCTAAACTAGGCTCAAATGTCTATTGTGTAAATTGTAATGACACTAATAATAATCTGTTGTTAGGAGGTGTGAGTTCATTGATCATTCTGAGAAAATCAGGTTCATTGATCTAGAAGAATCAGTTATCAAATGAATGTTAGAAACCTTTAAGATTCATAACTTTTATCTCAAAACAGACAGCAACTAGGCTATTCTTGTTGTCAACTTGTCCTTTATCGCCAAAGCCTTTTTTTCTATTACAGTAGAGTCCCGCAAACTCGGCACTCGATAACCCGGCAGTCTGGATAACTCGGCCATCACCTGGCTCAGAAAATTAGTGATATTTTGAGTCCGAGTTAAACATGGACTCAAGCCAGCTCAAGTAAAATCATTCACAACTCGTACCAAGGATTTTTTGTACTATATCTGATGACTTAACCCTCCCAGTGTTACTTGACGAAAATTCGACAAGCAGCACACTTTGTGTAGTGTTACTTGTCGATTTTTCGACACGCAGACATCGTTTACGGCGAAGGCTCTATGACTGACTGAATCGGATTGAACTGGATCGAGTTAGGTATCGTTCTTTCCGTAATATTCTAAGCTTTCTCCAGAGGTCTGTCTCTAAGCGCTATTCATTTTAGTTCCGAAAATATTGTAGCAGACAGCTGACGTGCGTGTATTTGTAAACAGCTAGGTTCCCCCGGACCGATGACTGATGTGTTTTATTACGTTTATCATTGTTTTAGTGTTGTACCGATGGTAGTTAGTTTTTATTTGAAATAACAAAACAAAATCAATATTATTTAATCATTGGCTAGATTAAGATTAAGAAAGAGTGTCCGGCAGTTTAAAAGATTTAGTTTGTAGGGTTGGTAGTGGTTAGTGATAACCAGGTTCAACTTTGTCAGTTTTAAGTTCACTGGAAATATGGTCATCTAAGTTGTGGTTGCTGTAGAAAATTGTAAGTAGTTTTAATATAGTTTAGTAATAAGATTTTAGCTGATTTATTGTATATAGCTTTGTAGAAATCACTTTTGGAAAAAGATGAAAAGGAATGAATAGTTTTCAAATCAATTTTATTGCATTTCACAAGAAAAGAAAACAAGTAAAGTTTATACAGACCTGTTGAGTTTTGTTCTAGGAGAAGCACATTTTCACAAGAAGTTGTAAAGATCTTAAATCTACTTTTAATTATTAGAATTTATAGAGAATAGTTTTTATTGGGTTTGTGTGATGTTTTCAGACAGAAATCAACCACTTCTTGGTACTACCACTTCTTGTTCACCTTCTTATGATTGGTCCAGTAGCTTTTGCACCACTTCTAGTTTGCATGGTATCTGCTAGTGCCTGTTCTGACCATTAAACCAGTGTCTCTGTTTAAAGTAAGATCTTTCCACTATTTTATTATTTAGTATAATTTTTGGAAGTAACATCTGGATATTTAATTTCATTTGGAAAGTGTATTTTGAGAAATTTGACGTCCGTAAAATAAATGCATCTTTGGTCTACTTTGTCTTTTAATTTATCTCACTTCTACTACCAGCTTAAATTAGATTCATCCTAAATTAAAGTATACTACCTAATTGGCTACAAGGTAGGGGTATACAAGTGCGCAACTCTGCTCGTGAATCATTTAAAATTAGAAGCTGGTAAAAGTGAGAAATACATAGGCCTACATGATTATTGAGGATTATGCCTATGTTAGAAGAACTACAGCAAATAAATAGAGGCTGAAAATTTTCAACATGTCAAAATACAATTTAAATTATCTAAACAAAGAAGAACTTCTGTACGAGATAAGAATAAGAGGGGAAGAAACGAGTGATAGTGATGTAGACTCTTTAAGAAAAACTTTAAGATCTTGTATTAACCAGAATACCGATTTAACAAATTTAAAAGGTTCGTACACTTTATCTGGGGAAATAACTATAATTGGGGAAAAGTGTGAACAAATTGATTCTCTAATTGAACAGTGTAGGGAAAATGTGACTAAACTCAAAATAGCTAAAATCAAGGCTAAACTAGTGCATGTACAAAACCGGACTACTAATCTATTACAATGTAAGCTGGATCCAGATAAGAAAGTTAGTTTAGACAAATTAAATCAGCAAATCTTAAATAGTTTTGAGCAATTTAAAACAATGCATACCTTCTCAGACCAGGAAATGGGGGATTTTGAAGAGGAGCTGAATAACTCTATAGTTGAGCATGAAATAATTGGGGACAAATTAAACCAGTCTAAATCTGTAGTTCCACCAACTGAAAACTTCACTTCATCAACACCTCAAAAAGTAGAAATGGATTGTTTTCAACAAAATGTGCCGGGTCAAGTCATAAATAATCAACCAAACTCATGTACAGTTGTAAATAGTAGCCTAAGTCCTAGTAGCCTTTTTACAAAGTTGTCAAACCCATTGGAAATTTATTTAAAAAATTTTCCTGTGTGTAATGGTTTAGAAACAAACACATTGTTGCAGTTTTTGAGAAACCTAGTTACTGTCCGAAATGAAACTTCTTTATCTGAGCAAGATTTGTATGAGATTCTACCAATTTATTCTACAGCACCATTAGTGAATAAAATATTAGAATTCAAAAGGGAATCAAAATCAATTGATTTGTTGCATGCTAATATAATCACTACATTTTTGCCAATCACCTTAAGGGAAAAGCTGAAACAAGATTTAATTTTTCGACCTCAAAAACACCTTGAACCTTTGTCTATATATGTGCATGAAATAAAAATAAACCACCAGGTATTAAAGTGTGATTTAACTGAGAGTCAACTTGTTAGTTTTATTAAGAATGGAATACATCCTGATTTGCGCAACAAACTGATATTTGAGAAGAACCCTGAAACATTTTTAGACTTAGATCATCTTTGTATAAGTTTAAATAATGTAACATACAATGATTACCTCAGAAATCAAGGTTTTCCAGTTAGTAATAGTAGTGTTAGCAAGCCTTATCTATCAACTGATGATAAGCCTAGGATGGATAAACCTAACCCAGGAGTTCAACGACCTAAAAGTCACTACTCAAATCGTAACAATGAGAGGCCTGTTTGTTTCAAATGTCAAAGAGTAGGTCATATTGCTCGTAATTGTTACAGACCAGATCCAAAAAACTAGTTAAGCCAGGAAAAACACGTAGCCTAGACTACAAATCTGTTTTTCCGGACGGCAAGAAAGAATTCGGAAATAATAAACCTGTATATAGTTCTCATAGTCCCAATTTTAAGTCTGAACTGAGAAGAGTTGTTAAGGATTTTAATAAAATAAATTCACCTGGATTAAAGAAAGTAAAAGCTAAAACTGTAACACATTTACCCTGTATTTCTGTGGATTTAGGAAACAAATTAAGTGTGGGAGCTTTGTTAGACACTGGAGCTAGTCAAAACTTTATAAGCTTGGATTTATACAACAGATTATTGGGAAATAAATTAATTATGAGTGAAAATACTTGGCAGGGAACCATAGTTGCTGCAAACAATGAACCTTTGAACATAAATAAGCAATGTGAAACTTTGATTAAGATAAAATCATTTACCTGGAAACAAACATTTTTAGTGGTTGAGTTAAAATATTTTGACATGATTTTAGGATACCCTTTTATGTGTGCAAGCAAGTTAAACCTAAATATGGATCGACAAATGGGTTATTTTACATTTAAACCTGAAGATGAAATTAAGTTAATTCCAAGTACAAACCTGAGTGAATTAAGCTTAAGTAGTATTAAAGTAGGAGATGTTGAAATGTGTGAAGAAGCTGAGAAGTTAATTAAGAATTTTCCTACTGTTTTTACGGATAAGATAGGATCAGCACTTGATTTGGAAATTGAGCTTAAAGTGACGGATGATAAACCTGTTAGTATCCGCCCTTATTTTTTAAGTCCACCCAAAGTAGAGAAGATGAAAGCTATAATTGATGACTGGATAAAACAAGATGTCGCGGAAGTTTCCACTAGTCCATATAGCGCCCCTGCATTTTTGACTCAAGATGACAGACTTGTAATTAACTACTCTGAACTCAATAAGAAGTTAATCAATGTAGATTACCCGCTAGGAGATATGCAGAATATGTATCAGCATCTAAAAGGAGCTAGATATTTTACAGTCATAGATTTAAACAAAGCATTTTTACAATGTCCCATAGCTTTAGAATCCAGAGATTTAACATCTTTTAGTACAATTTTTGGTAAATTCCGTATGAAGAGAATTCCATTTGGATTGAAAATAGGCAGTAGCGTACTATCACATTATTTGGACAAAATATTTAATGACATCAAATTTCAGTATATGATTAACTTTTGTGACGATATAGTTGTATATAGCCCTGATAAGAGAAACCATATTGAGCACGTTACAGAAGTGATTAAGAGATTAGCAAAACACGGACTTACGGTAAATCCACAAAAAGTCAAATTCTTTTGTAAGGAAATAAGTTTTTTAGGACATATTATTAAACAAGATAGCATCACAATAGATCCCGAGCGAACTAACTCATTAATGAAATTTCCTGCTCCAAAAACTGTGAGGCAAGTGCGACAGTTTATAGGAATGTGTGGTTATTGGTCTAGATATATTCCTAAATATGCTGAAATATGTTTACCTCTGTTTGGGCTGAAAAAGAAAGGTGTAAAATTTAAATGGAACGAGGAGTGTCAAAATGCATTTGAAACCTTAAAGAGTAAGATAGCAAATCCGCCTATACTACAAATGGCCGATTTTTCTAAAGAATTTGAATTGCATACCGACGCAAGCGACCTAGCAGCTGCTGGTGTTTTATTGCAAAGAAATGAGGAGGGGAATATAATGCCTATTGCTTACTATTCGAAGAAATTCACACCTACTGAGATGCGTTATAGCACTTACGAAAAGGAAGCTTATAGTGTAATATTGTGTGTAGAGAAATGGCATCAATTCTTGGAAGTAAGAAGTTTTAAATTAGTTACTGATTGTCAAGGTCTTAGTTTCATGCTCAAATCTCGAAAAAGCCGTGGAAGATTGTCTAGATGGTTTGAAAGGTTGTTTAGTCTTCCATTCACAGTTGAACATGTAAAAGGTTCGGAGAATATAATAGCTGATGCGTTATCACGTATGTTTAGTGGAGAGAAAGAGAGTGAGACGGAAATTCACGAAACTAATCTGTTAAGCAATATCAACAATGAAGTCTATTTTTGTAATGTGTTAAATGAAATACCATTGGATCTTAAGGACATTAAAGTACATCAAGAGAGCGATGAAGAGTGTAAGAAAATCATTGAAAGCATCAAGAATAAGACTAATAATGAAAATTATACCCTGAAAAATGAAGTTTTATTGTTTAAAAAGAAGATTTATTTGCCCAAGAAACTGTTTAGTGTAATATTCGCATTCTATCACAACTCATTAATTGGTGGTCATATGGGAATTTTTAGGACTCAAAGTAAAGTAAATGAAAGTTTTCACCATCCTGAATTAAATGAATTCGTAAAAGGTAAAGTCCGTGAATGTAAGATCTGTCTGATGTCTAAGTCGGAACAACGTAAGTTTGAAGGTCGACTGATATCTGTTCCTGTAACTCAAGCTCTAAACACAGTGTTTATTGACCTAGCTGGACCATTTCCCCGATCAAATAAACTCAATCAGTACATTTTAATTGTGGTCGATGCATTTACCCGTTTTGTATGGTTGTACCCTCTGAAGGATTGCAAGACAAAATTCATCATAGAAAAATTGAAGATAATTTTTGATAGTTTCTCAGTACCCCGAATACTTGTGTCTGATAATGCGAGTTATTTTACATCCAAGGAATTTAAGAAATTCATGTTCAATAACTATGAGGAACACAGAAAGCTAGCTGCGTACAGAGCAAACGGAAATTTGTCGGAACGATATTTGAGGGAGACTAATAATGCTTTACGGAGTTTTTATGGTAATCAACATGATAAATGGGATTCAGATCTGGGACTGATTGCCACAAGTTTGAATACTGCTGTAAATAGTTCGACTAAATCGACCGCCTTTGGTTTAATGTTTGCCCATCCTTGTAACAATGCACTGACAAACTTATGGAATGTTAATGACATTATTTCGGAGAAGTTAACTCCTGATCAAAGGAGGGAAAATTTGGAGAAAGCCATAAATAACGTCAGAAGAAGCATTGCCAGAAATCAAAGAAGGGAGAGATATAGCTATCCTCGGAGAAACCATCCATTTAAGTTGAATATGGAAGTGTACATCAAGACACATTATTTAAGTAATGCAGCGAATAAATTCAGCAAGAAGTTAGCACCTAGATACGTTGGACCTTACGTAATACGCTATTTTCTGAGTGATTCAACAGTACTAGTACAAAATCCTAGCAAGTTAGAAGACGTGAAGAAAATTCATATAATTGATTTAAAGAAGAGTTAAGTAGTGAAGAGGACCAAAAGTAACCAATGTATTGATGGAAGAGGAAATGTGAAAAATGGAATTAAATGGAAGATTACGGAAGACTGAAGCTAAATTGGTCTTTATGAAATGTCTGTAAAGTAGAAGTTAGATTTGTTTAGTTGAAATATTAATTAGTTAAGGGATTTTTAGCAAGCTAAGAGGGAATTTGGAATTTTGTAAATTAGTACTGTGGGAGTTGTTTTAGGTTCTTAAGAATTTTTCAAAGTTTTAAAGTGTTTTTAGTAAGAGAGTGTGTAAATGTGTATGTATTGGTGAATGTGTGAGTAGTTGTGGCAGCAAAAGGTAGTATGAATCTGTATGAATCTAAAATGGAGTCTGAACGTAGTGTATGAGTGGGATTTTTACTAAAGGACGCACAATAACATTTTGATTAATTTTGCACTTGTAAACAGGGAAAATAACACAGAACACAAAACACTTCACACGAAACACACGAGGGAACATAAAAACAGGGAATATAACACACTGGGATAAATAAATTAAGGGAAAACTAAAGAAAAACACAGCACACGCAAACGACATAACTAAACTAAACTGGAGAAGTGAAAGTTATTTGTCTTGTCTGGAGTTGATGTTGGGAGGGGTCAGTGAACTGTGAGCGGATGTGAAGAGTTCAAAAGAGATTTAAATAGGCTTGTTTAAGATCGCTTAAGTAATTGGGGGTTTTAAAGAAAGGTTTTATTTTAAGGTATAATTTTTGTAAATAAGATTGATAACATTTGAATTGTCATAGGAAAATGAAATGGTTCAAAATGAAAAATTGTGTAAATAGAAGTTGTTGTTTTGAGTAGAAGGTTCTGTAAGGTGCTGTAAACATGTGGAGGCTATTTGAACTAGGAGTTAGTGTTTGTAGAACTTGTTGATAGGTAGCGCTAGTTGAAATGTCAAACGGAGATAGGGTTTTATGATTTGTTTTAAAAGGTTTGTTTATTTTCTTTTGTAGAGTTGTTGTTTTAAAAGGAAATGTAAATATTAATTTTGAGAAAGAGTGTATAATTTTGTTTATGTAATTTCAAGTTAAGGAGGGGAAATTCTGTACCGATGGTAGTTAGTTTTTATTTGAAATAACAAAACAAAATCAATATTATTTAATCATTGGCTAGAAAGATTAAGAAAGAGTGACCAGCAGTTTAGAAGTTTTAGTTTTGTAGGGTTGGTAGTGGTTAGTGATAACCAGGTTCAACTTTGTCAGTTTTAAGTTCACTGGAAATATGGTCATCTAAGTTGTGGTTGCTGTAGAAAATTGTAAGTAGTTTTAATATTGTTTAGTCAGTAAAAATCAAAAGTAGTGATATACGTGGTGCATTATAAGAAGATTTAAGTGGTTTTGAAGTGCTGGTTGATGATCCTGAAGAAGTAGGTAGTGATATTGATGTAAATTATCAGCCAGATTCCTAGCTATGGTTAGGCTATATGCATTCTTAGCTAAACGCTATGTACTGAAATCAGTTTTTTGCCCATAACTTATTTATTTGCAAATCTACTTCCTTATATTATTATATATTTGTAATCCTCATAAAATTTAGAACAAAGTGGCTATTTTCAAATATTTATAGGCCTATAATTTATACAATTTCATTGAGCGCGAACTTTTTTTTTTTTTTGAAAATTTTCGAAATTATATTTTTTTTACCTAAAAATTTTTTTTTTGAAAAAATTTTCCTTATGTTTTATATATAATATTGAAGCCCATGATTTTCCAAACAAAATGGTATATAGAACATTAGAATTAACATTGTTTTAAGCTTCTCAGATCCGTTTTAATAAAACCTTGCAAATGCGCCAAAAATAGGTGGACATTAAGGCCTAAACTATGGACACTTGGAGGGTTAATACTGACTTGTAATATAAAAAAAGAGGTTAAAAAGCTTAAAAATTGTATTGTCCTTATTTTTAACCCTAGTTCCCGATAACCCGGCATTTCACAAACTCGGCACCCTTCCAGTCCACATTACGCCGAGTTTGCGGGACTCTACTGTACTTCAATAATTCTTCAATATCTTTGGGGTCTCATCATTATCAAATAGCAGAAAAAGATAAGTGATTGGCAGGATTAGAACTGAGGCACTCCAAACACAAGGTAGGCCTACGTCTGAGGGGAAAAACACAAATAGTCTACATTTAAACTGTAGACAAAGTAGGCTAATTGTGTTAAAAAAAAATCACAATTGATCTGTTAGTTTGTTTAATTTGGTGGGATTGGGTTGGAATGTGATTTTTAAATTTTTTTACACAACCGAAATGTTTTTTAATATTAGTACTCAAATTAATTGTCAAGTGACTTCAGTTTGCCCCTTGGTGCTCTAGGTCTAACGTGTCAAACAAAATTATATTGCCCATAAAAAAACATACATACACTAGAACAATCCAAAAATCATTCAATACATACCCACTGAGTACAATGGCGACAGCGTCATTGAGCACACTCTCTCCGAACACCAGCGAGTATAGTGTGACGTCCACGCGGAGGTCGTTGAAGATGGCGAGGATAGTGAGAGGGTCGGTGGGGGAGATGAGAGCTCCGAAGTACAAACTGTCCAGGAAGGTGAAGCTGTCCTTTAGGTGGGGAATCAGCTTGAGGAACCCGTACATAAGCGATCTGGCAATAACAAAAGTTATGAATAGTATTAATTAAGAACATTTCATTTCAACCCTTAAAACTCTCAGATGGTCATACTGGCTACTCCACAATGTTAACAGTGCAGAATTGTATCAATCACAAATACATCTTTGACAATGTCTATTGCACAACTGTGTCTAATGACAATAAAGAATTCTTATTCTTATTCTTATCAGCAGCCTCAGCCTCTTTTCTATTTTTTTTTTTTAGTCCTAAACTTTCTGTTCATAAAAAAAATTTTAATGCACATTTTTAAAATACAATTAAAGTTTACTTTTAGACCAACATGAATTGTATGCGATTCCTAATATACCGTAGACTTCCTCTTATCCGCACACCTCGGAACCAGGGTCAGTCCGGAGCGCGGTTTTTCTGGTTAACCAACATCCCCTCAAACTTGTTCAACTAAAGCTACGGGAATCACTCGAAAACTTATCCAAATATTTTACTTAAATTTGGAAGAGCACTACCTGGACAAGTGATAACTGGTCTCAAATCTTTTTCCACAAGAACATTTTTGTTTAACCAGTTTAACCAATGTGCTGATAAAAGTTGTAAGGTTAAAGAGATGTCACTTCTGCCGAGTGTAGTCCAGCTAAACCAATGTTCGGTTAAAAGGTGTCCGGATAAGAAAGTCTATTGTATGATCGTTTGAAACTCACCCAACAACAAAAGACGATATTGTAGTTCCTACAAGAGCGTATGTCAAAATTGCACCGAGGTTTCTGAAGAAATATTTCTGAAAAATTAAAACATAAATTTTACTTGAAAAATTTGACCATTACATACATTAAAACAATTGATTACAGAGAGTATCCGATTGGGCCTGGCAATAACCGGTGTGACTGGTCAAAATCTATGCTCTTATTGTAACATCTTTTACAAATGTTTACAGATTAGTGTAAATACATCTAACAGTGTTAGAAAACATATTGTATTTATTATATTCCTATACTAGGACCAATACGTAAAATGCTAATCCAAAGGTTATCAAATTTTTTTACATTTTGTCATAATGAAGGGTGGAATTATTGTAGTGAAATATACAATATTACATTATGGTAAACACACAAACATTGTAGGAACATGACGATGTACTATTATAAATCAAGACTTGTTACCTACTTTAAAATTGGCGACAAATTTTTCAGTCAGAAAATTAATTAAGAATAAACTTTACTTTGACCCTGCATAACAAGAATTGAAAACAGCTGTTTTTTGCTGCAGTACAACAATAGTTATTTGTGTAACTAGTGGTGAAAGTGGCACTTTGCTGCACACGAGAGCAATGTTTACGCACGAGCCGCAGGCGAGTGCGGAATGATCTCGAGTGCAGCAAAGGCCTTTTTCACTCGTGTTACACATTATATTTTTCCTACAGTCCCTATAAAGCATATAAATAATTAGTTAATTAGTCTTTCAAACACTATACAACACGTTTTGAGGTTCAGCTGGCAAAACAAATGGTGCCCTAGAGAAAGTAGTACCCGCGGTCCGTATCACTCCGCTATTTTTCCTCGGCAAGAATTTTGCTCCGCGTTTTGAGAATATAGTTCCGTATGACTTTGTAATTTGAAGTGGTTTCCGTGCCTAAAAAAAAATGCTTTAAAGGGATTTTCTTGTTTATTAAGATAGTAGGAATGTTTTAAAAACGTTTAAAAGAAAAGTCCAGAAAGTTCAGAAATGCCGAAACTATAAACACGAAATGACAGTTAAATCGTAGTTATAATAGTCAATCAGCTGCTCATAGTATTTTTATTTTAAAGTGTTGCCAACCTATTTCCAAGCGTACACGGATTACGTGTATAATAGAACCACGCTGTTTTGTGTTGTTTCGTTGGAATCCTGATGTGCGGCAAAGTATAAACCGTACGGCAAAGTATAAACCGTACGGCAAAGTATAAATATGCAGCAATTAGAAGCTTTCTGTACTATAAACAGTACAAGGAAGCCAACTTTGTCGGGTGACTGTAGGAAAAATAATGTATTTAACTGTCCCAGTATTTTAACAACCTGTCCAAAAGGCTGAAATCAACTGCCAAGATAAAATCTGGCAATGAAATGGATAATTGACAGATGAACGATGTGGAAAGATAACAACATTGCACAACAATATTGAATATGTGTGCAAAAACATAACAATTACATTTGCAATATATTGTATAGTATTGTCTGTTAAGAAATTTTAAATTAAACCATATTACAGTGATAAGATTATGTTAAATGCTTTGCAGTAGGGCTATAGAAACAGTTGAAAAAGTTTTTAATTTAGAGCTACTTAAATTAAACAGATCAGGTATCACCACTGATATGAGAACATAACATATATATCCAATGGAATATTTAACTAACAAATAAACATACAGTACTTATTGCCATCTTGAGTGTCACAAATAGAAAAAAAATACATACAGATATTGATATAAGACTCATTTCGGCTATGTATTATAAAATAAGTAACCAAAAACATGATTTAACGCATATGACTGTATTTTATATAACTTATAGATATTGAACTCACCCTTTTCAATGAGTAACCAGCATGGAATATAATTGGAGGTAAGATAATGTTGAAAAATATCTCTGGGTCGAAAGTAGCCTGGAACAAACAGTTTTGACCAATTAGTAGAAAGTAGGAATATTTTCAGGTGATCAGTACATTACATAGATTTCACAATTATAAAAGAAAGCTGATGCCAATAAAACTAGTTAAAATTCTCTTTAGAGATAATTTCAAGCTTTACAAATTAGAGAAGAAATGCCATGCCATTTAATTTTGGCAGACTAAACGAAAATCTTATGCACCACAGAACTAAAATGTATGTTACAGATAACGAAAAATCTAACATATTTTAACACAAATAAAATAATCTGTATATAACAACAAACATTAATTTTGATAAATTACATATGATCTCAGAACAACAAAAACAAATCCATCAATTTTTACGTGTCCGTGAAGCGAAACGGCACACGGAAGATTTCTCAGGTGCCGTTTGATGTCACTAACTGCTGACGTCACTTTGAGGGAACACCAATACCGCAACGATACGGCATTGAGCCATCGGCCTCGGTGGTGCAGTGGATAGCGTTGAGGGCTAATAATACGAATGGTCCGGGTTCGAATCCCGCCGGCGGCACTAACTTTTTATCAGCAATTTTTTCATATCAGCAAGTTTGGTTGGTTTGGTTAGGTTATTACAGTTTAATTTTATAATTAAAAAATTATAAAATTGAATTTTAGGCAATTATAATTTTATTTTATGAACAAAACTATTTTTTGGATTAGTAAACCTTTATTCGATTTTTCCATTATCAGCACGTTTGGTTAGTTCCGTTAGGTTATGACAGTTTAATTTAATAATAGAAAATTATAAAATTGTCTGTTTCTTCAGACGCAGCAGTTAGTGACGTCAGCAGTTAGTGACGTCAAACGGCACCTGAGAAATCTTCCGTGTGCCCCACCGTCCGTGAAGTGGCAGTGCAACTATAATAGTAGCAGTTGTACAACATATTTTATTCACTAAAATATATATAACAAGCTACTATACCCGTGCTTTGCAACGGGAAGAAAATGTGACCTAGGGAGCTATTTAAGTGGTACTGATGTGTGTTTTAAAATACAGCAACTCTATGATTTAGTTTGAAAATATAAACTGATTTAAAAGCGTAAACCTACTTACTTTCAAACCCCTACTTTTGATGTTAATAGATCCCTTAGAATACGACAACATACCTTAGTGTAGCAATAGCATCAATTATTGCTTCGTATTGATGCTTTATGAATGACATGTTTTACAATTTTCTCCAATTTTATTCAAGCCTCTTCACATGCAGCTTACTATATAAATAAAAAAATGAAGCTTTGAGCAATACTTTACAAAATGTATACAACCTCACTTTAAAACCAAACATAACCCTCCTCAATCTACATAAAGCGTCACAAACATCTTATTCGAGTAAATAAACAAACACCAGTTCATTGTACTGACCAGCTGTTTCATTAACTAAATTAAAATAAATCGTGTAAACATTAAAAGTATGTCAGGCCTTTGGAAATCAGCCTGTGGGGCAGAGCCCTAAGGAAATCCGTCCATATCAATACTTTTCGGCAAATCTACATACTCTAAGCTTCATTTTTAAGTGCCATATGCCTATATTTTTATTTGGTAAATGACCTTAACCATTTACATAAAATTACATTGTATCACTTTAATAATATAATAGATTATCCATATGATAATGTATCTCATTCGAAAGTTCATGAAATTCGGTGCATTGTGGTATTTAATTGTTTTAGATTGCACCACTGGTGCTGAAGTTATCAGCTGTTACTTTTCGTGAAACTAACCTCAATCTCTGTTGACCAAATAGGTACTAGTTTACATCGTGATTACAAGTTGTAAGTTACAAATGTTTAGTTTGGATATTATTTATTGTGCCTTGACTGAAATGTGACATTACTTATAGCACAACATACTGTTCTAAATATTTATTCCGCTGCCATTTTCAAAATTTTCATTTTATTACGAACAATTCAAGTATTCAAGTTTATGGTTCAACAGGTTTGCTCTGTTAGTTTAGTTAATATGAATTTTTGAAAATATGACTGCAAAATCCCCAAAAAATGCCTTGCCAGTACAGAGTTCGCCCATTGCCAGTTGGAGGGTTAAAATGTCAGGATAATATTATTAATGTTTTTACAAGAGTAAAAATATATTGCAATGAAAATGTGTTAGTGCTCAACTCAAATAAAAAAAAAGTGTGCACTAAATTATAACATTGATAACAATGAAGAAGAGTGTCACTACTTTACAGTAGAATTTTCTTGTGTAGAAAGAAATGAAATAGGCCTACGTCGAATTAATTTTTTAACAGATTAAAATATAAATTTACTATCTTTCAATTGGTTTTACTTAGGCTAAATCTTGAAAATGTGTTAACTTATGTGATATAATTAGTGTTTTCATAAAATACCAAACCTAAACAGTGTAAATTATTACAAGAAAATTACTACAAAGAACGATTGGAGGCAATCATCTTAAACAATCATTGCCTAAAGTAGTTCCAACCAGAAGCAAAATATTTGATTTTAATTTTCAAACCACCAACACAAATATTTACACACCACTTGTATTCATTGACCCTCTAGGTAAGGAAGTGGCTGCCTATCTGAGAAGTCATTCTACTGTACCTGGGGGTATTTACCAAGGCCATATGTAAGGGGGTCAGGGTTGGCGGAGTAATAGCCCTAGATGCACTTGTTGTGTGTAGCTTATTGTGACATTTTGCTACGCCATAAATGATCAAATCAAATTCTTTTCTAACATAATGTAGCCTATAAGCGAATTTTAAATGGAAAGTTGAGCTATGTCAGTGAATTGCAAGGCGGCACAAATCTAGGCCTCAGATCATCATTGAAGTTCTTCATTTTATCGCACTTTGATGACATTTTGAGGGTTTGTCCAAAACTTGTCAAGGTTCATTCACAATGTTTGTTTTATTTAGGTTAATTCAAATTTAGTAGACATTTTCCTTATCTAAAGTGAGTGGGTTTGCCAAAAAACTAGAAAATTTTAAGATTAATTATTTGCTAATTATAATTACATAGCATACATTTAGTACGAACTTCCATAAATGCCAAATCTGACACGCACATGACTTACCCAGCATTTGCCTCTCAACCCAAAACATCTTAGGATGACATTCACTGATTGATTATAAAGGTGTGTTACTGTCGCTAAAAAACCATTTAAATCGTCAGTATTACCTTCAGGTCCATCTCATTAGTCTCCAAATGAACCACTTCGCCACGGAAGCCGTAAGCGTACGTCCTGTTGACTTCAGAGCCAGATCCCCCCTTGTTGGAGAACTGTAGCCACAGGGAGTCAGGAGGAAGTGACTCGTTGTATTTGTCTGCCTTCACCGGCACCACCGCCATATGGATCACTGGAGTAGAACTGCCGACGTAGCGGATCAAGGCACCAACTATCAGACCTGGCGACAATGGAAGATGAGATTTGTGAACAGGCTGTATGTGTGTTTATACCCTAAGGCTATCAATACATGAAGATTTTAACTGTTCAAATAAATAACCATGATAGCTTGTGTTCTGAGGATGGTTTTTATTAATTACGGTAATATTAATTTAACTAATAGCACTGAAAGTTACTAACCAACCAGTTATTTCAAAACAACTATACCAGAGTAGTTATTGGTTATTTTTAGTCCGTAATTCCCACCCCTTTTAAGCTACTGAAAAATATGTCTAGCCCTTTTCCCTTTAAGTAGGTAACAGTAGGTAGATTATTGTAACACATTTGTATATCTGTTTTCGCATTTTCAGATTCTTTCCACTTTTAAGTTCTATTCTCAATAGAGCAAGTATGTTTTACATAAAGGAAATAATAATATGTGTAGCCTACATCATAAATTTGGGCTATCTCTACAGTAATTAAAACGGCTACATAACATGTTTTTTGAACCCAGGCCCAGGTAATCTCTTTGTATCTCTAATCACTAATCAGCAGTTGTTAAATCTGAAAGTTTTCAGGATTAGTTTTATCACTATATCATCATTATTTTATCATTGATAATATTTAAGTGGGTAGATAACAAAGGCCCCTCATGCATAAACGGTCTACTTTTGGTAGCTATTTCTTTTTTTTTTTTTAGGCCCATAGAGAAAAATATAGTTAGTGTACATAGGATAACTGCATACGGCTCAGTCTGAATTGATTTTTTAAATAAAATTTAATTTTAAGATAACAAATTGCTATACTCAATAGCAAAATAATAAAAAATACATTGAATCATATGAATTTCCATTTGCAAGTATAAGTGACCTGTTTGAGTGATAAGCAAAGATTGTTCACTTGTTTACAATATAGATAAAAGCTGAGAATACCAGACTTTTAATTATGGCCTACTACAGCTCGCAACAATATGTGTTCTTTTAAGTTGTAGTTGTAGGTTTTCAAACTATAGGTATCCATAATAGCTCAATTATCCAAATAGCAGTTAATTAAACAGCTGAATGAAATTGCCAGTTCATTGAGAGTTTATTGTTCATCTATATATATAAAATCCAATGTATGTTTGTTTGTATGTATGTATGTTTGTCCTTTATGGACTCCGAAACCGCTCGACATATTGTAATGAAACTTTCAGGTATTATTAAGCATTATTCAAGGATGGTTTGTGTGAAGTTTGGTGCAGATCCGTCAAAAGGGCTCCGCCCCAGTGGACCCCAGAGGAGTTTTCCATGTTAACCTTATGAGTACTCATATTTAAATGGAATTTAAGATTCTTAACAACTGGTTCAACTAAAGAATTTAATTCTATGATGTTCAATAGCATTAAAACGTTAATAGGTTTACCAACAGGGTGCAGCACTATTATTTTTTTCAATTTATGACAACAGCTAATTTTCAACCAAAAGGTGAGTTAGCGTAGCGAACGAACATCAACCAAGACGTAATTGAGCCATGCGAACGAGCTATCTTGAAAATGAACAACATTTGACATAAAACCACATTAGGACAGGACGTCTGTCGGGCCAGCTAGTTCACATATAAAATTGTAGTCTAGGAGTAAAATTGATCATACTATTACAGTATACAAGTAATGTTTTTGCAATAAATTATTTCAAAAACGGTTCCAATGACTTCCTGTAAGTTGTTGGAAATTTTTTTGTTGCTAAAAATAATTATTTAAATACTGAGCTCTGTAAATGGGAAAATTTTATTATTTTTAACATTGACCTTAGGTTTTGCCAAGTAGTCATGAATGGTTTTTTGAATTAAAAAGGTAAATATAAACAAAGGACTCGTAACATATGGTTGTAACAAACCATCTACAGTAGGGTGACACATACTATACTCCGTTCACCAAATTTTTAAAGTTTTAGGGGGAAAAATCAATCTCCTCCACTTGAACCTACCTCTGAAAATAAAAACTCAACGCCTGTGGTTTGCCAAAATGTAAATCAGCTGCGCCGTATATATATTAAGTAAAATCAGTAGCCTAATGGGGAACTTCCCCTCAAACCGCCTAAATTTTGTAAACGGAATGTAACTTAGCAAATTACAAAATACAGTAGTGTGACGTCGCCAGTGTGACGACGTCTTAACTTGACAGGAGACGGGACTAGTGAGAAATAAAAACTACATAATTAGATAATACCACGGGCTGCACGGACCGGGATAAAGGTGTACGGTTGCAGGACTAGGACGGACTGACGTAGTGGTTAGATGCACGGGTATAGCGTGATCGCGGCAGCCAATGGGAATTTATTAAAAATCACCTGATATGACGTCACAGACGTGGCGTGATGTACACACACACTAACACACACTTACATTTTATACAAATCTGGTTTCCTACAAGAAACGCTGTTTTACAACTATAATATTGAATACATAAAATCATTAAATATACTACATCCCTCCCGTGTAATTTTTATACACATCTCAGCAAATATAAAAGTTTAAAACAAGTAAAACTAAACTATTAATTTCAAAAACAAACTTCAAAAATCACACATACAATTTTTACAAATCAAGGCGTTCGACTGGTTTTATTATTCTACTGGGATATCTACGTGCTGTTGTAGTAACAGGTGTTTGGGGATGTACAATGGGCGATTGTTGTGGAGAACGGACCATGGGAGTGCTAGGTGAGGAGGGGAAGGAAGTATGACGTGTTAGTAGCAGGAGTACTATGATCAGGTGATCGGTTGTTGGTTACGCTGTGTCTATTTTTAGATTGGGAGTGGGATTGCTGTAACGGAGTTTTGGGGGGATCAGCTGATGGTACTACTACCGGCTCACACACGGTTTCAGGTTGCGCATTCCTGTCATTGTTACTACTTCCCTGCAAACCTACCAATTGATCAATATGTCTCTTCCAAACAACACCTGAACTTAGTCTAACTTCATACAAAACATTACTCAATCTTTTATGTACAGTACCTTCTACCCATTTATCTTTTGAGCGGTAGTCTCTAATTAATACAGACTGATTTGGGTACAGAACTCTGGTTTTACTGCCACCAAAATACTCTCTTTGTTTGTTTTGTTTACACTCAACATGACTTGGTAAGTTAGGTTTTAGCAAATCTAACCTGGTCCTTAGGGGACGTTTAAACATCAGCATAGCTGGAGTTTCATTGGTAACAGCATGCACGGAGTTTCTATAGTCAAACAATATACGACTTAGAGCAACATTAAAATCAGTGTTGTCATTTAGTGCACATTTAAGCTTAGTTTTAGCATATCTTACTGAGTTCTCGGCTTGGCCGTTTGATTGGGCATGATAGGGAGGTGAGAATGTTTGTATTACTCCATTTGACTTTAGGAACTGTTTAAACTCAAGTGATGTGAATGGTGGACCATTGTCACTGTGACAAGTTACTGGCAAACCAAATCTAGCAAACAAATCTCTTAAATGTACAATTGCTTGTTTGGCTGAGGTGGAACCTACTTCAAAAGCCTCCAGCCACTTAGTATGAGCATCTACTACAATTAAAAACA
The DNA here is from genome assembly GCF_028750875.1 of Macrosteles quadrilineatus. NCBI lineage: Eukaryota > Metazoa > Arthropoda > Insecta > Hemiptera > Cicadellidae > Macrosteles > Macrosteles quadrilineatus. The sequence goes on from NW_026542596.1 coordinate 96,013,865, forward strand.
TTTTACCTCTTATTGGTCCAAAATAGTCCAGATGTAATCTTTCCCAAGGCTTAGATGGATAGTGCCAATTATGCAAGAAACTTTTAGTTGGGTTAGAACGTTCCATAAGGCAGGAAGAACAGCTGTTTGCTAAGGCTTCTATGTTTTGGTCTATATTTGGCCACCAAATATACGACCTTGCCACTGACTTCATTTTTACGATTCCCATATGACTACAATGTAACTCTTTTAAAACATAATCCCTCATAGAATTAGGAACCACGACTTTGTAACCCCACATTAAAATGCCCATTTCTACAGTCAATTCTTCCTTCCTTTGGAAATAAGGTAACATATCACCTCTCTCTTCCGGCAAAAAACTAGGCCATCCATGCAGGACATAGCTACACACTTTGTGTAAAATAGGGTCTTTTTGCGTTTCGACTTTAACGTGTTCAAAGGTTAGTGGCACTGAGCTTTCAAAAATACAATTTAAATATGTGCCTTGCCATTGGAAATCAGTACTTTCCATCGGATGTGGAACTTGTAGTGGTAATCGTGACAGAGCGTCTGCGTTACCATGACTTACTGACTTAACATATTTGATGTCAAAAATGTAACCTGACAAAAACAAAGCATATCTTTGTAGCCTACTAGCTGCAAAAACTGGCAACCCCTTCTTAGGGCCAAAAATACTTATTAATGGTTTATGATCTGTACATAAGGTAAACCTTCTGCCATACAAGTACTGGTTACACTTTTTAACACCGAAAACAATGGCCAGAGCTTCTTTTTCTACCTGACTATACTTAACTTCAGTGGGTGACAAAGTACGTGAAAAATACGCAACAGGTTTCTCTACTCCTTCACTTGTTTTGATACTTAACACACAACCTAGCCCTGTTGAACTTGCGTCAGTTGCTAATATTACAGGCAAACTCGAGTCATAATGAGCAAGAATAGGGGCATTGAAATTAAATGGAACCTTTTTCTTAAGCAAATTATATACAGGACTCAGAATGGTAGACATGTTAGGAATGAATTTTCCGTAGTAGTTTACTAAACCAATAAAAGCTTTTACTTCAGTTACGTTCTTAGGTACAGGTGCTTTTACTATTGCTTCAACCTTGGCTTGGGAGGTGTGGAGACCTTCCTTGTCGATACAAAATCCCAAATACTCTAATTTGTCTGAAAAGAACTTGCATTTACTTTTTTTGATGGTAAACCCTTTATCATTTAGCCGTGTAAGAACTTCCCGTAACCTACTCAAATGAGTGTTAGTATCTTTAGCTGTAATCAAAATATCATCCAAGAATACTGCCACACCTTCCAAGCCTTGGAGTGTCTGTTCAATGACCTTTTGAAAAATGCCAGGAGCTGATGAGATGCCATATGGCATTCTCTGATAGGAAAATAGCCCTTTATGAGTACTGATAGTGCATAATTTCTTTGACTCGTCATTTAATTTAAGTTGCATGTAAGCTTGACTGAGATCAATTTTACTAAAGGTTTGTCCACCTTGTAAATTAGCAAAAAGCTCCTCGATTCTAGGTAGAGGATATTTTTCCACTTCTAGGAATGGATTTAAAGTTACTTTAAAATCCCCACAGATTCTAATTTCCCCACTTTTCTTTAAAACTGGGACGATAGGCGTCCCCCAAGATGAGCTACTTACAGGTACTAAAACTTCCTCAGTTTGTAATCTTTCTAACTCTGCCTCTACTTTACTTTTCAACGAAAAAGGTATCGGTCTAGGTTTGAAATACTTGGGAGTAGCATTCTCTTTTAACTTAAGCTCTACAGGATCTCCCTTGTACTGACCTAACTTGTTACTGAAAACTTTTGGAAACTCTTTTTCCAACTCAACTACGATATTGTCAAACTGCTCATTGTGTGATAACAACTTAAAATTTTTGTCACTCAACAAATTGGTTTTGAACGATATATTTAGGCTACCCCTAATGCTTGAAGCCAATTACGCCCCATTAATGGATGTGCGCCTTTCTTAATCACATACAGATCTAGGTTATCCTTGAAATCCTGGTAACTAACATTCACTTTTATTTTACCAATAGGGACAATAGGTTCGTTAGTATACGAACTTAAGGATAGATCATTAGGCTGTAATTTACAAAATGACAGATTTTTGTTGTAAAAATCCTCACTACAAACACTGACACTAGCTCCAGTGTCAACTTCAAACGTGACTTGTTTACCTTCTACAATAGCATCAATTTTAAGTGGAGCTACTTTAACGTTGACATTACTATTATTAGGCCTATCTACCTCAATTTCGTCCTCAATTTGAAATAGTGTAGAAATATCGTCAACATACTCATCACAACTATCATTAGAATTTATCTGAGATTTCCTGTCAGAAACAAAGTTATGCATTTTGTTGTTTTTACTAAACTGTCCATTAGTCCTTTCAGTTTTCAAATTGTTCTTATCATTCTTAAAAATATTATTTTTGTTTGACTTACCTAACAGCTTTGATCTGCACACTTTAGATAAATGATTCTTTTTTCCACAAAAATGGCATACCACAACACCCAATAATCTGCACTCATTTCTCATGTGACCGAAGCCACCACAACAAAAACACTGCACTGATTTGTGTTGAGGTCGAGGTGTTGACTTTGACGCTTGATTGTGCTGCTGGGCGCCGCCGCTGCTCCCTGAATCTCGTCGTCGTTGTGCCGCTGCCACTCGCAACACCTTGCCGCCGCTGCTGCCGACCGTCAACGCCGCTGCATTCTTCTCCGCCGCTTCCGCTGATGAGACGATTTTCACAGCTTGATCAAACGTTAAACTGGACTCTGATAACAGTTTCTGTTTGATAGTGTCACTTCTTATTCCACTAACTAGACGATCTCGAAGAAAGTCGTTCAACGATGCGCCAAACTCACAGTGCGTGGACATCTTCTTCAAATTTGCTACGTATTCGGCAACTCCTTCCCCCTCTAATTGGTTGCGTTTACTAAACTTGTAACGTTCCGCGATGAATGATGGTTTAGGATGTAAATGATCCTGAATTAACTTTACTATATCTTTAAAAGATTTCGCGTTAGGTTTATCGGGCGTGCACAAATTGTGTAACAGATTGTACGTTTTCTTCCCGATTACTGTCAATAAAGTACTCACTTTTTTGGCATCACTAATCCCGTTACACTCGACAAATAACTCAAACCTTTCAACGTACGAGGTCCAAGATTCTTCACTCCCGTCAAAGTCTCCGATTCCGCCGATGATTCCAGACATTGTATCTTGTTCAAAGAAGACACGAGATAAAATTAACACTGGGTTGTCGTAATCGGACATTAACCCTAATACTTATAAAAATACGGTCGAACAGTTACACCGCACACACGAATAATTAGGTTCTTAATAACGCCATCGTTATCACTGTAACTTCCTCGTCGCCAGTGTGACGTCGCCAGTGTGACGACGTCTTAACTTGACAGGAGACGGGACTAGTGAGAAATAAAAACTACATAATTAGATAATACCAAGGTGTACGGTTGCAGGACTAGGACGGACTGACGTAGTGGTTAGATGCACGGGTATAGCGTGATCGCGGCAGCCAATGGGAATTTATTAAAAATCACCTGATATGACGTCACAGACGTGGCGTGATGTACACACACACTAACACACACTTACATTTTATACAAATCTGGTTTCCTACAAGAAACGCTGTTTTACAACTATAATATTGAATACATAAAATCATTAAATATACTACAGTAGGCTACAACAGAAAAGGATAGGCCTATTCCAATGAATACCATTGAGCATTTACTATACAGTGTGATCAACTCAAGGAGGCGACCATTGGGATATCGGAAACGGTAATAATTAGAAAAAACTTAAAACAGAGACATTCCTTTATATTTTGTGGCAGTAAAGAAGAAAAAGAAGTAAAAGATAAATTTATTTTTTTGAAATTCAGTCGCCATTTCCAATATGGCAGCCAACTTGAACATTTCTTACCACCTATGTTTTGGATGGAGCATGCAATTTAAAAAAGGTTTAATTCTTCAAAATTTTTCTCTAAAGCCACTCGTTTAGGAGTTATATAGCCTAAGAAAAAAATACTTTCTTGCCACAATCCTCAGATCGGGGAGTCATCAAAATTTACATAGAGGATGTTATCTCTACGACCCTCTACCAAGTTTGTGCCACTCAGTTTGTGATACACGACCAACATTAACCGACTTGCAGGTAGCCTACACAAAAAGTGCTTAAAAAAGTTACCAATGCTGCACTACAACTCATCAGCTATACCCCCACAACCGATATGCCCTCCCCAGGAGTCATACCAACTACTGCGCAAGGCGAATTCCACGCTGGCGATCGCGCTAAATGTCTAGGCCTACAGAAATTCATCCCGGGAATTTGTTACTGTTATATGTGCTGTATAGCCTAATTACCGCATACAATAGGCCTACAAAAACTTAACTTATGGTTTCTTCCATTTTTAGTCCAAAAAATGTAAAATTAAACTAAGGATAAATTAAAGAATCAACTTTGGTAAATGTTTTGTTATTGTTTTTATTTAGGCCTATGGTAAAATTAAATTCAATGCAATACCATATTTATATCAAACCGAATCATAACATTAATTTTTATTAAAATCCGATAACTTAAGTTAATATAGTCTATCGTAGGTTCTCTGCTGAACTGTAGGCCTACCCATCTACTCTGGGCCTAGACTTAAACTGAATGTTCCCTCAAACTATTGTGTTAGCCTATTTTTATTTATTCATCTTATTGAAACTATGCATCTTAATTTTGTCCATGCATTGTTTAAGTGATATTATGTTTTATGGACAGTAAATTGATTTAAGTTAGGGATTTATTTAAGTGTTATGTGAAACTGCAAATTATTAAGGAATTTAAAACATACCTATTAGGCCTAAGTTAAGTTTAACTCCATGGTATTTTCATGTGTTGAGTTAAGTTAGGATATAAACAGTAGAAGCCAATCAATACATGATTGTTTTCATCGCTTTGATTATGAAAGAACAGTAAAACTTCTAGATGAATTAAACTTAACACAATTGTCTATAGAAGCGTAACCAGTAGTTTAGGAGGACACATGTGATTGTTAGCATCGCTTCACTTATAAAAGTCCATCGAAACTTTTTGACAAATTACCAACTAGGAATGTGCATCTACTGTCAATGTTTTTGGAGAATCGATGTTCGATGTTTTATACATCGATGGTCTCAGAATACCGATGTTTCTGTATCGTCGATGTTTTTGTCCAACATTGATGTTTTTGGCCAAGTAGCTATTGAAATAAATAAATCAATGTTTTCCATGACAGATCGCTATTTTAGCCCCAGTGACATTGATGTTTTCGCGACAATGTTATGGATTACCATCAATGGTAAACATCAATGGTGGACCTATTGATGCTCATGCCTATTACCAACTTGTTAGCCTATTGCAGTTTAAGTTTAGGGAGACACTTGTACAGCTGCATACTAGGACCCAGATAGAATGGGGAGTAAAAAAACATATTTACAATATTAGTTTGCTTAAGTTAGGCCTACCATAAATCACTGCAAGTCCTGTTTCGTGAAGAAAACGAAGCCTTCTGTGCTTGAATAACCATATTGTCAAAACTGTTAATATGAGTAAAAAGGTGTACACTAAAAGGTTTAGACTGTCCAAGCGATGAGTTAATTGAGCTTTGGCATCAAGTTCGATATCAGTAGATGCTGATTGAACATAATTTTCACAACATATCAGAATGAAAATAGATAAAATGAGTGAGTTCACCACGCAGAGCTTCATAACTGTCTGTTATACGATTATATCACTAACTATTGTTATAAAATTAAACGAAAATTACACATATTAACTATCAAGCTGGATGACAACTACCAGGATAACAAACAACAAACAATACAGTAGTTACAGTACAGAAGGTAGAAACTAGAGGAACAAAACGGACGAACGTAAAAAAGGCGTTGGTAAAAGCAGAATCTGAAACAATCTGTTGTGTTCTCGTACTCGTTCTGTTGTTATTGCGTTGCGTTGCAGAAACCGGCTGAGCGGGCAGAGCGGCTTATTGTCAGCTGTTACTAATGCTACATGAAGTACAACATGCGAAGAACTTGCAAAGTCATCACTACACTAGTCCCAACGATCATCTATACAGTAAATAAGTATATTACTCTCTGATACATGTATAAGATTAGAGGACAAGAAAAGGCCATGATATAGTTATAAAATATACTAAGCGTGCAAGCCATATAATTTTATCCGCCACTATACCATCGCGTGCGGACGTTTTACCTGGAGCCATGCCATGCCATGCCAAACCAGCCACGTCCGCGGCGGGAGTTTTGAGCTGATTTTCATTTTAATTCGTTTAACATAATAAACAAATCTTACCTATTTAGGATTACATGTAAATTTTCTGTAATTTTTTAAGTAGTAAAAGTGTTTTTGGAAGCAATTAAATGGTTTATTGATTTTGTTAGTACAGTAAAGAGCAAACCATAATTATTTTTTTATTATTACAACAACAAACAAAAGAAACTTGTAAAATTGTATTTGAAACTGTATTAAACTGCATTGTTTTCAAACTTTAAAATGGCTTGACCATTCGAGCTGAGATGCACCTTTGCGCATGAGCTAGACAAACTACACCGTCAAGGCAGTCTCAAAAAGATCGCTCAGCAAGCGAAGCGGTCGTGGTGGACAACAGCACGTGGTAATACTGTGTGACTTGGCCCATTTGATAACATGGTGGGTGATATTCAAATTCAAAATTCGCTCCCGCCGTGGTAGCGAGCTCGGAGGACCATTTTTATTGAAAGCCCAGTGATCAAGGATACTTGACTGTTTTTAAGCATATACTTAACCAACCCTTGAAGTAATGTGACAAACAGTTGCAGGTCTGTGTCCAACAGAGAAGAGTTGTTTTAGTTAGTAGTCTAATATATTCAGGGATATATATTCTGATATAACCGACATACACAGTCTTGTATATTTAGAAACATACCCTTCTTTGTATATTTTTAGTAACCTCCTCCATGTAAAACAAAATATCAACTCTTTTTCTACACAAGCTTCCTGTCATGTACACTTAACCAGAAATAGAAATGATCTGTCCACCCCACATGTTAGGCAAAGTAAAACCTTGAATTGTCATTTGTACCAACAGTTACAGTTATACAATAAGTTACCACTAGAATTAAGAAATCTCAACTATGTCAAATTTAAGTCAGCCATCTCTGTACTCCTTAAAGTAAATGCCTTTTTCTCCACCAAAGATTATTTTAATTGTAAAACTTTTGTTTAATGTTTTCATAATGATGACTGTATTATAGTTTAATGCGTTGAAATTGTACTGACCTTTCCTAATGCAATGTATATTGTTTAACGGAATAAAGAATTGTCTATTGTCTATATGGCAAAATAACAAATATAATATAATTTAATTGGTTCGATGCTATTTGTTATACATGAACAAACATTACGATAATTTTGCAGCAGCTCCAACCATAAATAATACTGCACATTCAACACACTTTATGTAGTATCCTCTCAAAATGAACTCACTGCAAAACTGCAACCGTACCTCACGAGCCTCCAACGTCACTAATGCCGAGTCTATAAAAGACGTTTCACAACCGAAGCAGCCGCCCGTTGCAGCTCAGCTGTTGTCTGAGAGTGATCTGTGCGCTTGCGGTGTTGTGTTTTAGTCGATTTTCTCGTAGAGCATATCGTTTTCGTGGTATGTTGACACGCGAATTTTCAAACAATAGCCTAAGTGAAACTCCTATCCACAAGAAAATGGATTCAAACAGGTAACTACTATTTTTTACGCTCATTTGTCATCATTCTAGAATACCATGTTCCCAAGGCTAACACACTGATTCACATGGCACACCCTAAAAATTTTGCAATGAAATGTCAGATTGACTAGAAAGATTTATGGCCCAAATCAACGATACTTCATATTTTCATTAAGCTGGAATTAACGTTATATCCCACATGTAACTTAGACCTTTAACTTCAACTTTAATGAAACAGAAAAATTTGGACTGATCCTTGTAGGCCTAAACTAAGTTACTATACAGTACTATAACATTCCAATGGCGAGAAAGCTCACTAAAAAGTCAAACTAATATTATAGCCTAGTCCTAATACGGTTTTTATGGTTACAGTTTCTTAACTGGACTATGCTAATATCGATTGAAACTACCGATTCGATTAGTAAACCTTCACGCGATTTTTTCACCATCAGCAAGTTTGGTTGGTTAGGTTAGGTTATGATAGTTTAATTTTATAGGCCTAATAGATTTTAAAATATCGATTATTAATCAATATTTTCAATTCGCTAGTTTCAATCGATATTAGCATAGCCCAGTTAAGAAACTGTACCCGTTTTGATACATTTGTCTGACACACATTTTGAAATTGCTAAGTTATGGTTTAGTAAAATTTCTTCCAACATTGTCCTTAACTTAGTGTTCAGTCAATATCTTTTCAAATAAGTAGGGCCTACCTAAGTTTAAGCCTAATTTTAAACTTAGGCTAGATAAAAAGGCTGCACTTAAGTCTACGTCCTACACTTAAGTCTACGTCCTACAATTATTCGAATTAAATAGTGTTATAGAAATATATTATAGGTTATTCAATCCTATCGATTATTTCATTCCGTTAGTTAGGTTAGGTTAACCTAATTTACCCAAACTTGATATATTGAATGAAATAACTTAATCGATAAACCCAATTGATCGATTTATTCATTTGAATGAGTGTAGGACGTAAACTAAAGTGCAGCAAGAGAGGTGTAAAACCATTAAAGCTACAAGTACCTACATTTACATATACAAAGAAATTATTGTTTTTTAGGGTCTTGACCAAGTAGGCAAAGTTAACCTTTTAGAAGTGTAGGACCTAGGCCTAAACTTATCATTGTAGTAATACACAACTTTGGCATTTAGGCAAGGGCTGAAAACGATAAGATTGCAACCTTATTTAAAAAATATAATGCTATAAGTAAAACGAACGGTTTAACTTGCCAATAACTTATCTCTAAGTTAAACAATAGGCCTATGTTAAAAGTAAATTGTGTCTTACTATAGGCTAGTTAACTTACTTAAAAAAAAAATGCACTACGGTTTTAAAGCCTAAGTTGATCCATTCTTTTAATTTAACACAATCTTTCTAGATAGGTAACTTATCACCAAAAACTCTAAAATATTTGTTGAACACTCAAATAAAACAAAAATTCAACCAAGAAGCCTAAGCAAAACAATCCAAAACTGTCTGTATATGTTTTATCTAATTTTGCATTTACTGCACTTAGGGTACGTTACCATACATAATACCAGTTGACAATAATTAGTAATACTCCTTGACTCATTTAAGTTTTTAGTACTTACTTGGATACTTGTATCCTTAATCCTTGACTGACTATTGTCAGATAGATTGCGTCATGTCTTTTAAGAGTTTGATTTATTTTTTTAAATACTATAATAAAAAAGTAGGCTTACCTGTACCAAAAACTTGGCAAGAATACAAAGCTGAAAACTGAAAATTCCTATACTTAAATTATACTTTTAAATGTTAGGCCTACTGGATAGGCTTAGAATTAAGAAAACTAAGTTAGTTAACGTAAGTTTCTAAATAACCTGTATGCCAAAAATGTCTGCTTACAAAGATTCATTGCTAACGTGTGATAAAAATTCAAGCCTCTCTTTGATGTTAGATCTAGCCTAAATTATGATTGATCAATGTTATTTTTAAATAGATATAGGTAAAGTCTATGTTTTAAAAAGTCTTTGATCCCGTCTATGCTTGATCTTTCTCCCTACTATCAAAAGTATTGTAACTTATTTGATTTAACTTCCAACTTAGTTATAGGTAGCGTTTAAACAGTGTGAAAAAAGAGCTTTTTCAATCAGATTTCTAGAATATCAAGGCCGCCAACCTTTAAGTACTTTCAGTTCTTTTACCTAAACACAGAGGGTTGCAAAATGCCATTATTCCCTACACCCGGTTAATAGTTCACTGTAATTTATAAGTACATATGAATTGTGTAAATTTGAGAGGTTTATTTTAGATACCTATCAATTCCAAATTCCCTGTTTAGGAGGTGCTTTTTATTAACTTACTTTATTTATAAATTATACTATTAAGTTTGCAATTTTTCAACTATGATTTAAATGCATTGCCTAAAATAATCGTCATTGAAGAGTGCAAACGGTGATCTCAAATTGCTCCCCCCATTTTGGTTGACTCTCTAAAATGTGCTTGGTATAAAAAATTCACAGTTAATTGCTTATTTAAATGAAGGAATAGGAAACTTATATCTTCTGTAGTTGAAGTTCCTCTTCTATTTTTTTTTTTTTTTTAATTTAACTCTTTCAACTTATTTCCCAAATAGGGAATGAGCTATTACTGTAGGTCTCGTGGTAAGACCTAGACCCGGCACTGATTTTTTTTTTTCAAGTACCCAGAAACTATAACACCATCCGTTCTAAGCTAATTTGTTCATATACAATATTTTCTATAACATGTGTCCTTTAGCGTGATAACTCTTAAGTAAAAGTCATCCGATATGATGAAATCCGGTACAAATGTGTAAATACATTTATTCAAACGAGTTCGCGAACCAGCATAATCATACTAACTAACTATGTGAATTTGGTTTGATTGAGTCAAAATTGTCTTATCCGAATTCTCCGTAAGTTTTTAAATTTTCTCTAACACAATTTTGTAGGGATTAACAAACAAGTAATTTAGAAGTGTTGTACGCCTGAATGCCTAATAGTTACAGAGAAAATAAATACTCCTGTCGCAGCAAACTTGCAGACTAAGCGAATTCTCATTTGTCTGATTGCACTTTATCTAAATTAGCTTTATTAAATAACAATAGGTTTTTTATGTAGGTTTTCTGCTACAGAAAGTACAATCAAGTGTGTTTTTTTAATAAAACATGAATAAATTAGTTTAAAATAAACAAATTTGCCAAGTTTCAGATCAAAATAGACTTATATAAACAAGAAAGCTACAACAGTTTAACTATTCTCCAAAAGAACAACGATGGAATCATATATATTAAAACGTGACAGGGTTTTTTTTATTTCACGATTCTGAATCAACTACTTGACGGATTTTCATGATTTTTGTGTTGAAAGAAAGGTAATTTTGAGAACTAGGGAATGTCAAAGCCATAATTTTAGTTTACGGTTTCAGTTTTTTAGAAATTAAGATTTAAATTTTAAAAGTCTAGCAGCCAACGCTAACATTCTACTCTAGCTTTTTTTATAATACCATTTGCTTATCGTAACAGCTGTAAACATTCAGCGTTTTTGACACAAATTTAGCATTTGGATGAAAATGAAATGACATACGTAGAATTGACTTATTTTTACTATGTGTAATGCTTTAATCATTGATACGTTCATTTGTTCGGTAAGAGGATGAGAGTTTATTTAAATATATCCTAGTAAAATACTAGATGTTCTAATTTATTTTTTTGAGCAGTCTTTAAAATATTTAGTTTGCAATAGAATTTGTTATAACTAACAGCTGGTTGAATAAAATAATATTCTATAGAACTATGAGGTTAGTTTATTTACTCTGTGATTTTGTCATTGATTATAGAAAATAAGTAAGATTCTACACTATTTTCTCTGTTATCAATAACCCCTTAAAATACTTGAATATATAGGCCTTGGTAGGGAAATCGTGACATTGTACGTTTTGAGGTTCGAAAACGAGAACAAAGTTGATGGCGATAGGCCTATCACATATTTATCTATAAAAACAAATGCACCCGCAGGAAAACTCGGTAGTGTCTCCGATTGAGGGTTAACAAACATCACTCCTCTTTTGGGACCCTAACACCCTCATCAATTTATATGAAAAGGGATAGTTCAAATTTTAATAAGCATTATTTAGTTTTAAGAGGGCTTTGTGATTAACTATTAACCTTCTATTACTGTACTATCTCTTGGATGAATTAATGAACCTATTTAACCGTAGAATATAATTTGTGAATGAAACCAAGAGTTAATTTGGTGATTCTTGTAAAAAGTATTCTAGCTCAATATTTATTTGAAAGCACAAAAAAATTTCAAATAACACTTATAAAAGTATATTTACACTTATAATGTTGGTGATCGATTTTGATTGGTGTGACCAATTGAAATCGATCACCACTTACCATCTTTTATATGTAACCTATTTACTGTCTTGTGAGTAGGCCTAAACAGTATAAGTGTAAATATATTATTACAAGTGTACTTAGGTCTATATCACGTACGATGCTGATAAAGAAGTTATTCAATATTTATTGGTTCAAGTCTAAATTGATCAAATAACTTACTTAATCGTGTATTCTTAGACGCGAACTAATACACTTTGAGGATTCTATAACCGAATTGAAAAAAAATATCAAGGCATAGAATTAGTTTCAAGGAGTCCATGTAGAATTTCAGTTTTTATTTTTGTTGTAAATTAACATTTTGCCTCCTGTAAATAAATTGCATTTTATTGACATTTTTTCAAGCAATTGTGATGGTTTGTTACAGAAATCATCTCCGCAGAATTGCCAGTCACAAAGACACTGAGTTCTCCAACCAAAGCGTCATGAAGGCGATAGAAACATTTGTCGAGGCCGTGCAAGAAATGGACCAAACCATTCTGGTGCCTTCTCGTCTGATGGACATGCAGGTCGGAGACGGAAGCGACGTTTGCAAACTTCAGGTGGCTCGGAGAAGCGACTGTGAGCCCGTCGACAAGACAAATCTGCACAGCCTGTACAACTTGGTCAACTGTGTGAAGAAAGAGCTGCTGTGGAGTTCTACGGAGTCGCGGCAAGACGAGGAGGCCAGAGAGGCTCTGAGAGTGCAGCCGTACACGGTGACTCCCTCACACAAGGGTCACATTCGCCGGCCGTCCACTGCTAGCATGGCCTCCACCAACTCTACAGCCTCCACACTGAGCGACACCGACTCTGAGGCCGGTCTGGAGAACGACTCCGGAGTGGAAGGCGAGACGGAGTCCACCAAACCAACCTACACCCAGACGGTCGAGGACAGCTTCAGACGACACCTTTACGGGCTGCAGCGTTGTCTAGAACAGATGACCGAGGCCGCAGGCTACCTGACGAAGCGGTACCAGAATGAGCTCGATGGCACGGTTTGATAGTGTTTTGTGATGTGACTATATTTATGGGTTGCGCTGCTGAAGGGAAATAGAGGTTGCCAGTCTGCGATTGCTCATCAAAATGTAGCCGAATGGTGTTCTCGACCCCTTCGAGTTAATCATGAATGATTTTGTTTGGTAGCGTGGTTGAAAATGCAGTTGTTATGCTGAAAAGTAAGTAAGAAACGTATGTTGGATTGTGCGCCTTGTTAAAAGTTGACCAAACTGTTTAGTTTTTACTTTTAACATTGCACACTTAACTAGGTATTTTTAAAATTCTTCAATATAACTTGGACACAAAACTTTATTTTCAAACCGTCTAAGGTATTTCACTTGTTTTTTTACCCTGGACAATTTTATTTGCAATGCTCAGTGCAATGTTATTGCTGCTGTTGAACAAGTATAATTGTTGATAGTTAAAATCCAAAGTTTGAATCAATAGTTATTTCAGTGTTAAAGATTGGTTGTTTTACGATCCTCTTGGGATGTATGAATGGTAGTACTACTTATTTTTCAGCACTTATTTGTAATAAGTACTGTAGATTACTTTTAATGTGATACCTCTACATTTTGTAGAACAATCTATTTATTTTTCTTGAACTCAAAGAGTTAGTTTGTGAGCAAGAAAATACTGTTGTAATACTTAAATTATTACTTAGTTTAGGGAGACATACACCCAGAAGTCTTTTTAGACCCACAGACCTAAGGTCTAGCAACATTTCTGTCATTTTATTTTCAGCTTATACAAGTCCTAGTCATAGATTACATTTCAGTTTTATACTGTTCTTTTATACAGACAATTTTTATGAATTAGTTAAGCAATTTAATTTATTTATATAAAAGATGTCAAAAGTATATTATAAACCAGACATGTATCAAGGTACAAATTTTAAAATTTTCAAATCGATGTGTGATAGAAAAATTACCTTAAATTTTTGTAATAAAGAGAATTGTAAATACAATACTGTATATATTATTTTATATTGTAGTAATTAATTTAAAGAAAAAAATCAAAAACGACAAAAATATACCAGCAGGTTACTCCAGAGTTTTTAAGACAAATGTTTAAACATTCCGGATTTTTCCTACTTTAAGTTCCTTTTAACTTATTTTGATTTTATTTTTGTGTTTTTAATATTTGTCAATTTTTATGCTATGATTCAGTATAATATTTGAGCAGTTTTGTTTTTACAGAAAGTTTTAAGTAATTAATTATAAAATTATCATATAAATCAATGTGCCAAAATACAAAATTTTCATTGGAAATTTTTGAAACGTATTATTTCAAAGAAATTAATACACTATTCCATCTGCTACTTAAAATTATTTTACTGTTACTTTTTACGTTAAGCCATAGGTATCCTAAAAAATGTTTATTCAAGGGTCAAGTGTTATGTTGAAGGTTTAAAATTAATGTGATTTATTACATTATGTCTTTCCTTGGTGCAATGTGTTCTCAAACAGCTGGCTATTTTAAAACCGAGTTTAAGCATAGCCTCCTCTAATACAAGGCCGCGGCCATGGTAATAAAATAAATGACACAAGTGTAAACAAAAACATTGCCCATATGTTTCATAATAAAGTAGTGCAACAGCTGTTTCGGTTTGACGGGGCAATGCTGTTGCCACTTTTGTCTCGCCACGGCCTTGTATTAGAGGAGATTATGGTTTAAGTAATGAACTGTGATATGTTGGGACTTGGATTAGACTAATTTTCTAAAGTGTAAACTTACCACTTATAAAGAGGCTTGGAGTACCAAGATGCTATAAAATGTTGTTGGGTTTTCTGAAGTATATTTTATCGTAATATTTTGTTTAATGTGGCATTATATCTCATTTTATGTGGTTTTGTTACATGTCATTTGTGGTCAGATTAATTTAACATTTTTCATCTCATTTGATCTGAGTTTCTAGTATTACACGTTTTAAACAAGATTACTTATAAAATCTGAAAAATTATAAACCAGTTTTATTGTACATAAAATTTGTTTCTTGTATAACTTGTCTGATATTGTAATACATCTGTGGCATGAAGAAGAGATAAATAAAAATATTATATATCAAATATATCAGGAATTATTATTTTTCTTGGTTTTAAGTTTCCTTTTTTTACTTGGAGGTTATCACTCTCAAGAATGGTTTCTACAATTATGCTTACTTAACATTTAGTTAAAAGAGTAGTTGCACATTGCAATTTCTGTGAAGATAAATGCAATTCACTAACTTTTTCAGAAAAGCAAAATGAACTTCCTTTACGTTCAGTTTGCTTAAGAGAACCAAGAACTATAAATGTATGATTGTTTATGAGTGTTAATGGTTATTTTGTAGAGAATACATGGGTTCAAACCAACTTCATTCAATGACAATAAATGCTACCATTAATTATTAAGCCCATGAGCTTTTGGATTTGGCATTTGGTGATGGTGATATGCACACTAACATTTTTAGTTGATCACCCTTTGGCCAAGATCAATGCCTCATGCAAGGAACACATTTACTGAAGTTGAGCCAACAACCAGGAAAATTATTTTAAATTAATACAGTTACAATTTTATAACTGTCCCATACCGTTTACATTTTTCACTAGCCTTGAAAATTTTCAACTTATTTCTACCTTTAAAAACCAGAGTAAGTAACAAGTTAAGGATTTTATTTGGCCATCAATGAAGCTAATGTTTGCAACCCCAAGGATCACAACCAAAAATTGAAAAGTGTAAACAACAGTATAAAAGTGTACTGTTTTCATTAATCTCAAAGAGTCATTTGGAATATTGTTCTTGGGTCAAAAGTAGTGAAAAGTTAATTAGGGACAAATTATGAGATCTTAGTCGTGTTTCTTAAAGAAATTCTGAGGTCAAAGTTTTATTTGGTAAATAATTACGAATCTTTGACACTATAAACTTGAGTCAACTAGTGTTGTTGGGGTTGCTATAATGTTCTGCCATAATAAGACTAAGAGGTCATTGAACTCATTTGTTGATTATTTTTGAGCATATTTATAAAGGGATTCTGCACATCTACAGGAAAATATCTTTCTAACATTAGCCTATGTGTAGATTTTCTCTGCGATGCACACAAGCTGAGATAAAAGGTTTTCAATAAACATGCTTGGCTAATATATAGGATAATAAGTATAAAGCACGATTTTAAATGTGGTTCGAAACAGGACCTAGATGTCCTTGATGAGACTGTGGTATCAGCATAGACCAATTTAAGAGACAAACTCATTCATTCTAATTACAATTACAATTAATAAGTTAGTTCTCAATTTTTACCACTATGCTACAGAACCTACACTACTGTAAGCTACTAGTAATTTGATTAGAGGTGTGGTCTGTGTTAATTTGATGTACACCAAAGACAGTGTAACAAAGTTTTTACTTTTAGTCAACGACGTAATTAGTGAGTTCATATTCAAAAGCCAGAGGCACAAAGAGAACAAAGGAATTTAACTGTTTCGCGCCAAGGTCGCTGTAGAAAAACGCCACCTTCGTATTTTCCAGAAGGATCTACAAGGTCGTCCACTGATCCTGGCAGAAGGCGCAGTCAGGTTACATTATACAGTACTTGTAAGCCAAAGCGCCGATATTTAGAAGGCAGGCAATTTAAAAATCGTTAAACCCCAACGGATTGACATATGATTTCTTATCTCGGCACCTTTTCCACCACAACAATGACTGTGCGGAAGCATTCCATTATTACCCGGATCGGTGACAAGGAGTTTTGGCGTCAAAATATTATTTGTACACATGCTTTAGAATAATTTAGAGTACAGTAAACTCGTGTCTGTAATATTTATGGAATTTTTGTGAAGTGTCAAGTCTCACGTAGTTAGGTTGAAGATCATTGGTGTTGATCCCCTAAGGCGATAGTGCCTTGAGGATTAAATGGATTAGACTGTTAAATACCCTTGTGACACGTTTAAATCGTCTGATTTGAAGCACGTTTCGATGGTTCCATAATAGTTGGGACACTCCTAATGAAATTAAAACTGAAGTATCATTGCGTCTTCCACTAGCGTTAAAATTTCAAAATTGTATCACATGTTTCGAAAGTTAACACAGTAAAAACGACTATCTCTTGTTTCCTTCTAAGAAAATTAGTGTAGTTAATACCTATCAGATGTATTTATAAGCTGTGTAAACCAACTACACAAACTTGTTTGCTAATTTGGAATTAACTTTTTCATGTTGACTAAAAATTCTCAGGTTCTCACTGAACGGAGTAAGCTATAAAAAAGCTAACAGAAAGACATTAGGCAACCAAACCACATGAAAAGTAGCATGTAACAACTGGCTTTTTCCGAGTAAGTAGTCTTGTCATTCTAAAGTACATAAAAGTTAGATAACAGGCGGTTAACATTCGTAAGGAATTTGTGGAATAAAGATTTTTTATGATTTCTAAGTCGAGTACACGAATTTCAAGGGAAGACGAGCCTTCTTGAATCTCGTTCTTTTAGGGAATGGTTTACTGACAAAGATACAGCACATGGAAATGTTTACGATAATCTCGTTTATTTTAACTTCTCATTTCATTATTCTAAAACATTGACATGAGGATAGTTTAATCACAGACAATATTGTCTGTGGTTTAATGCTCGTCATCTAGTTAAAAGCTGCTACTCCTTCCATCGAAATCAAGTTTTCCCACACCTCTTTTGAATACAGCTTCTTCAATCTTCGTCCTCACGGCCATTTTAGGTCGCTCTTGTTGAGTTTGAAATAAGAAAAACTCCCAACAAAGTTAAGTAGGAAAATGTTAATTTGGCATCGCAATAAAACCAGTTCAGTAGGCAGGAACGATCATCTGGAAATCAGCTGATCATCACGTGACCACGGCGGGAACAAATGACCTTGAACCCGCGGGAATGTTGTTCTAGCATAACCCACTTGACTTGCTCCCGGCCCCTGTCTTCATTTGCTCATATCTTCAAACCTAAGTCCCTCTCATGATAAGCTAAATGTCACCTTTTAATTCTCTGATAAGACCTGACAAGGTTGTTGGTGGCGTGATAAATGAATGCACTTGTAACCCATATACCTCACGTGATCGTCAGCCTATTCTTCACTTGATCAAATGTTTTGGTGTGTTTGAGAAGTTTTTTTTTTAATCAACGAATTCAGAATGTCTATACCATACCCTAAACCACTGATCTCTTTCGAAGTCAGTTCAAAAATCTGACAAATTTGTTACAAACCAAAACAAGCCAATTGATCAAATTTGGCAAATTTATATATTTTTATCCTATATTATTAATATTTGGACAGAAGCACTTTTACCTTCCCCGTAGCAGCAAACCTTAGAACTCGTAAAATACAATAAGATCACCTGATTGTAACTGTCAAATTGAATGTTATTGTTTTTATAATAATAAAAACAATAACAACCAAAACAAAACAAATACATATACTAATTTGACAGTTACAATCAGGTGATATTTTGTTTGCAATCCGAGTGACGTAAGAATATGTGGGAATAGCACACCTATGTTTTTTCCTTCCACCATGATCGATACCGGTATATTAATAGGCAAGCATGGAAGCATGTTTCTATAAAACATTTTTTTCAGGTCGTGTGCATCGCAGGGAAAATCTATGCATATTGTGAGAAAGATATTTTCCTGTAGATGTGCAAAATCCCTTTATAAATTAAAATAAGTACAAAAAATGAATTCAAAATTTAAAAGAATTAACATAGGCCTTATGGGTTGCTATGGTGGTGACGAAATAACAACGAAATATAAACAGATATTAAAACAAATAGAAAAAAGTTCCAATCACATGTTTAAATTAACAGCTTGTGGTGAAAATAGAGAATTACATATTTTTGGTCGAGATTTCGACCACAGGAAGACCTCTAGTGCCATTTAAATGAGGAATAAATATTTCTTGTTAGTGAAATATTTTAGTAAAAATCCAACCAGACAAATTTTATATAGTGCGCTTAGACTGCAGGTTTGCTGCGGTGGGGTATTATTATTGCGGTGGGGTGGAAATCAGATATAAGGATCTTAAAAATCCTCTACAAGTTCGATTTTTTATCTCATCACTGAATAAATCCGTACGAGCCATATCTTAGGTAAGTGCTTCAACATTTATATACTACACTTTCGGCAATTTAATAAGGGTACGAGTTGGGTAATCTTTGCAAACCATATAAGATCACTGTGAGGGAAAAACTTAATTATTTATTTTACGTAGACTGATAACAATAACAAAATAGGTTTGATTTTCTCGTACTAATTGAAATCTGGGTCAAAAAATGCCCAATTAGCTTGAAGTTTTTATCGGATTATGATACCGTAAGATACCGTCCCATAATCAGTATCAGAAACTATTTCTCTAAATCTGACCTAATGACAGTGTGTTCCACATTGGAATGTTTTCTCGCCAAGATTATCATATGGAACTTTCTATATCTTGCTTCTGACCAGGAAAATAAGTTATTTTGCTTTTTAATCAGTTGGTTTGACGCATCCTGGGCCCAAAGGGAGATTACATTCCAGCGATACTGTATCTCTGTTGCAATGACGAAGCAGTTACATAATGTAAAAGGCTGTGCCTGATAGATTGGGAAATGGACTAAAATTGGCCACAACTAATTTGGCCTAATTTAGTTTTACTGAAAATATAATCGAAGGGATGTTTTATCAAAAACAAGTATTTTGTAATTTGGTATGTCCCTTGTATCTGTGTTTTCCTGACGAAAATAATGAAGTGTTGTGTTTATTTAAAAAAAAGCCAAGTAATTTGCCATTTGGAATGTCCCTTGAATCTGTTTTCCAGACAAAAATAATCAAGTGGTGTTTTAAAAACAAACAAGTCTTTTGTAATTTGGAATATCCCTCGTATCTTGTATCTGTGTTTTCCTAACAAAAATTGTTTGATCTAAAAACACATATATTTTTACCCATTTGAGCATCTCTGCAATGTACAGGCGAGGGGGATTATACTGTACATCTCTCATCTAGGCTATAATCGATATCAAGTATAGATGTTGAAGCCATAGATCTAAGCTCCATTTATTTTGTATTTGTTATTTGTTATTGCCGCTTTTTGAGAAGATGTATAGAGCCAAAGCTTTCATTTCTGATTGATTTATTGGCTCACCTTCAACAATCTGGCGATCAGAAGAATCTATCATTAAATTGGCATGTCATATTGAATATAGTCGTGTTTTTGTAATTGCACAATTTACATGACTGTTATCGTTTCATTGAAGCATACAACTGTGCAACTACAATTTTTGAAGTAGGTATAGTATTTTTTATTTTCTGAGCTAATTAAATAAAATTCAAACTAGTAAAAAATCCTGGACAGTTGGTTTTTTACGTTCAATGAATCTGTCAGTTAGATTGCAATGGCATTAACTTTATATTTAGGAATTTGGAATAAATTGTATCTATTGCTCGCCTTATAGGATGATGGGACAATCCCAAAGCGGCTTCGATTCTGGACTCAGATACTACAGTATTGGGCTAAGGGGATACAAATTAATTGATGATGCTTCCTAACAAGGTTGACTGAAGTCATTAACAAGGTCAGGGTTTGGACCATCCCCTTACGTAAAACCAGAACATAAATAGTAAAAAAAAAAACGCAAAAATGGTAATAAATAAATAAAAAACAATCAACATAAAAACTGACTTTTAAAATACACCTTTCAACCCGCAAAAGAATACAATCATCTAAGTAATTTCACGCTGTTAATCGTATGTTGTGGTGACGACTTAACATTGTAAACCAAGATTTACAGTCAATTCATAAGTCGAGGATGACTGTCATTCTAAGACGCAAATGTTTACAGACAACAGAGGTTTGCAAGGAGGCATGCTCATTACAACAATATTAATAGCCATGACGAAGTTGGCAATATTGACGTCCTCAGTTGACGTATGACGTAGAGTCGTGATGACTTGACGTGTGACGTGTCAAGTGTGAAAACCCTGGGATTTGGCTCTGGGATTAAACAACGATATCTCAACGGAATTTTAATCAATGGTGCGACTGAAATTTCCTGATAGGCAAACTTTTTCTGTGACAGCCATGTTGACCTTGAAACAGGTCAACCGGTGGAAGGAAGTGATATAACATTTCAAAAATCATACTTGTCACATAAGTGTCTACACACATTTGCGAACCAGACAAAGAAGAAAGAAGATGAATGGCAAGAGGATTAGATGGTGGTTTCTGACAAAGACAAGCCGAATCTTTAGCCAAGGTCAAGATCAATTAGTAGGATCATAATGAATGTTTCAAAGTAATTCTAACACGTGTTGATATCTTAGTGGTTACGTCAAACTAAACTAGTGAACATAGCACTCTATTGACGCAGTCAAACCAATGAATTGGAGTACTCTTAAGCGAATGTTTAAGTTCTGAATTTAATTTCTCTAAGCACTCTAAAAGAAGTACGAGTCGTAGAAAAGTAAACAGGAAATTCCTTAAAATTATAAGGTTGGATCCAATGTCGTAGATCTGAAGTTTTTACTCTGAGAACAACATTTTGCACTCTGCACTGTGTTAGGAAATGGTACTTGAATGGAATACCAATGAGTGAATGGGCCTAGTTCAAAGTCTTTTAGAACCAATTTACTCCTGACACTTTTTACGCTCAGGGCTATTAAAGCTGTAACCTACACTTTGTCCATTAGATTCTATGTTGATTTGATTTTTTTATTGGACTTCAACTGTTAAAATCATACGTATTTGACAACATCTCTAAGTTTATCCCTGGGATTCATGAATTTTAGTCTGCGGAATCAAGCTACAGTATAAATAAAGCTCGAGTATAGACTTATATCTTCATTTACTAAAAATCTTTCGCAAAACTTACGACAGCTAGCTAAACCGGTCCATACTACTAAACCGGATCAATTTATGTCATTTGGTTGGTACCAAATGATAGATATTTTCCTGTAGATGTGCAGAATCCCTCGATAAATTAAAATAGGCTCAAAAATAAGCATGAAAAATGAATTTGTTTTTTAAAATTAACATGGGCTTTATGGGTTGCCATGCTGGTGAAAAAATAACAACCAAATATAAACAGAAAAACAAAACAAATTGAAGAAATTCCAATCACATGTTTTATTTACAGCATGGGGTGAAAATAGAGAAGTTTGCACCTTTTGGTCGAGTTTTCAACCACGGAACCACGGGCGAGCTCTAGTGTCCTCTAAAACCTTTTTATTCTGATGTTACAAATAAAACTATGGCTGATTTATAAGACTAACCAACTCTAAAGTTACATCTAAGTGACATACTACTACTCTTCCAGCTTGCATACTTGGCAGGGGCTTCAGAATACTACTGGAGGTTTTGTTTTGGCTTAGGTTTGTTTAGATTTAGATTACTAACACAAGGTTTACCTATAGTAAACGGTAAAGATGGGTGAATTATTATTGGTTCAGGGTGAAAGAATAACGTACAAATTAAAAAATGTTTTTTTGAGTGTAGACTACTCAGTGAGCGAATGAGCTAGCTTCTTAGCCTGGACAATTGAGAAACACTCAAAGAAGATAATAACTTGAAATGAATGTGACTGTACTGTAATTTTCCATCAGACACTCACTACTTCTCGAGTACATGAATGTCAAGTTTTCGCACAAAAATATCAACCAGTAGGCCAGTACAGTTGTTAAAGCGTTAAAGGCCAATGCCACGCACGCCGACGACGACGACGAGTGGCGATTATATTTAGTCGGCCTTGCCTTACACATGCGATGGTGACACTATCTAGAATAACTTAAACTTGTGTAACTCTTCTGTTTAAATGACAAAAATCTTCATTTTATGATTCTACCATATTCTACATTAATCAACAAATTAGATAAAATGTGGACACTAGTGCTACCTGTAAGGTGAAGGTGCTCGGCGGTGCTGATCAAATTCAAATTTGTTCGTTACAGTGTTGTTAAAAGCATATTGCGAAAGTTTAGATAAGTTATAGTTGTATAAATCTAATACGACTTTGCTATTTTTACTTATTCGGGTTTTTATATTGCCAAGCAAGTCTAGGGAATACCTGTATATTTTGCACGAATATGTGTCGTGTGGCTAAATGAAGATGCAGAAATAAAGGCTTGGAAAATGTAGCCGTGTATATCTAGGTACAGTTAAATAGCATTCCCCATTTTCTTTTGCAATTGCAATAATTTATGGAATGTTACTGGAGAAAGAAGACTTGCTGACGCAAGACATTTTCCCTCTGACATCAACCAGTAACCTACCTCAACTACGCAGCAACTGACAGAATTCCCAAACTAAAAAGAAAATGTCCTCGAGACCTCAGGCAGGATACTTAAAAATTAACTACTAGACACTAGTGTTAGTGTTGTATAATTTATTCCTTACGTGTTTCTGAAGAATTTCCAATTGAAATATTCAGATTAAATGCATAATACTGGTTACGCTTTAGAATCATGATCAATAGATAAATTGGAAAATTTCTGATTCTTAAATGTCGCAATATTGTTTCTAGCGTTTTGTGGTCAGAAGCACTTCCGAATTGTATTTACTATTCACTCCTGGGGTCATTGCTATTTCATACAATATTTTATTATGTTAGATTGGACAAAGGTACATAACGTTCATTCCAAGTTACAAATCTATCATTTGTTTCTGGAAGAAAACATCTTAGTCCATAGATGCAACAATGACCCAAAGAAGTGTATGTGATGACCTAACCTATAATTGGCCGAGATAACCTCACTTTTATCATTTAATTGGCGCGGATGTGAACCAACACGCGCGCTCCTCGTGGCCAAACATGTAACTTGATGGCGCGAGTGATCGGGCGATGATCCAATTGTCAAGATCAGTCACAACTCACAGCTTTGGCGCGTGATAACTTTATCAACTTTCTCAGTCGGTCAGCGAATTCCCTACCTACTTAGTAAACAAACATCACGACATGCCTACCTCATCATGAAATAAACAAAATATTGACAATAGTCGAACAACACATGTGAAAAAGCATTGGTGTAAAAGACCTTGAAATTGAAAGGTTATAGATGTGGAAATTGTTTTCATTGTTTGCATTTTCGTCATGTAGTGTATTGCATTAGAACTTAGAAGTATTATACAAGACCTGTTAGCTTTGCAATGTTGTAGTTAGGAGGAAAAACAATGTTTAATGCATAATGCCGAGGAAGCTTGACAATTTTAAGACCAAGTACCTTTTCACACATATCTTCAGTCAGATCTCACGAATAGTTAAGAGCTTTAAGTATCACAGTTCCTTTGAGGAAAGCGTAAGCCATAGCTCTTCCAATAGCATAATCATTGACTATTTCATTGGCTATTGGCATGATTCAAAGAGAATTCGTGATGTATTGTTATTTATAAACTTGGCACTCATTGGATGACTCAAGTGGGTTTATACTTGTAATCATACACTCATTGAATTGCAATTGAACTACTTGATGTGATGATTTCATGATATATAAATAAAATCATGATTATATAATGTATAAAGCAATAAATTACTAAAACCCTCATAGGGTACCATATAGCTTCTTTGAAGATCAACTAACCATCTTAAGAAATATCAAATAAATAGTAAAAGGCATATGATAAGACAGTTCGTGTGAACTTCCCTAGTTACATAGATCGCATCTAACATCATTTAGCGTATAATAACCAGCTTCGTTTACCTTGTTATTCTATATTACAAAAGATAGGAACTTCCATAGATAAAACAGGAAGTCCTCGATAACCCTTCAATCAACATGTTGCAACTTTAACATGTTTATTGAGTATTTCCCTCAGTTTCTAATCCGCTACAAGGTCAAAACAATGTTATGACGGAACCGGAACATGGAACCTGGACGGAAAGTAACTGATAAACCATTAGGTTGCTCAATAATTCCGGAAATTTGGTAAATAGAGTCGCGATGTTATCTGAAATTCACAGTTGAAGAAAATAAACTACATAGGCTACAGGTAATACCAAAAACTAGATTAGGCTCAAAATGTTCAAACCAGCTTTGAGAAATGTACTCATCGACCACTAGTTTTATTACACCAATAAATACTGTAACCTAACCCCCAACCTAACTTGACCTGGAGTTGACCACCCTAATTATTTGCCAGGCTTAGGTGGCAGAAAAGAGGAAGATAATAAGTAAGTTAGAACAGGTTCACACAAAAATTGTGCTAAGTGCTGTATAAGGATTGCATAAACTACAAACACCATCAGTACTACAAATAACTATACACTATTCGTATTCGTAGTAGGAATTGGAAATTTCCCTTGGTTTGGATTCTTCGAGATTGGGAAACAATCAACTACTATCAAAAATGGTTACTTTCCACACAGATAAAAAATTAGAATGCAGACGCAAACCAGTATCTTTGGGGATAAGCCAATTAACCAATTTGATCATGGAGATTCACCAGCTGTTATCATAACTGGTTGGTTTCCAAGCGGAGCGAATAATGCAAATATGAGGAAACTGGCAGAATTGTTGCATTAGATTAACTCGGGTGGTTATTTTGTAAAACAATTAACTTTTCACGTAATATACTTATTTCTTTTTCCCACCCACACTCAGTACTGAAGCACGGAATGCCTTCAGTTTCTGTTATCATAAGACTTACGTTATCAACTATGCTGTTATCAAGAGGTCGTTGAGTTATCAAACAATATGGCGAGTTTTTGCAAAATTTTACTTCCCGTTCTAAACGATCCGTGCAACAATTTATGATTTATTGTACAGTTATCTTTTTAACTGGTTGTTAAGTGTGCGAATCCGGATATATAAATTAAATTTACCATAACGAAATAATCAATTTGGTTATCGTAGGTCAACGAGTTATCGATAACAAATTATGTTTTTTTGGGTTGGTTATTTCTTTGATTGCAGTTATGAATGAGAGTTTATAAGCTATTGATGGTTTTTGTTGAATTTGAATATAGTTCTACGAGCATTTATTTCTTAGTGTACAGACTAACGTTGGCGGTTCGATCCCGAGAAATGTCTAACTACTTTCAATGGTTCGAAACTGGACACAGCTGTCCTTGATAATTAAGTAATTGGGCTTTTGGTCGATGACCCTGTCTAAAAAGCCAGCTGATCTAATTCAGTAAAAAAGCAGTCATAAAATTCTTTAAAAACACTACTCATATTCACCAATCCAATACTCTCTGGTCGGTGCCATAAAAATCTAATTTAATTTAAGTCAGTGCTAAGTTCAATCAGTTATATTTATTTTAAACATTGCAATATTGTTTACTATGTTGACAAAAAAAATTCCCAACTTTGTTTTGGGATACAAAATTTCCTACCATAACACACACTTAGCTGGTAAATCCCAGCTCGACTGAACAAATATTATTATTCAAAGACAATCATAAGCAGATTGAAGTAACGATTTATCTAATATGGACACACCACAATAAAGATCATATCTAATAATATTAATGGCTCATGACAACAACCCATCTAATACTGATGATATCTTACACCAAGAACCCCACAATAATTGACAACAAGCACAAGAATACCTGTGATAACGAATTGTACTTTCCAAATCCCCATCAATTTGTCATAACATCTACTAATGTTTTGATTTGATTCTACGAAAATCTGGTATTTATAAACTTAAACGTACAAATAATTGTTTTGCTGAAGACATTCTGATGCTTGAAGTAGAAATTAATGATTATACTAGCTGTTACCTGTTACCCACGGGCTTCACCCCAGTAGTCATTATCATTAGTATTAACACGACTATGCCTTAACATTGACTCAATGGTATTAATAAAACTATTGATTGGTTAAGTTTAGCTGAAATAAAAAATAAAAAAACAGAATACAGTAATACAAACAAATAATCACACCTGATTTTAGGTAATAAATTGAAAGAATAACAAACAAATAAGTAAAGCTGAGGTATTTTTAACTTTAGGTATATGGAAAGTTCCCTTTGGGATGGAATTACGACATTAAAGGGCAATTTATGAAATAATGGACAGTTTTGCGCAAGGTTTCTCGTCATGACGAACATTTTAAGGAAATGGTTTATGGGGATGTGACTTGTAGTTTTCTCAAAAGTTCATGTGTGACAATTTAAGGATTAGAAAAGTACTTACAGTGTCCAAAGTAAATCAACAGTCGTAGTCATTTTAGCACGACGTCCCAACCATACAAGAAATCAAATGCTCTAGCACTCATCAGGCTATCGAAATTTTTTTTATTGCTTTTGTGTTACAGCAAATATTACCTACACTAGATTAGATCAGATTTTTACCACGCTACACCAAAGTTAGTAAAATGATGAATGAAAAGACAGCTTTGTTTCTAACCAAGATCAGCTGTTTCATTATCTAGGACTATTTATTGTAGCCCAACGATCATGAACAGCTGAGTCCAGCTTCGAACCATGAGAGGAATGTATTACAGTACACGAATGTTTCTCCCTTCAAACAACAATTGACAAGTCACGTGACAATAAGGAGCTGAAAGTGAAGTGAAGATTGGGAACAGAGACGAGCGAAACGGAGGGAAAGCGCGAAACGGAATGATGAGGCAAAAACACAAAAGGAACAGAGGAAACGAACCATGCGTGATGCAGGTTGTACATTGACGTTCTATAAACGGGACAGAGACAATACTTTAAAAATAGGTGTGCGAAGTCTATAAATAAAGGCGATAAAAGTGGCGTGATGGCTGAGCGTGCCAAATTACGATTGTTTTTGCGTGTTAATTAAAGCTTCAGCAAATATTGACGCTTTAATAGCTGTGGAAACAGTATGGAGAATAGTTAGTGACTCAAAGCAATGAATACAAAATAAACGGTATCAGCAATATGACACATACTTTCTCCCATCAGCTTATCAACAACCTTTATCATGGGTAAGCGATGAGAGTAACTAACAATGATCTTATTTAATAGGTAAATTCACAAAAGTCGCAATTTTTTATATCTATTTAAAACCCAAACTCGAAAATTTTGGAGAAAACAATACTTTCTCTATACACCATGCCACCATAGTATAAGGGGGAGAAAGTAAAAGGGTTTGTATTCATTGCTCAAAGTCTCGTTTTGTCTGTAAACTCTAGTACCCCAAACCATAGACAGTGGAAGGGGGTTATAGTTATCAATTATTGAGTTTGAAAAAAAGCTCCTCTGTTCAATCTTTTTTTAAAATGTTTGTATCTATTTGTTGGCTTCTCATACCACCCTACACAACTTCTATGTTCTTGGTCTATTGAATGTAGCCTATTTTGAATGTGGAGTCTGAGATATAAGTTTTTGCATGATCCATAATGCAGAATACACTCATTAGAAAACCATGTAATAAATTTAATCAATCTGGGATACGCTAAAAAATTACATAAAAAATACTTTATTGACTAACTTCAATACACAACAAAACATTGACGATTCAATACACTAAACATTTTATTTTTCATACACTTACACGCCAACAAAGATGACCAAAACATGTCACTCTAACAAATTACATGTAGTATTTTTGTAGACATATTTTCAACTACACAGATTTCGAGATTTCCTAAAACACAAAGAACTTACAATAAATAAATTATGATTTTCCTGACATGACTGTTTTGACAGTTGAGTCAGATATGTTTATGTTTGTTGTGAAGTGACCGTGTTTGGTGAGTATGTGTGCCAGATGTCAAATGCTTTCCCCTGTGCTAACTATGATGTCCATGGCACAGTCTTGAGGTGGCAACGCAACGACTACATACGGTCACGCCAAACATACATGTCAAACTACTCGTTTACGTTTGGACATCGACTATACTGGACTTTACATACAGTAATCTACTTGTTTTGGATACAGTACAGTGTATCAATTTCGTTTATTCCACCTTCATATCCTAGGACGATAGTCTCTAGCCCTGAACAGTTTTACACATCAATTCAAGCAAAGGGTAGGGGCATTATCAAGTAAACTCCAGTGGTGATTGGCTGGATTTGAACCAGAAACCTAGGAGACCGAAGTCCCGCTCTCTTCCTATAGACCAGATCGCTCTAGTATATTTCTGTACAATGACTACAAACTGTCACATCACTCAGACTGTCAATCTACGAGTTTCAGTTGTATCAAAACATCGACATGACATAGAGAAGCAAAATTGAATAAAAACCTCCTGACATACAGTGCTCTACGTATTAAATTAAATAACTATCTTATATTCGTCCCACTAAGTACAAATATGTTACTTGAGTGAAATACTACAGCATAAACTAGACAACAAAAAAATGTTAATTTACAACTTCAGCACATAATCTTTCGGATCACAGTTAATCAAGGAAACCCATCCTAGATCGATACCATTTGGTTACCATTGGAAATTTGGACCTATGTTGTTGGAGTAGCTATTGCGATAAAAGTCTAACTAATGTTGTCAAACTTTCCTAACTTGTTTTGTATCGCAAAATGTAAATAGTCACTGGGTTTTTGCCATACAGTTCAGACCCATTTCTTCATAAAATATTTTCTGTAATGGATATTTTGGGTCCAAACCGTTAATGATATATATAAAACGAATAACATGTATACGACTAATTAATAATTTAAATTGGTTTACCAGGGAAATATTTTGCAATTATAAACGAATTTTCAGCCTATGTTTGGAAGCTGAAATACCCAACACCTAGAATCCTATCCAAACATATCGAAGCACACCGTACAAGAAAACCTGAACTCAGTCCAACTTTCGGCTAGTTAATGCTGTCCATCTGCCGGTTAAAAGCTAAATCACATTAAACATATAATTTATAAACGTTATCGATTTGTTAATTTTAAAATAGTTTTCCTGTTTTCAATGAAAACTATCTTACATGTAGGTTTTGGAAAACATATTAGTTAATCGTTACAGCTTTGAAAATGGTAAACCCCTTTTTGATAGTGTAAAATAAATACAAAAGTCATCTCCAAAGGAAAAATCACATAATATCCAAAGTTTTCACATTGTTGTTCCTTATGGCTTTTTCCGGAAACCTAATATTATTTGCACTAGTACACAAATAACAATACGAAATAACCAACTACCCCACATTACACTCCATGTAGAATATCATTCTCGACTTCTGTCAGAAGCCTTTTAGCTTTTAACTTGAACTTCAATACATTGACAGTTGAAAGATTTCGCAGTGATCTCGACTTCACCGGTCAAAGACTAGGTCAATCTGAGATGGTTGAGGAGGCGTTGTTAGGTTCAGGGTCAGCGTCCTCTACCACCCACCCCGACCTAGTCAACGATACGGCGAGGGTATATTGATTGCTGAGCTGCAATGGAATTATGACGCCACTGGGACCACCGTTTTTAGACCTTCAATGGCAGCATGAGAAATAGTAGCCTACTTATACAGTAATCATAGAGCATTTTTGATGATTCGAAACTGTCCGTAGGTGTTGTTAATCATTGGGCTTGTCTAAATTGTCTAAAACGTCTAGTAATGTCAGTAACAAATCTACACAATGAATCTTAACTCCATTCTACACTCATATTCGTATTTTGAGAATAATTCATTCATATTCATGACTCGTGAGTTGCCTCCCAATTTCAATTAGTAGTCAATAAATGCCGTATGTGTTAATAAAGTAGAGTAACATTATAAGTGATTTTTTTACAGGTCTGAATAAAAGTAACGAATTAGTTCAGATGTGCAGTTCTGAGGAATATAGATGCAGAAATTAATGTACACAAATTACAACAATTACAAACCTTGTAAAATAGGATACTGTGTGCACAGGTGGTATACTTTCCTGAGATATAGAAAAATCTATAATTTATCTTAGGTATTTTTTGATTGACTATATACTCACGGTCCATTGTATAAGAAAATTATACGTAAAATTACGTATAATGTAATTATGCGTAATAATACCCTACGTAGATAAATCATTAACTGCGTTTTATAAGTAATTGCGTAGGAAAGGAAAGCAATATCAATTTTAACCATCTCAAATTAAACAAATCAAAGAGCAGTGATGTCAAAGCTTGCAAAATTAAGCTATAGTAGCCAGAAAAGAAAATAGTAATTCTTATGAAGATTTCCCCACACAACAACTACATAAACAACCAAACGTGTCTAGAATAAAACAAAGACACGTTAAGTCGCCAAGAAACTGAGCTCAAATGAGCCTGTTTAGCATAATCCTTGGACTTTGACAGTCTCTCAAGCCTTTGATAAATGAGGCGCAAAAATGACATTTACAAAAGAAAACATTACAAGAAACAAGGCGAATATTCTACTGTATTAGCCTATTGTATCCCTCTCAAACAGAGCAAATACTGCACGTGAATATTTAGGTAAATAAATCCATCCCCTCCACTTGAACCTTACCTCAATAATAGCTCAACAGCTGATTAAGCAACACACATTAAATACAAAAACAATACTTTCTCCTCTCTATATACCCAGATGGATTTTTTAAATACCATGCATGGTATATGAGGAGAAAGTAAAAAGTGATGGGAACTTCCCCTCAAACAACCTAAATATTGTGAACGGTGACGAAGTATAGTACCAAAGATTTTCAGTAGCAAATGTAATCTTTGATAGTACTCTTCATTGATAAAAAATATAACCAGAAAAACACAGCAATGTTTTGAATTAATTCATTGATTAAGGATTAATTTATTTTAAAAGGAATTAGACACTGGTTCTGGCAAAAACCCATTATGCCACAAATTTATGTGTACAGTATTGTTTATTTTGCTTGGTAAATATATCACTATAGTTCGGCCGCTTAGAAAGCGACCTCCTCCAGCATTGGTTTAGCATTAGCGCGCAGGTCGTTTTCTAAGCGGCCGAACTATAATAGGAAACTACATTGTGTTGGAAATTACATATTGTTAGAATGATAAAACATTATAATTATTTATCAGTGAACATAATCCAGTTTTTGTCAGAACTTTGTTTCGGTCGCAAAAGAGGCTACCCATCAATATCTTATTTATTTAGATAATACAGGGCGTGGTGTACCATTTTTGACCTTTTTGGTAAACGCTTAGACTTACAAAAACTTTCCCACAAAAACGTATTACGGCTCCGGGTCCAGGTAACTGGGGAACGCCTTTGTACTTTCTATTCATAAAATTCCAATAAGACTTTTGTGCGAAATTTATAAATCTCTAAAACGATTTTAATCGCTTAAAAAAATATGACAGATGTGTGGATGCAAGAACCAAAGAAAGAACAACAGATGCCGCGGCAGGTTTGCCAATTGTTTTTCAACCATGTATAAATTGGTTTAATGTGGTTGTCGCATGTAAAAACTGGAGTGTTTTGGTCCGAGGTGATCTGGAAGCCGACCCGTGACCTTGAGCCAAGGTCATACAGGAGGGCGACGTCCTTGTCTACAACTCAACCCACATACGACAGATGTAAACATATATCATCATTGTACTCTGTGTCTAGGTTTGGCGGGAACGCGTCAAAACAGCGGGAAGCCCGCCGATTCCACAATAACGTTGAGGTTAGTAGTCCAGGAGCTGAGGGGGTTTGAGCATGCATGAAAGTAGTACGCAATGTTATTGCTGATTATTGTAATATGGACTGTGGTGATCAAAATTACGTATGTCGCCTATTTCAAAAGTGGTCGATAAGGTGGGGGGGGGGGAGGGGGCAAACATGGTGGTTTGCGCTATGCGTTAAAACGCTGATAGTTCGAAAACGGTAAAAGATAGAACATCGGTTAAAACGTCGTTGGAATTCTAAAAATGTGGACAACAATAATGGTTATTGGGTCCGAGGTCGTATCTCTATAAATAAACAAGTTATTGTATAAAATATGTAAAAATGGACTTTTCGTGTAGTTTTTTAACCGAAAGTAGAATTAATTTGTGAGTGTCGCAAAGAAGTAATATCAAATATCTTTGCTGATAGTTGTAGTATGAACTGTGGTGATAAAAAATACGCATGTCGCCTACTTTTCAGGTGGTCGAGAACTTGGGGGGAGGGGGGCAAATATGGCGGAACGCGCTATGCATCGAGACGACTGTAGCTCGAGAACGGTACGAGATAGGACATCGGTTAAAACGTAGTTTTAATCCAAAAAATATTACCAATAGAAAAGGTCATCGGATAAAAAGTTGTATCTTAACTAATAAAAAAGTTATAACAATAATAAGTTTAACAAAATCTACATCGTACAGCTATTTTTTTAGAAAATCGTATGTATTGTTGATAAATAATAGTGTAATTCCTTAATTACTCGGCTATATATTAACTAGATGCATTTTCTTATAAGGAAAAAATATATTATTACGAATACATTTGGTTTAAAATGTAAAACACGGCCTCCAAACGCCTTGGGGTTCGTCCGATAGGTGGCGTCATAATTGCTGCGCAGTGCTGCTGATATCGGCACAACTGTTAATAAGAACTGAATAACTGGCATAACTGAATAAGAATCTGTTGCATAATCATATTATAATAACCTACAACTTTATAATAATTAAAATTGGATTTGTAGTGGTAGTCTGTATTATGCATTTGATTGCGGCGAAACCCCAAGTATTATATGTAGTTTGGAGGCCGTGTTTTACATTTTAAACCAAATGTATTCGTAATAATATTTTTTTTTTCTTATAAGAAAATGCATCTAGTTAATATATAGCCGAGTAATTAAGGAATTACACTATTATTTATCAACAATCCATACGATTTTCTAAAAAAATAGCTGTACGATGTAGATTTTGTTAAATTTATTATTGTTATAACTTTTTTATTAGTTAAGATACAACTTTTTACCCGATGACATTTTCTATTGGTAATATTTTTTGGATTAAAACTACGTTTTAACCGATGTCCTATCTCGTACCGTTCTCGAGCTACAGTAGTCTCGATGCATAGCGCGTTCCGCCATCTTTGCCCCCCTCCCCCCAAGTTCTCGACCACCTGAAAAGTAGGCGACATGCGTATTTTTTATCACCACAGTTCATACTACAACTATCAGCAAAGATATTTGATATTACTTCTTTGCGACACTCACAAATTAATTCTACTTTCGGTTAAAAAACTACACGAAAAGTCCATTTTTACATATTTTATACAATAACTTGTTTATTTATAGAGATACGACCTCGGACCCAATAACCATTATTGTTGTCCACATTTTTAGAATTCCAACGACGTTTTAACCGATGTTCTATCTTTTACCGTTTTCGAACTATCAGCGTTTTAACGCATAGCGCAAACCGCCATGTTTGCCCCCTCCCCCCCACCTTATCGACCACTTTTGAAATAGGCGACATACGTAATTTTGATCACCACAGTCCATATTACAATAATCAGCAATAACATTGTGTACTACTTTCATGCATGCTCAAACCCCCTCAGCTCCTGGACTATAGGTTTATCGTCGTAGGAGTGTTTTGTAAACACCTCATGTACCTGAAGGTCGCACTCGTGGACGACATTGAGGGATTTTTCGTCATTGAGTCATCATTGCCAAATTCAACATTCAAGGAAGCTGAGGTTTACGATTTACGAGGCGTCCTCAATTCAACTTAAGATTCCGTGTTTTTCAACTTGTGTGTTTTATTTTCCAATGCTGTTGTAACGTTTACAAAATACAGTAATATTGAAAAATGGCTTGAAAAATGTAATTTGAGGAAGTTGTAAGTTAATGGGACAATCATCGAATGATAAGGTCATTTTTTTACTATGACTTCTTACTGTTATTATTCTCTGCTGTCATTGGATATGCAAATATGTACTGTAGTCAGCAATTTTAATAAGCAATCGACCTTCATCCCCTCTCTTATTTGAAGTTAGTAAAACTTTTGGAGCCCGCGTAGAGAATTACTTGTTGGGACTTTGAACAAATTCAGCGTACGGTGGCTGTTTTAGTGAAAAACCCGTGTTACTTGTGGGAAACCTGTACAGCGTAGGATGCCATGGATTTGCATTTTTATGGTAATTCACATCAGTTATTTATCAGTGCATTGGAGGAGATAATTGATTTAATGAAAACAGGGTTTACATGTAACAAGAAATTGTTGTTCTTGGTTATCTCATTTGTTTTTATTTTAAAACCCACTTAGCACTTTCCATTCTCGTTCACAAGTTTATCCCTGACCAGACAGAAACTGTAGATTAGTCTGAAACAAAAATGTTACTACTTCATATGTAAATACAAATTTTGATTTTAAATTAGTATTTCATTTTTGTGATGAATGTACAGTTTAAATATATATTAAAAAATTTATTTTTTTATTCTATGCTATTAGTCTGTCCAATGATAAACAATATAAAAACTATACAAATAGAAGTTACTTTATCTCTTCCCTTAGTTTATCACTCCCCTCTCGTCCCTTAGAGTTAAGGCCTTTCAGATAATTTCAAGGCAGTATTTTAACAGCGACCACAGAATTAAATTTAAATTTAAAAATTTAAATTTTAAATTTTAATTCTGTGGTCGCTGTATTTTAATCTAACCCAGAACAGTGCAATTGCTGGCAAAAAAGGTATAGTTAGTGAATTCTGAAACAACCGATATCTTTTTATGGAACAGATGTAAATGAGCGAGTTTTCGGGGTTTTAACCTTACCCTTGGGTTAACCAGTACACCGGTTGACATTGAATCATCTATAAAAAGTTGTCAAGAATTCGGAAACTCTACCAGCCGTTAGTTAATTAATGGGAGGTCATTTGAATATAATTGAATTATGCTCAATAAAACCAATAAGCAATTAAACTTCAAAATTAATTGTGTAGTCATGAATACGATTGATAGTGGTAATCTACAGTAATGCAATATCGTAAGTAAACTATCGATGTATCGATAGTATGTAGTCTAGTTAAACCGTATACATAGTGTAAACAGTAGGTGTAGGTTATTGGCTTATGTAAATGTTCCATCTCTGCTTATTGCATAAACGTTAATTGTAACGACATATGATTCGATTTTGCAATTGGCATAACGTAATATTTTATATTTACGATTACTGTTAAAATAATTTTTCAAACGAATGGGAATATACCGCGAGAATATTTTGTATACACGTTTTCAATTTGAAAGTATTATTAATACTCGGAGAATATCTCAATATAATTATTATAATTTTAAAATCCGTTATTTTTTCAGCGACAGGAATGTACCTAAGTGCTAGATTAAATCTTGATATTCACATATTAGACAGGTTTTTAGCATTAAGGCCTATTAACAATTTTTTGGTGATCAACCCCCCCCCCTTCCACCAAATACCAAAACTTTTTAGCTATCACAATGACAACAACAACAATGGAAGAGTTCTTTTTTATATCCAACTTTTACGATTACTTTTCCTGTCGTGTATAATATTCATATTTCGTATGTAAGAAATGAGTTTCTATATAATAAAAAAACAAAAAATAAAACAGATACTGTAAACATATTTATGTGGATGGTCATAGGGATGCGGATAATAAAGAGTGATTTCAAGCTCAAGATCCGATCCTTTAGTTCTATGTTTAAGGGAAGTTTATTAAATATTTCTTGTGGCTTTTCACGTAATATACCTCTGCTTTATAATCTAAATTGAAATGTTTAAAATTCAACTTTTCAAATAAACTATAGCAAAACATATAACTTGACAAACTACTGTACTTTTGAAATCTTATAATTTTCTAAATATAGTTTGTGTTTATTACCAATACAAAATACTCTATGTAATGTCTAAAAGTGAAATTTAAATTGTAAAATTTATATTCTTAGCTGTAGGCTACCACGAGAAAGTATTTTATCAAAAGGTAAAAAAATTAATTAGATTGTAGTTGACTAGGCTGGCAATATAAAAAAAGTGCAATTCCAAAATTTAAAAATAAAGAAAACTACGAAAACATTCCCCCTTCGTGAATAGTTTGTAGCGCTTAAAGTTCGCTAAAACTTGACTGCAGAAGTGGTGAGGTTTTTATGTGGATTATTGACACAACCCAACAATTATTGGTCTACTGTACCGTTTATCCACGTGTAGAAGCGGCCCCCAAGTTTTTCAAACAGTTTTTCCTCTGATAGCCTTGATCGAAGCGTCGCTCGGGACTTGAAATCCAAACCAGCTCAATTAAATAAGATGCGGAGACACATTTATCTTTTGTGGTTCTTTTGCATCCACTCATTAAAATCATTTAATCTGTCGATAGAAAGACTTTCATACATGTTTAAAGCGTTGACACAAAATGTTGTTTTGCTTTGTTTTTGTCCATGGTGATAATGATGACATTTCCGCTAGCCTGGATCGTTTTTTACCTTAGTTCAGGTTAGACCTAGGGATTATGGCATTATCACTTATATTGAATACATTGGTGAGTTTGCGGGATTTGAACCTGGGACCTCGTCGACCGAAGTCCTGCGCTCTACCAGTTAGACCATCGATGTAGACTAGCTTGTTTTTCCCATAATGGTATCATTCTATTTTTTTAATCGTTGACTTTATATATTCAATAGTATACACTATACATAGTCAATAATTAAATGTTTATATTCATGTTTTATATTTATATCGGATTAAGTTA
This sequence comes from Macrosteles quadrilineatus, assembly GCF_028750875.1. Classification (NCBI taxonomy): domain Eukaryota; kingdom Metazoa; phylum Arthropoda; class Insecta; order Hemiptera; family Cicadellidae; genus Macrosteles; species Macrosteles quadrilineatus. Next base: position 96,051,513 of record NW_026542596.1, read on the forward strand.
ATATTTTAGGAAAACTAGTCATTATTGTAACGGAATTGTAATAATGGAAATAATACTGTATGTTCGTTTATTTTCCAACTAAAAACGCATTTCTTTACATGATCTTTCGCTTTAAAATCAATAATTTCATTGAATACGGATTGCTTCAACCTGTGTCATAAAGGTATCAATGGTAAGTCCCATATGTTTATTTCCAAACAACAAAACAATGTGAGTCATTATTACATAGAAGTTCTAACAGCGTATGTAGGCCAGTCAAATCGTACATAAAAAGAGGCTAAAATCGCAAAGCGTGATGTATTGCTGCATTTTTAATATGTTGTTGGGACCAGTTAGGGTAACTCAAAACCAAGTTTGCAGCTTCGAGATCCCTGTGCTCCCTGCGTAATAAGTAAAATATTAACAAATTAATGTATTTTTTTTGTTTTTGGTCTATAATTCATTAACAGTGCATTTTTCTTAATACTACTCAAATGTAATAATTAAAGTACATAAAATTTCTAACAATTTAAGCATAGTTTCATTTTTGTGTGTCAAATAGTTTTTGAGCAATGATTTTTCAAATATTACAAATTTGTTTAAGTAATTACCATAATTGACATTTTTCCTGGGTTCAACCCACAAAAATTGTGTAATACCCATATTATGGCAGAACTCTTAAAACCTGCTTTTGTAGTAAATTTCATCGGCTTTTGTTTTATCACAAAGCTAAGTCTCTACCTCCAACACTTTTCTGAAAACTATACAAATAATAATTTATGAATATCACGATTTTTTCATTTAACGAGTTTAATTGTTTTTACAGCATGTGTTTAAGTTATTAAGAGTTGGATAAATAAATTTTACAATGCTTTAGCTATTTTTTTTTTATATAATATAAATTTGTGTAAAACCAACTTATAGTAATTATCCCCACCGCAGAAAATGATCGAATATACCGGTCTCGGTACTAAGCCTTACCGTACCACCTATGGTAATAGCTACTTCCTATCAGTAAGTAAAAAAGAAGAATATATGTTAAATTATTGTTTTTTATTTCTATTAGACTTGTTTTCTTTATGTTAAGTTTTAGATATAGTTTTTGACGCCATTCCATGTACTGATTTATGTACAAAATGAAATAAAGACGAAATGATTTGATTTGAACACAATCGTTGCGTAAACTACTACGGTATATCATTCTTTTTTGCTGTTTCAAATATTTATATGATGCATTTTAACTACAATAGTACATGTTCTACATCAATAAGACTCATGCTGATTGCTGATGTACTTTTTCCCGCAGCATCTTTTCCGAGAGCCTGAAAGACGACCTCCTGTTGTTGTGTCAACCTTGTTCACTGGTTAAAAGGACAAGGACGTCACTTGCAGGATTTTGATAAAAACAAATGGAAAAATGACTTTGTTAAGTTAAAATGACAAAAGATAAGCTGTATTTTAATCTGCTATTTATATCTATAGGGTGAATTTTATTGATTTTGCACTGTATTGAAATCGGTCCCGGGTCCAGGTCTTATCATGAGTACTACGGCTCATTCCCTATATAGGAAATTTGCTACAACCTTATAATTTTGTTTATTTAGATGTCGAAAAAATATTATTATTTATACACAGCCGGGACTGATTTACTTTTTCGACTTCAAATTCCCAGAGGTCAAAAAGGCCTTCCGTTTAAGTTTATGTAAATGTGTGTGGATGTTCATCAATAGAGTAAAACTCATCCAATTTTGATTGAATTAGAAGCAAATGTTATTCTTACGTCCGAACGACTTCGCGAACCAGTATGATCGTACTAAAGGGAACGGGGTTTTATGGGATTAAAATAGGTTTCCCCATTCTCACCCTAAAAATTCCTCCTAGGACGCTGGAGAAAAGTCCCTAATTGCTTTGTATGGTGGTAACACATTCCACGATAAATTAGAAAACCTTCGGTTCCGCCTGTTTGTAAAGGCAGCAGCCACCGCTAAGGTAAACTTATCACGCTTGCCCACCACCCAAGATGCAGCTTCCTTCCACTCATTTCGAGCATACCACCAAGTGCAAAAATGGTTAGGGATTGAAAAGGGTCCCACAGAGTGGGTTTGGTCAAATAGCACAGCAGGATTGGTTCCAGTGACAACCTCATGCAGTCAAGCTCCATCCAATCTTCTGAATTGCATGTAGGTGCAAAAAGGGATGCACGAGTGCTTGCAAATGTCGGAAGGCCGGGCTAAAGTGTTCACCTTTATGTACTCCTTGCTCTGCTAAGAATTGCCAAAATGTCACATTACCATTTACAGTATTGAAGAGGATGAAGATGGCCCTGACGATAATATGTCTTTACCCGATGAGTTTGAATCGGGAAACATTTGTAATACCTTGCCTTCAGTGTTCAAAAAGCCAAAATAATAATTATAAGAATGTTTTGTCATAATTTTATCTTTAAATATAACTAATAACCTTAAATATGTTTTTCCTTTTATCACTTAATGGTTAGGAGACATTATTTCAACTCATTAAATAAAAAAAACGTGATATTATTAAATTATTATTAATTTGTATAGTTTTCAGAAAAGTGTTTAAGGTACATACTTGACTTTGTGATCAAACGAAAGCCAATAAAATTTACTACAAAAGCAGGTTTTAAGAGTTCTGCCATAATATGGGTATTACACAATTTTTGTGGGTCCAACCCAGGAAAAATGTTAATTATGGTAATTACTTTAAAACATTTTAATATTTAAAAAAATCATTGCTCAAAAACTATTTCACACTTAAAAATGAAACTATATGCTTAAATTGTTGGAAATGCTATGCACTTTAATTATTGCATTTGAGTTATATTAAGAAAAATGCACTGTTAATAAGTTATAGACCAAAAACTAAAAAAAATTCATAAATTTTTTAATATTTTACTTATTACGCAGGGAGCACAGGAATCTCGAAGCTGCAAACTTGGTTTTGAGTTACCCTAACTGGTCCCAACAGCATATTAAAAATGCAGCAATACATCACACTTTGCGATTTTATTGTCCAATTTGACTGGCCTAATGTTGAAAGGAAATGATTAATGCTTAACAATTATATCTGATTGAGCTTGAGCTGACGTAAGTGCAGAACAATTCATGAAACGATTATTGTAAGCGGCATACCTTTGCAATCCTTGCAGTGACAAATAAAAACACGAGTACAGTAGAATGCAATTAGGCTCTAAAATGATCAATTGTTTTAGTTTTGTTATCGAGATACAATTCTTTAATCAGAATACGTTTTATGTTCTATCGGAAATCCATAGTGGAATCAACTTGTTTAAACATTTTCAAAATTGTTTAAAAGGTGCTTGAAAATAAAATTTTTTTCACAATCATTATCATTTACAAAGTTTACTAATTATTAATTTTATTTAATTAGACGATTGCAAAATGGAGGAGTGTTGTTATGATTGAAATGAAGTGTTTACACCATAATGAAAGGGGGTTTTCAACTTAATAAAAATAGAACTAGATTTTCAAGAATATATTTACAGATCAGCAATAAAAACATAACATTACATAAAATACTGAGAGTGAATTAACTGCTGTTTTAAATACAGTAAAATAACAATAATTATAAAGCTTATACTTCTACAAGTGTACAGAAAACCTTTATTTTTTGTAAAAATGTTAAAAAACCATGTCGAATTTAGCTGCTTAATACTTTTCATGGAAATGGTGACCATTCAAAGTATGTATTTTAAGCCGAGTATGAATGGAGATGAGTGTAGGATGAGTGGCGCGATCTTGTAGTCTTAGTGACAGGCCGACATATTCCTTGGACACAGCTGTCAATTAATAGCTGATGTAACATTTAATTCAGGAGATCTTGATACTCGAAGGCCATTCAGGGTGGATCATTTAGTGAACAGTTTTTTGCCTCTTAAACTGAAGTAGAAATGAACAAAGCTGATTAAGTCTCAAATTTTAAAACAAATTTTTTTAAACATTATGTGGTGCCTAGTGAATATGAGCATAGCCAAAAAGAATTAAATATAGACTGTCAGCCGTGCTGCGGTTACCATAGGTTCTGGGGTCTGACGCACACCGCTGTGAGTGCCGTTTAGTTACGTAGCTCCCAGCGTTGTGCGCCAGAATCTATGGTAACCGCAGCAAAGCTGACGGTCTATATTTAATTCTGTTAGTCTATGACGTAAGGTTGTCGGTTCGATCCTGAGAAAAACCAGTAGCTTTTTGAAGGTTCTAAACTGAGCCTAGCTTCCCTTGTACGCTTTAATAATTGGTTTGGGCTAAAGTAAGAGTTGGCCTGTCAGTAAAAAGGTAAACATAGCACCCTATTCCATTCTACACCCCTTCATTCGTTTTAAATAGGTTAAAATGCACCAAGCATATGAAAATAATATACTACATCTACAACAGTATACTTTAGACATTGTAACATCAAACAACGGAAAAAGAGGAAGACCACGATTCAAATGAACAATTATAGATGATGAATTAAATGATGGAACGAAAAATATTTCCAAAACAGATAGGTAATTATTGCGAATTCAGATTCGAAATGAGAATTCATGCAAATAAACAAATCCTACTCGGAATGAAGATGATTCGCACAAATTGATGAGCAAATTTCACCCCGTGAACCTCCGCCAGTAAAGATTCTCACTGAAGTTTCCTTGTTTGAGGTTCAAATTAACCGAGAAGTTGCAGTAAGGTGAATCCCAACCACAGAACCACAATAACGCTAAAGACAAGAACAAAAACACGTGCATTGCTATGCAATCACCCGTACAGCCAACTTCGTACTTTGTGTCTTGTGCAGTAGTTAACATCTCAAGATGGGTATGAGTCATTCATTCATATAATTGTGTACGTCTATGTGGTTAGTCATTACACATTACTTCTATGTAAATTTCATTTGGTCATGTTTCCTGCTAGAGATGGTAAAGTTGCTGACTGAAGTGTATGGGACATCGGAAAATGTGGAGGATGTTGAGCTGAATGTAAATGGGTGTTTGACAGTGAAGTTTGTATTTTATTGTATTGTATATTGTAGTGTATTGTATTGTGAGAGAGGGGGGGACTCTGGGCCCTAGCACGTCAACCAAAGCTTATTGTGCATACCCCAATACTAACTGGGTAAGCCTATACCCGTGTCCTTGACCAGAGGAGCTTTTGAGTAATGCCAGCGCCTGATTCATCACCTGGCTGCCTAGGATAGGATTAGGAAAGTGGTTTCAAAGGTGACACTGATTGTCAACGATTCCTAGAGTGTGAAGATGTTTCCTGAAATTGACGTGTTCAGTGATGAGAGCAAGTACCTCCTTGCCCTCTGCCCAGCTTTAGCAGCCAGCGAGTGAAGAGTGTGCTAGGTTCTGACAGCAGTTATATTGCCAAGTGATTGTCCAGGGTAGTTTAAGATTAAGTTAAATCCAATAATTAAAAAAAAATCCAATATTTTTAAGATGCAAGAGGCTCGACGATGAAACCTTGATGGAAAATAGTGGCCATAGACTAATTTTAGGATTGACAACGTAAGGTATGTTAACCTATTTATATTGTTATGTTATACGAGTATGTTTTATCTATGGTTATATATTTAAAGTGTTAAGTTAAGTGTGTGTGTTAAGGAGATTAGCATCCTTGGGTGCTAATTAATTTGCAGACACAATACTGAACTAAATTGAAAGATATTTGAAGTTTGATATTCAAAAATATAATGAGTACAACAAGAAAGGAAAGGCACGCCATGTACCTATAAACCTAAAATGTCTTTGCTGAAAACGAGCAGCTGTTTGGTCTAATGGAGCAATCTGTTGAGATGGTCCACCCTGTGTCAAGTGATAAATCAATCAGCTGATGGCATCGATGTTATAATATGAACCATATTTTTAGTGTGGCCTAGTATTAACCCAATACACTAGTATCCTCTGGTGTGATGGTCCTGAACTTCATCTATTTTCTTGACTTCAAATTTGTACATTCGATGGGAAATCTACTCTGTGTATAGTCAATGATATTACTAAACTTATCATCGAAAGCTGGGATTTGCATCAAAGTGTGTATCGAATTGCTATAATTTCGTAACCAATTTAAATATATCTATCTTCTATATTGACTCGTAATCCTAAATACTGAACTATTATCCCTTAAGAACACAGGATGATCGATGTTATATAATCAGTAGTCAAGCTTTAACATTTGCAGTTTAGATAACAATTTGATACAGCAACAACATAAAATAGACAGTAACATTAAGATTTACCTTTTAATTCACTTCTCATCTAGGTATGTTTATCATATTCCAGATTAAACAAAAGATCACACAATATTTTTGGATCAAGAGTTTCCTCAATAACGTTGTGTAGGTTTACGTATAATCTAAATTAAAACAATAAATTAACAAATTACTGTGTAAAATTTCCATCGTTCTAAAAAGTCTTACAATTTTCCAAATGTAGTACGATTTTACTATCTCGCTAGAAGTCAATGCCGTTTAAGTTGCCGACTGAGACCTCTAATCCTCTTGATAAGCCAGCCAGATAACTAATTGTACCTCTGAGTTTGCTAGTTCCACAGATGTTCTACCACAACAGGATACTCTAATGAGTTTGACTTAACTCTTTCGATCATTCCAGAATTTGCGTCAAGACCCGACTGTAATCTCAAGACCGAAAAACTCCATTAGTCCAGATGACGCTGTTTTTTTACCTCGATGACAGCCATTAAGGAAAGGTGTCGAAAAGTCCGAAAAGAGATTCGAAAAGTGTTGTTTTTAGCAAATCCAGTGGTTGAAAGGTGTGCCTAAAAAGCAAATGGTTTGGAATGCCAAGAGTTTTATTGTTTATGAGCAACTTATCGTATCCACAGGAATGAAAATAAAAATAATTCGTCTGCAATATGTATACAGCTTGCTTTTTCTAAAGATAGTGACTAGGAAAGAGTTACTGCTTACATAAATAGTTCTTACGATAGTTATGTCATTTATTTAATGTTTACAGCTGTCTTTATAAAATAAATTTTGGAGTTAGTAGCTACATGCAATAAGAGGTCAATAGTCTTAGCAGACATTAAAAATCCTCTGTTAAACTATTTTCAAACCTTTAAGTTTTCTAGAAACCTTGCAACATATTTTGGTTATGCAAGGTAGAAGATTAGAACCTATTCAAATGCTCAAACTGCACAAGGATATGTAAATAATCATTAACGGAGGAACGCATCGAAGAGCACAAATACTGCGGGGGAGTTTAAAAGGTGAAATTCCTCCAAGTAAACCAAATTTGACTAAACATTCCGATTGTTTGAAACTTTAAAATGAGAGGCAAGATTACGCACCGAGTTGGCGAGTTCGCAAAAAATAGTAATTCCCAAATTGACCACAACTTACGTCCCCTGGCGAAATACAACGGTGGGAACTCCACATGTTTATAGCGTTAACTCACGCCTGGGAAGTCTATAGCATGTTTAGTTTACTTCAAGGTTTCACAAATTTGCATTTTGAGTATGATAGATCATCTTGCATAACATATCTGTTTGTTCAAATGGTTTATAACATGATTTAAATTTAACCTAATGATCATATAATATTTAAACGTACACTAATTAAAATGATTTGTAAACATACTGGGGAACCGGAGTTTTGCCAACGGGTGTCAGGTAGATGGGGGGGATGCCTTCGGCCACCTCTTGGTGCGGAGATTTGCCAACGGTGGTGGTGGGAGAAAGAGTGTGACGGAGGGAAGGAGAGCGATTGTCAGGGTTGTCTACGCTTGGCAGTTATGCGCTTGTCGCAGTGGGTTAGGTTAGGTTAGGTTAGGTTAGGCTAGGTTAGGTTAGGTTAGATTAGGTTAGGTTAGGTTAAAAATTCAATACATATCCTTTCACAGTCAGAAGTGCATAACTCCATTACTTTGAACACAGTCAGCATCTTGCCTGGTTTGTCCACCCCTAGCGGAAGCCACCCTCACGGTCACGTGTAATCTCTCTCCCTCCTCCACCCCCTCTCGCGCAACCCACAACCGTTGGCAAGACTCCGCAGTATGTGGAATTCATGGATGGGGACCCTTTCTACCTGATACCCGTTGGCAAAACTCCTACACTCAACATACTGCATTATTTTTTTATCAGAATTTATTTTACAATCTGTTCAAACAAATATGAGAGCAATAAGTAAAACATTTATCAAAACAATGTCAGGAAGCAAGCACTTGTTCATCAACAAGTCTTGCCAAAAATTGGATCAACCACTGAAATATTAGTCTTTAGCCTGAAATCGTTCAAGAATTTCGATGTTTGATTTGCTCGAGGTCCCCCAAAGTTGAATTCCGTATGTCCAAATTGGTTTGATCATCACTTTATACAGTAAAATTTTGTTAGCCAATAATAATTTTGAATTCGTACCTAGTAGCCAATTGAGTTTACGAATTTGTTTACGAATTGAGTTTTCTCTTGCACCATATATGAGATTTCCAATTTAATTTACATGGAGTGTTGCTGACAACGCTCTATCGTAGAAGGCTCGCTGATAGGAATCAGAATCCACGCGTTACCATTTGTCATATGAAGATTGTTGTTTGTCTACAATTTGATCGTCAAATTAGTTAATCGCCAAGCTAGTTGGCTGTCATTTTTATTGGATAAATTAGAAAACTATTTGGTCGACAAGTAATTATATTCGGAAATTCAGTTAACAATTAATACGAGTAACTACTTAATTGTCAACATGTACAATGTGCTGGCATGGATTATATAGCACTATAAATTCACAGTGTTCTATATTCAATGGTGATGGGGATAAGCAAAGGGATATCTCGTGAAAAAATACCAAACTAAAACATCCGAACACACAAAGCAATAAAAAAAAACCTAGACATTCCATCCCCATGTTAAAGTTGTAGCCAGGTTTTTTATAAAATTTGTCTTAGTTGATGTGAGCCACATACAGATTGCGCTGATCTAAATTACAGATTTCTGCCGATTACATGATGGTTTTTACCAAGTCAAAGGGATGGAATGACTTATTATGAGCTATAGCAACTGTTGTGACCCAGCAACTATGTCAGTAACGAAAAAAGGTACAAAATAGAGTTTTAGACACTAGCACAATCTGTGACTGGCTCACACAACTACATTCTGTTTAGTAAAAAATTGGCGACAGCTGATCCATATAGATGGGATGTCTTCTTCTGTATCCAATAGTCAATGACAAAACACGTTAAATGTACATTGGGAGTGGGGATGTGCAAAGAATGGACAGTCGAAGGGCGTTATGCAATGTGTGTCCTCGCATTGGTCAATCTCCTGCACTACGGAATGCTAATTAATTATCTAATGTAGGTCGGCGTGCGTGCGCGCGTCACGTGACCTTGACTAGGTAAACACCGAGTTGTTAGCAGTTAACACAGGAACACAGGGCCGTGAACAAACTGACTGCAGAACTGTATAATGTAAATGTAATTTGATACTGATCGCGAGCATTTGCGACTGACAGATTTGAAAGTAATTACTGTGATTGTATCGAAGTTGGGTATGTGATTAGTGTGGAATATTGGAAGTATTTTCCGGGGTTGCTGCATGTAATGATGAAACACCATAATAATCAGAGTAGAATTTGTCTGTAGAGCGATTTTCCATTTTTTGTCATTGTTGTAAACTGAGTAGAGATTGTCTTGTTGATTGTTAGTGACTGATTTGAATGTGATCATCGTAATTGTACCGAATGAAGGATGTGACTAGTGAGGAATTATGCCAGGTGGGCGGGTGTATAAATGTTCCGGACTGTTTACATGTAATGAGGCTTAATCATTAGACAGTATAAAAGGTTTTGTTCTGTTCATGTTTAGATTAAAGCATGGACTTGAGTGCACAGAGCAGTAAAGTCACATTTTCCTTTTTGTGCTGTAAACTAAAGCTCAGGGTTGACTGTGAAAATGGAAAATGAAGATTGAAGAGTGATTAAAATTCTGTTTAGCCTTTATGTTTGATAATTAGCTTGATTCCATCCAAACTTACACTAAGTAACTTAGCAGACAAAAATAAAACGAAAATTTATACCAGAACGTATAGTACAATGTTTGGTGTTCTGTTCTGGCACTCCTTGGACATTTTACATACAAACAAAACTGGCATGAACAAACAGGTTGGAGACAGTTATAGCCTGCAGTCACGTTTAGCACAAATCTGACCAATGAGTAATGTTTTTGTTTTGTACTATGTACCAATACACGCAGCAAAACAACCAAAAGCGTAACAACCGGATACAGCGTTAGTTCAGCAGTCAGTAGCTTCTGGCTTGTAAAGACAGTAGCTTTTAAATAGATTTATACAGAACCTAGTTTTCCTTGTTCTTTGAGATCATCAATTAATTTTCAACTCATAAGATGGGGACGCCTCATAGGTGCGTATTTTAACCCAAATATGAGTGAAGGATGAGTTCAGAAGTGAGATGATCTGTGTAGCTTTGTTACTGACTAAGATCAGCCGTTTCATTATTCAGGACCCAATGATCAGGAACGGCTGGGTCCAGTATCGAACCATCAAAAAGTTACTGACTTTTCTCAGGATCGAACTGGCAACCTTATTAGGCGAGTACTATTATTGATGCTCCTGGCTAAAGAAACAGACTGTCCAGAGGATAAAAAACTTAAGCACAAGACATCTCACACCACTATACGTCTCCAAGTTAAAACACGCATGTGTTTTAATGCCTCGATGAAATTGTGATTAAATTGTTGATATTAATAATATAATGTGACGACGAGGAAACCCATGCGCATGTTGCGAATTTTAAACCTACTAGATCTACGCCATAAGGCCTGAAGAGTAGCTTACCTACCTCAGTCAGGTCTGCTATAAAAAAGTAACCTGTTTGAAATCCATTTACAATTACGCCTGTCTCTTGTTTACAATCTGACTGTGGTTAAATTTAACTAAGGATCAACTGTTAGACTTCCATTCATATTTAAATCGTTATAAAGAAAGTTTGTCAGCATCACTGGATCTTTGAAGGTGAGCGGAAAAAGAAATAGAAACGCGAGGGAGGCGAAGGGAATTACCGTTTTTCGTTACCATTCGCAGGTGCACTGGGTCATAAACTTGAAAATCACACCTCAATAGTTAATCGGTTTGGCAGGACAGCTTTTAAAAGGGTTGTTACAGACAAACCCCTTATTGTATGATTTATCTACATCATCGGGTTCATGGTTTTAGCGGAAATTACTATTTCTTGACCCATAAAGAAGAAAAAATCAAATTATGTTACCACATATAGCATATATCTTCTAAATTTCAAATGGCCATTTCATGTGGTCATTGGGGAAGTAGACAGGAAATATACCCAACACCCAGGTTAAGTTTGATAAAAATCTAACAATATCAAACCTCTTATTCTCTTGTGCTTAATTACCATGCGAACACTACTACTCAGCATCTAGTAAACAAAAACCGTCAACACTATTTCAAAAGCCATTTGACTATCTTGAAGACAGGTAACGTCGTGATAACCTCAGAAACGTAAACAAAAGTTATAAATGGATAAATCCTAAGTGCAGAAAAGTGGCACTGGAAAACTTAAACACACAAACAAACCCTGTAAACCCAGATAGCAAAAAATACTTGATTAAAGCTTGAAACAAGTTTGATTTGTCAAATCTGCAAACTTGAATCACGTTTGCTCGGATGGGTCCGTAAACTTGATTCAAGTTAATATCATGCGTCGAAGTTCCCGCTCTTCCAGTTTGAATAAAACTTGAAACATCTAATTTGAATAAAACTTGAAATTTCTAATTTAAATAAAAATTGAAACATCTAATTTGAATAACACTTGAACTATCTAATCTAAATATAAATTGAAAAAATACTTGATTCAAGCTTGAAATAAGTTTGGTTTGTCAAATCTGCAAACTTGAAGGATCGGGTGTGTAAACTTGATTCAAGTTAAAATCATGCGTCGAAGTTCCCGCTCTTCCAGTTTGAATAAAACTTGAAAGATCCAATTTTAATAAAACTTGAAATATCTAATTTGAATAAAAATTGAAACATCTTATTTGAATATTAATTGAAAAATACAAGAAATAATTCTTTTTTAGCCACTTACAAGCTCTTTTTTTTATTTCTGAAAATTTAAATTTAATTCATATGCTTTTACCAGGATTCACACAGCCTTACATGTAATAAAAATTTCATATTTTTTAGGTTGAGATGCATAGCACAATATAATCTTCCAATATTTCAGATAATTTTTCACAATCACAACATAATCTAATAACTTCAATGCCTCTAGTTGTTACATGCTAAGACACTTCTCTAAATAAAAAAGCGAGATACCATATAAAAACTTGTTTTTATAAAAGAGCAGGAAAACATGAGTTATTATAGTTTTCAACCCTACAATTTTACATATTATTACTATTCAGTACGTAGAATTCAGAATTCTTTGAAATTAAAAATAAAACACAAGAGATAATTTGTCTAAATAGATTTATATTGAAGATTTACATAACACATTCACATTTGAAAATGCCTCGTATCTTTAACTTTCAACAAACAGTTCCCTCAAAAATTCCTCATTTTACGATTACTTAAATAATACAGAGTAAGTTATCTATTCAACAAGATCTTCATCCACATTGAGTGGAACTTCTTCCCCACTGTCCACAGTGGCACGTTTTTTCCCTCTGAAAAAAGTCAAAACAAATAGAATCAATATTAAATTTAAGGATAATCAACCAAAATGATTAATTTTGTATCTGGTATAAAAAAATAGGCAAGTAAGCAACATTTTAAACTAACACAGTTTAACTCACAACCAGTGTAGGCCTGTTTAGTGAAAATTAATTTATTCCTACAATGATATACAAATACAATATATGATCTTCCCAATAATATTAGTAATAATTATTAATATGTATAAAACACAATTACATTTTGATTGTCAAAAAATGCTAAACACAAGCCCAGGATTGTTTTCACATTACTTCAGGCAAAACCTAGGCGTTGCGGCATTATCACTTCGATGAAATTATTAGGCGAATCTGCGGGATTTTGTATTTTACGGTTTAAGTATAAAACTAGTTGAGCGAAGCTCACTTTCCCTCACTTTGTTACTTCTTTGTATGAGCATCAGAATGTAATGGCTTGACCAATTGATATGAAATTTTGCCAACAGCTAAAGAATACTGAGCACAATGTTTACGTAAAAAATATTTGCAAATTTCCTTCTGGATTTTGTTTTACGTGCCACGCAGTTTCGCTTGTTATTTTATTATAAGTTGAAAGAAAAATTATATTGGGTCTATGACATATGGGTTTATCTCGTTTCATTTAATTAAGATAAACATATGTTAATTGTTTGTAGCTGTTTTGTTTACATTTCAATGTTTACTTTCATCCTAGGTTAAAGTTGGAATGTAACAGTTTATCAATGGAAGTAACAGTTTTGCTATATTTGTTTTGAGCATGCCTCAAAGGCCACGTCGTAATATTGGTCGACGCACCAATAACGCAAATATTGTAAGAGAGTGGCGTCGTGAACAAGAAGAACCAGATGAAGCAGTGGCGGAAGAAGCTGATAATGATAGGCAGTTAGGTAGCTAATCAATTCCAACATGAATTAGATGCACTAAAATTTTACATTTGCACTAACTACTGTCATCGCCAACAACTAACAGATTCAAGCAATTTTTTGGTGTTCAAACCAATCACCGATTTGTTCGCGTTGTCGTTCAAATGCAACTAAATTCACGGCGTTAAATAATATGGATGTGTCAAGTGTCCCGAACGAATTAACTGACCTGACGATTGTAGAACAAATGTTGATTGCACGAGTACATCCCGCTATGCGCATTTACAAAGTACAAGCAAATGGTCAGGCTTTTATCAATTCTTATTTTTAACTAAATAAATGAACTATCAGATAAATTTGTCATTCTTTAGAACCTAAATAATATCGGGCAAACAAACGGTGAATCTGTTGAAAGGGAACATATTGTAGGTTGTTAGCTGCTTTAGCCATTAATCTTCAAATAATGCTTCGCTCATATATGCGTCTAAAGTGTAACGGCAGACCACCCTAGTGATAGTTCTGGTTGGTTATCCTAAATATAGCCAAGATATTTGTTACAAATCTTGCTCATACTTTACAAATAATTATAAGCTTTAATTTACTGTATAAATTAATCCAGGTAAGCCCAGCATTGCTATGAAACATGAAAACCCCTCTACAAGAATAAAAATACTAGCATTTTTCTTTTGGCGAATTTCCCTATAGGAAAAAATCTATTACCGTATGTGGCATGGTAAGACCTAGGCCCGGAACCGATTAACTTTTTCATTTTGATGTCCCCAGAGCCCAATAACACCATTAGTTCAAATTTTTATATATGTATATATAGATTATATGTCCGTGAACACGATAACTTGTGTAGGCTAAGTTAATTTTTGTCCGATTTTGATGAAATTTGGTTTGAAGGTGTAAGGCGGGATAAACTTGAATAAGTTTGCGAACCAGCATGATCGGACCATGGGAACGGGGTTTTATGGGGTAAAAATGGGTTTTTCTAATTTTTGACCCTTTAATCATAAAAATTTCCCAATTTCTCTCCAAACCTTTTTAAAGAGCTTAAAAAACAAATGATTTAGTATAACAAAGTGTTTTTGTACAATTATTGGTTACGGAGAAAAAACAAATATATATTTTAAAATTCCCATGTTATTCTTATGGAGAATATCGTAAAATGTCGTAGTTTGCTTGTTTTTGACCAAACTCGGTAAATTTATTTATTTGATACTAAGTAATTATTATTTTACTAAAAAACACACCTTTTTACCCTCCTTGTAGCAGCAAGCCTATGTACTCATTAAAGCTAATGTTAATTAAATACATTTAATTGAAAATCAATTCAGGCAAATGGAAATTCACTTAGTCGGCAGGTTTGCTGAGGCGGGGGTATTTTTTAGCTTATACAGTACTTGAGTAATCATAATGATAAACAATAAAAAACATTTTTATGAAAAACCATTATGCAGTAGACTCCTTTTTACCCGAACACCTAGTAACCAGACTGCACTCAGCAGATATAATTCTTAAACCAGACAATTTTTATCAGTACGGTTTAACCACCCTGGATCGGCAGGAAGTGAGCGGTGCTGAAACAACTTGTCTTGTAGGATAGATTTGAGACCATTCATCACATGTCTAAAGATTAAAATATTTAAAAGGTATAAAGTCTTGGCATCTTGTGTTTTGTTTACAGTAATTATCCCAAAGTGTCTATAGTTTGGCTATTTTTACAGAATTAACATTATTGGCTTAAATATATTTTGCATTAGACTTTTATCATGTAACAAGTATGAGGGCACGTCAGTTTCAAGTGTCTCCTTCCCTGTATAATTGAGTCCACTGTACAGTATTATTAGGCTACCAATGGAATTCTATTAATGATGAGTTGAATAGTTAGTTAGTGACAATTTTTTATCCTTACCTTCTTTCACATCTGGTTTTGGCTTGTTGAAGCCACTTAGCAACAACGCTTGTAACTTTGGCTTCCGTGACTTCACTTATGCCCAACATTTTCTGTGCAGCAGCTAAAAAAAAATACTTAAAATGAACTTAATACAGAATAGTAGCCTACATTTAACCCCTAAGACCTAAAGTTTGTCTTCCCATTTCAAACATGGGGTGAAGTTTAATTTCTGAAGTTTGAGATTTTACTTTCATATTAGGTATCCTTAATATTTTAATAAATCAATTGTTTAACAAGTTCGCTACTGATCGGTACATGCGCCGGTAGGGCGATCAAAATAGACCGATCCGAATATTCAACGTCACTGATGGACTAAAGGTAGTAAATTATTCAGTAGCGATTATCAGAAAGTTTGGTTAGTAAGGTTAGGTTATGACAGTTTAATTTTTATATTACACAAATTATACATTTTTATTTTTTTACTCTCATTTTGTCCGTATTAAAATTCCGCAGGTGAAATAAAAATTGTGCCACCCCTACAGTGCCTATCTTAACCGCTTCTGGTTAAAAATAATCCAGCTGTAGGCCGATGTGTATAACTTTATTTAGAAGATCTTTATTACATAACCTGTGAAACTTAAGCCTAGACCTAAGTTATTTTAGTTATAAAATATTTATATTATTTATGTTGAAACACCCAGGTACAGTTCTGCAATAAACCTACAAAAGGCCTATTTTATATCATCAGATGCAACTTTTATTCGATAATTAGGTAACCTTAAAATATTAACTTAAGTTAAGTTAGGATTATGTTATTTTCCCATAAAATACTGAAGTAAAGTTATAACTTTAAATGTTTGACTCAGATTAAAATGTTTCATTCGATGTAAATTATTAAGTTTAACTTAGGACAGAGTTTCTCAAGGTGTGGTCCGCAAGCATTTTTTTGTGGGGTCCACGAAAAACATTTTAATCAAATTTATTTTTATATGTATTGACATACTAGCAGAGTACCCGTCCTTCGTACGGGGTTGGCGTATAAGTATAAAATGCTTATTGCAGTTATACTCGTGCTTTGTGTTTGCAATGGGGGAGAACACAGTTTGAGTAAATTTGGCTCTTTTAACTTACGGTAATTTACACATCTACTATAGCCATAATAATGTGCTACCACTTCACCTAAAAAATAGAGACGAATAAGTTACCAAATATTCGCACAATCACAAATTATTTATAAATAAAAAACTTAAGCATAACTGTAAACAGTCCTATTTTTTGTCAGTTCCCATTGTGTATCATAGCTTTTTGTTGCTGCTTGGGTCAAATAAGCTGTTGTCATATATGAAAAAAATTTTTAGTTCTGCACCCTATTAGTAAACACTATAACTTTTTAGTGCTATTGAATATCATAGAACCAACTCGTGTAGTTGAAACCGCTGGTAAAATTATTTTATTCATTTTAAATTTGAATACTGATAAGGTTAACATGGAAATCTCCAAAGCCACTGGGGCGGAGTCTGAATGGGTCTTTGAGATAAGAATATGTCTATATGTTAATTGGGAACGAAAGCTATCATCATACCGAATTTCAGCTCGATCCGACCAGTAGTTACTTAATGCGTGATTGAACTTCAAACAAACAAACAAACTTTCACATTTATAATATTAGTAAGATTATATTATACTAGCCTATTTTGCTATAGGCTAAAGGATTAAGATTAAGAAATATGCAAAAAAACTTAAACCTAAATAAATAACCTAGCCTACTTATTTATTTAGGTTTAGGTTCCTTTGCATTTTTCTTAATTTTGATTTTAATAAGTAGCTTAAACTAGCCTACAGTTTTCTATTTATATCCTAAATAATGACATCTAGTGATACGTATCCGTTCCAAACCCTATCACTCACTCCTATCCTATCCTATCACTATGTATTTTCTATTGATACTTCCCCTAGGGTCAAGTAGAGCCTCGTCTTCTAACTCCTCCCTGAGGAGATAGTTTAAAAAGTTACAACACACACTCATGACCTCACCATTGTGAGTGCTGATGAAAAATCGTACGACGACCGTAAATCAATCGCTCTAAGCAAAACGGTCGCCGTAACAGCGATAGTAACTGAGCGATAATCGCTGTGCGACTATCGCTACAGTCGCTCCAAGCAAAATAGGCCTTAAGTTAAGTGGACTTAATCAAAGTAAGTTAACCAAACTTAATGCCAATTTTAGTTTATGGAGAAGAAATTTTGTAGCCTACCTACTTTATATCAGAAACTAATCGCCTGAAAGCTGACCAGGCTCTTACTGCGATTAAACATAGGTTACTGCATTTTATCTGACAGTGTCACTAACAAAGCAGCTGCTTAAATAACTTACTTATCGAGTAGGCTACTGAAGTAACTTAGCTTTAAGTCCCTAGCCCTAAGTTATAAGTTAACTACACATTAAAATATCATGGTATAAAATATGGCATTAAGTTAAGTCTAAAGCCGGGTTTTACTAGACGCGGAAGAGGAGCGCGGAGAGTGGAAAATCGATTAACATGGCATTCCGCTCTGCTTCCTAGGAAAACAGTACCGGTAACATTAAACTATTTAAGACAAGAGGAGTTCACTCGCCACGCTACTCTCTCCCCGCCTAGAAAAACCCAGCTTTATAGAATAGTCTACTTAACGTAACTTAGGCTCATTATGGCTAATCTAGGCTATAACCTACCATAGTCTATACTATGAATAGTGAAGACAATGCCTAGGCCTATGTTAGACCATACCAGTAGGTACCACAATACCTAAGTATCTTACATGGAGAACTTGATATCCAAGCTGGTAAAAAAAATATGTTTTTATGCATACAAACAACTCAAAGTAAGGCCGATAAGTTGACAACATTTATTTTTTAGGCTAGGCTACTCATTGCACGTAGGCTTACCAACTCAAAAGTGGCTGGCTTTAGGCAATAACTTACTTGGCTCTTTCAAAATTTTCACTGATTTTGAGTTTACTTAATTTCTTCCTAGGCTATTGTAATTAACTTAAGACGATTTGATTTTGTTAGTCACAATCCTTGAGTTTACTTAGTTTGTGCTAATAAGAACTTACCTTGATGGATAAGAAGAAATAGGCCTAGATGAAACTTAATAAAAAATCAGCTTTAACAATATAATATAATAACTTGAACAACTCAGCACCACAATATCGATATTCTCAACTCAATGAGAGAGATTGAGAATGAATCACTCACAAATACACAATAAACAAAACAAAGCAATATGGCCGATGGCGTCTTCAAGTGTCGGTCCCACCGTTAGCGTCGTTCCCGCTCGGAATTATGGGTAACTTACACTCGACTCCAATTCGAATCCAACGTGATACTTAAAAGCTGTAATTTCAAACCAACGTAAGCGTAATGGAAGTGCATTGTGGGTAATATTACACTCGACTCGGATTCGAATCTAATGTGATATTTCAAAGCTGTTAATACAAGCAAGTGCAAGCGTAATAGTAGTGTGTTGTGTATACTCGAATCCAGTTTGAATCTAATGTGACATTTCAAAGCTGTTAATTCAATCCACTGTAAGCGTAATTCAAGTGTGTTACAAGAAGTTGACATTTGACTCGAGTTTGAATCTAAAGTGACAATTCAAAGCTGTCATTTCAAGTAAAAGCAAGCGTAATTCAAGGCTTGAATCAAGCTTACGTGCTATCTGGGAATATTGTCTGTGTTGAATTACAACGCCAAAACGTTTAGTTCTGTCCTCTGATAAGAGGCATAGACAGCTTTATCCATTACAAAACTAATTAAAGATTAAATGAACAGCAAGAATTGTAGTTTGTGGAATGGAAGAGTTCTCAAGAAGTACGCTGACGTATGTGAGCAATTCAAAAATATTGAAACAATTCTGAAGTCCCCAATGTTTGGATGAAAATAGTTTAGAAAACAATAGCAAATAGGTTCCATAAATCTTCGAGTTTAATAAAATTAAAAATTGGTTCAAGTGGTTAAAAAAAGAAGTGTTTTCATGAAATAAAAAAAAATCCGACAAGAGCTTTGACAGAAATCTTGAAAAAGTTCATAAATGAAAATGAATTCGATGTATAGGCCTACATTTTGACGTTCCTAGGCTGGTGATGCTGGCTGCCAATTTAATTTGTACAGTCAAAATGTAAATAATATTAATCCTGCTTACTATAACACATAACACATATTGTCTAGGCTGCCAATTCGTTGCAGTGCGTTGAAGTAGACCTTCAAACCTTAAGTTTGCTGGTTCGTTTCCGACCTCGATCGGTTCTGGACCTGATTCCATTTGTCAAGCTAACATTAAATTTGACTTTCTAAAAAACGTGTCAAATCCAGAAAAAAGCTCAGTGTTTGGTTGGTTCTCTTTAAAAAAACATATTGTCTTTTTGATAACGATGAAGGCATTGCAATGTATTAGTCCTAGTTTTTAAATAAACTTATTCATAGTTATGCTACAAAAAGGTCGACGGTGGATGGTACAGTAACAAGACCAGGGTTTAGACCGCTCCCTTTTAAAACGTAAGAAATGCCACTGGCGAAGGAAACACACAAATAAAAATAATATGTAGTTAATTGAGACACATACAGACGGTGCTACAGTCTAAATTCTCATTTCATCGTAGGTTGTGTTACTGTGCACGTTTTGTAATATCAAAGATGGCTTTACAATAAGGTATACATTTTAAAATGTAATTTAAGTTTGGATGGGATGAAAAGTAGCTCAATTAAACTACAGTCTATTGATAAAAATCTGGACACTATTTTACCACTTAATTAGGATATCTATTTTAAAAATAGTTTGGCTAATGTTTACACAAATACACAATTGCCTGTAAGCGGTAGATGACTAATTCCTCTCCGGAACTGCTTCCTTGTTCCGCATCGTCTACATGGCCTTGACCTGTCGCCGTCAACATCAACATCGACAGAGTTGAGTGCAGAAGCTGATTCACGTCAATTAAACTGTTTGAACTACCTTAGTCGCTGAACTTGACGATCATCTTCCTCTTCCGAGGATACGTGCAAGTTAATAGGAAGTTGTCAATGGAAGGTGCTAAATGTATGAGTGTGTATGTTGATTCCACCAGCTTCCTTGTAAACTGTGGAAAGGTCAAAAACTCTGTTCAAATTTGCATCGCGTTGGCTTCAGATAGCATTGTTAAAATCTGTTCTTTGTTCCTCTTTGTAGTCTTAAATTAAATGGAACAAAACACTGCTCTTTTTGAGTTATAAATCAATGTACCTATAGTGCAACAACAATCTGTTTTCTGTACCACAACTACTAGCATAGAGTACGGTACAGTAACTAATTTAATGATGCACGGTTTCAGCAAAAAACAAAAACAAATATAAAATCGTTAGGTAAACTCCCATCAATGAACATGAACCTTAGGCTACACTAAATAATCGTGAAAGTAGTCTTTGTGATAAAGTATCTGATTTTGATTGATTTCAAAATTATTTTACGTAATCGAACCATCGGGCTTCAATACTTGATAATTAGACAACCTATAACTGCGAGGGAATTCCCTTGGCTGTGCTACGTTGCAATCCAAACATTTGCCAATGTTCAGAGAATTTCTAGATTCACACTATACAGTAACTATGGAAGGCAAAAAATTACAAAAATAATGAAATCCAACCACCAATTTATGTTTTGCCACATTAATTCTACAAGCCTTAATTGAGCTTAAACCTTGATAATTCGCTTTCTCACAATCAGGATCTGCTTATTAGTGCTAGTCCGCGCGCCGAATTGTTTTTCATTATTTCTCCAAGCCTCTTAATTGCTTAATCTATAATCACTGAATTCCAGAACGACATTACTGATAAAACATTAGCCTTGGCAATACACGAGGAGAAAGCTGGTCCTGAAACAATAAAGTGATATAGTTTTTCATTGGGTCAGACCATAGACAAAAAGAATTATTTCATTCTTTTTGTCTATGGTCAGACACTTCTGTCAAGCTCACTAGCTTGACAACAAAATAATAATTTACATGGATATTTGTAGACTGACATAATATCTTAGTACACCCGAAGACTACTTTTTGAAAATAAAATGTCGGGGTATAAGTAAATAAACACAGCTTGTTTACAAATAACAAAAAAAAAAACATAGAGGAATTTAAATACCCTCTCTTATCAATCATATCCTGTCACTTTTGTTAGCCGCAGGTAAAGGTAAATGACTAAAGGTCCTGCACTTCCATTTAGGGACCAGTTACAGCTATTTCTGTCCTAATAGCTGCCATAGAGCAATAACTGTACAGTGGCGGCTAAATTGAGCTCCAGCTGTTTACATGACGGAAACAATCATCTGCGATCGTACGACCGCAGCGGCGCGCCACTCGACCAATAGGAGGGCTCAGTTGGCACCGGCTGATCTTGCAGGCTCCTGATTGGTCCTCATCTAGATCACGGCCGTACTCACACTGACAACAGCTGATACTCACTGCTGCAGCGGTTGCAGCCGATGCATTCTGATGTCAAAACTGTTGACACATTCTTGAATATTTGGTCCTTTACCACGTACGTCTGTTTGTAGCTATCCTTGACTGTATTGGTACAAATCTACAGTATAACCTGAACTAACCTAACCAAACAAAAACTGCCTTGACATAAATAATCCTTTGACACAACTAGTGATCAAGTGAAGTGGCTCTCCACCTTTGTCGACGGTCTTTTTACTAGCAGAATTATTAATACTAGTGTACATGTTGCTCAAAATCGAGCAAATACAAAGAAGTACAGGAGTTATTTATAAACAAATAACTTGTTTTAAAACTAATAACAGTCATAATTTCGGATGGTTTTAAAAGAGTCAACTAAAAGATTATTAACTAATGGAAATACTCACAATTTACATAACAGTCCTATTCCAGTTTAAAGGGTTAAATTTTAACAATCAAACTGCCCATTGACGGGAAAAGGTAAGCTTACAATTTAAGTCAACGTAAAAAGGATGTCAGCTTTTATAAAGTACCGTACCTAAGTTATTTAGCCAATTTGTAGACAATAAGGTGTAGGCTACTTTAAACTCTACAGGACAGAGTTAGGCAAAAACTGGCAGAACTCTGAAATGGTGTTATTTATCATAGGCTTACTCTATCTATGCCAAATCCTTGAAATAAAAATTCAATAATAATAACTTATATCATTAAACACAAACCAACATCCAAAATTATACACATTTTTAATACAACATAGATAGTTTACACATTGACTGTTTACAATTTACATATGTTCTTCTTCTCACTATTAATTTTTGCTTCGCAATGGGAAAAATCTTTTTCATAATCATTGAAATATATGTATGATAAATGATCTATCTTATAGTTTAATATTAAATGAACCTACCACATAGTTGTTTTATTTTTTTAGATCAGCTGTCTGAAATTTTGAAATAGGCATTTGTCAGTTCTGGTTGTTTACATTTAAATGTCAAAGCAAATGTAAACATTGTGAATTTTCTCATGCTTCCATGGAGACCAATTATTAATATTTAATTTATTACAACAGCTGGAGTTTCAAAACAATGTTTGTTTCCCATGTTAATTATATGGAGAAATACAAAACTTTAAAGGGCCCCAGGGCCTCACTCTCTAATTATTTACCTTAAAAGAAAGTTTCCTGCACAACTTCACGCTACGCTCTTTCCAATGACACCAAAAACATGTCAATCGGTTCAGTAGTTTCGGAGGAGTAACTGTCACAAAAATCCTGCTTGCGTATTAAATAAGTAATAGATAACATTTCAACCTATGGAAAGAACCTGCTGTAGAGCCAATTTTCGTTGACTAGGAACTAGGAAGCTGTTGGTAAAGACAGTTTACGTTACTCTGATCGTCCTGGCCTTGCAGATAATTGTGATTGGGCAGCTCGGCAGATGAGTGGATGAGATCTTGCCGCATTAGCCATGTTTACTATGCAAAACCTCTTTCGGTCTGATATACGATTATCTCTCGACAAAATAGGAAAAAGGCCCTTTGTAAACACAAAGGGAAGAAATAGTTGAATGCTTAACACATCATGCAACTTCAGAATGTCACATCCTGTATTGTGATGCGTTATTATGAAATTCTAGCAATGCTCATGTAAATATGTGAGTTGTAAATCTATAATATTTTCTATAGCATTACTTACAGTTTAAGTTTCCTAACCTAAATACTATTTTAGAAAATAACACCTATTATTTGACATTGTTATAATCTAAGGCTTACCTTACGATCCAAATAATTTATTGTGGAGACCTAGGTTTCTACGCCGGAGCGTTATCGTCAGTCCTAGCATAGATTAAACATACTCCCTTAGGAGTATACATACTCCTAAGGGAGTATGATTAATCTATGGTCCTAGGCTCCTAGGCTACCTAAGCTAAACTCTTTGTTTTACTTAAAACCACAACATAGCAATTCAAGTCAAATTATCCTTTAGGAGTTTGTTCTTTGTTGCTGCCTATTAAAAACTTACTGCACAAAGTCATTCAACAAACCCAGGTCCAAACCACAACCATAGATAAACTTATCTTTATGGAACAGCTGAAGCCAATTTTATTGTTAGTTCTGTCCGGTGCAATGTAGAGGTCTTGTTTTGTTTACAATTTGTTTCTTGTTATTTCAGTCATTTAAAACCTAGTTTAAGCAAATAAAACAACCTTCATAAACAATAACTCGTCCTCTAGTTATATAACCAAACAGTACAGCACAAATCATGAAATGACCCCTAAAATAATAAAAACGAAATTTCGTCGACACTAACGCCCAGTGTCACCGGACATGAAATAGACACGAGAAACGAGCTTAAAAATGTACAATGGGATGAGAAGTCTACTTGTGGTTGGTTAGTCTATGCCACAACCTTCACAATATTATGTTTTCGCAGCTGTTGTCAACAATGAAGTTACCTCAGCAAACGAGCCAAGATCCAAACCAAAACCTTCACAATAATATGTTTTCGCAGCTATTGTCAACAAGCGGTATCTCAGCTGACGAGCACCTACAGGTTGTGCTTCCTACAACGCCTCCTACGACGCGGAGGTCCATGTCCAGGGTCAACGAAGGTCTGCATCATCATGTGGCGGAGCCCTGACCGTGAACCCCGACCTCGCCAGTGACCGCCGTCTTTTGGACATCAATCTCGTGTCGTCCTGTCACCGTTGTTGACGTCCGTGACAGTCCATCAGCAAGTCAACCATGGGATAATGACAGATGCAAATCAATATGCGAGTATTTAATGGTTCAGGTATCGCTAGGTTATACGGTTGTAGGAAATTATCATGTTGATGGTCATGTTGTTGTTAGGATAGGTGAATTGCTTGTCATCTTGGGAATAATGTTTTGGATGTAATGTTTTTCGTATAACTATCATTACTGATTCTAGGGATATTAGTAAAATCGTAAGAATGAAATATATAATGCAAAATATGACGCTACTTTCGGTACGGAGTGATGAAAAATATTTAACTGTCTCATTTACACGTAAACAAATTAATAACTTTGTTTTAAATAAAAATAAAAATTATTGTTGTAAAATGGACCAGCAGGTCATTGACCTCGGAAGCTTTTCATTGTCACACGGGAGGGAGCTGTGTGCCAACTGAAGTGCTCGCGCTGTAGATTATACGTGTATTTCTGTGGGTTACTGCCAAAACTGTCACACTACGGTCAATATTCAGCTAAAAATATGTCTGAAAGTACAAAAATACGTCAAATAGCACTTGTAATAATATATTCTCATGGTGGCCTTTTCAGATTAAAGTATTCTTAATTTTTGATATGACTTAAGTATAAAAGTTTAAATTATTTACACTTATACTGTTTTATTAGAAGACGGTAAATACACATTATAAAAGATGATAAGTGGTGATCGATTTCGATTACCATCCGGAAGTTAGGTCATACAAGATTAACCTACAAAGTCAAGACGAAGCCTTACGCTATGTCTGGGTTACATATTCTCAGTTGACACAATTCACAAACGTATTTACTTGTGTAACTGAAATAAATAGCAAAACATGACGTTTTGATTGTATGACCTTATAACCTGAACTCATAAAAACTCTCCAGTGTTGATATACAATATCCTCTAATTGCCTGTTTTGAATTGTCCAAGGAAGCAAACCGGACCAAGTGTCAAGAGGTCTTATCATGTTGATTTATTATCTGCCCCCCTTTATACAATTAAATTTATTATTGACCCCCTCTCTATACAATTAGATTTATTATTTCCTCCCCTCTATACAGTTAGATATATTATTTGCCCCTCTGAGTCACAGTTCCCTACTCAAGCTATGCTGTTAATATCAAAAACAATGTATCTATAGTTCGGCCGCTTAGAAAGCGATCTCCTCCAGCATTGGTTTAGCATTAGCGCGCAGGTCGTTTTCTAAGCGGCCGAACTATAGTGTGTGGTCCTATAGTACCGAATCTCTAAAATACAAATTAAATCCTATACCACCGAATATCCAGCAAATCTTAAGCTCGTAGTTCTCAATTGATAACCTTATTTAACAAACTCGATGTTAAATAGACCAGAGTTTGTGAAGCGAGCTGGTGTAGTAGTGTAGCGAGGGATCTCTCCCCGATGTCCCGGGTTCAAATCCCACCAATTACCAAACTATCTATAAAAAAAATTGAAGTGTTAATTCCTCGACCCTCTATGACAGAACAAATAAAGATGGTAATGGCAAAATACGGAAAATACTACTGAAGTTGAAAACACAAACAAATAGAGTTTGAAGAAATGGTGTGCGAATTTTAACACTGTCCCCTTTACCATCCGAACCGATAACATGTGCAAGCCCAGATCCATATGACCTCACTTGACCTCTGGGTCAGTCTCTGGTCACCAATTGCCTCTAATCAGTCTAGACTGTTGATTTATAATCTACCGTACGAATGATTACTTGTAGCCGCGCCATTATGGTTGATTGCAAACCCCGTTAGAGGGAATGCGTTGTTTAAAAATAACTTAATGTTCGATTATTGAGCTATACCCAATCTATAGGTGTTAGTTGAATGGTATAATTCCGCTTTTATTGAGAATTACAAATTTGTTACCGTTTACAAAAGTTCATCTCAGATTTGGGAATACTGTATAGTGAATAAACTATTTAGTCTATTGCGGTTTTCTGTACAGACCGGTGGCGTGTTGTCTGCAAATAATATGAGTTTATAGTCAATACTGTAGTTATTTGTGTAACTAAAAAAGACCATTTGCACTCGTGTTACACACTATATTTTTCCTACAGTTAATACATAAATAGAAATAATAGTCTTTCAAACACTAATCAATACGTTTTAGGTAAGGTTAAATCACGATTACTAGAAAAGGTTAAATTCAAGCGTGGACCGAAATGGGAACACTGCAACAGCTGATCGTAGTCATCTTTAAGTAGCCTATATCTTTTTCCTACAGTCACCCGACAAAGTTGGCTTCATTGTACTGTTTATAGTACAGAAATCTGCTAATTGCTGCATATTTATACTTTATCGTACGGTTTATACTTTGGCGCACATCAGGATTCCAACGAAACAACACAAAACAGCGTGGTTCTATTATGCACGTAATCCGTGTACGCTTGGAAATAGGTTGGCAACACTTAAAAATAGTAATAATATGAGCAGCTGATTGACTATTATAACTACGATTTAACCTGTCATTTCGTGTTTATAGTTTTGGTATTTCCTGGACTTTTCTTTTAAACGTTTTTAAAACATTTCTACGATCTTAATATACAAGAAAATGCCTTTAAAGCATTTTTTTAGGCACGGAAACCACTTCAAATTACAAAAAACATACGGAACTATTTTCTCAAATCAGGAGCACATTGCTTACCGAGGAAAAATAGCGGAGTGATACGGACCGGGGACTACTTTCTCTAGGGCACCTATTTGTTTTGCCAGCCGAACCTAAAAACGTGTTGTATAGTGTTTGAAAGACTAATTATTTATATGCTTTATAGTGACTGTAGGAAAAATATAATGTGTAACACGAGTAAATGCAGAAATTATCAACTTTCTGTACTATAATCAGTGCAAGGAAGCCCACTTTGTCATGGCGAATGTAGGGAAATATACTTTGCACTTACCGCATACTAATTTTGTCCATACAGTAGAGGCATGGTTTCATTGGTAAGCATGAATCAAGTTCAACTGGCAAGTACTTGCTGCCAACAACTCTCCGTCTATGGGGCCACTTATAACGAGCAGATTTCTAAAATGTTTGAAAATAAAATGTGTCACTTTGATAATTTAGTAATAATTTCCTAAACTGTATTTTTTGTATAGCTTTGAAGTTACGTGATACTGCGCTCGCCTGATAGTCAGTAGATAGCTATTTCGATCCTGAGAAAAGTTGAAAAGTCTCAATCTTTTTAATGGTTCGAAACTGGATCTTCTCCTTGGTCACTGGGATTTTAATTGATAAGGAATCAGCTATTCTAAGTCAGTGCCACAAACCTCCCTTCTCATTCATTGAACACTTATCCTTTTCTCAACTTTACTTAACATCTTAAAATGTGGAGTGATGACGTCTTAAAAGTATCTCTATTTTATCTGTTTCCTATCTTACACCCTGTTGTAAAGCACTGGTTATTTAGTTTTAATTTTTAAGTAAAAAATATGGCCATACTTACCTTATTAATAGGCCCACGTTTAAAAACTAAAGGCAAACATAAATGATAGAAATCAATATTATTTTGAAAGTATCAAAAATAAATCGATGTTTGATTACATTATGTCTTGAGATATGAACCCAAATCGGGTTCAAATGAACCACTTAAAGTTTCTATTGACAAATATTATATTCAACTTTCATAACACAATCAGTTTTTATTCAAACTAAATCCTCTAGTAAGTTTATACAGCGGAAGTATACCTAAAAGCATTTCTAAGTTGCACAATTGTTGCTGTGAACTTGACTTTTATACGGTAATTTATTCGTTTACCAAAAGGATCGTTGCTTGTATTTTACCTTTGTCTTAGCTTGGAGACAAGAGTTTCCTTTCCGATCCATTGTTTCCGTTTTAGTCATTGTGAATGGTTAGCCTACCTATCTCTAACGGTAAAGCTAAAGCAAATTCACTTATTGAATCTATATATACAGGGTGTTTTTAAAAGAATGCCGGGATTTTAAATGGTAATTGCTTGGATACTATTCAAGGTAACTAAACGTTTTATACGTCAAATTGAAGCTAAAATAACTAAGTGTTGTTTCCCGTACAGCAAGGGAGGAAACTTTGGCCTTGGTAAGCGTAAAACAGGTGCGGGGTGATAGGCCACTACTGTGACTCATACGCCAGTCGCCAGTACGACGTTTACGGCGCAACAGAAGGCACAGATTGTAATCTGTAGTTCGCAGAGTTTATATCCATTCCTAAATTAAACGAAATTTATATGATAAAGAAACTTGAAGCTGGTTTAATGAGTTTCGTGGCACCGAAGTGTTTTGAAAAGACATTCACCTAGCAGGCTAAAAACAAACGATAACATAGTCGAAGAAATCAGACAATTCTTCGTCAGAAGCCCGAAAAAATCGATTGCTCGACAAAGTCTTCAATTTAACAAACCTAAATTGGTCACTTTATGATGTTATCTATAAAAGATAGTCTTTGTACCGAAAAAGATTCAGTTAAGACATCAGATTAACATGCCGATCGTCCTAAGCGTACAGACTTTGCCAGTTTTACGCTCATATAAGATTGATGAAAATCAGAATTCTATTAAATCATTCCAAATTGTATGAAAGAATGAGAAAAAACTTTATTCTTTTCCCTTCAATTTGACGTTTAAATCGTTTAATTATCTTGAATAGTCCTCTAGCAACGACCGTTTGAAATCCCGGCATTCTTTTAAAAACACCCTGTATATAAAATCCAATGTATGTTTGTTTGTATGTTTGTTTGTTTGTATGTTTGTTTGTCCTTTATGGACTCCGAAACCGCTCGACAGATTGTAATGAAACTTTCAGGCAATATTAAGCATTATTCAAGGATGGTTTGTGTGAAGTTTGGTGCAGATCCATCAAAAGGGCTCCGCCCCAGTGGCTCTGGAGTTTCCCATGTTAACCTTGAGAGTACTCATATTTAAATGGAATAATTAAAGAATCTTAACAGCTGGTTCAACTAAACAATTTGATTCTGTGATGTGATGATCAATAGCATTAAAAAGTTAGTAGGTTTACCAACAGGGTGCAGCACTATTATTTTTTTAAATTTATGACAACAGCTAATTTGCATTTGCAACCAAAATGTGAGTGAGCGTAGCGAACGAACTTCCAGCTGGAGGCGAGTTAGCGTAGCGAACGAGCTAACCTGAAGGCAAGTGAGCGCAGCGAACGAGCTCCAACCCAAAGGTGAGTGAGCGTAGCGAACGAACTTCAACCAGGACGCGATTGAGCCATGCGAACGAGCTCATCTTGAAAATGAAAGCGCATTTGACATAAAACCACATTAGGACAGGACTCCGTCTGTCGGGCCAGCTAGTCATCTATAAATCAAAGATATACTACAGTTTGTTCCCAAACTTAAATTTAGGATGATTTTTCAGAGCATCTTTAAAAAGCTTTGTTTACAGATTTTGGATTTTTTGTTTCAATAGTCTAACTACAAAATCTTTAGTTTCAGTCGAACGGAAAATATTGCTTTTATTTGTATTTTCAACGCTGCTATTGCTCCATTATTATGCTTAAATGTGTTTATACATCTAGGATTACAAAAATTCTTTAAAAGTACGTAAACATATTTTTTTTGTGTGAACATATAAAATTAATTTGAACATGACCTAATTTTTAATCTAACTTGTAAATAACTGTTTGAATCTGTAACTTTTTACTTGGCTGATATAACAATATTGCAAACAGTGTTTGCTAACATATAGCCCACAGTTTTTAAATTTAAAGACATTAGATTGTTAAGTTAAGGTAAATTCAAATTCAAATTCTTTATTCAGCATGTAGACAAATTACATTATTCATTATTGTTACTGTTGTTGTCATTATTGTTTGACTTTAGGATTGGCAATATAGTGCCATCTTATAGAAATAAAACCTAAATCGCATCTTGTAGGCCTATAGTCAACGATTAACAACTTTATAATAGCAGTTTCAGTTCTCCAAGAATTTTTGTATTTATTTATAATGTACATGTGTGATTTTCACTTTTCACTTTATAGTATTTATAATTGCAAACAGAATATTTTTTAGTTAATGATAGAGTTGGATTTGGCTTACGTGAGAACCAGTATAAAATTAAATACTAAAATGAAGAATACTCTGAAGAGATATAATAAATACATTCTTATTATTATATTTAAACAACGCATATCCTATGTTTATTCTACTTAATAGCAATATCTAAAATATGATATAGGCCTACATTAGCATTAGCAATACAAAATAGCCAATGTAGGGAGTGTTGGGTTGTCGCCAACTGTAAAATTACTTATCATTAACAAACACATGTGTAACAACCTCGTCTGTGACGTCAGTGAACATACGATACTGAGGTATATTATGTAAAATGCAAACCAAGTTTGATAAATTATCATCTTTGGATCAACTCACACAATTTGTTTAATGTGTTGTTTATTTACTTCAGAGTCAATAAACAAACTCTACACTATGTTTGTGTTTATAGTTGAGTAAATGCAATCTCCAATTTGTTTATCAAAGAATTCTGTATTTTATTTTTCAAAAGAAGTTAAAATGTTTTACATTGTTTTACTAGAGCTCGCCCCGTGGTCGAAAACTCGACCAAAAGTACTGTATGTGTTGTTCGAATTTCTTTATTTTCACCCCACGCTGTAAATAAAACATGTGATCATGCGTGGAAAATTAAAACAGTGTAGTGTGGCGAAAACAAAATAACAATATTATAACTGCTTGTTCCACGTGATATATTTTTTCAAATCTAAAATTAACTATTTATTTATAGACGTTTATCTTCCAAAACAACTTCGTCGGTTTACCAAACTCTTCGTTTAGATAACAGTAAAAGCTTGACGTAAAATTGACGTAAGAACCTTACAAACAGTCGCATTATCGCTGAATGAAACAGTTTCATTCACAACAAAATGTCATCCGTTTACTACGTCTTCTTGGAAGGATTTGTAAACTTTCCGCAGAAGTGTTGTCATATAACATGTTCTTTAAACTGAAGTCTCATACTAAATTGTCTGCATACTAAATAAAGTTTGTGGGTTAGGTTGGTTTTGATTTTAATTGTTTTTGTTCGCCACACGATTTGTTTCAACATTACATTAGCACTTCAGTACATAGACTTACTGTGAAATAGACTTACAATCAGGCAATACATAGATTCTACAAATAGACTTACTTAATTGTGAAAGGGTTTAATGTTCATAACCGAAATGTCGAAGTTGATTAACTTATTTGGACGAAATATAATGAATTTGTATACCGAAATCAGGGGCTAAAACCCCTGTAAATCAAAGCCTGATATTTTAGGGTTGACATCAAGGCCCCATAATATTGTCATTTTTTTGTTTTGGAGATACCTTTAAATTTACATGTTAAATGAGAATTATATCTTAACATTTTTCACCAAATGTGTGTGAGAAAAATATGAAAGTTGCGATGGAATGAAGAAGTATAACTTTGTTCTTAAGACTAAAGTCCCTTCGTTTCCCGTTAAAACAATTTCAGTATTGGGTCGTTCTCTAGGGAGGTTCTAAATAACTTTTTTTACGTGTTACATAAATGCGATTGT
Source organism: Macrosteles quadrilineatus (assembly GCF_028750875.1). Taxonomy (NCBI): domain Eukaryota; kingdom Metazoa; phylum Arthropoda; class Insecta; order Hemiptera; family Cicadellidae; genus Macrosteles; species Macrosteles quadrilineatus. The sequence goes on from NW_026542596.1 coordinate 96,083,694, forward strand.
TTTCACAATTTATGCTAGTTAAAATTCTAAAAAAAATGAATTTGTCACGGATAGTGTATTGCAATCTACCGTAATATTTAGTCATATTTAAAAGCGACAGGGTTTGTTTTATGGTTTCAAAATACATAGCTATAAAAAATATATGAATTCTACACATCTTATCAATGACAATACATCCTCAACAAAAGTGCTACATTGCATATATTATATTAGTTTAAAGCTGAAAATTGTCAAATAAAACCTAAAACCTACACAACTACCTTCATTAGACAGACATATATGACTAATAAAACGATCGTGGTTCGATTTCAAAATACATTCCCTCCAAAATAAGCTTATTTGGAGGGTAAATATCCAAAATGGCGACCGATTATTGCAACCGCAGACCGCTGCATTTAGGTATGGCAACAATTACGACACATAATAAGGAAATTTCAGTTTTCCTCAGTAGATTAAAATTTCCAAATAATGACAAGCAAAACCTGGAGCTTTTCAACTAATTCATTTAATATTACCTGTTGGAACCCATTAAAACATTTCACGTGTATGGACACTAGCGAAGGTCGATTTGCTTAATGTTTAACTATTAAGTTTAAGTAAAGGGACAGATAAAAACCTTTATCTAATGATGTGTGGAAACTAAACGACCTCTAAAGTTCATAGATATAGATCTACCATAAGAGAATTAAATAGTAGCAAGTAATATCAGGAAATTAATGAGTGAAAGAAGTTAAAACATTATATTTGGATTTAGAATTGTAATAAACTATAAGCTAGTCGCATACAACGATGTAAAGAACTACATGAGTTGTGTATATCGTTGGTCGAATACAGCGTCAATCTTCCGTAATTCTCTAAAACCAACAATCACAATACTCATGAAATTCCAAACTCGAAAAATTTACAAAAAAATAAATAAATTTAAAATAACCCTCTTCGATAAAACAATTGGTTATGACCAAGTTGATTAACAACTAATGTCAAATAAAAAGTAAGCAATTCTACTTTCAGTTATTCAATACATATACGTTTATAAAACAGATACGTTAAAAATATACTGTACTAGGAACTGGAAAATAGTGACGCACAAGGCGGGGTTTAAAAAAATCTAAACATAGTATTTGTGGACAACCCATTCAGAAAGACTGACGTACAATAGATTATGGACAAACAGCGTGGTTTCCCCAAAGGATATCTTTACGGACTTTAACCTTGAGCAAAATGCCTCTGGTACGTCCTTGAAACTGTATAGTTTGACTCAAAGGTGTTTTAAAACTGACACCTTAAATAAAATAAATAACATCCTTAACTCGCTCATACAATCAACTAATATATTTTCCCATTCTGAAGTCCGGAATCATATCTGAACGGTCGATTATCACTAAAGACCAAAGTGTATAAACACGACCGATTTAGAGGTCGTAAAATTTCCGGACGAACTTTTGTTTACGTCATTCCAAAGTAATTACAACAAAAACTACTCCGGAAACGCAGGAATTTTCCAGAGCATTGCTGACGTCAGCATGGTTGGCCGGGAGATCCCAAGCCAAGGATGCGGGTGTAGCGGGTTGCGGGGACATGCTAGACGGATATTCATTCAGACTTGCTCCATACAGCCAGCAAAAAGTAGCTCAAATATCCCGCTGTCACAAGAAAATCCCACACATATCCCGCAATAACAATACAAAATCCCCGCGTATCCCAATACTGATGCAAATTCCTAAGTGACCTCAAAAGATAAGTTTACGCTCAAATTATATTTTGGTAATGGCGAGAGTTGTCTGCAAAAATTACTTTTTGGACAATTTGATAAAATATATTAACTTAAGATTGTGGTTATCTCAAAATACCAACTAAAATATTTAACTATTGAACTTAAAGTGCAAAGTTAATTAAATTATCCACTGACCAGTACTAAATACAATTTGCAACTGTTCACAAATTAAGCAAGTTATAGTGATGAATGTTAATGAATTAACGGGTTGTTAATGGACTCTACCTTGTTAAAAAAACTAACCACACAACTTTCATAAAATAAGATAACACAGTAATTAAACATTAATTAAACTATACAGTTAATCATACACATTTTAAAGCATACATTATGTCAAAACAACTACTTAATTGCTTGTTAGTTTGACTTTTAACGTGCAGCCCTTTGAGTGTACTCTAAATTGTTTACCTAACTCAGTAAAACCTAAAACCCAGTATGTGACTTTTTAACTGATAAGTTTGAACATGTATAATTATTTTTTAGAGGGATTGTTTTATTTAGTTGTAATTTTGTAATTTTGACTCGGCATATAATTTGTCTACATGCTGAATAAAGAATTTGAATTTGAATTTACCTTAATTTAACAATCTAATGACTTTAATCTAAATATAGCATCGAGCTTCTTGAATTTTTCAATACAATAGAATTCTATATTGTCAAGCCATAGTTTCGTATAAAGACATGAAATTCGGTTTCGCAATAAATTATCTTTCGTCCCACTGACATTATAACTAAATCAGCCAAATTGACCTGTTAGCTTACAGATAAAGGTTCCCAGGTGTTATACAACAAAGATGTTACGTATTTAAAAGGATTAGCATATATTATATGCCTTTGTGTATCATATACAGGGTGAGACAAAAGCGCCACAATTTATAAATAATACAAATTCAATAATATTCACCCTATACATATAAATAGCACATCAAAACACAGCTTATCTTTTGCCATTTTAACTTAACTAAGTCATTTTTTCCATTTCTTGAAAACAAAATCCTTTAAGTGATGTCCTTGTCCTACTTGACATTCCTTGTTAGTTGCTTGAAAACTCAATCAAATACTCCTCCACTATTTCTTCAGGAATCACTTTAGTTTTGTGGACAATTCTTAGCTTTGGTTCAAGCAAATCTGTGGGGCCACTTTGAAAAACCTCGAACTTCAAGTAGCTTATCAAAATATTTCCCCCCACAAAAAAGAGCCAACGTCAAACTTTCAACAACAAAAGCCTCCTGGCAAATCTCTTTGGACTTCAAGTACCGCGACTCTCACTCTTCTAACATTTTCTGGTTTACAAAGAGTTTTGCGGCACACACCGATAATCGTTTAGAGTTTAAGCAGTTATCCTAAATAATTTTACCCAGTTCCTCATTGTTTTCCAATCTGGAACAGCGCCATGTTGACCAAGGATGGAATGTGGTTCAAAACATTTATGAGTTTTTGTACAAGAATCACTATTTTAAAAATAGGTTTCCACATCAAAATCTCGGTGTTAATAGCCTAAGGCACAATGTTTACTAAAATGGCATATTTTAATTGGTGTTATAAGCACAGCTGTTCATTCATTGTTGCTTTACTTATAGTGTGACAACGAAAGAAAATCAGGGTGCTCTCACTGCCTCACCCTATATAATAAAACGAGACAGGGTTTTTTTGTTTCGCGATTCTGAATCAACCACTCGACGGATTTTCATCATTTTTTTTTAAAGATTGATAATTTTGAGGACTAGGGAATGCTGAAGCCATAAATTTAGTTTAGGCACAGACTACGGAAACCTTACATTGCAGTATTATTTTGTCTGTGATTTAGGGTTTCAGTTTTTTTTTTAGAAATTAAGGTTTAATTCTAAGAAAGTCTAGCAGCCGACGCTAACATTCTAGACTAGCTTTTGGTATAATACCATTTGCTTCATTTTCTGTAAACATTCAGCGTTTGTGACACAAATAAAGCATTTGGATAAAAATAGAATTATATACGTAGGGTTGAATTATTTATACTATGTCTATGATATAATCATTGGTATGTTCATTTATTCGGCAAGAGGATGACCGATTATTTAAACTAGTGGTCGTCCTGTGGTCGAAACTCGACCAAAAATAATTAATGTACAGACTTCTCTATTTTCTCCCCACACTGTAAATAAAACATGTGATTGGGATTTCTTCCATTTGTTTTGATTTTCTGTTTACATTTTGTTGTTATTTCGTCACCATCATGGCAACCCAGTTGGTCCATGTTAATTTTTTGAAGTTTTCAAATTCGTTTTTTGTGCTTATTTTTTAGCCTATTTTAATTTATAAAGGGATTCTGCACATCTACAGGCAAATATCTTTAAAACTCTATTAATTAAGCATAGTTCTTTTAAGCTTAACTTTAAAAAAAATAGGTTCAACTATTTTTTTAAAGTTAAGCTTAAAAGAACTAGGCTGGATTAATCATGGTTAGAATCTTAAGTATTTCTCAAATCAATGACAACATTTTTGAACAAATAAATCTACCATACAGTTGTACATATACGTATTAACTATTGAGTTTGTTTAAACCAGCTGTGTGGAATGTGGAAAACAATGGATTTGACGGTTCTGCTTCTTAACATTTTAAATACAATTTGCCTACGTTACAAACATTGCGAGTTTTCTTTTAGTTGCCGTGGAGACCAATCAATTTACTTTTAAATCTCTCACCTCATAAAACCTTTGAAAGCCACCGGGGTGGAGCCCTATGTCAATATCAAAACACGAATAGCTCTAAACAAATCTCTGGAGCTCTAAGAAAACATTCGTGTATTTCAAAACATACTAGTGGTCGTCCTGTGGTCGAAACTCGACCAAAAATAATTAATGTACAGACTTCTCTATTTTCTCCCCACACTGTAAATAAAACATGTGATTGGGATTTCTTCCATTTGTTTTGATTTTCTGTTTACATTTTGTTGTTATTTCGTCACCATCATGGCAACCCAGTTGGTCCATGTTAATTTTTTGAAGTTTTCAAATTCGTTTTTTGTGCTTATTTTTTAGCCTATTTTAATTTATAAAGGGATTCTGCACATCTACAGGCAAATATCTTTCTAACAGTATGCGTAGATTTCCCCTGCGATGCACACGAGCTGAGAAAAAAGGTTTAAAAGAAACATGCTTGCCTATTAATATATAGATATTTCTAATTTAATTTTTAGAGCAGTCTTTAAAATCTTGGGTTTGCTTTTGTGCAATATAATGTGTTTGAACTATCAGCTGTATGGATATAAAAATATTCTATAGATTCTATACATTTAAATCATGTTAAAAATATAATAAGAACCATTTATCTGATAAGTCTATTACAAATTTCTGTTATTTTGAAAACGTATGAGTTCATAGATCTACTGTACTTCCAAACCCTATTTTCTCTGAAACACGAATTTCTTTCCTTACAATTGTGTTGTATTAATTGTTTACAGCAGTCTGCTGAACTTTATGAAAACAAAAGTTACTTTCAAACAAAGAACAAAACAACGCATTCATCCAAAGCACATAAGTATGGGGAGGGACACGAGTGTAACTTTGTGATTTCCAGGGAGAAATAATGATTCACGTGACAACTCATACACAACACAAATTTCTCGTGACAAAAGGCGTGACAAAACGTGACAAATTTACCAGCTACAGGTACATCCCAGGATTACAACCACTTGGATCACGATTCTGTACTATTTTCTCCAACATTGTCATTAACACTCCTACAGAATAAAAGAAATGTTTTCCTCGATACTCATCATGAGGGTTTATCAAGGCATTTCAATATTTGCCAGCATATTCTGAGTTATAAATTAGGTAGGTTGTGTATGAATGGCAATAATTCACTATCATGGCGGTGAGTTGATTGCGATGTGCAAATCTTTGAGTAGAATGCCTGGTGATTTCCGTAGATTAAAATACTCTCAATTTTCAATGCATAGGATCACTCAATATCGACATCTTATTTAGGTATATCACACACAGACAAGACATTGTTTGGTTTCGGGAATCACATATAGAATTTGTAGCTGTTAAAATATCCAAAGGTATGTTTATATTAAGAAAATTAAAAAATGTTGTTTCAATGGAAGTTCTGCTTACTGTTTACTATAGCTACATACACTGTCATCTTACCTATGGTACCATTCTTTGGGCTAATTGTGGTTATGTAAAATCTTTATTTGTGTTGCAGAAGAGAGCTATTAGATTAATTGCTGGTGTTCCACCGAAAACTCATTGTAAGCCCATTTTTAGTTGTTTATCTGTCATGCCTCTTAATTGTATATATATATTTCACTGTCTTATGTATTGTAAAAAGAACTTAAACACTTTGTCTTCCCACTGTGATGTCCATAGTTATAAGACCAGAAACTGTGCTAAACTAAGAAATTATTACTGTACTTATAGTATTACTCAAAAAAGCTTTAAATATTCCTCGATTAAGTTATTCAATCATCTACCATATTATATTCAAGAGTTACCATTAGATAAATTTAAAATAGCTGTTAAGAATTTGTTATTGAAATACTGTTTTTATGACTTAGATGAATATTTTGACAATTGTTTTGACCATTGAAATGTTTTATTAATTTACATATTGACGCAGCCTATACAGCATTGTATGATTTTTGTACATTGTTGTCTCGGAATAAAGATTGATTGATTTGATTGATTTGATTCGAATTACACAATGCAAAGTGGCCTCTAAAAGCTTTTTCACCACACTATGATGTTATTAGCTGTTTTACATACGTTAATTAGAGGCTGAAATTTACGTTTTGCTGGCCTGCCGGCTGTCATCGCCATTTGGGGACCGAGCAGGTTTTTACAACCCTAGGGCCGCAAAATCAGCTGCCCGCTTGCATATTAAATACACAAACAGCATCCATAGAATTGTTTTATTTTAACCGTTGCCTAGTAACTGTTTTTATTATTTTATTATTATTATTATTATTATTTTATTATTATTTTCGCTGATTCCTGAAATTACTTCTTCACATAACCTTAAAGTTGCTTTGACTCAGTGTGCATTAATTATTATTGTGAATAGTAGTAGTGTGGTGAAAAATAGTGTTCGTACCACGGACCAAAAATGGTTTTGCAGCTTTCGATCGTTTTAAGTTCTCGACTTCGTCTCGAACTTAAAAACTATCTCGAGCCGGAAAAACCTAATTTTCGGCCCTAGGTACGAAAATAAGTATCATTGTATCATTGTAAATAGATAAAACAATAAAAATTAAGGTGTATGGTAAACATTTAAAACACGTTGGTCCACTGAATTTCTATACACTCTGTGTATTAGAAAGTTTGCCAAATGTGATAAAAACTGTTAATTTATAAGATTTCCAACCGTGGATAAGATTTCCAACCTCATTTTCGGCCCTAGGTACGAAATATACTATTAAAAGGTGATTCATAAAACGTAGGTTAAAAAACTGTTAAGTTGTAGAATTAGGTTTCAGTTTGCGCACTGTGTGATTAAAGAGATATGTTAAGTAAGAAAGTATAGTAATTTCCAAGAAATTTTGAACCGTCATTTTGGCAGAAAGGATAATGTTTTAATTTGAAAAAAATATTAGATCAAAATCGTGATTTATTTCTGGAAGATAAAATTATAATAACCCCGATATTTATTAATGTTTGGCAAAAATACATGTTAATTAGATCAAATTGGAAAGTCAGAAAAAATTCCTTGTTAGATCTAAAGGTTAACACGTTGGGTGCTGATGACGGGAATTCCCGCAATTGCTTAACATTGAAATAAATGCAACTTTTTATGTTCAAACATGTCGACAGCACAAATAGTGTTAACGGGTTTTCTTAAATAAACTTTAAAAGATCCATTGTAGTCATATTTTAAAATTTCTTTCTTCAGTACGTTTATTCAGAAATAACACTCTAACACTGTTTTTCGTTGCCTTTATGTAGAACATTTAACAAGAACTAAGGATTTTCAGATAAGTTAACTTAGACATAAAATACAAAAGCTTTTCATCTTACTTTATTTTAGTACTCCTATCAATTTTACAATACTGCCTTTAGGTTTATTCCTGTTTCTGTGTCTGCATTTTTCCCATTAAAAGTCAACGGAACTAGAGGAGTAAAATTAGTTTGATATCCTTCCTTTTCGGGGAATTTCTACATAGAAAACTGCAGACTCATTCATTTGAAAGTTCATCGACTCGTTCAACTAACAATAACCTAATGAGCCAATAGGAACGCTAAGAAATCACCGCGTTTACATAACCCTTAAATTTGCCTCAAACTTTATTTAAATTTAAAATTAAATCAAATTAGCTTTTGTGCACAGAAAATCTGTATACAGGGTGTTCAAATAAGGTGGGGACATATAATGTACATAGTGATTCCTTGGGTTAAAATAAAGAGAAAATCTAAAATAATTTTTTTTTTAAATGACTTCGTTAACCAGATATCTGTCATTTAGTATTTTTTACATTAACATTTTTATCTTTGAATAATTTGACCGATCTTTATGAAACTTGGTATGTATATCAAGGTAAAAGAGACCCACGTTAGAAACAATCATCTTGATTCAATTAAACATTTCAAAATAGCGGCCATTTTAATTTTTTAACTGTGACGGAGGGAAGGAGAGCGATTGTCAGGGTTGTCTACGCTTGGCAGTTATGCGCTTGTCGCAGTATATTATGCCAGTGTTTTTTGTTTTGAATTAACCTCAAAACTAAAGGTTCATCTTCAAAGATATTCCCAAAAGTCCAATTGCACTTCTCTAATTTTCACCCCACACTGTAAATAAAACATGTGATTGGAATTTCTTACATTTGTTTTGATTTTATGTTTATATTTCGTTGTTATTTCGTCACCAGCATGACAACCCATAAAGCACATGTTAATTTTTTTAAATTTCAAATTCATTTTTTGTGCTTATTTTTGAGCCTATTTTAATTTTCAAAGGGATTCTGCACATCTACAGGAAAATATCTTTCTAACAGTATAGTCCAAGAATTTTAGGAATAATAAAGCCATTCGACCTAACAAATTCGGACTAAGTGGAAACTTTGCACAGTTGTTTAGTAAGCCTAAATAAATAAAATTTCAAAAGTCCCCATAAATCCCTGCTGTGCTTCAGCCGCCATCTTGGAAAATGGCGGCCAATTTTCACTTTTTTGACAATATTTCACAAACTATTGGTATTAAAGAATTTTTGTTAATACAAAAGTTAAAGAAGGTCTAAAAATACATCTTTTTATATTACAAGGTTTGCTCTATCTCTAATGGTTATTGAGATAAATAATAAAAGTTAGTATTAAATAAAAAATTCCCATGTTATTCTTATGGAGGAAAATAAAATTGTTGCAGTTTGCTTATTTATGGATATATGTTTATCAAACTTGGCAAATTTATTTATTTTATACAAAGCTATTAATATTTAACATAAATATAGACTTTAGTACCCTCCCTATAGCAGTAAACCTAGTACTCGTTAAATTTAAAGTTATTTAAATAGGGAATCTATCTTACATTTTTAGGATATATTTTTAGTAAAAATCTAGTCAGGAAAATGGATATTCATTTTTCAATCATATTAACAATCATTTTTCTTATTAGTATTATGATTTAAAGCCCACTTACTATTTTGTCACTACCATGTAACTACTAAAAACTTAAGTGGCCCCTACGTTATTACTCCCGGTAGGTATAATTTTTTGTCGGTAAATATTAGGAAATTGAACCTTAAAATCCGGACTAAATTGAAATTTTGCACAGAGTGAGACTAGTTGATGAAAATGGCAAAAGTTCCCAAAAATACCGGCTGTGCCTCAGCCGCATTAAGTCCGGATTTTAAGGTTGAATTTCCTAATATTTGCCGACTAAATAATTATACCGGGAGTAATAAGTAGGCCTACCATGTAAGTAGTTACATAGAGTATAAAATAAATAAATTTACCAAGTTTGATAAAAATATATCCATAAATAAGCAAACTGCAACAATTTTATTTTCCTCCATAAGAATAACATGGGAATTTTTTATTTAATATTAACTTTTATTATTTATCTCAATAACCATTAGAGATAGAGCAAACCTTGTAATATAAAAAAGATGTATTTTTAGACGTTCTTTAACTTTTGTATTTACAAACATTCTCTAATACCAATAGTTTGTGAAATATTGTCAAAAAAGTGAAAATTGGCCGCCATTTTCCAAGATGGCGGCTGAAGCACAGCAGGGATTTATGGGGACTTTTGAAATTTTATTTATTTAGGCTTACTAAACAACTGTGCAAAGTTTCCACTTAGTCCGAATTTGTTAGGTCGATTTTCCTAATATTCTTCCACTAGTATGCGTAGATTTTCCCTGCGATACACACGACCTGAGAAAAAAGGTTTTAAAGAAACATGCTTGCCTATTAATATAAATATAGATAGATTACACAAAAACGGCTGATTTTATGAAAAAAATGTCAAGTACACTTTTGTTTAGAATTTTAATCCCCCATCAAACGGTACCAAGTCCAAAAAGAATAAGAAATAGCTGAAATATTACGATTTTTAGTTTTAAAATTGGGTAGAATTATTCTAAGATAGTCTGGTTGCCCTATTTTAAAACTAAAAATTCAATTATAAAACATAAAATAATAAAAAAAAACTTAAATTACACAATAACTATAGTAGGCGTTTCAACGCTCTCCCAAATTTGTCGGTTTCTTCCTGCACTTAAGGGGTTGAGGCGTTAAAGAACCTGATACTAGTTAAAAAAAATGTGATTTGATCTGACAAGCCATTTGTAAATAAACCTAAAAACAAAACTCAACATCGAATTACCTTTTGAGTTTAATGTCAGTGATAATGGTTTCTTGTCTCTCCTCTCTAATTTTTAACGTAAAATCACAGAAATAATGTTAAACCTTTGACAGTATCCAATAGTCAATGGTTCAGCTAAAGCCAACCATAAACTATATTTTATTTTGCTTCCAACGGTCCAAACAAACCAATTTACAATTATGTTTAAAATACATTTTCAATGTTACTGGGACTTATGATTATTACTATAACAGCGTTACCGATCTAACAACTTGACCTAGCCAGCAACTTGTTTTACATAACCTCAAAACACAACATAACCTCCAACTACTCTATGAGACAAAGACTTTCTCAAGGTTGGCATTACTGATCGCTACATATAACAAGTTCCAAGGTGTTATATAACAAAGTTTTGCGGATCTACCCGTCCGTGAACCCTGTGTAGATGTTATCGATATCGTTATGTAAGGGGACTTGCTGTGCAGTTTTTCCTCGAGACAACCTCGTCCGGTTGGACTAGTTGGGTTGGGTTCAGCTAAATATTTTGCAAATTAGCCGGTATATATCTCACGTTTTGTTTTGTTGGAACCTGTTCCACGATATTTATGAGTCCTTTGTGTGGAAGGTGTAGAAAAAAGGTGGTTCTTTTTCGGTTTGTGATAATGTCTTCTGAGCTTTTCATTACCATAATATTAGTTAATTATTAGTTCTCACATACATTTAGGAGAATACTATAGCCATGCACTTTTCGACAATTAAGAAGATTATACCTTAAATACAAGGTGGCTGTAGCCAATTACCTTTATTAAAAAGGATATAATTTAATAAGATACTCATAGAAATGTACTGTCTAAGTTTTATTTTCACCCATAATTTTTGTTTCTATTAGTTTATGTGGCAAAAATGTGCTATAGTTTACAAGAAGTAGTTAGGCTTGGTAAAAGGTTTGGCGTATTTTACAGAAAACAGTGATTTTCATTAGCGCTTTCAGTCAATCCCTCAATTTTTAAACTGGCTACAGCTATAACATGGAAATGTAATGTTTCGTTCTATCCATAGTCAAAGCTATAACCTGGTAAGAATGCATATTATACCGGCAAGTTGATGCTTTCAGAGCCCAAAAGATAGCTACTAACCAAACGCTTCCCTCTGTGGGGATAAAATAATCCCTTTAAGAGTCAATCGTCATCAGAATAACTTAACTTTTCTAATCCTTTAAGCTTTTCTAAATAGTTTATTTATCCATCAACTTTACAATTATCAACTTATCATTCTGCTATAAAAAAACGTCCACTTGATTAATTTCCTCCTTTCTATCTCATCGGACATTTAGATAGAGCAATGCAAGATGACCACAAACACAAAGTAGTAACAAGAATCACAAGATCAATATTTTTCATCTTTTCCTTATCTATGATCAAAACACACAGAATTTCATTTCCCCATCTCGATCATTTAAAAGGTAACAATGTCAATGAAAATCTCGAACCCAAACACAATCAAGGACGGATGTGTTGACAATGGACGGACACGGGGTCAAGGGTCATATCTAATCTGCACACAGTCATAGGAATTTGCCCTACAACTCCCAGATTACCTAATGTACCTTATCTAGCGCGTCACCAAAATGTAGAGTGGACGCGTGGATCGTTAATTTATACAGCTGATCTTTAACGTACACGCGCGGAATGATTTTGGCTTTGGTGTAAATTCGCAAGCCGAAAACGATTTTGTCGTGGTGGACAGTTGACATTGAAATACATTTTGTGATAGGAAATTAATCTGGCTGTCATTCAATCTCGTAAACGATGCTGGACTAAATTAGGTTACGCATAAGATGCGCTTAAGCCTATAGAATAAACCTCCGTTTCAATTTGTATACAAGGGCTCTGCTTACAAGGTTTTTAGGGTTGAGAAGGATAAAATACTGACTAGCTTTTAGTACAACGAAAAGAATAATTACATCGTTTGCATTTGCTTTGTTTACATTTTTGACATATTAACTATATTTAAAACCATATTTAAATTTGGGGGAGCGAGCTGGTCTAGTACTCAGGTTCATGGGGTCCCGGGTTCAAATCCCGCCAAGTCACCAACGGATTTTATCTAAGTGATAATGCTGTAACCACAGAGCACTGCCGTAACCCCTAGGTCTAGCCTGAAGTAATGCAAAAAACAATTACGGGCTCGTGCCTAGCGTCCTAGGACAAAAAACCCATTTTTAAAACCGTCACACCCTGCAGTTTGAAAGCGTATGGAAAATATAGAAAAAATAAACCTTTCGTTTTATTATTCAATGGTGATGACATGCATTTGAGAAAATACTAATACTCGTTTATAACTTTGTTCGCGAAATAAGTACTACATATTTCGGAAGATTAGCTGCCTACGCCTACATCGAGACCACTACAGAGTTAAATAACAAGTACAGATACCTTCATATCAGTTTCTACATAGCCCCAAGTTTCGGAACACCCTGTGCCCCTGAAGGACGATGCAACATTTAGCACAGTTGCAAAATATCACAAGAATGCGGGTGTAGATGTTTTCGTGGGACAAACAGTTTCGATAACAACTTTTCTTAGCGAGCGTCACCGAAATAAGCGTTATGTAGGGCAGACGGGTATTTGCACAACCGAAACGGCGATTTTCACGAGCCTCGGGCTAAACACTGCGGTACCTGCGTCAAAACTGTGGAGATGGACAAACGAAGCTACCAAGTCCAAAATGATTATGGTGCTAAAGATGGTAAAGCTATGAGGTATGGTTAAAATGGTTGAAATCTTAGGCGTTAGCATAGACTAACCAATACATGGTTAGTCTGTTTTTTTTATGTTTTGCTGTTTATGATGTTTATAACACTTTGAGTATTTAAAATCTCTTTTTTAGACATTTTTTTGTCCTAGGACTTATGGCAAAGGCCCGAGATTTGTTTCACATTACTTCAGGCTAGACTTAGGGGTTGCGGCATTATTACTTAGATAAAATCCATTGGTGATTTGGCGGGATTTGAACCCGGGATCCCAGGGACCGAAGTCCCGTGCTTTACCACTAGACCAGCTTGCTCTCCCAACGTTTTATAAGATGTTAGAAAATCTAAAAGTCGAAATTAGTGAAGAGTAAGTTTTACCTGTTAGAAGTAACAGAAGGCAATATTTGAGTTCTATTAGACTTTGTATTTACTTCTGACTGTTTTCTTTGTGGTTTTAAGAAATCGTCGGAATACTACTGAAGAAAGTAAATGAGTTATTGAACGCAAGGGTAAACAGCTGAACGATTATGTTTACTACTTATCGGCAAAGAGTTAGTTGTAGTGTTGACTGTTCACAAGTTAAAACTGTATGGTAAGGTTTAGAATAGAAGTAAACGTAGTTTACTACTTAGGGCCGAAAAGGCATTTTCCAGCAGAAAACCTTATTTCACTTCAAGTGCGAGGCGAAGCCGAGGATTAAGTGCTGGAAAATAACTTTTGGTACGAGTTATGAACAATACTTTTAAAAACGACGCAAATATACATACACACTTTTTCGTCGGTTAATCTGTGTGATTAACCGACGTAGAAATATTAAAAGATATTGGGAAGTAATATTAAAATATTTTGACGCCACTTTTCATCATTTAAAATATACTTCACAAAGCAAATGGTTTCATGATTATAGATTTTGTTAGATAAATATATTCATAAATATTCGTCACTTACTTTATTTCGGTCAACATTTTGTGATTTGTACGAGTTCGTAGATTTTCGGTATTCCTCTTCATATTTTAATGTGTTTAGTTATCTCTATGTAGTTAGTTAAATTTTTTAATTAATTCATAAGGAATATTAGACATATTTTGAGCAATTTCAATCACGTACTATGCCAAAAACATAGCAAAACAAACTAATGCCTGTTTCTGTATACATTTAGATTGTGGAACAATGAAAACAGCTGATTTTAATCATAAGGAATATTAGACATATTTTGAGCAATTTCAATCATGTACTATGCCAAAAAACACAGCAAAATAAACTAATGCCTGTTTCTGTATACATTTAGATTGTGCATGAATGAAAACAGCTGATTTGAATCATTAAAATAAACCGTAACAAAACACAAGCGTGTGAAGTGGATGAGAACTAATCGAGAGAGAGGGAAAGTAAATTTAGAAAGAAGGAAATTCAGCTGATTGTTTTATCTTGCTCAAAATTAGAGCTTGGGAAACTATTATTTGTTTTATATAATCTGTTATTGAAAATAACCAACTTTTTCTTACACATCTACTTTTTGATCGTGCCTATGCAAATTAAAAGATTACTTCAATTTGAAATACATCGATCACATTGAAACTAACTCACTAAACACTATTTCATATACAGCAAACAGTAACCGGAATGGAATGGAGTGCTCAGTATATAAAGTAAACGATGAATAACTTGGAGATTGCAATTAGGTCCACATTCCAACTATAATTAAAATAGTGATAACGTAAGTTCAAATTGTCATTATTGATTCTAGAAGGGGACTTTAAGACCAACAGACTTCAGTCCAACGGTAAGATGATATTGATATCAAACAAAAGAGAATGGGGGTGGAATAAGGAATCTGGACTAAACTTTGTTTGTTTGTTTTGACGATAAGTCTAGGCCTACATAAGCGATGAAGACACAATGAAGTTTGCATTGCTAATCGTAATCTGCAGTCAATAACGAGGTGATTTTTAGCCCGGATTCTAAGTTTGCTTCCTGGTGATTTTTGCTCGGACACAAGGTTTATAAAATCCCTTCTATACTCTGTTAAAACTAGTTATAATATATTTTAATAGGATTATGGCAGCTTCGAAAATTCAATATATATGTTTATTGACAATATGGTGATATATGTTTATTGACAATATGGTGGAGTTATCTATAAAACTAAATTCTGTTTTAATAAACTTTATTAGTGAACTGACACATACTTTCTTCTATTAGCTTGTCAAACCCCTTATAATGGGTAAGCAGTGAGAGTAACTTATGTTACGGAAAGTAAATAAAAGAAACGTCTTATAACACTTATAACATATATTTACGCTTATACTACACTCACAAGACGGTAAATATACAAAAAAGATGGTAAGTGGTGATCGATTTCGATTGAACACTCCAATCATCATCAGACCCAATAAGCGAATTATTTGTAAATAGATTTGTAAGTACTGTTGAGTAAAAAGTGTACAATCTAATAAATTTAGCAAAACTTTATTCAGTTCAAAGATTTAATTTGTTTGTGTTGTGTAACTCTTTGTTCAACAATACAACAATTTGTATTATTGTTTGTATTTTGTTCAATAAGTCAACATTTTAATCCTAAACTTGTTCACATTTAAACGACAAACACGTTAAATTTGTCAGTAGAGAAGCTTATTAAAGTAATAAACAACCAATTACAATCAAATAAGACTCAGTAGTGGACGGCCTCGTCGAGAACAGAAAGGCACTTGCTTCTCGGCCTTTGTTGCTGCTAAATTGCGAACTGCATTCTTGTTTTTTGTCTTTTTAAGAATCCAGGAAGGGCAGAAAGTCTTTCTTGTGGACTGGTTGATCTTGAATATAAATTTGTATTACCACCATGTTATGTAACTTGATGGTTTTTCAACACGCATTACGTAATAGTGAATTAATTACAGTATTAGCAACAATGTTGTATCTTGGTTAGTATAAGTTATCAATTATCAATTTATTAGTTACTGGGCGCCACGAACCAAAATATGAACGAACGATGAGTATAGAATGAAGTGTGATGATCTGCGTAGCTTTGTCACTGACTATAATTATTATAATTTGTTCATCAGTCAGGGCCATTGATTATATCGTAATGATCAGGAACAGCTGTGTCCGGTTTTGATCCATTTAAAAGCTACACACTTTTCTCAGGATCGAAATCGAACTGGTGACCTTATGTCACTCAGCTACCCATATAATATTATCTTGAGTTTGAGAAGGAAAGAATATAGCCTATCGTATGGTTCATAGTTTGGTAGAGGGAATACTCTGATACAGGGAGAGTTCTCGTCTATGGATTAAAGTATGACATTTCTGCGATCAAACCTTGAGTAAGTTTATTATTATTTGCAGTAAAATGACTAGTACCGAATCATGCCCCTGTACCTTAATTAATGGAGACTATGATATTGATTTGAAATAGACCTACGTAGAATGATGTTAAAAGTAAAAATATATAGTTTTCTTTTATAGTGCAGGTCCGAGTTTAATGCACTTAAAAGCTAATAAAATCCCCTTTCTATTCTGTGCATGTTTCCGGAGAAGACTAAAGCACCCAAACGCCATTTGACAAAAATATAAATATGTAAATAGTTAAAAAATAGTAAACTTAAAAGTCACATAGGTATATCTGGGAAACCGGTTGGCAACCGTGGTATAGGTAATCAATAATCATCGGATATAAACAAACCTTGATAAAAAATGTTATCAATTAAGTGTGGACGTCTTCCTCTTACATTCTGTAATGTAAATAATGCCCTTTAATATTTGTGGAAAAACTTTTTTTTCGTACATCCATCCCAAATTACGAAACCAAACTTCTGCTCCTCTATAGTAGATTCCTTGGCGACCAAATTCCTCTTAGATTTTATCTTATCATCCTGTTTACAGGCTGGACCAGACAGAGTTCGAGAGAACCCGCCTGAATACCCATTAGTATGATAGATGATAATCCTCTTAATAGGGAATGGCGATCATCCATTTGATTATCTACTTCCTTGAATCATCCAGATATTTTGCAGTTACTACGGTCACAGAAAACATACTACTATACGGGGCCGACGCATCATGTAGTGTAAAACGTGAAGTAAAATAAAAGTATATATCAATCTGTGGATCTAGTAAGGTCGTTTACCTGAAGAAGGGCCTTTCATTAAAAGCCCGCAAATCAATTGGCTTGCAAATCAATAATTAAGCACAGAGTCCTTAATCAGCCTCAGTCCAGTAGTGTTTCATCTCTCTGGACTGGAACATCACAAAGAAGAAGAAGACCAACAAAAGTTGGTTTACATCAATATTTGGTACCTATGTGGAATATGCGTGCATGTGCTTCTAACATTTCTTCAAGCATCAAGATTACTTTTGATCGCTTTAAGTTATCGTTTTCCTAGATTAGTAAAAAACTGCAATGCAGCCGCACTACATCATGTTACCATTATTACACACGCGTGTGATGCTAAAAAAAAAACTGTATAGTAAGTTAAGGTCAATCACCCGACTTCTCAATTGTTGGTGTTGTAGCGATGGCTGGGATCCATTAAGTCACGTGATGTTTTGTTTAGGTAAAACCAACAACTAAACGTAGGTAAAAACAATTGTTTCCATACCCAGTCAACAAAAGCCAACACAATGGTGAAACTAATTGGTTAGGTAACATTAGGGTTTTTACCGCTATTTTAAAGTACTGTACTACGCATAATACTTTTAACCTCTAGACACACGTTTTGTGTCCAAAACAATGCATCAACTACAGACGTCTTCGATTGTTACCGGAGCTCGAAGTTTCCACTATTGACAACTTCATACACATGCTGTCCATCCAATAAAATGGTCTTATGAGTCAATCAACCAAAGGACTTTGTTTCTAAAGTAGAAATAAAAACATTTAGCCTCTATCTAAATTTGGATAGAAGATTGATCAAAATGTTATTTTGATTACATATGCCTGGTAATGAACAAGAACACATTTTGATATGAAATAATAGACTGTTATGATTTGTTCTTAGGATCGAAAAAACCTACATCATTAAATATAATCCACACCAATATAATTAATGATCTGATATTTCCACATCGTAGACGATCAACACATATAACATTGTTGATCTGATATTTTCCAAATCAAAGATTATAATCTATCCCAATATTGTTGATCAAACACTCCCTACAGTATTGTTGACAAAGCCCTAATTATTATCAATAATCCAATATTCCTACATTGCTAATGATCTACCCCTTTATCTTTGTTGATACAATATTCTCTACATTATTGATGATAATCCACCTCTATATTTTCACTATTCCAACACTTCTCTGTTATTGAATACATCAACCCCTATACTTAATTTCATATCTAAATTATTGATGATAATCCACACCATTTTATCATTGTTATCCCACATCCCCAGGCTATTGTTGATTTCCAAACTACCCAATCCATCAGATTTTGTCATTTCCCCCTCCATATCCTCAAAATGTTTATCCCCCATTATCAAATGCATCTCCATTCTTTTTTTCAACCACACCACTGTTGTTGCCCACATGTCCTCGCCATTTTGGAATGTCCTCTGACGTACCAGCGACCACAACACATTAGACACTCGTGTACAAGTGGTACACAATGATCAGCATGACTGCGCTCGCTCGACCGCCTCCAGGACTCTAAACGACTGTCTGGAGTAGGCTGGGACTGAGATAATTACCAATCATTGACCTAGGACTCCGACGTTCCTTCGGGCTGGTTACTAAGTACTACATTGTTCTAGCCCTCCATTCCATTCTAGTACCCTTCTTAAAACTCCGGTGAATCAGTTGGTGTTGGACGCTCTACTTTATGGGGGAGATAGTATGACATTACTTTGTTGTGGATTTGTACATGGAAAAGCTTGTAAACATTTTGTAGTGTCTACGCCAGTCGCACTTAACAAATTACAACCGCTTTTAGGGTAACGGCCAAAAACCTTCATTATTTGTGTATATGCCGGAACAGTGTTGAAGGATGTATTTTTAGCGAATTTCCCTATAGGGAATAAGCTATTACCGTAGGTCTCATGGTAAGAATAAGTCCCAGGACCGATTTACTTTTTCATTTTGATGTCCCTAGAAGCCAAAAACACCATCCGTTCAAATTCATTTATACATATATATGTGTCTGTCAGCACGATAACTCGAGCAAAAATGATCCGATTTCGATTAAATTTGGTACAAACGTGTAAACCTACGTTTATTCGAACGAGTTCGCGAACCAGCATGATCGGACCATGGGAACGGGGTTTTATGGGGGGATTTATGGGATAAAAATTGGTTTTTCTTATTTTTGACCCTTAAAACATAAAATTTTCCAAATTTCCTCTAAACCATTTTGAAGAGTTTAAAAAACAAATAATTCAGTATATTGAAGTGTTTTTGTATGGTTATTGGTTACGGAGAAAATTGTAAATTAAAAATTCCCATGTTATTCTTATGGAGAATAAGTAAACTGTTGTAGTTTGCTTGTTTATGCATATGTTTGGATCAAACTTGCCCAATCTATTTATTTTATACTAAGCTATTAATATTTTACTAAAAAACACACTTTATTACCCTGTAGGCAGCAAACCTAGGTGCTCGTTAAACCTAATGTTATTTGAATAGTTTTAATTGGAAATCAAATCAGGCAAATGGAAATTCGCTTAGTCTGCAGGTTTGCTGCGGCGGGGGTATTTGTATTTTTATAACAGCCCCAAAGCTTGAAATGTTTATAAAAACGTATTTTGAATAGGTAGTAGTAAAACTATTTTTAAGACATATTTTTATTTTAAATTGTGAGTAAGAAGCAGTGGAATTAAAAATTAATATCACAACGCATTAAATACTATTATGTGGGATTTATGTAATAAAATAAATGCTATAAGATCGTGAATATAAAATGACTCGTTTCAATTTATACTGATTTAAACGCGTTAAATGTAACAGCTCACCAAACATAACTATCAATGGTGGTGAACACATGAGTTGGAAAAGTCAGAGTTGGTGGTTTAGTAACGTTATCTTGGTGGTTCAGTCTCCACTAAAAAGGCTCACTTTCAACTTCTAGTTGTTTAGTTGATTACTAACCTTTGAGGAAATATAGCAGCTTATAATGCATACATTCCTAATGTAATAAGGAAGTGTAGGGAGGCAAATCAGTATCTTAACCTGTTGCTTGACCTTCACATAGGCTTCTGCAATGATAGGGTGACGTTTACCAGGTATAGTGCGAGGTCACTTGTCCTCCAAAATTTAAAATGTTAACGGCTCAATAACATATTGCAGTATCGTTGTAGTTCACAACTTTCAGCGACAACTGTGGTTCCATCTATATGTATACTTACTAAGAAATGTACTTAACTGGCCTAAAGCTATTGAACAATTATTTGTCTTCAATGACAACAGAAAAACTGGCGAAACTCGGAAAAATTTCACCTTCTTTTTCATACATGTATGTAGGGCATACATGTATGTCTTCCTGTTGTCCCTGTGCCTACTCTCCCTCCAAACTTTACTTCACGTACAACAGTTTTTTTCTAGCTCTCCAGCAGTTCCGGGATAATATTTACTGCGCTGCTCCTGGCGCAGCCGTCATGCTCAATTGCCGTCATTAGAACACTCCTCGGTTGAGGTCGAAGGAAGGAGTTTTGAGCATGCGAGTGTTTAATGTCTAATCATTTCCAGGAAACCCTAGGTTTAGTGTCCTCGGTAATGTGTAATTGAAGGAGTACAAACATTAACACCAATGAGGATGTGGCATGAGGCGAGTCCTTGCGTGGGTCAAAGGTCACAATGGGACCGGCCTCCGGATGTGAATACATTCCACGGTATATGATAGCTATACGGTAGGGTGTGAGCGAACCTTGTTGTCGTCATTGGAGCGTAGTGGTGTACGTGTATATTCAATGGCCGTGGTTTACGAATGGCTGAACTCGTGTTTGGTGCATTGTTGTTTCATGCAGGGGAGGAAAATAAATGGAAAATAGTGCATGCTTGTGCCGCTTAATCGTCCATTGTTGTCTAGATGAGGCCATGTCAAATCAGGCATAACGCACATAAGAATTTCTGTATGAAGAAGCACTACAGCAAGATCTCTTTGTAAAAGGGCCGTGCTTAAGTCCTCTCCAAATACACTTAAAATCGCTATAAGTCTTTTATACTTTTTATCACAAACCTAGAAAGCACATTCAACGTAATAAAGTCTAAATTTTACATCAGACTAATTGAAGAAACTATTATTTAACAAAATGTGTATGAATTCTTAGAGCCTATTGATTGAATACATAAAAAATAAGGTCTTGTTAAAGCTTCTCATTCGATTCTGGTTTGTCAAAATCTGTCTATGTGCTGTTGTTATAGCTGTTAGACGAGCAATTATTTATATGTATTCATATTTGTAGAGTAAGTTGGCTAAATCAATAGCTTGTTTTAAAAGTGTATATTTCGAAGGTTTTGGTTATATTTGAACGAGCCACTCACAGATTGTGCTACTGTCTAAAATTATTTTTTCTCTCTTAATTTATGTTGCCACAATAGTTGATGTTAACATTAATGATGTAACAGTTTAAAATAAATGCTCATTTAATTTTTGCTTGGTTGAATATTTGGCATATTTCACAATAATCGGTAATTTAAATTAGTGCACTTCGTCGGAGGCGCAATTCAACTTCATTCGTATTCTAAAATTGGTTACAGCTATTGACTATTGGATACCGAAGTCGACACCCCATCTACCAGCTATCGCCAATTTAAAAGAACGTAGTTGTGTGAGGGGGTCACAGAATGCACTAGTGTCTAAAGTTATATTGTTACCTTAAATTTTGTTGCTGACAAGTTGATGGGTCATAACAGTTGCTATAGTTCACAATAAGTCATTCCACCAGTTTGACATTTTTTGATCCGTGTATGTGACATAAATTTAGTAATTTAGATCAGCACAATAGGTCGGTGGCTCACATCAACTACGACGACTTTGATTTTAAAACAGGTCACACATTTAACATGGGAATGGAATGCCTAGTTGTATCAATAGTCAACTTGCTGTATACATTCACATACATTTGGTGTCTCTATCTGCACAGTTGTTGCTGCAACTAGACTAATAGTCTTTGCCACATTACTGCGCCAAGTAGCTCAGAACTGCAGATTCTAGAGGTTTCCAGCAGCGGCGGAGTCGACTGTGACGAAACCTTCCGCAACTCGGTGAAACCAGTCAAAAATTGTCTGCGTGGAGAGAGAGATTAGAGATTAGTGCTACAGTGGGTACCGCGGATCAAGCTGATCTCGGTAGTTGGGTTGATGCAGGAGATGATGACTTTCATTCCAAATTTAAAACTCTCCACTCCATCTTGCTTTAAGAAAGTTCTAATTCACTAAGACATAAAACTTTTTTCAGACAAAATACTCATCTCAAGATATTGACTTGTGGTTGTTGAGATGAGTTTCTATATTTCTAGATTTAGATAGTCATCAAAAATATGAACCAGGAACTCATGGCATTGACCTTCTCTTGGCATTCTGGCGTAGAACATTTTTGGGTGAAATTAGTATAAATTAAGCCACCCACACAGTGTCAAATCATATAAATTTTTCTTATCTTCCGATACTTATTCGATTCTTCAACACATTGGCAAGACGAGAGGAAATATCTGCCTCCAAGTTTAGTTTCTCTGTTGCAAAACACTGCCGGAATCGTCAGATAGAGTTAGGCTTGTTATTGTGCGCCTGGTATGCATGTTATTTACGTGTTGTTTAAAACTGAAGGGATTGCGATAAGTGATACCTCAGACCAACAACCAAACACAAAAACATCTTCGTTAGTTTACATAAATGAATACCTATGTCGAACCTCTTGTTTTAAGGATACAAACATATTGTATAGACTTTACGAATTTATGATGAAGACTGCTTTTTAGGCGGTGTAGTCGGAGTAGGACATATTATAACACAATTTTCTTATTGTAATAAACTAGCTCCTGTACCCGTGCTTCGCAACGGGAAGATGTACTTTACCGCCTTTACCGCAAAGGAAAACGAAGTTTGTGAATTTTCTCATGCTTCAATATGGAGACCAATTAATATTTTCCTTTAAAAACCTCACCTCAAAACTTTGGACTTCCAAGGGGTGTAGCCCAAAAGGAACTCATGGAAGTGAATAGTCCTATGACATTCCTAGATATGTGGACAATCTTGTGCTTAATTTGGGCTGTGTCGGTTTAGTATTTTAGTCGTGGCAGCCGGGCAGACAGACACCACCTCAATTTTATTATAATATAGATAGATGGGTAGATATAGATAGATAGATAGATATATAGATGGATAGATGGATGGATAGATAGATAGATATATAGATGGATAGATGGATGGATAGATAGATAGATAGATATAATAGATAGATGGTTTTTGTTTCGAAATTATTTTATTGCAGTTCCTCTATTACTGTTATTCGTTGTAATTACGGGGAAATAATTATGAGTGATTAATCACCAAAGCCTCTTTCTGCCCACTGGTAGGTATTTAAGTACAAAAACTATGGGAATTCTCTTGTCCTAATTGATACACACAAAACCAAATGACGGGAAAGACGACCAAATTTTCAATTTGGGTTTTGATTGTTTAATAAAACGAAATTTAAGATAATAAACAACAGTTAAAATGTATTTATTGATAGACACAAACAACTCACAACGTATATAAACAAGAGAGCTAACACTTGGATTTATGAGTTACTTCGCCTATGCAATTGTTCAAAGCAGATCACTCATTAGGTGGATTTCACTTCCATTTAGTACCTCTCATAAAACAGTAATGTTTATTGCTTGCCCAAAAATCTTTAGTTTTAAAAGCGCAGCTTCCATACATCAACACTGAATTGAAAATAAACTTCGATAGTACTTACAACTGAACTTTTTAAACACAACACAGAGCGGGAGTCTTAGTTCCTCTTTCAACCGCAACAATCTCCAGCAGCACTTGTCAATGTAGTATTGCCACCACCGCTAACAGCTTTCTCTATTACATCAGATCAACTCCAGAGGCCTTCGTCTCCCTTTTCTCTGCTCCCAATACTGTCCCCTCCTGAAGGCTCCCAGGTTTGCACAGCTTCCCGCATTTCGCCTGATGTGTTTTTAAGTAGGGTGGTTCCACCCTAGCTTTCTCACCCGGCAGCACAAAGATTGCAAGTCATTGTGGAACGCTGATTGCGCAAATTATCTCGAAATCTCGAATATTTTCTTCAGACAGCTGAAGTCCTCGATTGAAGGGGAAGAGAGAGGTGAAACTGAAGCACCTTTGGGCACTCCGCGGGACTCTACCAAAACAAGGTCAGGGTCGAGATGTTCACCTCTAGGTCGTCATTTGACTGCAAAGGTGTTTTCAATTAGCAAAAACGAAAGTTCTTTGACGTTGTTCATTGACCTCTTTTTGTTAGGCGAAATACAATCGGACATTGTATAGGGACTGCATGCCCTAGGGTTACAAGGCTATACGAACTCACTAATTTTTAGCTTGGGGAGTTATTTTATGCCTTAAACTCAGGAGCTTTTTTGAGTTTTCCAGGGATTTCCATGACGAATATAGTAAAATGTTCAACATATTTTCAAATAAAATATTCTTTAGGGCCATCTTACATGTTTTACCCTGTCCTATTTGAATACAGGATATTACAGTCTGGGATACTCAAAGAATAGTATATCCTTAACATAAACTTACGTTAGAAGTATCCCAAACACCAGTTATAGATTTCAAACAAAGGTAAATATATGAATAAATATTTTCAAAACACTACTTTTCAAATTGAAAAATGTCAATGGCAAAATCAGTGATCCTGGTAGGTCTATGAAAGCATTACTAAGTTCCTATTGATTTGAAAGGTTTCATATAAAAGTCAAAAGAGCTATCTATAGCTATAAATATATGAGGATAACCAAATTTTAAACCATAGTATATTTCCCATAAAATAAAACAAATGGAAAATTACAAGACCGAATCGATTAAAAATAGTGGATATACAAAGACGATTTCTGAACGTTTTAAATCGTCCTGGATTATTTATCGAATCGCTTATTTATAGGCAAACCAATTAGGAAGTCAGAAAACTCCTTTTGTGTAGATTATTATTTATGGTCTGATTAGGTTTGGGCGAGATTTAATCGTCCATTGATGGACGCTAGTTCTTGAAATGGTCGTTCTTGGTCAGTTGAAGGTGAGATGTCAGATATCACTAATTATCATTCTATTGAATGGCGACTTCTGATAGGTTCTTTATTATATAGGATTTGACGTGGAAACATTGTGTAGCTTATTTAAAGTATTCCACAATGGTGATAAATAATTTGTTAAACTATGAATTTAGCTGAGTCATTAGTTTTAAGCTTTTCTGAGATGAAAATGACACATGGGAAGAGTATATTTTATTACTAGCGAAAGTGGCATTTCCCACTAACAAGCTTAGTCGGCAAAACTACAAGCTAAAAGTAAAACACAGCTAAACTAGTAGCTTATCTTGTTCTCATTTCAGTCATTTGTATTGTTGAACATTAAAAACAGCTGATTTCAATAATAGAAATAGATATAGGCCTACAGTAAATTGTAAACAAACACTAGGCACATAGATGCGAAATCAAGAACTGTTTTGAAGCCAGGGAAACATGGAAACTAAATTTAGAGCAAGGAATAATAAGATCATGGTTTTACCTTGCTCCAAATTAGAGCTTGGGAAACAATACCATTGATATCAGCTGTTATCGAAAGTCGAAAGTAGTTACTTTCCGTACGGAGTGAAACACATATTTTCGTCATACTGCAGCAAAAACAACAGTTTTTAATACATTAGTTGTTGGTCTAAACTAGCTCTTTTACTTCTGATGGAAATTATCTTTGGCAATAATAACCTAAGCCATTAGACATTCAATTATGTGTAATATAGTTAACCGCACAAAAATATGGTACAGCAATGTTAAAGAAAAATATGCATATTCTGTATTTGTTTGACAGCAAGCTCTAAACCTTCTAATAACTTACAGGCGAACTTACTTCTTGTGAATTTGATTCAAGTGATTTGTAGTGCATTATAATCATGTACATGGTGTGTAAGAAACTGTACAAACGTTGTAGGTACATACATAAGAGTGCAGTTTTGTACCTACCCTAAAGAATCAAATAAAAATAAATGGTATCAGCAATCTGACACACACTTTCTCCGAT
This sequence comes from Macrosteles quadrilineatus, assembly GCF_028750875.1. Lineage (NCBI taxonomy): Eukaryota > Metazoa > Arthropoda > Insecta > Hemiptera > Cicadellidae > Macrosteles > Macrosteles quadrilineatus. Next base: position 96,110,204 of record NW_026542596.1, read on the forward strand.
TAGCTTGTCAACAACCTTTATCATGTCCTGTGGGTAAGTGGTGGGAATAACTTTGATACTTTTATATATAAATCACACTAGTTATAAAAACTTTTAAACCATACTTTTCACAGCAATGGGCTGCCATTTCGTTTTAAGTTAAAAGGACCAATGACATAGAGTGTTTGGAATAAAAACTGAGTTGTTTTTTTGAAAGTCCAACTTTTCGTTATTTTATGGTGTTTCATGGAAAGATCACTATTAAAAATGGAATAAAAAAATTCAAACACTCCTGGAGATACGGAAACCATCGATACCAACACTTCAAAAACTACCTTTCCAAAACGTGTATTTTCCCCCAAAACTCAAACTAGTAAATTTTAGCAAAAACAATACTTTCTCCATAGAGTGGAAAAGTAAATATAAACACCAGAGTTTACTGAACTTGACACGCTTATGCACAGTTTGGCCTATCATATCTAGGAAGACATAAAAGTTCCAAAGTCTGTATTTATTCACATGTTTACGGGAACTGTCTAGATTTTGTAATACATTGTGAAACAGTGGACGAGCTAGACTGGGAGGGGAGTTGGAGTTTGTTCCCCGGAGTATAAAATCTTCCGCGTGCGTGTCGCGTGTCGCGTGCGAGATAGCACGCATGCAGCGATAAATATATGAATGGAAACATACATGTTTTTGTTGTAAAGTGCATTTTAATGTATAGAGACAATTTCTGTCAGTTATTTCTTTCCCTAGATCAATTACATTACTGAACCGACTAGGCTGAAATTTTACTATATAAATCCAGATCTAGGCCAACAATTATCATGCTAATTCTAATTTATATGGTAATCCTAATAATGCTTTACATCCCTTGTACGACTAGATTTCGAGGCAGGGAATTTGGAACTTTGGAAGTAAATATTGATTAATCTTTACGTAAACTACAATATCTACTTCTGCTATATTTACAGTTTTGTTTGCATTTCGTATGACGTTTTTTTCTGGCCCACAGATTGGTAATACTTACTGTATCGAATGAATGAATAGTTCCAAGAAACACTGGCTACAGATCTCAGTTGTAGAGATTTTATAAGTAAATATTTATTAGTCATCCAGAGACAAAACAACTCAAATATTAATAATTAACAACAATTCTTACTTCTGTTATATTTTTATTTACTTGGTTTTTATTTCGACAAGTTATTGGTTTTCCCCCTCAGCAGATGGAGTAATATTGATTAAATTGATAAATAGTTAAAAAAAAATTGGCTACAGATTTTATAGCTGTGTTTTATGTAGCTGTGCTTATCAATACGTTAATACATCAATTTTTCTACAATAGAACAAGGTATGCTTTAACAAGCGCAAAAAGTTTACAAATACCCTTTGGAAACAGCGGTCATAGGCAGTGCGTCCGCCAAGTTGCTGTACATGTTGGAATAGCAATAAAACATGTTTATTTTGAAGAGGAAAACAATAATAAGAAGTTCCTATAACAATAAGAGATGAACTTAATATTACAGTTAGTGAATGTAATCTTTTGGGTTTTATTCCTATAAACAATGATAAATGATTAATTTGTTTTCTACAATAGATTTCAAGGATATTATTTCCTTCTGCGTTCTCATAACGCATTGCGAACAGTTTTGTTGCTCAATTTAGTAGTAATTTTATAAGATCTATCGTTCATCTTTAAGCTACAGAGACCAGACCCACAAAAACAGACCTCTATATAAATATTTTTTATTAAAGATCTAACGAGGATCCCTGACCCTGAACTTGTTGATCAAGCAACAGCAGGTTAGCCTGATTATGCAAGTTTAATAGCAGCAATTCAGTTCCTTCAATGGGCTATTAATATACAAACTATTCGTCAAAATTACTACATTGCATAGTTTCAACAGTTTAAAGTGTACACCCAACAAGACAGAGCGATAACTAACGGGCAAAAAGTTTCCAGAACACATTCAATTGTCAGGATATCCGAGTTAGTGCTCACCTTCAAATCAGATGTTTACAGGTTCGATCCTAACGAGATCGATTTTGCACCGAGATGCAATTTGCTAATGGGCTATCAGTAAATACGTTGCAACACCGGACGGTTCCCTTACAAATGACGTAAACAATACCAAATGGCATAGATGGACAAACAAAAATGACTTTTCAAGTGCTTGATAGCAAGTTGAACAGTACGAAAACCTGAATTAAATGTTGCATTGGTTAATTGAGCAAACTCTATAAGTAGCGTCCGCAACGTATAGTCACTTAAGTCTTTCATTGTTGAGCCATGCATATTGCATACGCACGTTTTTACGGGTCAAAAGAAGACTACAGAACAGAATCAGACAAAACCAAATTGACTGTTACATTTACATTAGTTATTTGATCAAACACAGAATACAGTATGGAGTATCGTCCGCAAATAGTCACTTAATTTAATTGGTCTTTCATTCAATAGTCTTTACATTGTTGAGCCTCTCGTCACTCACGGGTCAAAAGAAGAGCGAATAGCCTTGACAAATTCCATTCTTTAGCACCTGAGCGCTGAGCCGTCTCTTGGAATTCTCCCCCCACCCAGTAGCAGCGAGCGGTGTGTTTATATTGCATAATAACAGCAATAGTTAGGTAACAACCACTAGACGACGCCAGCGCCACCTGTAAGTGTGTCTCGGAACTGACAGAACAGGACTTGTGTCAAGGTCCGTCTCCAGTCTATCAGTCTGTCAGTCTTCACTTGCTGATCATTAGAGGTCGTCCACCTTCCAAACCAACCACTGTGAACTACACAATCGTTAATAATCACTGCTTGGGTTTAAGCAAAATGGGCACAGATGATTCTTTGAGAGTCACTCCTTTCTTGAGGTGTTTATTCCAATAGAAATTTGTTTCTTGGCTCTTATACCTGGCGAGTTAGTGCAATTGAAAATCTGCAAAGGGGTACACAATTTTTTCGTGTTTTAGCGAATTTCCCCATAGGGAAGAAGCTATTAGGTGGCACCGTAAGACCTAGACCCAGGACCTATATCATTTTAAATTTTGATGTCCCTTGAGGCCAAAAATACTATTCGTGCAAATTTGTATATAGATTTCGATGAAATTTAACTAGAAGATATAAAGTGGGATAAACTTGAATGAGTTCCCGAGCCAGCATGATCGGACTGACCATGGAAATAGCATGTGTGACGGCATGTGTTTATGAAGTAAACATTGGGTTTTCTCATTCTTGACCCTTAAACATAACATTTTCCAATTTATATCTTTATACCATTTTATAGAGCTTAAAAACAAATAATTTAGTATATTAAAATTTTTTTTTGTTACGGAGAAAATTCACTAAATTGTGAATTTAAAATTTCCATGTTGTTCTTAAGGACTATAAGTAACTGGTTGTGGTTTGCTTGTTTATCGATATATTTTTATCAAACTTGGCAAGTTTATTTATTTTATACTAAACTATTAATATTTTACTTAAAACACACTTTACCCTCCCTGTAGCCACAAACCTACAACCTGTAGGGTACTGGTTAAACCTAATGTTATTTAAACAGATTTAATTGAAAATCCAATAAGGTAAATGAAAATTCGGATAGTCTGCAGGTTTGCTGCGGCGGTTGTATTCGGTACGGCTAAAGATTCTTATGAGTTTTCTCTAAGGTTAAAGTTCTTGTTGTTTTTATGACAACTATTTTATAGAGTTAGCTATTCTGTTCTCGAGGTTTTTTATACAACTAGAACCTTCCTTTGCTTTTTAGAAGAAGAGAGTTGTATTGGTAGGTATATTATAGTTAGATACTCTGGAGGTAGCAACCTAGTCATTGTTTACAAATAGAATATTTTATAGAACAGAATTTTCTTCTCAAGGTTAATTTTTGGACAGTTTTTGGACAGTACCATCTACAGTCTTTTGATGATTGGTTAGACTAGAAGATTTTTATAAGTTAGTTCTTACTATATTTTCTTATCATTTTGTTGCAAATATAAATGTAGAATACAAATCATATTAACAGAGGATTCTCTTGGGTTGGCTGTTCATAGTTTTTTTCCTAAAATTTATTATTTTATACATTTGATTTTCTTTTGTAGGACTTGAGTCAACACTCCAGTCTAAACTTGTTGATCAAATGATTATTACAAGTCATCCACCTCTCAACTGTGAACTGTACAATAATTATTAGTAAGCACTGTTTGGGTACTCTTCTCAGAGTTAACTCTTGAGGTGTTTATCATTTTGCAAAGAGCAAGAGTTTTCTGGAGTTTGAAATCTTCTCATTGAGTATTATACTTTATACTTTCTTATTAAATGGCGACCATACAAAGTGGGTATTTTAAGCCAAGTATGAATGGAGATGAGTGGCGCGATCTTGCAGTCTTGTTAGTGACTAAGGCCGACATTCATAGCTATTAGGACATTCATCTAATGTCCAAATTCACCAACTTTCTACCTTTAGCAGGTACGATATTTCTCCCGGCGGGCGGGGAAGGAATTCTCTCAGAATAGTTTGCCATCGCCTGCTCCGTCTCGTCTCGGCGAGAGTGTACTGTGACCTAACCTAACTTAACCTAACCTAACCAAACCTAACCCAACCTAACCTAACCTAACCTAAAGCTGCCTGAAACAATCACAGCTTAAACAGTACTATTAGGGCTAAGCAGTACACTCTCGCCGAGACGAGACGGAGCAGGCGAGGGCAAACTATTCGGAATTCCTTCCCCGCCCGCCGGGAGAAATATCGTACCTGCTCCAGGTAGAAAGTTGGTGAATTTGGACATTAGAAACGACCCCAAAAATTTTGGTGAATTTGGACGTAGCCCATAGACTATGGACAGAAGCACTGACCACAGATGTGACCCACTTATTGAAATCATGAATATCTAAAGAACTAGTCTATAGTTCTCAAAATTGAGGCGTTTTGAGGGGATGTTCCCCCACCACTTTTTTATATGTATGATGCTTAATCAGCTGTTGAGCTGCTACAGCTGTTATTTTAAAGGTAAGGGTCAAGGGGAGGGGGTAGATTTCTTCCCCTGAAAACAGCCTAAATTTTGTGAAAGGAGTAGGGCCTATAACTGTAATGTCAAGATCATTAACCCCCTAACCCTCAGATTCAAACTTATTAACTTCATCTGAGACATTTGTTGTTGAGAGTTGTTTATCCTCCAACAGATTTGTAAATGTTTTGATGACTGTCTGGTAATCAAAAGGATAAAAGTTGCTTTCTCTCACGGTTAGAGATTTAAATTGACAAATTAGATTGTCAATAGTAATCCCAAACAGCTAGGAAAAGATTGCCTAATAGGAAAGACCAAATCACAAGGTAACATTCTGATTGAGGTAAAAGTATTATTTTGCATCAGCTTGTAATAAATTCCCTAAACTGTGAATACACCCCTGCTGCAGCAAACCTGCAGAATAAAAGAATTTTCATTTGCCTGATTTGATTCTCACTTAAATCTATTTACCTACCTTAACACCAGATTTAACCAGGACCTAGGTTTGCTGCAACATGGATGGTAATAATAAAGCGTATTTTTAGTAAAATATTAATAGCTTAGTACAGTAAAACCTCTTTAATCCGAACCCCCGTAATCCGAACGTCCACTAATCCGAACCCCTCATTGCTGTACTCTATACACAGTACAGCAGTTCTTTATTGTATATACTGTGTTTAATTTACAGTACTGTTTATTCATCATGTTTACTACTGTATTAAATTAACACTGTATTTTACTTTATAAAACATTTGTTCACTTTTACCAAAATAATTTTGATCAATTTAGCCATATTTTAGCTATTGTTATGTAAAAACAACAATATGTTCTGTAATCCAAACTATTCAATAGTCTGAACTACCTCTGGTCCCAATTAGTTCGGATTCAAGAGGTTCTACTGTACAAAATAAAGATATTCACCAAGTTTGATCAAAATTAATCCATAAACAAACAAACTATAACTGTTTTCTTATGTTCTATAAGATTAACATGGGAGTTTTAAGTTTACAATTTTTTCAATTTCCTCGGGAACCAATAAACATAAAAAAACACCTCAATACCTATAGCAAAGTATTTGGTTTTTAAGCTCTTCAAAATCGTGTGGAGAGAAATTAGGAAATTTTACGTTTTGATGGGAAAAATGGGAAAACTAATTTTTATCCCGTAAAACCCCGTTTCTATGGTCCGATCATGCTAGTTCGCTAACTCAATGGAATAAACGCAGGTTTACATGTTTTTTTACCAAATTTGATTGAAATCTGATGAATTTGGCTAGAGCTATCGAGCTAACAGACACACATATATACATATGAATTTGAACGGATGGTGTTTTTGGCCTCTAAGCCATCAAGAACAAAAAGTAAATCGGTCCCCAGGTCCAAGTCTTACCATGAGACTTACGGTAATAGCTTATTCCCTATATGGGAAAATCGCTAAAATGTTTAAAAAAACAAGGAACTTCCTTGTTCAATTCATATCACAAAGGTAAAAGATAAATGTATACAAGATTTAGTCATTTATGTAAGACTATACCGTTGTACACAATTACAACACTTACGTAAATTACTAATGCTTACTTTAAAGACAGGATTCAACAAGTAATTATAACAAACTATAGTAAATGTTACATTACATATTAATTATGTTAGGTGAGCTGTCATAGCTATGGTCTGCATTGAGCTCACAGAAGGGGGCTGCATTGAGTTGAGGGCACAGAATTATATTCCCCAGGGGTTAAGGTGTTAAATGTGTTTAAGTCTTTCCTGTTAAAGTTATAATGTTTTGTAGTTCTCTTCCGTTTCTCTAATTTATTGATTTATTTGTTGAAAGTTAACTTTTATATACATTGTCATTTTAAAAAGCTTCCATGTAACATACTATATTGTAAACCTTAGAATAATGCTAAACAATGTAATAACTGTAAAATGCAATGAATAAAATAAAAATTAAATAAAATAAACATTTGGTTTGCAAGGTTGGCCAAAGTATCAGTTTTAGACGAGACTATGACAAAACATGAGGAAATTTGGCTTGAGATTGTAATGATATGTTATGAGAAATGGCCAATAGTCTCACTGTGAGCACTTACAACAGTATAACAAAAATAAAATTGGAAAAAAAACAAACAGCTAAATCCTGGTATTCTTAAACACGTTGAATCCTTCACAGAGGTTAGCCATTCAAGTCCCTCCTCTTATCTCATGCAGACCAGAAAATTCTTCAGGAATATACGTCTCTTATTGGATATGTGCTCCATACTTTATACAGTAGACTCCCTCTTATCCGGACTCCTCGGGACCAAGGCCAGTCCGGATTACGGGTTTTCCGGTTAAGCCGACGTCCCCAAAAACTCGTTAAAACAGACCGTTTAAGGTGTTATTCGACTTAAATTTAGGAGAGCATTGTATTTAGACATGTAATCACTGGTCTCAAATCTTTCCCACGAGAACAGTCGTTTCAATACCCCCCACTTCCTGCCGATTTAGTCCAGTTAAACCAATGCCCTGATAAAAATTGTCCGGTTAAAGAGATGTAATTACCGTGGAGTGTAGTCCGGTTAAACCGATGTCTGGTTAAAAGGTGTCCGGATAAGAGGGAGTCTACTGTACTCTGCTCCACGTCCACAAAACTTATCATTGCATTCTTATAAGCAAATGTGAAAATGGTGAGAAATTATTAATGTAAGTTTCATTAAAAATTCATTAAATAACAAGGGTATGTTGCTCGGTAGGAGATATAAGTAGGCCTACTATAATAATTTTTAAACTAATTTGGCGGGTACAAATTAATCCTAAAGACATTTAGTAACATAACATTTATTCAGTAAAATACAACTTTATGTTTATACCAGTCATAGGCAGCTATTTAATCACAATATAACTTCTGCTAAACTTGAACACTAAAATAAAACAAATAAGCTCTACAGGGTTCTAAGACAAGCTTTTCACGACTAACAAACATTGGTTATAAAATATTTCTGAGCAAACAATAAACAATAATGGTGGATTTCTGACTAGTTTCCATTTTATTCTTGGTCTTAACTTTCAAAGATGAATATCACTTACAAAACCTAACATTCAATTGAAATATGGCATGTAGTCTTAAGAGTAAAAAATATTTTGATTTCTTATAAAAGCGCTGAAAAATTGGTGTATTAATAATATAAAATCAATAATACAGATAGAAAGTAAAAAAAAAAAACAGGTTCATTCTTGGCAATAAACAATGGACTTCTTCAATCATACTGATTACAGGTTTAAAGATTTTTTGTTGATTAACCCTTTGAGTGCCAACGTCCGGGGAACCGGACGTTTTTAAAACGAGCCAAAAGTGCCGACGTCCGGCTGACCGGACGTTTCGTAATGATCGAACAGTTGTCATAACAACCGAATGGATACTCAGATTCTTTTAACCCATATATTAACATTGAGTCGAAAGTTACTAGATGCGATACATCGATTTTCGTTGGTCGAAATATCGAAAATTCGATTTTTACGAAATTTTAACCTAAAAATCGCCAGATCGCGCTCGGCATTTTTAGCGCGACCTTCGGGAAAAATCATCGGCATTTTTTGAGCGTTACTTTTATTTCTCACCTGGCACTCTAAGGGTTAAAAATAGTTTAAAAATATAAACAAAATCAGAAAGAAATTTTGAGGTTTCACAAAAATATTTTTTTGTACCGGTAATATGAAGTAACAATATAAAAACCCTAAACCCTCGATACTATCACAATTTAACAAGCTCAATAGGACATTAATAACTTTCATTTAAAATGTAACAAGACTTTTTTTTACCCATTATAAGTTTCACAACAACTTTAACATTGTTCTGTTTTGTTCATTAAACTGTTGTCTATTATTGAAAATTATCATATTTTTCTTATAATAAACTTATTCTCTGTTATGTCTTGGTCTTGTTATGTAAAAAACATCCTGATTTTAGTTTTGGATTTTGACCTTTTAGATTAGGCTACAGGAATTTGGTTTATCGGGAATCCATTGTATTACATTTTCTAATATCCATTAAATACTAAATTGGCTATATATAGATTTTCACACTATCATTTTTAAAAGTCTATCAAAATTACCAACAAAAATTATTTGAATTGGTAATTAAATTTAAATCCATGTGTGTAGTTTTGTGTTTGGTAATTAAAACTGGACCTGATGGTAAAGACCCATCTGTTGTTAGGTTTGTACTACAATATTATTATCTGTCCAATGATTATGACGAAAATAATTAAAGGACATTAAAACATAAATCAGAGCCTATCTGTAGTAAATTGAAACCAAGTTATTATGTAAAAAATCAATATAACATACAATTACTGTAAGTAATCCTACACTCATCCTTCACTCATATTTGGGTTAAAATACGCACATAGTGGCGTCCCCATCTTAAATAATTGAATTGAATTGAATTGAATTGAATTTATCGGGAATCCATTGTATTACATTTTCTAATATCCATAAAATACTAAATTGGCCTTTATATAGACTTTTACACTGTCATTTTTAAAAGTCTATCAAAATTACCAACAATAGTTATTTGTGCAACTAGTGAGAAAAGTGAGCAATTGACTCACTCGAGAGATATCCTTACTCACGAGCGGTAGGCGAGTGAGGAATGGTTTCTCGAGTGAGGCAATTGTACTTTGAACTCGAGTTGCACATTATATTTTTCCTACAGTTACCATAAAACAAATAAATTGGTGAAGAAACATAACCTATTTTTACACAGAAGTGAACTTTTAATATAACATTTAATGTGAAGTGACGAATACAACAGTACAACAGCTGACCAGCTGATTTACAGCCAGTGCTACCAACGTATTTCGCGCGCATACGACGTTGCCTGCATGTTACGCGCACACTATTTCGTGCCTTCACGTTGCAAATCTGGAGTGAGACAAAGTAATTAGAGTGAGACAATGTTAACATTGTCTCACTGATGAGCCAATTGGCCACTTTGCTTTCTCAAATCAGTGAGAGAACATGCACATTGTTAGGTAACTGTAGGAAAAAAATATTTGAATTGGTAATTAAAACTGGACCTGATGGTAAAGACCCATCTGTTGTTAGGTTTGTACTACAATATTATTATCTGTCCAATGATTATGACGAAAATAATTAAAGGACATTAAAACATAAATCAGAGCCTATCTGTAGTAAATTGAAACCAAGTTATTATGTAAAAAATCAATATAACATACAATTACCGTACTGTAATTGGAAAAAAAGGATGACAAATTATATGGTAATCTCAAATATAATGTCATACAGATCGGATAGTAGTTGTTTCCAATCTTAAGAAACAAAACTGATTGGTTTGCCTTAAGTTTAGCTTAAAATAAGTAATATTTAAAACATATGTCAGCCATACAGTATCCATTCAAAATTGCCATATTTAATTGATATTCTCTGTACTGATATCTAAATACTATTATTATAAAATAAAAATACATTAAATGATTATGTTTTAATTCTATGTAGTAAATAGTACTGAGTGTAAGGAGCTATTATTAATTTAATAATTTAATTTTATAAAGAAAAGAGTATTTTTAAGTTAATTATATGAAACCATAATTCAGTCATATATTAACACTAATAAGCTCTAAATGCATTCTAAATCTAAATCAAGGATTTAAATCTGGAAGTTAATTAATTAAGTGTTATTGTCAAGTTCTAAAAAAGCGATCACACAAAAATCTTCAAAAATATGCTACATACTAACACTAGAACACTTTTGATAGTAATGATATAGCCTAACCATATGATAAACAGCTGATAAATAATTTTGTCTAGATAAACATGGAAGATACATATGATTCTAGCGATTAAAAATAATTCTTTGATATAAACTCTCAAGTGTTCAATATAACAGTACTAAAACGGATGTATAGACGTAAATATATATATTACAATAAACAATTAAAACCTTAAATGGTAAACATGCATAGATCCATAAATTTGACAACAACCTTTCTAAAATGGAGGAATTCAGCATTAAAATCTATAAAAATATAACTCTCTATAGCGCATTAAATGTAAAGTACGGTAGTTAGTAAAATATAGTTTCATCAACATTTGTTGAACTCAAACAACCATCGCCACTAGAGTTTTTCTTTTGGGTGATACCGCCGATACCGGTAAAGAATATTTTTAACTATAGCAAAACAAAATTCTATTTAAGTGTGAATATGGTCTTCTAAATATAAACATGCTAAAACCTAAATTAAATTTAAAACAAAAAAAAATAACCATGCCAAATTTACATGTACAGATAATACTCTCTCATTGTAACTAATATTTTCAATACTTGCCCTCTTGTATTAATCACTAAACAAATCACAACTTCATTCTTGGAAAAGCCTCAAAAATAAAACTCTTATAAGCAAATAAGATATACCTTGCATCAAACTCAATTCTCATATTATCACAAGTAAAAAACCCGATACATTTTTTTATATGCATATGTAACAATTTACACAAATAGTGTTTTTGGCCTCTTAGGACATCCATATGAAAAAGTAAATTGAATTGAAGACAATTGATAAATAATCGTTTGGAGTAAGGTCTAAAGGTAGTGCATACTGAAATGTATTTTTTTAATTGAAACCACATAGATTACTAAATAAGGGTTCAAGTATAATTAGTCGCTTTAGTTTTGCACAGTTTAAAACCATGTGTATGTATATTAAAGAAATTTATGTCTTTTAGCAGCACGCTTATTTTGTGAAGCTCGCTGTTAATAGGAAGACACGATCACCGTCATTTTACACACTTGTTCTAACAATTCAGATGACGTTACAAAAATAACATGCTATACCCAGTCATATATTCCTAAAACAATATTATTTTGTGAGCTAGGAAGACACTAAACTGATAGTTATTTCATTTCCTCCTTGAAACAGTTCAGAGTTTGTATATAAACTAGTGTACATGTTGCTCGAAATATAGCAAAGGTAAAGTATTACAGGAGTTGCTTGAAAACAAATGACAACCATAATTTCCGATGAGTTTAAAAGAATCAACTCAAATTACTCAATGATTATTTAAGTAATGGAAATACTGACGAAGTTTCTAACAGGTTAATGGAATCAAAATTTCTTGTAAATATCTTATCATTTTTCAAAAGCTGATCTTGTTTTTAGTGTTTCCCAAAAATTGTTCCCACTTACAGCCGCATTAGGTTGTCCATGTTTATCTTCTAGATAGTTTAAACATTGACTGTTTACAATTAACATTCTCATCTTCTCACTTTTAATTTCTGACAACAGCTGGAGTTTAATAACAATATAGCACTTTAAAGGGCCCCAGGGCCTCACTCTGTAATTATTTCCTTAAAGATAAAGTTTCCTGCACAACTGCACGTTACACTCTTTCCAATGACACCAAAAACATGTCAATCGGTTCAGGAGTTTCGGAGGAGTAATTGTCACAAAAAACCTGCTTGCGTATTACATAAGTATAGATAATAGGGTATTCTCGTTAATCTACAACCAAAAACACTTCAGTAATAGTATTATTTATCCCATTACGTTGAAAACACCCACCTCCATTGTGTATCTACAGTCAATAATAGCTGCAACAACATGGATTTGATTGGTTGTGGTCCTTAACAATGTCACTGGACTAATCGAAAACAAAGTCACCTTATGATCAATCGTTGGAGAGCTCATACTGATAAACTTCCGCTTATAATAACATTATTCAATATACATGTAATGCAAACTGCTGCAATTGATCCAACACTGCAAGCATGTATCAAACTTGACTTGCTAAACAAAGGTATCAAACCCAACAGGAAGAATAAAATAAAACCCTCAAACCTTATAGCGAGAATATCAGAATTGAGCTGATGCTACCTTACAGATACTGAGCAAGAACACTTTCGGTGAGATCACTAGACGAAGTAGGAGATGTACTCGTGCGGCATGACGCCGCGGCGAGGGTAGAACGTGTGGTTGACCGAGTACTGCAGTAGGTTGGTAATATGGGAGGTGTAGATGTCAGCGAACCTGAACAGCCGACGCGAGAAATACGTGGGGTTGTGGTAGGTGCGGAACACACTGCCAAACTGCTTGTTAAACACACACTTCATTGACTGCCTGTGAGTGACATACAGTGCAAATAATGAACAATGGTTTCAAAGATTAAATCAAGAAGCATTTTTTTAGGGTACTACTCTACATGAGAGAGAAAGAATTACCAATAAGTAAGGAAAAGAGGAAGTAATGGTGGTTGGAAGAGATGGAAAGTTGGAACAACCTTTAAAGTAGAGGGGGAACAGCTTAAGTTAGTTGAAAAATTTACATATTTGGGCACAGTTTTATCAAACAATGTGAGAACAGTACAAGAGGTTACTCAAAGTGTTTATCATCTAGTCTAGGATAAAGATATACCAAAGACTGCAAAAGTTACCATGTATAAAACTTTTTTATACCGATAGTTACCTATGGTGCAGAAGTTTGGATTATAACAGAGAGGAAATGGAGTTTCAGTGTAATGAATGAGTGTAAATCCCCACATGAACGGAAGAAAACCAAGAGGTAGACCTACTATTGTCGGATTGTTGAGGTGAGAGGAGTGCAGTGACAGTATGTGGAGGAAGAGGAATTGTGAAGGGGCAGAAGAAGATGGAGATACCTAGTAAACACCCAGACCCGGAGATAACCGGAACGGGAGAGGATGTATGTACTACCCTACAACAGAATTTTAAATTATTAATACTTTCAATCCGTATCTCATAACTGACTCTTACTCTTCAGCAAAACAGAAAAGCATGTTGTTTATATGATTAATTGAGGTCTGCAGGTATCCTGGTAATCAAGACAGGAGAAGACCAAATTCATTCCCAACCTTATTTATCCACAAAGGTAGAGGTCAGGAAATTATGGAAGTGAATGATTTCTCCCCGATCGAGGAAGGTGTACACAATCTTTCCGCAATGATGGGAGAGGATCATGATGTCTTCGTGAATGCCGAAGGTGTTCACAGTTTTACAACGAGAAGTAATTATATTTAGTCTAATATTGTAATGGTGAAAATATTATGAGATAAAGAAAGCAATATGATTTCAAATGGCCCGCGCTGTCAATAATTCTCCGAGCGGCCACGCACTGCGCTAAACAAGCAGCTAGGCACATCTCTCTGGTGGATGGAGTGTAAAAAAGCTTGACGTTAGGCGAGGGCGAAATAGCCCGTAGACTTGTATAGATCGTGGGATGTTAGGCAATGGACGGAATAGCCCAAGAATCAAACTCAGGGTGGAATAACCCTGGGTAAAAGAGTAAGTTCTAACACTAGGTGTTAGGCCGGGGCCTAAGGGCACCTGGACTCGTACAAGTCGCGAAACGTTAGAACAGGGCGGAACAGTCCCTGGAAGTCAAAATTATAGTTTATTTTTACTTTCATTATCTTAAGTTATAAATATTAAAGTTTTTTATTTAATTCTAAAAGGTGAAATACTGTTTAACCAATAAGTGAAGATTTTTAGTTTTATTTTTCCGATGTTCATAATTTTAGTTTTTTATCAGTGTTTCACTCTAAGAATTAAACCCAACCATTATAAATTTGTTCTTTTGTTTACCATTATTTAAATGGGCTATGATGAATGTGTCATTAAACAGCTGATGCTATTTACCGACAACATTTGAGCCACATATATTTACTTTCAAGTAGCTATGACACTACTGACTCACCTGAGTTGGTCTCTCTCCATTTCCCACTGGTGATTCGCTTCCACTGCCCTGGGATCCCCAGAGTCCTGCCAGTCTTCTATCAGCTGTGTCAGCATCTGCAGCCAGTTGCACGTCCTCTTGAAGTGTTCATCGTTTAAGGTTTCTATCTCGTGCTGTGAAAATAATTATTGTCTAAGACATTCAGTAAAGTAGAAGACCCTAATTCATACCTGTAGGAGGATACCTCCCTGTGATATCCTGACCATGTTCAAGCATCATGCTGCCATTCACCTACAGGCCATGAAAAACTCAACATGATTCACCACATCACAGTTTTTTCTTTTATTTAAAATAGGCAGGTGTTTAATTTGTTTTCTAATTTCATTTGAAGAATGCGAGATAGTTGCTAAAAACAGTCATCTAACTTTAGACGAGGTTGAGGAATCACTAGACAAATCAAGGTACAATAACCTTTTTGAGCGGAGCGAGCGAAGCTCTTATACGTCGACTTTTATGCATTTCGTAATACGCAAACTCCTCCTAGACGGCTGAATCAATCGTTTTCAAATTTTGCATGGTGATAAAGACCATATCGGTGAGTGCCAACATCTATATGGCGTTAAAAAAGTCTCTCAGGAATCCGCCCCACTGGGTCTCAAAGTTTCAATGTAATCCTTATGGCAGCAGTATTTGACACATAAACAAAGACATATGATCAGCTGTTGACTTTTAAATGCAGTAGATAAATAAATAGCTGATAGCATTATTCCACAGATATTAGAACATAAACGGTGGTATGGATCATAAATATAATCAAATGACGACACTAGCTTGAGGTCCATGACGTAGGAAGTGGTGAAGGAAGTAGTAAATGGTAGCAGTCTAGAGTGTGGAAACTGTTTAAGACAATTAGATTTGGGTACCAGTAGGTATCTGCATTCCTAACATTCTATGGGAAGGGAGGAAAATGGGTCCGTGACGTAGGAAGTGGTGAAGGAATTAATCTAGGCGAGCTGCCCGGAGTGTGGGAACTGTTTATGACGATTAGATTAAGGTATCTGCATTCCTAAAATTCTATGGGAAGGGAGGAAAACGGGTCCGCGACGTAGGAAGTGGTGAAGGAAGTAGTCAAGGCGAGCTGTCCGGAGTGTGGGAACTGTTTATGACAATTAGACTAAGGTATCTGCAGTCCTAAAATGCTATTGGAAGGGAAGGAAACAGGTCCGCGACGTAGGAAGAGGTGAAGGAAGTAGTAAAGGTGAGCTGTTCGGGGTATGGGATCTGTTTATGACCATTAGATTAAGGTATTTGCAATCCTAAAATGCTATGGGAAGGGAGGAAAACAGGTCCGCGACGTAGGAAGTGGTGAAGGAAATAGTCAAGGCGAGCTGTCCGGAGTGTGGAAACTGTTTATGACTATTGGATTAAAGTATCTACAATCCTAAAATGCTATGGGACGGGGGGGGAAACAGGTCCGCGATGTACGAAGTGGCGAAGAAAGTAGTCAAGGCAAGCTGTCCGGAGTGTGGGATCTGTTTATGACCAATATATTAAGGTATTTGCATTCCAATAATGCTAAGGGAAGGGAGGTAAACAGGTCCGTGAAGTAGGAAGTGATGAAGGAAGCAGTAAAGGCGAGTTTTCGGAGTGTGGGAACTGTTTATGACGATTAGATTAAGGAATCTTGGTATCTACAATCTTAAAATTCTATGGGAAGAGAGAAAATCAGGTCTGCGATTTAAGAAGAGGTGAAGGAAGTAGTTAGGTGAGCAGTGTGGAGTTTGGGAACTGGAAACTGTTTGTATCAGTTAGATTAATGTATCTGCAATGCTGAAATGCTATGAGAAGGGATGGAAGCATGCCCAAGACATAGAGAATGGTGAAAGAGGTAGTAAATGCTAGCAGTGCGGAGTGTGGGCAATGTTTGTGGCAATTCGATTTACGTATCTAAAATACTAAAATGCTATGGAAAGTGATGAAAACAGGTCCACGATGTAGGAAGTGGCTTAGGAAGTAGTAAAGTATGAACATATTGTGAGAACCGTCTGTGGCAGTTAGATTAATGTATCTTCAATCCTAAAATGCTATGAGAAGGGAAGGAAACAGGCCCCACGACGTAGGAAGTGGTGAAGGAAGTAGTAAAGGCAGGCAGTGCAGAGTGAGGGAACCGTTTGGGCAGTTAGATAAATGTATCTAATACTTAAATGCTATCAGAAAGGAAGGAATCAGGTCTATGATGTAGGAAATGGTGAAGGTAGTAGTAAGGCTTGCAGTGCAGAGTGTGGGAACTGTCTTTGGCAAATACATTAATGTATCTGCAATACTAAAATGCTATGGGAAGAGAGGAAAACAGGTCCACGACGTAGGGGGTGGTGAAGGAAGTAGTTAAGGTGGGCAGTGTTGAGTGTGGGAATGGATTAATGTATCTGCAATGCTAAAATTCTATGGGAAGAGACTGTAGACTGTGGGTTAAAATTATTATGAAGCACGAATCGTTACATATTTCGATAAGTATTCAATCTTTTACAATATAAATTTACAACTGAGTTGACAACAGCTGAGTTTTACTCCGTAGAAGCTAAAAACGAATTTTATTCCCTAAAGAGTAAAAATGCTACTTTAGACCCTCAACGCATGCATCAATGACGACTGTTTTTACTGCAGTATGACAAAAACAATATAATATGAACCCTTGATGACTCCGCTCAATTTTGTGGATGCCTCTGCGAACGCCACCTAGTAATATATTACAGTATTTTAGATACTAGTGTACTAACATTTTTGCTCCTCTTATTATTAGGATACTAGTAATGATGTGTTCAACTACTACAGTAAACAATACTGTGTTACAAATTTATGTTGTTTTGAGTAACTCCAAGTTTACTTTCTATGGTTTCTTCAGTATAAAACCTGTCAGCTCACTACAAATATGTTGCATGAAAATGTTGCAGTAGTCCGAGCTGAGCCTGGCCTACAAGCGTGAGGGACCAAGCACCAAGAAAAACAAGCTCGAGCCAAGCTTTAATGTCCCCGATTGCTGAATGCGTCCGCAATGATCGCACAATAAAAAAATTTACACTTAAGACAAGATTGAAAAAGACAATGATTATGTCTTCATAACTGTTGGAGATGTTAAGGATTTCGCCACAATCTTAGAAGACAATTATAATGTCTACACGACAGCGGAATAAATTTTATGTTTTTTTTAATGAAAGCTGATGCTATTTACCACCAATATTTGAGCTACAAATCTATTATCCTACTAATATTATAAATGAGAAAGTTTGGATGTAAATGTTTGTGACAAGTAAACATGAAAATAACTGGTCGGATTGGGCTGAAATTTGGGGTGACGATAGCTCACATTCCCAATTAACATACAGGCATATTGTTATCTCAAAACTCCTTTCAGGCTCCGCCCCAGTAGCTTTGGAGTTTCCCATGTTAACCTTACACTACGACGCGGCACGGGTAGTTGCGTGGTCATGACTCAACGATGCCACCACGTTGTTTGAGTGTCCTGTGCTAGCCAGTAGCAATATTAATGTAAGACTAGATTACTTACGTCAATAGCTCATTGAATTTCATTTCATGTTTCAGTACATGTTTCGACACATTGTCATCCTCAGCTGAGTACTAGTGAAGTTTTTATTCACCATATGGTTTTGTCAATGTTCAATTAAATAAACACGTAACACGTAACACAAATAATACGACACGACACGGAACATATACATTTACAACACGCAAAGCTTTAGACATGCAGGCCTGCTCGAACAAAACACACGGTCACGCCGCGGGTCGGGGACAGACTAATTGTGTTACGTGTTACGTGTTTATTTAATTGAACATTGACGAAACCATATGGTGAATAAACACTTCACTAGTACTCAGCTGAGGATGAAAATGTGTCGAAAAATGTTCTGAAACATGAAGTGAAATTCAATGAGCTATTGACGTAAGTAATCTAGTCTTACAATAATATCACAGCTCAGGGGCTTAACAATGAATTTAAGCAATGTTAATCCGTATTTTCGTGTTTCGTGTTGTATGTGTGTGTTTTTGTGTTTACCGACGACCTCAATTTGAGTGACATGACATTTTTTTACAGCCTGATGATGGGATTTTAATCCTGAAACCGGTCGCCTAAGACGACAACAATAGGATCACTGACGGACAGGTAATATAAACCATTTTATTCATTAAGTGATCCTGGGCCACTAAGCATAATGAAATCAATATGAAGCAATTGATGCTATTGCTACACTAAGGTATGTTGTCATATTCTTATGGATCTATTAACATCATAAGTAGGGGTTTGAAAGTAAGTAGGTTTACGCTTTTAAATCAGTTTATATTTTCAAACTAAATCATAGAGTTGCTGAATTTTAAAACACACATCAGCATCACTTTAATAGCTCTCTAGGTCACATTTTCTTCCCATTGCAAAGCACGGGTATAGCAGCTTGTTATTATTTATTTGTGTTCTTAGTACTAACCCTCTAACTTGTAGAAAACCATGCTTTTTTAAAGGTGACACTTTTCCTAAACCTAATTCTTGTTGCATCCTTTTATTTTAAAAAGAATTATGTTCAACAATATCAATACTTCAGAACGTTAAACGTTGCATTGCATTATTTGGAAGTTGGCCTATGTAAAAAATTAACTTGTCATATGGCATTACACAAAATTCATAGGTAGTATTTAAAAAAAACTCGGCTAAATTGAAAACCTTAGGCTTGTACACCTCTACTAAACAAGCTTAATAAGCATATTTGGTAGAGTTTGCAGGCAGTTATACTACGTTCAAAAAACTTAGGTGGTTTTAGGGGAAGATATCTATCCCCTCCACATCTTGATCCCACCATTAAAACATAGCTCAACAGCTGAGATTTGTCAAAACCTCAATCAGCTGCAACATATATTAAGCAGGAAAAAGTGGTGGGTGTAATTCCCATGAAACAGCCTAAATATTGGGAAAGTACTATAAATGAGGTTGGGTATACTAAAATAGACAATCTCTATTTTTGCAATCTTTCTAAAATACCGGTACTTACAAAACAGCAATTTTTAAGTTAACGCACAGTAATCAATCATTTCGGAAGTCTCAAACTTGTTGTAGTAAGTCATCCAGCTTATTCTAGCTTAGTAAGTCATCACTTTACTCTAACTCACCACAAGTTCGTTGATGATTGCCCCAGTGCGCCAGCCATGCTCCAGCGTAACATCCGCTAAGTCACTGTATGGATGATCTCCAAAGTACAACACTTCACTGCCGTACCAACCTGTCATATCCTTCAACTGGTTGATGGTGCCCTGCAGACAAAATGTTTCAGTTAAAACCTTAGAATTGGATTTGTTAAGTTTGTAAGTCAGTAGAGACTTGATTATCTGACCTATAGCAAATTGGCGAGGCCTTAATTTTGTGGTTCACTCAGGAGAGTTAAAAAGATAAGAAGTAGCCATTGGAGTACCTTTCATGCAAGAAAAAGCGCCAAAACTGAACATACTTATGATTTTAGAGACCCACCATTCTCAGCTAGCTATTGCTTTTTGGATAGCTGGAGGAAAAGACATGTAATAAGATAGCTCACGATTACGTCAAAGAACTTCCAAGACATTATTTTTTCCCAAAACTACTCACCGCAGCAAATTTAAAACATGGATGAAACAGGATTAAATTTTAAGACATTTCCTTCCTACTAAAAGTCTCGCTTCACAAGAGGAAAAATCTGCCCCTGGGTTTAAAATGGACAATCAACACTTAACCCTTCATCGGTGTCTTTGATTTTAAAATACAATCGGTGACACACAGAGATTTTATCTGGGTGTTGAAACATTAGACAAAAAAATGTTTTTTATACGTATAATAATATAAAAACGTATTTTACCATGTATAATCAATACAATTGTACTTGAAATCAACAAAAACTCTTACTCTACATATTTATACAAATATATAGCAAACAAAAACAACAACACCATTCGTGACTCACTGAGCCAAAGATCGTTTAACAGTGCATAGAGTCTTGTTGCACGTTGAGCGTTTTCCCCACTACCTGCTGCCTCATGGTACAGTCATATTTAAAAAATGCTCTTAAGGCCTACACATTAGGACACCCGGTCGCTTATCAGCATGGTTCTGGTTGACGAGCAACTAAGTTGATGATTGAACGAATTGGATGCTGGGGGCAACAGACTTCGCTACCTAGCACTTTCAATCAAGCAAGAAATAAATCAAAATTTGGTGGGGATAGATAATGTGTTTGGTTCTGGTTAGAGCTTAAGTGACGACACCATGCCCGCCGACGAATTTTTCGAAGATTTTGGGCTAAAGGGTGGCTTCAATGTAGAAATAGTTACAGCCACATGGCACTCCTACGAGCCTTGTGACTTGAAAATCCTCAGGATTTTAAAAACTATTTACGGATGTCATATGACAGTTTCCGTCACTCTTTGCAGCTAGTGACGCCCAATATACCTGGCCAAAGACTAAGGAACCAATTAACCTCACATAGAAAAAAGGACGCCAGATTGAGATTTTAGCATGGTTTTGTTTTGTCAGTTCATTTTTCGCATGCACAAGCCGTCTTTAGTTGATCAACTTAGTCGCTGAACCCTACACACTCTAGTTTTTAGAGAAGTCTCGTTGCCTGGCGATAAATTGGTTGATCGGAAACCAACAGGTTTTCAGTTTACAGCACCAAAAACCAAAATGATCCCCACACACATGGCGATATTTGTGCAATTTGGTCACTCATCAACCAGATTGCCGGTTGATAAGCGACCGGGTGTTCTCGTGTGTAGCGGCCTTTATACCGCTTGCTGCCGCATGTCTCTCGTGCAGCTAGTGATATTGTAGTGGCCTGAGAAATGATATTGTGTTTGTTAGTGTTCCTGTACGTTTGTAATTGATTGTAGGTGAATTTGTCAGTTTATTAACAGTATGAACTGAAAGGGAAAGTGCTAAGGCTCCAGACATGTGAGATAATTGCTAACGTTATAATTTATATGGAATTGGAGGCTAGGGAATCAAGGTTTACAATTGATCCCGTAAAGGTTAGAAACAGGGTGTTGGCTGCTTGTGGAGTTTCAAAATAAACTTTAACACGACTAAGTGTGGGGAAGAAAATTTTGGAAGAAAAAAACCCTAGTTATCAATTAAAACAAAAAACAAACACAAGACCCCATACACACACTTGCGCAGTTTTTCACCACACCCAGGCTTATACAAAATACATTGAGAAGTCCCAAGCTTTTACACTAAGAAGACAAAAAAATACAGACTGTTTTAACCCTAGAAAATATGGTGTTTAATCATTTCCCTGTTAATTCACACTGAAAATTAGCCATGGATGGGTTAGAGTGTTCATATTCACCAATTGACTAAACATTGTGAGTACTGGACCCTAAATCTACAGGGAAAGCTGTTTAAATTAGTAATCTGGCTAAATAGGCTGGCAGATGGTTACTTTTTTATGAGGAATAAATAATCCAAAAATAAATGGATACATCAAAACACACTCACCTCAAAGTATATGACTCCCTTCTTTAGTTCAGTAACCTTGTCCCAAAGATAAGAGTCGTTCTCTTTGTCGTAGATGCGAAGAGGTCTTGACTCATCAGTGAAGAACAACGGTTTACGAGCCTGGACGATGATAACATCGAAGAAGTCTTCCCAGTTGTCTCCTACCATCCAAGACATGCCCTTGTTCCTAGAAACAAGATTAGAAAAAAATTCCACACAAAATAAAATTAACTAAAACTGACTGGTTAGCTTAGTGGTTGTAAGATTTGCTTTCTAATTAGAGGGTTCAATAGATAATTCTGCAACTTTTGATAGGTTAAAACTTGACCCTACTATCATTGATAATGTTGAAAAAAATCAGCAGATCTTAGCCAGTAACACAAAACTAAACTTGGAATCTCACCCCATTCTACTCACGCTCACTCTTATATAACTTAGGTCCCCCAGGATAAAAATCTCGTCCATGAAGTGAAACCAACACAACATTTTGGGATTGTAGGAAACATTTTTCAAGTTTCTCCATAAACAGATTAGCGTAGGAAGAGGCCATCATTTGCAGTGCCTTTAGTTTGTAAATAACCTGCAACCTTTTGTCAGGGAATTTCAATTCAACCACCGACCATTTCTTAGAACCGCTGACAACCATACAAACACCTCTTCCTCCTGCAACGATTCTGGCTACAATAGATGTAACCTCCCTGTACACTAACATCCCCATTACACATGGACTTGCTGCAAAATAATTTTCCTAGACCAGCGCCCCAAAAAAACCCTAAGCCCTCAACTTCTTTCCTACTCAACATGGCTAAGTTCATTCTAGGAAAAAAGTGTTCAATTTAAAAGAAGAGAGGAAGGATGGGCCCAATCAATTGAACAAACATTTGTCAAATTATAATACTGATACGGTTGTGTGGCGTAGCCCACGTTAATAATTTGGACAATTTTTTAAAATGTTTTTGTGTTCATGTAAGTATTATGTGTATCTAACGATTCTTCTCAACCCAATCAGTGATGAAGAGGAATTTCTTAACTTGGTGACTGTTTAAAGATGAACCTTAAGGTTCGAAACCTTGGTCGCGGACCTAAAGCTGGACCACTGATGGTACTACAGGTATTTAACCTTTTATTTGTAAAAAAATGTGATCCAGAGGCTAAACATGCTTGTATTTAAACCAGTGACCTGATTTAAAGGCGAGCACTATAACCACTCGGCTACCCTGGCAATTACAACAACTAGCTGTTGGTGTTTTGTTTCTGTCTACATATATAGTACAAAAATGCACCTTTTTTAAATTAGTATTTCTCTCTTAACTTAAAACCTAGACATATTCCTACAATTAGTAGTGTAGGCCTACTCTAAGAATTCTAAATCCAAATTAATCTTTGATGTTTGCATATCTGAATCTTTGACTACCTGAACCACCTAATGTTTTTGCACAATCCAAACTACTACCTTAATTGAAAAACTCTCTTGTTCTCTCCATATCAGCACTCTTTGCCTCAACTAAGTAGGCTACATCCTAATCCTAATTATGTACTATCAAATCAGTGATGAACTTTTTACAGACAAGTTAGACAAAAGTCATACATGTGGCAAAAAAAAAGTGTTTGACGAGAGACAACTAACTGTCTTAGTTATTTTTTTTTTTTTTTGGTCCTAGGACGTTAGGCTTAGCCCGGGATTTTTTCATATTACCTAGGGGTTGCGGCATTATCACTTATATAAAATCAATTGGTGATTTGGCAGGAAAGATTTTAACCCTGGACCCCAGTGACCAAAGTCCCGCGTTCTACCATTAGACCAGCTCACTCCCCCAACTGTTCTAATCTGTTAAGTATTGATATTCAGTAACTTACTTCCAAATATACAACAGAAGTAACAAAATCAAAAAAACAAAAACCAAACAACTTACACAAATTTGTAAGGGCTGTTGGTGACAAGAAATAGCTTTTTACCAGCATCCGCTAGCCTCTGGAAGAAGTAGGTGATTCCTGGGTTTTTCTCTATGTATTGAGAGACATCTTCTTGTAACAGTTTGTGCATGACTGGGTGAGATGATCCAACAGAGTTCTGAAACAAAGTAGATTTTTGGAGTTGGAGCTCCTTTTACATATGAGGCAAAATCATCAAATATGACTGTATATACATTCTTGGTTGCAGAGTATCATTTTATGGGAAAGCTAGGAAAGGTAACTTTTTGTTTTACAGATTTTCCTAGTTTTTTCCTTTGATTCCAAGCTGCTTGGATAAGTAGCACTAATTAACATTTTGGATTGTAGATTTTCAAAAATCTGTTTCCTCACACCAATTATTATTACAATTTTAACAAAACCTAACAACTTTCAACCACTTGAAAGTTAACTTCTATGCTTCTTGTTTTCTTTAAATAACAGCCATTGATTTAGAGATTTAAAAATGCATGCATAAAACGATTATAGACGATTTTCAATAGGTAAGAATTCCTATGGTGGCACACAAAATGAATCCTTACACCACAACATAGACTGTCATTAAATATGTAGGTGTTTTAGAGTGTTTTCAAAACATCATATTTTTTAGGTATTTGTGTGCAGGAACTGTCCAAACCTAAACATAGAAATTCTATTTTGCTAAATAGTATCATTAATTAAAAGCCTAGTGACAAATGTCATCTAAAATGTACCACACTAGGGATCGAACCAGCTACCTTCATATTTGAAGGTAAACATAGTAGTGAAACTAAGTATTTTGTTTAGTTCCTATTGTACCCCCAGTAGGGATGGGCGTTATATAACGTATTAGTCAAAATAACAGGGTTATGAACAAATAACTGTTATCGTGGTATTAGGTTACTGCTAGAACCCGTTATTTGAACAACGGTTTCAATAAATATGCCAACACCAGCTGCTACCTTGCTGCTGTCCCAGTCTATAAGACTCCAGGACCGTTAAACTCTCAGTAACTGTATAACATCACTGTTAATAATCCAATTAATTGAACAAAATCAAAGGTTAAATCAGTCATCTACTGTTATAATACAAGAGTGGGTAGCAATGTTTAAGCATCACAGATAATGTATTAATTAAGCTATAATCACTAAATCCCCGGTAGTAAATGACCCAGTTTCATCCTATGAAGTGATGAATTGCCAATCCCAACACTTGATTGCTAAGGTCAGGCTTATCAGACAACCGTTGTTAAGAGGTGATTCACCAATTGACTCCCGTGTCGACACAACAGCTCCACTGTTGTCCAATCATCTTGCTGCACTGATACTGATATGCACTAACATGTGCTTGGAGCATTTTCTCACCGACGGCACATTTTCTACCTTCTATAGGCCTAATATTTATGACTGTGTAATGAACATTCTGAAAATCGTAAGGAGTTATGGTGTATAACATTATTTTACAGTAGAATTTTAACTTTATGTAAATATTTTGATCTTATGAAAATAAACTGAACACCTTTAGGGGTAATCACAAATGCAGAGAAATGTTGGATGATGACAGTGCATTTTCTCTGAGAACCTTTGACGTATTTTCAATTCTTCCCAGTTTGAAAGTTGTTTTAATTTATCAAAAAACAATGAGAAGCAAACAAGGGTAGGCTACTTTGGTATTTTACCGGCCTCACCTAATTCTAACCTAACCTAACCTAATGGTGGACTATGTTTTAGATTAGGTTAGGTTAGTTTAGGTAAGGAAGATTTTGTTATTTTAACTAATAAAAATCTTATTTGGAAGTCTATTTATAGGTGTGGTCGATATAATAAATGTAGGCTAGTAATGTCAAGGTGTTAAACACTGACAAAATAACATTTATATAGTTCTAGACACACTTTAGAGAGTTCTCTACCATCAATCTTTAGACCTTATGAAATTCGACCAACACAAAAAAAAAAACAACTGACAAACAGAACAGTAGGCTACAAACACTTGGTTTATGTTCAATAATTGCACACCTTGATAACGAAGGACATACCTTGACATCACGGAACAGAATCTCAGGATGAAAGTCGATGCCATTCTGGATGAAGTACTCAGTGATGTTGCACAGAAGACACATCTCTGGCACACTGAACATGTCTGCCAACTGTACCATCTTGGATGTTACGTACTGCAACAGAGATTGTTGAGTCAGCTTCGGATATGAAAAAAGATATAACTTAAGAATAAATATTTTTTGAGTGACTTTTTGTCAGAGGTTTGTGAGCCCGAGATTTTTTATCGAGCCCCTGGGCCAAAATTATAAAAAAGTTCACACAAGCATTAAAAAGGTGTAAATCTTTTCAAAAAACAAGATTTTCTTAGATTAGTTATGTCATGGACTAAGAATACAAATTTAAACATATACCAATAATAAATAACTGAACTAATTAATACACAATAGCATCAATAATTTGGCGACATGCGTGATCATCTTTCCATAACACTTGACACTGAGATCACATCCTTTGTGATCAAGACAACATCATGATAATCTCCTGCAAGCACGGTAACACTTACATGGTTTGTCTCTTACACTTGCAACAACATCTATGTATCCATGATCATCTCCCCGCAGTTACAATAGTAAAAAGTTTAAACCACACTATCTTTGATTATGCCTTTTGTGGTCATGATGATACAACTAAGAAGAAACCTTAACTCAATTTGATTTTTTGGCTTGGTGCCTCAAACATTCAAAATTTTAGGCTGAACTCAGCTTGGCTTTAAATTATAGCCGCCCAGACACCTCTACTTTTTGTGAAAGAATATATCCTGCTGAAGTTAGCTTAATTTATAAGACTTATATAGTTTTCATTTTCTTGGTAAAAAATGCAATAGCTTGAGGGTGTATCCAACCACTGGGCCTTGGTAGGCCTACCATCACAAAGAGAATTTTCATTGGGGGTTGGCGTGATTTGTACCAGGAGTTTCAAGACAGAATGGTTTTAGCTTCTAACTACTGCACCAGTCTTACTCCAGTGCTGTACAATGTTTTAAAGTGCCTGCAACATTTTTTAATCCCTTTTCTGAAAAGTTTACATTAAAATAATAAAATAATTGTATCAATCAAAACTTAAAACCTCTACGTAATAAAACAGCTCACAAATATTTTAGATAACTTAGAAAAATAATGAAGTTTGCTTTAAATTTCAAATGTATATTTAACTTCCTGTAGATTGTCCCATAATAACAAAAAGCCATGTACAGGCTAAACACTTAATTTAAACATTATATTTGAAACACAAGTGTTAGAAGCATTCTTCATCGAGACCAAAATCTAAGCTAACGAATATAACAAGCATAAGTTTTCAACTAGAGTTATGAACCTAAAACACCCAATGATATGAGCTGTAAAATATACAATAGTTAATTGTTGAGTATGTCGGATAATGACTTTAAGTTTATCTTTAAATGATTTTTTATTCTGTTCAAAATAATTATACATTTAAAACACAATGTGTAAAGTACTTTTTGTAATGTTAGTATGATCCGCTACATGAAGTTAACATATGTTTTCTTGTGAAAATATGAGATGACCCCAAAGCAGAATGTTTAATTTAAACTTTCAAAAACTTTCTTTGAACTCTACTTTTATTTCAAGATTTTTGAAACCAATTTTCTGAAAATTGATATAGTAATTGAAAACTGCAAATGAAAATACGAAAGCTCTAAATAGGCCTTCATAATATGAAATATGTTTTGTTTATGGAATACACTTGATTATAATCACTGAAGTAAAATTTTATTTTCACCTTGGGTAGGTTTTAATTTTGTAACACTATCTGATAACCACGCTTGTAACTAAAAACAATACAGTAACTTAATAATTACAAACACTGCTTCTGCTTTGGGGATGAAGAGTAAATATACTGAACAAACTCCAAGCATTATTCCAGTTTTGCTGTGTCCGCTTACAGAACGGGGAAAACGGGGATGGTGGGGTAATTCGTGAAACGTATTACTTGAGTCAACCTGAAAGATAAAGCAACACTAAGATAGGCCTATAATGTGAATACCAACTGAACTACGGGGGACATCATTTAGAGATACTAACTGGTCCATTTGAATACTACACAATTTAGTTTGTGACTAAATTATTGCTTCTCATATCGAAACACTTTTTCCATTGTCTGTGATTTCTATCGATCCTATCCTTCAATATCAAAACAATCAACCAAAAAGTTTCAATTTATGATCCAAGGTTTTAGCAATTAAATATTTTAAATTATTAACTATTTTGATATTTTGATCGATAAAACAACAGACGGAGAAGCGTAGCCAGTTAAGAATTTTAAAGATTTTAAACAATAATAATATCTTAGTGATCTTATCGGAATAATATCTTAGTGACAAATAAAGAATGGTCTGTTTTCAACACCCACTAATATGGTACAGTTGAAATTGGAAATTCAAGTTGTTGTAATGGAACGATTCTTTAGAAACAGTTAATTTTCCAGAGGGCACATCCCAGAGGTAATATTGAGGGTCGTTTTATTTCCCCAATAAAAAGAAAAAGTATTTCTGTTTAAGACCGGGGGACGAGCAATTGAGTCCAGTCATCAATTTTTCAGTGTGAGAACACTCACAATTATCTGAAAACCAACTGGCATCGGAGATGTTAATGATTTCTATAAATTGCAGGCCTAATGAGCATTAATAAACAGTGAGCTACACACAGGCCGTTAGATAAAACTAATGTCTATCACCTGCGCCCACTAAGAAGATGTTCAAAACAAACCATTCTTTAGCACCATCGTAATGCACCTTTTTAAATCCATATTTAAGAAACAGCTATTTAAGAAAAGGGTATGTCTGTATGAAACTGACCTGAGCGTTTTTGCCATGAGTCTCGACATAGGCTAGAGGTATGATCCTGTTCTTGTACAGCCGCAATACCTCATCATCAGTGACGGGACTCAGTCCACGGTACACAGTGCCCAGCTGGATCTGCAGAAACGAGTCAATCTTCATCAGCAATCCTTTCTCTATGTCGTAGTGGAGACCTCGGATAGCAAATCCCGGCTTGTATTCCAACTCCATGATGCCTCTTGGATACTATGAAAAAGAAGTCAAAATGATTATTCAGAATTCAATCATTGTATGGTTACCAGAGTTTCACAGTCCAATCGGTGAGAAATATTACGACTACATTGCAGCATTGTTGCTTGTGTCGCCTCTAAAATTGATCACCAGGCCTATAATTAATACTTTAGGCCTATATTTTTAGAAGTACCGGTACCTAACTTACTTCATAATACCGGTAGGTCACCCAATACAAAATTATGACTACTGTAGGGTATTTATTGTTGTAATGACCTGGCCTATTCAGGGATTCCTATTTTTTTACCTTCATTAGGCCTATAGCAAGTCATACAAATCGAAAACATTTTAATACCAAAGCAAAACTTGAAAACCAAAACATACCTTGTACTTGGATATGAGAGTTTCTCGAGCCAAATTGTACAGCAGGAAGTCCATTGATGGCTTGTACACAGCAAGAGTGTAGTCATAATCAAAACCATAAACATTAACTTCTTCGAGGTCCAACTCATTGCAGGCAAACACTCCCCTTGGATTCACATTTGGTGGCAATTTCTTGGCTAGAAATAAATTTTGAATATGGACAAAGAAAGGAGGATGAAATTTAGGCTCAGAATTAAGTCATTGGGTTCCTACAAGAAATAGTTTTTGTAGGCCCTAATTGCAGCTATAGATTATTATGCATCTGTTAATCTTTAATTGAAACTTTAAAAAGTACTGGATGCCTATAGAACTTATATAAAGGGGTCGTACTAGCCTGTATGTTAGTGTTTTACCCCTCAATGTGAGAGTTATGGGTACGTAGGCTAACTGAAAACACCTTTGTACCGGTACCAAGTTTTAAGGTGTTTGGACAACTTTCCTTCTAAGACCGGCTGCTTCTTTCGCCAAAACAATTAGGGCTTATTAAGAACCTAATGATTTAGGAAAGCCCAATTAGGAAGGATCAACACTTGACTGTCAGGCGAGTGGTGTGTGATAAACTCAGCTGTGATAAATGTGAATCAATGGAAAGATATGTTGTTTTCAGTTTCTGTATTTATTTTTTTATGAGGCCTAACTTAGTTTAGGATTTTTAATAAACAGTTGATTCTGAGGGTACCTACACTTCCATATCAGTTGTCAAAAACAACAAAATGAAAAAAAATATTCGATATATCGATTATTTCATTTGATACCTAAGTTATATCGTTTGGTTAGTTAGGTGGTCAACCTAACTAACTAAACGATATATCGAATGAAATGATCAATATTTTTATTTGGTTGTTTTTGACAACAGATAGGCCTACAGAAGTCTACCCGATTCTAATCCATCAATTTGTAATCGACTTATTCGAGCAGTGGTAAATATTTACAAAACCCAACTCACCCTAGAGCCACCTAGCCTATGTCATTTTCAATTTTTGGTTTTTTATAAGACCTAGGATAGTTTAGCTAGCAAAACAGTTGATTCTTGAACGTCATCAATTCGTAGACCTAATTTTAGCAGTTAACATGAAAACAACAGACCCTAAGATTTTGACTATGCACACTGTAACACTTCAATCTGAGTTATATTTCAAATAGGCCTAGGCCTATCCTTAGCATAGGAATGAAATGATATTATTTATAATGCGATCAATGTTGTGTGGTAGTTTGCTGGTTTGTTAAGGAATACAATTAAAAAATGTGTTATAGAGTTAAAAAACCTCAGAAGAGGTAACATTTTAAAAGACAAAATAATTTTAGACCTCTTGAAAGAGGTAACTTACTGAATACCCTTGAAGACCTATTGTACTGTACTTACATTCATACTTTTGTTTCGTTTTTAAATACGCGTCAATAGGGTCACCTTTTGGGGCTTCCATGTGAATTTTTCGGAAACATTTTATTTGAATATTGGAAGAACATTGTAAAACTAATGGTAAATGATGTTTGCATGTTGCTTGAGAAAAATAACATAACCTTGAGATACTCTGGCAGTTCATCGCTCACTAGCAGACGGTTCTAAATCAACACGATCACCATCAACTTCTGCTCGAAACATATGATCCAGGAAGGCAAACGTCATAACACAAAATAGCTGATAGTTGTAAGTAAAATAAAATAACGTACTATATAAATTAACTATTAGTTTTGAGCCTTTATGAAACTAGTCCAAATAAGCACTCCAATTAAATAAAAAAGGTAAAAATAAAACGATGAGTATGACAAATTGCTTACAAACTACTATCAATGATCAAATTATTTAACCACAAAAATGATGATGGAGCGACTAACGTCTTAATCCAGAATAAATTATAACTGTTTCATTTCACAATACTCATGAAATTTTGTGTTTTAAAAAGAAGACAAATGCAAATGTATTCTAAAATTCTTTTTCACCATTTCACCTCTACTAAAAGCTCAGACGATCTCCTCCACAGTCACAGTAATAATATAACCTCATCCAGTTCGGGGAAACATATTAATTAACATTTTCGTCATGCTGCAGCAAAAATAGTGGTTTTTAATACATGTGTTGGGGGTCTAAAGTAGCATGTTTACTCCCTATGGAGGAAAAAGCATTTTTAGTACCTCCTAGGGAGTAAAAGCTATAGCTGTTGTAAACAGCAGTTGTAAATTTCTATTGTAAACAATCGCATGGCTCGAAATTGTTTTATTAATTTTTGGTTAGGTTTTGTTTTAGCATGGATAAAACTGGATAAAACATACCGGTTAGTCTATGGTTTTAGCTTATTATTGTTGCATTCTGGTCATTAGTTCATCATATCGAAGGTATAATGTACAGTACACCAACACCATGGTCATGGTAATAGACAAACACGATTGAATCACTTACTAAACAACTACTTATTTACATTAGCAGAATAGAAAACAAGCTGGAAGTCGTTCTGGAGAGGTTATCTATACATGAAAAGTATGTCCCTTTTCTAGCTTAGTTTGCTAATTAATTATGCAATATGATCACGGTCACTCTCACTCCTTACCCATTAAAAGGTTTTTTGACAAGCTACTGGAAGACATTTATTGTCAGTTTGCTAATATTACCGTTTATCATTGTTCATTTCTTTAGGAATACTCTGCATTATAAATTAATAACTTTACAAGTAATAGTCCCTCAAACGACACACGGGCAAGTGTCTTTTCAACAATCACTATCATTTTCCGACCGATCGTTTAACTTGAGCTCTGGCGAAAAGAGTTACTTACAACCTGAAATCATTGGCGTCACGTAAGGGGGGGGGGGCACCCCAATAATTTTTTAATAGCTTAAAAGTTGAACATTTTTGGGTATTTGAAGGTATGTTGAGTTGGGATTTTGGGATGAAACTGTCATTAAACTGTCGAGACAAAAAATTGTCTATCAGCGTTTGTTATACTGTGTTTATCTCTTGTTAGCAGGACCTTGTCTACTGTTTTTTATATTTTAAATGTCCATCAACATTTGTTGCAATTGTTAATTTTTATAAATTTTTATCTTAATATCTGTATTTTGTTGTTGGTTCATATAATTTATTCTTTGTTAAATTTTCATATTTATTTACAAAATGTATTTATTGTTAAATCACACTCCATACTGTTGGTAATCCACAGAGCTGACACAAAAAAAAAAAAATTAACATATTGGACATGTTAGTTGTAATGTCTAGCCTGACTGTAGCCATGCTATATACACATGACAATTGTCAATGCATTTTTGTAATGTCCAATGACAAATAAATATTTCTGATTTCTGATTTCTGACAAAAGGTTTATTTTCAAACTAAGCAGACATATACCCTTATAATAGTTAAAGTAAACAAAAAATAATAGAAAAATCTGTTCGAAATTTCATATTATGTTGGGTAACTATGGTACGTTACGTAACGTATCTTTAGTACTGTAATACACTATAATTGACGGCTTTTTAGGGAATTTTATTTTTATTTACGCGTGGAGAGTCGTAAGTGTTTTTAAAACTGATTTTTGAGCCTGTAAACTTGTATCAGTAGGACTATAGTGTACAAATTTGTTGAAACACTTTAGACACAATCAAAATTTAGGATTGACAGTCAACTTAATAATGTGAGAGACACCCCTTTATTTCTTGTTATTTGTGTCAAAGAGGCTTTAAAGGTAAATTAGCCATCTTACTGTAAAAAAACTGAATATTAATTAATTGGGAAATCTGAGAAATTTATTTGGAAAATCCGTGAAATATAGTTGGGAAATTCATACAATATAGTAGGGAAATGCAAAGCGTCTCCTCTACAAGATTTTTTTTTCTTGTGACGTCCCTGTACTATTAATATGTTTTATGTCATAAAGGAATATTTGATTTGATTTTTGGTTCTTATAAAAGAACGATTTTAAAGTGGAATAGATCTTAATAAACAATATTTTTGACATCCTGGTATAGGTCTAGTACTGTATTTATTTGACTTAATTAATCAAATCATTGGTTTTACCTTGTAGTAGGGCACCGTATTTCACTTTCTTAGGTAGATTGAATTTGAATTTTTGTAAAAAGCTTTAAGGCCGAGGTTTTAGATGTTTAGAAAAATCATAAACAAGTTTTATACACAAGAATGGTGGGGTTCAACTTGGGGTTTTATTGCTTTATCTGTCATTTTTACTGACTTAGACTTCAATCTATTTAATTGGATGGTACGGATCAACTTTTCCAAGACTTTCCCAGCAGTGTCCAACATACAGAGAGGTCTGTAAGAGGAGGGTAGGTCTGGGTTTCCTTTTCCCTTCCCCACGAGCACAAGCCTAGCTGTTTTCCAGCAGAAGGGAAACTTCCCCTCGGCCAGACAGGCATTGTACGTGCTCAAAAGTATTTGTGGGTTTATTGAAAAGACTTTCTTCAGGGCCTCACCAGGTACCCCATCCGGTCCAGGAGCCTTGTTGTTCTTCAGGGACAGAACGGCCGCCTCCAACTCCTCGAGACTGAAAAGCGGTACGTCGTCCACCCTTCCGAACTCCCGCAATGGGCGCAGTGTGTGAGTCGGGAAAAGGGACTTTACGATCCTTTCCATAGAGGCCCCGTCCATAACGGAAGGTGGAGAGCGGGTGCCAAGCTTCTTGGTTACTATCTTGTAACCAAGGCCCCACGGATCGGAATCGACATCGTCCCTTAATTTCTCCCAGCAACTGCGTTTGCTCCGGTTAATGGCCCGGCGAAGAGACTTCCTAGCCACCTTGTAAGCGTCAGACTTAAGACGTCTATCTTCAGGTTCTCTGGCCCTGGTAGCAAGACGTCTGGCTCTCAATGCTGCCCGTCGTAGTTCTGCGATCTCGGTTGTCCACCAGTACACAGGTCGCTTATCGCACCGGGATCTCCTGCGAGGCATTGACTCTTCGCAGGCCGAGACTATCAGCCTCATCAATGATGTAACTGATGTCTCTGCGTGAGCCACGCCAGATGCAGCAGGTACCACTGGCTCTCCCCGTAGTATGACTTCGGTGAATTTGGCCACGTCCAGCTTTTTGGTGTTCCACCGAACGGGCACCTGCCGAGACACGGTAGCTTGTCTCTGATGACTATCCATGACATCAAAAATGATGTACTGGTGGTCACTGGCCGTATAATCCTCTAGGACTCTCCAGGCTCGTATCCTCGGCAAGTGGGACTCAGATGCAAGCGTGATGTCTGGGATCGTTCCCCTCATTCCGGGACGCTGGAAAGTTGGCGTGTTGCCCTCGTTTATGACAACAAGTCCAGCCCTGGCAGCAAAGTCCAGGATGTACTTCCCCCGGGAATTAGTGAGAGTCATTCCCCACTCGACAGCCCTAGCATTGAAATCCCCCGCCACGACAACGTGCCCGGCGGTATCGCGCACGCTCTCTTCCAGGCGGTCTATCTTTCCACGAAAGTCACGGATAGCCTCGTTGGGGGTGAGGTATACACTAAAGTAAGTGACATCCCCGCACCGGACCCAAACGAATCCTCGGCCCTTCGCGTGACTCCTTACCTGCACTTTAGCTGTATTACGAACCCAGAACGCAGCAGTACCAAGTGTATCGGGAAACCAAAGAGATGGGTCCCTGTCCCGGTACTGGTACTGTTCGCTGACCAAGAGCGCGTCAACACCGTGTTCGAGGGCAAGCTGACTGAGAAGCGCGTCAGCCGTCCTGGATCGATCTACATTGCACTGGAGGATCCTTATCTTCGTGGTTGGGCTTTCGCTTGTTGTAGTGCGCCTTTAAATGCACTGCACTGCCCAGACCCAGCTATATGTTTAGCGTTTTTATCATTGAGGCCTTTCTCCTTACAGAGGAAAAAGGTCTCAACTTTACAGTCCCTACGAGTGTGACCCACCTCCCCGCATCGAAGGCAGTTCTTGCCTCGGTCGGGCCCTTCGCAGTTTCGGGAGGAATGGCCGAAATCAAGGCATTTAAAACACCTCGTTACTTCCACCCTCCGTCTCAACCTGCAATTAACCCATCCAACCCTCAAATGCTGGAGTGCCAAAACCTTACTGGCGTTTGCGTCTGCCATTTCGGCGACCGCCATCCGCTGTTGACTCCGGTTTGGTTTCGTGAGCCACACCCTCAGACTAGCCGTTTGTCCGGCAAGCACGGGGACAGCTTTTTTTAGGGCATCAATGACGTCATCCTCCGTTGACACACAATCCATATCCCGAACCTCGACGGACGTCTTAGGTTCGAGAGCACGAACGGTGCCCTGACCTTCCACAGCTGCCTTTAGTTCGGCAGCAAAGGCGGCTTTATCTTTAGACTTACCCAGTTCGAGGAGGACGTCCCCGTCCCGGGTTTGTCTAATCGACCGTACAACCGTGTCGGTTTGCTCTGGCTTAGCCTTGGCCTTGATAACACCCAAGACTTCGGCGAATGATCTTCCCTCCAAAGGCTTGACCAAAATTGCCTCAGTCCTGGGCTTTTTGGGCCGCGACTTTTTAGCGAGTGCCGAGCCAAGGCTGGGCCGACTTCCGCGTGCCTCAATTTCCTCTTCTCCTTTTTCGTAAGGCGCTTTTCCCACACAGTCCCAGATGGTGTTTCTACGACTGACCCCTTTCGGGAGCTACCCTCAATGGGTGTAGCAGGTTGCTGTGGCTGTTGAGGTTTCGCTGGAGCGGCAACTACGTCAGAGAAGGACCTAGAAGTCTGGGTCGCCTTGACCTTAACTTTAGGCTTTGCTGTCTGAACAACCTCTTCTCTTTTTGGAGGGCTTTCTGATGTAGGCCTCCTGCGTTTCTTGGAAGGTCGCGCATTGTCGTCAGGTAGGGACACCACCTTCTCGGCGATCCTTTCCATGGCCGCCTTGCTCACCAGCCGGCAGGCGAAGACAAAACCAAGGTCGTCCTCGAGCTGAATTCAGCCGTGGTTGCTGCAGGAAATCTATCCCCTCGTCAGTACGGTTTCAGGAAGGGACGGTCAACGGTTGACGCTATTGAGGAGGTAAAGCGAGCCGTAATGAGAGCTGAGGAGTTTAACAACTATTCTCGTCGGGTTGTGTTGCTTGTAACACTTGATGTGCGAAACGCATTTAATTCCGCGAGGTGGTGCGATATGCTCGACGCACTGGAGAACACTTTCCACGTCCCGGCATACCTCATGCGCATGATAGAGGACTACCTCCGGTACCGCCTCATCATTTACGACACTACAGAAGGCTCCAGGACGATGGATGTAACTTCTGGTGCTGCTCAAGGATCCATACTGGGCCCGGACCTCTGGAACGTCGCCTACGACAGCATCTTGAGATCCGAGATGCCTGAGGAAACTGTCCTAGTTGGGTATGCAGATGACGTTGCGGCTTTAATAGCTGCACGTAGCATTGAGCTTGCCCAGCTGAAACTAAATCGAGTCATGCGAACCATTAACGCATGGATGGCAGAACATGGTCTCTCGCTCGCTCTGAGCAAAACTGAGATTGTCATTCTGACTAAAAAGAGGATTGACACCATCGTGCCTTTGATGGTGGGGAACGTTGAAGTCCAAACCACTCGTGCCGCAAAGTACCTTGGGGTCATGGTGGACAGCAAGCTCAGCTGGCGAGACCAGATCACCCGTACGGCGGACAAGGCCGCTAAAATGGTTTCTTCCCTTAGTCGGTTAATGGCCAATGTAGGAGGTCCACGGTCCAGCCGCAGAAGGCTGTTGATGTCTGCGGTCCAGTCAGTGCTCCTGTACGGTGCGGAGGTCTGGGCAGACGCTCTCAATAAGGAGGTATATAGGATGCGGCTCGCCCGAGTGCAGCGTCAGGCAGCACTAAGGGTAGCATCTGCCTATCGAACAGTGTCCGAACCCGCCGTCCTGGTGGTTGCTGGAGTCATCCCCGTCAAACTTTTGGCGGCGGAGAGGAAGGCAATTTATCAGCGCCGTGGGGAGGACCAGGCAAGTATTGAGGAACGCACCCGGACCTTCCAGCTGTGGCAGGAGAGCTGGGAACAGGAGACAAGGGGGCTCTGGACCAGGCGACTGATACAACAGGTGCAACCTTGGGTTAATCGGCGGTGCGGAGAGGTGAACTTCTACCTCACCCAATTTCTGACGGGTCACGGCTTTTTCTGGTCGTACTTGTTCAGGATGGGCAAAGCCGTGTCACCCGATTGCATATACTGCCCAGGCATTCCCGATGACGTGGAACACACTTTCTTCCACTGCCAGCATTGGGAAAGGCCCCGCCTAGAGGCTCAACAGTTCGTAGGACTGCTGTCGGTGGACACGGTCATACCGATGATGATGGAGGGTGAGGACAATTGGACCTGTGTGTCACTTTACATCCAGGGTGTTCTCCGCGCCAAGAAGTTTGACCTCGACCGGGATGCGGTGTAGGTCAAAAAATAAATAATGCCAGAAACGGTGCGAGCCCTGTGGGCTTAGGTCACATGTTGGCCTGACTTGAAGTAATGTGACAAACAATTCCAGGTCTGTGTCCAACAGAGTAGAGGGGGTTTTTTAGTGAGTAGTCTGTGATAAACTCAGGAGTCTCACACTACAGGCTGGCTACCTGTGTGCGTAAAAGCATTTTCCCTCCTCACCCTAAAAAAAAAAAAAAAAAATTTAATTGGATGGTATTTTATTATCGTCTGGCTTTTTACTTTCTCCCCCTATACATAGTATATGGATAAATTATTGTTTTCGTTAAAATTTTCGTGTTTGAGTTTTGAGTGGATATATCCATTTTGGGTCCCCCTGAACCCAAAAAAGTGGTTTTCGAAGTGATGTCTGTGTGTGTGTCTGTATGTGTGGATGTGTACAGAGCTACAGACAACACCTCTGTAGTCCGATTTTGATGACATTTTGTATGTAGGTGCTAATCCAAGGTATCTCCAGGCGTTTTTTTTCATTTTTTTAAATTTTGATTTTTAATGGGGATTTTCCCATAAAACCCCATAAAATTTGGAAAAAACCAGATTTCTTGAAAATGGCCCAAACGATTTTGATAAAAATTTAGTATGTTATAGTCCTTTATATTCTGAACAAAATCCCATTTCCGTAAAAATTACGGTTCAAAATTAATTGTAACTTATGTTATATTCCCATAAAAAACCCATTAATTACAAAAAATCAGATTTAGGAAAAACCCAGTTTTGATGTGTTATGTTCCTTAATTCCAAATTAATGCAACCTCCATTACTGTAACAATTACGGTTCAAAAGTTGTTGCAACTTTTGTGATTTTTCATACAAAATTATCATAGGCCTACAGTAGTTACTTCCAACGCTTACCATTATGGGAAAAAGTATGTGTCAGATTGCTGATACCATTAATTACATTTTCAGCCAGCTCCCAGAGATGATCTGTACAACAATGATGTATACAATGAGTAAGTATAATGTACTTATGTTTAAATTATTTATCCCAGAATGAAATAAAATAAAATCTACTCTGCAGCAAACCTGCCGACTAAGCGAATTTCCATTTGTCTGAATTGATTCTGAATCAAATCTATTTATTTAAATTTAACGAGTAAGTTACCTAGGTTTGCTGCTACAGTACAAGGCGTGTAAACTAATAAAGTGTGTTTTTAGTAAAATATTAATAGCTTAGTATAAAATAAATAAATTTGCCAAGTTTCATCAAAATATATCCATAAACAAGCAAATTGTATGTATGAAAAATAATTATTTTGTCACGACAAATGAGAATTGTTATTTGAGGGATTTGTCGAGGGGTCAGAACTTAGTTTTTTACCAACCTTGATGGAACCTGTCCACATAAATTCCTCAAATAACACGAACTTACCATCCAAATAAGGACCTTAAACAAGGAACGGTAATACTTGTAGCAATCATAATAGCATTGATTGTTATTATTAGCTAATTTCCCTATAGGGAAGTAGTTATTACCCTAGGTGGCACGGTAAGACCTGGAGCTGGGACCAATATACTTTTTCATTTTGATGTTCCTAGAGGCCAAAAACACAATTCGTTCATATATATATATATATACATATATATATATATATATATATACGTCCGTGAACGCGATAACTTGTATATTTTTGTACGATTTTGATGAAATTTGTTTGAAGGTGTAAGGCAAGATAAACTTGAATGAGTTCGCGAACCAACATGATCGGACCATTGGAACAGGGTTTTACGGGGGGTTTTATGGGGTAAAAAATTGGGTATTCCCATTACAAACAAAACCATCAAAACCTAACATTTTCCAATTTCTCTCTAGACCATTTTAAAGAGCTTAAAAAACAAATAATTTAGTATATTAAAGTGTTTTTGTATGGTTAATAAATACGAAAAAAAATCAAAAAATTGTAAATTAAAAATTTCTATGTGTAAAAAATTGTAATAAACAAATTCTTATGGAGAATATTGTAAAATGTTGTAGTTAATATGGTTGTTTATGGAAAAATTTTGATAAAAATTGGCAAATTTATTTATTTTAAACTAACCTACTAATATTTTACTAAAATTACACACTTTATTACCCTCTGTGGCAGCAAACCTAGGAAATCGTTAAACCTAATGTTATTTTAATAGATTTAAATAAAAATTAATTCAGGCAAATTGAAATTCAATTAGTCTGCAGGTTTGCTTCGGCGGGTGTATTTTTTATATAAAAACCATAAATTATTATCGATTATGTATTAAGTTATTAAGTTGCTGACAGCGGCGTCGACGCACTGAGGTGATGGTCTAGAAACGCATCGTACTTGCCACCAGCCGGAACTTGGAACTGGTTTCTCTGTCTCTGTTTGGCACCCGGATACCACTAATTACACACGCCGATCATAGATGTACTCCTAAACTGATAGCCGTGCATCCTAAATGTGAGACCAGCTACAACCTCCTAAACTGCAAGATGCCTAAGCCGTGCTTCCTAAATGTGAGAACAGCTATAACCTCCTAAACTGCAAGGTGCCTAAGCCGTGCTTCCTAAATGTGAGAACAGCTACAACCTCATAAACTGCTAGGTGCCTAAGCAGTGCATCCTAAATGTGAGAACAGCTACAACCTCCTAAACTGCAAGGTGCCTAAGCCGTGCTTCCTAAATGTGAGAACAGCTACAACCTCATAAACTGCAAGGTGCCTAAGCCGTGCTTCCTAAATGTGAGAACAGCTACAACCTCATAAACTGCAAGGTGCCTAAGCCGTGCTTCCTAAATGTGAGAACAGCTACAACCTCCTAAACTGCAAGGTGCCTAAGCCGTGCTTCCTAATGAGAACAGCTACAACCTCATAAACTGCAAGGTGCCTAAGCCGTGCTTCCTAAATGTGAGAACAGCTACAACCTCCTAAACTGCAAGGTGCCTAAGCCGTGCTTCCTAAATGTGAGAACAGCTACAACCTCATAAACTGCAAGGTGCCTAAGCCGTGCTTCCTAAATGTGAGACCAGCTACAACCTCCTAAACTGCAAGGTGCCTAAGCCGTGCTTCCTAAATGTGAGAACAGCTACAACCTCATAAACTGCTAGGTGCCTAAGCAGTGCATCCTATATGTCAGAACAGATACAACCTCCTAAACTGCTAGGTGCCAAAGCCGTGCATCCTATATGTCAGAACAGTTACAACCTCCTAAACTGCTAGGTGCCTAAGCCGTGCATCCTATATGTCAGAACAGATACAACCTCCTAACCTGCTAGGTGCCAAAGCCGTGCATCCTATATGTCAGAACAGTTACAACCTCCTAAACTGCTAGGTGCCTAAGCCGTGCATCCTAAATGTCAGAACAGATACAACCTCCTAAACTGCTAGGTGCCTAAGCCGTACATCCTAAATGTCAGAACAGATACAACCTCCTAAACTGCTAGGTGCCTAAGCCGTGCATCCTATATGTCAGAACAGATACAACCTCCTAAACTGCTAGGTGCCTAAGCCGTGCATCCTATATGTCAGAACAGTTACAACCCCCTAAACTGCTAGGTGCCAAAGCCGTGCATCCAATATGTAAGAACAGCTACAACCTCTTAAACTGCGTTAACAATAGGCTTGCAGGATTGGCAATTAGACGCCTTTTTGCGTAAATATCATTCTTTAAATTGTTTAATGTCTTCTCAATAAACTGAAATCGCAAATGAATAGTTTTTTGTTAATGTAAACGTTTTCATTTCAAATATTGATTCATTTCAACACTTTGGAATCCCACGAAAGTTAAAAACCGCCAAAACCCCTCTGAAACAACACAATGGAGCTAAAGATTGTGACAGAATTATAAATTATTAAACGTCAAACAATAATAAGCCACCCCTTGTTCTTCAAGACTTCCTGATTGATTTTTCATCAATCAAACCCAATTACACCACGGGAGACTGGAGTTGTGTAAGATCCCACAAAAGAGTCTCACAACCCCGGATCCAATTATTGGTTGAATGAAACTGACTCCCGGCTTTCTCTCCGACGACGTGACGAATGCGTAGAGGTCCAAGGACGCTAGACAGTGTGGGGTTGGTATCCGGGTCTACGAAAATGTTGCAAGAGTAGAGGCTTGAAAGGTTGCTGAACAGTAAATTAATACTGCAAACAGTTTACGTATGAAATATGTTGAGTCAAGCTTGCCTAATGTTTCTTAAATTGAAATTTGGACATTGAATTGTGCATTTAATCTGTATGCAATAGATGTAGCCATTTGTCATTTAAAGAGAACTTTAAGAAAAAGAAGAAAAGTGAACTACCATCTATATTCACCTGACTTTTTCTGCTGTGATAGATACTATGCTATATGAGATGCTGTAGTTAGCAATAACCTTATAGTTTGGCTTGGAAATAAGTTTCCTTAGGTACTTAGCTATATAGGATAGTTAAATTTCAGTAATTTATTTATTTACCCCCACTGTCTCAAATCAACTATGCCATACTGCGTTCAGTTTTTAAAAACTGGATACAACTTTAAATGCGGGAATAGAATATGCCTAGTTCTATCCGTAGTCGAAGGCATTAGCCCAACTGACTATCCAAACTCTGTTAAACTAGGAATAATCCTCCTAAACATAGTTAGGAAAGGCTTTTGTTTAACTTACAATCCTAAAATCTCTTACTCCACCCCATGCTTTCATAGTTACCGTATTAAATCTTATGAGTATCATTATCAACTGGTTCTTCTTTTGAATCAAAAACCCAGTTCGTCTTCGAGAATTTAACTGTCACGTATATACATTGCTGATTAAGCACTGCACAATATTTAGGCGTTTTTAGGGAGAGAAATATATCCCCTCTACTTGACTCTGGCTTTTAAAATAATTTGATTAAGGAACATACAATAAAAAAATAAAAATTGCGGAACTCCCCCTCAAACTGCCTAAATATTGTGAACGAATTAAACACCGACCTCGATGTAAATGATTTAGAACAGTTCAATAATCTATTTCTCTTCTGACCAAAACCTAGCCCAACATCTCCCGACATGCCGCTGAAGGGAGTTTGTCACTGAATGGTCAGTCATGTCAACACGTTGCCTCATTGTCCAGCGACATGACAAAGCCTAACTTGCATAACTTGCAATTGCAGAGATAACCCTCGAGACCGAGAGTGTATGACTCATTGCAGGACTTATCACTTTCACTCTCAGATCCTGCAGGCTTTCCCCGTATCTAGGCCGCTAAGATCCGCTTGCTTTTGGCACTCGCTAAATTATCATCCGCGGGTCGCTTATGATGTCAGATTTTGGCGGGTCAACGTGCCGCGCCTCGCGGCCCAAACTTCCAAATTTACATAACGAAATCTTTGAAGTGTTAGATTTATCACACTGAGCGTTAAAGTCGGGAGATTTTGAATTAGCATGAATTGTTTAGGGTGCTTCATTATGTTCGCGAAATCGCTTCTCGCAGGCTAAACGTCAATATTTTAGTTTTAAAGCGATGCGGGATTCTTGACTCCTTAAGAACAAGACTTACAAATATCTTAAAGCAAAACAATACTTTCTCCATAAGCAATAGTGGGAGAGAGTAAAAGTGTATTAGATTTTGGATTTTAAAAGCGTTATCCTCTCAAACACAAAATCATAATTTAAATACTGTATAGTGTCTTTGGTCTGGGAAACTCAAACTTTTTCAAAGATAGCCAATCAGGTGAAATAACGTGTATTAAAAACTATAACAAATTGTATCCTTATCCGCATCATCATTCCGTTCTTGAAAAAGCAACCCCTTGTATTTAACTATACAAAGGTCGTCCTGTGGTCGAAAACTCGACCAAAAATATTATGTAATGTTTAGACTTCTCTATTTTTACCCCGTACTGTAAATAAAAGATGTGATTAGATTTTCTTCAATTTGTTTAGATTTTCTGATTATATTTCGTTGTTATTTCGCCACCAGCATGGCAACCCATAAAGCCCATGTAACTTTTTTAAATATCAAATTAATTTTTTGTGCTTATTTTTGAGCCTATTTTAATTAATAAAGAGATTCTGCTCATAATATGGGAAAATATATTTCTAACAGTATGCGTAGATTTTCCCTGCGATGCAACACAAGCTGAAAAAAGGTTTGATTGCCTATTATCATATAGGATTATAGGCAATCGCCAAAGAAACTTTAAACAAAAGTAAAGTAGATTTAAAGTCATACAAACAAAGATAAACATTTATTTTCAGGTATAAGGTTTGTTAGGATCATTTAAATTGAAACTAGTTTCGAACGTATTTTGAACAACTGAATACGATAAAAAAATATTTAAGTCAATGCTTGTTGCTAAATGCTAGAGGCCACTCAAAGTAGAAAATTAATTCGTAAGCCACTTTTACACGTAAAAATTAGATAAAATCGGTTGTATAATTTAAAAACCCTGTATAATTTATACAGGGTTAGTAAAAAGTGTGGAGAACCCCTGTTAATTTTTTAACGGCCGATACTAGAAAAACTAAACTCGGCACACCTTTATGGCATGTTATGAAGTACTTTTTGGGCATAACCACAACTTGGTGTACATCCCCAAAATGGGGGATTTTGGGGGAAACTCTAAATTTTCAAACGGTAAGTTTCCTTTTATCAGGACCTTCAAAATTAGGGGTCACTCGATGGGGCTTGATGTTTAAAATTTTTGAGTTTCCCCC
Source organism: Macrosteles quadrilineatus (assembly GCF_028750875.1). NCBI lineage: Eukaryota > Metazoa > Arthropoda > Insecta > Hemiptera > Cicadellidae > Macrosteles > Macrosteles quadrilineatus. Next base: position 96,154,843 of record NW_026542596.1, read on the forward strand.
AAAATCCCCCATTTTGGGTTTTGGAACCAAGTAGCAATTAGGCTCAAAAAGTACTTCATAACATGCCATAAAGGTGTGTATAGTTTAGTTTTCCTAGTGCGAGCCATTACAAAATTTACAGGGGTTCTCCACACTTGGAAAGCTGTAATTTGAATTTAACTTCTGCGAATTTCAATTGGCTGCCATTTTTTACTGGATTAAGATAGAGACCTCTAGTTTGAATTGTTGGTTTTCTTTTACCAGGACCTTCTAAATGAGGGGTCGATGGGTCTTACCATTTGAAAATTTAGAGTTTTCCCCAAAATTCCCCATTTTGGGGATGTACACCAAGTGGCGGTTATGCCCAAAAAGTACTTCATAACATTAAATAAAGGTGTGCCAAGTTTAGTTTTTCTAGCAAGGGCCGTTAAAAAATTAACTGGGGGTCTCCACGCTTTTTACTAACCCTGTATATTCGAATTGAGTTCGGCAAAGACAAAAATACACACACACCAAAAACCGACAGCTTTACTCACTTTGGCCCAGAGTAATCTGTATAATCAGTAATGACAGTTTCTAAATTTCAACATAAACATGCATTATTAACATTCGAGGTTTGGAAGGAAAGTTCCATTTGAATTATTGTGCATTAGATCACGGCCGGAGTGGGTCAGCCACAAGTTATTTGACGAAAGTAAAACCAACAATTTCATATGAATTAAAAAGTGAAATGTAATTCAGTTTTCGTCTCCACTTTCTCCAATGTGGTTAGCCAGTGGCCGAGGCCAGTGATCTATGGCCTATATGGGCCTAACCTGGCCTAAGGCCTACTGAGCTTGCTACAGCCATAGTCAGCTGGGAACCCTCCATTATCGACAGTCGTGTTTCCATACGATAAGAGGTAAGATCATTGTGGAGTGAAAGGTCAAATGTTATTGCTAAAGTGAAACGTGTCGAGTCTCCGTTTCTGCCGATTTCTAAGATCGCAAATTTTAACAGGTTTATAAACGTTGTCAGCGATACCTAGTGCTGTTCACTTTTATTTGCTATTTTGATCTAACGAGCATCCGATTTGGGGTTTGAAGAATTGTAAATACATTACTTTCTAGCCTTAGTTAACATTTTTAAATGTTTGGGAAATAATTTTTGGCAAAACAAATTTTTTAGCATTTTAAATATAAATTATATGCTAAATGTGGATTAGACGACAAACGCAAAGCAACATAACATTGCCATGTCAAAAATATTGGAAATCCACCGGCGATACAGGTGTAAGGAAATATAATTAAACCTTGTGGGATGAACTGGCTGTCAGGCAAAATAAAGATCATTGTAGTTGAAATAAAACAAAAATTTTTACTAATTGTAAGCTATAACTGCAAAGATGTTCGTGTCGTAACACTTCGGCCCAGTAACATTTCGGCCCGAAACCCTCAGATGGGGACGCGGAAAGGTCGCCCCCGGAAACATCACCCCCCTACGTCATATTGACGTCAGAGACCGGGGGGTGATGTTTCCGGCCGCGGACACTCAATTTCAGTTGCAGCATGCACTCGTCGATATGACGAGTTATTGTTGAGTTTGCGTATTAATTAGATAATTATATTCACTTATCATATACAATTACCAGATTTTCTAATTATAATTGGTGTTAACCGGATACGTTAACCCCGATCGTTTTCAAAATGCACACCCCGGAAAGGTCCCCCCCTGCCATGATCACCCCCGGTATACCTGCTGTAGGGCTTGGGCTCGTGACTCGAGCCAGCTATTGTTCACAAGGGTAGAGACTGTCCCATATTACCACCGCTCGACTGAACTCTCAAGAATGGGAAGGATTTGGTATTATTACGCAAATGTTGTGGATATTAAGATAAATACAAATTAACACTTTTATATTGTGCTTTCTCTAGACATTTCCCCTTAATTTTATACATCAAATGATGTATAAATTACATATAGTTTTTTTCCGTCAAAATGTATTTGAAACACGTGGAAATGAAATAAAATGTTTATGGTAATAGTGACAATTAAGTAAGGAATTAACTCGTATTAATATGAGCATGCTTCAACCACTCAACATCATAATACAGCCAGTACACACTTGACAAACATATTTTCACATTTCCTAATTCTTAAATAGTAAACATTGAGCAATAAATGCTGTATATAATTTTTATACATTTAAATAATTGTCTGGATTTTATGGTAAAATAAATGCATTGAGAATATTCCTGATTTGATATTGGTGAAGGACTCTTTCCCGTAAAAAGAATTTAGAAAGTAAATATTGGTTAGTTTCTTCAGCAATAAACAGGAAAAAGCTCACACTGTTTACGTTTGCGTTGACAGAGAAGCAAGCAACAGTGTCACATTCACTTTATTTCATGATTTCACACTGCTGATATTAAATAACTAAATTGACATTGAAGTAGTACAGTTATTCCATGAACGGTCGCCCATTGTTTTGAAAGTTACACATTTAAATCTACCTGTAGTTCGCAGAATATTAATACGTATAACTTAAAGGTTTGCAAGAGAACATAATCCTAAGTATAGTATCCAGTATTCTCAGAGTATTGATTTATGGAATTCGTCACAACTTTATTTATAGCGGGAAGTATTTTTTGTAAAATAGCTTAGACTTCCCCACTTCAGGTATCCCTCCCAAGAATACCTGAGCCAAATGCGTTTGTTTAACATAGTCAACGAAAAGTTTAGTTAGTTATTTACTAAAGTTAGTTTCATCTTTTTACCATAATTCGTACATTAACATAATTCATAATTATCAGTGTTATCTAGCCTATGTACTTAATTAATTTGGAAGGGGTTAATTTGTGAACAAAACTCCTCATTGAGTTTTAAACAGATTTTGAAAATTTTAATGTAATTTGTAAAAAGTATACTCTGAAGTTGCACTAACAATAAAATCAGCTCAAAATATGGTAGGGGATTTTCCCCAGTGTTTTCTAGAGACCTGCTACACCGGTTCACATTTTTATAACCCTCGAAATGTTGGTATATCGATATAGACTACACACATTCTACGGCCACATACAGATTGGCCAATGGTTTAAGGGTCGTTTCTAACATACAGATTGACCAAAGGTCCTAATGAGCAGCGACAAAAAATGAGGGAGGAGCTTACAGCAGTGATGTCCCGTGTGGAGGAGGAGCTTGTCTATTCACGTGAAGTGTTTGTCAACGCTTTCTAATCTTAACAGTCACAGAGGAGGCCAAACTCAAGAGACGCATTTAATTTTGTAAAACATTAAGTTTTATATAAGCTGTTAAGTAAACAAATAAGGTTGTTACACTCGACTACAGCTTAAATAAAACAGTGCGGTATTCCAAGGCAAATAATAGGTTATAAAATATAACTAATTACGGATAAACTCACTATCAATTTCTTGTAAAGTACATACAGTACATCTTTTGGTATTTTGAGTTTGTTACAAAATTGTTAATCTGTTTGACCTACTTATAGCAATAATCCATATATAAAGCCCAAAGTACCCATGAACTTTTGAGAAAACTCTAAGTCACGCCCCCATAAATCATATACTTAAAATGTTCGTCATGATGAGAAACCTTGTGCAAAAGTCATAATGAGCAATTTACAACTCAATCAAACTGTAAAATTGGTGTAAATCCGTTGGCAAATAAATAAATAAATAAAACTATCCATTATTTCATAAGGATTTTATATCCACTATTCCCCTTTAAGGTCGTAATTGCTTTCTAAAGGGAACTTTCCATATACCTAATGTTAAAATGCCTCAACTGTACTTGTTTGTATTCAATTTATTACCTTACTAGCTGTGTGCCCGTTCTACGCACGAGGATCTTATCGTAGTCAGTTGAAACCTTCTTGTATAAAGAGCAGCAGTTGGTTTGTATATTTTCAGATATGCTGGCAAAACTATTAAACCTTCGCAAATACAGTATCTGACAGTTGCAAAAAAAAATGCTTCGCAATTACATTTCACCAGGATCGTGTTGGTCCATATGTTGAATCCAATTATTTTTAAATGAAGTAACAAATGCTTTATGGATCTATGAGGTCCTAAAGGTAGGCCTATAATTGAAGGATATTTTCCACAATTGTTAAAGTATTTAAGGTGATTTAAGGTACTACCTCAACCTCAAAATTTAACACTTTATTCGGGTTGACAATTTCATTAATAAGGTGCTCTTGTCCTTTCCGTGAAACACTGAGAACGAGAAATAAGGATATTAGCGTTACCAACAGACATACACACAAAGATACAGAAATTAACTAGGGAATTTGCAACGCTTTAAGCATAAATAAGTACTGTATGTGTAAAATTAGTACCTATTTGAAATCTTTGTTAATGTCACCAAATTTTATCATAACAATTTATATTTGCTTGGACCGAAGATGACCCGAAATGCTGTCGAAATGACGGCTTACTATATGAAATGAAGTACTATAGATGATTTATATTGGTTATTTATAATAAAAATTACCAAATTATGCAAAGAACTATTGATACATAAACAACGTAAAGCGTTTAAACAATTCATGATGGTTTGCTGAATCTGTTAAATGAATTAGACCTAGACTTAATATATTTTACAATTCTTCTCCAATATCTCATATAGAATATGAGCTGGACCAGTTTTGTTTTCAACTTTGTTTTGAATGTTTATAAATCACTCTAAAAAATGTGTATAGCCTATATGTATAGTTGTATAGTTGTATAGTATGAAAGGTTATTCAAAAGTAACACACAAAGAAACTGCCTCTTTAATGACAGTTTATGAAATCAGCAAAACTCAATTGTGTTGAAATTGTATAAGTGCATCGACCATGAATTTTTTGTAAACTACCAATGAAAACCATGAATTCTGCATAAATTTTATGATCCCACTGTGGTAGCAACCCTGTAATAGCCCATAAAGCTAATGGCAACTAAGAGACCTACAGTTTATAGTGGAATCCGAACCTCATTTTTGCCTTGGTATATATACGAATTGGTCTAATTATCGGGATAGTACTGCGGATAGTCGTAGTACTCACCCGTTCGGACGTTAATCCACACTAGGGAGTATCGCGTCCACAGTGCATGCCTATTAATATCCACAATTCGTGACCTCCTAGTAGTTGGATTATATTTGTAAAAACTTTTAATGTAAACTTATCGGTGTCAGTTTGAAATAAAAACAACCTAATACAAACAACCTTTTGTTATTTAATAGATTACGTATTCTTTAAACAATGATTGGTATAAGTAATAACATTAGAAGGAAATGGGACACACAAAATCACACAACGTTGGGTTTTTGGACGTTTGTAATTTTATTTCTTAAGTAGGCAGGCCGTGTATTCTAGGGAAAAGTACCGGTATCAAGTATCGTCGTCGAAAAGGTTGTTATGAATAATTGGCTAGGCGTATTACCCAAGAGATGGGCTATGGGCTTATTGGCTATATGGTCCAGCGATTGCATCACACGGTGAGTAGGAACTATTGACTATATACATAGTCAATGGTAGGAACAGAAAGTGACACATTGGAAAAGCAAGTTCCGTAAACCTCTGTTACAATCACCCACTGCAGTTGTAATTGTTTATTTTACACTTTACACAACCGCCATTGAAGCGCCGTCAATGAGTGGAAACCTTGTTTCTAAGCTATTGGCGACGATCATTAATAAATTTAAGTTTCCCAGCCGTATACAACACTGATTCGAGGTCTTCTTTCTGGTTATCAAAACTCGAGAAGAATTTTATAGACAAAGAATCTCTGGTTCCTGACCTGGATGATGCCTAGTTATTTAATTTCATTTACGGTTAACTCACACTATATTATTGCACTTGCAATTTTTTAAATCCGTTATGTAAGGAAAACGTTTTTAATCTCACTTGGTTGGGATTTGCTTTCAAAACGTGATCGAAAATGGTTTTTTTTTTGTCCTAAGGACGCTAGGCACGAGCCTGGGATTGTTTTTCACATTACTTCAGGCTAGACCTAGGGGTTGCGGCATTATCACTTAGATAAAATCCATTGGTGACTTGGCGGGGATCGAACCCGGGACCTCAGGGACTGAAGTCCCGCGCTCTAACCACTACGCCAGCTCGCTCCCCTGATCGAAAATGGTTGCGGTATTCGGTATTTAAACATATCAGTGACAGCAAGAAAAAATAATCTTGATCCGAATAGCTGTTCGTTATTTCATCGATGATTATGTGATAAACATTGGACGAAAACTTGACAAAAATCGCACAAAACTGCATTTTTGAACGTCCGTAATTTTATTTATAAAGTAGTGAGGCCATATTTTTATGGCTAAAGACACTAACACCAATCTAGTGAGAAGATTGCGTAAAATACCATCTTGAGTGTTACAGACATGTAGACAGACATACAGAAATTTAGATGAGACTCGTTTCTGCTTCTTTAATGTATAAAACGTAAAAATAACCTAAAAATTTATAATTCTGAGCAATGAACAGACAAAACTCTAATTTTATTTATATAGAAGAAGAAAATTAAAATCAGGTGTAATTATTTGTTTGTATTACTGTACTCTGTTTTGCTTATATAGAGCTCAACTTAATCAATCAATAGTTTTATTAATACTTACGAAGTAAAACGGGTTGAAGCATGTGGGTTACAGCTAGTTAAGATAATGTTACAATTTAAAAGTCCTGGAGTTTACTTTCAAGATTCAAAGCGTACGCATTCTCGTTTGTAGGTGTAGGTCCCTTGTTTGAAAATTACCTTGAATCTCTGTCTTTAGTATTCCGCTCACAATGTTCAGTTTTAATTAAATGTATGAGCGAAAGAATTGTTGCTATATGTTGACAAACACTTCACGTGAATAGACAAGCTCCTCCTCCACACGGGACATCACTGCTGTAAGCTCCTCCCTCATTTTTTGTCGCTGCTCATTAGGACCTTTGGTCAATCTGTATGTTAGAAACGACCCTTTAACCATTGGCCAATCTGTACGCGCGCCATTCTACAAACATGACATAAATTTCATGGCATAAACTTATAGGCATACTTACACAGATTTGATTTCAGACAAATCTTGATTTTACCCAAGGGTAGAAGTACTATTAGAGATGTATAGTTCAAATCTACAGATTTCCTGAATACAAAGATCCGTTACGGTAGGAAAAAACTAAATTTAAAATTGAAACAGTATGCGGGCAAACACCGACGATCAATATTTAAGTAAACTACTTGTAACATAAAAACGTCAATGACAGTTTGAAACCAGCTGTTAGTTAAAACAGCACTGAAACGACTTTAAATTATTAGCGTCGGCTGCTAGACTAAAAAAATTAAACTTAAAAAAATAAAATCATGGCATTGACATTCCCTTCCTTAGAAAATTATATTTATTTCAACACAAAAATCACGAAATCGCGAAAGTGGTTGATTCAGAATCCTGAAATGAAAAAAAACTCTGTCACGTTTAAAAATATAATATATCACAATTAATTGCACACTCTAGTGGAAATCGATGAAACCCACCCATATGAATTCTTGCCTATCCGTTTACTTTTCCACTCTTTGCGTTTTTGTACATGCCAAGTCAAGTCTTAAAACATTACATTTAAAACAATTGTATTAAATCTTCCATAAATTACAAGAAACAGTGACTCATCCATTTTCCCCGATTCCGAATATTTGTGCGCAATCTTGGCGACTTATGTTCAGTCTCCAGCATTTTGGAGGTGTTCGCAATTCAGACACCCCCGTTCCCATAGTCCGATTATGCTGGTTCACGAACTCGTTCTAATAAACTTAGGCTTACACGTTTGTAACAAATCTCATCAAACTCGCTGCGTTGTTGCCCGAGTTACCGCGCTCACGGTCACATATACAGGGTGTATTTATAAAGTCCCGCATGGGCTTAATATTTTCAAAACGGCAATAGATAAATCAATAAGATTTGGTACATAAACACCACACCTAAAAACAACGTTTTAAAGACTGTCAGTTTTCTGTCATATAATGGGGACATCCCGCAAGGAGTCAGAAGGAAATCTTAAATAAGAGCATAGGTTGATATTTACAGATAACCGTAGGCATATTCTACAACTTAGTAAAACGTCATTTTTTGTATTAAAGCCATTTTTTATTTAGGACACAAATGATTTTTCTTTTTGCTTTCTTTATTTGTTGTGCTCTTGGTCTTTAATGTTTACCAGGTTTTTAATGATTTATTTGTTGCCAAAAACAATTTAAGAAAATATATTAAATTATTTACTTACATTATTTTTTACGTAGTTAAAATGACTAAGTATTTGATTTGATAATTTGAAATATTATCAACATATTTTTCAACTTTTTCCCATATTAGAAGGTGTCCAAACACTACCAAATAGGTAAAAGTACTACAGTAGCAAAATGTGTATTTATAAAAAGAAATAAAAATAAGAATAAGAATAAGAATAAGAAACACACACATTTAAAGTGCGTAACACAAAAAAATTATCTTTATGCTTTTTTTCCTTTTTGTGCTCTTGATTTTGATTTTGATATATTTTATTGTTTTAAATTATATTGTAAATGAAGTTTGTACTGGTACTGTATAAATTCCTTGACACTTTGTAGAATATTAAATTGTTATTCAGTTATATTTTTGTATTTTCTTTTCATAAATAAAATGTACAGGCCTAATAGACGATTTAGTACTCATTGTGTGTATTTATTTCTCAATTTAAGTACCTGTCTTCCAAACTTTGTTACAAAATCCTAAATTTGTGTTAGCGAATTTCCCCTATAGGGAATAATCTATTACCGTAGTACTCATGGTAAGACCTGGACCCGGGACCGATTTACTTTTTCGTTTTGAGGTCCCTAGATGCCAAAAACACCATCCGTTCAAATTCATAAATTTGATTAAATTTGGTACAAGTGTGTAAACCTACGTTTATTCGAACGAGTTCGCGAACCAGCATGATCGAACCAAGGGAACGGGGGTTTATGGGGAGTTTTATGGGGTAAAAATTGGGATTTCCCATTTTTGACACTAAAAACTTAAAATTTAGCAATTTCTTTACAAACCATTTTGTAGAGCTTAAAAAACAAATAATTTAGTATATTGAAGCGTTAATTATGCGCCTAATGGTTACGGAGAAAATTCCAAAAATCTGTAAATTTAAAATTTCCATGTTATACTTAGAATAAGTAAACTGTTGTAGTTTGCTTGTTTATATACATATTTTAATCAAATTTGGAAAATGCATTCATTTCATACTAATCTATTATAATTTTACAAAAAAAAAACACCTTTTTACCCTCCCTGTTGCAGAAAACCTAAGAACTCGTTAAACTTTGATGGTTCAAAACTGGACCCAGCTGTTCCTGATCATTGGGCTTTAAATAAATGGTCCTGGCTAATGAAACAGCTGATCTTAGTCAGTAACAAAGCTACACAGATCATCTCACACCATTCTACACTCATATTTGGGTTAAAAATATCAATTGATATTGATATTGATATATATTGAACTAATGTTATTTAAATAGGGAATAAATGTGATATTTTTACAGAGACATTTTAGCGTAAATCCAATCAGGCAAGTGGAAATTCGCTTAGTCTGCAGGTTTGCTGTGTCGGGGGTATTTTTAATTATAATTGGCACTTTGTGATACATTAATTGGAGTATATACGAATGTTACTATCGTTTAAGCGATGTAATACAAGTTTACAGCTCAACATTTCAAATTTTGATTACATATTAAAAATTTGAACGCACGTAAATATTCCCCTTAGTAATTATGAAACATAATTTTGCAAACTTCAGTAGCAAAAAGGTTTTCTAAACATATACATCTTATAACAAAACTAATTTATTGGTATATCAACACTGATTGCAAGTCCTCTTCTCGATTTAAACTGATTCTGATATTTTGATTATACTTTCATTATATTTTGACTCTATTCCAGTGATATGAAACTAGCCTAGGCTGTTTCTGAATTAAGGTACTTTTTGGCATAACCTTTAGAATAGTATCATTTACATATTTGTAATTACTAACAATTAATTATTTCGATAAGTTTAAGGGATTAATCCTCTAAAAGATATTATTATGTTTATTCTTATTTAATAATCTGCTTTATTTTCAAATTATTAATTAAATCGGGGCCAAACCTAAAGCAATGCGATTCATTTTTAATACATTTAGAAATTATTCTATTTTTAACAAATGTGTTGATTAACAATTACCATAGGGTGTAAGGTAAGTTTACTGATGTTGATAAGTATAACTACCATTTAATGCAACATAAAAAATGTATACTTTACGCATTATCGTTGGTTATGAATTAAGTATAAAAGAATCATTTTTTAAAGTCAATCTTTGCTCGCATTATTTAGTTGTCTTAGAAGTTTATACACATCTAAATCTACTGATTGATATTCCACCACAGCGTCTGCAATTTTCTTCTGTGGAAAAGCTGTTGTCCAAGCGACAATAATAATGAACGAGCAGCCGACCCTCAGAACAATGGACTGAGGAGGACGGGCAGCAGGTAGGCTGCCAAGCAGCCCAGCCCTACTAGGGGTAGCGTTTCAGGGGGGGACGATTCCAGGGTGTACATAGAGGATGCCTTTCCGGGGAAGACCTTTCCGTTTCTACTTGTTTGAATTAAAATTAATAACATAATTAGTTCATATCAACTAGATTTTGATAAATTACTTGTCAAGCCCTTGGGGGGGAACGATTCCGGTCGCGGACATAGATTTTATACCAGCTGGTTGTCTGGTTTCGTGACGTCACGTTTAGCCTGGGGGGTGATGTTTCCGGGGGCGACCATTCCGGCGACCCGGCCAGATGTGGCCTACGGTCCAACTCTCTACCTGCCCACTAGTAACACTTCGTCCCAACAAAATATTTGACAGGTTAGGTTAGGTTAGGTTAGGTTAGGCTAGGTTAGGTTAGGTAAGATTCCACCGATTCTCCGTCATGTGAGGTCAGAGGATGCAAGGGGTGACGGTTGGTCAACATTCCACCAGAGGGTGGTTGCAAAGTATACAGGTGATGTACCTCTTACTACCTGAACTGCGTTCCTCAACCCTTGTCAATTTTTCGTCGGGCCGAAATGTTACTCCATTAGCTTATTTAATCATCTGTCAAAGCGAGTGGGACGAAGTGATACTGTTTTTCTAAGAAATTTGAGTTTGGCCGAAATGTTACTGGGCCGAAGAGTTATTACATCTGAGAAAGACACGGTCAGCATTAGGGTAGAGGCCTTTTCGTGTGGCAAAAGACAAAGAAGTGTAAAATGTCCAGTACTTTTAACGCTTAACTGACATAACTTGTACTTTTTTTAAACAGTCCTACTAATAATTTATTGCCAGTTTTAGTAGTTAAGGCAATGATCGCGTAGAGATAGTGTCAACGACACGAGTATAGAGACTTGGCGAGTGCCTTAAAAACTTCTACGAATGTCGTAAGACTATTGACGCGAGTTGCGTACACTACTTTACCTACGACCGTTTCTTATAAAATTAGCAATCACTACTCATAACTTCTAAGAGAGGTTATATTTCGTTTATAGCCTCTCATTGCCACTGACAGTGATACAACGAATCATTGTACCAAACACTAATTTCACCACTCATTAACAATTAAATTGGTCCAAACAGCTGATTAGTTGACGTTTGAAGCATTTCAATTTTACTTCTTCTCTCACAATTCTTTAACCTAATTGGTCCGTTCAAGGCACCACTAGAAAACGTCCGTTACCTATGTTGTTAAGTGAAACAACAATGCTGTTGAGTAAGCAAACAATGATGTTAAGTGAATCTTTTCAATTCTGTCTAAGAACTGAACAGAAACGGCTACTTTAAAAAACGGTCGTTGATAAACCTATTAAAATAGTTCCTTTTTTGCTAAATCGTCAGAGTTAATACGAATACAAATTTCTTGAGTCTAAATGAACTTTAAATTATAGTGTTAGGTTGTTTAGATTATTTTTTCATGCTGTAGAAGGAAAGGTTGTTCTTCGAGAAGCGCTGTAGAAGACCATGGAATGGAACAGTGAGTATGAGGAACACTGTGTCTATAGGCATTCAGTGCAAACTAAAGTAATTAACGGTTTAATACATCAATTAATTAGTTGAAACCAGTATAACTCACTACTTGCATCCCAAACACATTGTTTAGCAAATTGACTTTAATTGAACCACCACGATCGAGAGGACTATTTTGAAAGGTTGGCATAGTGGAAGATCTTTTCATAAAAGGTTGTCTAACCTGTAACAGTTGACTTTTTATTTACGTTATTTATTGAAGAAAACGAACCACATGTATTATTTTGCCGACATCAATGGAGTTTTGTAACGTGAACGGTAATAAATTTTATAAGGGAAAGTAGTCCCAGCCCCTCATATTTCATAACAATATTTCATATTTTTTCTGTGTGTGTTAACGTACAGGGTAATGTATTACAGTATGTTAAATCTCCCACCATTGTAGTGATTGTGATTATGATTGATAAACATAACTATCAATTTAGTGACTCAATACGTCTGTTTTTTTAGTTATATAAAAACTGCAAATAATTCACATGCAATTATCACACAGAAAAGTTACTAGTACATATTATAACCATTCGTCCCACTTATTTAAGACAAGGGAAAGTATCACGAAAGGAAATAACCCGTAATTTCCTCCGATCTAGACAATCCGAGACGAAGAAAGCCCATTAGAACCCCAATAAAACGGCTGATTATAAAACATGTGATCGTAAAACAGCTGTTCGTAAAACATGTGATCTGGATCGTGACGTCACGACGCAGTGAAAGTACGCATGCGTACAACCTTTTACGCTTTCGGCCATATTGAAATGCGAGCGCGTGCGTGGAACGTGGTAATAAGTATTGTTTCTAGAGTTAATCCGCTGTTTTAAAGAGGCTCTGGTTGGAAAGCAAACGATTACTGCGTGCGATCTGAGAAAGTTTCTAGGAAAACATTACTTACAACACAACGTTTGGTCATCACAGTCAGTTATACATTCAGTAATGTACATTTTACAATTTATACAAATATAACGCAATAGGCATTTAATATGAGTGGGAAAACTGCACATTTTACAACTTTAATACATGTAATAACAAAAAATTGTATTAATATTTTCCGTAATGGATTAGCAAAAAAATTGTAAAATGCGTGTTCGATTAAAATTTTAAGGCCCTTGATATTCATACAGAATGAAAATACTTGAAAATTACGGAAAATGTTTGTAACTTTTTCAATTTTTAAATAAAGCAAACAACTAGTTTTCTAACCAAGTTCAACTTTAGAACGGGAAAGTATAATTTAAGTTTTTGTATGTTGTTACATACAAAGTTTAATATTTTTATAATTTTTTTGTCCTAGGACGCTAGGCACGAGCCAGGAATCTTTTTCACATTACTTCAGGCTACAGTTTAATATTTTAGCGAAAACACAATCGAAAGATGGAAATAGTTGAAGCTATATATTTTAATTGCTTGAAAATGGTATAACAAAAATATACAGGGTGGTAAAAAAGTCCCAGGACAGTTAAATATTTTAAAAAATAATGCAGGTAGAGCTACAATACTTGGTACAATGTTACAGATAATAAAACTCTATTTTAACACATATTCAGTGATACAATAACTCTTCAGGGGGACGGCCCACAAGGAGTCTGAAGAAAATCTTAAATGGAAGCTTAGGTCAATATGCACATCGAATTAAAGGTATTTTTAGTAGAATACAATGCCGCAAACCGTACTTCAAAAGGTTGATCCTGCGCAAAAGGACAGTTGTTCAAAGATTCATTTAATTTACATTGCTATTATGCGCTTACTCCCTCAGGGGGCACAGCCCTAGGAATCGGAAGAAAATTGTTAACATTAGCATGGGTCGATATGCACATCAAATTAAAGGTCTTCATTAGTAGATTACGATAACATAAATTCAAGCTCAAAAGAATGCCTGAGTAAAAAATGGCAGTCGTCCAAAGATTCTAAATGGCGGATTCAAGAAATCTTTGAACATATGCTATTTTTCGCAGGATTCACCTTTTGAAGTGCGGTTTCGACATTGTATTCTACTAAAATAGACCTTTAATTTGATGTGCATATTGACCTATGCTTCCATTTAAGATTTTCTTCCGACTCCTTGTGGGCCGTCCCCCTTAAGAGTTATTGGATCACTGAATATGTGTTAAAATAGAGTTTTATGCCCTGTAACTTTGTACCAAGTATTGTAGCTCTATCTACATTATTTTTAAAAATATTTAACTGTCCTGGGACTTTTTTACCACCCTGTATATATAATATCTCGATAGATATCATGGTATTTGTAAAATTTAAACTCACAAAGTAGTGGTCTCCATCTCAAATCTGGAATACAGATTTTCCAGGGGTATATGGAAGGAATTTAGTTGGTGTATTTTAGAATTGCTATGAACTTTCTGGTATACTCAAAACACAACCAAGTAAATCTAAAGAAATTCCCTGAAAAGTGCAAAAACCTGTCACAAACAGACCAATCATGAGAAATAACAAATTGTTTACCCATAAATACATAATTTTTACTTTAAAACCGCAAAAATGTGTGATCGAGATCTCAAAAATGGTTTCATAAATATTTAGAAAAATGTAAAAAAAATTTGATTTGGCGGATTTTTATAACAAGATTAGGACTAAAATAAGCTTAGGCTGCAAAGTGACTGTAAAGGTATATTAACTGTATTGTATTACTTTGTTTGCACTTTAATTAGATATAGGCTTTTAACATCGATCTCTATGTAATAATAGAGATCGATGGCTTTTAATAAAACAAATCTTGACTTTTACCATTGAAAAAGTTGCAAAGTAGTCTATCATAAAATAAAAGTTGATGTTTTATATAAAGTATACAAAGTCGTTATCGTTTTACTACATCACACTATTAATAGGCAAGCATGTTTCTTTAAAACCTTTTTTCTCAGCTCGTGTGCATCGCAGGCAAAATCTACGCATACTGTTAGAAAGATAGTTTCATGTAGATGTGCAGAATCCCTTTATAAATTAAAATAGGTTAAAAAATAAGCACAAGAAACGAATTTTAAATTTTGAAACTTAAAATGGCGTATCTGTCATTGGATTTGGCGGATATTGCACTAAACCTCAACTGACCTCAAAATACAATAGGATGTGGCGGGATGTGATACCAAATGACAGTTGTATTGAAATCAGCTTGGAAAAAAATCTAAAAATAACAAACTCAATTTCTAAAAAATATGGACTTGCTTGCGTTAGAGATGCGTCCACAGAAGTCATTTTCGTTGTGGTTTGTTTTTGATAGTATTTCTTCCTACTTCCATATAAATTTTCACTGTACTTCATTTGTTCTAAATTATTTTTCAGGGAAAAATAATTTGACATAATTTTCTTATCTTACATACAAAAAAAACTTTTACAAAACTTATGACAGCTAATCTACGACCATACTACTGGACCGAATTACACGCTGTTGGGACTAAATAAAAGATATTTTCCTGTAGATGTGCAGTCCATTTTGTAAATTAAAATAAGCTAAAAAATAAGTACAAAAAATGAATCTGAAATGAAAAAATATATTAACATGGGCCATATGGGTTGCCATGTTGGTGACGAAATAACAACAAAATATAAACAGAAAATCAAAACAAATGGAAGAAATTCCAACCACATGTTTTATTTACAGTGAGGGGTAAAAATTGAGAAGTTTGCACAATACATACTTTTGGTCGAGTTTACGACCACGGGATGAGCTCTCGTAACCACTAATTAAGTTAGCTACCCGGAATTCCTTAATATACCAAATATACAAAGAATATTAATATTATAATATGATATAAATATTTCCACTTTCAGGCTCAACCGTATTTACATTGTTAATTATTTATACTGTAATGTATTTATATTATGAGGACTTTAATTCATGTACATTATTATTTAACCTAACCGTTTTTAAAATTAAGCAGCTCAAATTTAATCTGGTCCTTTTTCCTAAGTCTATTGCTAAGTTGTCTTTGTTTATTTTCATGGAGAAAAAGTTGTGATCTCTACACAGTTTTTGTACAAAATCTGTAAATTTAATGAATTTTTTTCAGCAAAACAAATTATCTATAGCCTATGTAGAAACTTACACTAAAGAAGAATTTACATATTAATGACATTTTACGAGTACTGCTATAGTAGATTCATGGAAATAAACGTTAAAGAAACCAAGGCATTCTCCTTGACATTTTGGCTTTTAGTAATAACGGTTCTGGCTGAAGATTATGCTGGACAGCAAAGCAAGGTATTTTACCCCCCCCCCCCACTTATCTTCAATTTTTTTGTCGATGGATGAATATCTTTACTTCGTTGTATTATGGTACATGTATTTGCAACCAGCTCAGTATTTATTAACAGATTTTATCGTGTTTTAGGCAAATTAGACATCAACGTTTTCTTATTGTTTTATCTCACCCCAACTGTTGAGCGAAAGATTAGACGAGTACGCAGATCCACTGCGTCGGGGGTACAGAGCCTGTCCAAGGGTAGTATCGGGGTCAGGAGGCTGCCCTACCCAACCTCTCCTCCTACTTTCTTACTACAGCTTTCTTTCTTCTACATCTACACTTTCGACATAGCCTCGTCCGGTGGACTGCAATACATTTATGGATTACTTTCAAACCCCTTCAAGAGCGTAGTTTATATTTTGTACTGCAATACATTGGTACATTGCATTCAGCCGATATTGGAGGCTAGGCATCTGATGGAAAATGGATTACTTGAGCATTAATTTGAAAGAGGGAGGTGTTGCACTTACAAAATTAATTTAACCCTCTTCTAGAGCCCGATAACACTGAATCACAATACACTTAATGATTACTTTCTTCACCACTGAAGAGGGTTTCCATCCAGTCTAGCGCAACGAACTTGAACATTATTTTGAAGGCACTTAAAGAGATGGATGAATGATCTTGTGTTTAGCTGTTAATCAGTGAATTACCTTCTTTTAAAAATGCTATTATGTAAAAAAACCTTATACATTTGGTCGAACCTTGTCTGCTAAATTAATCAACGCAAAGTAACCAAGCAATTTTTCCCATGGTCAAATTGCTATAATTAGTACCATAACGTGTCACAAGAATTCTGTTCATCGCCAAGAACTAACATAGGAAAACACATAGACCTTATTATATTGATGTGGCCAAAAAGGTAAAAAACATATTCAGTACGGAACCATCTTAGAACCCGAAAACTAGTGAGGTATCTAAATTCAATAGTATGATATATTTTAACAACCATAAGATAAATTATAATTCGTGAACTCAATAAAAATCCATCACCAGACCGAAAGTGCAGTACGCATGCGTAGTGCATCACGCAGTTCAACTGACAGCGCAGTACGCAGCAAGGGGCGTGGCCAGCCTTGGGACGACCCAGATATCTGCTCATGCTCTGGAACACTAATCACCACTAATTTTACAGTCTTTCCCTCTCAGTTCCTTCCTTCTCATCTCCTGTTTAGTTACTTCCCTCTCTTATCTCGTACTTGTCTTCCGTTTTCCTCTTTTGCATTTATCCCCCGTATTTAACGTTCTATTTATAGCTTATTAAATATTGATGTAATTGGCTGAACTCAATTTTATAACTCAAGTTTAGTACTTTTTATACGAACAAGAAGTTGATTTTCTGTAAGTTTATTCAAATTATCACTAAAATAAAATATAAACTAACTGACTTTTGATAGAACATTTGAATTTTACAATTAATTATTATATGTACAGTACAGATATACATTTTACATTTCAAAGAGTTGTAGTAAAAAACAAGGATTGCATTATCGAATGTAATACTTTAAATACATGTTTAACAACAGGAACACTTTTCTTAGGCGAGGATACACGTTGAAGAGGAGTTTCAGACAGCTGATTTTAGAGGAGTTAGTTTTACTCCAATGTACATTACCCTTAGGTTTACATAATAAGTTACACCATAGCGTTGGGTTATATAAACTATTTAATGTACGACGAATCATTTAATAAAATTATTTGAATTACTTACACAATTGAAATGTAAGTTAAGTTTTGCGAAACCACTGTAGTTTACATATCCCTCTTACGCAAGCTTCGATTCAATACATTTACAAAAATAAAAGGCTGTTAAGTTAGATCATCTGCAGACTGCATGATAGATTTAATCCTGGAAATTTCAATGAAGATTGAGATGTATTCCGCTCCTAAGCGACAATCAGACTGCGAAATCGATTCCTCGATTCGAAATTACTCCAGATATGAAACGAGTTACGAGTAAGGAAGGAGATTGAATCCTGATAAGATAGCTGCAACTCTGCAGTCTCATTCCACGAGAATGGATGTGCTATCACCATATACAGGTGCTGACACAAATACGAATGAATGTAGAATGGCTTTGACTAGATGATCTTTTGCTAGCATCATTAATTAACCGAATGATTAATAGGTTCGGTTTGGCTTTGAATGTTTAAGAAGTGTTTCTATTGTGCCTTTTGATATGATCGGTCTGACGATCCTTGATTGACAAAGTTATATTTTGCAAACTACGCTCACTATTTAAAACACTTATTTGCGATTGGGAGTTGATAGCTGCAAACTATTGTCCTAGTCTGTATTTCCTATGGTACTGTTAATGAGAGAGTCGATGGCTCAGTCGGTAGATTCACTTCGGGGCAAAGGCAGCGTTGTCGTGGGCTTAATTCTGGCCACTGTCACGTTTTCAGCACAGTTCACCCTTTTACTGTACCGGCTCACCCCTTTCTTTGCTGGATACGTTCCGCGCACAGGTCCATAGCCTATGCCGCAGCCTAAGTGGACGGGCAAATGCAGACCACCAACCTCAAGAAAAATAGGTTCAGCTTGGTTCCGACTGTTGAAGAAGTGCAAACTGACTGATCTCATGGCCTTCGATAGATAAAGTTAAATTTTTCTAACTACACTCAGTATTCAAAGACACTTGCAAATGGGAGTTAGCGGCTGTAAACTGATGTCCAAGTCAGTATTTTTCTATAAGTCATTTGAACAATGTGCTCTATGCTTCATTCTGTACTTTGCCGCCTCCGCATGCCTGCCCCAGTTGGCTGCTTGTCAACACATTGTCTCAGCACTGGAACATTTGCCACATTGTCACACCTACATACCTCCTCAGCCCGAGTCATCCTCATTAGCTGTGCTCATTCTACTTCCTAGTCACCTTGACATTGTCAAACTCACAAATATATTCTGTGGACCTTGGAGAGGTTGGAATTCTAAACGTGTGATTGACCTTGAAATAGACATAGTCAATTCACTATACTCTCGTGAGAGCATTGTTTGGAGTTACAAAGATTGTTGTGGTTTCTTGTTTTGGATTTTGTCACAGCACTTTCTATATGAGAAACGCCTATATTATTAATTCTGTAAGTGATTTGTTAACAATCTAAATTTCGAGAGTTAGGAAAGGGCTCAATTAAAGGTATTGGTCCCCAGAGGGTCGGGAAAAATATCAGATTATGTCCAAATCTACCAGAAAAAGGGAAATGACGAAAAATATCTTCCTTTAAAATGCATTGGGATAGAAAAACGTCAGCATTGTTTACAATAAACGTGTGATTACAAATGTATTATCACGTTTATTATACTATCAATTCTGTTGATAGAGTGCTAAACATCTATGCAGATTTATTTTAGAATAGTTTTGAGGAAATACCCATTTTATACCCGATCCCCTATCCCAATCCCATCAATGGAGCTTCCAAATTACAATACTTGTAATTAATTAAGTATTGTAAGTAATTACAATACTTGTAGGCAAGTCGGACTATTTTAAGAAACATGTTTAAGCATGTTCTTATTTAAGAAAAGGCTGGTCCACCTTAAAAGACTTTGAACTCACCTAATCAATTCATAGGGATGTTTTTGTACAATCACTAATATTTATAATAATAGTACTTAGAAGTACCAACCTCATTAAAAGTATGAAACCATTAGGAATTAAAAGAAAAATAATGGAGTTGTCTTTCAATAATTGTTATATGAATTGCAATTACAAATATATAGCGAAAAAGGATAAAAAAAATACTTCTGAATCCGAAGTTATTGTACATAATCAATCACTAACAAACAAGTTAGATTTATACTAGTTGAGTAATCTAATATCATCTCTTAAATCTAATGAAATAGTGCGCTTCAACAATACCAATCCTCAGTCCCTTCCTTCTTGGATATAGATGCTAGTACTTTTAGCAGTTTTTCAGTTTTAAATAGGGATATTTTAAACTAAAATAAATTAGATGCCTGGTCATTAACAGACCCTGAGGTTACAATTTCCCACAATCCTCGGATAAAATGGCAAAGTTGCGCCAATTTAGACCACTCTCAACCATTAGTAGAAACAATAAGATGACCCCGGCAAACGTTTCTTGGTAATTAAGTTGGGAGTCTCAGCATTATCCACACCCCTCTAACTGGAGCATGGGAATGTCTACTCCGCCGGGTCAGCTTGTTTATACTCCATTGTATATCTGTCACTCCACTTCCATGGTTCTCCCTCTCTTTAATTTCTCGTTTTCACCACTCGGGAGTGACAAGTGCGTTTACGCGGTTTTACCGCTTAGTTGCTATTGCGAAGTGTGAGATGTTTTTGGTTGACTATTTACTTTGGTGTAAACTTTGTTACTGGAAGTTTTGGCTCTTGTGGTGAAAGTGAGATTACTTACTTTCAGTGGACGACGATTCAATTGAATTAAACGTATTAAGTTATCAATATCGTTCAAGGGTTATTTAAACAACTTTGTACAAATTAGGACTTTGTTTACAATTTAATAACCAGTATAATTTATTAAAGAGTTCATGATACTAAAATGTAATAATTAATAATCACCCACAGTTTGGATTTACTAAGCTTATTGGAATAATACTTCACCAGCGTGTTAATTGGGAAAATCTTGAAGAACTACAACAAATAATACAATAACTTATGTTTTAACCATATAAAAAAAACAGTTATTTTTATATCAATCAGACATTTGTCCTAGGAATATCACTTTTATACTAGAATCTAATTCTGTTTTTAATTTTTTCTTTAAGTATGAGTTATCTTTATTTGTTTGTTCAACAGGTAATGTGCCTACTCCCCTATAGCGTTATCTCACTTATGAATCAGCTTAAGAAGCCATGTTCCATTATTTTGATTTATTATTGCATAGCCAACTTCATAAGCATTTAACTGAATCCAACCGTATACCCAAAGTTGAAAACCTAACCTAAAACAGTCGACATCAACATACTCGAACATAACCTTCACGAAACATAGAATAAAACGGGCTCCGAATTTCACAATGAGGTAAGAAGTATATTAGCACAAATAATTACCCATGATACTTACTAAAACTTTAATATGTATACCAAACATAGAAAGTTTCAAGCATCGTGCACATTTTGCCGTGTAATTTTAATCCTAAACTTTCCATAGTCTATTTTCCAAATTGAGAATTAAAGCACCGTTAACATATGCATAATTGTCAGCTGAGTCAGCATGTGTCATCAGCATTGGCACAAGTTCAGAGTGGAAAACGGGATGGCCTTTTGCAGAGTGGTGAAAAGCTGACCCGGATAGTTACGTCGGTTAATGTATGAGCAAGCGAGCAACGAGCAACCATGAGCAATGAGCAACACTGGTGACAATAGGACATTAACACTGCGGGTCCGTGCTCGCTACTTTCTCTGGGGCGTGGACCAGCGATCTTGGAGACTTCAACGCGCGGTAGGAGAAGTGACCTTGAATCAAGCGGTCACTCTACTGATATTTCTGCGAATGGTAGACCTACATCAGCGTGTATTTATACAGTTTTCAATAATTAATTGTATCTGTGGGAATGTGGGATGTAAATATGGTAAAATACACCCTTAACAGTTGTTGATATACCTATAAGTACCGTAAACAGTTACAAGACGGAAGTGATCTCATCATCAGGCCATATCGGAGAATATACTCGTATGATGAAGGGTCAAACGACAGCTGGTTTGTCAAAATCAGGCTTTATTGCAACATTTTTGTATGTCTTGATAATGTTTACAGTAAACGTATAGATACGTCGAAAAGTGACAGAATACTAATTTTATTATATTCGTATAATAGAGCCAACTCGTGAAAAGGTTAACTAAAGAAGGTACTGTAGGATGGTATATAATTAATTAAATAACTGTACAGTAGGTACACATGCACAGCATACTTCACGATAATGCATATTAAGCTGCTTTAATATGTTATATTTCTTATTAATCCAAGAGTTGGGGCACAACCTGGGAATACAGTAAGAGATATTTTCACAAGAGAATGGAATAAATGCAAAACTTACAAACAATCATACCTACTATTTATCTTGTCTTGTTGGTTTTTTTGAGAACCAGTAGAGGATGCGGTATTTGTTTGTGAAATTGAATAACTTCTTGATCAGCATCGTACGTGTTATTAAATTACCTGAAAAAAACAAACAAATTATACGTCTAATAAAACTAGTAATAATATATTTACACTTATACTGTTGAATCACAAGATGGTAAATACATATGAAAGATGATAAGTGGTGATCGATTTCGATTGGACACTCCAATCATCATCATATTTTGTGAAATTACCATTTATATAGTTGAATTAAGTGTTTTATGAGGATATTTTGTGTTTCTGGGAGGAATTACAAAATTTTCATTCCTGGGATACATTTGTTAAAATTTTTGGATGAACTAATTCTTAGGTATTTATTGAATTTATCGTTCGGAACAAAGCTGTTTTTTCACAATTATGTTCACCGAACAATAACTTTTATGGAGCTGATTAGTGACCATAGAATACAGTACTTTATAACGTTCTTGTCCCAACTTTGCATTATTTGGAATAACAAATCTACCACAACTTACAAAATAACTGTTTAACCAAAGCTTGGCCGAGTGATAAGTAAACAAGGACGGCACGGCGATGATCGCAGACCCGGAAGACCGCTGATGACTGGCGAGAATGTCAGACAATCTGCGGTGATGACTAGAAACTAGCAATGTAACAAGGTCCTGTAATAAACCAACAACGATTTGTTAGTCACTCTTAACGAGATCGGTGAATCCACACGTGTGGCGACTTATTTACGAGAAATCACCGTTTCTACACCTCGACCAGATGATAGTGAACCGCACGAATCTCAACACACAAACAAATCAAGCTAATTGGTTAAATCAGCTAAGGTTTTACTGATTTACTAATTGAATGTTACTTATTATATATAATAGGAACCAAACCAAATACGTTTTTTCACCTTGACCAGATGATAGCAAATTGATTTCAACAAATGGAAATAAAAACCTTAGTTAGTTTAGGTAATCGCTTATCGTTCAAACTAACGAGCAAAATCAATTGAGTTTTTCCAGTTGAATAGTAGTAGTACCTTGGGAGCAAAATGATTTAGCTTCATGTTCATAACCTTTTTTTTTAAAGCTTGAAAAAGGACATACATTGTACAGTGTTTGTTCATGCTACAAACATTTCGACGAAAACACTTTGAAATAAATGTCAATAAAAAAGAAAACGGTGTGGTAAATAGTACATTTTTCTTCACTCTGTCTAGACTCTCAATAAATCTAAAAATATTATATAAAATATATCTAAAGGGTCCAATGTAAGTCTAACGAAAACAAATCAAGGAAGTTTGAGTAGTCCTTCCCATGTCAACAAGTTCAACGAAATTATTGAGGCCTTGTCAAAACAAACCAATCTTGGAGTTTACAAACTAACCATTAAGTTTCGTCTTCCCGTAATTTAAACTTCGAAAACACGATTACTCACGGTAATCATTTGAAGAACGTGAGAAAATAAAGAGGCCGTGGCGATGGAGGGCGGCTGGGCATTAAGGATCCAGATGATTGCTTCCATCAGATCGTAATCAGTGGATAAACAGGGATCCGAGACCCGTAGATGATCCAGAATAGATGCGAGGACCAGAGAAAAGGTGGGGGTACGATATTAGACAAAAATGAGGGTCAGCAGAATTTGGTGTGTGGAATGCTTGTACTTTCTCCCACTTTCTAGCCTGCTCCACATCCCCGCAAGGTCGCACCTACCGCACCGGCCAGTGGGCATCGGGGGGACCGAGCTTTGCTTTGAGAACAGCGGGTTTGGGGCAATATTAGACATTGTAAGTGACAAGTTATGTACTTGAGTTGAGAGAGTTGAGAGAAATTTATCATACACCACACCGGCCAGAGGGCATTGGGGGGGGACCGAGCTTTGCTTTGAGAACAGGAGGTTTGGGGCAATATTAGGCATTGTAGTGACAAGTTATGTACTTGAGTTGAGAGAGTTGAGAGAAATTTATCATACACCACACCGGCCAGAGGGCATTGGGGGGGGGACCGAGCTTTGCTTTGAGAACAGCGGGTTTGGGGCAATATTAGACATTGTAAGTGACAAGTTATGTACTTGAGTTGAGAGAGTTGAGAGAAATTTATCATACACCACACCAGCCAGAGGGCATTGGGGGGGGGACCGAGCTTTGCTTTGAGAACAGGAGGTTTGGGGCAATATTAGGCATTGTAGTGACAAGTTATGTACTTGAGTTGAGAAAAAGTTATCATACACCACACCGGCCAGTGGTCGTCGGGGGGTCGAGCTTTACTTTGAGAGCAGCAGGCTTGGGCAAAATTAGAGTGGACGGACATTGCAAGTGACAAGTGATGTACTTGAGTTGAGAAAAAGTTATAATACACCACACCGGTCAGTGGGCATTGGGGGACCGAGCTTTGCTTTAGGAAAAGTTTATTTTAAATTTTTTGCAACTCTAGACATAGAAGAAGTCAAGCTATAAACATGAGTTAAGATAAGTGAGCTTGTCATAACTACCATTGCAAATCAGTGTGTTAATTAATTGATGGCTGGGGCTGACCTCTGCTTTGAGAACAGCTGATCTAAGGCGATGTTAGAAAGAGTAGGTGCCGAATTGTGAACGCAAGTTATGATAACAACATACGTAAGATTTACGGCTGATGCGAAACAGATTGTTAAATTCCCAGCTGGAGACCAAGTATTGAACAGACTTTGTGCAATGTCAGAGTAAGAAGGTATCAAGTTACTAACTTGAGATAGTGCCCAGTGGGTATTAGCGTTTTTACTTACCCAGCTTTTTTGCCATAGCCAGCGGGCATCACAGTGTTATCCATCCAACGTCTGAGAACAAAACTTGGTTTAGAAAACAGTAGACTTCTTTAGTTCAGTTAACTTTCAATACATATAGTTTCAATTACTTAAAATGCTTCATCCGACAACCTTTATGGGCTGTTATTAACCTTCAATTGAAAGTGATGATTCAAAGGCTGAACAGACTTTTGATAGGTTTTCATCCAGTTTGCTAAGCGCTAAGCCACTGCAGTGGTCACGGTATTTAATCAGTGATATCACTTCGCTAGCCTGCTGTAGCTAGTTTATTAGTGCGTTCTGAAGCTCCGTTACACCAGCAACAGCATGCTACCAGTTAATTGGGTACAACGTTTTCTAACACGACTGTGTTAGTGTGTTATTTTGGTACGGCGAACGACGACGTAGAAAATAGAGCTACCAAGAAAAATGCAACAGTTTGTTGTACAATGTAAGGTTAAAACTACTTCTGTTCAGCAGCTTTCACATGTCCTCTGCGTGGTTCTAAAAGGAGAAATAAACTGTATGAAAGTAAGAATGAATAATTTAAGGATTTGTTAGGTGAGTTGGGACCAAAATGTGGATCAAACTTGAATTGCTGTGGTGTCAGAAGTATTTCCATCAAACAAAAATTGCAAAAATTCCTTTCCGAATAAATTTTGATCATGCACGTACAATGGTCGACATACAAGTAATAACAAGACTTATAACTTAAACAATCAACCAAGAAACTCTAAAATTTCAACATCGATCTTGAAAATAAAGCCAGACCAACTATTTTGTCTTGATAAAAATTAAAAACATTTTACTCACACTGATAATACAGTTTTTAGCCCTATTCAAACTTTACCAGGTCATGCCATTCCATATAACTGTCCCTTAGTAAAATCTTCTCTTCCTTCTTCGTTTGAAAATAAAGCCATTCAAAATTACTGTTACAAACATTTCACATATCATCCATTTAATCTCCTTGTGTGAGGTTTCCAACATTATTTTACATGTAATAATAATTCATTTTACAAATTTAAATAACCAATCACAATTAAAGCACCTTATGGCGTAGTTAGAAGAGGTTCATATATTGGAACAGTTTTATGACTGAAATCAAAACCATTAGCTATGTCTCTCTAAAATTTGAGAGTGATATTTTACCACACGTTATGGTTATTGGTGGGGTCTTGTGAAACATATAAAAACCTTTGCTTAAATAAATTTAACATTAGTGCATATTGCCTTAGGTTAAATGGCACGTGTGTGTATAACTGTTATGAAAAGCAAATAAACATATCAAAATAAATACGTTGAAAGTAAAAAGACAATTCTAAACAGGAAAAAATATTTTCAACAATTCCCATTGGATACAATATTGATACGGCAATGTTTCAAACAACGAACCTTAACCTTTCGTAATAATAATCCACCAGCACCCAACGGTAAAGGTTTGACAGCTGGCCTCGCCATGGAGTAATTAGATACAAATTACCACCTCTATCTAATTACCATCGAGTACACCTGGCTTGTCATCGTCATCAATTACTGCTCGCTGTGTTTTGGAACAACTCGCTATAAGGAAGTGTCTAGTTTGTTCTCTATTAATCCGCACATTGTTGTTTGCTCGCCAGAGTTCGCACAATTTGCAAGGGGTTTCCGCAACATATTCGCAATTTCCTTGGTTGTTTGTGCTATTTGCCAATTAGTTAAATCGTGATATTTGGTTGTTATAATTAAAATAATATCTAACAATAAATTACATTGATTCGACTGATTTCGTGGTGTAATTCATTTATGAAGATATTTACTAACAGAATTACTGAGTGATTTGTTTACATCCGACGGACAGCAAAAAGTTAGTTCAGTTATGGTGGTTGTAATTACTAAATTATCTATTCAAACAATTAAATTACTATCTTGTAAGTTAATTTTTTAAAGTTTTAATGAGGTTTCTTCTGGTGTTTGTATTAGTGTAAAATGTGTGCAATACACGACTTATTACAGTTATTGATTAATATATACTAGAGGTCGTACTGTGGTTGAAAACTCGACCAAAAATATGTAATGTACAGACTTCTCTATTTTCATCCCACGGTGTAAATAAAACATGTGATTGGAATTGTTTCTATTTGTTTCATTTTCGGTTTATATTTCGTTAATATTTCTTCACCAGCATGGCAACCCATAAGGCCCATGTTTAAAGTTGTATATTATTTTTTATGCCTATTTATGAGCATATTTAAATTTATAAATAGATTCTGTATATCTGCAGGGAAATATAATTTTAACAGTATGCGTAGATTTGCTCTGTAATGTACACGAGTTCAGAAAAAAATGCTTTCAAGAAACATGTTTACCTATTAATATATAGGATTAGATTGATAAAATAATAATAAATCATATAATGAATAATAAAATATTATATAGTAAAAATGACTCTTCTGTCTCTTTCATAACAGTAAACATAGGACGGAATTTGCGAATTCTCTTTACACCTTTTTGAAGCGTAGGGTGTAATTCAATTACTTTGATTGTGATTACTTTGGAATGTATATTAGCCAAAGCTTTAGGATATTCGCTTCGTCTAAGCGATTTCTGAGATTGGACTATTTTTATTTGGACTAATAAAACTATACTTGTATTATTATTGTTTTTAATACCTAATAAATTATAAGTTAGAATATGTGATATTAAACTTACAAATATTTGAACTGTCCATAGTTTGCGCTCACTAAGTTATTAGACGATTGACGGATGATCCATTCAGATAATCAACGCCGAAGCTAGAGTTATTCGAAATCTAGCCCGGAAATCTAATCAGAAAAGAATCCAACCAGTTTTTAACCTCGACGTAATCGTGGGAGTAACCTAATATTTTAGATAGGAATCCCAATGATTTAGTTGAACAATTTTTCCAAATGGAAATGTCTTGTAGTCCATATGTGGTTAGTTGTAGCACTGCAATTGATCCGAAAATATCGACCCGTATTTTGAAATGTTTCAATATCTTTATTAATAAATCATTTTTATAAGAAAAATTTTAATAGAAGAATTATTTATTTATAGGAATACATTTTTTTGTGTTAAATATCTTTGATGGTCAATAGATCATTTCGTGTGAACACTTCTCGTCTTCATAATCTTCGAGTAATGAAGTCTTAGTAACTAGTACAAATTCTTCTTTTAGTTATGCTAAAAAATGATTGCTATAGAAACTAATTTAAATTTATACCTAATGAAGCTTTGAATCATCCTATAGTCAAGTAATTCGTAATAATTATCAAACCAATTTAAATAAATCTGGCATTGTTTGGATATCAGAGCAATTACATATCAATTTTTTATTGTTGCTAAATTATATATTTCGTACCTAGGGCCAAAAATGAGGTTTTGCCGGCTCCAGACAAAACCCTTTCGGCCCGTGGTACGAACGCTATGTTTTCACCACCCTATACCCTATTACCACTATTCACCACTACAATAACACACACTAACTACAACTTTATGATTAGGCCTATGTAAAGAAATATTTTGAGGAATCAGCAAAAAAATAATAAATAATTGCTAGGCAGCGGTGACAATAAAACAAGACTATTGCAACGCATATGGATACTGCTTGTGTATATAGCTGGCATTTTGACACTGAACATCAATACGTAGTTTTCAGCCTCAAATTAACTTTTGTAAAACGACTATAAACAATATAATGAGTTGAAAACGTATTTACATGACAGTTAAGAAACTACTACACTAATTAAATAATTTGTCAAACCCGAAGAAGCAACTTCTCTAAATTCAAAAACATTACATCCATTTTAAAAATTATGGTTTTAAATCTCTACAATCTCACTTTTTAATTACTCTGTGAAACTATTAAAGAACTTAATGGATTGAATTAACAGGTCGACATTAAAGAAGCGACGAAGAGAGAAAGGAGGAGAGAGCAAGACATTAGTGATGAAACTGGTCCAAGTGAAGCGGTGGGTCGAACTTGACTACGTAGGCTAAGAAATCCGGCCGATGTTTTGGAAAATAAAAATTCCTCACTCGAAAGTTTTAA
Source organism: Macrosteles quadrilineatus (assembly GCF_028750875.1). Lineage (NCBI taxonomy): Eukaryota > Metazoa > Arthropoda > Insecta > Hemiptera > Cicadellidae > Macrosteles > Macrosteles quadrilineatus. The sequence continues at coordinate 96,184,044 of NW_026542596.1, forward strand.
CGTTGAATAATCAAGTTTATCAGATGAAGTAGGTGAATTTAAAACTATTTTCTAAAAGAGGTGAAAACATTTGATGTAATTCATCAAAAGAAAACTACTGGTAAAGGTTGTTAAACAGTTAATTTAAAGCCGAAGCTATATTATGTTTGGTAGTAATTTGTAATGCCGATTTATGAAAAAAATATTAACATCGCATGGTTTTAATATTGAAACTCTCAAAGTAACTTCTCGTGCACACTATTTTGTCAATGTAATTTCTTTATTGCCAACAACGTTTTTATATAGTGATGCTTTTTTAATATCTTCTCTTTAGAGTGTTAGAAATATTTGGAATGCCACTTGTATTTGATGTTCGACGTTAGATAGTAGGGTCTGGACAGTTCATTTTCAAAACGTAAAAACATGCCAATGACGTAGAAACTACACAAAATAAAAACACACGTTTTAATGTACTAAAAAAGGTATAACAATGTGAACCGCCACATGCTTGCATTCAGCACTTTTATTTTTTTTCGGTCGTGGTTAGGCGTTCAGCTTGTGTACGCGAGAAAAATAAAGTTCTAATTCCCTGAGGAAGTAGGACGTTATCTTTGGTCCCGCGAAACGTCGGAGTAAATCCTGTTGCATATAATAACTATTGGACTATGTTTATTATATTTAGTACTCTTTGACTTCCTTATGAGAATTCAAATGTTTTTGTTTTACATATGGTTTTCTGTTGTTCATTAATTATTCAGTAAATAAGTTTGACCAATTTAGTACATCATAAAAGTTTCTTCCAGTAAAGTATTCTTTTCATTTCATTCTAAATTTAACTTGTAACAATAGTATTTTATAACAGGTTATGGGTCCAGACACCCTTATATTGTGTGTTACAGGTTTTAAATAGAATAATTTATTGCTTGAGATAAAATCTTTAGTATGGAATTTGTTATGCAGAAAATGGAATTGCTGCATGGAAAGGACAACTGGGATGATTGGAAATATCTAATGCAAATTAGGCTTAAAGGTATCCCAGATGCATACGAAGCCATTTCTGGTAAAATGGAATTGCCAGAGAAACCTAAAGATGAAACACAAGCTGCAGAAATGAAAGAATACAAAATGAAGATGGATAAGTATAACAAAACACAGTCAGAAGTAATGTTTATGTTAGCATCTTCATTAAGTAAGGAAGTAAGAGCTCAGGTAAGAAACCTAGAAAAACCAGATGAGGTTTGGAAGGAGCTGCATAATCTATTTGCGGAAATAGAGGAAAATAAAGCCTATGATATATGCTCTCTGTTCTTCACCTACAAATGGGATCAACACTTGGATATGGCTGGGAACCTATCTGCAATCAAGTCATTATGGGTAAAGCTTCAAGAAGAAATTAAGAAAATCCAAGACAAGAAAGAAGATAGTTTACCTCAGATATTGTTGATTTGCAAGATTTTTGAAATCCTACCAGCAGAATATTCCAACTTTCAGACAACTTGGTTAATGATTCACAAGGATAAAGCGAGAAACCTTGACAATCTTACAAATTGGCTGTGTACAGAAGCAAGAAAGTTGACCTTAAAGGAAAAAGACAAATAAGATACAGCTTTAATGGCGGTCAATAGATCTAAAGAAGGCAAAGGTAGCAGAAGGCAAGTAGGTCTACAGAAAAACAATGATAAAAAGAAAAAGTTTCCATGTCACTATTGTCACAAGAAAGGACATTGGTTGCAAGAGTGTCAGAAATGGATAGCGGATGGAAAACCTGAAAGAAAACATGAAAAGAAAAGCTTGGAAAAAGAATCCAAACAAGCAGCACTAACCATATTAAGCAATTGTGTTTTTCAAACCCAGAATACTACTGCATCACATGATTGGTACGTGGACAGTGGTGCTACCAACCATGTTACGCATTGTAGGGAAATGTTTACTGACTTTGAACAATTTGAGTTACCTCATGCAGTTACAATGGCAAATGGACAACAGACAAGTGCTATTGGTAGAGGAACAATTTGCATGGAAGCAAATTTGGATGGTATTTGGAATTCAGTAAAACTAACCAATGTATGGTATGTACCTGGTATTTTCGCAAACCTATTTTCAGTAACCGCTGCTCAAGATTTAAATGTAAATAGTAAATTTGTATCGACATCCAAGGATTGCACTTTGTTTGATAGAAATGGTAAACCACTCATCAAAGGACATCGAAGTCAAGGCGGAGGCTTGTTTAAATTAGCAGTAAGAAAATCAGTAGACCTCATGGCTGTTATGGAAGGAGTTCCAGCTGTTAATCAGTTGCAGTTACTTCATGAACGACTAGGACATCAAAGCAAAACTCATGTACAAGAAATTGCAAGGAGAGAACTGAACCTTAATCTCAAGCTTGACAATGAGGTATGTGAAGGTTGTGCTTATGGAAAAATGCACAGAACACAATTCAGAAGCAGAGATGAACACAGAGCTTCAGTACCTGGTGAAATCATTCACTCTGATGTTTGTGGACCTTTCTTTGAGTCGATTGGAGGTTCAAAGTACTTTGTATTGTTCAAGGATGACTTTACTCGCTACCGCAGTGTTTATTTTATGAAGACAAAATCTCAAGTTGTAGAGAAGCTGAAGCAGTTTCTTGCAGAAGTCAAAGTCACAGGCCATGTAATATGTAAGTTGAGATGTGATGGAGGAGGTGAATTCGACAATGAAAGTATTAGACAAGTCCTTCAAGTGAATGGAATACAACAGTTGATCACAATGCCATACACACCACAACAGAATGGATCTGCAGAGAGAGAAAATCGGACCATAGTTGAATGTGCAAGGTCAATGATGCATGCTCACGGTGATCTGCCTCAAGGCTTGTGGGCTGAATTGATAAACACTGCAGCCTATATTTTGAACAGAACTGCTAAGTCATCAGTTGCTGGAAAGACTCCATATGAATCATGGTTTGGAAAAAGACCTACGATAAAACATTTACGGGTTATCGGGACAGATTGTTTTGTCCATATTCCAAAGCAGAGAAGACGTAAGTTTGACAAGAAAGCGATGAAATGCAAACTTATTGGATATGATGGTAATGATGGATATCGTCTCTGGAATTCATGGAAATGTACTGTCATTCGGTCCAGGGATGTAAAATTTTTGAAAGAGCCTATTAGTGAATCCATAGTAAATAGGCCTATATCTTCAGAAGAAAAAGTCCCCGATGAAGCAAAAGATGAGAACTGTTCAGCCCCTGTAGTAGAAAATGTCCCCATTCTCTTTCCTGAAGATGAATCGGAAGAAGATAAATTGACAGACGAGGAAGCAGAACAACATGAAGAAAACGTTGTGCAAACTCGCCAACTCCGAGATAGAGCTATGGTACGGCAGCCCATTCGTTTTGAAGATTTTGTGATGAGTGCTGTTATGGGGAACACACACTATGAACCTAATACATACATGGAGGCATCGAACTGTGAAGATCATCTCCAATGGCAAAAAGCAATGGAAGATGAGATTAACTCACTTCACATGAATGAAGTGTGGACACTTACTGAACTACCCAAAGGTCACAAAGCCATACCTTGTAAATGGGTATACAAAGTAAAAACAAATGCCGATGGATCCATAGAGAGATACAAAGCCCGACTAGTAGTAAAGGGATTTGCACAGAAGAAAGGAATCGATTATAATCAAACCTTTAGTCCAGTAGCAAAAATGCCAACAATCAGAAGTGTTATCGCAGTAGCTGCTAATGAAGGCATGAAACTTACACAATTTGATGTGTCTACTGCCTTTTTGTACGGCAAAATAAATGAAGAAATTTATATGCATCAACCGGAAGGATTCAGTGATAACAGTAATCACGTCTGCAAGCTTAATAGAAGTTTGTATGGTTTGAAACAAGCACCAAGATGCTGGAACGAGAGAGTTGGAATGGTCCTAACAAAACTGGGACTGAAAAAGAGTGATGATGATCCATGTCTTTTTATCCGTAACAACAATGGACATAAGTTAATCGTTGTTCTATATGTCGATGATGGACTCATTGCTTCAACTCATGATGAAGACTTAAATTCATTCCTAGTAGAATTGAAAAAAGAATTTAAAATCAAGTCAAAACCAGCAGATTATTTTTTAGGATTGGAGATTTCCAAATCTGGTGAAAATATCAAATTAAGTCAAGGAGGATATGTTTCAAGAATTTTGGAAAGATTCAACATGGAAAACTGCAGATCAGCACCAACACCTATAGTAAAATCTGAACAGGAAGACAAAAGAACAGATGAGACGTCTTTTCCGTATCGAGAAGCTGTCGGAGCTCTTATGTACCTCATGGTTAGTACCAGACCGGACATAGCGTACGCAGTGAGTGTCGTCTCCAGAAGCCTAGAAAATCCTACAATAAATGATTGGTGTCGAGTGAAGAGAATACTCAGATATCTTCAGGGTACTAAAGATTGTGGAATCGTGTACAAGAAGCACATTGGAAGTGGCGTTCTTAATTGCTACAGTGATTCAGACTTTGGTGGTGACCATGAAACCAGGAGATCGACAACAGGACTACTGACTCTGTACGCAGGTGGAGCGATATCATGGATCAGCCAACGACAGCCTTCTGTTCAACTTTCCACTACGGGAGCAGAGATAGTAGCTGCGAGTGAGGCGGCCAGGGATGCAATTTGGTTAAAGCGATTACTAAGCTCATTAACTGAACTTAAAAGTACACCTGTGATCTTCGTAGACAATGAAGCTGCTATATGTCTAGCACAGAATCCAGAGCATCACAGAAGAACCAAACACATTGAAATAAAACACTTTTTCATTCGAGAACAAGTGACAGCAGGAAACCTGGAAGTGAAGAAAATTGACACAAGTGAACAACTAGCTGATTTGTTTACAAAACCTCTTCTTGGACCAAGGTTGAAGGTTTTAAGACAGAAAATTGGACTGGCTTAACGTTCCCATGAAGTCTCTAAGGAAGCCTTGAGTAGGGGTAGTGTTGCATATAATAACTATTGGACTATGTTTATTATATTTAGTACTCTTTGACTTCCTTATGAGAATTCAAATGTTTTTGTTTTACATATGGTTTTCTGTTGTTCATTAATTATTCAGTAAATAAGTTTGACCAATTTAGTACATCATAAAAGTTTCTTCCAGTAAAGTATTCTTTTCATTTCATTCTAAATTTAACTTGTAACAATAGTATTTTATAACAAATCCAAGGACGATTTTTTATGTGCGTGTATGTGTGTGTGTTGTGTGTGTGTTGTGTGTCCTCGTAGTGTTACATTTTGACGAGTCCTGGATTAACAAATTAAGGTGAGTGAAGCCCACTAGCTGATCAATACAGTTCAGCACTTTTAGTTCTCAGTATTTTATTACCTTTTGAAAATTTTACAGATAAATTAAAAATGTATATATTTACGCTAAATGAGTTATATCCTATAGTTTTTAAAAATTTCTAAAACAACTAACAATCTCCAAAATTAAATCTTTTAATTAATTCCACTCTAACACATCAGTGATTTCCAACCAAGCGAATTCCACTACACTAATTCAAGCCTTTCAAACACCCTTCCAACTCGTCACCGACTGGTCCCAGCGGCTCTCTCGGAATGCCTCTGGAATTAATTGAACATTACCCCGCCACTTTCTTCGCCAATTAACCGTCGTGGGTTTATGGGGTGTGCGGTGCCCGGTGCGCTACGCCGCTACTGCCCGTTGCCCATTGCGGGCACTGCTCATCCGCGGCCCCATACACTTGTACACCAATCAACGATCTGTTATTAAGTTTCACTCGGACGTGTGTTTGAAGGCCGACTGAGAGGATTTGGGGTAGGAGAACGTGTTTTGACCTTGACATCGTGCAGCGGCCGTTGACGCTTTCACACTCGGGCTGGTGTGAGAGTTTCGTTGAATTTAGAGGTGAATTTTGGTAGAGTTTTCCAATCACAAGTTCAGTGTTGAAGTTCTTTTGGGGTTTCTCCCCTGCTTGACGTCTGCTTTTGAATTCATATTTCATAATTGGAAACGATTTAAAAGAAAAATATATAGTCTTTTGACGTGTTGTTTTCTTCATGGAAAATGTTTTTACTTTGAAACATTCATATGTAGACCCTGATGATAAAATAACAAAAAAGAGAAAACATACGATTGCGATAGGTTCAGTCAAATTGGCTAAGAGTTGACTTTTCACGTTATTTTAAGTTTAAATGCTGCTATGTATTAACATTGAATTCTACTTATACAAGTTTAATTTATTATGCAGTTCGACTGTCAAGATATTTGAAAGTAAAGTAAACATTATATAAATAATCAAAACCCTGGCAATCAATTGGAATCTAAGTACGAGTGAAATATTTGTCAACCAAAACCTCAAATGCATACGACATTATGCTCAAGTCATTCACGATGTTTGGTAGTATTAATGTAGGTATTTAAAAAAATCTGCTATTTATGATAAGGGTATGCTACACCTTCAAAATCCTTCCATATACTAGATAACGCGTTTGGTGAGGTGTTGTATTTGTTGTATTTCTGTAGTTTTTATCAGTCAGAACACCAGACATAATTCTATGAGACCAAAGCTATATGCCAGCCAATCAACAAAAGTTTTTACCTATGAGCTAATTTCTTTGTTGTTTTTTAACCAAAATTAAGCCGTGGATCTTGAAAAATATGAGGTCTCTCAGACCTAAATGAGTATATATATGTATTGTTAAAACCCATTAATATTAGTTTAACATAAAGACTTGCAACATATACAAGGGAAAACATCTAAAGACAACAGCTACAGGATATGCAGATAAGTCAAAGACGTGAGAATAGGCGATGGTGATAGTTTGTTAGCGGTCTGTGAGAGAGAGTCGGCGTCACAACGACGTCAAACTTCAAACATAACAGTACAGATGTTAATGAATGAGACGAGGCTATAATCCGCCTCCTAACCGCAAGGCTGTTGAGGAACTAGTGAATGAAACAAGGAAATTGTAGAAACAAAGTAACAAACTGCGATTGTAATACTCGCTAACACGTCACAGAGATGTGTTCAGTATTATGAAATGCTACAGGATCACATGTCTTATACTAGGAACTGGTAGTACTGGAGATACATCTTATGAAAGAATGCGACGAAAATTTAAAAGTTCTGTCAAACTACAATTGCTTTATTGAAATTCATTGCAAGTTGTAGCGTCTAACGGCCATAATTTCGATTCGTAGATTGAAACTATTCACCTCAATTTCTCACAATATTTTAAGAACTGGCCAAATTACTTGTATGTCAAAATTATTTATCTTATTTTTACTATCCTGACAACACTCATGGGAATGAACTTGAAATTGTTTGTAAATAAATAAGTTGCGTGGCATCACAATACATTTGATAACCGTATACAATATTTAAATCAATAACAACATTAACAATCAACCAGTTCAAATGTAATTTAAGTTATCAATACGTTGTCACAAGCTTGCGGTTGACTTTTAAGCTTTGATATAAGAATATAAATTTTTTTAAATTAATTTTCTGCATTAACAGGTTCTGCATGTTAAGCAATCTTCAGTTCGTACCTTGCATAAATATTTACAACGAAAGCTACGTATAGTAGTCTAAATACTACATTTTCGAAATAGTTTCTTTGGTTAGAGAGAAAGCTTCTGGAGTAATTAAAATATCATTTAGATACATTCTCCCCAGTATTTGCTTCTCGTTTTTAATTTAAAAAAGTTTTTATTTGTATGTATTAAGAATGTTGTGTAAATTAAGTAAAAAAATAAGTCTATGTGCTCTCTAAGGTCTAAAACAAACGCCATTTGTCATATTTACGTCAAACACACAAATGGCTGTAACACATATGACAACAAAGTGACTCAGGCATGTCCGGTCCCGGTGTCTGTGTGGCAACAGTTGACATAGAGTAAGACAGTAACGGTGTTCCACAGAGTAAGACTGTTGAACGATCTTGCACAACCGACGTCCGGTCATTGTGGGATTCCCGTGTCGTCCGTCCCTGCCCACGGGCGAAAGTGACAGAACAATGTCTTCAAGGACGCCGATGATCAATTTGGAAAAGGAAAGTTATGAGTCAGTATACTTATGGTTATTCATACGCATTATTGTGGTGTGCGCTTCACTGGGGATACAGGAGCTGAGGTCGCTTTTGTCGCTCCGATAGGTGTCTAGGTTGTGACTAGTTATTTCAAAACTCTTTGGAAACCACCTCTCATCCTGCTGATAATGTCAAACAAATTTTAAGTACACTACTGGATTGCGCAATCTAGTGAATAATTGTTTACGCATTTTCTTAGTAAGCCTGATTTTTTACTGGTGTTTCGTAACTATTTCTACCCTTAAATTACAAACAAATAATAATAGAAGATGCATTTCTTCCATTAAATATTGCTTGCTGATAAGTAGTCGACGTGATAGCATTACTAACAGTGTTTGGACTGTTACTTTACAACAAACTTAAAAAGGTGCAATCGGGATGGAATTCACTAGAATGAAAATGTTTATGTTTGCTTATCGGACTGTTGAAAAAAAAAACACTAAAATAACTGCATACCTGTGTGCATGTATAAGTTTCTGCGTGTCTATGTGTATATGCTTGTTCCGGGTTAGCCGCTAAGATGGGTCACGAACCCGGCCAATATATACATATTCAAGACACTCTTCAGCTACACGAAACGACATGGACGACCAGAAGATTAATATGAGGATAAAAAAAAAATAAATATTAATTGGTCTATTTGGTAAAAGAAGGAAAACCAAAATGGAGAAGTTTTCTGCATTTATATTAATTTGTTTACTTTTTGATAATGTTTTCAATTCAACAATTACACTCTAAATGAACTATAACAAAAATAATTTATGTACTCTTAATAATTCATAAAGCAAAAACAGTTTCCAAACTTTTTGGACACAATAATAATAACACTATTAATTATATTTTCCGTACAACAGCATCGCTCCCCTCCCGCCAAGGCCACATATCCTTGTCTATCACGTCCTCTCTCATTGTGACGAAGTGCGTGACATAACGAGCTAGTCCTCGAGGAAGCGACAAACAAAGAACTTATTATGATTGTGAAAGTCTTTTTCTCTGTACCCAGTGATATTCGACGCAACGGTTATTTCAATTGGTGACTTAATACCTCTGTAGATGTGTTCATTTCGTCATATTCTACATCTAATATTGATTATTCGTTGTATGACGCTGGTCGAGTGTTTTTGAACAAGGAACGTATATTTTCGATTCCAGTATTTAAATTTTGCTAATCACAAATAGAAATTTGCTTTTTAATATTGTCCCAGTAGTTCGGAGCCCACCCTTAAACTTTAGGCCTAACAATCAATTAAAAAAATATCCTAGGCAAGAAGAACAAAGTCTGTATCAGAGACCTTCCTTATTAAAGCCGATAATGATTCAATTGTAACATTACACGTTTTTATAAGCTGCGTATAAACCGTCAAACATATAATTCAACTCTGAAATATACTTTGTTCAATTTAGTATTATTTATTTATAAACCATGGTTAATTTAAATAGTAGTAAAAATAACGAATGTAGTGAAAACGTATGATATTCGACAGTAGATATCACACTAAGTCATATTGCGCGCCTTCAATTATCCCATAGTCAACATAGCTACAGGATTCACGGCGCTTAACGCAATATTGAAGCATGATAATTTGTGGCAACACAAAGTCAATTAGCAAGAATAAAAACTATTACCACGCCCTCATTTTCCAGCTATAAAATTCTGTAATGCTAATTAATAATAATTAATTAATAAGTAATGATTACTGAATCAAATTATTTGTAGGGTTGTAATAAATAGCTATTAATTTTAAGTAATTTCTTGCTTTACCACAAATCAAAGTATTTTCCTACTCACGAAAACTTTATAGATTTATAGAGCCTTTTATATTATTTATGTTGTGTTTGTATTATTATTTTTTATGTTGTAATATTTTTATAGATAACGTATTCTCTAAACAAAATAGATTATTGATAACGAAAAAATCACTAAATGATTCATGATTCTGCTCAACATAAAAACTTGACTTGAATTTCATAAGAATTTGAACTGATGTTTTGGCCTCTGGAGCCATCCAAACGAAACAATATATCGGTCCCGGACCTCGGTCTTAGTATGAAAGACACGGTAATAGATAAATCCCAATTAGAGGAATTCCCCAAAACTATCATTCATTTAACATTTTGGTTGTTAATTTAGCAAAAATCATATTAATTTAACAAATGAAAAATTCAACTTGAATGGAATTTAATTAGTTACACTTTAAAATATCTTTTTGCATTTATTTTATAGCCAGGATTGTATGAAACCATATGAAACCCATGTGAAGGATACAGTATAACTAACAAAGGTTTAACATTATAGTGAATCACAAAAGCCAGTAAATGTTAGTTTCTATGGAAACAATTCACGTCTGTAATTAATTTTCTGACAAGAAACTAAATGGATGCTGTAAAATATTGCACTAAAATATTTGGAAAACTATGTGAACGGAGTGAGATTGAAAGAGTAAGATAAAGTTAAGCAGTTTTATGTAATACATAAAAGAGCTTTTCAATTACCAGCCCATTAATCCAATCAGAAATCTTCGACAGGTAAAAAGCATCCACATGAAGACTCTGGAGAAAGATTTGTGTTTATGGAACCGCACAGAGATTTGATGTTGTACTCACAAGGTAATGCTCTTCAGAGCAAGTAGTTTTGAAGGGACTCTTCAGATCAGTTGCCAAATGCCAACTGAGTTTTGTGTTAAAATATGTGGGGAATCAGATGATGCATAGAAGAAAATGAAGGCACATGCGTTCAAGAAAAGGTAAAGGATCATCCGAAAAGCTCAAGAAGAAGACGGTGAAAAAATCAACTGAACATTTTCTATGAGGATGAGTTGCAGCAGGAAGGACAACATCAAAGCCTTCAGGAATACAGAGGAAGAACATTTAAAACATGATGTGAGACTTTTTAGCATTAAGTATCTTAAATATCTTATGTATGTAGTATTAAGTGCTTTTGTAGTAATATTAATCTGACCGAGTGAGAAAGCATCATGCTGCTTCACATTCGGGAGGTCTGGCTATCAGGCCGGCCATTCCGAGGAAAGTTTGTACGGTTTCTTTCCTCACATAGGCGAATGCCGGAATGGTTCCCTCAAGGGCCGTACCCCGCCAGGCAGAATGGAAGATAAAAGATATAAAGTCAATGATAGAACTCTCCTAATTCTGCTTGGTTTACAAATCCCTAAGTAGGTGACCATTAAATAAACATAATATTTTTCTCTATTGTTTGTATTTTGTTTTATATGTCTTAAATATTGGTCTGAGAAAAAGGTATGCCAGACAGAACGGATGACAGGACTTATTTTCATGTGTTTATTTCTACCAATGAAAACACAGATAATAATTTTAGGAATCCTTCAAAGGAAACATAACAGAATTAAGAAACTAAAATTTCTTACAGAATCCCCACGCTGTTCCTCAAATCATTAAGGAGTTACGAATGTTTTTTTTGTTTTGTAAAAAACACATACAAATTACACGCTATTAAAACGAGATAAGAGATATACTGACTCTTACTTACAGGGCCATTTATATCGGAGGTAATATTTGGCCGCACCATATATCGGATAAGAGATATGTTTGTATAAAATCTTTTTCTCTTGTTCTCTGTTTCTTAAGAAATTACTATGCAAATTATGACCCCACCTTTTAAGAAACACCTCGTATATCATCTCATGAGATCCTATCAATTATTTATTTTAAAATAGCACCAAAAAACAATAATAATTAGGACTAAATAGAAATTTTTTCATGATACAGTGTTGCCAAATACAAGCCACTGTATACATTAAAACTTTGTATCACCATTGATTGTATAATGATAAATGTTCATTGAAATATATATGTATTAGTCATAATAGGTTACATACTAAAATGATTATTGCAAGTCGACTGTTTAACCTAATGTAAAATCTGCCAGTTGTGCATGTCTTTTAGTCCGGTTATGTTCGAGCGTGCTTACTTTAAATAAATATTTTATGTTCTTTTAAAGGTAAATTTTGTCACGTGGGATATGCATTTAGGTTATAATACTAGAGAACAAGTATAAATAAATAAATACTTTTATTTAGAAAAACAAAATTGGAAATTGGTAAACTAGATATAAAAAGAAGACACAAATTTTAGGTCACAAAGGTATATATCTTTCTTACCAATCAAATGTGTAACTACACCGAAAGCCATACTATAATGTTACATTTATATCCATCCCTACGAAGGACCCCAATTTGACCGACAAGATAACTTGATCGTCAAACCATTTGACCAACAAGATACTTTATCGTCAAACCATTTGATCGACAAGATACTTGATCGCCAAACCATTTGATCGACAAGATACTTGATCGTCAAACCATTTGATCGGCAAGATACTTGATCGTCAAACCATTTAACCGTAATTTAACATTAAATCATTACATACAGAAAAATTCTTCGTCAACGTGTTTATTGTTTAATAATCCCGTTGATGGTAACAACAAAATAAAATAAGAAAAATATATCTCCTACAATATCTATGTAGATTAATGTGGCAGTGCCTATTGCATAACAAGCTGGTTAATATCGTCCCAAATCGCCGACATCCACGTCCGGTTCAAGTGATCGATGACCCACGTAGGTAACACAATAACCCGCGTGTAGGGTGCGGAAGTGACGGGGAAAGTGACACCAAGTGATCACACGCACGCAAATAAACACCACGTGGTCGAAAGTGACTGAACACATAGGGAAGTGGCTGAAACTGTGTGCTGAATACATGAACGTAATGTTTGGAACATGCTATGAGCTCATAAGGTGTTTCAAACAGAACGGTATTGGGTTTCTCTAGTCATTTAAGGAATTCTTCCGGAAGGAGTTGGATTGGCGGATGGATGGGTCTTCATGCAGAGGGATTACGTTTGAGAGAGGACCAATCATTTGTTACGATAGTGAATTATTTGACTTGTCTTATAAAATGTCTCACACGGCTTATAATAAGCTGGAAAAAGCAAGTTTGTATTTTGGTAGTACAGTAGTTATAATATATCTAATTCTAATGTCTATTTAGTATGCAAGTAGGAAATGTTGCTATGTTACATGTTGCTGTAAGGTGTGTTCCTGGCCCAGTGGTTAACGTATCGGACTTCGGTGCGGAATGGACGGGTTCTATTCCCGGCACTTCCACAACGCATGGGTTTGTATCTTTAAGCGTTCAAGTACTTCATCCTATATAAATTCCAACGGTATGGACAAAAAATAATATATTTCAGGTAATTCAAAATAAAAAATAGAATACAGTAAGCGTACCTAAACCAGTCAGGTAAAGTCTTTAAAATTGACCAAACCCAGTTTGTTTCTTCGGAATGTTTTACTCTCAGAACAATTTCTCAAATCACTGACACTAAAACTCAATTAACAGTTTAACACTCATATTTTTCATCTTTAATGTTATACGGAATTCTTGTGTGGGGAAATTCTTGCCATGACAAAAAGATTCCTAGGCTTCAAAAGAAGGCACTTAGAGTTATTGCTAAAGTACCCTGAAGAAGTCCATGTAAGATCATCTTTCAGGCTTTTCAAGTTTTAACATTTTACAACCTATATATTTTAGAAGCATTATTTTGGGTATTCTACAATTTGTTAATTTTCAGGGAAAGTCACAAAATCCATATGTATAACACTATATACAAAACCTAATGAATCCCACTATCCATAGATTAACAGTATTTGAAGCATCACCTCAATATATTGGACCAAAATTGTACAACTTAGTTCCTGATAATTAAAAAAAAACATCACCAAAAATTTTAAAAAGAATGTAAAGACTGGTTACTAACAAAACATTTTATTCTTTAAATGAATTTTTATGTGGAAATTGGTATAATTTTAAGAATTAAAATTATTTTGTTTTAATTTTAATATTACTATTTAGCTTTAAGTATTCATTTTATGATGTAATGGCATGCTGTAAATAAATAAAACTGTAGCCAATCTGATAATCAGATATTTACGAGGAATCAGAGCAACTTAAGAATGCAAAACCTAAAGCTATCATCAACAAGGAATAATCGACAAGATAAAAATAATTAGTTTGGACTTTTGTCAAAAAAGACTCACACAATTGCAACCAATTTTTGAACAACCATACTTTTCAACTAGTCCGGTGCCGACAGCGGTGTGTTCAACGAACTCCAAAAGGCACTTCTGGAAAATCGGTTATGATACTGTTACACAAGAATTTGTACCGTCAAACATAACTCTTGGCATTACTAAAAAAAGGCACAACTCCGAAAACAATTCGAGGCTAAGACGTTGACTCTCAGCGTGTACTGTACAGATACGGGCAACGGGCAAGAGGAGCGCCGAAAGTCGGGTGTTCTACATGTGAATGTATGGACACGCTTTCTGCGGCGGATCTACCGTCTTAATATCAAGGCTAACTCACTAACTCACGATAGCGCTATAACGCTATAACGCCATCCAGTCAAACTTATGAAGCGTTAAGTAACAGCTGCAAACTGGGCTAAGGATATTGTTAGTGGAAGTGTTTCCATCTCTCCGGCTCCCGGATGAGTTGGTAATCTGCTTGGATTGTTACAATGATAGCTTGAGGGTTGCGCATCTACTAAACATGCCTACGTGTTATGTTAGGTTAGGTTAGGTTTGGTTTAGTAGTGTGACGCGGTTGGGTTCAGTTTACTTTGTAACAATATGCAAAAAATGATTGTGAAATTTAAGTATATTCCTTAAACCCCAACATTTTTCTTAGATCTGCGCTGTAAAATACTGTCTGAGTACAAAAATGGCCTTTGAAAAAATATGTTTCAAATACACACATAAACACCGTTATAGAATTAGAATAATACCGAGGTTTAAATGCCAATCAATCTTGCTAAGGGTGCTTGATGCTTAACAGCGAACGTTAGAGTAAAAAATATGTATCTGGTTAAAACGTTTCAAAAATATTTTATAAAATAAAAGGCAAAGCCCTCACTGACTCACTGACTGACTGACTCACTCACTCACTCATCACTAATTCTCTTACTTCCCATTTACCTAGGAGGCTGAAATTTGGTACACTGATTCTTTAGGCATTAAATAGGAAAACTAAGCTGTTTTTATTCTGATCGGACTCTCGGGCTCCGCCCCAGTGGCTCTGGGGTTTCCCATGTTAACCTTATGAGTACTCATATTGAAATGGAATTAATGAATCTTAACAGCTGTTTCAATTAAACAAGTTGGTTCTGTTTTATAATGTTCAATAGCATTAAAGTTGCAAGGATTACCAACAGGGTGCAGCACTATTATTTCTTTTAAATTTATACAACAGCTAATTTGCAACCAAGAGGTGAGTGAGCGTAGCGAACGAACTTCAACCTGGAGGCGAGTTACGTAGCAAACGAGCTCCAACCTTCAACCAGGACGTGATTGAGCCATGCGAACGAGCTCACTTATGAAGTTAAAAGGGGCAAAGCCCGCGGGTACAGCTAGTATTTTATAAAAATAGTCGGCAATAAATATCCAAAATATACTTCTAAGTTGAACTACAGTATCCACTACTAGATGGTCTATGACTAATGTTACTTGTAGTATTAAAGTTAATTGAGAGTTAACTAACAGGATCAAAACAACAAACATTTAATAAACTCAACAATATTCAAAGTTTCGTTCTTTGGAACATTTAGTAAACAAACCACTCAATAGTGAACGACACATATCTTAACCAAATTAGAAAGTAACACCAATCAAAATAATCTCAACGTGAGCATGTAAGCAGATTAAGGCCCCATTAGAGCAAATGCTCTATTAAACTGTAATAACCACTCAATCTGAGAGAGCGGACATGTTGAGACAAGACGTGACATGTCGCGTCTAGCCTTGAGTCACGTCACGTGGCACTGAGACATTCATCAGCTGTAATTGACATTAAATACTCTACAGATGGGAAAAGATTCATTGATAAAACACTATGCATGGAGTGCTCCACGGTCGGGACAGCTTTTAATAAAGACCTCATAAACCTAAAAAGTAGCTTTACTACATGATTGTACAGGGTGTAATTCAAACGCAACCCAAATTACAAGTACCGAGAAACACTGTTTAAGGATAAAACTAGCTCGTAAGTTGGTAGCCCTGTATTCTTTACTTGATTGCCGATCAGCTGATATGCATTTTTGTCCACAAGGCTAGAGCTGTTGGAAATTAATTGTGAACAAGACTCAAAATAGTGTTTACGCAAGCTTAAAAACCATGCATTTTAGAAGGATGCATTTAAAAAATATTTGTTTGGTACAAAACAGGTTTGAAATTAAGTTTCCAAAGTGGTTCCAGTTTTCAATCAATCAAATATATTATAGACTAGCTGTGTACCCGTTCTACGCACGGGATCTAATAGTATTCAGTTGAAACCATATATAAAGAACAGCAGTTGGTTTGGTTTGCATATTTTCAGATATGCTGGCCAAACTATTATACATAACTTCATTTAATGTTGTATGTTGTTGTTCCGGATCGGTATGACAATCAATAAAAGGTTAAATTACCTGTGTCCGACGGTCGATCCTAATGTATCCTATTACAGGAGATGCATTTCGGCGAAATTAAATCCATCATCAGTCCTAATATAAGTTCTTGAGCTTCCCCATTAGGTGCGTCTTGGAATTTTTGAAACACATACACGAACTGTACACTTATACATATGACGAATAAAACACAAATACACGGTAGGCCTAATTTTATTTTTAAAATGGACATGTAGACGCGCGTCGGTCGTGTGCCGAGTCACGACTGAAAACGCTCATTTAAAAAATGTAAGTTTCCCAGCCATATACAACACTGATTCAAGGTCTTTTTCCCGGTTATCAATACTCAAGAACAATTTTATACACAAAGAATCTCTATTTTCATTTACGGTTACCCTACAAATTATTGCACTTGCGATTAATTAAATCAGTTATGTAAGGAAAAACGTTTTTAATCTTACTTGGTTTGGATTTGCTTTCAAAACGTGATCGGAATTCGTTACGGTATTTGTAAACAACATTCAATGTAAACATATCAGTGACAGCTAGAAGAAATAATCTTGATTCGAACAGCTGTTCGTTATTTCATAGATGAATACTTGATAAACATTGGGAGAAAGGAGGAAACTTTACAAAAAATCGCACAAAATTGGGTTTTTAAACGTCCGTCATTTTATTTACAAAGTAGTGACGCCATGTTTTAATGGCTAAAGACAATCTCGCCAATCCAGTGAATACATTAAAATGATTTGGAACTTGATAGGTACTCTTGTTTTTCAGGAGAAGGCCGCGTAAAATGGCTCTTGGGCCGTAACAGACTGGAAGACAGACAGAAATTTAGATGAGACTTGTTTCGGTTTCTTTAATGTATAAAACGTAAAAATAACCTAAAAGTTTATGATTCTGAGCAATGTACAGACAAAACTCTAATTTTATTTATATAGACTTGGTAAATTTGAGGATCTGTAAAAAACAAAAATAGGCCAATACATACTCGTTGAGCCAATACATACTCAACAATGAAGTAAAGTAAACAGGGTTACCAACCTATGAGCTTGGTTTGTCCTTAAACAGTGTTTATCGGTACTTGGAATTTGGGTTGCGTTAAAAATACCCTGTCTACTCAAACACAAAATAAAACAATTCATAATTTGGTCTTTTAAGGAGAGGGTCGTTACACTTTTATAAAAATTTGGTGTAGGAGTAAGTTAGATTAGGTTAGTTTAGTTTAGTTGATGATAGAGGCAAACAAGTAACACTTACAAAATTGAACTTTTTCTATACACGTAAAAAGAGGACACGTATACAATCTGACGTCTTTGTACATTCGTTTCTTCAATAAACAAAACATCACAGCCTTTGTATTTGTAAATTATAACTTGTTTGTAATTGTCATGAAGTAAAGTCAACTAACCTGACCTAACCCAACCCAACCTAATCTAAACCAATTTAACCTAACATACCAACTGCAGCGCACTTGGTGAACTGAAAAAGTGGCTGCCCTCTTCCTACAACTGATGCAATAAAAGAAATTGGAGAGCAGCAATTTTTAAGATATTGTAGATACCACAAGGAAGATAACTGCCAAACCCAATGCCTAGAGTAATCTAATAGCTAAAGAGCTTCGAAAAAATAATTGTAAAAAAATAGTTCGATCTCTTATTTTATATACCAGAAACTAGCAGTGGCGCAAATGATTTTTACAGAGACCCTCGACAAAATTGATTATGTACTTCTTTTTTTAAATTTAGGTATAAACAACTTAATATTATAAACAAAAAAAGGTAATTCAATTTACAGTATGGTGGTATTTATGAAAACCCATAGTAAAAATAAAAGTAGTTGTTTTTCTAACAAAAAATTTAAGGGGGCCATCAAGGTTTGAAGGGACAAGCTTGCTCTCGTTTGATGTTCCCGAAGATTTAAGCTACGTTTCTGCCAAGGGCCAACATAATATGTTCCAATTTAAAATATGTATTAAATAAGCTTCATTTACCAACAGATACCTTAACTATAAAATGATTTCTTTTGTAATTAGATACCACCCTGGAGCTGTACCAGTTAATATATGAGAAAACGATATGCAACGTTTACTCTTCTGCTACACCAGGTTATCCTAAGTTAGGTTAAGTAACCAAAATTTGGTATTTAACAGAAGAGTACCAAATTTTGTTATTGTTGTGAAAGTGAAACAAAATTAGAGGGAAGAAATCAAAAGGGTGGCCGAAAAATATATGTACAGTATTAGTTTTTCCAAATCCATTTTTTTATTTGAAAAAAGGTAAGCGAGAATTACAATTTAGTACATCATTTCTTTATTTTACACCTATTGGTTACAAATCTAGTAGTATTGAACGTCATACGTAGTCTCCAAAAAGAAAAGAAAAGAAAACATTTCCTTATGAAGAATAAATTCATTGTTGTAGATTTCGTATTAGTGAATACAATCATAGTATACAGTATACAATCTTCCATACTGTTATAAAGAAGAGGTGGTGTATGTGAGTCTGTGTGTTTGTATGAGATAAACTCAAAAACTACTGAACCAATTGGACTCAGATTGGACAAAAATAAAGCTACCGCTCCGAGGATGCATATAGAAGTATTCCCCCTTCGATATTGAACCAGGACTCTGTCCCACGGGCTTTCAATATTCTGAGGTGAGAGATTTAAAAGTAAATATTGTTTGGTATCCATGGTAACGAAGTACAATCTCACAAAGTGTAAATGTAAACAAGCAGCCTGTCAAATGAATTAATTTTGAGTTCACATTTCCACACAGGTGGTTCAAACATACTGCACAGAATAAATTCATTGTTGTAGATTTCGTATTTGTGGATACATAGTATTTACAATCCCAAATAAAATTCGGACGTAAGCTACGTACAGTTGTATTTTTTTAGCTAGAAGCGGTTAAGTGTGGTGGAATATCTTTGAAGATGAACCAATTTGGCAGTAGTGCGATCATGTGTTCATATGTGTCAAATTTTGAGGTTAAATCAAAACAAACTGGCATTTTGTCAATCATACATTTAGGGGCCGTGTTGTATTACTTACGAAAGAATTCCCATTTAAGATCAAATCAATTAATTTAGTAAATTCCATTGTCTAATTTATTAGAAAACATTCAGTATTTAGGCTACTGCATTTTGTAAACCAAACTCGAATCTTGCTTCCTTGCCCTATCGTATAATGTTATCTTGTTTGCAGTGTTGGGAAGTAGCGCGCTACAAGTAGCGACGCTACAGTAGCGTGCTACTTTTTTTGTAGCGTTAGCTGTAGCTACGCTACTTTTAAGATTTTGTAGCTTTAGCTGTAGCTAGCTACATTTTTAAAGTAGTTGTAGCGGAATTTTAGCTACTTTTCTCGCTACATTAACATTTGTTTGAGATAGGATTTTTATCATAACCTCAACCTTACGTGAAACAACCTCTTTCAAACTGAGATTTTCAAAAAAATTAGGCCTACTTTCTTGGCTTCAAACAGCTGGTTGCAGCCGTTTCATTCCCTATTACAACGTTGTGTGGACATAGAGGCCATTAAATGAGTGTTATCCACATTTTTGGCTCTCATTTCCTTAATTTACTACTCTATGATTACTGTCAGATAAAATAAAATCGCTAGATGCAGACGACGTTTAAACGGTACCGGTGACAAGAGAAGCTATTGAATTGAATGCTTGCAAGTGATTGACAGGACAGGGGAATTAGTAATCAATTTAGTTTCTTTATTATATCGATAATGCTTCAACTTGGGGTTTAATGGAAACCAACACACCTTGAAATAATGAGAAAGCTGGTCTATCAACCTTTGCTTCAGCTGTTGATTGTGGTTTATCATCACAAGCCCTTCCTTGGTTAGATTACGAAGATTTTTCAAAGGTTTACTAAATTAGCAAAGAGGAAATTACCTGATGAGATTTAAGATATGCCTAGACTACATGATAATTGTAATGAAAAAATCTCCATATAACATGAAACTTACATTGAAAAAATAGCATAGTTTGCTCCTGCTAACAGCTCTTGTATAGGACTGAGGCTATGGTTTAAGACTAATACCAAGTTCAATTATTATGAATATATATGTTTAGTCCTTGCAAGAACAAGCCTACTATAGCCAACTTGTTACATAGCCAAGTAGGCCTACATGTTATTTTTACTTTACAAATTTCATCATGTTTAAATTAAAAGCCGATTTCAGGATAAGTTGCTGAATACTGTTTTCTCTACCAACTAGGTTGAAACACAATTTGCCCTATGCATAATGACAATAAAGGACGATTTCTTGACATTGAAAAGTGTTATTCGTAGAATAAGTAATTTATCACTTTAAAAGTTATAGCAATGTTGTTTTTAACATTAAAAGTAAAGAAAGGCAATAAACTCCAATTTCAGTAGGCTAGGCTCTGTAACACAAAAAGTATTTTTAAATAATCTTTTTGCAGTTTTATTGGTCTTAATTGTTGATATAAAACATCTATTAATGAATCTATATTAAATTAATAAAATTAGCTTTTAATATATAGTTTGGTTGTATGTCCTTTGAACTTAATGAAAATTACATTTTAAGATGCTTAAAAATAATGCAATATTTAAAAATAATTACTAAATATGATGGGACACCCAACTATTTGGTTCTGTTGTTGTAATGTAAGGTTTATAATGCCAACAAATTAAATACAATCTAGGAATAATTTGTTTTCCAAGTAATGTTAGATACAATACTGACATTTTTTTAAATGTTTGTTCAATAAAAATGTAGTTGCAATTAATTTTACATTTACCTAATGTGCGTGGAATAAAAATTAACGTCTTTGGAAAAGTAGCTAAAATTGTAGCTGTATCTACATTTCATTGTAGTTGTAGTTGTAGCTAGCTACTTTTTTGGAACTGTAGGTGTAGCTGTAGCTAAGCTACTTTTTTGGAAATGTAGCAGTAGTTGTAGCTAGCTACATTTTAAAAGTAGCTTCCCCAACACTGCTTGTTTGTACTTGGTGAACTTATCTGATTGCATTAATGAATTATCAGCAATACAATTAGCTGTAAGTTATAATTTAAATGGGTCAAAACGTTAGTCTTTAAAGGTGTATCTCGTCATCTCAAGGGTATTTAATTCTGGTCCCTTACTTGAAACGCAAAAGGCGGGTCTATATTTAGATGTTAAGTAATTTCAAAAACTAAACGTAAATCATCATTACTGTATGTCCCAACAGTTATTTTATGTGTATCACAATCACAGCAACCACATTATTCTATTAATATAATGATCGAAATTAATTATGCAAGAAGATTCACTATTTTAATATTTGCTCATATAATTAACTATTTTCAAAGCAATTATCACTTAAAATGTAGAAACAATAATTAAATAACAACGTATTCATTAAATTCATTAGTTGATTTGGAATTAGGAATCACGTCTCTATTTCACAGTAAATATTCTCTAAATTGCCAAGTACTTTTATAAAAGTAGGTTAGAGTAAGTTTAAAATAGGCCTATATTGTCAATTCCAAGAATATGCCAGTCTGTTTGTTTTGATTTAACCGCAAAATTTGACAGGTATGAACACATGACCGCATTACTGTCAAAAAGGTTCATCTTCAAAGATATTCCACCAAACCTTGACCGCTTCTAGCAAAAAAATCCAACCGTATAATACAAGTTCACACGGTGGCCTAGGATGTTGCAATCGTTTTCGACCCAAATAATTTATTCAGTGTAGAATTCACTCGACGGAAAGTGTCAAATGAAAGTAGAAACATCACAACGTTTTGAATAGACGCTGGTCTATAAGTGTGAAGGCGTTATAAACGGAATGTGTCACAATTGTAGCTGGAAATAGGCCCAAGAAGAAAGTAAGTTATGATTAGTTCCCGATGCCACTTTCCCCTTCTGCTAGGGTAAGGATTTCTGTTATTATAGGGTCCTACAATTACCCATGGTCCAAACAATGGGCCCTCACCCGCTGCCTTCATGGTCAATCTGAAGGAGATGTCAGACTCGATTATTTTAAACTGAGAAATGATTTGGTTTTTGTGGAAAGTGTGAAATAGCTATTCTATATTAGAACGTGAGGGAGTTTTTGAATAATCACAAACTTTTTGGTTTAAACAAGTATTAATTGAAAATACACAAATTGTTCTTTTATAAAGGACAGTGATACGTTTTATTTCTTGAACCAAAAAGAGCGGATATCGAAACGACTTCAAGTTAAACGGCAAAGCAAACAGGCTGGTATAAATATTTCAGTTATATTTAGGATTTTTTCGTCATACTGCAATAAGAGTGTCGCTTTTTGCTCATGCCTTATATTACAGTATTTTATTTTTATTTTTTGAAGGTGAAAAGAATCATTGGATCGTTGATATTAGATATTCTTTTCTCCGTCGTCAACTTCATCTATAGTTTTAATGAAGAATAATAGTTCTGATGGAAAATGTACATAATTATATTGGTATTTCAATGTGCTGTACTTATCATCGTATTACATTGTATCTTTTACTAAAATATTCTTTTATAAATATTTACACTAGTGGAAAAACATTTAAGTTATTCAATTAATATATCTCACAATTACTGTTAAAGGGGCTGGTGAAGTATTACCTTTCATACCACTTAGTTTATACGTTAAAATTAATATTTTCATATTCGTGAAGGAAATTTACTACTGCTGATTACTACGCCAAAGTAAAATGATGTTTTGTAGTACAGTATCGTTCATTTTGGTGCTTCAATATTTCAAACTGTCATGGCATTTTAACCAACGTTGGAACATTACATTTTATTTAAAGTTGGGTAGATTAAATTAAAACTTAACCTACTATATAATTATTATAAATCACACCAAATTATGACGACAATGACCATTCCGACACGTTTGTCTCATGAGTTCACCTAAGAGGTGATCTAGAATGTAAAACTCTTGCTCGCTTTGAGTGTCAAAATAATACATGCAAAACGAGTGAAGCCTGTGAAATAAAATTCTTCTGCACGAAATGGTTGATATAACATTAAAGACGTGGTCTATAGTGAAAACCTCTTGCTAATTCTTTACACTTTGAGTATGAAAATTATAAATTTTAAATAAGGGATGTCTTCGAAATTAAACTGTGTTAAAACAAATGTTTTATGAAACTTTGATTTAGGCTATAGCATAATTGTACGACCGAATTGGGAGCTTTAGTTACAGTACCCAATGCATGGTGTATGACTGGGTCATTATTTGTTTCTCTAGCTTAAGATCAGGAGGATCTTGAATTTAGGATGGATAAATTTGTAAAATAATTTCATTTTCGGGTCTGAAGAATTATATTAGCCAATATTAAGCAAATGTCTAATGTCATAAAGTTGTGTGGCTTTTGTTTGATTTGATATAAACAAAATTTAATAACTATAAATTTTCCTGATTTTCTAAGCTCCAGTGAAGAAACTTTCCTACGATTACGAACTTTACCTCCATTCTAAACTTTCCTCACAGGTTCTTTTTTTATATATTATTTCTTATAAATTATTATTTAAAATATTATTATTAAAATAAAGAAACTCATAACAACATCCTACAAAAAAAATCGGCTAACCATAGGATTTTAGCACCTCATGGACATGTATCACGGGGTATTCCAGTTTCAAAATATTTTGGGGGAAGTTCCGGGGGAAGCGGATACAAAGCCCGCCAGTTGCATCACTATTACGCCACAATGGGTTGACGTCAGATGGACGAGGGGTGGGGGGCGGGGGTCTCTACCAAGCCCCGACTTTCTTTACCAATTTATAACGAGGTACCTGGAGCGGCGCGCCAGTCTGCTCTGTAGTGTTGTGGTGCTTAGGTGTAGTGCCCACTTGGATTACTTTCACTCCTAAACGGTAAGTAAGCAAATATTTGATATCAAAATATTAAATTAATACTATTTATCGATAATTATTATCAATAGGTAGGAGTTTTTTTTGAGGTAGGGATTTACTTTCACTCTTTTTCGCAAAAGTAGTATGAATCTAATAGGTCGATAAATCATCAATTTGGTTTTGTCACCATATTTTCATTTATGAATTTCATACGTCTATATACTGTGTTTACTATTTTAAAATTGACCTTTTGAAAACACAACTCAAAATTTAACATCATAAAAATAATTTAAGAATTTTTTTTTGTATTTGGAAATATGTTTTTTTAATTTTTCTTATCTAAGCGTTCAAGTACAAGGACGGCCAATACCACTAGGTGCCCGTGGGTCCGTCAAGGACGCTCACCCCCGAGGAAAGTGAAACGTCCCGTAGGAGGTGGGGGAATGTGGGGCAGTGTATCCGGGACACGGGAGGGGGGGAGTGACCCGGCGTGTGGTGAAAGCCCCAACAGGATAGTGTAGTGTAGTGATGTGCCGGTGAGAGGAGCGAGCCTCAGGCCAGCCCAGGTAAATACAGCAACATGACTTTTAATATTAAAAAAAATTGACAAAAAACTTGTAAAAAAATATGTACTTTAAAAATATTTGAAAAGATTTTTGAAATACTTAGAAAAAATTTCTCTGGTTGGATACAGCGTTTTATGTAGGCTATTCAAAAAAAATTTCCGCACAGTTTTATAAATTTGAGTTTATTTTTAAAAATATTTGTATATATTAACAATCTATAGATGTAATTAAAACTGTTAGTTTATGGCAACTTCCAGCTAATTCTATCCAAATTGAAACAAACCGTTAAAAAAAACTTAAATTAAAAACACTATTTTTAAAACACTAAATTTTAAATCATAATAAAAAATATTTAAAAAAATTAGGACACCGCTAGCTGTCGGTGATTATTTAATGCAATTGTTCATCCAATGTAGTCTTATTTATCTAATTTCCTTTGCATTAAATTCCTGTGAAATAATTAACAAGCAACAAGCACAAATTAAAGATTCGGTGAATATTTTTACAGTAAATCTTGTTTAAGATTATTGATAGTGCAGTTTTATAAGGCGATACAAAGAAACAAATACAACTCACTCTACCAAAATAAAAGCTAGTTTACTTTAATAGTAAAATTTGCTCATCAAATTAACGTAACATAGATTCTCGTGTCTGTTGCATTATTTATTGTTTCATTAATTGGTAAACTGTTTATTCCATGTAAAAAAAATAATAAACGTTGAACATATACACTGTTTGAAATCATCTCTTAAGGCTCCATTAATGCGGTGGATTAAAGTACTATCATTGACTATGAATCCTTAAGGATTCATAGTCAATGGTACTATGCTTAAGCGTACAACTACAATCTTGATAATGGTTAGTGAGAAATGAGAGGCCTTAATTGCGTTAACAGCGATAGGTTGTGATTACACTCAACACGTCTAACCATTATAGCCATTGTTCTAGCCCAAGTGATCTTTAGCCTAATAACAATCCTTAGATAATGAGCTAACTGAGCTATTCTTCAGTTCTAATTTACTTATTTCTGTTACTGTACAATGGAGTTAGTTATGTAACTCTTTAGAAACCCTAATAGTTCATAGTTTGATTTTAATACTATTCACCCCACAACTTTATAACTATTTAAAAACTTATTCTGTCTTTCAAGCACAGAACATCCTTTTCAATATAGAGGCTTGCATCTTGATATCCGTTAGTAACATTTACACACAAATTATTTTAAAAAATATTTCAAATGAAATAAAAAGACTAGTCAATGTTACTTCTTCACTTACAACACGGACAAACTTACCAAAATCATTAAGTTCCTATTTTCTCCTAGAGAGATATTTTGGATTACAGTTACAAAACAAGACATTCACACGATTGTAACTCAATGACTTCACTGAAGTATTAAACACATTTTCACCAAATAACTCGTAAACCGTTATCAAGTAAACTGGCCAGTAGACGTGCAGATCTTTGCCAACGTCAGATACCCCTCCTGATGTACTCTGGCAGCGGGCAATCAAATAGTCCACGTGCTGAAGCTGATTATACCTTCCCTGAGTGACGGGGTGACAGGGGGTAACCGCACTTGACCTGGGAACACAGCTGATGAGATAGGAGCTTGTATGAGAGAGTGTAGAAGAAGTTGTACAAACGGGTTTACATTGTTTCTGGAACAACCATCTCATCGTAGGATGCTAGGTTCTAGCCAAAATAGTTTTTCACATTACTTCAGGCTAGGTCTAGAAGGTCAAAGCATTATCACATGGATAAATTCCATTAGTGATTGGCAGGATTTGAACCCAGGATCTTTTTTGACCGATGTCCCGCGGTCTACAAGACCGGCTCCCTTGAACCCAATAACGTCAGTGCAAACGAGTGTATGTGTCGGAAAATTACTACTATTATGTTGATTCAGAATGATTGTTTAGGGAATGTGTTGCGTAACTCATAAGGGTTGTTTAGTTATAATTATGTAAAGTTGATTTAATGTTAAAGATTTTTAAATGAGCTGGAAGTAAAGTTAAAGACTTTGTCATTGAGATAGGTTCGTTGTTTATTTCATACGAATCTCTTTATAAACATCTTACGCTTGGTAAAGTGTTAATCGTAGTTCTTTATGGCTCTCAATGCATGCACCTCAGGGGTTGCATGCGGTTCACCTACACGTTCTCTCTTCTTACTTTTCATTAATTTCAATTGAAGGCTTCGACGTCAAAATATTATCTCAATCGTTTATGCTCTGACAAGATGAATTTGACAGTGCTCACGATTTGGATTTAAGGTGAAACACATCATATTGGGTTCATTGTAGTTATTCAGAGAAGACTTTATAAGTATCTGACGCCACTTCAGTTCTTTTATAGCTATCAATGCGTGATAACTGAAGAGGATTTGGAGAGCGTGTTGTATTGAAGTGCCTCTCTATATATATTTCTCTCTGCTTTCTTCACATTGTGTGTACTATGGATTTTGACAGCAAGAAACTCTGGAGTGAGTGGTTTTCATACAAATGCACTTAAGTCGATTGCGAGCTAACTATTTCTTGTAGTGGTCTATGATAAGACTTATGTAATTAAGGATTTAGTGAAGCTAGCTGTTAAGGCAATAAACGCTCTCTCCTAGAGAAACTTGCCAAATCAAGGGTTGTAAAGCGAATTCACGAGGCAAAGGATTACTTCGTGGATTTGTTTACATATTTTTGTAACAATGCGTAATCGCAATTGCAATATTAAGTTGCAAATAAGCATTTTTGGGTAACCAGACATTTTTCAAAACTGTTAGTAAAACTTTGTTACAAAGGATATAATTTAGAAGCATACAGTATAATCGTGAAGAACTCGTTTTGGATTCAATCACCTACCATTAGTGCTATTGTGTTCACAACCATTTAAATATTGAATTTAATTATTACTTAATAAACTATAAATATTGAATTAGAATTCTATACAGTTTGCTCTATTTTTTCCGATAACTATGCATCGTCAGCACGACAGTGTTAGCTCGCTAAGTGATAGCGGACTGGAGTCAACGACCGAACCTTCTTATCACTCAGTGCTCTTATCAGTGAAGTAACGACTAGAGAGTGCCGAATTACGTTTTGATAAGAGCTTGACAAAGATAACGCGTCATAGGTTAGGTCAGGGATTCCCGCTTATCAGTGTGGGCAAAACGGAGAAAGTACGCGATAACTTTTGATAAGTAAAAAGTGCAAGTGTTTGTTTAACGACCGCAGTAAAAGCGATAATAATAAATTTTATGCTTTACATATACTTTATGTTATGTTTTAAATATTTTATCATTAGTTTTTTTTACCCCACTTTATAAGTATTATGTGTTTATGGTGTTATAGCATCTTAGTGCAGCGCTAAATTAAATTCTAAATATTTATTTTGATTTATTTTCTCTTGCTTCTAGTAATAAATTTTAATAGAATTTTAGTAGTTAAACATCATGAATGTAAATATCTTAGTTCCCTGTTTAAAGGTGGTTTACCCGTTCAAAGAGTAGTATTCAACATATTATTTAACAATTGAGAACATTTTCCGTTAACTACCACTACATAAGCAATATGTAACTACATACAATCTAAGGTTTAGGTTATACACCGGTTCTAACTAACCTAACCCAACTTAAAATAATCCAACCCTGAACAAGATTTGTAAATAACATGTAACATTCCGACTTGTAAAATAGTGAATCGACGGGAAAAGTCCATGATTTCATATTTTCATGCTTGTGTTATTTTTGTCCATGCAGAAGGTGCTTCTAAATGGGTAATTAATTAAAAAATAACACGATACAATATTCATTAGGCCTATGTATCATTAGTATATAATACGATTTACTAATTGTTTACCATTCATTGGTTATATTTTTCTAATCGTACAAAAATGCTATTTATATTTATACGTTATTTCATCCTTAAGTTCAATCATTATTGTTTAATTTGTTAAATAAACTGTCTGTGATGTTAACAATTGCAATTTTTGTACTACAACACATAGTATTGTGTTGTAGTATACATAGTAAATTAGGTCATACTTGTAGTGAGTAATCAGATGTACATCTATCAGATTATATGCGGGTGCGATAGTCCATTTACATTGTTAAAGGAACTTTTGGATTTTAATTTTGAAACATTGGTGAAATATATCGAAATAAGACTGAAATGACTGTTTATACATTTGGTGATTATCTAATGTATTTAGTTATAATTATTAGTGTGTTAATTTTCTGCATTTTGGCTAGTTACTATTAATTAGTCGTACATTCATTTTCTATTTAAAAACAACGTATGGACTTATTTTTGGTCAGTCGGGTAACATACAGTATTATGTGGAATATGCAAAGGAAATAAATTAACACGTCTTTTTATGGTAATGAATACAACTTGATCTCCAATTTCAATTATGCCGTGGTTTTCAAATATAATATGTAAACATTATTACATGTTACTAAACATATTCAGTAGCTATAACTATAAATAAATATTTCTTATGACACAGAATACATCTAAAGGAAATGTATTATATAAGTGGTGCGTGACCATAAAATTACAATTTACACACCAACGGCCTTTCGTAGTTAGTTGAGACGAAATCTTAAAACCATGTACAAAATGTAAAACCATGCTCTACCAATAAAGCGGTATTGTCTTACAACAATCTATCTTACAAAAATAAATAATTTCAATTTGTAATTTCAATTTTTTATGTCATAAGAGGATAGTACGAGCTTTAATACTTGAAATGTGATCGAAACAGATGTACGAGTATAGTTCATTGATAGACTGGCTGTAGGGACGATGAATGTAAATGTATACGCTTTCTCTGAGGAAAGTGGCACATGTGTGCTCGACACACATCAGGACTTGTAGAGACACTATAGACAGCCGTGACCGTCTCTAGTCTTTAGTCTGTAGTCTGTAGTGTCTCTCTGTAGAGCAGATCGGAACCCTCAATATACTCAATACTGAAAACCACCTATACCATCTCTATTACTTTATGCTGGAGACTACCTGAGTCCTAGACCTGATCCAGCCGTGAATTGTCATAACCAAGTATATTTTGCTAGTTTCTAACTGGCTGGCTAGGTTATGTGTTAAAGTACTCGCCTAGCAATCAAAAGGTTCGCCGGATCGATAATCTTCTTCTTCGTGACGATCCAATCCAGTGAGCTGAACCCCTACTGGACTGAGGCTGTTTGAGGCCTCTTCGAGAAAAGTCAATAGCTTATTGATGGTTAGAAAATAGATCCAGCTGTCCCTGATCATCGGACATTAAATGATCCTGATTATATAAACAGCTGATCTTGGTCCAGCCATACAGATCATCTTACTCCATCCTACTCGTATTTGGGTTAAATGGTTAAATACGCACCTTGCTGGCGTTCCCATCTCAATTAGTAATGATAATGACAATATCTAGTCTCTTGGTTGAACTCTTTTTACATGCGTTCATCATTCATGGAAGGTGTAGAACCTGGTATTTAAGTACTGTAAAATGGTGCGTACATGCAATGCATGGGTTCTAGCGAGTATGTTTTATCTATGGTTCTAGTGTATGGTCTCCTTAGTTATGCTTCCATCCACATTTTGTCTTTTAGAGACGACCGTAGCCGTTTTGGCAGTATCTATCCCACATACAGCCTGATTCTGTATGAGTCAATCTGTATAGGTTATGGTACCTAATCAGTGAAATTGTTCGTACACATAGGGACTATAAAAAATCCATTGATAGCTATAACCGGTTTTTATTGTCCCTTCTTCATTTTTGTCTCTTAGTGAAATGCTCTTGATGATTTGTAAATTCTTCAATCACAATAAACCTTTAAATACAGCCGTGACCACATAATCTGCAACCGTCTGTATCTCTGTCGATAGTGTTTGGTATCCTTCTGATTAAAAAAATAATAATTACTTCTGGGGTAAAAACCCAGACCGTTTTTGTCAATATGAATCTTCATCTGGGCTATGTAAAGTTTCTTGCCTAATGCTTCTTGGTGGTATTGCTTGCACAAGCATACTGAACGTAACCAGGACTTTTAGAGATAACAGAAGAGTGAGTCGAATCGTATCTAACAAGTCTTTCATATCATCTATAGTTGTAGATATCAGATATCATCAATGGCTGTGCAAAATTATATGTAAATATTACGTCAAAACTATGACTTAGAAAACACGTGACCGGTGCTGTTGGTGTCTATTATTTGTTCTTATCCAATAGTATAAAACTGTGAGAAATGTATTAATGTAGGCTATGTAAAGCACAATGTCTTAAGAGACAACCGCCTCTTCTCACTATTTCATGTCCTAATTTTAAATGGAGGGGGTTGTCCCATCAAACTGGAGTTACATTAGGCATTAGGTAAAAAGTGAAGGTTAGTATTCCTATTATAAATATTTATCCAACACTTACCTATCTGACCTATTACCATTGGCTTTATCTACTTATCTTATTTGCACATTTGAAAATAAATAATTATCAATTCCCTGTGTTTTTTAAGACATTCGTACATTTCTCGTTGTTTATTGAGAACATTCCAAACCTTGGGGTTATTTCTATTTAACGCCTTATGTTATATAGCGTGTTACATTGATGATAGTTCAATGAATGGCATATGACTTTTTTATAGTTCCACATTTTTATTCAAGTGATTGCACAACAATAGACTATTAATAAACAACAATTGAAATAAATTACGTTCAGATGATGTAAGGCAACATTAATATTTGTGTTTGGAAACGATTTTTTCATGTTTGTAACTGATAATTATTGTGGTTTTGCAGTTTTAATGTATAAAATGTTTCATATCTAGTTTATATATTTGACTATTAAAAAGTATTGACAAAAAATTCTAAAAATGTCTTGGACTCAACATTTTGACGATATAAAACACTATCAAACACGCCTTTTACACATAAGATACAATTAAATAACAAATTTCTTTGTTAATTTTTTTGTAATAGGCTTTAATTTAGTAACTGGGGTTATGAGAAGATCGGTTATGAGAAGTAATCGGTGTTCATCTGCATGAGTTCAATGAGTTTTTAAATATAAGTTTTGCTGGTAAGTACAATGATATTTAAAAGTTTCTGATATTAACATTACTATAATAATCATTTCTCTTTCGTCGTAACGTAAAAACAACAAGTTTGGAAATAAAAAATCAAAGTTCATATCCGTCCAGTTTTTACCTTAAACAAAATGAGTATTTCAATCTGAACCACCACTTGGGTAGTTCTATAAGTGTACGCTGTATTAAATGTAGTATCAATACTGTAAAATGAAATTAATTTATTCAAAAAGGCAATATTTACAATTTTACCTCGTTATTGTAAAGTCATAGATGGTATGAGCAAGTATCTTAGGTAAAGGATCCTGCGTATTCAATAGTTTCTGTGATTTTTAAGTAGACAAAACTACTAGAGCCTTATCATTATTCCAAATGCCAAAACAACCACAGTCAAAACAAGCTTTTAAATTGTTTTCGAGCGTTTGCCGTTTTTGAGAAAAATTTATTCTACGAAACTAACAACAAAGACTGTTTGGGGAAAGCAAAAATTCTGAAACCTATCAAATTAGTTCATTATATATGTATCAATATTGTATTTAAGTTAGATGAAGTTCTGACCTTTAGGTTATATTGTGCGAATTTTCAAAGCCATAAGATGGTTTCTGATACTCTAATAACAGGGTTTTATTATCTTCTGACTGTCATAAAATAATTTCGAAAAGGGCTAAAGTTTTTACAGGAATACTTAGAATAAAACAACGGAAATTTAGATATACTGTACTCCGTGTATTTCTGAGTAGTTTGGCTACTTTGAGTGTCTAAACTTCTTTCCTCGACAGTACCTAGTTGATTCGGTATGAATTTTCTGGACTAGTTTTACAAGGACTAATTGGCTGGGTGGCCAAGTGGTTATAGTGCTCACCTGAAAATCAAAAGGCCACTGGTTCGATCCTGAGAAAAGTCAGTAACTTTATCACTTTTCGAAAAAGAACATAGCTACCCTGGCCATTGGGTTCTAAATAAGGGATCCTGGCTAACTCAAAGTTAATTTAGTTTGGTAAAAAGCTACAAAATCATCTTAGTCAAACCACACTACGTCTATCTACACACACATCTACACTGCACTGTCTATCTACACTGCGTCTTTATATACGCATACTTTACTAATATTCGCGATAAAATATAACACACAGTCTGGCCCCATGTCAAACGATAATAATAATAATTAAATTGTTCGATGGGAACAAATATCATAGGAAAGGTTTAAAAACGAGGCTATCTAGCCCTTTAACAGAAAGTGTTCCTAATCCGTTACACGCAAAGTGCCAAACATTATTTACTTTCATCTTATAATTTTACTGTTGCCATAGCTTGGTAAGAATAATATTCGTGTGGGGTGGATGATAACCTGTAGTTTCATTACTGAAATCAAGAGCAAATAATATTTTAACGCTAACAATACGTTTCCAACCAAATAAACACATATTAACACCTCGACATCACAAATTGGGACACCCAGCCTGTGGTTCATTACAAAGTATAAAACGCAACTTTGCATGTTCCGTCCTGTTAACATTCCCGACTCATCTTCATCTTATTGGCCATCAGCCAATCGACAATGCTAATCGATTCTTCGCATGATTGGCTTTCTCCGTACAACCTTGGGCCATCAACTCGTGTCCCAGCTGTCCCAGTGACTAGAGAGTGTTTCACGCGAGTCGGATTACAGAAAAAAAACTTATGCCTAACAATATTGAACAAGTTGAAAAAAAATTGGACTATTACTAATTATTGTTTTGGTTCTTCAATTCTAATAAAATATATAACTCCCTTTTTAGAGGTACGTATGTACTGGAATTGCCAGTTCATGTTTCAAGTCTTGTTTGAAAAATGTACATTAAAAGGATTTTGCCAGTCGAGTGGTTAGCGTGTGGGAATTCTGGCCTGAAGGCACATGTTCAAATCTTGTCTATCTCCAACTAAAGTTAGAGAATTATAAAGTAATCTTAATGCAAATAGTTCATAGTTAAATAAATAATTAGTCTTAACATGTTTACTAGAGAAAATCAATAAACATAATTAATTACATGTGAGAATTACATTCGTCTACATGCGATCGCTGTTTGTTATTTTACTCGCCTCTGTAATGAAGGATTTTCATTCATTCATCCTGAATGAACCCTTGAGAAATTTTAGATTTTTTTTGCATTAGGCCTAACTATTTACGTAGGTCCAATAATTAAGAATTTCATTCAATTGTATCAAGACTTGTAACTTCCAATTTCAAAACTGTCAATAGTGACTCTGTCTGTTTCTAAAACATTATTTTTAAGATCGAGTTTAACTGAACACGTCTTTAGAACCTTTAAACAATATAGCATAGTTCATCCTGTCGTTTCAAAATGCTACCGTCTTCTTTTAGATCCGGGTCTATGAATGACCGTCAAAGACTTTATATCAGTCCCCTCAGATAAAGTATTTTAGGAAGAAACTTTATCAGTCACTGCAGGGCCAGGGCTGTAGGAAGACTTTATTTCAGTCGCTGCAGAGCCATGAACCAAGGAAGACTTTCTGTCAGTGGCTGCAAGGCCAGTACTCCAGGAGGACTTTATACTCTGTACCAATTTCTGCATGGACAGAAATTGAGGAAGTCTCTATATGAGTTTCTGCAAGGCCAGGAACCAAGGATGACTTTACGTCAGTGGCTGCAAGGCCAGTAGGCCGAGGAACCAAAAAGACTTTATGTCAGTGGTCCAGGAGGTCTTTATACCAGTTTCTGCATAGCCAGAAATTGAGGAAGTCTTTATATAAGTTTCTGCAAGGCCAGGACTTGAGGAAGACTTTGCATCGGCCATTGAAGGGCCAGAAATTGAGGAAGACTTTGCATCGGCCGTTGAAGGACCAGGACTCGAGGCAGATTGTATATCAGTCGCGGAAGAGCTGGACCCAAAGAATACTTTCAGCCAGTTTTTGCAGGGTCAGCTCTCGAGGCAAACTTTATATCAGTTGCTGTAGGGCCAGGACTCGAGGAAGACGTTGTATCAGTCACCGCAGGATCGCAGGTTGTTAACTAAAAGCGAATGTTGACGTTCAGGAGCGGTTGCCGGATACACCGGCAGAACGGGGTTAATGAAAGACCCGACCCACAGCCGGCGGCCGGCCGCTTCAAACTTTGTAGAAAGTAACTCCGTCAATTTACATGTTGATGAATTATTGGAAAGTGGATCCATAAACAGAGCCTGTAAAATATTTATAACCTTGTGACGATGTGTGGGTGAAGGTGTCGGGTCGGTACTTTGCAGGACGGTACAGTAGTAGAGAGGGACAAACGTTGAGGGAAAGAACGAGTGAAACGCTGCGAGTACATAATGATCCATAACAAGGTGTTAACAAGTGATTTTAGGCATCTCGGTAGGTGACCAAAACATATTTTAGGCCAGAGCTCTTTAGCTACACAATAAAATTTCCATTATTTCAATGTTAGTGATATAGGTATATGAAATGCAGGTAAATTTTAGTCCGGCAAGTTCTGTGTGTTAATGAATGTTCAATTTGACAATGTCAGATCCATACGTACTTGATTCGGTGCAAATAGATTTGTAAAATGTCCTACCCTCTAGGGATTTCAGAGACTTAATGTAAACTTGGCGTTTTCTGACTATTGAAGAAGGTAATGGGAATGACTACACTTTTGTTGAAAGCAATATCTAGTTTTGTAGAGACCTCAAGTGATAGGTCCTTTCTAATTGCCAATGAACGCACAATCTCTCACGTACTCTCACAATTGGGCTTCTCCTATGCCGTTATTGGCGACCTTTACATTTTAATCAACCGTGTTATTACTTCGATTAAACTATAAACGAAGCCAATGAATATTCTTTGTCAAAAATCTTCACACAGAAAACCAGTTAAAGGATAGAGGTTAGTGGTAATTTCTGTAAATAGTTTTACAAATGGCTCGGAAAATAAGTTTTAACATGTTTAGAGAATAGTTTACTCATTTAACGAAACGTCATTATGTATGGATAATTGTGTCGCGGAAGAGCTTAAAATGTCTGTACTGAATTAAATTAATTGGCTATCCTTATTAGGAGATTTGTTTGTTTACAAACTTTGTCGTATTTTTTATATAGGCTACTCAGTGCACCAATCATTACTTCAAATTAGCTTTGGTATAAAACAGATCTACAATGACAGACTATAAGTATACCTAAGTGGCAATACATGCTGCTAAAAGCCGTCTAAATTGTTCAGTGCATTATTACCAATTAATTCCTTCGCAAATGGTTACGAAATTATTAGCTCGTGAACATTATGTGAAGCACTAAGCCACTTTAAGGACTTAGAACTTCATGAATAGTCGGAGTAATCATATCGAGTCCCCCCTAAGTCTTAATATGAAAAAGATGATCACTAGGAATGCTTTCATAGTAGTGAAAGCCAGTTGGGCGGAGCGTTCAAGATTCATGGTTACGTCAATTTAACTTACCGGTTTGTATCAGAACTATCAATATCTATTACAAGTTTCATAAGTAAAGGTGTGGACATAAGATAGGCCTACATATTATCCTTTGTATCGGTATGTTCTCACTACAAAGCCTTAAATCGTTTTCAATCCCAAATAACCCGCAAGTCATGCCTTCTTTATATTAACCCTCGAATTATATTAAAATTTACATAACTCCGACGACATTAACAACGTTCCTTTTACATAATAAAAGACTCATTGAAAAGAAGGGAAGTCAGATGAGTTTTAATTAGACATGCTTCGAAAACAAGGAAAGAGAAAGTAAAGAGGCTCGCGCATGACTATTGTCTGTCATAACGAGCAGTTGACAATGTGCTGAGCAATGAGCATGCGTAGTGCGTAGCGGGCGGCGCCGAGCAACAGGAAGACATGTAGGTCGGTGCTCCAGTATTGTGCCTTATCAGACAGTGAAAGTGACGCTGATAACGACAACAATGAGTAAATGGCGGCAATCCCATTGTTGCGGTGAAAGCTGGCGGCTCGCAGCTCGCGTCTTGATCTCAGATACAGATAGAATTCGTATCGCTCTCTTCCCAACTATTCTCCACGTTTCTTTAATCCGGCGACAGATATCTGACCCACATACTCCACAACTCGTGTTTCCTTTCGTGCACGGACGTGCAACACGCTGTGCATCTCCCTCGCTACTTGGAACTCGAAACTCGCCGATCACTTGCTACTCGGAACTCGAAACTCGCTTAGCAAAGTACTTGGAACTCGTAACGTTTCCGATGGTTTGTAGACAAGGTTATTTCAAAACTTTGGAGGATTTTATTTTAGACGCCACATACTGGTTATTGTGGTTGTCGTTGATAATTATGAACCCAGCTGTCGTTAATGTTAGGACTTTTAATAAATGGCCCTGGATGGAGAAGCATCTTACCTTAGTCAGTACTAAGCTCCACGACCCCAAGGCATTACGCCCTCATATTTCATTTATTTTTGAGTAAAACATAAGCTGCCCTAACAGTGATGTATTACCTTAGATTATATCCTATCTTGATTGGTGACATGGCGAGATTGATTAGAGTGCTCACCAAAAGTTGCCGGTCTGATCCTTATAACAGCTCCAGCATTTTGTGGTGGTTTAAGACTAAGCACAACTATCATTCATCATTAATGAAGCAAATCGTCCTTACTAAATGCATTCTTGAAATCAGTTACAAAGATATGAACTTATTAATTCAGAACCCACCCTTGCTTACTGTACCTTGATTTATCAGCATCGTAGCCAACCAGTCAATTTATTCTCTTTTAAGTAAAATCATACTATTCGGATTCGGATACATCATCAGAAAGATACCTCTCCTGGCTCAACTATCCCGACTAAAAGAGATGCCAGTTACACAATAAATTTGATAACATACGAATAAATACATAAATAAATTAACACATGTTATATCATACGAGCAGAGGTCCAAAAGAAATTTAACCATCTTTGTAGTTTAAATAATTATTGCTATTATCTTCAGTATAATGTACATTTTTATACCTACAAATTATTTTGGCTGGTAAAATTTTGGTGATATTCAGGAAATTGGTTAAACATAAAATAATAATTTCAAGAAAGATAGTGGAAAGATAATGTCAATCACGTCTTAATGTGTAAGCAACATTGATTACTATGGACATGAATAAAAGTAAATGGGAATATTCATATCTCAACACAGTGAAAGTTGCTGATGAAAGGCTCGGGGTAGTAATCAAATTCATGTTATTGTTGCATTTAATTGAGGGTGCAACCTGGCCGAAATTGCACATTATCTCAACAAACCAAGTAAATGCTGATGGAAACAGTTTCTTCAGCGTGTAACAAGTAGACATGTTCATTTCACGGAGATGTCGGATGCGTGCAGCGTGTAGAACGCGTCGTAGAAAGTCCGTTGCTACTCAAGGTCAGAGAGCCGGATGCAGCAGTCGGGCAGAACTGGAGAAAGTTGAGCCCACCATCTGTCTTCCGGTGGTCCCCACAAAACAAACCCCTCCGTACACTTGACTGAGTCCGCGCCCGCGGGAAATGAAGAAAAACTGGCGGGAACCTTGGCTAGGCGAATGCCATTACCTTTCTCCGTGACGCCGGCGCCGACACTTGTGATCGTTGTAACTTAACTCAAACTCGTACGGTTCTGAATGTAAATTCAAATGCATTGTATGTGGCTGTACAACTGAGATTGTTCTTTTGAGGGGAGTATGGATGTTGTGGATCTCACACGATACACAATCTACTATATTGATTCAAATGCATGTGCACAGGACGTAGTTTCAATTATCACTTTTAGTACAGTAGCTCGATCGAAGTTTAACCGATCATGAGCCAATTTGTATTAGCTATAGAAAACTATAAATGGACATCACTCTAACATAGCTATCAAGCCTTAATATTTCAATATGCCAAGAGACATCTATCATACTACCTTCATAATCCAACCAACCCCTTTTCGAAAGACTACCTTTCCCTAAACAGTTAAATAATCGTATGCTACGACATTACCTGAAATTAAAGTTTTGTAAACATCAAAACAAAACTGTTGAGTTTGTCGATTTCTTGCTTGCATATCATTGTGGTTTCAAGTATAGATGATCTCACCCCACAACAGTCTTCAATCGATTCATTTACCCGCACATAACACACACTTATATAATCACAAGGTAGAGGCAGATCAGCAAACACTTTCCAATCAGCATTATAGGGTTTGATTTTACAGTAGTTTGATGTAATCTGTCGTCTGTCTCTTCTTGAAGAAAACTTCCTGCTATGCAGCAAATGGATGAATGCTCAAGCATATAGATGTATGCATGCAATGTTGTAAATCATTTCAACCCTTATTCACAAATGAAAATAATCAAGATATTTTGATACTTTGTCATCATTCCTAGTAAATTTTGCCTGCAACCGAATCTTGATACAGTTTTGTTTTGGCGTAGCGGGTGGACAGGTTGATGATATCTGGGTCATCAAGAGACACATGGTCACGTAACCTAACCCGGGTGGGAGGGGCGTAACCCTAGATGTCACTCGAGTCCACCTTTGTCTAGCAAGGCTTGTATGTGGTGCCGTGGTGGTGGTTGTGATCAAGGAAGGGGTGAAAGTCGGCCATGCGAGATAGTCTGTGGGTCAGTAGGATGATTCTCTTCTCCTGAGTTGCTGGTGTCACTTTCCAACGCTTGCTACATTTATTGGCCCAGCCACCTGCCCGATGGGACGCCACTTTCCAACCACTCCTTCCTTATGGAGATCGTGCTCGGTACAACCTGATAATCGTGGATGGCGTGGAAAGTTGAATTCGATTAGTGTTCTCGATCTCCGTTCCAAAACGGTGGGACAGGTTAGGGTTGTGCCTGTGTATGGAGTCTGGCTGAGATAGTGCGACGAATGGGACAACCACGTTGTTTATAGTTTGTAATATGATATTTATACCTATAAACAAGTAAGGTTACATTTTTGATTGTTGAAAAACAATTATAGCAGGCATAGCTTTATGTAACTCTAGGTATGTGAAGTGATGTACTTACCAACTAAAGTCCTTTTACAAGAAAAATTTGAATCCCTGAAAAAAAAGGAAACCCATAAGTCTCATCATAGATAGGTACACAAGAACATACTCTTTGTATGGTGTCATGTACTATAATTGAATTGTGATTAGCTTTAATTAATCGTTTGGCTCAGAACTTGTATTTACAATTACTGAACCAAAGCCTCATATATCTCTAGGATTCTATCACTAGATTTAGTTTGTTATCATGTCCGGAAGAAGAAGCTACGATATCCCAAGGTGTGGAGTGATGCAGTGGACATGTGTGACATGGTAACGGTTTATGATAACTAATCGTATCTCCTGTTACAGATAGAGTGACCGAATGAGGATCAGTATGTCGTCCCAGCCGGGGCGCCTGGCGTCCATCTGCCTTGCTGTCCTCGCTCTCCTGCAGGTAAATACCCACAAAACCTACCATGTTCATATTTAACCTACCATGTAGGGCCTACATTCCCACGATACTCCGGGAAAATGGTTTTAATGTCAATTTCATATAACTTCAAAAATATATTTATAACTAGTGTCCCTGTTGCTCGAAATCGAGCAATTTCTAAGTATTTCAGGCATTATTTTAAAACAAATAACAGTTATAATTTTTGATGACTTTAAAAGATTCGACTCAAATATTATGGAATACTCAAGATGTACATAACAGATCGATATAATCAACATTTTTTGTAAAAATATCTTATCATTTTTCAGAAGCAGATTTTTTAGTGTTTTCTACATATAGCCTTACTCAAAGCCACATTAGGTTGTCCATAATAACGATTATATATAAAAAAAACACACATTATTTCAATTTCTTCTCCTTGGTGGTGTTTTATGACTTTTATGTTTCCATAGTTTGCTAATCGGCTCTTTCAATGATTACTAAGAAATGCAGCACAGTGTTAATTCAGTTTATTTTTAGTATAACCATTTATCCAGGCTCTCTCGTTTTTTTCCGTTGTAATATTTACGCCAACCCAAATTCAAATAGTAACTATTTCATTTCAACCAAGTAAGTAAATGTTTGTAGCAAACTAACCGTTAAATTAGCAAACTTATTGACTGTGTTTACAATTAACATATGCCCTTCTTCTCACTTTAAATTTCTGACAACAGCTGGAGTTTCATAACAATATTTGTTTCCCATGTTAATCTTATGGAGAAATACAAAACTTTAAAGGGCTCCAGGGCCTCACCCTCTAATTATTTC
Organism: Macrosteles quadrilineatus; assembly: GCF_028750875.1. Taxonomy (NCBI): domain Eukaryota; kingdom Metazoa; phylum Arthropoda; class Insecta; order Hemiptera; family Cicadellidae; genus Macrosteles; species Macrosteles quadrilineatus. The sequence continues at coordinate 96,225,283 of NW_026542596.1, forward strand.
CCTAAAAAGAAAGTTTCCTGCACAACTTCACGGTACGCTCTTTCCAATGACACCAAGAACATGTAAATTGGTTTCGTAGTTTCGGAGGAGTAATTGTCACAAAAATCCTGCTTGCGTATTAAATAAGTATAGATTATCGTGGATTTTGATTAATAATGCCCTATGTCTCCTTGGCTTGGCACCCTTGTGCTCTGAAGGTAGTTTAGGAAGATTTTATCCTAAATCGATAGCTGTCTTATTTTCTCAAAGTATTGTCTAAACCAATAGGAAACTCACTGCAATCGTAAATTCTTCATCTAGAGAACAATCCCAATAGTAAGAGACGTGACATTTAAAATATTTAAATTTGTAAAGCGAAGCAATTTTAATAGGGACATAATGATACTGAATTGCTTAGAGCGTCATAATCTGGCAATCCAACTTAATGACAGTTTTTAGATAAGGAACGAAAGTTTCGCTTGGAAAATTCAAATCCTTATAAAACCCTTTGAGACGGTAAAAAATACAGTGAATATAATTTGAATTAAGTTTAAGTATACTGGGAAACTATTTCAACACCAATCTATAAGACCGAACAAATTATACGGGTATTTGATAATACATGGGATTCCACGGAGAACCCCCTGACCACATTTTATTTCTACACACACTCATGATATCTTACAACCCCAACTACATGACAATACTCCCAAGATAATCAAGTCGTTGATCTCTTACAAATCATCTCCAGATGTGTTTGCAAGGAGTCACAAACACTCTGACATAAAACTGTTAGCATTCTACGAGTCGGACCCCCGGAGCGCGCTGCAGGTGCTCGCAACACTTTCCAACACTTGGCCCCTCACCTCTCAGATGTGGGCTAATCACGAGCCTCGCCGCCCCAGGGCCACTTTCTGTTGTTTGCCATCGTGAACATCGTTTGTTAACTCAATCACTTATTCATACACGACGAGCACACGTTGATCAATCGGCGTGTCAATATGGGAACTTTCCGCTCAGATGAAATTTCACGATGGCCAAATCTACGTTCTAGTTCTTGGACAGGTAAACTATCGAGTAGGCAGTTGAGTTTGAGCACTTTGATTCTGTAGATCCTTTACACCCGTGGCATTTTACTGTAGTATTTCTGTGAAGAGTGATAGAATTTTATTTGACATGAAGGTTTTCTTCTGACGGCCATCTCAGTTTGAATTTATCGATGTAGACTGAGGACTTTGTGGTATGGACAGCATTTTGTTGTACGCGTAAAACCAGATTAATTGGGTATGGTTGAAATAGAGTGAACCATAGTGGGTGGATGAGTTGAGATAGTGAGTGTCCAAGTAGTCTTGAAACCCCGTTAGGTTCAATTAAAAGCAAGTAACCCATTTATCAACTTTGCGATTGCCGTGGATAATGTGTTTATTTTTTCAGCATTAGTTTAATAGCCTAGTAAAATAATAATAAATAGTAATAATAATTAATAATTAGAAATTGAGCAGAGCGAAACGAAGCTCTTTGAGATCGGCTTCAACGCAAACTTTCTAACACTCAATAACGGCTAAACATATTAGAGTCAAACTTACCAAGGTTGTTGCGACAAATATTTGGAAGGTTTGAGATTAAACAATTGCAGTGTTGATAATCTATATATATAAGGCAAAGCCCTCACTGACTCACTCACTCACTCACTCACTCATCACTAATTCTCGCACTTCCCATTTACCTAGGAGGCTGAAATTCGGTACACCGATTCTTTGGGCATTAAATAGGAAAAATAAGTAGCTTTTATTCTGATCGGGCTTCCGGGCTCCGCCCCAGTGGCTCTGGAGTTTCCAATGTTAACCTTATGCTTTTTCATATTTAAAAGGAATTTATAATGAATCTTAACAGCTGTTTCAATTAAACAAGTTGGATCTGTTCTGGGATGTTCAATAGCATTAAAGTTACAAGGATTACCAACAGGGACAGCACTATAATTTTTTTTTTCATTTATGACAACAGCTAATTTGCAACCAAAAGCTGAGGGAGCGTAGCGAACGAACTTTAACCTGGAGGCGAGTTAGTTTAGCGAACGAATTTCAATCAGAACGTAATTGAGCCATGCGAATACTTATGAAGTTAAACGGGGCCAAGCCCGCGGGTACAGCTAGTGCCTATATAATTTTAAAGTATCTTTAAGTTTTTAAATTTTAAACATTGGTCTCATTAGTTGCTATGGTGGTGACAAAATAACGTCGGTAATGTAAACAAAAATCATAGCGTTAGCATATGCTTAAAGTCAAGCAAATATACGACCTAAACACAGTGCAAAGGAAAAAATTCGGATGATTACCACTAATAAAATAATACAGAGAAAGTTTTACACACCATTTGGAAACTACCACTGATCGATAGACACAGTATTTTACAGATTTTACTTATGTAACGCTAATATAAATTAGGTTATAACAAATTATATTTATCTGATGTGATTGGGAATTAAAACAGCTATTTGAATCAGCAGTTTTAAATAACTAGGTATTCTGAAATCAATATTTTCATATAAATAGGCCATTATAAACATGTAGTCTTACTATTTACTTTAAACAGTACAAGAAAACTTCTTATCCTATTGCAAAATTTAGACCCTATTTAATAATTAGTAAATAGTAAGTAATACTCCTAGTAAAATATGTTAAGACCTTCTTATATGACAAAATTCCATACACGTCTTGATCTGTTATCTTTTGTTATGTATTGTAACTATAATAATTTCTCCCCCATCCGTACATCATACAAATAGTTTTCTCATAGTAAAACCCAAGTAAACAAGTTTAAATTACACATCAAATTGAGGTTTATCAGAGTAGTTCAGAGTAGTAAATAAGGACGGCATTAATGACAACAAGTTCAGCCAGAAACAAGATCGTTGTACCAGTATTGGTCAAGGTTGTTCTTATTTTAGCCGGACCGGTCGAGGTTGCCCAAGTGTTTCCGTCAATGCGCATATTTTCAGAGCAAGTTCCGAGTGGGGAAAGTCTCGAGTAACTTGCCAAAAGCGAAACTCGTCCAGTCCGGGTCGTGTGGGGACTGACACCCTTCCTACAACAGGGTCCTTACTGGAGATCCTATGGGAACTGAAGAGGGCTTGAAGTTTAGGTGTCTAGAGGAACGTATCAATAACTATCGGGAATGAATAACTGATCTAATAATTCGCATGTTGTGAGGACTGATTTCAAAAAAGAAATCTTTTCTTTTGCCAAGGCAATTAACTTTTTTTTTATTTTCTCTATATTTTGGAAAGAGGCCTCCTCTTTACCACATCCAGGACAGTGACGAGGGTAAAACCGTGGATAAAAACACGAAAAATTGATGACCATCAAAACAGATTACAGTTGGGTTTTGAATTGACCTAGACAGTTGAATACAAGCCAGACATAATAGTACGCAAACGTTTTCTAAAACATGTGCTCAATTGTAAAACTGTTTCCCGAATAGACAGGACAGTTTTAGCTGGTCTATTTGAAGCTCTAAAACTATCCTGTAAAGGTGTTGGGAAGAAAAAATGTACAAGCTTCATATAAAACCCGTAAACACAATTAGGCAGCTTTTGACGAGTAGGTTTTAAGAACAACTGATTAACATTTTTGATCTAAAACTAGAATCGTCTCAATACCATAAAATAACAGGAAACCCACTTCGAACGTTTTTATAGCAATAAAGATGTCGAAACAGTGGAGAATGCTGGAATCTCGAAGCCAGGGAAATGATATAACTGTATAAAACGAACTTTCAGAATCCAGAACGGATGATTTCCGGGTGCTAAACCCACTTCCAGTTCGAGTTCGGATTCGTCGGCAGATGCCAATTTTCCACCCGAGAGACATCAAGTGTCGAATTAGAGGTCTTCCGCAATCCTACGACAATTTTAGTGAAGGGCTACTTATTTACAGTATGTCCGTAGCAGTAAATAAATTGGTTTGTAAATTAGCTCGAACGGTTGCGTTAGTGGGTCACGAGGCAGTTTCAAAAGTCTTCATTGCGTTGCTTGTGGTATGTCTCTTCACAGTTATTGTGATCTCAAAGTACACGTAGCCTAACAGAATCATCGTTTCCAAACTGTTAAGTCCAATAGGTGCAAAATGGACATAACCTATCACAGTAAGGTGTTTTGTAAGCTTTTGACTCTAACTGGCCTAAAAAGAACATAACCCATCACAACCAACTATTGTATATCGTTGATCACAACCACCCACCAGGCTATTGAGCTTAACAGGCCCAAAATGGACATAACCTATCACAATAATCTTTTTCCAAAGTGTTTCGTCCGCCAGGTCCAAAGAGACACAATAACATAACACAATAACAACAATACATAACAAAACATAATAATAACAAAAACACATAAAAACTACAAATAATTAATAATTCAATGCTCTTTAACAACCACTGACAACTAAAATCCCTAGTTATTGAAGAATCATTTCTAAGAGGGGAATTAGGAAAAATTGGAGTACACTCAGATGGAAAATCGTACAGTATTGCGTATTTAGGATGACAAGAGGCGGTACAGACAGCAATGGAATGATGTTGTAGTTACACGCAGTTTGATCAACCTCTGATCAATTTAATGTATTTTGATCTTTAGGGATATTTTATTTGTAGTGCTGATGAATGAGAAGACAGCTTGGTACATAGTATTTATGATACACATCTGACCTAAGAATAATGATTCTATGTATTTTTAAACGAGGGTTACTATTCCAAGCAAAATCTTATTCCTACGACCCCTAAACTATTTCCAATAGCTCAAAAGTAAACGCTCAGTGCATGACATAGGATTCTCTAGTTTTTCATGTAACTATAGTTCTTGTAAATCATCAGTTCAGTAAGAAACTTGCTGAGCTTCTAGTTTAAAAAGTTTCCAGAGTTACTCCACTCCATATTCAGATGGCATCGCTCTGGTTTCCACCGAGTCCGTAAGTGATTGACACGGCTCCCATTGTTGTATCCGGGTTGGTTTGACGTGTCAATGAAATGGAAGCCAACTATGGATATGGTAAGCTGATGACTTACTTTCCCGATACATTTCCCACCGAGTCCCTGATCTGAGTCACTCTCCTCTACACTTTCCCCAGTCCTTGACGACACGGACCATCTTTGTCTGGACCGAGACCAATTTCCGTTTCAAGTGATTTCGTCCGAGTGGCATTTCTCGAGGGTTTTTTGCTTTTACATACCTACCGTTAGACTGGAATAGCTTGGCCTGAAAAAAGATCTGGGGTGTTGCACGTACATGAAGGAAGAGTTAGTTTTTATTATGTTTTTTGCGAAAAAAAAAATAAATAAACCTACCAGAATGTTACCCAGTATTTGTTTAAGATACTGATTCTAAAAGATAAAATGGGTCTTTTCCCAGATTGATTTTACAGTACTTTGGTCTATAACTAGTCAACTGTAGTATGCACGCCTAAAAATAGTTTTTGAAGAAATCAAAAATTGAGTTTGTCGAATCTTTGTATTGAAGAGATGATCTGGGGAAAATACTAGCTGACGCTCAAGATGCGTTATAGCATCTTCAGGTCAAGCTTTTACTAAACTATAAACAAGCAAATTCATTCTAAAGCTAGTCAATTGGTAAAATATATATTCACAGGGAAACTCGACATTTGTTGGGATATTTAAAAAAAATAAAACTGGGCAACTTTTCTAATAATAAAATTATTTTGGGAGGTACTCCATGCAATGTTTAGATGTTTATGAGATAGTGTAAGATTTTTTATGAATTTTTGGAATGAGGTAATAAATTCAGAGTTGGGTTGAACTTCAAATCGTATGTTACACGTATTTACTACGCAATAAAATAATACACAACCAATACTTCAGTCACCAAAATCTATTCGATATGATGAAATAAACCCAAACTTATATCACTGATTACCTTTCTCGGCAATCGATTTACTTAATTACTTGTCAATTATCCGTTTAAGAAGCTGTTCAGTTAGAAAATCACTTTAACGATGTATTGATGAGGGTTGGTTATGTAATGCCCAAAATTATCACCGTAGGTAAAAGTGATTTTGACAACAGCCAGGGAGAAACGAACTTGCGTACAGTGAAAGTGAGTTTACTGATTTGAGATAGGGGCGCCTCTATACAGTTACTTGTTATTAACCCGCGTACAGCATTGGTTACAACAGTTTTATTTTATCTAACAACAAAAATGTTTTGCAAGCTGTGAATATGTTGTGTAATAAATGTTTGTGTTTTGCCTGAACGGATTATAGACGTGGTTTGACATACTTTTAAACTTTACACTTGTTCATTAATTTAAGTACCAGACTGTGTTGAACAATAAAGCTCACGAGCCTATACAATAAACAAAAGGCATACGGTAGAGAAGGTGCTACAAATCTGGACATATTGAGTAAATGGAAGAAATCGGCATAGTTCCAATACGAAAATATGGCTTGCATTACACTTTTCGTCTTCCGTAACTAAGGGTTACCTGATATATAACTGAGGAAATATTGAATTATTGGATGTGTTTGCCAGCCTAGTGGTTCGGACTTCGGCTTTTACGAACGGATCTCTTCCCCTGCACACCGAGAAACATTTTTTCGACCGAATTTCCTTAAGTGTTTGTGATACCTTGATTGCACTGTCGTTTACATTAAAAATTATTGAATCGTCAGTTGATCATAACAAACATAAGATCCTCAATGCAAGTAAATGTTTCTAACCGGTTGTCTATCACAGAACACCCCCTTTTATCTAACTAACTGACTATCGGCTAACGTATTAAATTAAACGATATAGATTCTACCGAGTGGGGTTTTCAGTTAAATTCATCTTGAGTATAAATTTGTTATTAAATTAAGGATAGGAAATCCACATCAGTCAAGATCTGAAATCTAAATCGACTAGAAGTACGAAAACTAAACAAACCTACCCTCACATATTTTAAACCAACTGTGTCGCAATGTATCGCTATCACAATGTTTACACCAGACAAGACTCAAATTGCTCGTCACTAAAGACGTTTCACACTTTTCCACTCGACTGGTGCTGCGAGGCGTAGAAGTAATATTTGCAGGTAAATGGCGTGGAACGCTGTCGGGCGTCGGAGACAAGTGGCCCAGATCTGTATTGTGGTCCTTTCCCGCCAAACGTGTGGCCCACATCACTTTCTCCCGCCATAATGTGACAGTAAATGCTTTTTCGCTGTTTGTCGTGCATTGTTTAGATTTATGTTGAAGGTACCGATTAAAATACTCAAACTTGACTTGAACAACCCGTATGAAAGTAAAATTGGTGATTAAGTTGTGGTTCTCGCACATTCTAGTTTCAAATCATGATTATTGTTTACTCAACATGTAGACAGACCTATTATTTTTGTATCATTAAATATGTTTTATTCAATCAGACTTCATGCTGCACATTGGATTCACGTACAACACTGTGTGGATCCTAAACGTAAACAAATGAAGTCACTGGCCCGAATCTTATACCAATAACCTTGACATGTGGTTTTGAAGTTTTCTTCGTTCCCATTTAAATATTGATTAAACACGTTTAATTTTGGGTCAGTGACGTCACTTATGTTTATGATCCATACTATTTCTATTCTTATATCAGTGGTATAAACATATAAATGCAGTTTTAGTGAGATAACAAAAGAGGTTTCTAAACGTTTTAAAATTTTGTAAATCATATATTATAAAGTAAACAATTTGCTTGAGGGGCTAGCGATTTAAAACTCAAAATTTGGACCCGTAGGGTGGTACTTGCATTAAGGTAATTATAAACCTTTAAATTATCGCTACGTAACCGATGACCATATGATCTAGATACGCTATGTCAATAAGGTTGGCGAGGAAATCTTTAAAAATAACAATACGCGAGTTCTAGTTAGTGAAAGTAGTTAGAAGGCATTTGGAATAGTTACTATCACTATGTATGGAGTGAAAGGGGAGTTACAAGGTGGTCACTGTTAAGTCCTGACTTTTATTGCAATAGTCAATAAAAACCCATTTAGTACTGTAATCAAATTACAATTAATTACTTGTAGGTAGTAAACCTTGAGTTCTATGCTAAAAAAATGTACAAAAACAAAAATTTTAATTTGTACATGGTTTTTTCTTTTCATTTGGTACCTATTGCTCCTTTAAATGTGTTTTTAGTTTTAGTTTTATCTTATGAATCTCATTAATTTATCTATTGGCGTGTTTAACCTGTTTTATATGTGTTTCAGGTTGGTATTTTAAGTATAGAAGAGTACAGGGGTAAGTAGTTTTAATATTCATTAAACAATTATTGTGGCCAAAATTAAAAAACAAATTTTTCAAATTAGAAAAGAATTTAAAGAAATACTCTATCATTATTACATTTCTAAGCTTGAAAGATCAGTTCATCTTTTGACAATGAATACATGCAATGTCAATTGTTCAACAATAATGAATGTGGAATTTATTTCAAAGATTGTATTAATTGCACTGGGACGTGGTATTAGAACAGCTATGAATTTGTATTTACTTTGGTCAGAAAATTTGTCTTTTAGCTTAATAAAAACGTGTTATTCTATAATTTCGCCATTTTAAAACATTCAAACGGGTTTTAAACTAAACCACAAAACCATAGAAAATCCCGTGATTTTAAATTGAAATATGGATTTTATTTTGATAATAGAAATTTGTTTACACGTTTTATACGTATAATCTTTCTAACCTAATGGATCATATTAATACTTATAACCATGTTAATACTAAAATTATTATTCTATAAGTTCGGTTAGGGTAAATTTAATATAAATAATACTATTTATAATCCATAGTCTACATGGTATAAGGGATTTAGTTACAAGTCACTATTTATTTACACCCAATGTAGTTTGGAGTTAGATATAAAAGTAATAAAATATACTTGTGAATAATGACTAATTTCATATCACAATTGAAAGTGGTTCATGCACTGCGCTTTTATAAATTAATTTAATAAATTAATTGTTTGAAAAAAAAACGTATGTGTTAAACGTCGACTTCGATCTCTCTCAGTCTGTACACGCGTAATTAATTTGAACCGACATTTGCTCAAGTAAAAGTTGTGTACATTGTTTGCCAGGTTGGGTAAAGAATGTTAAAGGGAGGCTCCAAATTATAAATGAATATCTATGTTGTGTGCATCAGTAAAACGATTCACTGTACTAATAACACATCAAAACATTAAATACAGCATAGACAACACAACAAATGCCACATAAAATGTCATATAATGATCTAAATTATATTATGTGCTTAAAATGGTTCTATAAAATATTGTATTCTTTGTTATTTACTTAACTTTTAAAGTTTCATAAACCTTAAAAAATCCAATTTTCCACATTTGTTTGTTGCTTAATCAGTTTTATAGTTCTGTATGCAGTCATTGCAAAAGTTGTCGTATTAAACTATATCACCCCAATTTGATATTTAGCCTAAAATAATAGTTCACTTTTCCTGTAAACATTGTTTACAAAAGAACTATGACAATTTAAATAAGTTTAACCGACGTTTCCCGGACATACGTGTACAGTACATTGTACACAGCTGCCGTATGGACTTCAAATAAATTATTTTTCTAATATTGCAGCAAAAACAGTCGATTTAATACATGTGTTGCGGGTTTAAAGTAGATATCTTACTCCCTAGGGAGTAAAAAGCCTTTATAGCACCTATAGTGCAGTAAAAATAAGAGAATAATTCCATAAACCTAAAAAAATTAGCACAACCGGGGAATTTAGTACAGATGTTGGGTGTACCCTCCTTTTGAACATACTAAAAGTCCCCTAAAATTGAAGCTGTGCTACGGCCGCCATATTGGAAAATGGGGGCATATTTCTGTATTTTTCGCTATAGTGACTTTATTATTAGAGATACAGGAAAAAGCTAAATGTACAAAAGTAGTTCATCTAAAAATACACATTTTTTGCATTTACCATCTTTCTCTAAACCCAACGGTTTTTGAGTTATTTGTTATTAAGTATATTTAGTTTTTTCTATTTATCAAAAATAGGTGAAAAACATGGAAATTGACCGTTACTTTCAAGGATTATGATAATTTATCCTATTAAGTTATATAGTGTGATACTATTACAATCTTAAAATTTAAGCTTATTTTATTAGTAAAACAACTCTACCACAGCAAACCTGCAGACTCAGCAAATTTCCATTTGATTGGATGTTTTAGTAATTGTATTTTAATAAAATTAGATTCAACAGGTACCTAGGTTTGCTGCTACAGGTAGGTTATTATAGTGTGTTTTTTTTTGTAAAATATCAATAACTTAGTATAAAATAATTAATTTTCCAAGTTTGATCATAATAAATCTATAAACAAACAAACAGCAACAGTTAACTAATTCATAATAATAGCATGGTAGCTTAAGATTTACAATTTACAAATTTAAATATACAAATTTTGGTTTTGTTTACTAAAAATATGGCAATTATTCGTCACGATTCGAATACAAACCGAAGGGAGTTTTCAAAATGAGACGAAGCAAGTAATTTAAGTACTGTAATATTAACTCATACCAAGTATCGGAAATTTTGTATGCAGTGAGGTAATCAACCATATTTTGTAAACTACGCAATAGTCATATTATTATTTTATACTCATTTTTACCCATTCAATAAATAACAATTTAATATTTTGATAGCACTACCACTATCACTCTGATATCATCTAAGTGGGATGAATAATTGTCGTAAACCTTGAAAGTAACCGTCGATTGCGATGGGTTACACCTATTTTTGATAAATAAAACTAACTAGTACTATACCATACTTAATTAGTCACCAACATGAACTAGACACGAAAAACACCCTTCCAAATTTACAATTAGATGTCAAGTGTAGTTAGTTAGTGTGGTGGTGCCATCAAAATACAAAAATGTTAACTATTAAATGGGTAAAAAATGAAGATAAAATATTAACATGACTATTTATTTATTTATTTTATTTATTTTTTTTATTTATTTTATTTATTTTATTTTTTTTATTTATTTTATTTTATTTTACATTTCACCGGAACACTCCATTTTTACAGTTTTGAACAAAAAAATTAATTAATTCAAGACAATGATGAACATGCGTGATGTACTATTGCGTACTTTACAAAATATGGTAGATTACCTTACTGCATACAATATTTTCGGTGCTTGGTACGAATTAATATTACTTAAATAACAGGCTCCATCTCCTTTTGAAAACTCATTTGGTTAATATTCTAATCGTGACGAATAATCGCCATCTTTTAGTAAACAAAACCAAAATTTTTATATTCAAATTTGTTTATTGTAAGTTTAAAACTCCCAAGCTATTCTTATAAATCAGTTAACTGTTGCAGTTTGCTTGTTTATAGATATATTTTGATAAAACTTGGAAAATTAGTTATTTAATAGTAAGGTATTGATATTTTACTTAAAAAAACACACTATAATAACCTACCTGTAGCAGTAAACCTAATTTAACCTGTTTAACCTAATTTTATTTATATACATTTTTTAATAAAACATCCAATCAAATGGAAATTTGCTGAGTCTGCAGGTTTGCTGTGGCGGAGTTGTTTTACTCATAAAATAAGCTTTAATTTATAGATTTTATAGTATCACACTTTTTAACTAAATAGGATAAATTATCATAATCCTTGAAAGTAACGTTCAATTTCCATGTGTTTCACCTATTTTTGATAAATAGAAAAAACTAAATATACTTAATAACAAATAACTCAAAAACCGTTGGGTTTAGAGAAAGATGGTTAATGCAAAAAATGTGTATTTTTAGATGACCTACATTTTGTACATTTAGCTTTTTACTGTATCTCTAATAATAAAGTCACTATAGCTAAAAATACAGAAATATGCCGCCATTTTCCAATATGGCGACCGTAGCACAGCTTCAATTTTAGGGGACTTTTAGTATGTTCAAAAGGAAGGTACACCTAACATCTGTACCAAATTCCCCGGTTGTGCTAATTTTTTTTGGGTCAAAACATATTTTTACTGTACTACTAGGGAGTAAAAACCAGCTGTTGTATGAACTTCGAAAGTGAGCAATCGGTTGTATCGAAATGAATAATGCCTATAATGCGAATAAGCAGCTGTTTAGTAAGTGATCCAATCATTCCGTCTATTACGATATTAGGGATAGTGGTATACCACGATATGTCGGGCTATTGACAAGAATGTAACAATAAGCTACAGCCAATATCAATCGATACATAATAAGATTGCAAAATTGAAACAAGTTGGAAGTCGTTTTAGCAGGTTATTTTTTTCATAAAAAGTATTTTTGTTTTCTAACTTAGTTTTTTAAATAATGTTGCAATATGACGAAAAATATAGTTGACACGGACAAGAAGTCTCTTTTCAACCCTCGCTCATTTCCAGTTTAACTTAGGCTCGGGTCGAAAGAGTCACTTTACGCCCTAGTCATAATATATATTATTTATAATTCAAAACTTAATAATAAGACTATCCTATCAAGCCGTTTAGGGAACTGTGCGACAAACTCACTAGATACTAGTTGAAAAACTTATTATCTTCTTAAGCAGCTTCCAATATAGTCTGCATCTTGTGCTTTAGTCACAGAACTTTAAAATTGGGCCTCTTTTTGATTAGAACATTCCTCATACTTTAACACCGCTGAAAATGACTGTGTGAAAGATGTTTCTGCAACCTTCCGCATAATGGCTCAGAAACATTTTCATGGAAAGAAATTCCCTAAAACATAATTCAGTTCTAAAACCATTAAATACCAACCGTTTTCGATAATTACACTATTCCAGCCCACCCGTACTACCAAACCGTGGCATTTTTTACATCGATTGACGATTGGTCAACGATTGGAGAGTTCGAAAAAAGATCTAGCGCTAATTTAAAATCGAGCTACACTGCGTTTTAACTGACCAATGAATTTCAAAATAAATAAACCTTTAACTCCTTTTAGTCAATATAACTTCTTACGATGGCTGAATTAACTACGAATTGTAATCTAACCACATAGAAGTGGTCATGAATAACCGATGCCGCAGACCAACCACTAGAATGGATTGGCGGGGCCGACGTAATTGGTCATAACAATAATTAGAGAGCCTTTCTTCTCCACGGTTGAAAACCGGGCCGCCTTCTCGCTCACGACCTACTTGTGGTGACCACTTTCAGAATACACACTAGCTTACCATGTCATTATACTTACACACTCTGTATACACAGTAGCCTACCATGTCGTTATACTTACACACTCTGTATACACAGTAGCCTACCATGTCATTATACTTACACACTCTGTATACACAGTAGCCTACCATGTCATTATACTTACACACTCTGTATACACAGTAGCCTACCATGTCATTATACTTACACACTCTGTATACACAGTAGCCTAAAATGTCATTATACTTACACACTCTGTATACACACTGGCCTACCATGTCATTATACTTACACACCCTGTACACACACTTGCCTACCATATCACTGATACCTGGCTGGCACTCGCACCACCAAGCCTCAGACAGTAAAACGACCCTAGTCAAAGTGTTTATGCAACTAGCACTCGGCCCTGCAATCGTTTTTTTATACTTTACAAAGCTTCATAAAATAGCCTAGGTTTCGAAAATAAATTGAAACAATTCAAACAAAATGGTAGCATGTTATAATTTTCCTGTTACTTTCTTTCAAGATGGATTTTTTTTAGCTAGAATCGTTTTGGGTGTGGTGGAATATCTTTTAAGATGAACCTTTTGGCTGTATTGCGATCATGTGTTCATACTTGTCATTATCAAATTTTGAGGTTAAATCAATACAAACAAACTGCCATGTTGTCCATTATGATCATTTTTTCGTAAGTAGTGTTGTATTACTTACGAAAAAATGATCATTTAAGATAAAATTGAATTAATACATTTTTTTTAATTTAATTGTCTAATTTATTGGAAAAACATTCAGTATTTAGGCTACTGCATTTTATAAACCAAACTCGAATCTTGCTCCTTGGCCTATCGTATAACCTAACGTTATCCTGTTTGATTTGGTACCTACCTGGTTAACATTGCATTAGGGAAATTTTAGCAATTCGATTAGCTGTTAAGCATAATTTAAATGGGCCAAAACGTTAGTCTAGTTTAAGCTCCACATTATACATTAACTAACATATTGTGTAACTTGTCAACTAGAGAGTATTTAATTCTGGCCCCTAACTTATTGAAACCCTGAAAAGGTGGTCTTTACTGTATTTATATGGAGATTTCCAAACGATACGCCATTCTTCATTATGTCTCAACAGTTTATCATGTGTATGCCAGTCACAGTAACTACATTATTCTCTTAATATAATGATCTATATTAATTTTGCATGAAGATTCAATACTTAATATTTACTCATGTTAACTAATTCTTTTCAAAGCAACCATCACTTAAAATTTGGGGACAACAATTTAACAACAACTTTTTCATTAGTTGATTAAGAATTATTAGGAATTATTAAGCCTACGTCTTTATTTCACAGTAAATATTCTCTAATGGCCAAGTGATTTTTTTAAAGTAGCCTAGAGTATGTCTAAAGTACATTATTTAACCAATTGTAAATTCTAAGAATGTACGCCAGTTTGTTTTGTTTTTAATTAACCTCAAAATTTGTCACGTATGAACCAGAACACATGACCGCACTACAGCCAAAAAGGTTCATCTTCAAAGATATTCCACCACACTTAAGCCGCTTATAGCTAAAAAAAATCAAACTGTACGTTATTACCTTGTTTACTGCGTTTACGTTTGACACTTATTGTTGAACAGCTGTTTGATTGAAGAATCTATCTATATACTTATTTAATACGCAAGCAGGTTTTTTTGTGACAATTACTCCTCCGAAACTACTGAACCGATTGACATGTTTTTGGTGTCATTGGAAAGAGCGTAACGTGAAGTTGTGCAGGAAACATTCTTTTTAGGGAAATAATTAGAGAGTGAGGCCCTGAGGCCCTTTAAAGTTTCGTATTTCTCCATTAGATTAACATGGGAAACAAAAGTTGTTATGAAACTCCAGCTGTTGTCAGAAATTAAAAGTGAGAAGAAGAACATTATGTTAATTGTAAACAGACAATTTGTAAATTATCTAGAGTATTTCCATGAGTTACTCACCGGTAATCTTTGAGTTGACTCTTTTAAACTCATTGTAAATATAACTGATATTCGTTTTGAAACAACTTCTGTAATACTTTGCAATTGCTCGAATTCGAGCAACGTGTACACTAGTATTGCTTAAACCATAAAAACATAACCCTCTTTAGAGCTAGAGCAGTTTTACTGAAACTGGAATTCGAGGAATTACTTTTAAATTGTGGAAGATAAAGTGACAACTCGTGAAAGTAATTTTATAGGAAGCAAATCAATGTCCAATATGCCACCAGTTTGTACATACGTTAGGAAGCTGAAATTCTTTACGGATTGTTTTATAAACTTGTGAATTGTGTAAGGTTTCAAAGCTTCCTATGAATATATTGGCTGGTAATATAGTATCAAAGTATAATATTCTTCGTGAACACTATCTTACCATGGCATTAAACCTACATAACGTAGTTTATGCTATTTTACTAACCTAAACTTTGGAAACCCACTAGCTTACCGTGTCATTACTTACTTAACCACGTTAATATACTCTTTATCATAAAGAGATACCTACGACGCCCATCCCTTTAGAGACTTCATTGACCCCCAATCTAACTTCCCTAGACCCCTCGACCGAGCCCGCCGCAACTCTCACGCGCTCCAGCAGTTTTTCCAACCCTACTTCACCAATCACACAAGCCTCAAAATCACTAATCTCCCTAATCTACCAAATCAACCTCAACCACTGAATGAGGTACAACAACCCATACAACCACAACAGATCAACCACTCCCTACACCAACCATCAGAATCCCTCGCTAATCGCCCTTTGATTCCCATAACCAAACAACCTCTACCTTCACCAGCACATGTGATAGGTCGCTGAATTCGTATTACACTTCATATTTAAAATACGTGGCACTTGTTAAAGCTCCTGATCTAGCGCTAAAGACGACTAATGCTTAAACAACCCACGGGTTCATCACCTACTGTGAAAATCCACATCACGTCAAATCACAGCAAAAAAAGTTTGCTTCAAAACGTTTTAAGATACAACATTACATAGAGTAAGATTGATTTTGTCTATGTATTGCTATTCTTCTCTCCCATCTTCTAGACGGAGGTGTTGAGTAAATCATGAGTGAAGTGTCGGAAGCGGCGCATGTGTGAGCGATTATTAGGCGGCTTGACTGAGGAGGACCTGGGAAGTGGACCACCATTGTCGCGTGTGTGTACCAGGGTGGGAAGTGGGTGTAATTATCTATATAAGTGGATCACGACACAGTCCGAGCAAACAAACTGTTTGTGAATCTATTGGGGCTGTATATCGTAACGTTTAGGGAGTTTTCTTTTTTGGACGATACAATTTTTTTCGAACTCCAATAAGGATAAATAGAACGTATCGTATCATCTAAGGCCTCAGAGTAAGTACTCATAGCAAGTTATTGCAAAATAAAGTAACATAATGTCGATTGTCGTGCGATTACTCTATCGAATTACTGAACAACCGAAACGGACAAAACATCACATTAGTAGACTTACTACGGATTATCGCAATGTACCATAAATATTTCAAGCAATATTTTACTATGTTGTGAGACCACTCTGTTGAAGCTCTTTACTATCAAAATGGACCAAGCATATGAAATACATATTATTGAGCATTAAAGTTTGACACTACGTTTCGGAAAAGTGCGTCTTCATACAAGTACTCGGTTGAACCAGCAAGACTAACCAGATGGAATAAACATGTACCAGTTAAAGGTAATATTTCAGAAATGTGTTTACATAAGAGTAAAACAGTTATTAACTTTTTTCAATTACTGTGCCACCTAAGTGAACGTAGTACTTTGGTTATCGGGGCGTTATACGGAAATAATCCAGGAGTGTAAGATTAGTCAGTCAAACTTATATCCACTAACCGAGATATACCAACAACATGCCTTCTTAAAGAACGAACTAAAGGAAAGGTTTATCATTCTGCTTAAACGTCTTAAAAGTCATCTAGTTGTTATCTAATACAAGATGATACAATTAACCTTACAGCTCAGACTGCAAACAAATGAAACTGTTTGGGAAATTTGGTGTTTGGTTAAATCTCATTCCTATGCAAATATTTAATCCGCAGCCAACAATGTTGAAGAGTATGTAATGCATTATGTCTTTAAGAACTATGCTGGAAACATCGAAACGGTAGATTTAACTCAACAGTGGTGATGGATAGTGTTTGTAGTTAGTATTCTGCCAGAGACTTTAGTTTACAAGTCGGCGGTAGCGGCTCACAGTTCAGGCCATATCCGCTACCATCACTGCTGACCTACTGTCTACGACTGCCGAGTGTAGAAGAACAAGAATCGCAGCGACTGTAGCGGGGCAATCTGGACAAATGTTTCATATAATACTCGCAAATCAACACTAAACACTCCAATGCCAGACAACAGAGAAGTTTGGGGAAATATTCTAAAAGTAGATCGTATGTTTCTCTGCTCTGCCAATTTTAGGTGTAATTTCGGTGTAGTATCTACAGAGCTATTGTCAGACATTTGATAAGTCTTATTATTGTACTAACAGTCATGTAATTTAGTAGGAATGTAAGAGAGCCTTTCTCTGAGTAGTAAAATATCTTTGATGTTGAAACAGAATTAAAAAAATATTTATGAGAGGACAAACAGGTAATTTACCGTGATATTTTCTCCAGAAAACGCAAAATCTAGAAAACCATTAAGTAATCGACCAACAATATAATTAATAAGTTAAATGTGAAGTCATCCAAGTAGTCGATCACAGCCATGGTTCACTGGCTCTGTGGTTCATGGCCCATCTAGTAAGTTATTCGCTTCATTGAAGTGACATTGGGAAAATCTCTCAACCGAAAAATCGACTGTAAGGGTATAACTTGATTTGGTCGTGTTTTACTACAAAATGAAAGTAATAGAACCCATCTAGTGTCGACGTCCTTCAAGATATGTACACGATAGTTTTATATGTTTTGACTAATGTAATTCGTTTTTGCCAGAGCAAATGAATTGGTCGATTGATGTTGCGAACCAAAAATATGCAACCGTCTATCAACGGCCTAAGACTATCTGAAATATCGTAACCTCCCCCTAACCACTGGCATTGTATTATTGCTATATTAGTTGAACTAAAAATAGTTTTACGGTTAATGCCTTAGAGGATTTAAGCATTAGAGCATCAAATTCACATCAGGACTCTAACATGTCAAGACCTGTTAATTCCCTGATAAATAAACAACTCCTTCATGAAATACTTTGCAACTGCCAAGTTAACATTCGTTTTTAACGAAGAAAACATTCCTGGAAAACATCCTGTTCCCCGAGGCACTTATCCTTTGACACCTTCCAGCGAGCCAAAGGCGAATCTTGATAAAACTCGTTTTTACCTCTTATCCCATCAGAAATGCTTTACACTTTTATTAAGCAACCCGACCAAGGTGTTCTAATTTTATTTCTCGTACCTTTTCTTCGTTTTCCCCACCTTAATAGCGCACTCCCTATAACCTCTACATCAAACAGAAATGTCGTAACATGCCAATTTGTACTCTTTTTATTTCAGTTTAACCTTCATGAAACTATTCATTACGTTATCCTATAAAACATGTTCCCATTTTTACTAGTATTCAAGCCAAGAGTCCTCAAGTTATTTTATGTTCCACCTTCCAATAAAACTCTTTTTTGCTTCTGAAATTCCACCTTTTTCTCACAGATGTTATAAACAAGACGTTTATTATGTCATGCACCTTATTTCTCCTTGATCTTGTTCCTATCTTCCACATATCCTATTACAACAACCCCGTAAAAAATACCCTTCTCTTTTAGTAATTGGTATTCCAGTAATTATACAATCTGCACTAATATGTCTTTACAAATTTCTTGTCTGAGATGATCTACTCAGACCTGTGGTTATATATTGTTTCTTATGATATTTGTGTGTTGTATGAGGCAACACCAACCGAGATATTCACCCTATCTTATCTGTTGACAGGGAGCGACGAGCGACGCCCCGCTGTTGGACTCGTCAGCCTTGCCGTTAGAGCACCGCGCCGTGTACGGGCCCCCGTTGCCGGGGCCCCCAGCCCCCCAGTACGGGCCCCCGCCCCCAGTCTCCGGGGGTGGTGACGACCCCTGGCCCCTCGCCACTCCTGACATGCCACAGATCAAGCACCTGCAAGTACAGTGCGAGAAGACGCACATGCGCGTCAACATCGAGTTCGACCGACCCTTCTACGGAATGATATTTTCTAAGGGTGAGTTTTTTATAGATCTGATAGATCACCATTGTTCAATCTTATCAGTATAAATTAAAATCATATGAAACTCAATAGTAGCAAAATAATTTGTTCATAGATTCTTTTAGAAATGCCTCAATAATTATCTATATAATTAATACGCGACATGAAACTTTGTCGGTTGAACTCCTCCGCCATTTCTTAACCGATTTTATTCATTGACGTCTCATTGGAAAGAGGGTGTCGCGTAGATTTGCAAACTGGCCTTACATTTTTGAAAAAGTCCTTTGGGCTCTGCTCCAGTGGCTGTTAAAGTTCCCATGTTATCCTTATGAAGAACATATTTGTTTACATTTTGATCAGCTGTATAGTTATTTATTTACTATTTGAGTTTGTGTAAACATAACCCCCAAGTGTTAGTATGGTTGTATGTTAAATTTGTGTATTAATCGTTGTTTTGTGTCGCTATGACGGATCGTGTTAGCATGATTGTAACTAAAATTTGTGCATTTATCGTTGTTTTGACTAGCTATAATTTGTTTATTTGTAGTGTTTTTCTTTTAAATTCCTCCGACACGACGACAACGAAACATAGGCAGGAGGCGTAATCGTGATAATGACCGCAGCTACAGAACAGTGGCGCGTAAGGCTGGACAATCTGAACTATTAGGTCACAAATGCGCCCTAACACTACCCCAAAACGTTTTTTTGTTCTCAATTGGCCCTCTATGTTGCCACCTATGTTGCCTGTACAGCGAGGCATTTTGAGAAGGAGAAAACCGGCCGGATGCTTTAGGTTTATCAATAACGAAGATAAACATGGTCTGACTTAAGGTCGATTCACACATCAGTCCAGTCACGTCACAGTACAGTCTCTTCAGGCACGTCACAGTTAACAAAGATATTCTTTAATGGATTTTCTATTGCGCTATCTACACTTATCCGTTGCAGTTCCGTCAGTCGCTCTGCTGGCGTCCGTCAGTCAGTTTCAGATTTCTTTCCACCGATATTTTAGGATTGTTCGGATGCCTGACGGACCATTTTGAGGTTAGAAAATAGTGCTTTTGTTATTTAAATGATTGTGTTTATATTCTGAGTACTGTTCGTAACAATTAACAAGATGGACGATGAAAATTTGATAGAATATAGGTTTATAATTTAAAATTTTAGACTGTAAATTAATGTAAATATTAAAGACGGAAGACTGACTGAAACCAACTGACGGATAGTTGACTGAGAAATTGCGGATGCAACTGAGACTGAACTGTAACTGGACTGTACCGGAACTGTGACTGAACTGATATGTGTGAATCGACCTTTACGCACTTAATCTTTGAGTTGACTTTTAAACTCATTGTAAATATAACTGTTATTCGTTTTGAAATAACTCCTGTAATACTTTGCAATTGCTCGAATTCGAGCAACATGTACACTAGTTGAAATTATTCCGAAAAAATTAAAATTTCAGGTCATGAGGCTTTCTGAGTAACATCATATTGTAGGATACAATTGTATTAGTATTATATTTATTTTCTTACATTATGAGATAGTTTAGTTCTTGAAAATATAGTTTGTTTGATTCGCGCACTATTGAGTAGTGACATAAAACTAATCAACGTTATTTCGATTCGAACAAAAAAGACATTGGTAACAGGTTTCATGGAATCAGGACTAGAATAGCGTACTATTAACAACGACGTAGAAAACTATTTAGCAAATTCTCTTCTAAACACATATTCCTAGAATGTATTGTGTATGTAAATATGTTCAAATCAGTAATGAATGTGATTTTGCAGGTTTTTACAGTGATCCTCACTGCATCCATCTAAAGCCCGGTAGCGGTCACCTGAGCGCCACCTTCGAGATCTTCCTCAACTCCTGTGGAATGTCTTCATCTGCCAACCACAACACCGGGGGTGGCTACTCCACACCCAGCGGCAGCTACGTGGAGAACACCATCATCATCCAGTACGACCCCTACGTCCAGGAGGTCTGGGATCAGGCTAGAAAGCTGAGGTGTACTTGGTACGACTTCTACGAGAAGGCAGTCACCTTTCGGCCCTTTCAGGTCGACATGCTCCACGCCGTCACCGCCAACTTCCTCGGAGACAACCTGCAGTGCTGGATGCAGATACAGGTGGGCAAGGGACCCTGGGCATCAGAAGTGTCCGGAATCGTGAAGATCGGACAGACCATGACCATGGTGCTGGCTATCAAGGACGACGAAAACAAGTTCGACATGCTGGTGAGGAACTGTGTGGCCCACGACGGCAAGAGAGCGCCCATCCAACTGGTCGATCAGCACGGATGTGTCGTCAGGCCGAAGATTATGAGCAAGTTCCAGAAAATCAAGAACTTTGGACCTTCAGCATCAGTAGTGAGCTTCGCGTACTTCCAAGCCTTCAAGTTCCCAGACTCCATGAACGTGCACTTCCAGTGTGTCATCCAAGTTTGTAGGTATAACTGCCCCGAGCCTCGTTGTGGTAACGACTACGGTCTCCCCGCTCTAGGAGGGTTAGGTGGCGAGTACGGACCTCCTCCTCCATCTGGAAACTCAATCCACTCTGAATACGGACCTCCACCACTGCCCGAGTACGGTGCCCCAGCGGCATACCCCGACCCCAGGCATCCTTCAGGCCCAGCTGGCGCTTACTCCGAGAACAAACCCGAAGTGCTGCCTCCACCTTCTTCTACCAGCAATCCTAGCAACCCCAACAACCCTGCCGGTCTGACCAACCCCTCGTCACCCTCTCCACAGAAGACCTCCCCTAGCAACGTCAACCTCAACAACGACAACGACATCAACCTTCCCCCTCCACCTCTGCCCGGACAGTTCGCCCAGTACACCACGGTCAAGAGGAAAGGAGGAGTCAGTGACGAGCTGGAGGGCAACCTCGCCACTCTCGGGGGACGACCGAGGAGTGTCGAGAACCTGTCCGACCTCCAGGGAGCCAGGAGACGACGAGCCACAGACACCGTCCACACGGTGGTGGTCACCAGGATCTACAAGAGAGAGGCTCAAGAGATGACGGACGTCAACACGAGTAGAACTATCCAGGTGGTGTCTCCCGGAGATGTCAACTTCGCGTTGAACGCCGGAGCCGCCAACAACGAGACCGTGGTCGTGTCGTCGACCAGCGGCCTGGACGACAGCGTTTGTATGAGCATTCCCAGCTTCGTGGTGGGGCTGGTGATGTTGCTGGTGGTGCTGGTAGTGGCGTGCCTGGTGGCGGCCTTCCTCTTCGTCAGAGTCAGACAGATCGACCGTAAGGGAGTGACGACGACGTTCGTGCACGGCGGATACGACAACGCCGAGTTCGTCAAGATGTCCAGCTAGTGTCGCCAGACTGATCCGTTGCCATATCCTCCGGCCGCGGACAGACCTCCTCGACGCGGATCCTCGTCCGAGGCGGTCTGTCCGCGTTGCTGCTGAGTGCCGCGCACCGCGCTCTACAGTGCCGCGCTACACAGTCGAAATGATCCCAAAGATAAACACAGTGTTCAGTGACTAGTGAACCGAGTTAGTTGTTAGGCCTCGGGCCCTTGTATGGTCTATGATCAGCTCATATTTATTTTTCACCCTCTTCGTCATCGCCCCTCTTTTTCGTCCCTCTCTCGTTAATTTATTATTCACTCCTCTTCCTTTCGCACTAATGTATCATACCATTTCATCCATCTTTCTCGTTGCTCGTAACGAATTATGTTAATGTTTAGGCTAAGTGAATGTTTTGTTAATCTTGTAAAGCCGATTAAACAAATTAGTGACTGTAGTTGTGTGTGCTCGGCCTGTTCTATTGACCTCCATCTCCGCCTCCCATCCCCGCCCATCGACCCACTCTTCGCATATCTACCATTACCATCTACACAACATGTGGAAAAAATTGTCAATCTGCAACTAAACATCAGTATTACCCTTAATTAGAGGTTACTACAGTTTCTAGACTAGTTTTTCATGAGCTGTTCATTCGCGATGATAAAATAATGTACAACCTCTCCAGACAACTGCCTGCTGAACTTACAAACTTGGGGTATTTATATTGAAAATAAAATAAGCTTTTTCAAAGACTCATGATATACATATAGATGCTGAATTCTTCTCATTGTGGTATATGGTGCTGGAACACAAGAATTTTTAATTTATTTCTTTTGCAATTACATCACCATGAAATTAATAAAAATGGACGAAATAAAAGGTTTCCATTAAATAAATACTTCAATCAGTATTGCAATAAACTATGTTCTGGTTGTATAACTCATGTTTTAAGTAAATTGGTCAACTATTACTTGTGTAAAAGAAAGCCAAATACTGATACAATAATTATTTTATTGCAGACTAACCAATTAGTGTGGTCATGTGAAAAACTCTTAGAAAAGAAAGTAGTTCTCCCTAAAAGAGGGTACGCTACCACTACAACTAGTCTATACAGTAGTCACAATACAACGATAACTAGAATTGCTCGGGGTGTTAAGATTTACTTTGGGTCCTGATGTAGACATTCAATCTGAGTGGACCACTAGCATATGTAATGGTACAAAACAAGTACAACAAATAATGGAAAACAAGAGATCAAACAAAGAGATCATACCTGTTGACCTCTCCTGCTGTCATTATAGTCATCTTTACACTTATCTTTTTCATGTAGTTTTCAATAACTTTCTCTTTAAATTCGGCAATATTAAAAGGATAGTGTTAACAGGAAAGGTGAGCTAATTAAGTATTTTAATATATTTTAGTTCCCTGCCTTAATTATCTGTGAGGAAGTTTAATTGACAACCTTGTTTAGTTAATTAAAATGAAAAAGTCCACTTACTAGGCACCAAGGCTTTTAAACCCTTAACAAAGTTCTTAATTGAAAATAAAAAAAAAACCTTGAACTAAAAAAACTAAAAATACATTGAACTAAAAAAAATTGTATGTTAATATGCCACAGTTTTGGTCGGCTACAGGTAAGTTTAATAGCATGTTTGAAATGAAAGGAGGGCACTACCTCATCTTAGCATATATTTTGAATTATATGCAGATCAGATAAGATCAGAAGAATTAGAGTGATTTTGAAAGTTTAAAAACTTAAAAGAATAAAATGTGTTTTCCACAATAAAAATACTTATTTGACTATTTATAGATAACTAATAAAGCCATGGTTGTGAAAAATAAAGAAACATTAGTTATGTTACAAAATACTAATTATTTTATAAATTAATGATAAAAACGTTACCATAGTAAAGAATGACTATAGTGTTTGTTCCTATTGGCCCATTTGACATAGCGTTGAGTAAACATCAATATTTATGGTATTATACCAATAGAATGGGTCTACTTATCATCTTATAACATAAGAGATAGGATGCTTTCCTTATAGAAGAAAATTTATTCAAATCCCATCAAATATGATTTTAGTCGCGCTAGCAGCATGTGTCACTTCGTGACTTCAAAATCCGTGATATATTTGATATATTCCCTAAAACATCAATAAAACATATAATGAAAACACAAAATCCAATGTAAGTCATTCTCTTCGTTACATTTTATACAAATAGCATTACAATATTTTACGTGAACTCACCGAAACAAAAATTGTATTGTGGCCATCTATTTTGATGTAAAAAATGTAAACTTGAAGAAGTTCAGATGATTGACAACAGAATTCAGCACAAACTCTGAAATTGTAAGAGCGTGTTGGACGAAGGACATTCACGAGATATTATCTGAACCCACAAAAGGCACTTCTTGAGGGTAAGAGCTTTAAATTGATACCCAATATGCCTATAAAAATAAATATTTAGGGGTCGATTTGCTGCACACAAAATCCAACAAATTCTTTTAATAGGCCTAATATAGATTACCGGTATTTTGTTTTGTACAAAATATTTGTTATTCTGATTGTTTTACTAAGTTATTCCATTTAGGGGAAAATAACCTACTAATCGAGATGTTCAAAAACTCAAATGGTGATCCAACCTTTTTGGGATCAAAACAAGTCAGCCACTATTATCAAACCTATTTTAAACATTATCTTTAGTCAGCTTTGTCCGAAAAGTTGTCAGCGTTGAAGCTACGCATATACCATATACTGTATAGTTAAACGTGAAAAAAATTACAAACTACAACTAAGCCCAAAAGAACAAAGTAGTTCTAAGTAAGTGTTAAGGACCTGTGCGTGGAACGAATCAAGCAAAGCAAGACGAAAGTCAGTACAGTAAAGGGTAAACTGTACTTATTAGTGGCAATGATCAGGATCCGTACCCACAACATTATGTCTTGGGCTTGAAGTCCGGGACGCTACCGACTCAACAATACTCATCAAGATTGATATGGAAACACTTTCGAAAAAGAATTGACTATGTATTGTAAAAACAGCAAAAGTACATTTTCACTTTAGATTTACAGTACATTAGGAACAATGGGCTAGAACTAGATTATTTGTCTAATAACATTAGGGGTGTACTTCCTCAAACAGACGTAAGATTTTTTAAGCGGTTCTGTAAGATTTTTTATAAGTCTCGAATCAAGTAAGATCGCTATTTTTTTAGATGAAAACACTAACCAAAATGAAGCATTTAAGTAACATTATGGTCATATTTCCTACATCATATTATTTCAATGGACTTATATTTCTTCATACAACATTTTTTTACAGTCTGTTTTAATTAAATTCCGTTATTGCTGTTTGGTATTGACTTTTACCAAAGTAAAGTGAATTTACTTACCCTTCACTTAAATACTACCTTTCACCTGTCCAAGCTTCTAATCTTTTAGGTGTGTTGTTTCATTCTCCGTCCTCAATTTAAAACACCCTTCCCATTGAAAACCTGATCCCTTTAGAAAAAAGCTTATATAAAAAATCCATCCCTACCTATTATAAAGGGTCGAATGGGCTATCGGAATTCATCCGTCTGGGGATCTTGTCACAGTTAGTTTGGTCTTAGTCAGAAATTGAATCGTCTACAAATGTACACAGGTAATGGAGATGCTATAAAATGTTTCACGTGCGTTAAAAACTACATAGATTTAGGTACTATATGGCAAGACTGTATGAAGAATGTGATACAAATCTGAGTAATTAAAAATACCCCCGCCACAGAAAAGATGCAGGCTAAATTAATTTCAGTTTGCCTTATTGGATTTTCATTATAACATCTACACAGTGTATATTATAATTTCTAAAGTACCTTTTTTCGGTAGACCATAACTTCCTTAATTCTTTGCCAACCTTCATTAATGAGGTGTGAAAGCTCATAACTCTCGATTAACGATTTAAGATTCACACACTTTCTAATTAGTGCGGTTAAATTTGTCATTTAGACTCATTTGCAAGCCTCAATTCTTCATTAATACCACTTTATTGAATATTAACTACTTCCCCGTTGGAAACATACGTTGAAAAAGCGAGTTGACTTTTGTGAATTTCTGATTTAAAATAATGTATCTCTAAATCTGGAGAATGCTCAGGTGCGTTTTGGAGTTAGTATCGTCATACAAGATGGTAACACACCAAACAACAATAAAATAACAATGGAACAATAAAACTTGGAACGAACAATATGAGAATGTAAAACGTTCCATTACAAACAAAACTTGAATATACGTTTTAGATAATTTATGGTACCGGTAAGTAAAACGAATATTGGGGTGTACTACAAGAACACAGAATGAGGCAGTTAAAAATAAGCTATCTATTCTATCTGAGCTACAGACGCAAACTTCTAACTTTTAACAGAAATTACATTTGAAGAGGAAATATTGATATTCATTCAAAATCTGAATTCGACTATTTAGAATAAATAATCATTTTCAATTTAACAGAATTGATTTATGAAATATATTAACATAACTTAAATTAAAATTATATATTTTGTTACACAAAGACGTAAGTACATCCATATGGTTACCAATTACCCTGATAAACAGAAAACAAGTATTTCACAATTAAAAAAATAGATATGAAAGATCAAAGTTTTTTACTAATATTTAAAGATGAAGATGTAGGAAGATGTACCATGAAAAAAACACCACAGAACTAATTTTGTAAGAAAACAACAATACATAACATTGACAGAGCCTCAAAAGGAATATAACAAACATGAGGAGTAGTTATACAGCAAAATTTAAAGAACAAACATTAATTCTTCATTAGGAAACAGAGCAATAGTAGAATAAAATGTAATTTTACATAGCTTCTACTACTTAAGCTCAAAAAGGCATCCTAGCTCAAAGGTCGAAGGTTCAAAGGTTTTTGAAGCTCCTAGAAAAATCTATTTTATTATTATTATTTTATTTCTTAAGCTTATTTCCTATATGGGAATTAACTATTACCGTAGTACTCATGGTAAGACCTGGACCCGGGACCGATTTACTTTTTCGTTTTGAGGTCCCTAGCACGTCCGTTAGCACGATAACTCGAGCAAAAGTGATCCGATTTTGATTAAATTTGGTATAAACGTGTAAACCTACATCTATTCGAACGAGTTCGCGAACCAGCATGCTCGGACTATGGGAACTGGGTAGGGGGGTTTTATGGGGTAAAAATTGGTTTTACTATTTTAGACCCAAAAAACATAAAATTTAGCAATCTTTCCCAAACAATTTTGTAAAGCTCAAAAAACAAAGTATTTAGTATCATGAAGCGTTATTATGCACCTAATGGTTACGAAAAAAATTCCAAAAAACTGTAACTTAAAAATCCCCATATTATTCTTATGAGTAATAAGTAAACTGTTGTAGTTTGCTTGTTTATGAACATAATTTGATCAAATTTGGAAAATGCATTTATTTCGTACTAAGCTATTAACAATTTACAAAAAAAACTTTTTACCCTCCCTGATGCAGCAAAAACAAGTACTCGTTAAACTAATTCTAGGCCTATTTAAAAAGGAAAATATGTGATATTTTTAACGAGACATTTTAGTGTAAATCAAATCAGGCAAATGGAAATTCGCTTAGTCTGCAGGTTTGCTGCGGCAGGGAAATTTTTTTAGTTAAAAAGGCATAATAAAAAAATTTAATATTCCAGATTCATATTGAAAATGTAAACAATGTTTCCCTATAAACGTACGTTCCTACACCCTACAAGTTCATAACATTCTTGACATATAGGTCCTTAGAGCTATACAAGGTATAAAATTACCTGAGTACTGACAGAGTGTTCCTGTATGATCCTTTTTGATTACGCTTTGGACTCCTCTTCAGTCCTCATCTTCAGATCTTGTAAAAAAAAGAAAAAAAAACTTAAATATGATACATCAGGACTATTTTAATATAAAACACAAACTCCATTTTCCACAAAATACCACAGCTAAATTACAAACTAAACTGTACATACGCGTCGTATTGGAGAATAGAGATAGAATAGATCAAATAAACTACAGTATAATAAAAAAAAAATACTAATTCAACAAGACTAGACGACCCGTGCGAAGCATTCACACTGAATCCTCAAATACTTATCGAAGTACACAACATACAGTTAATACTGCGTCGTGAGTGCATAGTTCATTTTTTGTATAAGATCCCTTACTTCAGGAATAGATGTGGGCTTACAATCTTTTAAAAATACATAATGTTAAGTTGTTATCGTTTTTACATGTTTACAGGACCTCTTTAAACACTATGAAGTATTTGAAGTAATAATATACGCTTTATACTATTTTTGTGGTGAAGGATTTGTTTTTGGTTTTACACAGACATAGTTCAACAACAGTTTAACTTTGCCTGAATAGATAAAGGATTTTTAATTTAATATTTTTTTTATTTTCATCCCATTTTATAGTTTTCACTGAAAAAAGCACACCCTTGACAAAGCCACAAACAATTGAATGTGTAAAAAATAGGGTCTGGCCCGTGCAAGTGCAATCCTTCCTTCGTTAGCGTCTGCCCATCCCTTATTTAAAGTCATTGCAAAGGTAACTTTTAAGGGAAATTTCTTCTTAGTCAGTTTGAAAGGATTACTGACTAATGCCTAGTATGACAGTTTGACCTGAGTCAGCCAACTTGGCTTTGATGGTGTATACGTGTCCAAGTGAGTTACAACCAATCTTTGACCATGCTTAGGTTTCTCATCAACATGATAAGAGTTCTATTTAGCATGGGTTTATGGTGTGGCAAACCTAAAGGGTAATGAGTTAAAAAGCTCTAATGGATACAAAAGAGCTTTTTACGTCCCTTGGTAAGGAACCAAATCAAAACTCATATGAACCGTTTCCTGTCGGTAACAAATTCGACAAAACATAACCACTCATTGAAACCTGTAAAGAAAAAATAAGAGGTGATGTTTGAAGACGGGATTCTTAACTATACATAGAATGGTTGGTAGGTGTGTCAAAATGGAGGCTATATCGTAAATAAAGTAATATAAAAGCTAAAGCATACATGCGGTACTTACTTTAGAGTTGTTCTTATTTAGACTTCTTTAAAGTGAACAATTTTATTTTATCTCCGGGGTTATTTATCATAGAAAGCACAGACTAAGTTTGTTTGTCGTCATAGAAGAAGTAAAAACAAACACTCGGATTTGAGAGGTAAATATTTTGCTTGTTTTGATTAATTTAACTCACGTGTTTCAGCTGATCGAATAACGTAAATAAACATTTCAAGTCCAAATTAATTGACATAATAGATCGTATAAGAAAATTAGTGATTTGTATATTTTTCCCATGTAGAGTAAAAAGAGCTTTAAAATGACACCTAACATTTATAGTGGGGAGGCAAATTTAGTAAAATATGTAAAATAACAAAGTTGGCTCACCCCGAAAGGTAACCGGTGAACACTATGCTAGATGATATTGTATAGTAGTAGAGATGATATTTTGACCGGTGTTCACTCTGTATGAGTGGGACCCTCTTTTCTGGACGCCATTTTCCAAAATGGCGGATGTCACTGTTTGATCTTTGTATAACTCGAGCAAAAATGAACCGATTTTGATGAAATTTGGTATTAACGTTTAAACTTACATTCATTCGAACGGGTTCACGAACCAGCATGATCTGATCATGGGAGCGGGGGTTTATGGGGGTTTTATGGGGGGTTATATGGGGTAAAGATGGGATTTTCTAATTCTTTGCCCCCAAAGTACAAAATCTACCAATTTTTCTCCAAGCCATTTTAAAGAACTTAAAAAAAAAATAATTTAGTATATTAATGTATTTTTGTACCCTTATTGGTTACGGAGAAAATTCAAAAAAGTTTTAATTTAAAATTCCCATGTTATTCTTATGGAGGATATCGTCAACTCTTGTAGTTTGCTTGTTTATGGATATATTTTGATCATACTTGGTAAACTTATTTATTTATACTAAGATATTAATATTCTACTAACATTCACACTTTATTAGCCTCCCTGTGGCAGCAAACCTAGGTACTCGTTAAACCTAATTTTATTTAAATTGAATTAATTTAAAAACAAATCAGGCAATTGGAAATCCACTTAGTCTGCAGGTTCGCTGTGACGGGGGTATTTTATTCTTGACATTTCTTCCTATACCTAGTGGTTCAGGAGAAATAAGCAGTTAAAGTTGGGGTTTCCTCCTGTTAATTAGATTGGTCCGTTTTAACTGACAACCTAATCCTAATGTATTTCCTGTTCTATTTCGTTACACTTTTGACTTGACATATAACAAACCTAGATTATCAGGCACATCTCAGATTCGCCCGATGCGTTAAAATACTTGGTATGCGGCCTCTCGTCTGCCAATTGAGTGGAGTGAGCATTGATACATATAAACAAATAACCTTATTTACAAATACATTTTTTTATAAAAAAATATTATAGATTACGAAATAAAAACATGAGTAAATGTTATTGATCAATAAACCTCATGAATTTAACCCATCGTTATAAGCAATTGCCATCTCTTTTTTCTTTACTTACCATTTGCTTCTCTTATTTATGCTTTTCACTCTCTCTATAGAAAATAGCTCAACATACAAGCCCTAAATTATTCTTAATCTTGACAATTCTACGTAATAGCCTTGACAAGTCTACCTCAGCCTGATTTACAGTACATTCTTGACTGCAATGTACCGAAATCGATAGATAAGATTCATTGGATATTGCCTTTGAGAACGTTTTACACCATACTGGTGGATAGGCAACAAACAACCCGTTGTACAATGTTGGTCCAATTTATTTTTCAAAAAATAAATGTGTGGGTCAAATTGTACTAAAATGCATATTTGGAAATCTTTTAGTTAATTTTCTGTTTCGGTAAATTTGTACATGAAGCTACCATACCTATGCTAACACATTGCATATGCCTGTAGTCCAAAGATTACTCTGAAGTGTCACACGACAACCTTTTTAAATGAAGATGTGTTTGTTAAGGGCTTGGCATATAAATTACAACATGAATAAATCATATACATTAATATTAAAATACAAGAAAATTATCAAAACCGATATAAAATTAGTTTCTGTATTAGGCTACACCATTTAATTTGAGTTGTAGAGACTGCACTGTGTTAGTGTAAAACCTATAGAATTGGATTGTAGTAAATTAACCTGACATAAAAATTTCAACATGCGGTTCTGTTGGCTGTAACAATTCTTCTAATTACGTGAAAGTAGAAGGAATATCATATCAGAGGGGTATAAGCTTAGTTATGACCATCGATGTATAAAACTATAACAATAGTTAGTTTTATATGTCGATGGTTATGACTGGACTTCAGTACGAATGCGATGCTACGACAGCCGCGGGTGGCTAGCACCCGCCGAACCCTTCAAATGAGGATTTGCCGCTCTGTTCAATCCGAAATTTTTACAAAACTTAACACGATAGAATAAAGTTAAATACAAACAGTAAAGAATTTATGTTTAAAGAAATATTACTGTAATAACTGATAATAATTAAATAAAAGTTAATTTAATGTCTCATTGTATTGAGGTCCATTATTTTAAAAATAGAAGATAATTTGTGTATATAGAAAAGTGCGGAGGCCCAACGGGATACATTAGGGTGACAGTTAAAACGGATCAATCTAATTAACATGGAGGAAACCCCAGCTTTAACTGCTTATATCTCCTGAACCACTAGGTATAGGAAGAAATGTCAAGAATAAAATACCCTCGTCGCAGCGAACCTGCAGACTGAGTGGATTTCCAATTGCCTGATTCGTTTTTAAATTAATTCAATTTAAATAACATTAGGTTTAACGAGTACCTAGGTTTGCTGTTACAGGGAGGCTAATAAAGCGTGAATGTTAGTAGAATATTAATATCATAGTATAAATAAATAAGTTTACCAAGTATGATAAAAATATATCCATAAACAAGCAAACTACAAGAGTTGACGATATCCTCCATAAGAATAACATGGGAATTTTAAATTAAAACTTTTTGAATTTTCTCCGTAACCAATAAGGGTACAAAAATACGTTAATATACTAAATTATTTGTTTTTTTAAGTTCTTTAAAATGGTTTAGAGAAAAATAGGAAAATTTTGTGCTTTGGGGGCAAAAGATAAAAAATTCCATTTTTACCCCATAAAACCCCCCATAAAACCCCCATAAAACCCCCATAAACCCCCGTTCCCATGATCAGATCATGCTGGTTCGTGAACCCGTTCGAATAAATGTAAGTTTAAACGTTTATACCAAATTTAATCAAAATCGGTTCATTTTTGCTCGAGTTATACTAAGATCAAACAGTGACATCCGCCATTTTGAAAAATGGCGTCCAGAAAAGAGAGTCCCACTCATACAGAGTGAACACCGGTCAAAATATCATCTCTACTACTATACAATATCATCTAGCATAGTGTTCACCGGTTACCTTTCGGGGTGAGCCAACTTTGGAATTTTGGCCATTCGCCTCCCCATTATTACTATTATGGTAATTGGCAAAGAATTGAGGAAGTTATGGCCTTCCGACAAAAAAAGTATTTAGAAAATAAAATACATACAGGGTTAGTAAAAAGTCTGGAGACCCTTTGTTAATTTTTTAACGGCCCATACTAGAAAAAATAAACTCGGCACACCTTTATAGCATGTTATGAAGTACTTTTTGGGCATAACCGCCACTTGGTGTTCATCGCCAAAATGGGGGATTTTGGGGGAAACTCACAAATTTTTCTTTTACTCCATACATCTTGGGTGGCGTCCCCATCTCAATGATTGATATTTGATAATAAGCTGCAGTATGAGCAAACGATACTTTACACTTTAAATTCTATTAGGGCCTACTGTATAATACTTTTGATGGGGACTTTTCCTAGAGAATAACATTCAAATATGTGTTAGAATACAGTTATTGGACATGTATACAAGGTCATTAAACCTTGATTCAATCCTCATTAGTAAAAGTCACGAATAAAAATAAAACACCTTGCGCAACAAACTGCTCAACCAAAATGGGGGATTTTGGGGGAAACTCAAAAACTCATTTACTCCATGCATCTTGTATGCCACCTAGGTTCATATTTTAACCCAAATATGAGTGAAGGATGAGTGTAGAATATTGTGAGATAGTGTAGCTTTGTTACTGACTAAGATCAGCTGGTTCGTCAGTCACGATCGTTAATTGAAAGCTCAATTATCAGGAACAGCTGGGACCAGTTTCGAACCATCAAAAAGCTACTGACTTTTCTCAGGATAAAACCGGCGACCTTTTGATTACTAGGCTAGACACTCAGCTACCCAGCCAGTTATTACTTTCAAATACAATCCTTATAATTATATACAGTACTTCGAAAAATGTATGTATACAGAATGGATATTTGTGTAGAATAACTAATTTTCGATACAAGCATTGACTATTGAGTCTAAGATACAAGGTTAAACAAATTATTCGAATCCATGCTAGGTATGATAGACCTCAGTTCTTTAACAAGTTGACTTGGGTTTCACGCCCACAATTCTTCCACAGCCACCCGCTACACTGAAATGCTGAGCTGCTCCTCACTTTCAGATTGAAGGCGTGGCGTTTTCCTCAATTGTTTGAGAATATATTTGTTCACATTGGAATTCAATAGTTCAATTGGTTAACTATCGAACGACTAAACAATAGGCTATTACTGATATATTGATTACTTATTAATTAAATATCTTTTACCCTATACAAATTAATTGAGATTGCTATTTACTATGTAAAAATGCAATAGGTAAAACATTGATAACATTTTGCATTCAATATATAAGTTGCCAACACTATATTATTTATTAAATTTTTTTAACAAGGTGTCGTTAGATTTAGGGTTCTTATTGGAATTATTGTATCATGTTATCATGTATAGTTTTATTTAGTCACTCGTTTTCATGGAATTTGGGTGTCATTTTTAAATTATTAATTTGACTGAGTTAAACTTGTTTCTAAAATATATATTTCCAGCTTTATCAACATACCGAATTTTAAAAATAAATTAAGAAATTTCAAAATTAAAATTTATAAGTTAAATGGTTGTTATATGGTAAACAAAGCATTTTTATAAAAGATTAGGATAAGATAATATGTTAAAATTAGTACATTGATATAGTATATTTATTATATTATCATGCCGTTTAATGTTTGTAATTATTAATCATGAAATGTATAGACATGTTGTTATTCTTTGTATATTTTCTTGCGGTGACCACTTTTGTACTGTTGCATATGTATCCATCTTCTTCATATTGTGTCCATTTTGTAAACTGGTGTAAAGCGTTGTAAATAAATAAATAAATAAATCTACACCATTGACTATTGATTGAATACTGAAGTGTCCAATAGTTGTATTAATAGTCAAAGGCTACACTCTTGATGTTATCCTTTTCGACCCGACGGCCCATAGAACCCCTACAAGAGGGACTTTACTTTTATTTATTTATTTATTTATTTGTTTATTCTTCCAACGGTAACACAATTTTTACATTCAAAAGTACATTACACATTTCACACACTTTTGTAGATGTATACGCTAGCGTCACTATATTAATTTTTCTTCTGTTATAAATAAATATTACATACTGTAATTAATTAGTGATGTTATAGTATCAATAGTCAATGGTTATAGTAACCAACCCGTGCTGCAGCCTAGTGGAGAATGTTGAACACAAAGAAGTACAGAATCTGCGTTACCGACTACAGAATGACTTGAGCGCTCCATGAGGTTGACAAAGCAACTATTGGGGCCAACTACTTGATAGTGTCCTTTGTGACTCCCAATTTTGCAAAAGAAGTTATAGACTATTATTGTATTGTAAAAATTGTAAATTGGAACACAATGTTTTAATATATAGGTTTTACTAGTTAGGTAACCCTGGAGTAGTGTTATTTCCTATCAAACAAAGCCCAATTTAAAATATAAAATTACAAAAAAAATAGGTGAAGTATCACAATTTTTAGTTGTAAAATAAGGCAACAAATGTCAGGTTGGCCATATCTACATATATATATTTACTTATTTAATACGCAAGCAAGATTTTTGTGACAATTACTCCTCCGAAACTACAGAACCGATTGACATGTTTTTGGTGTCATTGGAAAGAGCGTAACGTGAAGTTGTGCAGGAAACTTTATTTTTTTAGGAAATAATTGAGTAAAGCCTGGGGGCCGCCCTTTAAAGTTTCGTATTTCTCCATAAGATTAACATGGGAAACAAATATTGTTATGAAACTCTAGCTGTTGTCAGAAATGCTGTTCTGCTATTTAATTTAATTTGTTTACAAGGAAAGTTGTTTCTTGGTGCCATGTGATCAATGAATTATAGTTTTGCATATATTTTAAATGATATACACTATATAAAATGATAGTACTGTAATATAGTACATTAAGAGATCTTAATTTAAATAATCACTAAGCAGAATTGAACCTTTGCCTATATGTTTCCTGGTAAGTGTGTTGTAACTGTTTCTCATAGTATATTATAGTATCTTAAAGTAAAACCGAATTATTCTTTTCTGTATTTTCACCCCGTAGCGAAGCACGGGCAGGGCAACTAGTACTTATTTAATACGCAAGCAGGTTTTTTGTGACAATTACTTCTCCGAAACTACTGAACTGATTGACATGTTTTTGGTGTCATTGGAAAGAGCGTAACGTGGAGTTGTGTAGGAAACCTTCTTTTTAAGGAAATAATTAGAGAGTGAGGCCCTGGGGCCCTTTAAAGTTTCGTATTTCTCCATAAGGATAACAAGGGAGATAAATTTGTATTTACAGAAACATATGTTTGTTACTTGAAAATAGTCTACTACATAATAATTGTTGTGTATTATGACTGTTAATGTATACTACATTTCCATCAAGGATTGTGTGCCTTAACTTTACTCATATTGGATCTCACTACTTTATTTTCATGCTGGGAATAGTAAAATTTAGTTGAGAATAAGTTACCATATTTAGAAAACTATAATAATTGATATATTGAAAATCACAAATCTTTGACATTATTAATTCGTTAGAAACGAAACAGCTGATCGAGAAATCAAACAAATCATCTACTTCATGTGAATAATGTTTTTACACAAACATAGTTTTTTTTTTAACCATTAACTTGATTCTTTTTTACCTGTGGGTGATGTATTTTGAGTTTGCAGTTATGAAAGCACCAAGCCAAGTAACTTTAATCTAATTTTCTTCATAAACTAACAGTATTAATGAATTACTACATGAACTTGACAAGTTAGGTAATTAATTGTCAGTATGCCAAGGGGAAGAAGAGTGGGTCCTCAAAAACAGACGAAGGCGGAGACACCCATCTAGAAAATCCAACTGAGTTTTTAAATATAGAGGTCAGTGGATTGCCAAGACACAGATTATACTAATAAAAGGGGGCAGTGGTTTTATTGATATTAATACATCAAAAAGGGCCTCATTAATGGCACAAGGCTTAATGTGATCAGAACGGTTCCAACAATGTAAAGTAGAATGTAAAGTCCTAACTGGAACAAGTGAGTATAGTCCAGGCAAATTAGATCAAATTTAGGGTGTGCTCCCCAAAAAATCGTCTAAAGCTGGAAAGTGTTTTAATACCTTTTGGGGGTCCCAAATAAGACTCCTGTGAGTTTGCGACGGATTCTGACGTCTGCTTAAGTTTTGGGAGTCGAAAAACTATGAAAATTTTGCACTTTTTTCAGTTTTTCGCTTATAACTCCTAAATAACGAATCCTAAGGAAAATGTTGTTCAAAGGTGTCTTTTAGTGCATTAAATTCCGCGTCGATTGATGTTAAATACGTCGAAATCGGCCCAGCCGTTTAGCCGCTGTAGCTTTTCAAAGTTGGGATATTTTCATCAACATGGCCAAAAGGTTGATTATTTGACCAGTTTTCGGCTTACAACTCCTAAACGACGCATGCTATACAAAAATGCACCTGTAGTTAGTTTGGAAAACACAAAATTCTGCGTATAATGTTTTTTTTTATTAATCAATAACGGCAATTGATTGTTACTTACTTCGTATGGTCGCCATTTCATTGAAAAAAGTATTAAAGTTAAAGTTGGGAAATTTTACTAAAATTGGTAACAACATAGATCCTGTCCTTAAATGGATTATGAATTATTAGATGGTGGTTTATTCCATGATGGTCATCCAGAGGTTAATGAAAAGGCCCAGCTTGCAAGAAAATCGTAAATAGGCAAGCCTATAATGACCATAAACTGTGCAGAATAAAAGGAAGTGGTGACTTTAATTGCGAGCTGTGATGGCACCAGAAAAGATTAAAGAAGAATTTGCCACCCTCAGTCAGCACGTGATATTCCACATTAAATCCAAGCCTCATTTTTTAATCATACTTTGGATTAAAAATAGGTCCGAACCTCTAGCGCAGTTTGACGAAGAAAGCGTGATGTAGAAAAGTCGAAAATCTATTCATGTAACCTAAAACTACTCATGCTGTTTACTCCAATCAATGTAGATCTCAATGTGTTCTGACGGGTTACAACGCTTGACGAAGTTGCAGAAGCAGGTTGGCCCTACATGGTTGGGAGCAGAAAATATCCAAATCAAGTGAGGGTTGGTCTCTTCTAGAAGACACTTTCAACTAATTTTGACATTGATTCTAACAAAAGGGGCTGCTCATCCACCAATCCTTTAGAGCTCATTTAAAAGTGTACTTAATTCAGAGAGATAGGTATGGAAAATTAACGCCAATGGGTTAACTCCCATCACTACGGTTAATCCACCGGTTCGACAAGAACTTGTCAACTCCGTCAACCTATCTCGACTATCGTGTACATTAAAAAAAAGGTTTACATTATCTTGCTCCTTTTGAAATGCAGGGATATAATGCTGTCTGAAAGACTTGCAAGGGGCACGATTATCTCAATTCTATATCTGACGAAAAAGATGGATGGTACCGAATGTCACCATTTGTGGCAAGACCAATAAGAGCAAAGAATGAATTCTTAAGATTCCAATGATGAGAAGTAGAAAAATAATATGGTAAAATCTACGAAAACTCCCAATCGTTTTTTTAATAGGCTAAATAGTAAAACTATGTACATCTGTCCCATTATCATATTTCGCTTATTAAGCCAAAAAATAACATTTTTGCTATATTTAATAAAATCTTTCTCGTTGTAATATCTTATTATATATTAGAATCGCTTAACACCATTTTGGAGTGTCCATAGATGGGATCGTATAAATGGGAGCTTAGGACGAATCCTAGAATTTTTGTAACCCCAGATAACAATATTAGATTTAAAATTACATAGTAGTCGAGGCGCTGAGGGGGTTTGAGCATGCATAAAAGTGTAACGAAATTTGACTTTTGATTGTTGCTATGGGTACCTAGTAGATAAAGAAAATCGATGTTGTCGCATTTCTAGGTGGTTAATAACATGGGGGGGAGGGGGTGAAGTTGGGGGGCCGCCTGGGGGGCCGCCGCGCACAAAATAGCTCATATCTCGAGAACCAAAAATCATATGAATACGTTAGACACCTCAAACTGTGCAGAAAAATGCATTCTACAAATAGATTATGTAGTAGTTTCACAGAAATTGACAAGAAGTTACTAAAAATTATATTTTTAAAATTTACGATAAGTATAATCAGGAGTATAATGGTTTTTGTTGTTGTTTAGAACCATTAATTTTTTAATTGACAACTTTGAGAGTAGTACACTATAGGTAAATAGTACTTCTGTATAATGAAACTATTGCGGTACATAACTTAACAGCTATACAATCCTCAGATCCAATAAACATAACACAAACAAAGGCGCAAAACGCGTCGCGGTCATTGTTCCTGCTGCCTTAACTATTAATGGCGAGTACAGTTCAAGCTGAGACTTATATTATACTTTTAGAACGATGGTGATTCTGAGGATTCATTTTCATATATATAAAATAGTATTGAGGGACTATTATGTAGCGAGAAATATAGTTTGTAAAAGAAGAGAGTTTATAAAAAATTGGGTAGTATTTATTATAGTTGAATATAGTTGAACGTTTCCATCATCTGACCAGGCTGCACAATTGGTGCAACAGCTGTTTCGGCGATCGCGTAAAGGTAGTGTAAACGATACGAGTAGAAAATGTTAAATACAAGCCTTGGTGAGTGCCTTAAAAACTTCTACGAGTGTCGTTAACACTATTTACGCGAGTTGTGTGCATTAATTAACCTGCAACAGTATTTTAATTACCAAAAACCACTACTCAAAACTTAAAAAGAGAGGTTATTTTTTCTTTATCCCTCATTGTCTCTGACAGTAATGCAACGAATCATCGCACCAATCGTTAACAATTAAATTGACCTGAACAGCTGAAGTTATAGTTGAAGTTCGAAGCATTATAATTTTACTTCTTATCTCTCAATCCTTGACCCTATCTGGGTACCAGTGGTGGTTATATTTTGGCCCTTTTTGTAGTGGTACCATATAATTCACCAGAGAACAGTTACATGCCCATATAAGTAGATATCTATTATATATTATGTTTCAGTGATAAATGTAGAATATAAAAATATATATTTTTCAGCAATGCTTTTAGGCGTAGTAGCAAGAGGTTTGCAATTTTTTGGATTATTCAACTTAGAAATGTTTAAATCAACCCGCAAAAATCATAAAAATAATGTTTTTATCCATATTATCCAAATGTTAAGGTTGTGTAAAATATGATTCCTTACGTAGAAATAGCAATGTTTTTTTTTTAATACGCATAAAAATAAAATTATAAAAAACTACCAAACTACTTTATTTACCAAATTGTATTTAATTGTTGTATGAGAAATAAATTTATTGCATCAACAGTAAATAAATATTATACTGCTGTAACAATTTAGTATTTTCACAAAAAATTTTCAATAGAATATAATTTAATTTTTACCATATGTTTTTACTTTTATCAATATGTCAATCCATCTCTCTTTATCAAACCTTGTATAATATATGGCCAAACAGACCAATAGGTAATTGATTCAATACATTATAATATAGAATATTTTCAAATAACCTTATTTAATGTAAATATATAATAACCTATAACTTTTTGTAACAAAGTTGCTTCAATTTCAATATAATTTTACTTAAATAATTTGTCAAAATTCAAATTTAGCTCTATGGCAAATGAAAATTGTTATAATATATGTGTGAACAGTGGCCTACAATTTTCCGTGATAAAGTCAGCATTGACATATGTGAATGCAACAATGCATCAAACCTTCCTCACTTCTAAGAGTGCTGAGCTAGTATGAAGATATAAATTGTAAACTGCATATTTTAATATAAAATTTTTTTTTAAGTGCATATATTTGGAATAAATT
Source organism: Macrosteles quadrilineatus (assembly GCF_028750875.1). Taxonomy (NCBI): domain Eukaryota; kingdom Metazoa; phylum Arthropoda; class Insecta; order Hemiptera; family Cicadellidae; genus Macrosteles; species Macrosteles quadrilineatus. The sequence goes on from NW_026542596.1 coordinate 96,266,313, forward strand.
AGTGAAATTTGATTAAAGAAGATCCGTCCTTGTTACAAATATTAATAACTACACAACATCAAGAAATTTAACTGTGAAGAAGACGTCAATTTTGGTGAGATCACTCCAGTAGACATTTTCTTTCCTTGGATCGAAGCCATTACAACACTTTTAAGCCTAACTTTTGAACTTTTGTACCATAATTTAAAAGTCAAGAAACTAATAGAAGCTTATATAGAACATAAATTAATTAACCTTTCAGAAAATAATTCGAACATAATTTATATTTCAAAACAAAATTTAATTAGGCTATATATAATCACAAAATTAAATTCAAACGCCGCTCGATCACCCCACCTGAGATAAAGATCCATGCAATATAACCCCTCAACCTAAATTAGAACTATTGTAATAGGCCTAGCCTAAAGCTTAATTTAGTAAATTCATTTGCACCCTTTGTAAACTTTTATTGTGAACCCTTAGTTTCTTTTCTTTTACAATCAATTTTGTATTGTAATTAAATAAATTTAAGTTTAGATACTGTACATGGAGTTTCCATTGTATTCCTAGCTTGTATTTGTAGCCTTGTTACACTGCATAATTTAAGAGTAAAAGCTCTTTCTAAAAATGTATAGTTAAATGTTGTTGAAATCGAAATTTCCTGAGTAATTTACGTCAGAATGTGAAATGTTAACATTCTTTTACGAAAACATAATTTTTATCACCTTTTCAAAACTACATAAAATTGTTATAACCAACCTCAGATTCGGAGATGTATAAATTGTAGGGAATTTATTGCAGTTTCAGATGGTGATGGAAACGATCCACCACCAAAATATATTTTGAACTCTCTTCTTTTACAAACTATATTTCCCGCTACATAATAGTCGCTCAATACTATTTTATATATATATATATATATGCAAATGAATCCTCAGAATCTCCATCATTCTAAAAGTATAATATAAGTCTCAGCTTGAACTGTACTCGCCATTACTAATTACGGCAGCAGGAACAATGACCGCGACGCGTTTTGCGCCTTTGTTTGTGTTATGTTTATTGGATCTGAGGATTGTATAGCTGTTAAGTTATGTACCGCAATAGTTTCATTATACAGAAGTACTATTTACCTATAGTGTACTACTCTCAAAAGTTGTCAATTTAAAAATTAATGGTTCTAAACAACAACAAAAACCATTATACTCCTGATTATACTTATCGTAAATTTAAAAAATATAATTATTAGTAACTTCTTGTCAATTTCTGTGAAACTACTACATAATCTATTTGTAGAATGCATTTTTCTGCACAGTTTGAGGTGTCTAACGTATTCATATGACTTTTGGTTCTCGAGATATAAGCTATTTTGTGCGCGGCGGCCCCCCGGGCGGCCCCCCAACTTCACCCCCTTCCCCCCATGTTATTAACCACCTAGAAATGCGACAACATCGATTTTCTTCATCTACTAGGTACCCATAGCAACAATCAAAAGTCAAATTTCGTTACACTTTTATGCATGCTCAAACCCCCTCAGCGCCTGGACTATAGAGGGTCTTGCTACCCTTCCCTTCACACATTCTTGGATAAACTTCTGGATGATAACCATGGAATAAACCACTATCCAGTAATTCATAATCATAATTCTACGCCGAATTTTGCATCTGATCTAGTGTTAACAATCAATAGCGGTCAAATGGTGAAGCCGATCTTGATGAATTGGAAAACATTCTACGCAGACGTTTATGCTCTACAGGAAACTACTACAGGAACATTTTTTTATAGCATGCGTTAGGAGATGTAAGCCAAAAACTGAAAGATGAATACAGGGATAGATCGTATATAATGGGTGGTTGGGATATGAATCCTAGAATTTTCGGAACCTCAGACAACAATATTGGACTTAAAATTACATAGGGTGTCTTACTCTCATCACACCTTATTAGATAAACCTCTGGATGACCATCATGGAATAAACCACTATCTAATAACTCATCATCCATTTAAGGACAGGATCTATGTTGTTACCAATTTTAGTAAAATTTCCCAACTTTAACTTTAATACTTTTTTCAATGAAATGGCGACCATACGAAGTAAGTAACAATCAATTGCCGTTATTGATTAATAAAAAAAACATTATACGCAGAATTTTGTGTTTTCCAAACTAACTACAGGTGCATTTTTGTATAGCATGCGTCGTTTAGGAGTTGTAAGCCGAAAACTGGTCAAATAATCAACCTTTTGGCCATGTTGATGAAAATATCCCAACTTTGAAAAGCTACAGCGGCTAAACGGCTGGGCCGATTTCGACGTATTTAACATCAATCGACGCGAAATTTAATGCACTAAAAGACACCTTTGAACAACATTTTCCTTAGGATTCGTTATTTAGGAGTTATAAGCGAAAAACTGAAAAAAGTGCAAAATTTTCATAGTTTTTCGACTCCCAAAACTTAAGCAGACGTCAGAATCCGTCGCAAACTCACAGGAGTCTTATTTGGGACCCCCAAAAGGTATTAAAACACTTTCCAGCTTTAGACGATTTTTTGGGGAGCATATGTCTAATTTGCCTGGGCTAGTAGGGACATATTTTGATTTCCAGGATAAAAATTTGCCCGTCTGAAACAAACTTACCTTTTAAAATGGAAAGAATGCTAATTTCTGTTTTTTTCATTTGCAGCACAAGCACTTTAATTAAAGAGCAGCACTGTTCTTAGCCAGAACAATTTCAGTCATGAGCAAATATATATATATATATGTATATATATATATATTTGTTGTTTTAAGTAAGGCTACATCTTTTAATAGGATACGCATATTCATTACGGAAAATTCTGACCAGGGTAATATTCCTGAAGGTAACTTTAAGACTAAAATCGTAGTATTCATGGAAGTTCTTTTGTGATAAAAAATATTGTTTTTAGTGTTTATTTCTAAAAGTGTTTTCTTCAAGCAGCATTTTATGACCCTCAAAATATGCTACATAGGCCAATTGGTTTGATATGATAAAATGTTTTGTTAAATTTGTTTTTAAAAATCTTTAAAAAAATAACTACACTATAACATACTTAACCTTGAACACTTATTAATTATAATACGCATACAGCTAGAACATGGCTGGACTGCTTCCCTTCTAAGGCTTTATTATTACTGAATTTAATTTTCGACGTCGAGTCAATATATAACACGATAAATTCGTTTTCTAAATCAATTAATAAATTCTAAATTCTAATAATTAACCGCACAGGTTCACTAGTTTACTATTTATTTTACATCTAGAAATCGTGTAGTTATTTATTAACTGATCTTCTCGAGTTTGTAAAATTGATAGAAAATGTCATGTATTTTATACCAAATAAATTGTTCCTGACATTTCTCAATAAAATATGTAATTTTGTAGTAATTTCAGCTATTAAAATAAATTTACCGCCATTTTGACACCTAAAATTGTTTATGATAATAAAAAAAATTGATATTTTAAATCGTATGCCAAATTCTTAATAATATGTCTTGAATAATTCTAGAGGGATGCATTTTATATTTTCTGAAAAACAAATCTGCGAAAATCTCACTAAAAAGGTGCTTTTTATTGCTAACCTTTATTTTCTTGTTTTTATCCATAAGACTATTCGCGAAATTTGGCTTTTTACTTGCGGAACTTCTTATATCTGAATCCTTGGATGGATTCATACAAATTGAAATCGATGCAGAATTTTAATTATAAACAATTTTCAGCCAACTTTTGATAAATTCTGGATCTTTCATAAGTTAGGTATGTTAACTACAGTAACATATAGTTTTCATTTTAGAACCCCTTAAATTTGGTTCAGTGGATTTTCCATATCATTAATGAAGTGTCGACTTAGGGTTTTGAAATATTGTTGGATCTTAAAATAAACGGTATCAGTAATCTGACACATACTTTCTCCCATTAGTTTGTCAACAACCTTATCATGCATGTGTAAGCGTTGGGAGTAACTAAATATTATAAGGAAAAGATCACAAAAGTAGTAACCTTATAACCGTAATTTTCACAGTAATGGAAGTGGTACAAATATGTTTAAAGGTTAAAGTGCTTTAAATTTCTAAGTGCTAGTTAAAATTCGGCCGGGCATTTTTTAAAAAATCCAACATTACCATTATTTTATGGGGAAATCAGGGTTTTATTGGGAAAATCGACATTAAAAATAAAAATTACAAAAAAAAACAATAAATAAAACGCCTGGATATACCATGTACTAGTATTCACATACCAAATATCATCAAAATCAGAATACAGGTGAGGTCTGTAGCTCTGCACACATTATTGCCTCACATACAGACATCACTTTAAAAACCACTTTTTTGGGTCATGGGCGACCCAAAACTTATATATCCTCAAAACCAATAACTAGAAATTATTGACGAAACGATACTTCCTCCATATACTATGTATATGTGGAGAAAGTAAAAATGGACCTAAAACATACATAATAAACAATATTGAACACAGTACTTACGCTTTTAAAAACATCATTTAAGATACTATAATTAATTGAATTCCTAAGTAACAACATGAAAGATTTATTATAGCATTTTAACAGCGATGTACCATTTTGGCAAGGCATTTCGTTTTCAGGATAACAAATACAAATTATAAGTATTTAAGTATTTTAACCAAACTAATCTACTAACTTAACAGCAGTTGGCAATGAGCTAGATTACATGAAAATACTTTGAAATCAATTCAAACCTGTTCTTCAAGGAATTTGTAAAACGGTCCTATCTGTTAGATACGAAATAATGCACTCCACATATTTTACCATGGCAGTAGTTATTTTTCCTAACTCATCCTGTAGAACAGTTAGCCAGCATACTTAAAACTAACGTCAATAGTTGTTAATAGATTTAATATTACTGTAGCACACACTTAGCACTAAGTCCTGCTCTAAGTCATTAGGGACCTCTCAATTCTAACTACTCAGTTCTAAAAGTATAGTAAACTTAGAATAGTTATTTGTTTAACTAGTGATTTCTCTCGTGTGCAGCAAAGAACATTTGCGCTCGTGTATCACACTATGTTTTTCCTACAGTTACTATAAAGCATAAATAATTAGTCTTTCAAACACTATACAACACGTTTTTTAAGTTAGGTTAAACCCAAGCGTTAAATAATGAACCAGCTGATTGTTGTCGTAGTATCAAGTGTTACTACAATAGTACTAGTATAAACAGAATGAACAAGTTGATTGTTCTGCAAAATATGCCAATAATACATTTCCTGACAATTTTGTAACTTTCTTACTTACAAACGCACCAACCTTCTTTAAACTTTAAGCTTCTTTAAACAGTTCGTATGCTAGTTCATACTTCTTTCTTGATTTTGGTTTAATGAAACATGTTTTGCAGTTTCTGCTATTTCTTCTGGTCTACACATATATTTACAATTACTTTCACTGACTTCATTATTTAGGCCCAATAATTATCATTATTAATCTTTCAAATACTACACTATAGGTTATGTTCAAACCGAGCGTTGAACGAAAATAGAACATAAACTATAAACACGAAATGACAGGTTAAATCGTAGTTATAATAGTCAATCAGCTAATCATAGTATTATTATCTTTAAGTGTTGCCATCCTATTTCCAAGCGCACGCGGATTACGTGCATAATACAGTAAAATCATGCTTTTTTTGTGTTGTTTGGTTGGAATCCTGATGTGTGCCAAAGTATAAACTTTGTCGGGTGACTGTAGGAAAAAATATTTGTTATATATTTGGGTAATTTTGAATTTAGCAACTAGAAAGTTGAGTACATGCCCTTACATTTCGTAACAAGAGTCTCGTGGTAGCAAACATTCATATATACTACTAATTTAATTACTAGTATCATAGATATGTACTTGAAGGTACTCCTAGTAGGAGACCCATGTTAGGACAAAATATTTCTGTTCAATTCAAAATTTCAAAATTGTGGCCATTTTCTTAATTTGAATTACTGTACTATAAATGGCCGATTTTATGAAGTAATTGAAATTAAAAAAAAAAAATGGTCGCAATTTTGAATTTTGAATTGAACAGAAATATTTTTTCTAACATGGGTCTCCCCTACTTAAACAAATCTGTTAATTAGTTAGGTATATTAATATGACGCTACTTTGTAATGGTAAAACCTATAAAGTTGCACATTATCCGATAATTAAATATCATATTATGATGAGAAAGGTACGGAAATCCAATTGTGATAAATTCTTTTTACTTTGGACTGCAAATTACATTTCTCATCCTGATCCTGTGTAAAATACAGGGTGTTCAAAAAAGGGTTGTGTCCATTTTGCGGTCGTCCATTTTCCGGTCAAGGGCAAAATCGTCCATTTACCGGTCAACTCAAAAATCTCGTGATGTGTCTGAAAATAGCTTTCCATTTTGCGGTCACATATTCTTAAAATTCCGAGAACATGTGAGCCAGATTGATGAATCATAGCGGAGACTAGGCCGATGGGGCTGAAGACGCGTAGGTATAGGGTGGGGAACACCAATTAATGTACCAATATAGTTATGTCACCTGAAATTTGCACCCCTCATCCGCTTTATTTTTAACTAAACAATTTATTGTGCAGGATTAGCTTAGCTGTTGTTGGCAAGGTGGTAACACCCAACACCTACGTGTGTGGATAATAATCGTATTATTTAAGTTCGAATCATATAGTTAGTGGATTTTTGTATTTCGTGTTTTGTTAAGTGTTTAAATTAAGTGTTACAACGGAATTTATTGAAACTGTGAGTGTGAGGGAAAGCCAAGTTCGCATTATAATGGGTGTTTTCATCGGATATATCAAGAAAACAGACAAGGTGTTCTGACGTGGATACGCCTGATGAAAGGGCAGAATAGTGAATAAAGACAATGTTGAAATTAGAGCTTTTGTCCACAATTGTGTTGCCAGATGAAGCCATGATGTAAAGAAACAGCGTTAAAAAAAAAAAAACTAAACAAAAAATAAACAGGCTTGAGAGGACATTGTCACTGTATTGTAACCGATGTGTATAAAGCCTTCTTGACTAGTTTGTTTGAGTACACATCCATTTATAATATCATCAGACATGATTTGCGAGTTAAGAAAACTCTCTCTGTTATTATAACAGTGGCTCCGTCAATAACTTCTCATGAAGATATAAACCTCGTAATCTGTAATAATCAAGAACTGTTGCTGCTCTATGTACATGGAACCAAATCAATATTCATTCAATATCTCAATATTTCAATATTCTATATTTCAGTATTGTTGTACGTATTCTAGGAATCGAAACCTAACCACAAAATGGAAACCCTCCCACCCCTAGAACCTCCTCACCCCCATGCATACCTACACTTGACCGGAAAATGGACTGACCGCAAAATGGAAGACACCTCAAAAAAGGGAGGACATAATTTAAGTAGTGATTTTATGGGTCAGAAAAAAATCAACAATGGAACTTTTTTACAAAAATCGCTTTGTTATCTACATATCCGCCTTTTTGTATTTTTTACATCGACATTTTTATCTTAAGATTATTATAACCGAAATTTATCAAACTTGATATGTATATTAAGGTCAACAAGGTCCATATTTGAGAAAAAAATCCTGTCTTTGTCCATTTCACAATTTCTAAATAGCTGCCCTTTTATTTTTTTTTTTTTATTTAAATTCTAAAAAAATGCAGATTTTATGACAAAAATATCCATTTTATACTAATTTAAATTTTAAAAAAATAAAAATGTTCACCATTTTGAATTAAACAGAAATATCTTTCCTAACATGGGTCTCTTCTACCCATATATACCAAGTTTCTTAAAGATCGGTCAATACAATCCAAAGATGAATTATTATGTAATAAATACAAAATGGCGGCAATCTGGTCAACGAAGTGATTCTTCGTTGACAACTTTTATTCTTGATTTTCTCCTTATTTCTACTTTAAGAAATTGCTACGTAAATTATGTTTCCACCTTTTTTGAAAACCGCATGTATATCTGTTTTTATGTGTTTTCACGTCTGGATATTGACTATGTTGATGATTAAATTTTATGATCTTTGAAGTGTTGCGCTCTTTGGTTATAGCATAGGTTATGGTATCAGAGAAGCAACTGATACGTTTAAAATAGTTGTAAAGATGACAATTATCAAGAAATAAGCATTAAAAGCCTAAACACTCATACCGTAGATAATTTTTTAAGAAAATATATGGAAAAACTGTCTTTTATAAGGAAGTGTTTTAAATCTGTTTGTATACCGTTACTAGACACGTTGTCAAAAATAGTAACTGGTCAGCATTGGGCATATTTCAACCCATACTTCAACTTCAATTAGTGGACCATGTTACCAAAATATATTTGATCTAAATCGAACTCAGTTTATTTAAAAGCAGTCGTCTATCAAAATATTCTCAAGATAGTGGTGCATCTTTATTTGATTCGCTACTAAGCGGTCCTCATTTTAAAATGACTATAAAATCCAGTATCTGATTAACCGAATATGAGACTTTTTTTAACAAGCCGTATGATTCCAGGACGTGTTTTCCTTACGTCACTTACATGGGTAACTTTACTCTCTTCATGAATAATAGTAGTTCGGGGGGGGGGGGGGGGGGTGAGCGAACTGGTCTAGTGGTAGAGAGCAGCAAGATTTCGGTCTCTAAGGTCCCGGAGTTCAAATCCCGCCAATTCACTAATAGATTTTATATAAGTGATAACATTATAAAGTGACAAACTATCCCGGGCTCGTTTCCCTCTTGTTTCCTAGGGGGAAAATAGTTTGGAGGACCAATAATAGTTAAGAAATCTCATAAAATTTTAAAATATAACTTAAAAGTTTACTTTCAACATATAAAAATAATACTGCCAGCCATCTAATTGAGGCTAACATTTTTTTAAACTATATCTTATGATCACAATTACTTTGCACTATACCTTTTGTTGTAAATACAACGTTGCACAAAAAGAATGGTGCAAAACTAAACGGTTGTTACATCTGTTTCCATGATTAAAACAGCTGATTGTTACAACAATGGAAATAACATATTGTACATAAGATTATTTTGACAAGGTTATGTTTTGTCTCAGCTGCTTAGTTGAGTAATACGAAGCCTGCCAACAAATGGCTTGGACGATGTGGAAATGAAGACAGTCCTAAAGATGCACTGGTGGCCTAGATAGTTTGGCTTAATGCCACATGGGATTTTTTTATTGTGGGGGTTAATAAAAGACTAAGTGCAACCCTCCTATGGTCCATACCCTTAAAAAATAAGGATGAAAATAACAGAAGTCCAGGAAATTCTACAGAATGTCTAGGCAGAGTTGGAATTTCGCCTGGATTTCTGCAGAGTTACTAAAGGATCTCACATTGAGCATTTGTCATACATATAAATGTGAGTTTTTTTTTATGTAAATCAAAACTTGTGAATATAAAATTAGTTTTATTCTTATTTCATGATTTTCCAACTCGTAGCCTTCAAATAAATCTACCTAACTTTTGCACAATTTTTATTGAATAATACAGTACTGAAATTTACAATCTGTTTTGCACTAAAAGTAAGAAGGCCCTTATATTTCAAGTCCAAGAAACTTTGTATTCACGAGCTTAACCTAACAATTTAAAATTTAGATTTTAAAGCTAGTTTTGGTAGATTTAGCCTAATTTTATGGGCATTAATATGCATGATTATATTATTACAGCATGATATCCATCCGTGCATAAATCCTGTTTGATTTTCTTTTAAAATGTTTTACTTTTTAACAGAGGACCGTAAAAAAGTAGAGCTTTCACATTACTTTAGGGGGTTGTGGTGCCTATTAACAAACATTTATGTAAAGGGTGTCCCAGTAAGAACGCCGGATTTGAGGAGCGTCTTATTCTTATCTGTATTTCAATAGAAATTCCCAAATTATCAGCGATGTTATCAGTATTAGGTCCCATTTGTAGTCATGAATCGCTACACGACGGATCACCGCGTGGTCATAGATAAAGTGCACTACAAGCACGGAAGCTGCGCGCTATTTACGGCCGGGACAATGCACCAAATGAGCCATCTGTCCGAAGATTGATTTCTAAGTTCGAATAAATTGGCTCAGTTTTATTCTGGGGATATTTAAAGTTGCTTGTTTTCACCAATAATCCTCAACCAATCCGAGACTTGAAGGAGGAAATGATTCGTGCCATTAATGGAATTCAACAGGAAGTGTGTGAAAAAGTGATGGAAAACTTTGTCAAGAGATGTCGGGCCTCTCAGTATTCAGCAGGTTGGCACTTACAAGACATAATACTCAATTACTAATCGGAGATACTATGCTTTAAGATTCATGTTTCATATTGTAAATTTAGCATGAAAATATATGGTTTATTAACATTTCAAATCCGGCGTTCTTATTGGGACACCCTATACTTTTAAGAATTTATTCTTTAGGTTCCATTAAACCATTCCTTTTAACTATTCGACGTTGTAACCATAAAAACTCTTAACAAACCTCAGCGTATACAATACATGACCACTGTATGAATGTTAAAACGGGCTTTAGGACTTTCCATGTAAAACAATGGTTAAATCTTGACGTAGGAGGTCAATGTCTAAGCTCATCATAAAAACAGTAGCTAGAACTGTTTTGTATGTTTTACACATTTTGTGTTTCTCATCAAATACATTTGGCTATCTAGACCAAACACAGACCGAGAACAGACCCAAAGGTAGTGTTCCTGTAAAAAGTGAAAGCTAGTATTGCGAAGTATCGTAGCTAAAGAGTTAGACCTTAGCCCCAGACATGGTCCTTGGCCGCTTTGTGGAGACTTTCCCTAGAGTCGGCCCTTCGACTGGCCCTGCTGCTACTGGACATACAAAACCATTATAGCTTACCTTAGACCAACCTCGTATGGTTTACTATATACTTTATTCATCCTTATGTCATTTCCCTTTTAATTACCGTTGATCTCCCTCTGACAGAAAATTACCCAATTTGTAACTTAACATTGTTTAATCTTTTGCTTGCTAACCTTGGTTGCATTGTCCAACATATGGTATTTCGTGACCTTAGGTCAAATTGAAATTGTCCAATTACTGTCACATCTTTAACGTTAACTACTCATTTATATACAGTGTTGCAATTGAGAAATGCTCGTGATTTTTCCTTGCTCTTACTAACCATTTATCTTATGAATTACCATTGTGCTACCTCTGACTTACCATTGTGCTACCTCTGACTTACCAACCTTCTACCTCTGACTTACCATCAACATGTCTGACTTACCATTGACATCTATGACTTACCATTGACATCTCTGACTTACCATTGACATCTATGACTTACCATTGACATCTCTGACTTACCAACATTCTACCTCTGACTTACCATTGACATGTCTGACTTACCATAGTACAACCTCTGATTTGCCATTGAGCTACTGTCTGACTTACCATTGACATCTCTGACTTACCATTGCCATCTCTGACTTACCATTGACATCTCTGACTTACCATTGCCATCTCTGACTTACCAACATTCTACCTCTGACCTACCATTGATATATCTGACTTACCATTGCCATCTCTGACTTACCAACATTCTACCTCCGACTTACCATTGACATCTCTGACTTACCATTGCCATCTCTGACTTACCAACATTCTACCTCTGACCCATGGTGGAAGTAAATACTCTGACCTACCATTGATATCTCTGACTTGCCATTGCTATCTCTGACTTACCAACATTCTACCTCTGACCTACCATTGATATCTCTGACTTACCATTGCCATCTCTGACTTACCAACATTCTACCTCCGACTTACCATTGATATCTCTGACTTACCATTGCCATCTCTGACTTACCAACATTCTACCTCCGACTTACCATTGACATCTCTGACTTACCATTGCCATCTCTGACTTACCAACATTCTACCTCTGACCCATGGTGGAAGTAAATACTCTGACCTACCATTGATATCTCTGACCTACCATTGCCATCTCTGACTTACCAACATTCTACCTCCGACTTACCATTGACATCTCTGACTTACCATTGCCATCTCTGACTTACCAACATTCTACCTCTGACTTACCATTGACATCTCCGACTTACCATTGCCATCTCTGACTTACCATTGCCATCTCTGACTTACCAACATTCTACCTCTGACTTACCATTGACATCTCTGATTTACCATTGTACAACCTCTGATTTACCATTGTGCTACTATCTGACTTACCATTATGCGGACTCTGACTCACCATTGTGCTATCCCCTTACTTACCATTGTGCCAACTCTTTAATTAACATTGTGCTAACCTTGACTTACCATTGTGCTAACTCCAAGACACTTAGTATTTTGTAACGTCTGCAATACCTCTGTCGTACCGTTGCTATACTTTCTCACTCACCATTTTGCTAGTCTCTGACTTACCTTTATGAAACCTCTGACTTACCATTGACATGTCTGACATACCATTTCGCTACCCCTGACTCACAATTGAGCTAACTATTTACATGTCATACTTAACATTTTGTTACCCCTGACCTACTACTGAGCTACTTCTGTCGTTCTGTCTTACCATTGTGCAACCTCTAAATAACCATTGTGCTCCCCCATACTAAGAAAAAGTGCTTTATTTTTTCAAGTTTCATTGTACATACTTAACTTGGGTACCGTTCAAGGGTGTATTTACAACGGCCAGGTTGGCAGCACAACACTCAAAAATAAGCAATATTTACTCTGAAAATAACATAAATATGACAACAAATCGATCAATGTTTCTAATTCTGCATTCACGATGCAATACTTGACTCTTGTATCTTAAAATTAATCGACGCTGTGGTACGTGATGAGGTTATGTTATTTCTCTTCTGCGAGGAAGAGAAGATACGACCTTGAGCCTCCAAGGCCAAGGTCAAGGTCAGGGACAAGCGGCGATAAGAAGCGCAACGCAAGAGGAAGAAGAATTAGGAGAAACATCTTTCACCTTGGATACCGGAAGAGGTAAATACAAAGAGAACCCAAGATTATAGTGGTTGATGCTCATTCTGCATGTTACTTGCTTGTTAAGCACTTGAGACCGATGTAATAGTTTAATTATAAGAGAATTTTAAAAGTTTACTTCATGGGATAATCAATTGGATTTAGTAATTGGTAACCAAGGACTGATAAGTTTAAGCATAGAAGTTTAATTGATGAAGGTGAATCAAGTTTTAAATGTTATCTGTTACTACTGTATTTAAACCAACTAGTGCAACTTAACCAAAAGAATGATGGTAGGTTAGGTAATTTGTAAATCTTATTGTATGTGATTTCAGGACTTCAAGCGATCCATAAAAACCCATTGCACGGAAATAGTTACAGTGTCACCGATGACCTATAATATACAGTGGAAAAACCTCAAGTGCTAATACAAACTACAATGTTTCCTATACGATAATTAACCGAAACTGTTGTTCAATCATCACGTCCTCAAAAAGAGAGGTTTCTGTAAACATCGATTACAAATTACAACACAACACGTATTCTTGATTTTTCATCAAATAATCTCCAACATACTAAGAATCCAATTCGATTTGACTAAAGCCAAAAATGTAAGACAGTAAATTCACTACCTATCGCGTATTGTCCATAAAATGGAAAATAAAGTGTTAATAAATTACTTGAGAAAGAATGTTATCGAAACATAAAAGATTTCATAACAGTGGCAACGTTAGAGAGAATTGTATAACGAGTTAAGAAAAATACGCTTCACTAACAGATTTTGTCGATCTTGGTAGAAAGTGTAAGAACTGTTTAACAGGACAAAAATTTGGACCTATTTAGACGGTTGGACAAATTTTTTTTTTATTTTTCAATTATGCCATAGAATGTAATAACCCGCTGCAGCAAACCCGCAGACTAAGTAAATTTTCCATTTGCCTGATTGTATTTTTAAATTTGTCTTCATAACATTAGATTTATCGAGTAACTAGGTTTGCTGCTACAGGGAGGGTGATAAAGGGTGTTTTAAGTAAACTGTTATTGGCTTAGTTTAAAATAAGTACATTTCCAAAGTTTCATTAAAATATATCAATAACCAAGAATCTACAACAATTACTTATCAATTTACTTATAATGGGTTTTCCCGAGGTTTTGAACTGTATGGCTATATAATTTGACCCTGAAAATAGTCAATGTGTTTGTAAAAATAGAGAAAAATAATGGTGAAGAACCTGACTGTGTTGGCAATGATGATAGATAGTAGTTACAACGTGTTTAATTTCTGCAATTGTTTCAAAAATTCACAATATCAAAAAATATCAATTTCAAATACTTGTACAAACAATAATACAAACATAGTGTGTATACTGTTTAAATAAGCGAGTACTATGACAACTACAAAACAATTTAAAAAGTATACTTTCTAGCATTCGCCATCTGTATTTCTTCTTTCGACACAATTCAAAACCTGGATAAATGGAGAGGAAGAGAGAGGAAGCGAAGAGAGGCCATGAGAAGGTCAAAACCGAAAACGACCAACAAGACACGAGTTTGCCTTCATAGGGGACGAGTTTGGAATTCAAATTTTTTTATTGGCTGTTAACACACTTGTATTGTTAGTAATTTGCTATACGTTCAGCTCGGGTAATACATTGGCCATCTTCCCTTACATAACATAACGATACATAACATTGATGATAAGTTCAGGTAGCATACTTTAAAAAATGGTATATATACTGGGTGAAAAGCTTAACAGAATAGATCAGCAGATTAGTGGTTATAGTGCCTGTCTAAAAACAAAAGGTCACCTGTTATATACTGATAAAAATTTATATCTTTTGAAGTTCGAAACTGGACCCAGCTGTTCCTTATCATTGGGCTTTCAATAAATAGTCCTGACTAATGAAACAGCTGGTCTTAGTCAGTAACCAAGCTACACAAGGCATCACACTCCATTCTACACTCATCCTTGGGTTAAAATAAGAATATAAGTGACGTACCCGTCTCTATTAGTGACATTGGTTTTAATAATAACTAAACCACCATTGGTTTCTCAGAAAATATTAGATTTAGAGGATGTATTGTATGGAGAACTTCAGCTATTTTCTTATGAATTTTATTATTTTTTATAGTCCCCATTTTTTATTATAGCGTCTTACTTAAAAATTTCTTGTACTACCCTGTATTCTTATTCTTTTAAAATGTAGATGCAATTGTAAGACTTATTTACTCCAAGTATTTTCCCTCGAAATTTACTCGTTTAGGAGCTACAGGATGCAGAATGTACACAGCAAGCCACTTTTCCTAAGGTGTCACGATGTAGCTCCAATACAAGTAGCTTATGCAAAAAAATGTAAAGAAAAGCGTTTTAAAATTGCACTTAAATTCTAAAACAATCATAAAATATAAATACAATGTGTTCCGTAAGAACATTAACATTAATTTGAGTTAACCACTACATTCGGAAATGGCGGCCATTTAAAAAAATACCCCCGCCGCAGAAAACCTGCAGCTATTTTCCATTTACCTGGCTTTCTACCTGGATTTCTACTAAAATATTTCATAAAAATTGTCAGATTTATTTCCTATCTAAATAACATTAATTTTAGTGAGTATTTAGGTTTGCTGCAACAGGCAGGGTAAACAAGTTTTTTTTTGGTACAATATTTATAGTTTAGTAAGAAATGAATGTTTTTTTCCAAATTCTATCAAAATCCTATCCTACTAATATTATAAATGAGAAAGTTTGGATGTATGGATATATGGATGTATGGATGTATGTTTGTGACATGTGAACGCGGAAAATACTGGTCGGATTGGGCTGAAATTTGGCATGATGATAGCTGACATTCCCGATTAACATATAGGCATATTCTTATTTCAAAAATCCTTTCGGGCTCCGCCCCAGTGGCTCTGGAGTTTCCCATGTTAACCTAATGAGAAATGGAATTATTGAATCTTAACAGCTGTTTCAATTAAACAAGTTGGTCCTGTTCTATGATGTTCAATAGCATTAAAGTTACAAGGATTACCAACAGGGTGCAGCACTATTATTTCTTTTACATTTATGACAACAGCTAATTTGCAACCAAAAGGTGAGTGAGCGTAGCGAACGAACTTCAACCTGGAGGCGAGTTAGCGAAGCGAACGAGCTAAACTGAAGGCAAGTGAGCGCAGCGAACGAGCTAAACTGAAGGCAAGTGAGCGCAGCGAACGAGCTCCAACCTAAAGGTGAGTGAGCGTAGCGAACGAGCTCCAACCTAAAGGTGAGTGAGCGTAGCGAACAAACTTCAACTAGGACGTGATTGAGCCATGCGAACGAGATAATCTTGAAAATTAAGAAGTTAAACGGGGCAAAGCCCGTGGGTTACAGCTAGTATGTTCATAAACAAGCAAACTACAACAGTTGACTTTTTCTCTATAAAAATAACATGGGAATTTTAAATTTACAGTTTTTTGGAATTTTCTCCGTAACCATTAGGCGCATAATAACGGTTCAATATACTAAATTATTTGTTTTTTTAAGCTCTACAAAAAGTTTTGGAAAGAAGTTGTAAAATTTTGTGTTTTTAGGGTCAAAAATTGGAAAACCCTATTTTTGCCCCATAAACCCCCCCATAAACCCCCGTTCCCATAGTCCGATCATGCTGGTTCGCAAACTCGTTCGAATAAATGTAAGTTTACACGTTTATACCAAATTTCATCAAAATCGGCAATTTTTGCTCGAGTTATCGTGCTAACGGATATATAGGAAATTCGCTAAAAAGGGGAATTCCTATTTTTTTTCTCAAAGAAAATAGTTTTAAAGTTCTCCATAAATTTATGAAATACCTGTAGCGGCACAGTTAAGTTGTTGTGTATATTCAATACCAATTCATTGCCACCAACTATCACACAGTACCTTGGTTGTAATCCTTGCCTATAATTGCTAGAAACAACATTACAACCCTGTGCAGATTGATAGTCAATGTTTATGGACAGGTTATACCATAGGTTTCTATTCCATATATTAGCTACAATTGACCATGGATGGAACTAGACAATTCCATCTCAGTGTTAAAATTGTTACCATATTAAAACAAAAATGAAAATACTGTACAGTAGTTACATTGAGCCACTGACAGTGTTCTGATGACAATAATTGCTGATTTCTGTATAGATTGTGCCAACTCTTTACACAAACCAAACTGAAAGGGCAAAGTATTGTAAACTGTATCATCTTTTATGTAACCTTCAACTATAAAAGTATCATACATTTCAAACATTTATTTTATGTAGAAAATAGATTTTTGTTTCATAAACGCTCTCCACGAGTAACTTATTCAAAATGTTCAATTTCAATAAACTTGGCTTCAACTGGTCCATTTTGGTTGGGCTCCACTTCAGTATCATAAAGTGATGGAATAGTATATTACGTTACTAGTCCTGAAATTAAGTGTTTACCGGACGAGTGTGGTCGTTCCCGTGCGAGACGAAGTCGAGTACGGGATTACCATACGAGTCCGGTAAACACATTTTGGACGAGTGACGTACGATATTTTATGCCATCTATATATTAATAGGCAAGCATGTTTCTTTAAAACCTTTTTTCTCAGCTCGTGTGCATCGTAGGGAAAACCTACGCATACCGTTAGAAAGCTATTTTCCTGTAGGTGTGCAGAATCCCTTTATAAATTAAAATAGGCTCAAAGATAAGCACAACAAATGAGTTTAAACATTTGAAAAAATTAACATGGATCATATGGGTTGCCATGCTGGTGACGAAATAACAACGAAATATAAACAGAAAATTAAAACAAATGGAAGAAACTCCAATCACATGTTTTATTTACAGTGTGAGGTGAAAATAGAGAAATCTGTACATAACATATTTTTGGTCGAGTTTCGACCACTGGACGACCTCTAGTACTACTAAATCTGTATACATCCTTATATATTACCACCAACTAAAGGACTAAAAATCACTAGTCATAACCTCTAAGAGAGGTTATGTTTTTGTTTATAACCACTCATTGCTACCCAAATACAGTATAATCAGCTGATTGGTGTCCGGTAAAACTCATTACAGTACAGTAGTACGCAATGAAACCCCATTTGATTAAGCTGGCGGCAAACAGCTGTTTTCTGGACTAAATCCTTGCGTGGGAAGTTCGTCAAAATAGTGTAGTGTGGTGTAAAAGACTTTACCACTTTGAGCAAATCATTAAAATTACAAGCTTTTTTAAGTCAACAGTTTACAATAATAAAGAAAACACGCCTTCATCCCAGACAGGGATGTCAGTGATGAAACATCGACATTATGTAATTTGTGAACCGTAAGCTGCTGGCAGTTCCATACAATGACACACCCTCACAGCTGGTACGTGCCCCGGAGTTCCGCCCCTCTGGCTCTCCCCCTCCCAGGACCCGGGACTCCTGCCGTTCCCGCGGGAGAATGTTAGCTTTTCTATTTTGGTTTGCAAATTAGAAAGTGAGTTGGATGCGAATGGTCTAGTTTCGCAATCAGCTGTGCACCTTGGACTCCCGGCCCTTTCCTTTCCTTTCCCCGTGACGCCATCAAGGTCGGGGTGACGAAACGGAGGATGAGGTAAAGGGCTGGTACCAAGGATCACAGCGTTGGTCCACGCGGCAGTGTTGGAACTAAATGAGAGGATCAAACAGATATATTGAGGGGACGTAGTGGTCGGAACATGGGCCCAGCTGAACTTGAGTTTTTGGGACGCATCACTAAATGGCCTAGGCTAGAAGGAGGGAGAAACGGCAGATACTAGTAAAACAGCTACACAGATCATTCACTATCATTCTGCATCATCCCAATCATCATACGTCATTCATTGATCACACCAATGTCATCATGCATTGATGACATCAATATTTAAAATGTGCTGATTAGGTTAATGATACTGTATTAATATAAACTTACAAGTTCACAAGTATTTTGGAGGGGCTTGAACAATAACATAATGGTGACGCGGTCACTTAAGAGAGCGTTGCTGTAGATTCTTTACTATTTAACTCAGGAGGTCTGGGTTTAAATTTCCGCGAGTTAATGTTCCCGCCAAAGATATCGCGAAGGAGCCCACAACCAAAATGGACTGGTGGACCACCGTCATAAAGTAAAAAAAGGAATTACTATTTTATCAATCGATTACGAATACCATCTGTACATTTTTTAATGTAATGTGGAAATCAAAAAACTCAAAAAAAAACTGAAAATTATATTAAACTTGAGATTGATTAGGTGTATACAGTACAGCCCACCAGGCAATCAAGCACTACTTAAATAATAATATGTGCTTCACCTTCAAAATCTAAAGATTTGTCCATATGGGGATGAATCTAATCCCAGATGCCATTTTGTCTTGGGGCTATCAATTATTATTGGTCTAACAAAAGGTCGATTTTATCATTGACTATATTCCATAAATTATGCTATATTATGGTATATCGTCAACGATATTATACAGTAACAAGACCAGGGTTTGGACTGTTATCTTACAAAAAATGTAACCAATATCTATGGCGAAAAAAAACATTAAAATATAATAAAAGATGGTTAGCACACATGTTCTTATGAAGATATATCTCAAACTAAAAATTAATTACACATATTAGAGGAGAGAAATGTTAGCTGACTTTGCTTCTACATTACAGAGAATCTTTCTATATGCTGAATCTTGCAGAGAAGATTCCACACCCAAGTTTCCGGGAAGCAGATATCATAGTGAAATGCTAGTTATTTGATAACACTTTCCTCCTGAACGAGGTAAAACCATATACATTAGTAAAATGGACAATCTCTAGTCTGAGTCTAGTCTATGATTTTGCAATAAACAGAAGTAGGTTTGGAAAGAGAATAATTATCTAGGTGGTCTAAGCTAACTAATCTGTTGTTCTTTGGTCTTTTTGAAATAGTTTGAGACAGGAAAACTATTTATTTACTTACTTATCACTAACGGCAAACACCATTTTAGGTTAGTATGTGCTACAGATAGCCAACAAGGATTACCAATACTGTATTGAAAAGATGTCAAATTAACAGAGGTACTAGAAAACAAGCATTAACAATAATAAATACATGAAAAAGCTATTGATCACATACGTTTTCAAGTCGGCAAGTTTCGATTGAAATAGTAGCCTATATTTCGCACCTAGGGCCGAAAATGAGTCGAGAACCTAAAACGATCGAGAGCTGCAAAACCATTTCGGTCCGTGGTATGAACGCTATTTTTCACCACGCTATACCTAATCGCCACTATTCACCACAATACACGCCAAAAATCAATATAACTACAACTTTAAATACAATTTGTGTAAAATAAAATAGGTGTAGGCCTATTCTGAAATGAAACTTAAATACAGTAACAATGAATGAAACAAAAACAAAGTGAACTTAATAAACATAACATAATGGTATTAGTTAGACAAAAGACACATGACTTTTCCCCCTTTAAATTCTTGACCGCAGCATTTGATTTACATGTCTTCTGTGTGTTACTCCTTTCTCCAGTTCAAATGTTTCCATCTCTTGATGTAACTTTTCCAAAACTCCATTTTTTCCGACCCTTATAGTAGTTTCTCACTTGAACAGGTTAAGTGAAATATTTTGAGGAGTCAGCAAAAATAACAATAAATAGTTGCCTAGGCAGCGGTGACAATAAAACAAGTCTAATTGCAATGCATAATGGATTATTGTGTATTTAATAGTCATTAATGTTTTAAGTAAAGAAGCACACAGATGGTTTTTCGGCCCAAGGGATTTAAAACCCTGCTCGGCCCCCAAATGACGATAAGAGCTGGCATTTCGACCCTGGACAGCAATACACAGCTTTCGATCTCCAGTAAACGTTTTTTAAACGGCTAAAAACATCGTAGTGTGGTGAAAACATAATTACCTAAACTAGTGTTACCCACGGGCTTCAACCCGTTTGACTTTATACGTAAGTGGTATTAATAAAACTATTGATTTGTTAAGTTAAGCTGAAATAAACAAAACAGAATACAGTAATACAAACAAATATTCACGATGATTTTAATAAGGTAATAAATTGAAAGAATAACAATCAAATAATTACAGCTAATGTATTTTTTACATTAGGTATATGGAATAGTATATTTCGTACCCAGGGCCGAAAATGAGGTTTTGCCGGCTCGAGATAGTTTTTAAGTTCGAGACGAAGTCGAGGACTTAAATCGATCGAGAGCTGCAAAACCATTTCGGTCCGTGGTACGAACGCTTTTTTCACCACACTATACCCTATTTCCACTATTTACCACTATAATGATGCACACTGATAGTCAACACAACTACAACTTTAAGGTTATGTAAAGAATTAATTTGGGGAATCAGCAAAAATAAAAATAAATAGTTGCTTGGCAACGGTGACAATAAAACAATTCTATTGCAATGCTATGGATTTTGATTGTGTATTTAATATGCACTAGAGGCCGTCCAGTGGTCGAAACTCGACCAAAAATATGCAATTTAGAGACTTCTCTATTTTTACACGACACTTTGAATAAAACATGAGATTGGTGTTTCTTCCATTTGTTTTTATTTTCTGTTAATATTTTGTTGTTATTTCGTTACCAGCATGGCAACCCATAAGATCCATGTAAAATTTTTTCAAAATTTTAAATTCAATTTCTGTGCTTGTTTTTGAGCCTATTTTAATTTATGAAGGCATTCTGCACATCTACAGGAAAATATCTTTCCAACAGTATGCGTAGATTTCCCCTGCGATGCACACGAGCTGAGAAAAAAGGTTTTAAAGAAACATGCTTGCCTATTAATATATAGATAGATTCATGTCTTAAGTGAGTAAGCGGGCAGCTGATTTTGCGACCCTAGGGATGTAAAAACCTGCTCGGTCCCCAAATGACGATGACAGCTGGCATAGCCAGCAAAACGTAACTTTCAGCCACCAATTAACGTATGTAAAACCGCTAAAAACATCAAAGTGTTGTGAAAAGTTCCTTTTAGAAAGGAATTACGACCTTAAAGCACAATTTATGAAAGAATTGAGAGTTTTGCGCAAGGTTTCTCGTCATGACGAACATTTTAAGTATATATGGTTTATGGGAGTGTGACTTTTAGTTTTTTTTTAAAGTTCATGGGTACTTGGGGATTTATATATGGATACTTGCAAAAGAAGAGAAAAGAATGAAAGGTGACAAAAGACAAAAGACGTTTAACTAAACACGTTTAAAAAACGAGAAACACGACAAAAGATGACGGACAAAAGATGTATTCAAGAAGTCGTTAAAAAAGGGTGAGGTCGAGGGAACCGTCGCATGCTAGATTCAGTTGATAAATCACCTAAATAACTTGAATTTTCTTAAAGAACTATTTTTGAAGACGATACCAAGAAATATTTACAAGATGAAATGGATGTAGAGGGAGTTAACAAGTAGACTATTCAATTGATAAAGCAGCCAAATATAATATTTAAGTTTGGTTCTGAAAACGCGCTCACATTGAGATTGGAGAAGAGGAGAGTGGGAGGAAGGGAGAAGGGGAAAAGTGGCAACCGCCAGCGCCAGGGCCGCCGCCATCTTAGCTCGCCGCTTATACCTCGATAATTAGTCTGCGAAAAAATGAATTTCCCAGTTGAAGTAGCTTGAAGGTCAGTTAGTTGGAGAAAGCAGTTGTTACCAAGGCCAGCGAGTGCGCCACCGTCGAGGTCTTTGTTGAAAACTGCCTACTCCTACATGCGAACGACATGTACAAGGTGATGAATCGGAGAGGAAATTGATATGTCGTGTTAACAGTTGCTGTGATAGAAGAAAAATTCTCGATTGAGTTATTAAATACTATAAATCTAATAAGCAATAAATGTAAATCATTAACTACTCGTGCAACAAATGCAAGATGGTAAAATTGTAGAAAATCTTAAGGCCCATGTCAACAAGCCTAGTGAGGGTGGAAACATAGACCAAAAATAACCTCAGACTTTTTCTAGGGTTATGCGAAAAATATGAATTCATTAGGTAGACTTTTTCCTGAAGTTTAAATTTCAGTTGGAATAAAACACGTTTCTGGGACAAAGTGGCAACTCTTACATCCTCCCTGAGCTACAAGCCCGGCTCAAATTTATCTGGTCCATTATCTTCACTCAGCTTAAGAACGAATCAAATGGTCTTCAGAATGGTGTCAACTAATGTAACCTTTATTGGGCCCTTGTTAAGATTGATTGAAGTATTGGCAGCGTTTACTACTGTATACAAGAGTTAAACTTACTTTATCAGCATTTCATTTCCTTTGTGCATTGTACGTACTCAATATGCGAGCCACGCGGCAGCTAAGCCAAGCAATAGAAAACCACTCCCGTGCGTTGTATGTATATTTAAATATCTTTATCCGGTGCTAATTGTAACAAAATTGTCTTTCTACACATAACGAGGGGACATTCAAGGCCAGTGGGGCGGAGCCCTCAAGTCCGAGGGAAAATCCTTCCTTCGCTCGCCTCTTTGTTACGTAAGGCACATATAGGAACGTGCGAGGCAAAAGGCTCTAGCATCCGTACATTCAGAAGTTAAATGTCAGTGTGACAATATACGGATGGGTTAGAGCACGTGGGATTCGTTAGCTTCTGAGCAGAAGTATAAGACTAGAATTGATTAGGTTAGATTTTCCTGACGATATCACACCAGGACTCACAACCCATCAACACATGAACACCCATTATCACAAGCATGAACGATAGTTGTTCGAAAACTTATAATGAAGTTGAAGTGGATTTTGGCTTAGAATGATCCACCAAAGTGTTCGAAAACTCCCGGTAGATAATACTCAAAGTTGTGAATTAAAGCTTTGTGATGATTTTGAATCACTTGGACCGAATCGGGTTTTTTGAAGTCTTTGGATTTGGGGTGTGACAAGTGTAATTTCAAGTGACAACTTTTTGGCATTACGTAAATGTTTGGTTATAATTAGACTTCGTTCACAATTTTTGTTAATCATAGTATAGAGGCTTTGAGGAATGATCGTGTTCTTCCGGATTGAAGATAAAGTACCTATATGAAAATATTTTCATCCTCAAACCTATAGATTTATCAAGAAATGTCCAATTATGAGACTAACCTTGACTTCAAAGTTTTTACTATCCCCTTATACAATATAAGGTGAATACAAAATATATATATTCTTTACCCTCCAATCATTTTATCAAAGGATTCCTGATTTCTATGTCTTTTGAGGTTTTCAAGGATTTTTTTAAATCGTGAATAAAATCTAAGGCACTAAGGCTTTAAGAATCTAAGGCTTTTCAAATTTATCCTTAAAGTTATTGAGGCCCACGGATCCGAGCATTTTTTGCCAATTTCCGATATCGAAGGACCAACGTTGACTCATTAGACCATTCATCATATCTTCAATCAGAGGCAGAAAGAGAGAGGCGGCTGTGTCGAAAGGACTCGGTGAGGCAAGCAAGGTCCTAGTTGCCCAACTCTCCTGATTTTGGTACAAAAAACTGTTATGTTGAAACTGCGGCGACGATATGGGCCTATAAATTTTGACGAGGTCACACGCATCATAACCTGACTTTTAAACTGGGGCGCTGCTGTATTAATTTTGTGTCTTGGACATCCACATCGGTGTTGTGTGAGGAAACGTACGCTGAGGTGAAATTGCTTAGAGAAAAATGGTGTAAGGTATTATGTTTAGTTGAAAACTCCATTTTAATATCATTTGAATTTAAAAAAAAGATTTGGAAATCTCTATAAATGTATTGTACACACTTATTTAGATATAAGATCATTGCTGTTAAAACCCATTCAGTTAGTTCTTACTCTTCGGGATAGCTTGATTTGAATTTTTATTGACAGTTTCAATATTCATTGTAATACAAGATCAGTGGCATATATCCCAATTTTATTATTCCTTGGCTAAAGCACCGGCTAGCCAGTGTTATTTTGCAGACATTTTATTCATTTTCATATTTGTCAAGAAGCATGTAAAATCAAGTTTAATTTTTTTAGGAGTTATAATGTTTTACAGTACAAAAGAACTGTGAGAAATATATATTTTGGTATAGGTTTACATTTGGTTTGAATATAATATACGTTAAATATTGAAGATTAAATATATTTCACCAAACTAACCTCACGACTTGAAGGAACTTTACAAATAGGGAATCTGTTTTCAATTTGAAGTTAAGTAAGACTTTTAAATTTATCTATTAGTCTTTATAAAATAATGAGTCATTTACAGTATCACTAAGAAAGCAAACAATATTTACCAAACTAAATCCTTATGACAATTTTGAAAAATATATTCATGAAAAGAGGTGGAGTCTTTCTAACATTTTATTCTTCAAAATGTAGACATTTTTGGTCAATACGTGACTACCAGAAAGCGGTAACAAACAATAGGCTTTAGAAAGGTTCAGATTTATAAATAGCCAAACTATCACCAACACCATCCACGGGCCATCTTTGGGATCTTCACAACATCTACTTTCTAAGCTTTAGGTTATCTTATTATTATTTGTTAGCCATGTGTCATTAATAGACTCCAACTGTCATTTCTCTTGTTGTTGTGAGTGTGTCATAAGTAAGAATGTGCTTGATAAATGAAATATAAATTTACAAAATAATAATTCTATTACTTAGTTAACAGGTAATAACATTGTTAAATGGATTAAATATTATAACTACCTTCCAAAAGAATAAAAGCTATAAAGAGTTTTAAATCCTTTGAGAGGAAATAAAAACGATTTGTTGTGACCAAAAGTCTTTACACTGTTGAGGGATTTCTTTGGTGGATGGGAAAAAAATAAACTTAACTTAAGTGATATTAAAGAAAAATAAATATTGGTTTCTTATATTGGTTTTTCATCTTGGTTTTATACAATGTATGATGTATTTCTGAACACTATTCATGTATACTCTTGCATATTTGTGAATAAAGTATATTTTAATTGAATATATGGTTTTCTTAAGGGACTTCGCCATGTCTATATTAATGAACGCCCTCTGGATGTATATATAACTGAGTTAATAGTTGCAGTATTTTATAATGTAGATTACCTACCTGCCGTTTCACAATAAAATGTAAATGCACACCATGACCGATCAAAAATAACCGATAGTATATTCAAGAAGACTAAGTGTAGCGACATATTATACGAATTTGTAACGTAACAACTCTTGAGGCATCAAATTAATTAATGCACTATACTAAATTGGGCCTTATTTATGAGGTTTCAAAGGAAGATTAAAAGGGGATTAAACTGCTGAGCGATAAATTCGGAAACATTTTAATGATAATTGGAATGTAATAAAATATAGTTAATTTATTTGAATAAATTTATATTACATGCCAGTGACATCTATACAATGCCTATATCCATCTATCTATCTATATATCTATCTATATTATAAAATTGAGGTCTGTCCGGCTGCCACGACTAAAATACTAAACCCGTAATAGTACATCATCCCGTTGCGAAGCACGGGTACAGCAGCTAGTAGTTTAAATATTATTTTAATCTAATGTCCATCTATAATAGTAATTCTGAAGCTTTGAGTTTAATAGGTCCAGTAGTTGCGAAACTAAATTAACCCCAAGACACTTGGTAGGGTAAGATGATCCTCTCGAACGTGGGTCTAAAAATTTAATTTTTATTCACATAGTTTAGAAAGAGTTCCTAAAAATATTTTTCTTGTTTAAAGAATCCCACAAAAAGCTAATTGCTACCCTCAATGTAAAATTATGCTGTACCCGGTCTTTAGGAATCAGTCATTATACTAATTGGCGAAGACGTTCTTTATTTACCACAAATACAAATACTTTATTTTACTAGCACTTTTTAACATCAAATAACGTAGGCCTATATAGTACTACCATTGACTATAATAGTCAAAGTTACTACTTATATAACAGCAAATTTTAATTTTAAGAACCACTTTTTTGTATAAGTAGTTTCACAAATTAAGAAAATATTGGCCCAATGAAAATCTGCTTAAAAGATTATTCTCCTATCCTATCAATACTTATTAGTTAGTTATAAGTAAACTTTTTGCATACCAGGAAAAACTATTTCAAGGCTTTATCCAATAGTTTTTGTGTCATAGATTGTTTTTCATCTGTCCTGATCTGTGTCCTGACACACCTATTTACGTTATAACGATTGCTATTGACTTTTATGATTGCTTAGCATGTAGTTCTACAAATATCTTCCAATTTTCGATCAAATTTTAAAATTATTTCTTCCCCCTATAGGAAAACTCGTCGTGATAATTTTTCCCGTGTTTCCTCGGAAAATGAGTACACTCGATTAAAATCTATAGTTACCGAGATGCAATTACTGTTACATTATTCATAACCACTTTGTCCAGTGGCCTTTGGTGGGTCATACCGCAATGTAGTATGTAATTCGGAACCCAAACTCTTTTCACTTCCCACAATAAATGGTGTATGGGTTCCAATATGAAGTGGTTCTTCAACCAACCTAGTGGCCCATAAACCTAGTGGTAATTGAACCAACCTAATGGTACATAATCCTAGGTTTCTTGAACCAACCTAATGGTCGATAAATCTATTGGTTCTTGAACCAACCTAATGGTCCATAAACCTAGTGATTCTTGAACCAACCTAATGGTCCATAATCATAGGGTTCTTGAACCAGCCTAATGGGCAATCAACCTAGTGGTTCTTGAACCAACCTAATGGTCCATAAACCTAGTAGTTCTTGAACCAACATAATGGTCCATAATCCTAGTTGTTCTTGAACCAACCTAATGGTCGATAAACCTAGTGGTTCTCGAACCAACCTAATGGCCCATAAGCCTAGTGGTTCTTTAACCAACGTAATGGTCCATAAACCTAGTGGTTCTTGAACCAACTTAATGGCCCATAAGCCTAGTGGTTCTTGAACCAACCTAATGGTCCATAAACCTAGTAGTTCTTTACCTAATGGTCCATAAACCTAGTGATTCTTGAACCAACCTAAGGGTCCATAATCCTAGTGGTTCTGGAGATCGCCTAATGAGATGTAATCCATTACAAACTATATCCACATACCAAGATGCAAGTACTGTTAAATGATTGGTGATGACCTATTTGTCCATGAATGAATGTTCTAAGTTCATATTCCCACCAGGGGGTTCTGAAACTACATTATTCTGGAGATCCACATCCAGTATAACAACGAGATATGCCAACAAACCCATGAGTCCCAGTTTTAATTGGTTTTGGCCCACACATAATTTAAGATCACCCTCCATCAGTTCGTACCCACAGACCACGCAGGTCTGCCGCCGGGTGGGGGACCGGCCCAGTTGGGTAATCTGTTACATATATTTTGACAGTTGCGCCACTCCGACTATCTGGTAGTGCGCCTTGTGCAACTCGTCCCCCTTTCTCACTCTCTCTAGTCTCTACCTTTCCCGCCATTCTCTGTGCTCTCGTTCCTTCACTTTTCGAAAGTAAAACGGCACATTGCAGTGATAAATCTTGAAACAGCTCCAGCGTGATTGGGGAACGCGGAACTCCCCGAGTTGTCCAGCTGGATTCTGTTCTTGCCAAGATAACATAATTTGAAAATTGACCAGATTAAAAAATCATTTTTAGAAAGAGAGGTAAGAAAATTACGGTACGTTGATTTAATATCTCGAAACAGCTCCACAGTGCCTGGGAACGCGGAACTCCCCGAGTTGTCCAGCTGGATTATGTTCTGGCCGAAATAACATTATTTAAAAAAACAACTAGAATCAAAAAGTGCAATACTGTATAGTATATTTCATCACTAGGGCCTAAAGTGGCTCCTTTTTACCCGAGCTCAAGTTTTACGATCAGTTGCAGTATGACGAAAATAATTTTATAGTAGAAGAAGAGAAATAGAAACGTTTAAGTTAAATTAATAAATCTTCTGAGTTACTTAGTATCTTTGCAATGAAATGGTCTAAGAAAAACTATATGGAGGTTATTTATCTTGATACTGCATAGCATCTTAAAATATGCCTTATATTGGGCTAGTATTTTAGCATAAGGAAGAACATTAACCTACTTGTGCTCCAACTTCGATGCTATTTTCTTCTTCTCTATGTATTTAATTTTATAAAGTAGAATGTCCCAATACCTTTGCTTTAAGAGCGTTGGCAGTAGGGGAAAAGGATAGCTTCCGCTTTGCATAGATAATATGAAATAAAGTTTAATTTCACAAAAATTTTGATCTAATTTTGTATGAATACGAGCTTTCAAAAGGTACAAAGGAGACACCCTTGTAGATTGGGCCTCTTCAAAGCATATCTTGATATACATAATTGATGGAAAATGCATTAAAATTCAACTCCGTTCTAAAGTCCCCTTAAAAAGTAACAGCTTAAAAAATAGTAACGCTCATACAGCAAAGGCATAAAACTTTAAAATCTTGGGAACAGAACCTGTACCTCTTAACCTCTGTTTGAACTGTCTAATCATAGTATTTACAGCTGACTTCAATTAATATTTTTGACTATTTACATTCTTCTAAAATGTAAACATTGAAACTTTGGAAACCCATGGGGCATAACCCAAGGGAAATATGATAACAGGAATAGGCCTATATGTTAACAAGGTATATGTACCTTCACACAAAATTTTTATTTCAATCGGTTCAGTGGTTCTTGCGTTATTGAGTAACAGACAGACAGACACACACACACCATCCCATTTTTATATATTAGTATAGATTATGCATGGCTTAAAATAAAATAGAACTAAGCTAGGTAAATAGTAAACCTTAAGAAAACATGCGATTGAGAAGAAAACAAGATCCATAAGTGGAGATATAATGCAGAAAAGAAATTAAAACTTACCCTAGTTCTAACTACAAAAGTCACTCTTTCCCCAACAAAGCTCGGCCGCCAAGTAGTTATCCTGTTAAGGAGATCCTGGATTAGTCAATAGCTCTAGACGCGGCATTTCAGTAACCAATTCTTGAAACATAAAAGTGAATGTACGCATAGATCACTGTATTACCTAACGTTTACATAAAATAAGGCCAAGGTTTGGAGTATATCATCGTCCCACTATCACCCGAGGAAGGAAAGTCCGTTTGTGTTAACGGAAGTTTAACATAAAATTTAACCACCGTCATAACACATCCGATTCTCCCCTTTTCAGTAAACCTAGTTACTAGCCTTAGTTAGTAAACCTAGTCAAATTTATACTATTAATCCATTATGCAGGCTTGTTTTAGAGAATGCTACCTCTCAAAGTGGAGGATGAACAGGAAAACTACCAAGACATTATCATAAATAAACTGTATCAACAATCTGACACATACTTTCTCCAATCAGCTTGTTGACAACCCTTATCATGGGTAAACGGTGGGAGTAGCTATGATATTTTATGGGGGAAATTGTAAAAGTGAATCATGAAAATACTACCATTGAAATTATACATTTTTCTTTGAATTGAATGAGAATGATTGGGTCATATATGATTTTAATATAGTTCAGTTTTTTTTTATAGATATTGGTTCAGATCATAAAATGTCAAATATAAACAGTCAAACTTAAAAGAACCATCGTGTGCAGTTCTTAGCTTTACTACTTTAAATTGAAATGGCGACCATACGAAGGAAAGTATTGTTAAGTATGAATGTAGATGAGTTTAGGATGAGCATCGAAGTATACAACACAACGGATGAGTGGCGCGATCTTGTATTCTTGTTATGCCGACATGTTTCTTTTAGACAGGACTGTTAATTAATACCCCATACACACAGCCATTGACTATTGGATACAGAAGAAGACATCCCATCTATATGGATGAGCTGTCGCCAATTTTCCTGGCTATAACTTTAACATGGGGATGGAATGTCTAAAAGATACAGCCCATAGCAACGAAGGGTCCTACGGTTTATAGTGGAATCTGAACGAAATTTTTGCCTTGTAATTTACGAATTGTAATTTACCAGGATAGTACAGCTGTATTTTCTGAGAAAATGTACCAACAATTTAACTCAACCCTAAATTAAATCTTTCCAATGCCCCTAAACAGTTTCGGCATCTTAACCAAGTGATTCCTCTAAAAGGGGGTTGTTTTTAACATAAATTATTTTGTAACTTACCATCACCAAAACATTACCTACACACACTTTGCCGTTCTCAAAATTTCCTGCGAAAATGCCACAAAGTAGGAAAAATAATTTAAGAATAATTCAATGTTACGCCATACATGTGATTGTTGCCTAATACATTTCCCACTACTACTAAAGCGACGTGGAAACTTCACTGGAACAGGAAAACAGTCCATCTTGTAAAACCTTGTTAACTTATAAGGGGACTGCGTTAAACAAAAAATTGAGATTTTTTAACACTGTTTATAAAGATTTTATACAAAGACGTTAGTTGAATGTTTGTTACTGTATCCTTGTCTTTTAAACCCGCAGACATCTTATAATTCTGTCTAGCAGATTCCTATGATATTATTAATACGAGAATGTATTGTTAATTGTTTGTGTTGATCAAATTTGACTCCTTTAACTTAAATTTGTTTAGTACCACATGAGTGATCTTACTATGTATGAATATTAACATCACTATAAAATTAGAAATTGTGTATGTCATTTAATAATTTGACAAATAAAAAATTTAATAACAAGATTTATTAAGCCTTAGAGGGCAGAGGGCTTTCCTCTGCAATGATCACAAAGTTAAGTCCATGTTTCCTACTAAAAATTGTAGCACTTCGGCTAACGTCCTCGTTAATCGTTTGTAGGAATCTTTATCTCGTAGGTGTTCTTCATTATATAGGCTAATAACGATAATAAATTCTTTAAAAAAAAACTTCATCTCTAGTTTTCCTACTCGGTGGAGTTCTATGAATTTTATGTTTCCATAGTTTGCAAATCGGTTCTTTCAGAGATTGTCAAGAAATACAGTACTGTGTCAATTCAATGTTCTTATATGCATCATAATATCAAATTGTCCAGACTTTCTCACTTTTTCCTATTGTAGTATGTACGCAAACCCAATTGTCTAGCTGATCATAATGTAAACAAATATTTTCTTCAAGGAGGACATGGGAACTCTAAAAGCCTCTGGGGGAGAGCCCAAAGGACTTTTTCAAAAATGTAAGGCAAGTTTGCAAATCTATGCGACACAGTCTTCTCGACGAAACGTCAATGGTCCAAATTGGTTAAGAAATGGCGGAGGAGTTCAATGGGCAAATTTCGTGTTGGCGTATCAATTATATAGATAGCTGTTGAATGGAAACTTATTGTAATGCTCAAATTAAATCCATAGATCTCTACCATAAATCTGCTATCAATCAATACATTGGGGGCCTTAAGGCTTTCTCTAAATGGGTTTAGAGATAAAGCTGTAAATTACTTCAATATTCGACAACAATGGGTTGCAACAATCATGATAACACTGTCGGTTTTGTACACGAATACAATTTCGAATGAAAGAACAATATATCAGCTGTACAATGAAGGTTACATTCTTGTGTCAGTCATTAATATGACAATATCTCCACGCCTTGCAGCCAGGCCCTTCGAGCTTCAAGGTCCTGCTGTCTGCACGCTCCGTGTTGAAAAGTTGAAACTGAATTCTAAATTCACGGTCAGTGATACATTGTGTCTAAGTTTGCCAAATAAATTTAAAGCCATCGCTATCTGGAGCAAAGGATACGCTTTCTAGAAAATTAATATGACATCGGTAGAAAAGCTTTAGTGAAAATAATCTCAAAGTGAAAAGGATTTTGTTATAGCCAGACTGAAAATGAATGTAGTTTTACGAGTATATACTCGCAGTATAAAAGTAAAGGCAATAATATAGTAAACTAAATCCGCAGTTTTGACAATTAATGTAATGTCATCAAAAAAGGCTTTCGTGAAAGTGCTCTGGGTGGTTTGAATTTTGATTTTGCAAAGGTCTCATCGATGAATTTTCTTGTTTTACGAGTGTAGCTTTGCAATATAGAAATAATATGGCTTTGAAAATATAGGAGTTTTTTTTATTTGTATGGTATGTCCAGCTAAGCAGTAATTAAATAATTGGACTGTAGGCCTAAGTTGACGACTTTTCACTCTTTTGTCCAAAACAATTTGAGAATGGACTACAGCGAGCGCTCTCTGATTGTATTTATTTCTCAGTGTATTTAAGAGCGCTAATTAGGCCCACCTCATTGCCACTTGAGAACTGTAGATGATCGCAAGAAGCTTTAGTTAAGTGAGGCCATACTTTTTGAGAGCGGTAATGACTATGTGCTCGAAATACACACAAGATTGGGAAAATCCGCCATAATCTACACTTATAATAACACACAAATTAACATTTTAAATGTGTATCAAATGACATTTACAGGTTATGGTTGTTAAGGCTACATCATTAAATTTTGTTTATCGATGGTTAACTAATCTGAACCGAGGCTGTGGTTGAGTGGAATCAGCTGATTAGTGAGCGGCAATGATCCATTCTCGCTCTAGAGTGGCAATGAGCTATTTTGCATACTGTTTACAGGTATGGCAATGTGATCATTTCCATGCAGTGGTAGGAAAAATAATGAGATCATACAAAACAAAGTATACCAAACGTGTTTTACAAGCCTCTCCTCCGATAACTGTGGCAGTTAATGTACGTAGATTTCTATAAGCCACCACTTTTTACCACACGTTACACTCTGTTTTGTAGCTACAGCTTTGGCATTATAATCAGTTTATTTTCAGAACGTACAATAGTAACCTGAAGGAATATTAAAAGTGGGTAAGTTTACTGAAAGTGTAACTTATACTATCCAGCAGTCTGGTAGAGTGGTAGAACGCTTCATTCTGCTTAGAAAATATTTTAGTTTGTTATATGTACAGGAGATAGTACTCCCAAGTAGTATCTGGGGCCTGTATTTTTATCTGAGAAACATAATAACATAATCAGAGAGCTGTCAGCTAAGATTCCATCCACCCTTCACCTCTCACTAGTCACTAAAAGTTGCTTTTACATGTGACAACACACTATGTCCAGCTTCTCTAACAACTACAATGCACGCACTGAACTACAGAGGGATGAAGAAGAGAGAAAATACAACCCAGAACGAAAAACTATCAGAAAACAAATAAAAAATGTGAACGTGAAGCAGTTTCGTCACCCATGCGTCTCCTGCAACCCCCTTCCCCTACCACCACGGGCCATGTGGTCATGTTCCCCCTTCCCCTAGCATGTGAGCGTAGCGTGTTGCACGTGGGTATATGGGTCAGACTCGGAGAGAGAGGAGAGATGGCGAACCTCACTTTCTCTCTAACTTGTAAACAAATGGCGGTGAAGTAACGCAGTTACGTCACTTTACATAACCACCGTGGGAGGGGGAGGGGGAGGGGGGCTTCCTCCCTGGAGAGAGTGGAGCAGCCGGGGTCTTTCACCGGTAAAAGTGTAACTCTGGCACAGAGGCGGGTTGAGTAATACCCGAGGCACTTCTGGATACGAAAACCGCAAAAACACTTTCCCCGCGCTGGACTATGAGACGAAAATTCATAAGTTTTATTTCAATGTGGTAGAATTGAAGAAATTCCTCAAACTGCGTATTATGGATTTTGGGGAGGTATTTATGTAGGGAGAAGGTTCTTTGTAGAAGATACCGTTTCCTATTTAAATAAATCTGGCAACCCAAAGAGGTTAAGGCCCATCGTTATCGCTATATCCTTTAACTAGTCTTTATATTAAAACGTGTTACATGTGTCAGTTCACATTACATATTGATATTGTTCATATTATAGATTTTACATTCATGTTTAGTCTGAAGATGTGTTATGTGATTTCATCAAATACATTTTCTGTGTTTCATTGGGACTGTGGTATGTTAAAAGAGGTTTATATTATTGAAGGTTCGAAGCAGGGAATACCATTTCATATCAGTATGAAATACAGATTCCCATTCGCCACCCATCCCAAAGAAATAACACATATTTTTTTATATATTCCTTAAAACGTTCATTAGATCGTACTAATCTTACTTATATATTATAAATGTGAAAGTTTGTGTGTTTGTTTGTTTGTTTGTTTGAAGTTCAATCACGCATTAACTACTGGACGGATTTGGCTGAAATTTGGCATAATGATAGCTCACATTCCCGATTAACATATAGGCATATTCTTATCTCAAAAATCCGTTCGGGCTCCGCCCCAGTGGCTCTTTAGTTCCCCATGTTAACCTTATGAGTATTCATATTTAAAGGGAATAAAAGAATTTAGTCAGCTGTTTCAACTAAAAAGTTGGTTCAATGATATAAAAAAGCATTAATAGTTATAAGATTTACCAACAGGGTGCAGCACTATTATTTTTCATTTATGAAAACAACTAATTTGGACTAATACCAAAAATATGTGATACACAATGAGAACTGTCAAAGTAGGATTGTTTACAGTTATGTTTATGGTTTTAATTTATGGTTTTGAATAATTTGTGATATTTTGCAAAACTTTAATAATTTATTTTTCTGTATTGTTTACGTGAAGTGGTAGAACATTATGGCTATGGTAGATGTATAGTACTATAGTATATCGTCAATTTAAAGAAGCAACTTTTTTTTCAAACTATGTCCTCCCCTCATTTAAAACGCAAAGATTGAGTATAATGCTAATCCCGTACGAAGAACGGGTTCTCTGCTAGTAATAATTTTACACTGTCTAAACAACAGTGTTATTAATTTTAAACCCAAAACGCCCCATCCTTTTAGGATTTCATTAGAGGGTTTTAATTTTACACGGGCGAAACCTGGGATGAAACTAGTGTCACGGTTAGCTGAACCTATAACTAAACTACTGTACGTGTGGTGCGAACAGATTTGGTATACGTCATTTTAAATTAACAACATGATCAGGGACGATTAGCCCTAGAAGTTAATTTATTTCAATTATGTTGTTAAAGTTTAAATGCCTAAATGGTTCTGCAAAAGATCTAAGATGTGGACTTCTGCTCAAAAACACCTTCTAAAGAGTTCATAGCAAAACACTAACTAACGTATGGAAAGAATGATGTAGAACAATTTGTGGAATAATCTTTGGACTATTTGACCGAAGTAAAATAAACCCTCTTTAGCCTTAACATAGAAGTCAAATGTATAAAAACGTGGAATATTTAGAATGATATACTAGTGTCATATCCAAAATTATTTCAATTTTGGTCCTTCGAACCGGATTAAACGAGTAAAATGATTTAACACATACACTTCATTCTTCGTTGAACGCCTAACAACTAACAAGGTGTTGCTCACATCCGCGATAAACTGATAAGCCCTCCGTTATGCAAGAGCGGTGCAAGCCTTTCACTCGGCGCCGTGTTTACCCTGCTATAATAGCGAGTGTCAGTATAAATCGTAAACTGTCGACTGTCCGCGGAGATTGAGAAATAAATGTGAGAGAGCAGAAGTAGAAGTGGACGTGATAAGTGGCTGGCGTAGTCGAGTGCTGCAGACCTTGGCAGCAGGGAGGGCGACGGCGATAAAGTGAAAGAGACAAAAAGGAAAACAAGACAGAGAGAGAAAGAGGCCCCGGCGAGGGGCACAGCTGCTGCGCTTTGTCCGCGGTTGAAATTGGCTTTACGTAAAAATCAATACACTACTGAACATCTGCAGTTTGACAAGTGGGTTGGTTCTGATTGATGATTGTGGAAGAACGGTTGCGGAGAGCCAGAGAGCTACTGTAAGCTACCATGGGTCATGGTTAACTTCGTGGACCGTGGACTGTTGTAATGCGGTGTGGCAAAGACCAACGCAAGTACAGACTCTACATAGGCCTACTAGTTACACTCCTTATTTTTCGGGAAAAGATCGTCATTTGTATCTTCACACAATAAATACAAAGATACATGACTACAGCTGTAGCAAGTATTTTTGAACACCATGAAACATGGATAGTAAATTGAGGCTAAATTTATCTAGGCCTAGTGTCATTAAGACTTTTAGTGGAATTTGACTAGACAAATTGCTGTAGTTCACTGTACACAGCTGAATGTTAATTGAGAGCTGTTAAAAACATCTTAATTGAGACAGCAGCAATGGTGTACTCCTACACAGGATACAAATCTTCAACTCCTTCTGTATGCGTTGAGGCTCTGTGTAGGTTTCATAATTCGGAAACTTCACATAAACGACAGAACAATCAAAGTTGCAAAATGTTACATTGGCATTAGCTTTACAGTGGTTCAGAAAACCGGAAGGTACAAAAAGGTATCCAGACCAAAAACTAGGACAAAAGAAAATGTTTAGTTCCTGTTTGAAATTACTATATAAGCAATGGAATTGTTGTGACGAAGAAAATTGTTGGATTTATCTCGGTAAATCATGAAAACGTAGTGACGTAAAATAGAAAACCAGTCCATCGATAATGGCGCAGACTAGAAAATCAAAACAAACATTGTATCAATAATGGAATATCTAACTCTTTATCGGTGGATTATATAATTGACAAAACTCACGCTTTTTAGAGAAAAAATATGAAGTTGAAATATACTTCCGCATTAAACATACTTTCTTAAATATGAAGAGGACGACTGTCGAATTTTTTGGCAAATTACAGTGAAATTCGGTAGTAGTAGTCAGTATAGAATTAAACTTTACACTAGTATTTGTCAATATAAAGATTTAAAAGGCTAGTTGCTTTCAGTCAGTTCATACAATCTCACAATTATCCATACTTAACCAAATTACTACGTTTTTCTTCATTCCAATTTATGGACTCTTCAAAAATGCAGTAAAGAAATACGTAAAAAAAACTCTTGACGAAACATAATATAACGGGAAAAGTGAACTCACGAATCTTGACTAACATGGATTTATTGTAAAATGTATAATCTATGACTCTATCGTTCTGGTTTTGTCAATAATTTGTTACTATGATCATATTCGTCAAAGAATCTTGTATAACTACCACCAGATTTGCCTGATGATATGGTAACCAGTAAGTACAGTAAAGGGAAATCAAATACTACTACGATGTTTATAATGCTATGAATAAATCGCATACAAGGGTATGCTACTGAATACGACATAAATGCTCTCTTTCCAAATCATTCTAACTTCATATCCAATTTATCATTCGTCAGATGTACTCTTTCTTAATTTATTTAAATTATTGAGCTTTTAGTTTTTAGTTATCCATAGATTTTTCATCACACTCATAGATTGAGTATTGTAAGTAGGGCCTACAACTCGACCAAATATTGCAGTTGTCACATTGTTTGAGTAATTTCTTTTTACTTGACGGATGGACTCATTATTACTCTCTTGACTTTAGCGTCCAATTCCTTATCAAAGTTTTACAAGTTCGATTATTAATATGTTTTACAAGTGTGAATTGTAATTGTCGTTTATCACACCGAAAGTATTCTCCATCCTCGACGGACAGGAATCATCATTCCTCTACTGCACTGATTTTTCAATTATTTGCCAAGTCTTGATAGCATGTTTATTTTTTATTACTCATCCATATATTCATGTTTTCATCAGATTGGTCGTCATAATACGAGTGGATATAATTTGTTTTTATTTTATATCTTTATTTACAAATCGTTAAGATTAAAAATTTCGAAAATTATTTACAAAAACTTCTTTTGAGAGTGTCTTTGAGAGTCTTCTACAGGGCTCGCCTGTCCAAGAACTCTCCAACGTCGTAGAAAGGATGGTTGGTAGTGCAGCCATTCCCGGAGTACTGTCTTCAGCTTCTCAGGACTCGAACTCTTGGTTTCAGCTGGCAGATGGTTGAAAAATTTGGCTCCGATGTAACAAGGCTTACCTATATGAGGGTAAGCCTTGTTACATCGGAGCCAAATTTTAAGTGTTAATTTTAAGTTTTCGGTGTGTAAGTATTGATTAGTGTTAATATCTTCAGGTCAGCAATAGCTTGTCTGCAACTCGCCCTCCATTCTAGGTCCACGATAACTGCGACGGCCATAACTTCATAAGAATTATGTTGACCTAACGGATTGAATTAACCATTCATCTACTAAGTTCGTCCTTCATTTATTTAGAAAGATGATTAGATTATCATATATTTCCTAGAATTTTCACACTTGGTTCTCATCACACATCAACGCAAAAGCATGCAGGTATCACAGTTGTGGCGTTTTCCAATGTACTATGCAGTCTTCACGGATTGGATTTGGATTTGGACCTTTTCTTCAACATAACGTCCATTAATTATTTACAACGTCTTATTTACCCTTATTTAACGTCGTTATTTTACACTTGGCATTGGAGTTGCAATATCACATAGAGTAATATTTAAGTGGGTTGGATTTGCCACACATTCTTAATTATCCGTCTGACGAATTTAGTTTATCATTCCTTTCTTGCACTCATTATCTACCATCCATTATGATATTGATTCTATTATCTCTGGCTAATGAAACAGCTGATCTTAGTCTGTAACAAAGCATCGCGCCCTATCTCAATGATTGATAATTGATAATTACTCATAGTTTCCAAGTTGTTCTTGATCTCACAGCATCTTACAAGTAAGGATCATAGTTAGGCCTACTGTATTTTTGGAACTATCTATTGACTTGCCGGATTTTTTACGATTCCTCCATTGCACTCATTGTTGACTAACTCATTGTTGCAAGTTCATTCATTTAACGTCTGATTTGAAGTCCTATATTTACACTTGTTCTTGTAGCACTCAAGTGGATTGCAGTTGTCACATCCTTTGAAGGATTCTGTTGTCAGATCCGATTCATCATTCCGCTGTCGCAAGCACTCTGCAGGCCTACATTCTACATTCTAGCACGCTCCGTGTGTCAATACGTGTCGCAAGTAGACTTGTCAGCCTCCAGTAGTCTGTAAATGTCTGGTAAAGAAATTCCTTAATGATCTTGCAGTTGACAAATTAATAGAACAATGGTTCAAGTCGTGCAATGACTAACTGCAGTCCTTTCCACTTTACCTGCCAGGTGTAAATGGGCAAAACTAGCTCATCCTTGTTCAACGAAGTATCAAAGTATGCATTGCAACCTAAGATTATTCACAAACTATGCCAAAAACTTGTTTTCAAACGCTTGGTTTTACCTTTGTTTTACTTACTTGTATCTCTTTTGGTTATTGGATTTTTTGAAGGTATGCATTGGTTATTTAGTCAAACATAGTTATACTTACAAAGCTGATGGCAACACAAAAATAATAAGTAAAATATCTCTATCTAACGTTTTTGATAATCCGTGAGCTTTGTGATAAAGTAAATATTTAGACAATATTTTGAACGTAATGCTATAAGAAGATTTTAAAATACGTACTTAATATACTATGTATAATGTTTGTTCATGGATATCAACGTAAATATCTGCAAAATAAAATATTACTCGTTTTTTACATAAGCCAACAACCGCTAAAACCTGTTAATAGAAACGAATTTTAATTGTTTAATCAATCGCTCAAGAAAAGGAGGTTCTTCGTATACGCTTTTCATCTCGTAGATGGCTTTGTGAGGCGCATTATAAGTACGAATCAGATTTGAAAAATTATGAATGTTAGGATTAATTATGTATACTTTTAGAATACGTATGTCCTACAAGATGTATTTTATTACATGATTTAAAATGAGATATCTTGTACGGTCTTTTTGACCCGGCAAGCAGTGGTCTTCAAACCCAAAAATTGCAGTTTTGATTATGGAAACGATAGATTCTGGACTAAATCACACATCATTAAACTATTAATTATTGGAGGTAACAGCGAGGGTACGAACACCAAAGTTCAACCGTTCCCCAAATTAAATAGAACTATTTACAAAACATAAAAACAAATCCAGATTATAAATGGACCAACTTAAAAAACCCATACTGATATTGTATTATTTATTAGGTCTAAATAAAGTATAATCACAGAATAGACAATTATATGGAAGACACTCACTATATCAACTGTTGTGTTTACTTGGAATATAATTCAATATATATTGAATTCAATCTGGTTCAGAAGTTTATCTTTCTTTCCATAAATAATTCGGTCAATAATATTTAACTGTATTAAATATTTTATGAGGCTACTTTACAGATCATCGACCATCGAAACCTTATAACAGTATGATTGGATAATTTCGGTGACTATCAGAATATTTATTGACTATTGAATATCAGACATTTAACATTATCAGACCTTAAGCTAACCATATGACATAAACTAATTCGGATTAGGAGTTAAAATACTGTCAATGGCTGTAGTAAGCCATCTAATCATGCATCTGTATGGTGATAACTAATTTTTAAGACATAGATTATACCCAAATTATATTAAGGTAACAGACATTTTGTGTCATAATTGAAAGCAGTTAGGCAGGATAACGTTAGGTTTGGAGAGATGGCAATATATTGTCCAATAGTGTAGTGTTACATGGGGGAGAGAGAGCGAGAGAGAGAGTGGTGATCGCTTTCACGGTTATGCAATGGCCTGGTTCGGGATGTTATCCAATAGCGGGGGCAACGCGCGTAACTGCCGCCAACTCCAACCCAAGCCCTTCGTCGCAGGGGCAGGAAGTGCTCTGGTAGGTAACTGTTGCAGACCCTTACCTAAACCCTTGGATGAAGTGGAAGGAGGTACTCTGGTAGACCTTTGCGCCCTCGACCATAGCTCTTCGACGCAAGGGTAGGAAGTACTCTGGTAGGCATCTGTTGCAGACACCAACCGGAGCCTTTTGACGCAAAGGTAGGAAGTACTCTGGTAGGCAACTGTTGCAGACCCTTACCTAAGCCCTTGGATGAAGTGGAAGAAAGTACTCTGGTAGGTAACCTTTTGCAGACCCCAACCAGAGCTCTTCGACGCAAGGGTAGGAAGTACTCTGGTAGGCAACTGTTGCAGACCCTTACCTAAGCCCTTGGATGAAGTGGAAGGAAGTACTCTGGTAGGTAACCTTTGCAGACCCCAACCGGAGCTCTTCGACGCAGGGGTAGGAAGTACTCTTGTAGGCATCTGTTGCAGACGCCAACCGGAGTCTTTTGACGCAAGGGTAGGAAGTACTCTGGTAGGCAACTGTTGCAGACCCCACAACCTGGGCTCTTGAACACCGGTCTTGATGTCATATTATAAGAATCTTCTATAGACTCGAACTGATATCTTTGACGGAGAGTATTAGAAAAGCCAAGTCAAGTAACTTATATGTTTGAGAATAAGATTCATGAACGTGCTGTGAAGAAGTGTTTCAGAAGCTTTTTTGTCCCCCAACCTTTTGGTAAGTTAAGTTAAAGTCTTCAATGTTATCTTCTTGTATTTATAATATTATATTTATCCTAGCTATGTGATTATTGAGTGCATGTGCAACACTTGATTGAAATAGGAAAACTGTTTCACAAAAACATGTCGCCGTTTTAAGGTTTACTATGTTATTTATGTTGAAACATTTTATCTTGTGTTCATAATAAGAAATGCTATAGCCTAAGTTTTAAACAAAAGATATTCTGTACTAGTTGTAGTGAAGCTGTAAAACATCGTTCTAACTCAAACCCGGTTAGCATAATATAAATTTTCAACTTTCAAAATGAAGGTCTTGTTGCATAACGTCAGCAATAGTGAATTCAAGGTTAGTTCTAATGAATATGGAAATTGATAGATCCTATCACAAATGCAAATTAAACTGCTCGAACACGAATAATAAACGAAAGAAATTGTGTTATTAGAGGTATAAATATCGATGTTGATTCCAGTACTGGGGTCCACTCAAGGCCAGACACAGTCAAACCACGAGAGAGGGTTATGGAAGAGGAAACAATTTGAGTGCCAGCTGGTAACCTTGAAACATCACGTACACTACGCACTTCTACACTAGAACATTTATGAAACTCTCGCGTTGGCGTTACAATATGGAGGTGTTCAATCAAGCAGATTATCGTCCAGAGACAGCCAAACCACAAGAGAAGTCCATGGAAGAGGAAACTGAGTGCCAGCTTGTAACCTTGAAGGATACCACGTAGATTTCTACACACTTCTATACTAGAACACTTATGCAACTCTCGTGTTGGCGTTGTAATATGAAGGTTTCAAATCAAGCAGATTATGGTTCCGACAAAGCCAAACCACGAGAGAAGACCATGGAAAAGGAAACAATTTGAGTGCCAGTTGGTAGCATTGAAGGATACAAAGTGGATCTCTACACACGTCTACATTATAGCTTTTGTGAAACTATTGAGTAGGCACTACAATATGAAGGTGTATAGTGAAGCTTATTAGAGCTCAGACACAGCTTTATGATGAGAGTAGAAACATTCAAATATTAATGTTAACCATGACGCACACCCCCAACGATTTTGCTTTTCCATTGTTAAAACATTAAGATGTGCATACAATACAAGAGTTGCAGATCGATTGAGGTCCAAACACAGCTATACAATATGTTCATTATAAAGAAACATTTAGGATGTTAGTTACCAACAACCAACCTTGAGACCCAGCCTACCAAGATCGTACTCCTACAAAGTTAGAAAATGTACACCTGATGAAACTCACGTAATAGGCGTTGGCGTTACGTTTTGAAAGTGTTCAGTCAGACATACGAATCCAAACACAGGTAAAACGATAGAGGAAACATTTTGCAAGTTAGTACTTAGTACTCAACTTTAGCAACACCCCATACTTCTCCTATTACATTCACACCTGATGCTTGCGTGATAGGCGTTACGATTTGAAACTTTGAAAGTGTTCAGCCAGACAGATTGGAGGGAGAGGAGACCACGGTTCGTTTGGTTCGTGCGGTGTTGCCAAACCGTTCACTCTCACTTTTACTTCTCAATGACGAGCCGAAGGATTGCGTGGCCGGCGAGAGGTGGCAACCCGGCGTCGCTGTTGACACAAGCCGAATCCTGTCCTCGTCCTGACTAGATGAGGAAATCGACCTGGAATCGCGACGTGAACCTAGAACGTGCTCTGAGTACGTTAACGATGTCGATCGAATCGCGAGGGACTTCATGGTGAGAGGATCAGTCATTATTTTGTATTTTCCTCGATTTAATTATTATTTTGTAATATTTTTATTTTTTGAATTTTGTAGCAGATATTTAAGAACACAAACCATTTTATCTAATACTGTAATTATTGTATATTGTATTTATTTGCTTGAACATTATTTGATTCAAAAAATCTTTGACTGTTTTCATTGACATTGAAAGATTAGATTATACCAGGCAAACGGCCCTATCTAGACATAACACAGCAATTGATTCTGTAGATCCTGTTTCATATGGTTTTGACAAGGTTTTGGGTGTTACCGGGGCCTAACTTGGCGAATATTTGCTTTCGGTTGCTACAAGAATGCTCTAGCTATTTTGGGGGAAACGGACTTTCGGCCTGCGCTGCCCCTGACTCGGCCTGGGCTGCCCCTATTATGTGGTGTAAAGGGTAGGTTTCTCGGGAGTAGGTACCTGACCTGAGCTTGCGCTTTACCCACTAAATCCCAGGAATCTCCCGGAAATACCTGTGGGGTGGTGGACAGGGTCGTCGACACAGGAAACAGGGCAAATAGCATTGGAGCCAACCTTCTAGGAAATACATTACTATTGTATTAGAATACTGCTGTAATCTTTGGCATTAACGACTCAGGAAGTGATGGTGTCTACGGGTGGTGGATATCCGCCCCAAATAAACCTATTTTTGTTTCAAAATTTTAGATTCAAAAATACGCAAATTCTTACTACATATAATAAATCTTTTATGCTTCTTTTAATACTGTATATGATAGTGGTTTTTAGTACTGTATTATGACAAATTTAAATGTAAAATACTTGCAGTTATTTGAACTTGAATTAATTATTTCTTAGACCGCGAACGCTAAATATGTAACAGATGTTCGTGTACAGTAGTTAAACAATAAAAAATAGTGCATTTCATCACTAGAGGGTACCTATTTAACAGTACTGTATTACGAAACATGTATATGTAAAATACTTGTAGTAATTTGAAATTGAATTCTTTATTTCGTTGGCCGCGAACACTAAATATAAAAGTAATAGATGTTTGTGTAAGGTAGTAAAACAATACAAAATAGTGCATTT
The DNA here is from genome assembly GCF_028750875.1 of Macrosteles quadrilineatus. Classification (NCBI taxonomy): domain Eukaryota; kingdom Metazoa; phylum Arthropoda; class Insecta; order Hemiptera; family Cicadellidae; genus Macrosteles; species Macrosteles quadrilineatus. Next base: position 96,311,213 of record NW_026542596.1, read on the forward strand.
CATCACTAGAAGGTGTCTATTTAACTTTACTGTATTACGAAACCTTTAAATGCAAAATACTTGTAGTAATTTTAACTTGAATTCTTCATTTCGTTGGCTGCGTACGCTAAATTTTGGCCGTAAAAGTTTAATTTTGATACTTACTTGTTCTGTGTTATTTCACCTAATAACAACAGTACATTTAATTCCATCCAACATAATTTTTGTTGGAAATGCACAATGTTGAATTGTGTGTTCCAATTATTAAATTGCAAATTACATTAATTAATTGTTGAATGAAATGCATAGGGGCATTTAATTCCCTCCAACTGAATTTTCTGATTTTCTATATAACAAACTGTAAATTTCTTTTATTGATTTAAATATCTACATCACTAGAAGCCTTTTTGCAGTTACAAGTTTAATTTTAATATTTTGTTGTACCAATACACCAGACTGTTAATTAATATATAGGATTATATTTTAAACACATTTTTATAACATACTTGTCTCTTGTAACATTGGTTTAGTTTTTAATTTCGTATTTTATACTTACTGTTTATCTGGTTTTTACATAACAAATTGTTATTTACTTTCACTTTGTATTTGCTTGTAAATAGGACACTACCAGAAGTTTTTTTAGGTAAACATTATTTTAAACACTGCAGTTTTTTGTTTACCTTACACCAGACTGTAATTTAATTAAAGTAGGCCTATCATTATTTTTATACTACGTCTCTTGTTTAAATTATCTGAATGAATGTACTACGAATGTACATTCAGCTGTTAAACTACAATTCACACTTTAAACTGAAACAAGAGGTTCTACCCGTGAATTCACGGGTGAAAAGAAACCACCATTAAATTAATTTAATCAACTTTGACTTTATATTTCATTTAAAGGGCCCAAGTTCGAGAAATTTTCATGTGAAAGGATGTTAAAGGCAGTGGAACCTTTATACCTTACGTCCTAAGGTTGGCCGAGGTTGTACCTGAACACGCAGCTCTCTTTCACGACATCTTTAATACTTTTCAATGAAATTGCGATCTGTTAAAGATCGGTGACAACCTCTTGGAACGAACAACATACATGGTTTGTTAATCTCATAGTCATCATGGTTCAAACACCTTTAGTTACTCACTTGTAACAAACAGCTATAAATAGCTTCACTGTCCATTCACCACGACTCTTTTAAGAACGTAAAAGTAAATAATAAAATAAGTAAACAAAAATGTTAACAAACAAACTATATTGTCGATTGCATTGGCCAGCTATTGTTCACTAAATTAATCAAATAATAACTTCCAAAACATGCAAGGCGTAGCCTTTTGAAAATCAGCCTGTGGGGCAGAGCCCTTAAGGGAGTTCGTCCATATCAATACTTTTCGGCAAAATCTACACACGCTTCATTTTGATATGCCATATGCCTATATTTTTATTTGGTAAATGGCCTTAAGCGTTTACATAAAATTTGATTGTATCACTGTAATAATATAATATACTGTTGTATGGATAATAATTTTGTACTATTGAGTGGATGGATTCTTATGTAAACAAGCCTTGAAATCATATTAAGTGAGACTAATTCGTCAACGTTTGTGATTTATGGAAGCTATAGTGACAATAGGCGGATGGTGGCCCCACCTTCTGCAGTAGCCTATCTATAAAAGCTATAATGTATATACAAAACTATAATATCTATAACTAATATTATGATGGTCAATTTATACATATCCACTGTTTTTGTATCTTGAACTGAGGTGACACATATGTCGTCAAATCGTCGTTAAAATTGGTTAAAAACTGTTTAAATATACAACTTTTAGCACGGTGTTTGTAACTAAACTAGCCCAAACTTAGATTTAAATCCATCTAATACCTGCTCTTGCTCTGGAGTGCTCTGGGGCTCAGGTCCTTCTTGGAAGTACCGTACCTAATCCTATTCATAGTTTTTGGCCAGCTTGCTGTGTCAAACACCCCATATCACCCCTTCCCTCTTACCCACAAAATCTTTTCAAATTTACCTATAGGGAATCTTTTGGGGACAGCAGACTCAGAGCTACCCACGTTCCCTATTGTTTGTTGCGGAGGGTAAGTTTCTCATAATCACCCCAGGCCGAAAGTCCTACACTCCTATTTTGGCGTGAGAATTCAAGAAATGCCACCACAAGTTTGCAAATCATTCACTCATTACGACAGATAATTCAACCATACTTGCTCTCTCAAATTTTGACAAATAGTTAAAATATTAATACGGTTTAATATTAATACATACAGCAATACTACAATAATAGGTGAAAAAGGTTATATACAATATTACTTATTTTCTGTGGCATCAACCAGTTAGTGGTCAGAAGATAATGCACATTTGAGTAGGTACATAAAGTTGGCAAAGTACTTAACCTTGACCACACACATATCTTCTGCGACAAATCCCAATAGTTATAAAATACGATTTCCAGGATTAATTTCACCTTCACCAGTTGAGCTCATACGAGAGGATGTCTGTGTTCAGATTGGCTGGTTGCACCATGTATATGACCTTCATGCTGGCCTTACTTACATAAGCTCGACCTCTGCGCCGACTTGGCTATTAACACTCTCTTGCACACTCCTAGCATTTTTCAATGTAAAGTGTTGAAAGATATATTAGGTCTTTATCGAAAGTTAAATACACTATTGTCACTACTATGGGAGAGTGTGTTTTTCTATATGATACATTTACGAACATTATAAATTGGTTGTAAAGAACATTTTAAGTTCAGGAAACATTTTCACCATTGATGTAAGCAAATTGGTGATGAATTTATGGTCAATCGATCCCGTACACGGAGGTCATCTGTAGGTAGGATATGTAATGATTTCACCGTGGAAAACTCCCAAGTGTGATTTTGTCAAAATATCACAACCTTCCCTGAGCCAAATGGTGTTTATTTTGTTCATTTAAGTAGCCAGAAATTCTTCATGACCAAACTTTATGTCATTATATCAGTATTAGAATAGTAGACTGGTCGTTCCGGTTTGGTTTCATTTTAAATATACTGTTGAGTACAATGGACTGATTGATCGAAATGTAATGGACGATGACTTCCTCAGGATTAAAGATTACCCTAAAACTCGTGGCTATTTTGATTTCCAGAAGTATACGATCAGTTTTAAATGTCTCTTTACAAAGACATTACCAAAGAAATCAGTTTATTTACTCTCTCACAATTTCAGGGGAGTTCCTACTAGTACTTTCATAGGTAGTTCCAATCCTAAATGAGGATTAAGTTCGGTGTGTTTACCTGGGAGAAAAGAATAAGTAGGTTGGAAAGATTATTTCGGACTTTCCAAGAGTAAAAATTTTTAAAGTTCAACTTTCTTAGAGATCAAGATTTCTAGTGTCATGAATAAATATAGTCAATATCAGGGAAGTTAAAAACCTTTTTTTTATAATGTTATTTATATATACATTCTATTTTACTCTGAGTTCATTGATCTGAATAAATGTTTGTCAGAATGATTCCTCAAAGCCAAACTAACACATGACCAAATATGGCCAAACATACTGCCACCAAGTGACTTTCTTTCTTCCTAATCCAGCGATTGAGTCCGATAGGTGCTAATGGCGCATGTAATGTGATTTTGAATTGTCTCAAGAGAACGTTTAAAACTCACTGGCACTAGAAAGTAGTTTCTTATCGCACAGTACTAGATGTTGTTGTTTGATACATTTTCAAGTCACCAACTCCTTGGTCAGCCCATTGGATACTTCCTACCGCAGCGCTACGACGGTGGGTTATGTAAACTCCTTGTGAAAGTACGTTGGCCAATCGTTAGCCAGCTGGCCTTGGCCAATTGGACGACAAAGAACTAATCTACAGATTATATAGACCCTCATTGTCCTTTTATTTGATGCTATTTGGTCGAACATGACTGACCTTGAAGTGGGTTGTGGTTGCTACTCCCACTTGGACGGTTTGTTCAACTCTTATACAAGGATACGTGTCGTCTGTAAAGGCACTTCTCTGGATGAAAAAATGAAATCAATGAATAATTAATCGATAAGCATTATAGTACCTACATGATCTGTAATTTATGTTGTCGTAGAATCGTTTGTAATAGGGTACTGTGAATGGCATGTAATCGGTTTTATAGCTTAAAAATACTTGCAAATGTGTATAAATAGTTCTAAAAACCTGTACTAGGCAATGAATCATTGATATTTATGCAAAACATTACATCAATTTGTTGATATATTCCTTTTAGAATTGGGAAGGACGGACAGTTGCACGTGATGAACCTAGTTTAGAGTCTCGGGAGATGTTCATGATGTCACCGATATCGCGGGAGATGTTCACTAGGTCACCATGATTAAGGGAGATGATCTTGATGTCGTCGAGATCGCAGGATATGTTCACGATGTCATTGAGATTCCGGAGATATTATACTACTGTGTGTAACTGAGATCGCGGCAGACGTTAACGATGTTGCAGGGATAGCGTGTGATCTAAATGATGTAACAAATCGCAGGAGTTGTGACGATGTCACCGTGATCACAGGAGATGTAAACGACATCCGAGATCACGGGAGATGTTCATGTTGTCGCTGAGTGTAGTGTTTTGAGATGTTCATGTTGTCGCTGAGTGTAGTGTTTTCAAGGTCACCGATATAGTGGGATATATTCACCGAAAGTTCGAAAGAAACACGCAAAAGTTCGGAGTTTGCAATGGCCATGAGATCGCAGAAAATGTTTATTATGCAGAGGCCAGCCTGGACTGCATGTCTGTACACGATAAAATTATAGTGAAGTGATTGTGTGACTACGGATAGTGATAGTATAGGTTTGCATGTACGACTATGATTGTAGGTACACGACAAAGTGATAGTGAAGGGATAGTGATAGCGATTGTGTTGTGTGGCTACTGCTACCGTGATAGTGTGGACACTGGACAGTGGGTCGGCCTGCATGTCTGTGTATGGCAGTTGGCCGCGATGACGCAACTCATTACCAAACCAGTCCAGTGTAATTGTTAGCGTCGCAACGCAACTAAACTGGTAACTGGTAGCGAGTTGCTAACTGCCGATAGGTGGATGCTTCTGAGGGACTGTCTGCTGCCTAATTGAAGTTATTTAAAAGAAAATCATGTTGTTGATTTTGCAATTCTTTATGGATTTAGACTGCAAACAATTCCTTTTAACACGTAGAATTTGTAACTATCTGTACTGGTCGTAGCTGAATGAATAAGTTACAGCCATTCATACAACGTTTTTAACAACCGTAAATCCTTTTTGCTGCTTAAGTAATAACCTTAAGTCTTTTGTTAATGCACATCTGATATAATTTGGCTCCATGCAACTTGTAATCAGGGGATTGGCAGACATAGGTATTTTGACAAAAATGGATAATCACTATTACTGTGATTCCGAACTGATTACATGCAGAATCGCCACATTCGTGTTGACTGAATTTAACACTTTGTATCCTCGTAGCTAATCTTCTGTGACTAGTGTCTTGTTGCGCAATACTGACGGTGTAAAAAGATACGTAAAGCATATTTTCAGTGGGCTATTTAAATAATCACTTTTCATTGTGCATACAAGCGGCACTTTTAACTGATCCTCTGGGGATGATCCTGTTGTTTACAACTGTTCACTATTATACAATACGCTTGTGGCTGATTCTCTTGTAATCATTGGTTACATTGTATGAAAGATGATCGTAGATTATTGATTTTCTTGCGGATTCCTAATTGTAACTGGTTTTAGTGGAAACAGAACGCTTGTCTCAGGCATCTCTTAGCTCTTGATTACTGTTTATAACAGAAATAAATAGTCTTTATAAACGGCTGTATCCTGAATACAGACGATACTAAGCAGACATCTAGAGAGGTATGGTCGGACTTGCTATTGGCGAATTTCAATATAAATTTGAATTCCATACATTAGTCAGCTACATTCTCACGTCGGTGGCTCACTTCAACTACAGTAATTTAATGCTTTCTAAAAGTGGAAACACTTTAAAATTCCTTTAAAAGTACTCAATTTCACCCATTTATATGCTGAAATTTTAATTGTGGAATTTTTACATAGAAATGGAGTTTTTCAGGTTATTCAGTTTGTGTCAAAGCACGCAGTCAACCTCCAGCTGCAGACATTCTTCTGATGATATGTTAGCTGGAGATTTTCAGAGGCTGATCAATCTTTCCTCTTGTCGTCACACACTATGTAGCTGCAAAATCACACGTACACCACTTGTTGCTCAGTAGTCAGCGGTGGTACCAAGATGGTAACTGGGTGCTGGCTAATCAATCGTCCGTAGTCACACTCTAAGTACTGTTGTTGCAAATCACCTGTTAGGCTTTTACCAGTTGTTGCTCAGTACTGGTGCCTGGTACCTAGATAGTAACTGGTTGCTACCGCAGACAGTTACGCCACTGACATACATCTCCTCTCATCTCACTCGCCACTCGCCCTAACCATTAATTGACTGAGAGAAAGTTGTTCATTAGTAGGTTCAACTGAGGTTGGGACTGTTACAACGTTATTTGTCGAGATTATACAATTAGAATACACATTGAGGGATTAGAAGAATGTTGTGTTCAATATTGTACTCTGTATAACACCACGTATTATCACACAGGTAGATCGTGTAAATAGTTACTCTTAGGAAAAATTTCCAGTTCCTGGAGAAAAGCGTCATTAGCATACTCTCAGCAAGAGCAGCCTTTGTTGTTTAATGGTGTTCGTCCAAATATTCAATAATATGTTTTTAACAAGCAAAAATAGTTTAGTTTAGTTTGCTTGTTAGTTTATTTCTACTGCTGACGCTTTATGTTTTGAAAGTATTAATAATATGGTATGATTGCATCATTTGACGTAAAAGACGTGTGCAAACGTAAAAGTTTGTTAGGTAGGCCTATTATAACAATGCAGTTCACAAGGAAACCTTCTAATTTATGTACGATCTTGTCATGTTTAGGTTGTTTCTTACCTAAAAACTGTTCAAATAGGCACCTTGCACGTTTAATATCTTTGACAATATTATCGAGAGTACCAACTGGAGATTGATGGTTTGACGACCAATATTGATGAAAATCTAGAAATCTTCAAATCCAGCCATCAGTACCCGAAGTTCACTGAGGATATTGACATAATATTGAAGGAGAAGGGCGTAGGCCTACATCAATATTATTATCAAACCATTAAAACAGCTGTCTCCAAGATAGCTTTACCAATCGTTGCAAGTGACATAACCTCTGAAATCTTCAGATCTTCAAAGCATCGTCCAGTAGCTAGGTGTCGAAGGGTCAAAACAAGTTTTTCCTCAACAGTAATACATGCTCGCATGTTAGTACTTTTTTCGCTAAATATGGCTCTACCATTGAGAGTAACAACTGTAACTTTTATTCATTTATTGTTAGGTAATTTTAGTCATCTTCATGGTCACTCAAGGAAATGTCTTTCGTCAACCAGAAGTGTGTGTATTCTTCACGTTTAAGCAAAGTGTCTTTACGTCATACTCTTCTTTTTAAAGCACAATGTAAAATAATGGCAAGACAATAAGACATCCTTTCTTCTTGGAGTCTATTTTAATACTGAACAAGTCCTGGATTGACATAAAATATTGACAATATTATTGACCGAGTAAGTTGCAGTCTGAAATACGGCTCAGATTGTCTGGTTTGAAAATATTATCGAGTAAATCATATTGTCAATAGTATTGATCGTGTAAGGTCCGCAAAATAGAATTTGAAGTTGCTCCAACAAAAAGATGTTTCAAATTCTGGTGAAATATGTGGCAAGTCTCAATCCAATTGTAACTATTTACATCAAGCTTTTGTTGGGCCTAGTCAAAGTTCCACCTCGATAATTTATTTCCAAATCGAGAGCTACTAGTGTATTCCCATTCCCATGCCATAAGTGTCTCCCCAAGCACTGGTTGAAAAAATACTATACAATTATAACATTCCCTAATACATTTAAAACATCCTCCATCAGCATTGCTCCACTTGCAGACAACTATAACCCAAGACGGGGAGTTTGGTCAGTCCAGACTATTAGGAGGGTCTCCATCTCCCCAGGGGGTCGACCTACCTGCCCTTCCGTCCCACATCCATTTGGGGCCTTTGTCTCTCCAAACCCAACTGCTTTTGAAACTCGCAAAACTTTCACTGTTGTAGAAAATGCAAGTTGTTTTGCTACGATAACAACCTTGACCACCAGGCCGGGTCTCACCTGCGAAAGGACAACCGTGGCTGAAAGGTTTTACAGCAGTAACCTTTACGATCATTGTTTCCTTTTGTAAGCATTTGTCGCAGCTCAGAAACAATAAACCGTGTTTAGGGATAACCTTTGTCCTTTCTTCCTTAATGGTTACTTATCTTTTTATCTTATTGCAAAACTGCCTGAATGGCAATATTCTGGATCCCATTCAAATCGCAATGGTTGAATTATTTATCAGACATCCTTATTTTTTTAACATACTTGATTGACTTTGAATCACATACAGTGACCAAGCAATATTTTTGGAGTTTCCTTTTCAAGGCTTCAGCAAATTTCAAAATGTTGCATACGGTATCCTTATAACATGCATGTTTGCAATTTCAATAAACTGTTTCAATTGTATAGTAATGTTGTTCCTCATACTGCAAGACTATTAATAATTCTCTGTAGAATGTCAGTTAAAATGGCTGTAGTGCTTCTATGAGTTACAAGGGCAACGCATCAAAACTAACACGGTATGTAAATGAAAGGGTCGTGAAGTATTGAACAATTTTTTTGTTATTTAATGAATATCGACCGCCAATATTATTATCAATTAATGATGCTTTCTAAGCCCAGGTCAACGTTATAGTAAAAAGACTATGGCTAATACCGTTCAAAAACCGTTAATTAATGACATTGGCGTACATAGATTTTTTTACAAGGTTTTAATTCAATGAATACTTCCTTAAAATCTTTGATTTTTCAATATAGTTTTTGGATGCCTGCTCCATCTTAATTTTCCTTTATCTTAATTTGTCCTTTATCTTCTTTTAAACACATGCTCGTCACTCTTAAAATTGATAAAGTCAATCTTATTCTTATCCAATTTACAACCAGGCTGTCGGGTTTGCCCCATTTTTCAGATAACGTCTCAGACAATTCTCTTGTCATGGTCTGGATTTTTTTCTCAGATTCAGCTAACTGATGTTATTAGGGGAGTGAAACAGGCATTCCGGCGTTCACAAGTTGATAATACATTCAAATTCGCGGATTTCAATTGTCAATACATATACGTAGTAGTAATTTATCATTCGCATTAATAATTAACATCGTTATTCTGCGGGTAATTATCTGCCGTCAGTAACTGGTTAGTAGTTTTTGTTATTTATGCAATTATCGACGCGCAGGATATCCTGATGAGTCGATGGAATGGGCTGAGCCATGAGAACGTCTACTGCAAGCTGGAACTTCGATCTCCAAGATCCCAAATGGCCTTTAGCTTTGTGATAACTTATTCCCAAAACTTGTGATTATAGGTGATATGGATGTGGGTGATGTTCTTCATACCTGAAAAATATATTGAATGTTATTTGAGATGCCTTGATTATCATAATATCTGTAATGAATGGGACAAGAATGTAAGTAAAGTAAACGTCATGAAAATTTCAATGAATCAAAGGACAGTGTACTTACTTAATAGTTTTAAAACAATGTGTCGATCTGGTAAAGTGCAATACAACAACACAGAACCTAAGCATCGTCAATTTGACCTAAGAGGTTTAATGGTAACGACGTTAAATATGGAATGTTATTTCATTTTAACCGTATATATTATAGAATATCATTACACTATTAAGGAATTACAATTTTAAACCAAAACACTGCGCACCATTGATTCGCATATCCAGTTGGGAAAGTTAGGCTAGAGTTTTTTGTGTACACATAATTACTTTACCGTCCTAAATAAGACCAATCATGTATTTTCCTTCGGAACTGCCAAAGTAATCTTTCTAGTTCAAGGCTCAATATTATTTCCTTTGTGGTTTAATAACACAACAGCTTTGATATGATACGGTGTCCTTGTAGTAAGTTTTCAACTCGTTTGTTAGCACGGATGCATGTTTCAATCGATAATGTTTTCCGTAACCAAAGTGTCACCTTTGCAATCACTATCACCTTTCCAATAGCCAATACAATATTGCTATAGCCAATACAATATAAATTGCTCTCTTTAGCGGTTCCGCTGTTTTCTTTTGTTTACCACTTAATATCAACTTATCAACTATCAAGGTTGAAATTAACCTTGAACTTGTCAACCAACTCACAAACAATTTAGACAATCATTGACCAAAAATTTCAAAACGTAGGAATTTATGTTTTGTTTCCTCTTGTCAATAATAACTGTCAAGTAATATAATGTTTTCATACAATCTTGTTCAACACTAGCGTCAAAACAATAAGCTTTCGACCTTATAAACAATAATTTACAAAATCATTGACCCGAAAGTCAACAAAGCTGCTAATTTATGGCTTCACTGTTTCCCCTTGTTCACCATATCAATGTTGGTTCATCACTTCACGTGGTACAACACTAGCCTTAACAAGTCCACAACTGATAATCTGACATGTAACAATTTCTTCACTAACTGAACCAAAGTTGACAAATCAAACCAAAGTTGAGAGTATATGTGTCTCACTGATTTTCTTGTTCACCACTGTACTGTACTATCAAGGTATCATAGTCTCTTGCCTTCTTGAAAAACTACACAAACAGTGATCATTAACTTTCCGACATACTGTACCCAACTAAAACCTAACAATTTACACACTCATTGACCCAAAAAGTCACAAAATCTGGTAATTTATCACTTCCAAGCCACGCCCGCTAACCCGTCTCAGGGCCGCTCCCGTGACAAAGGGAAGGGAAAAGTGTTTTATTCTTGTTTGCCAAAAGGTAAGCGCTGTTGCGCAGTCTCTAAACGTGTGCGACCTTGAAAAAAGACGTTGGTGTCGGTAGAGGGGGAAAGTTAGAGAAAGGGAGTGGGGGCCGCGGCGCGGCGTTGCGCGGGGAGAGGGGCCAAAGAAAGGGAAAGGAATAGAACGAGTTTGAGTTGTGTAACGCACGCGGACTAGCGCGAGTGTGACGTGCAATTGTGCGATGGACTCTCTGTGACTGTGTGTGCCGCGAAACCGACCGTCTGTGCTGTGTTTGTGACCATTATGGGATATTATTTTTTGGATACTCACACAATCTGGTAAGTTTCACACTTATTTCCGCGTTTGTTATTGTTTGTCTCCCGACTAATTGGAGAGAGCGTCGGTGTTTTTGTTCACTTTCGTTTTCACTGTTATGTCTGTCTTTATGTAGACGCGGTTATAAATAAATGTTTTTGTGAGCTTTGTTTGTAGCGTTGTGTGATTTTTTTATTGTTTGTAGCCTTTTTACATTTTCATCAATGCTTCCAGAATTATAAATTTTTTATTTATCTTTTTGTGTAAACAATGCGCGTCCATCTACAAAACACATGTTTGATCATTAGTATTTACGGCGTGACATGACACATACAATACAAGGTTCTAGATACAGAATAATTTCAATAAAATTAACAGTTATGCAATTTTACCAAGGTACTTCTATAGAAATTAATATTAAAATATATGCTCGCTATTACTACAATGTAAACGCGTTTACGTTGATATAAAATACACCAATACAATTTTAATTATTGTGCTTACAACCACATACAATTTTTTAAACGAGGCCATAATGTTTAATTATATAAACGAAACCCCATACATACCCTGTGCACAGCTGAAAGCTGAAAGGCGGAAGGACAGTTTCGTCACATCCACGTGCACCTTCCTATTAAAATATTACTATTTACTGTTAAATAATATTTGGTATAAAAGTACTAGTTTACTTTTTATTATTATTTTACCACTTAAATGGCATCAATCAATTAAAACTCATTGTTACGACGCAACGTAGCGATACAAAGGAATAGTAAATCTATCAATGAAAAGATAAAATTAAGATGTAAAAAATAAATGTATACAGTTTGGTGCTAATAGTAGGCCTACTTAAATAATTAACGTTTAACATTTGTATACATCAATATAACTTATTAGTTTTAGATCAATTCTACATCAAACCGAGGCTTGAAGGTCTACATCTAATCAAGTGAAAAATTCATATTTTCATTTTTCACGGAATTATTTAAATAAAAAAAAAATTAGTCGAGTTTTATCACAAAATTAAAGAGCAGACAGCCTTCTCTTTTTATGTGGTTTCTTTGAAGAATCGCACACAATCGAGTACAATTTAATTTACCATTATAATTTTTTTCACGGCTATGTCTAATCGATTCATAATTTCAAATTCTCTGTAATTTACACGGATTACGAAGAATAACAGAACAATCTTTATTATTAGTACCTACAACTGTGGGCACGGAATTTTTCTAATTGGATGATTTGCATGACATGTAGAGATACTAGTAGTATGCAAACCTATTTTGAAAATTAATTTACTTCTATAATGAAACATACGCCGACTGGCAATGGACTACAAGGTGTATACATTTAACTTTATTATATACATATACGGCATTGCGTTTTTTTTTATTGTAAAAGGCAAAGAAACCGAATACACTATATATATATATAGTAGAAGAAGGCAAATCAGTCCGGTACTTTGTGTTCCACATATCTTTATTTTAAACATACAGTACTGACACATTTCATTGATAAATAAGTCAAATTTATAGCGTTATAATTTCGAGTGCAGAAAAGTGATTCCATCACAATTAACACAGACGAGTAACACAGTATTGAGATGTCGTACTCGTATAGTAATAATAAATATAATGTATTCACTCGCATGTGTAGCCTCTGTTTCCTAATTATCTATATGAAAACACATACATTTTATAGCTTTACTAATTTGAATTCTTATAGGCTAGCCGATAGAATAAAAGACTAACACGAATTCATAAAAAAAGACTTACTGAATGTTCGTTAATAACTAGAGCTCACCCCGTGATCGAAAACTCGACCAAAAATATGTATTGTGCAAACTTCTGTATTTTTACCCCACGCTGTAAATAAAACGTGTGATTGGAATTTATTCCATTTGTTTGGATTTCGTGTTTATATTTTTTTGTTATTTCTTCACCAACATGGCAACCCATAAGACCCATGTTTTTTTTAATTTAAAATTTATTTTTTGTGTTTATTTTTTAGCCTATTTTAATTTATAAAGGGATTCTGCACATCTACAGGCAAATATCTTTCTAACAGCATACGTAGATTTTCCCTGAGATGCACAGGAGCTGAGAAAAAAAGGTTTTCAATTTTCAATAAACATGCTTGTCTATTAATATATAGAATTAGCCCCATGTTAAATCTCTATAAGAAAAGTTGAATTTCCATTTTTGACCCAATTAACATAAAAATACAAATAAAACGTGCACATATAGGACCGATAACCTTTCTTATGGTACAACCCGCGTGTAATTCGGTCCAGTAGTATGGTCAGGCTAGCTGTCATAAGTTTTGCAAAAGTTTTTTTAATATATAAGATCTATTTAACCTTAGTTTATGATGCACAAATCTGTACTGTTTGAATTTTAACATTCTGCTTTTTGTTGCCGAAAATTAAATTATTTGTTGAAAAAGTGAACATTTAACACACTCTACCTACATTTTTTTTATTTGTACTGTATATCATTGGTTTTTTATAGTTTCATGTAATATAGTAATGAATATATTTAAAATCAGAGATGAACCGTTTACAAATTATTTTAAACTTTAAATGTCGGTTCGGTATAGTAGGCTACCTAGTACCACAGACAAGGGAAACAAAGAAACTTTTGTTTCCTTAGTCAATGCTAGTACATAATAATAGGACACTGTATGCTTTGCTGCATGGTTTATCTTAGCAACTAGAGCTAACAAACTATTTTGTGACTTAAAAAAAGTAGGACTAAGTAGCTTTGCAATATTTTCCATCTCTGCATTTAATAGCGAGTAGCAGAAAAATCAATCGAATTGCTATTTTCACAACACCTTCTGTTTTGGAAATTAAGATTAAGACCAAGGCAACAGTTTCTCTGTTACTGCATGGCAAAATTGATGCTTTCTTCGGTTCTTTAAATTACTTATGTAGAACTGTAGCAATCTAAATAATAGTTCTAGAAGAAAACTCCCCTAGTCTACAACGGCTACAAAACTAGTTCTATTTCGACACACCCACCCTTCCTGTTGTGTGAAAAGAACACAGCTCTAGACTAGTAACGAATAAGGACTAAACGGACAATGGAAAAATGTTCCTACCAAATAATGTGAAAATGTTGCGACAAATTGTCAAAAATTGTGTAAAGTTTATACTTTTGAGCGAGAATTAAAGGTTGGTGTAAATTTACAGACCCGAAGATGGTTAACCGTTACAGGTTGGTTGGAATATATGAAATCGTTAAGACAAACGCACTTTTTGGTCTGAATTTATAAAAAACCCAATTTATAAAAACCGATGTTAAAAAGGGATCTGTAACATAATCTCAAAACGCAATTAGGGTCATATCTAATATACTAATTTGAGTTTACTCGATTTCGAGCAGCTACGTACATAAGATTACGCTTCGTTGTAGCTAATTTCTCTCCAGGATTCAGACAGTCACCTTAACAAAAACTTAAGAAATGTTGATGGCATAGATAAACACAAAAGGTTAAATTTAATCAAGTGTCGCTTCCAAGTTATGTTTACATGCAAACTGCTGTCTTCCCGCATTTTCTGTACAACCCCTCGGTGATTTAATAACTTATGTTTAGTCGATTTCAAGCTGTGTTCACCAGCTTAACGTCCTTACACCACCGCTAAGTTGTCCATTCAAGAGTTTCGTAATCAAGTTGTTCGTGCACTGTGTCGCGTTATCACGGAAGGTCAACCTTATCAGTTATCAGAGACCTCGCGGGGGGCGGAAGACGCGCGAGGCTGAGAAATGATAAACAATGGGCCTAATTCCTTGGCCTCGGCCTCCAGACTATCTCTGACGTCACTGGCGGATTGGCCTCAAGGCCTCTAGGAGGCCGAGATGTGGAGGTCCGCGCCACGCAATGCTAGAGACGTCCAATGAGGAGAAAGATCGCGCGGGAACTTAGTCCGGGGCGCATAACTTCAAGGAACCAAACTTTTTGTTACGATGAAGTTTTTAAGCTAGTTAGTAGACTTGAAACGTTTACACCTACACGAAAAGGTGTTACAATAAAAATATTCTAAAGTGGATTTTAAAATTATACCTCTAACAATATACACAATGTTTTTTTCTCTAACCGTGCTCCTCAAAGTTGAGAGGACACAGAAAGGAATAATTTACTAACTCTAATCTACTACCTATATAACTATGTTACTAAATACGGCAACTTCTTGATCAGCATCGTACGTGTTATTAAATTGCCTGAATGTACAAAAAATACGTAAAAAAACTTAACATTTTATAATACCTGAAACAGTATAAGTGTAAATTATTTGTTATTTGATGATTTTTTTGTACTTTCAGGTAAGTCATACAATATAGTAATATTACTATATCTTGCTACTATATCAGTTGCATCTACCATATTTTTGTTAACATTGTTTCGATTATAAATGTATATCTAGGTAGCTCGGTGGTTATATTGGTCACCTAAATAATCAAAAGCCCACCGGTTCGATTTCGAAACTGGACCCAGCTGTTCCTGATCTTTGGGATTTTTTCTACAATCATTTTTCACTCATATTAGGGCTAAGATGCGCACCTAGGAGGTGCCCAAAGTCTCAATTTGTAATGGTAAAAAAATAATAATAACAATAATAATGGTTGCTTGGTCTATCGTAAG